>NW_027270999.1:1097500-2355000 GCF_040938485.1 Diadema antillarum | reverse complement strand
TTTTTCGATGAAATTTGTCCGTGACATTGTTCCGAACAAGAAAATGCGTTATTAATTGATTTTAATCAATAAACCCCCAAAATAATCATGCTTTATGAAATTTGCCTGTATAAACACAGTTTGCATTGAAATTGTACACAAATTCACGTTTTTGAGCAATTTTTGGTATGACATGCACGTGCATATTTATGCGCAACTTCGGAACCGCGCACCCGGGCATTGCAAATTTGGTGTCAAAAGATGCGGGAGACTCGAAAGAAAAAAGTCATGAAACGTCGTGGCGATAGCTTCTCGCGATAGCGATACATCGCGCGAAACGTCGAGGGGGGGGGGGGGGGCCTCGGAGCCCCCCCCCCCCCCGGCCTAGTGAGGGTTAAAACGCCTTTGATCCTATATTACCCTTTTCTCTCCTTTATTCTCCCCAAACCTGAGCGATACAATACACTGCATTCTGAATTGCCCTCTTTCTCAACTTGCGGTTTTTGTGATTTGCTGAATTTCCCCCTTTGGAATTTCCCCCTTTGGTCTTTTGGGGGAGAGGTACTTGTCGTAACTATAGGATGCATGATTGTGCCACGGGCAGCAAATGTGTACTACTGATTGTGCTAAGATGGTAAATACCCCTGTATCTTTTTTGTAAGTTTTGTATACATTCAAAAGTGTTTAAAGTCATTGCTTGAAGCCACTAGCTCATCGATGAGAGTAGATAAAAACAGGGGAATAAGTGTCTGAAAGCTACAATATTAATTAATGCAATTTGTAACATACTTGTATCATTATTAAGTGATTTCGTAGTACCCAGTTAAGAATATTGAAACATTCACGTGGCTGCTAATCTGACGATGGAAAACAAATTCGATTCAGTTTCTTTTTTTAACATACATATCTAGGATCATTATCTCTTAAAATATTTCCACGAATATATTGAGATAAACATTCAAAGTTACATTAATATATACTTTAAACTTATGGTTTATGAAATGCCGTTTTTAAAACAAAACACAAGTTTGAAGTGTTTGTCCAAAAATGTATACAAACCTTAAAAATAAAATAAAAAGAGAACATGAACAAGCTTTACCCTATGGATGTGCTAGATCGCATGATTTGTGTGTATATGTGTGTGCGTGTGTGTGTGTTGTGAGGGTGTGTGTGTGTGTGTGTGTGTGTGTGCGTGTGTGTGTGTGCGTGTGTGTGAGCGTGTGTGTGTGTGTGTGTGTGTGTGTGTGTACAGTCTGGGATTCAAAAAGTGAGACAGGCAAAGGATGTGTCCATCCATCAAAAGTTGACCTTATTATTATCAGCTGACTCCGACGTTATGATCAGATCATAGGATCATCGCGGAGGATCATACCATCAAACCAAACGCTTTCCTCTGCGATTAGTGACCCCCCCCCCCTTTATCGATTTTATGTGCTCAAAACTTCAGGCAATGCACTGTGGAACAAAGTTGTCTGTGAGCGAGGTCGCATGAGCACTCAACAGTGACTTTTCATTTTCTTTTTAATAGTAATTATAAAAATGCTGATTTATTACAGTAACATTTCTACGTGCCTCGTCCAAATGTTGTAATTTATTCTTTCTTTATTTATATGAGCACTGTTAAAAATTACGTTTGATGTGATAATGACGTAATACGTCAAATCTTTCAGTGAATGCCTTCATTCTTTTGCAATAATACAGGGCGAATCCCCCTTACACTCTTTGTAATTAAATACTGTGCATGAGTATACGAACATGGTGTTGCTTGAAATCATATGGTGATGCTGTCTGTATACATAGGGCCCACATGTAGCTGATGATCTTACACTCCTCACCATTGGCACAATGTGTATATTGGGCGAGAATAAGTGATAAAAATCCCCTCCAACAACATCATTATGTCCCTGTCATAATGATATTATCTACCAAAAAGACATCATCATGACAAATTGTACGTAAGACGTACACCAAATTCAAACTTGAAAAAATTGATATGCTTATTGACCTTGTGTAAAAATAAAACAAAGAATAAAAGGCATCCAAATTGCTGAGATGGAAAGATAATACATAAAGCCAGTTAAACCAATTCATTCCATGCTCTATATAGACTCGGGGAAAAAAGACAATATCAAAGGAGAACAGTGAGAGTTTCATTGAAATAAGACCAAGACTAACACAGCAATGACACGTCCAAGTCTCTCTTCTCAGAACGGTGGTATCGATTGCAATCATAAGTCAAATTCTATGAGGATATGATGTCCTGGTCTTGAATAATATCCACTAAGTTTCTTCTTCTAGATGAATCAAAATGCTATATTCTTCACATTAAATCATTCTATATTTGTAAGGACTAGACAATGATTCTTTGCATATCGATGGGGGAAAGCACAAAGACTTTTCAAGTATTTTTCTTGTAAACCAGTCGGAGAGGGCTAGACGACGACATCATCTCTTTTTGTCCAGTTTGCATATTGCGTCACGTTCTTTGATAGGCCTAGGACTATATGTACTACTTTCTCTACAACCGCGGTAAACGGTCTTTTTTTTTTCTATGAAGCAAAGTATGCATGCGATTCGTCTCTGTACTTTTCTTTATCACATGAATTTCCATTGCAACAATGCATATTGACAAGATTATTACGTAATTCATACGGACCACAGCCGCCGACAGCTACCTAGTCTTATCACAGCCTGCAGTGGTATTTTCTCTTTTGCGCAAAATTTTGAAAAGCTTTATTAACGAAATAATGAAAACAAAATCATGTAGGCCCTATGTCAAAAGTTGATTTGAAAGATACCTTCTCAGTTTCACCAGTGTATTAGATGATTATTCTCAATGTCTAATGCTATTTTAGAATTAAACAATTTTTGCTTGAATCATGACAGTGAAGACGGGAAGGGGGCTAAGTAGTGATCTGACACACACAAAATTATGACTGTATGTATTATTTTTGTTTGCTGGCAAACTACACTTGGAAACATGATGTCTTTAAATACCCTTCTGCTCTCTAGGTATGTCTACCCCTTTTAATGCTTAAACCCCTACATTTCTTGCCTAGATTTTCCAAACTGCATAGTGCATTACCATCCAGCCACTTGCTCTGGAATATGAAAAAAAAAAAGATACAAAGTATGCACAAATTCCTTGTTAGGAACATATACAAACCGACAATTTGATATGATCATGTGGTTTACACTTTAACACCATCACATTGATTCCAATGTTTATCAAACCTGGCGATTAAAAGAGATTAATGAATGTAAACTGCCAATCGGGAGAAGGGATACATGTTATGATAACTTGAATAACGCATTCTTGCGTATTTAACTGCAGCGGCACCGTAACTGTCACATTATAAATCTTTTCGATAATATGACGACTGTCCATAAAGACTAACTTCTGCAATGCCGCGCCCCGCCCACACTTTTCACGAGACTCATCGCGATTGCGAATTGCAGCTGCTGTCTGTGCGTGTGCATGCATTATGCGCCAATTTAGAGAAGAGGTTGTCTCACGATACAATACCGGTGTCTCATTCGCTTGCTTTATCCTTGCTACACAGTGCACAACAGACAGAAAAGAAGGTAAGTAACCCGAAATGTTACATTTGGTATTCATGATCCGCAGTAAATCCCGTGAAATGGATATCCATGTAATGCAAGATAGTATGACAAAGAAATATGCATAACATGGAGTCGAATGCGAGGTCTGGAAAGCTTTTGATACAGCGATTACCACCAGCCGGCTCCGTAGCTTGTGACGGCTACCACCTGTAAAAAGACGCCACAGCAAGCCCGTGCAAGCAGCGGCGCCTCCGCTGCACATACTGTATCATATCATTCTGGCCCGTGTACTTTAAATATATGCACTGAGCGTGTGTGTACTGTCTGTGTGTCGATAATCTGCCATGTGTTCATATCTGAATAGATGCATCTAAAGTGATGACACATTTTGCTGAGCATTCTCGGTGTCCATCGAATATGATGTCAGGATGTGAACTTGTGAAGATGGCATTTGGCAACGAGATTTGGGTAGCATTTATACTTATAAGTACACCTAAATACTTTTTGAATAGCCATCATTGACTTGTTCTGTTGGAATGCAGCATTCTTTTCCATTCCTTCTTTTTAAAACTGTTCACAGTTATCCAGTTCATCAAGTTTGATACAGTGATAAAAAATAGTAATGCAGTATATAACATTGTAAGGCTATTTGCTTCTATCAGCTGGCTAATAAAACTGCAGTAACAAATCTTCAGAAAGATTTTGTTTGATAGGCCCTATGCTTGAATGATATTTGATATGACATTTGCAATTATTTTTGAGGTACTGGTACCGGTATTATCTATTTCTTGCCTCTATTAAGGATGAGGAAATGAACATTAACTATATTGCCAAAGTGTAAATTCTTATCAGCATTGTTAGTACAAGTACATTTATCCTTTCTTTCTTTCTTTCTTTCTTTCTTTCTTTCTTTTTTTTGGGGGGGGAAGGGGATGTTGGATGCAATTGTTGAGTACCCCACCATGTTGTTTTTGTTCATTTGGTTTTTGTTTGTATTTCTTTTTTGACTACATGAAGCAGAATGCTTCGATCCATTTTATTTTACATACATTTGTACAGGTCCAAAAGTTTAATGAATGGCATGTGTCATGAGCCAATAAGCACTGTGTCTTCTTAGTCTCATGCATAACAATGTGAAACATGATGCAAAAAGAAAAAAATATATATATCATTCTGTGCTCTAGACCAAGTATATTGCTGAAGAACCTGATCCACTTCTTAAGAGAGCAAGACATGTAATCCTTTGTAACTTTTTATTTATGTTTGTATTTTCCCCCTTGTTATAGGGGTAATGCTTATATGAGGGCCCCTTTAATGTACAGATGATGCACATAGACCGTTTAGAACCCCTTCTTCACTTACAAACTACACATTGTACCGGTACATAAAGAATTGACAATATTGCTCAATTATTCACGAAGTTATGAATTCACATATTACAGTGCATTTCATAGTAAAGCCTCAAACTGTCGTAAAACATGAAGAGTATATGCCCAAAGAGATATCAATTTGAACTAATGGCATCAAGATCAGAGAATCTTTTATCAGCTATGATATTTCTTTTTACCTCTGATGAAGACTCTGCTGGGATCAAAAGCTCAGGCCCCTTTTGACTCCAATATTTTGCAAGTTTAGATTTGAAACACATTCTCAGTTAATCATCATCATCACTACCTTATAATGGTACCCCAAATAGTTCTGATTGTGTGACTAAGTTGGAAAAGGCATCTTTAGCACACAAAGAGAGAAAATAAAATGTGAATCATGAATGATTTCCCTCCTGTGAAAACATGGTGTTCTTTACACATTCTCTTTGTGAGAGTCATCAAACTATTACACCTCAGAGAATCTATGAAATGAAATATTTTATATGAAGAGTTTTGATTGGTGATGACTAAAAAGTTGTAATAGTGTCTACTGATCCTCAGGATAGAGTGATATTATGGTGTAATATAGAGTTTTAGACATCTTGGTGGATTGAAAAAAACAAAATCTACTAGGGGAAAAATGATGGTACACACTTTTCTGGTTTGGTCCCAAGGCAGCAGTAAAATAGAGAAAATGCTGGTACGGTCCTACTGAGGCACTTTGCCCTAGTACTTTGAAAGTGGGACGATAGACATTGTGTACATTATGTACTACATACAAATCTTACAGGTACTGTGTTATACAATGCATGGAGTGTAATATTACTGGTCTTTTGTGTGCATAATCTTTGTAGAGCAGAATGTATGTAGTCATGCACTAGCCTAACACATGTAAGTTAACTAATATTTCATCTTATTCCATACACAAATGTAATATACAGAAAGACAGTCTGCTGAGAAAAGGGGCAGGTAGACATGAGACTAAATGCCACAGAATCCCTCATTGTCCTATTGCCTTGTCCTTGCCTACAAATTTACATGCAGTATTTACAAGGTAAATGCCATGATGCTGAGCATACAAACTCTGGCATGTGACCTTTACAGGGTCCTAGTGTATACACACAAACACTCACATGGTTATACACAAATGGTATTTGCATTTTTCAATACAGATTCAGAGGTAATATCATGCCATATTTTGTGATCTTTCATTTTCACAAAATTTAAGGAGTGGGTATCTATTTGCAAATTTAACAACACACACTCAAAAAATATCAACTTTCATCATGATTTGGATACATGCATGTACTGGTGTACAATAATTAGTACCAGTACACACAGTACATGAACAAGGTGTGTGATAATACTGCATTCCATTTATCAACTTTAGCCACTTTCAGAAAAGTCCTAATTTAATAAAACTGGACTCACTAAATATATGGCATGAATGTACAGAACATGCCATCAGTTTGGAAGCAGAAAGCAGTCTTGTACAGATTCATGACCTGTTTCATTTGCAATGTATATCTTCATAATAAGAATTAGCGTTACATTGATGTGACAATACTGCAGGTTTTCAGTGAAAAATTCTTCTTACTTTTTATTAATAGGTTCAAGTACAGTACCCTGTGAAATGACTGTGTACCCAATCCACAATTGGCTCTTATAATTTTTGGCAAAACTGGAGCTCTCCTACAAATTCAGATATTACAATGTCGAACAACCTGTAGCAACCTTAACTGTTGAGGACGAGTCCAGAGTATACTCGGGCAAGTGTCTATAGATGGGAAATGTGTGTTGTAGCAAAATCAGCCCGTCCTCAATGGGTTAAAATGGATTGACATTCTCATATTTCCTCTGTACTCCTATCCAGCATGATTCTAGCGTAATATCAATCTTAGAATATTTCATTATTATTATTATTATTTATTCGGCAATTCAATATACAATATGCAATACAAGCTGACATAAAATACAAACAGAAAATCGTAAATACGTGCAAATACGTAAATATTTGTGCAGGTAGAGATTTTACAGACAGTATGATGACATTAATATCTATTTGAATTGAGCTTACTATTTTCTCTGAATCTTTGCTTTGCATCAAACCACATTTCATTTTTTCCACATTATGTGTTTGAAAATCATGCATTGAAGGCTAATTTTGTAAACCCTGACTGCAGTATTATCATTCATTGTGTACAGTGTATGTTTATTTTAGCCTCATTGTTGTGATTATGCCTTGGTTCAAGCACAAGGCAATTCACCCTGGAGCTCTGAAATGGGCTTGTAATGCTGACAACATTATTTTAGGTCCTTTAATGGTTTGCAGAGACAACAAAAATTACTGTATGGCCAGACGTTTGTGACTTTTCTCTTTGATGCTATTAGCATTCTCTTTGCCTCTGTAAAAGTTTATGAATGTCATAAACAGTATGCATGATATGCAGTATGTGTATGATTTGTCAGGTGTTATATTGTTTTTTCAATTTTCAAATCTTCAATTTGATTGGATTGAAGATTTAATAATACATGACATGTGAAGGTTAGTACGAACCAGAAGAGTTACAATGGGTATGCACTTATATTGCTGATTATGCTGATTTCAGATCCATGTATGATGCAGTAAACATTTTATTTTGAAGTTGGAACTGCCAGGGCTGTATTGTCTGTGCTTATATTTCTTATGCAAACTTCTTTCTTGCACAGTTACCCAGTATAGCACAGCGTACTATGATTCTCCATAGCGTTGTAGGACAGTGTGTAAAGATGGTATTGTGTATCATCATTCGTGTGACAGGCAACACCTGTTACACTGGTGTTGTCGTTGAATGAAAGATGTGTTATTTAACCCATTGAGGACAGGCTGATTTTGCTACAACATGCATACAGAGTATGACACTTGCCTGAATATACTCGGGACTTGTCCTCAATGGGTTAAAGGACACTCCTTCAGCTGCTTTATCTTGGGATTGGATCTTTTGCAATAGGCACATGATGGTCTGAGGAGCTATTCTCATTGTGTGTACAGAGCAGATAAACTAAAAGCTATGGGAATTCCCTTTTCACTTCAGAAGCATGTGTACAGTATCTGTTAGTGCTGTAATGCTTTTAAAAAAAGACCTTAGATGGAGCTGAATAGCATTGCATTATGATTACTTATAATCGGAAGTTTTTTTAAGTTTTGTAACTTTTTTCTTTCGTTAAACATTGTCCCCCCCACAAAAACAAAAAAATCAGTAATGCAAAGTCTGTAATAAGATATGCACAATGAGTACAAATAAGGGAGTATTGGTTACTTGTTCAGATGACAATCTGTAATGAGCTCTTTTTTGTCACTTTCAAGTTTCATATTCACCATTTTTCTCTTTTTTTTTCCTTTTTTGATCAGTGGTGTCAGTCAACTCTCTCTCCATAAAATGAAAACATGGAAACTGGGATTGGAGAAATTAAAGTTGGCTGATTATTTACACGGTTTATAGAAAGCAATTACATATCACTAGCAGAACACAGACTGGAAACTAATAAGTGTTGTCTAATGGACTCAATCAAAAAAAAAAAAAGCTAAGAAGAGCGCATGTTTCATGCACAGCTTTGTTCATTAGGAATCACCATTTTCCCTAATACATATCAACTATAAAATCTAAAACAATGGTGATGCTATTTAATTTCCATAACAATGTGTCAACAACAATGTGCCGGTGCACTGCTTGAGCTCTACACTGTGTGTGATCATCTATAGACAAAAACATGGAACACTTTTTCTATCTCCCAAACTAACATACTCTTTTAGATTTTCTCAGCAATTGTTATGTGTTGGTAAAAGTAATATCAAGTCATAAGCTCTGAGAATGCATACCCATTGTGAAGTGACAATGTCTTAGTCGCGATAATAAGGAGAAAATTAGATGCGTTAACAATATACATGTACATCCATGCACAGTGAATTCCACATTATGGATCAACGAAAATAACAAGTACATGTTGGTATGACCTCCGCGTGTTGTGCGTGTGTGCGTAAGATCACCTCATTCATTTCCATATAGCGTATGACCAGTGTTAGGACCCAACCACTAGCATCAAAATGTTTACATTATGCGATCTACAGGGGAAATTACAAATGTATACGGTGTGCTTAATACAGTTATAGATTTCTGAAGCTGTAAGAGAATTTTGAAGTATGCAAGTACAATGTAACAAAGAAATAAAAAAGATACAACCAACAGAGTAAGGCACATGAAATCCTTTCAGTTCATAACACTCCATATTGTGATAAACATTTTGGGTAAAAAGAAATAAGTTTGTTGATATGGAATGTACTGTAAGTTGGTGGAAGACACAAGGATTACATGTAGTGAACATCATACAAGAGGTATTTGACATTATGAGGTCAGTCAAAAATGTTGAGTTGCCAGAGAGTCTATTAAATTACTAATTAAAATTTCTATAATGAAAGCAAACTGAAATTAAATTATTGCTGATGTAGTGATTGCTTGATATCAAAATTATCAATCTATTATTCAAAAGATTTCATCAGCTTTGTTTCCATTACCATTACTGAAATGCTAATCAATGTGTATGTTACCACTGTGCACACAGAACATTTTGTGTTTCTTTTTATTTTTTCCTTTCATTAGGAAGACTTTGTTTTACTCTGTTTTTGGATATCTCAGCCATTTCAAAACCAGTTTTCATCAAATGAACTGTGGATTCCTCTTTGCACTGTTAACGCTGTTTAATGTTTCATAAGTGGTTTATAATTTTCTTGCAAAAAGTTGATAATCAGAGTCCCCCATCTCACAAATTACTATATCATCCCTATAAGTTTCTTTTAACATTATTTTTTTTTCATATCTGTAAACATTTAAATTTCCTGATGGTTTGCAAAAAAAAAGTGATTTCTACTGGGAGTATAACATTGTGACTGTGAATTTGTAAATTAGATGAAATTTGAAAGTGTGTATTTCAAGGTGCTCTATATGGAAATGAATTCTCTTCCAGAAGCTCTCACAATATTCATAAACCATGGCTAAAGAAAGCGTTATGATCGTACCATATGATGTTTGGCATAGCCCAACCTGTTTATCAGTCAGAAAAGTCATATATCTAGATTTCATCTTATAATATATCAAATACTCTATTCAGCTTCATCTTGTAACATTTATGTAAAAGTATACTGTTGGGATATCACGATATCGCTAGAGCTCTATAGCTGCTTAAATGTTTGTGCCACGACTTATTATGTACAAATGTAATGATGTCCTGTTCTCCATTGCATGTACATATATGTATCTCTCTCATAGCAATGTTTGGTCAAATGAAGACCAAGCTATGCTTAAGCCATCACTTGAAGGCTAGAATTGAATTTTTTCCCCGCTCAGTATACTGGCCAGTGTTTTTAGTCAGTCATGGAAATTTGTTACTATTTGTTACTATCAATTTTGTTGAAAATATATGAATCTGAATAAAAGGCACTTATTGTGTATGCTGAGTTAGTTAGCGTTACATGTCTAGAAGAGTTAGGTTGTCTTTTTAAAGAATCACTTAATTGTCTTCAGGGCTATTCCACAGGTTGGTGGACATGAGCTCAAAAATTCAAATTCAATATTTTTCTGTGTTATTTTCATTTTTAGTCCTTCATACATGATATTTTCAGGAACCAAAAGTAAAAAGTTAATTTTCATATGTTTACTTTGTGAAAAAATGGTTGAAAGTTGTGACTTCCATTCTGTCCCAAAATACAAGAAAAATAGTGAAAAATGGAATATGACATATTACCATTTCATTATTGCAAAATCATACCAATTTATTCATTTCTGAATTTTAGAAGACTCAAATTACCTAAAATACACAACAGCTTTTCAAGTAAATTTGTAGAACTCTTTCAAAAATAGATATTGTAACCCACTAAGGCGATGTAACGTGAGTAACCAAAAAAACTGACTTTGTTTTCTGAGAGAAAAATTCTTCACATTAAATTGGTGGGATTTGAAATTCTCTTCCTTCAAACAAACTTTGACAAGGTGATGACTATCAAAATCACAACAAAATACTAATCTCTATAAAAATGATGAAGAAAAACTGTAACGTGAGTAACCTTGTAACGTGAGTAACCATTTTGTAACGTGAGTAACCAGCAAAAATTATGAATTTAGGTAACATTTACTGTGGGATGGCAAATTTTAAGTCACGTGGTAAGCTTTGAAGTTATTTTTGGTTAATTAAAAGTGAAATGAGAGTACCCCTCTCTGATATGACTCTTTCCTCATCAAAAATAAACAAATAAATAAATAAATATGAGCTTGGTACATGGCATTGTCAATTTTGGAAACGCATGCTCTTTTCTACAAGGTGTTCCCAGATGTCAAAGTGGGAAAGTATAAGTAAAATTTACTGAACTTTGTCTCGATCATGTCCAACTTTCAAACAAGCTTCCCCACAGTGTTTATTTTTAAGATACGTAAATATCATGAGAACTTCATCATGGAAATTAGTGCTCTTCACAAAGTATCATCACCATGTCCCATTCTGCATGAGCTCCCAGAGATCTAGAGATTCATGTGTACATAGTTAACCTACATGTAAGTGAGTATGCTGGATGAATGAGTGCAATTTGTGCAAGGATGGTGGAGATTCATAAGAATCATGAACTCTGACAGTGCTGGTACCCAGCAGTACATTTGGAAAACTGTGCACAGAAGACAACGATAAATGAAAGCTGTTGAGGAGAGCACCACACATGACCAAGTCGATTACAACATACTGTAGTTTGGTGCCTCAGTTCCTCCAACATAACAAGCGTCACCAGGCATATGAGGACCAGACATGCAACCAGACAACCAACAATAATTTTCCTAAAGAAGCCCTCATTTAGGTTCATTTCAGCAAAAATTACACCTGTGTTGCTCAAGATAAGATCCAGAGTACCTACTGGAATCAAAGGCAGGTTGGTCTTTTTTACAGTGGCAGTGTGGCATTCTGGCTCTCAGCACTCCCACATCAACACATCAGACAATCTTGCCCACAGAAAAGGAAAATGCTGGATGGCTTACCAGATCATGTGAAAAAGGATTTCTCTGGTCAGATGGCCCAGCATCATAATTAAAAAAACAGAAGCATTGCAGCATCACTGTACACACTGCATAGATAAACTCTAGATTTAGTGGAACTTTTTAGACACATCCCATGGCCAGTGACTAGTGGACAGGATAGGTATATTTGTGAAACATTAAATGTGGGGTAAAGTAAGGATCAGAAAAGCTAATATGTGTGATGCTACTACATTTGTTGCTTCAGTTAAGGGCATGTAGGGTGTAACAGTGGCAGTCCTGTCACAAGCTGAGATGAAGGCTAGAAATTTTCTTCATATTGGTATCATATATGAAGCCACACAGCCCATTCCAGGAATCACAAGCATAAATCGTATCTATTTTTTCAAAAGCTGAGGAGATCTCAAAATTCTTGATTTCTGCGGATGCAGCAAGTCAAGTTTAACCAGAGTCAGAGGAGGCACAAGAGAACCCATCTATCTATTAGAGACTGGTATACAGTGGAGTAAGACAGAAGAATGTATCCTGGAGAAGTATAATTGCTGTTGGCCAAGAGAATAACTACATATCAAGTATATCGTACACTGTATCTGTAATGGAGCAAGTTGGGATGTATTGGAAATGGCCCAACCCTTGTAATCTTTTACATGAAATAGAAGATGTTTAATGAAAAAAACTACTGTAGATGCACCAGCTATCAATATTGACAATAATTGTTGACACTTTAACTTTCAATACAAACACATATCAGCTGGATAGTATAGTCAAAATGCAGGTTAAATGAAATGGACAGTATCAAGAAAGGAGAGCTCAATGTGAACATTTGATTTGGATTTTGAGTCTATGTCTAGGGTCTATTGTATAGCCAATCTGAAGAGTATTTAATCATGTTTGTCTATTTTTTTATACTTACTGCTGTTCTTTTTTAATTGATGCTGAGGCAAGAAATTAAATTGAATGCATTTGTTTTCGAGTTTTTTTCATTTGCAAAGCCCATGCCAGATCTCATACAGTATAGTAAATACATAAATAGCATACAGTCCAATTTAGTATAAAAGAAAAGGAAACCTACTCAGAATGTTATCTTTTAACATAAACTGGTCTCTGATATCCTACACACATTATTTCGAAAAAGAAACTTGAATGCTACACACATTATTAATTTTTTTGTGACGTTTATATTGAGGACCATACATGGACAAAATGTAACGTGAGTAACCGTAACGTGAGTAACCACCTTATCTGCACCCCAAGAAAAAACCATGCATTCATTATTTTTCATACTATATACAAAGTTTGTCTCCCTACTGTACTTCTTTGAAATGGATATAATTAACTTTCATAAAGGCTTGGTATGAGGACACTTTTCACTTTTGTCGACTTTTCATTTTATGCATGTCCAAATCGTGTAACGTGAGTAACCGACACATTTTAAAGCTTTGCCAGGAGCATATCAAAATTTCTCAAGTTTTGTTTTTATACAAAGGATAGTCAGACTGTATGCTTTGTTGTGATAAAAAGTTGTTTGGTTCATATCTATAATAAGGGAGTTACAGCTCCAGGAATGAGTGAAGGTTTCTCCAAGTGTAACGTGAGTAACCGTGGAATAGCCCTTCAGGTTTTGGATTATTTTGATTCTTTTGTGACTGTAGCTCTCTTCCAGGCTATGTACATGTACAGTGCCAAAGGAGTAGTTCCAAATGGTTCTAAATGTGATGCTTTCATATTGAGCTACTGCCAATAGTCACAAATAATGTGATCAATAACTTCCCTTTGTCTGAAAGAAAAAACACTATCCTCTACACTTTATGAGATACAATGTAGCTGTGCACATTGTATTGCTGTAGTCTATAGTTGCTCCAAGGATGCTAGATGTAGGAACAAGTGAACAGCATACTTCTCCAATTTTGCATAGTACTTAACATTACCCCAGCATTTATTGGTTATCACTTAGAGCTTGTGTACAGTTCAGAAAATTACCTTTTTTTTTCTCAGTTGGTTAGGCCCAGCACTCATTTTCATAGCAACAAAATACTTGAGCTTGCCCCAGGTAACAATTTGTGGAATTCATGTTTGAACAAATAATGAACTTAGGTAGACCATTTGACAAGAAAAGTCTGTCAATTAAGACCTTGGGAAGCATCCATTTCATCACTTTGCAGTGATGCTTAAAGAAAAAAAAATGTATGTTATATATTATGTATTTTTTTGTTGTTGTATTACAAGTATATTTGTCAAATCCTAGTTATGTATTATGGACTTTTTGTTGCTGGCACGTGGATGTGCTTGCAAGCTGTACAAGGATTATATGAATAATTTGACTGAACACGGGAAAACTCACCCGGCCCGCACTTTGGCAGGGGTCTGTGGGAAATGCAGGAAATCAGGCTGTCAAGGTGTTAACAGTACCATGGATGGTAAGGTGCAAATCTTGTGTGTGCTTTTGGGAGAATCAAATCCTTGAGATGAAGTCGTGTAATAAAAATATCCTTGGTCAGCATTCTCATTGCATTTAGTCAGAACCAAATTCATAAGTGTGAAGTTGATAAAAGACACTGACTCCACTCTTCAAAATTTCTGGCAACATTTTGGGTGTCTCTTGGCACAACTGCCATAAGGAGCTTTCACCAAAGTTTCATATGAATTTCTTTTTTTTTTCAGCATAGCAGTGTAAAAAGACGTATTGCACATTGTCTGGAGATGCAAACCACTATCTTCTTGCCCTTAGTTTTAGCTGGACTCCATAAAGGAAGCTGTATAGCTCAGCTTGGAAGACTGTTTGTATTGACTAAAACAGTTTATTTGATGGAGAAAAGAAAAGCTTCAAGAAGATGATTTGTGGTCAGTCTTGTGTCTGTGTCAATTTAACCATTCAACTGATTTTCTGTTCTTTTTTTTTTTAGTTCTCGAATTTTCACTTTCTTCTTTTAGTTACACTGTCATCTCAGTTCTGTCTTAAGCACTTCTTTTATGTTGTCAGGTATTCACAACAACTTTGGTTTACAGCTGCTTTGTAAAGGGCTTTAGTAGTCAGTTTGCTGAACTCTGATTTGCCCTGTTTACCCTCCTTGAACAGTAATCTGGCTTACACAGAATTTTCTTCTAGTGAAAGTACAATATGTGATTCTATGCTGCCAGTCTCAGTCCACTGTGTATCTGTATATGGATTGCCTCCATACAAAAATTGTTTGCCTACCAGTCTCTCTACTTAGTCAGTTATTATTTCCCATTTAATCATCATCTCTTGCTTATCAACAGTCAAAATGTTTTTCTATTTAAACTCTCATCTTTCTATCTGTCTCTCCTAGGACCTGCACTGTATGGTTCTCATCATTCTTCAATGTCTGTCAATCTACCACTGCCCTGTATTTTCAGTCCTTCCTATTTTTTTTCCTCCATGGCCATCTATATCATTGGTCAATTGACCGTTCGCTATTGCCCACACCTATTTTCTCCATGCCTTTTTGAGTGTGTTCCATTGATGGTATTTTGAGTAGCCGAGGTACGTACTGGATCAATGAGTGTTGGAATAAAGAAATTCTGTGAACCAGGTGGAGTTGTGTGGCTTCCCAAGCCACTTGCATGCATTGCTGAGCAGGTTGGATGCAAGATGGATCAATGTTTATTAGCTGGTATGCCCATATTCAACCACAGTTAAACGTGTGCTTTTTGTATGCGCTATGAGTTTGTGTGTGTGTGTGTGTGTGTGTGTTTGCTTGTGTGTGTGTGCACACGAGTGCGTCTGAAGGCGTGCATGTCCCAGTGGTTATGCAGAAATGCGTGCTACTGCACAGTGAGCCAATCCCTCTTTGGATGCATTTTTCCCATCCGGCATACACACTGACACACTGGAATGAACACACACGCACACATACAGATGCTGTATATCCACACACACACACATGCTGGATAGTGGGTTTCCGCTCACTCTGCATTGCTAATGTGCAAAGCAACTCGCCTGAAGTCTGTTGATGAAATGGGCAAACCTTTAGCTGAATGCATTAGCAGTGGATTATTGATAGACGAACCTGGGATTCAGTTCCACACCACATTGTGGTCTTTGCTCATTCCACAACCACCCTACCTAGGGGCTTGATCTTGCCTACGCTCACACACCAAAAACCATCACCGCCTTTCATCTCCCTTGGTCTGACAAACTCTATCTCCTCAGCTGGCGGTGCTGCTCGCCTTGTCTTTGAAGGATCGAATCATGAAGTGGAGTTAGTCCCCTTTTCTCACAGGATACCTAGTTTTGACAACAAACTCTGCTGCTTGTAGTTGTCTTAAGAGGTGTTATTTTCTTACCGCTGCTTTTGTGTATGTCAGCTGCACCGAGGCACATAGTTATTTTCCTTACAAAGAAAGATAATCTGGATTAAAGAGGAATAAGTGACCAGAAGGGAGGATTGACTGGTAGTCTGGTAGAATCCAAGACATTGGACCTTATTGAGGAGTGTTATTGAGGAGTGATCAACCCCACCCACCTGTCATCTCAGAGTTTGGTTCTTCATATGATGAGACACGAGGCAGGACTACAGGTAGCTTTTTCTCACATTCACTCTTAAGCTTGATATATAACTTGATCATTTCAGTTTTATTCTGATTTCACTATTTCTATTCTATTTCATTTTTAATATTTTTCCATCTGATTTTTTTAAAGGATTTGCTGTTGTTGTTAAATAGCTTTCAGGAAGAAAGCAAAAATTATGTTTCATATTCAGTTTCTTGTATCCTGTTGCAAAGCTCATTTTTCTCCATGTCACAATAAGTTTAAATTTCCTGAACTAGTTTTCCCTAATTTCTGAGGAATTAATGCCAAAATAAGGGAAGATATAAATCACAAATAGGCATATATTCCTATATCATGCAAAGCCATGAAAGTCTTGCCTACAATCCTCATATTTCGTTTCTGCATCAAAGCAGGAAGGCAGGATTGGTCAGCATCTTTGAATTATGAAATTAGTTTCCCGTTCAAAAAATCTGACATATCAGCATCCGCACCAAGGTTCAACCTCTGTGCCAAGGTTCAACCACGCACAAAAGCACATAGGCTTTTACATTTAGCACACAGTCAAATTTTTGATGGCGTTGTGGTCAAATCATGGGTGGCTTGCATCACATATAATTTTAACACACGTGTCTGTTGAATGCCTAGCTACAAATGGAAAAGTCTCTTTTTATGGAATGAGACCTGTAGTTATCATTCACATTGTCAGTTTACTCAAAAGATATCTCAGTCTTGCATTGATTTAGACTGCTAAAAAAAATGTGTAAAAAGTCAATGTAGGGTAATCATGGTTCCATATTTTCAAACCAACATTGTTTTGGGGAAAAAAACACTAATTGGAGAGTTGACAGAGGTTGAATGATGACTTAGGTCTGAGCTACACACTACTCATTCTTTTCCTTTCACTGATTACCATGGCAACCCTCACTTTACAGCTTTAATTACCATCATATCGAGGAAGCATTCTCATCAGAACCAATATCAGTCAATTTTATGATGTTGTATTTTTTTTTTTTTTTTGTGATCAGGGCATTGTCAAAATGTCTAGCCAGATCAAATTATGTTTTCATCAAGAAAATGTTTCATTAAAGGCATAATTACCATTTGCAGATGAAACAAAAACCCAGCATTAATGCTTTAAAATAGTTCTGAAGTATGAATTAGATATAGAAACATTCTCAACAACTGTAAAAATTTGAATCAATAAAATTGATGCTAAGTATTGATAAATATACAAAATGTGAACAATATTGATAAAGAAAATGCTTCCAGCCTAAACCATCTACAGCTACAGTTTATAGAGAAAAATGCGTATATCTCCTTATGTAATATGTATATTTTTGGCTTTATTGCAAAAATTATATATGATAGGATGTTTGTGGTACAATAGACCTACACATGTGCATGAAATGTGATATCTTGAACATTTTTTAAATTGCTGCTCGTAAAGGTAAATGGGACCTTTCATGCTTCAGCATCCCAAAGCAGCCCCTTTCAAAATCACTATGTACACATGTATGCAGTATGTTTGTGTGTGTGTGTGTGCAGAAGGCAGATGTGTGAAAATGTACTTTCTGTACTCTAGTCCATATCCTCCCTGTCTCACACAGTTCTTCATGTTGATCTCCATTTTCAGAAGCTTTTCTAGGAATGAGGGGCAGATTACCCTCATACAACAAAATCTTCAGGAATAAAGAAAAGGGGGGTTCAGATCTTAAAGGGATGGTACAGTATTGGTGGAGATGAGAATTAGGCTTTTAACTTTTTGCAAAATACCAAGAAAACACTTATGATATAGTACAGAGCATACCATTTTAAGAGAAATTGAAAGTTTGATGAAAACCGGGTTTGGAATGACTGAAACATCCAAAAACAAAGTAAAACAAAGCAATCGTGATACCACACTTTATTAGAATCGTTCTTTTTGGATATCTCGGCCATTTCAAAACCAATTTTCCGTTAATAAATGTTGAATTATTCATAGAATTACATGCTCTTTTATATTTCATAAGAGGTTTCTCAATATCTCACCAAAAAAATGTTAGAAACCTGAAATTAGGTCTCAACCAAAACTGTACGATCCCTTTAAGGTTTGTACAAAATTGGGAGTTTATGACTATAAAAGATTGTGACAGTTCTAGTGTTTCCACATCATGTGACATGGTGTTTATGATATAATTTTAATAGTTTCCCAAAGCTTCTTGCTATTTAAGTAAATTCTGAAGAGAAACATACCCTATTTTCCCTTCTTGGATTTGACACAGTTTTATCATATCTGAAAAATCTTATTTGCTTATAACACATGTAAATAAAGAGCCTGCCTTAACTTATAAAGTTGATAAGAATAGATTGTGCCAAGTATGTGTCCTGTGCAATTATGATAAACTTTGAAATGCCACAATTTTCTCACTGCATGTCCTTGTAGACTGGAACTTTTTTTTTTGTTAAATCTGTTGTTTGATGTATACTTCTAATGTTAGATGTGAACTTAGATTTGAAGTGACATTTTACTTGATAGCAACCTTGGGTTTTTGTAAGATGAATATGAGTTTCATAATGGATGGGGTGGGGAGGAAGAATGGATAGGGAATCTTAACCCGTTGAGGACGGTTTGAAATCACTACAACATGCATTTTCCGTAAACGCTTGCCCAAGTATACTCGGGACTCATCCCCAATGGGTTAAGTTAAACAGCCTGCCAAGAGGTCTTTGAGATTTATGGTCTATGACTTGGCAATTTTGTGAATCCACATGATACTTTGAGAATGCTGTTTACACCTCAGAATGTTGATCTGAGCATTTTCATTTTCATGATTGGTGGTGTTAATTTACAATGTGTGGAAGTCCTTCATGGCTGTGCATCGTACATGTTTTCCTGTCTGCAAATGGAGAAAAGAACACAAACTGAACGCTTGCCTGATTCAGGATATTTTTTTTTTTTCATAAAGCTCTCTTTTATTTGTTGGAATTCCATTCTTCTGCATTGAGTAAACAGTTGTAAATGCACAACTTGGCTATGCCATGCTTCGTCACTGGATTTGATCCAGGTTTTTTTTTTGTTGTATTCTTGGAATTACACTTTTTGAAGTTGCCATTCAAATAATAATGCTGTTTGTCAGGTGTATAAAATCACAACTGCTGCATGCTTGGCTTGAATGAAGGCACACAAATGAAATATTTGCCTTTGATCTTTTGTGAATTGAAAGAGAGTATGCAATGGAATATCTCTAGTCCTTTCTTTATATGAGTTTGTTTACACATCCACAGTGTATCAAAATATGAATGGCAGGGTCTGAGGAGCTGAGAAATTTTTGAAATCCTTTGGACTTGAAGCCTCCAGGCCTCAGATCATTAAATATTTGTTCCTTCCGCACTCAGGGAATAGATCTGCTTACCCAGTGATTGATGATTTTTAGAATGAGGCCAGCCTTTAGGGGCAGGGTGCAGGCTGCAGTGAAAACTTCTCAAGCCTCTATGCAATGGACATAATGTGTGTTCTACGAGGTCTTGGCTGCTACGAATTATGTAGTAGATCAACCTTGACAATATCTTGGACATCATTGGATGTGTTAGTGAAATCTTTTCTGTTGTAAATCTTGGCTGTTATTTATTCCATGGTGGCCTCACAAGTCAAAGAGAAAGCATTGTTTGAACCATACTTACAGGACAACATAGGCCTATAGTAGTTGCATATCAGGCATGTACACATCTAATCTATAAACTTTAACTAGTTACGTACATGTACATTGATATTCACATAAATCAAGCATTACAAACAATTTGAAGTTTCTGCTATCATGTGATTCTTGTTGAAATATTCTCATTGTGAAATGAATTTCATTACTTTATTAAGATTTCATTCAGTCACAAATAAAAGTGAACTTTTGTGGAATCCTGTTGTGAAGTTATCTTAAATTGCTCCTGGAAGGTGCATTAGTTCTTCATGGAGATTGATATTTTTGTTGCAAAATCTTGATTATTAACCTGTATGAGGTAGATGCCTTTGTTATGAATTATTCTGATGTACAACCAGAATAGAGACCCAAATGTTTGTTGGTCGTCAGTGATATAAGTTCTGCAGATCTCATGTCTGTTCACATCTGTAGTGATCCACTATCACTTTTTAGTCAGGGTTTCTCTTGATCTACTTGGAGTAATTGCCAACAAAAAGCACAATAATACTCATAGTTGTAATCATGTTTTGTTTGAATTGAAAGGATAGTGGTTTTACTAAAGGAAAATCAGAGGGTTAGTTATTTTGTGCAGAAATGATTTTTTTTTTTTTACAAAAATAGCCAAATGCCTCCAGCAGTTTTTCTGTGTTTTTTTATACATTAGGGCCAGTCCAACAATGTGCAGTTTCCAGTAAATTTCATATAACTGCAGAGCTCTGTGTCTGTGCAATTGTCATCTCAGTCTCTCTAGAGAGAGCCCAAAGTAAATTTACAAGATTTGCTTGCACTGAAATGGTTAATGAAGTCCCTGTCTACAGTTTCTTTTCAATCTGCTTTTCAGTGAATATCACATTTTACTCTCACTACAATAGATGGAAATGTGAATGTCTTTGAATGAATGGAGATACTAAAAGGTGATCTTGTTAAATATTTCATATTACATGTACATAGTTTTTTTTTTCCATTTTTAGTTTCTTTGAGTTTCATGTGTCCACGTAATTCATCGGTTCAAATTCATTGATACATTGCCATGAACATGTTTGCTACTACTTGTTCCATCCTGATGTGTATGAGATACCTGGTGGACTGGGTCATATTTGATGATGCAGAACTCTTACATAATATCATGAGGCAACCATACTCAAAGCATATTCACCCACATACTAGGAACAACTTGACATGGCATATGGCATACATGTACACCTGCTTTTATTTGTTGAAGAGATAAACACACACACACCCACTGACACACACACACACAAATACTGTGACCATTATGTAAAATGCTCTTCACTTTGACAAGCTTCTTTTTACGAATACAGTGTACTCCCGTTATAACGAACACGGTTATACCCAGGTCGAAATTCCCATAGAAACCAGTAGAGCTAAAACCAGTAGAATTCTACTGGTTTGTACGGGTTCAGTGGAGACCGATTTTCTACTGGTTTCAATATGGAAAGTGAAATAAAACCAGTAGAAAACCAGTAGGAAATTTGTACTGGAACCAGTAGCAGACCAGTAAGAATTCTTATTGGAACCAGTAGAAACCAGTAGAAATGCTTGATTTAAACCAGTAGAATCCAGTGAAGACCAATGAAAACTCTCAATGAAACCAGTAGAAATCTCAACAAAACCAGTAGAAATCTTAACAAAACCAGTAGAAAACCAGTAGAAACCAGCAGGATTTTTTTACTGGAACCAGTAGAAATCTCAACAAAACCAGTAGAAATCTCAACAAAACCAGTAGAAATCTCAACAAAACCAGTAGAAATCTTAACAAAACCAGTAGAAAACCAGTAGAAACCAGCAGGATTTTTTTACTGGAACCAGTAGAAATCTCAACAAAACCAGTAGAAATCTCAACAAAACCAGTAGAAACCAGCATGATTTCTTACTGGAACCAGTAGAAATCTCAACAAAACCAGTAGAAATCTTAACAAAACCAGTAGAAAACCAGTAGAAACCAGCAGGATTTCTTACTGGAACCAGTAGAAACCAGCAGGATTTCTTACTGGAACCAGTAGAAACCAGCAGGATTTCTTACTGGAACCAGTAGAAACCAGCAGGATTTCTTTCTGGAACCAGTAGAAACCAGCTGAATTTCTTACTGGAACCAGTAGAAACCAGCATGATTTCCTACTGGAACCAGTAGAAACCAGCAGGATTTCTTACTGGAACCAGTAGAAACCAGCAGGATTTCTTCTGGAACCAGTAGAAACCAGCAGGATTTCTTACTGGAACCAGTAGAAACCAGCAGGATTTCTTACTGGAACCAGTAGAAACCAGTAGGAATTTCTACTGGAACCAGAAGAATGCCAGTAGATTCCTTACTGAAACCAGAAGAAACCAACAGAATACCAGTAGATGTTGTACTGGCCCCAGTAGAAACCAGAAGAAATTCCTACTGAACCAGTAACAGCATGTATCAATGCATTTGGAAGAAGAACTTGCACTTCAAGTGACTCCCATTATAACGACATCTTCAGGACCGACAGTTTTCTTTTTGTTACATTAAAATGTTGTTACAGCTCAACAATGCAAGAAAGAACATTGTAAATGTAGTACAGTTGTAAATACAGGTAATTTAAGGACCTGATTTTTTACTTTTTTGATACATTGCAAAAAAGTTTCCATAGAACCATGTCCAATATAATGGATGTGCACTAGTAGTACAAATTCTTCTTCAAATCAGCAAAAACAAACAAACAAAAAACCTATTTGTAATGGTGCCACCAGACATCAACTAATGTACAGTACTAACCAATTTTCGACTGAATGAGACATACCTGAATGTTCAAAATTAAGAATGCATACATGTACACAACACATGCCACACAAATTCACACTGCATTTGTATGCATACATTAATCAAAACATGAGACTTCTATCACACACTGTAAGTCTGGAGTAAATACAATCTTAAGTTGAGGAAATTTTATTACAGGTCAATGGATGATAATCATATTACATGAGTACATTACATTTCAAAGTATTTATTATTCAGATTACTTTTTTTTTCACCATGTTGTTTTGCCAAGCCAAAGAATTTTTATTTCAGTTAACAAATTCGTTCAACTGATTATGTGACAGGAATTTTTGTTTTTGAAAGACAAATAAGGCCTCGACAGGTATTTGAAAAAAAAAAAAACATGTAAATTTGTATTACATCAAAAATACAAGGTTTACATTCCTGTCATTGAGCACTTTCCATATGCCCCATTTGTTTGTTAAAGCGATAACTTAAAGATGATTACCCTAATCATAGAAAATGTTCATCTGAAAGGATGCAAAACTCATACGTACACAAACAAACTTAATAATAAAGATATTAAACTGATGGCATGACAAACAAAACTTCACTTGACAAAACAAAATACAGCATTGGTGGTTGGCAAAGAATAGATATTCATAATTATGTATGTAAAATAAACCATGCTGTCTTGCTGGCATCATCCAGGTACATACATCTACGGTACATACACAGATAACACTAACAGCATCGATCATAGATAGAGTTAAAAAAAGCGGCACCAAAATGGGATTGGACATTGTAGGTAAGAGGCAATGAGTAAAAAAAAAAAGAAGAGGAAAATAAACAAATAAACAAATTCATAGTCACATCTGAATGTAAGTTTACAGAATAGATTTCAATTACCAAAATGCTCACGCATGCTTGGCAGCTCATTTTATGTTAGTTAACAGCCTTTCAAAAACATAAGAAAACCTCATGTCAAGGACCTAAATACCACGATTCACCTGTAATTACCTGTTTGAGTGCATATCACCTTTCTTACTATATTGTAATTATACACAGCCCTGTCCCTTTGCTGCACACAGCATTTGGTTGGGCTAGTTTCTTTCTATAATAGGTCCTTGTTCTGTCAGCTGGAAAGTGGTATGCACAATCTGTGAGGTTTAATGTCTAATAGTAGTCATAGATTTTTTCACAATAAGTCAAGAGTCTTCACCTGGGACCTGATAAAATCATTATCATTTGCAAACTGGCAGGTCTGCAAGTTGCAAGGTTACACTAATTTAATTTAAAAAAAAGAAAGAAAATGCATCAAACTGAACATTACCCATTTGACCATTTAAAATAAAAAAGAAAAAAATACAATGTACACTGTTGCATGATTCAATTACACAACTTTGAGCACAAACAACACAGCATGGACGCGGCAGGTTTTGCACTTCAAGCTCACACCCGTTAGTCTTTTTATCCGATAGCAAGCACAGCTATACTGTGTTATTGTCCAAGTTAGTCCTCACCTAATCCTTTGCCATCAGTACAGCGCAGGAATCTTCCCCTCCTCGACCAGCACAGCAACTCTCTTGTGCAAAATGATAAAATACTGTACATGAACTAAGTATATGCTGACTTTCTTGCAGTTTATACTTGTACCCATCATGAATGTAAAGATACACTGTAGCACAGAAGATCACCCAAGCCCAGTCATCTGGTTCTGACATACATGTATGTACTAAACTTGTACATTGTACATTACGGTACTGTTCAAGTATTTCCTCATTTAAGCTGTCACCAGTGATGAAATAACACAGGACATAGTGACACTCCTTTTCCTCCAGTCAATCTTTAAAGTACATTGTCGCTAACAAATCTCTGCACTGATGATGATGAGTCTGGCTGAATATGATGGTTCTCTCAGTTTTACATTTCTTTCGCTCACATAATTCTTTCACTAGTGTGAAAATATCTTGAAATTTTCCTGAAATGACAAGCTGACAACATACACTTTTTGTAAGAGCAAATATTTGGCCAGGCCTCCCTGGTTGGGCCCATCTGGTGCTTGTATGACGATTTCAAAATGCTGAAGGCCCAAACTCTCAGTGAGGTCATCATTCTCTGAAGAAGGCAAGGGAAGATGTAGGGCCCACTCGTGGCAGTCAAAATACCAGGTACGTGGCATAGCGGAGCTCCGCAAGTCGATCTTAGCTGGCTTCCTCTAGTCTTCATCGTCTCCTAATACTTAAAGATAAAACAAACAGAAAGAGAACTTTGAGTAATCAATCAATTTTCAATGTTTGATGTTAAAGTGATATATTGTACTACACGTTGTACGTAAATCTTGCCAAATTGAGAACATTTGTTTAAAAAATCAGCACATTTTTCTTCTTCATTGGAGATCAACATTCAACAATCATATCATTATGGTCAACTAGTGTTTCAGTTTGAACTCTTTATACATACATGTATGATTAATGTACAACATATGTTACGTTTCCACGCCTGACTCTGTCAAGGGCGTGTTATAGTTAACTTCACATATTCTGCTCAATGCACAAACCCGCCCCCACCGATTGATAAATCACTAGCACAGGGTAGACAGTGTTTCTGGCAATTCCATTTCTCTCACTTACAATGTACCGGGTAACCGGTACATACTGTATAGCCTGTATTTTACTTGGTGATTGACTAGCAAGCGGTGTTCCCTACGAACTGTTGTTATAATATACTGGCTTTTTGTACGCTTAAATGGTCACAGATTTGTCATACAATTAGGGTGTCTGATCGCGCACCGAGTTGTGTCGCCCGAAATCTCTCCCCATAGGTTTTGCGTGGCGCTGCGTGTATTATGAATGGCGAGCGCGCGCATCAAAAAGTGGTCACGGTTTTCCGCTAAAAAATCACCTTTCCAGCAATTTCTTAGGTTGATCCCAATCAACAATCTCGACAAGTTAGGTATCATCTGAAAGGGCAGAGTTTGCTCCATACTACCCTCAGTCAGCATTTCAAAATTCGAAGCATTTCTGGGGAAAATCGGCAAAAGAAACATAAACTTAGCTGTTATTCCGAGACGGATTCGTTATTTGCAATGCTGACTGAGTGTTAAGAGGTTTCGGCTATCCGGAATCCATTGGTACGGTTAGTTTTTTGCTAGCTCCACGGGATCATATTATAAAAGTGTGCTGAATGTACCCATATCACTCACTCCCTAGCTCAGCGAACGGAGGAGGCGTGGCTTGCATATTCATCACTTCAGCGCGACAACGCGTAAAGCGGACTGATGCATATGCATTTTACGCGAAACAAGCCACAATGACGCTTCCAGCGCGAAGATTAGGCCCGCACGTGCTTCGCGTAATGCATACAGAGTCGGCCCGCCCGATACGTGTGACGTACTTGACATGCATAACATAGCACACGTAGCACTCAAAAGCGTAAGGTAACGGAGGTTAAATAGTCGCGAAATAAAACATTGAAAAATGAAAGAAAATAATAAATTCATTAATTATTAAAGCATTTCACATTATCATGAATACTTGCTCATTCCTCATGACTGCACTTAGCCGATCAACAGTAAATTAGCTTGCCAAGAATTACGTTTTCAAAGTCTTGTTTTCTCAAGTCTTCGTTTCCGCCTGGGATCCCATATTTTTTTTTTAATCAAATGTCAAATTTTGATATTTGTCAAAATAATATTTTTACAAAGTAGATAATTTCATGCATATCTTAGATTTGTCATTTTGCTCTCCCTTATCGGCATACGCGTGACTTTGCGCACACAAGGGTTGATTTTATTTTGTTTTATGCTATTTTTGAAAGCATTTATAATACGCTAATGCGAACGTTTTTCAACCGCAACTAATGACTAATTGAAAGAAAAAAAAATCAGGGTATTTGTTTTGATTAACGTTTGTAATCTGTGTAATCTTATTCCTTCAAGAGAGAATCTGTCCACAATTGTTTCTTGCGCAAATGTGTCGCTCAATCGCATGAACAGCTCAATGCAGACAAATTTCCGTTGCATTTGCTTTCTTAGTGTGTCGGGAAATCGGAAACCTGATAAAATAGATTAAAAAAAAACTTACCTCTCCACTTCTGTTACATCAAAGTCAAGTTTCACGGTTCCAAACGATGGTTACTATCTGTTCGAAATATACATTTTACTGCTTCCAGCGGAAGAATGACTGTCGCATATTCTAGAAAGTCGAAGGCACTACGTTTTCATGACACACGTGGACGGAGTTGCGATATCATGTAGCACTGATCAAAACATAAACAAATAATGACAAAACACAATAAATCCCTACAAACACACACACACACACACACACACACAAACTCACGCCAACTGATACGCATAAATACGCATAATACCAAATACGCATAAAGGAACGATTATTCTCCGTTTAGATCCGTTCATAATCATCTGCTTCGAACACGTCGCGACGTAAAACAAGAGACAACAAATCAAACTAAAGACGCAATAATTATTTATTTCATAACTATCTGTTCCGTTTTTTGTTTTTTGGTTTTGTTTTTTGCTTTTATTCTGATTAATTTCCAGTCATAATGATATTTGATATTCTCATTTTAGACACTAATCGTTTGTCCGGCGATAACGGTAGTCGATAACAGCGTTCCGTTTCCGTAAATGTTGATTCCAAATCTCACAAATTATACCCAAGAGCAAACGAAAATTGAACGTCATACTCGATCAGCAACAATGCGATGATGGACATATTACTGTTCTCACATTATTTCTTTCCCAAAATGTATCACTGTACAATATTTTGAAACAAGAGTACACCAATTAATGTGTGTGATAGGGCCTATACGAGGATGTGAATATTTCATTATCTGTTTCTCGTCAAAATTATGAAGAATTGATCGTTTTGCCTGTATTTCTATTGAAGTTTTATAACTCTCAACGAGTGACATACAAATACAGGGATGAGATAACAAAGAAGCCTTAGCATTTTGAATTGTACATCCATTCAACATTTAATACGGAGACAAGTTATTCATAGCGTGAAACTTCACAGCGTGGATGTAATTGGATGAGTGCTTGAAGCAAATGCAAATCCACAAAAATATAAATGTATAAGCTTAGTTACATGACTGGCTGATTATTCACGTGTATTTCACTAAACATGAAACACTCGTTAAAAATGTTGATCATGGAATAAAAAAAAAATGTCCGTTTTATAAAAAGGTCTGCGTGTTCCGTTCTGCAGAGATGTGATGAAAACCAAGAGCCTGGAACCTTGATGAAATCAAAAGCATACCTGGAAGAAAAAACAAGACAATGAAGGAGTGAGGAAAGCTACAAATAGGCGATGAAGTTTGGATGAAAAAAGATGGAAAAACAAAATAAGATAAAAACATATCTTGTAATGAATGAAAGGGGGAATACATGTATGAAAAAGCATTACCACTATACCAGAGCAGTACAGTTTTCACGGGAAAAATAATAGACCACTAGAATCAATAAAATATACTTTTAAACGGAAAGAGGAAAATGTAGAGAAGTGTTCAAAATGACCACAAAAAAAAAAGCTGCGCAAAGTTCGTGCTTGCGCTTCCAAATTTCAACGCAATAATAGCTAAAATCCTGAGTCGTATACTCGTACTGCTGTACAGGTACACGTGTGCGCGTCGAAACGTACACAGAGCAATGTAGAAGCCGGCCACGTGTATGGAAGTGGAATCAAAACGCATATCGGTAAGGTAGACACCGCCGACTCTGAATTCTTGATTTTACAATTTAGGTCAAACTATACTTCAATATCGATCATACTCACTTTACACACCCTTTCCGATCTGATCAGCGCTGATTTCAGGCTCTTCGTAAGTGTTTAATGCCGGCAGTATGCGTTCGACCGGGCGCGATCTGCAGGCCCATCCCTAGGCGGCCCCGGTCCCGGTGATGCAGGCCAGGCCGATGGATGGTTACATGGCGAGATAGCTCATACAGCTTCCGTGTTTATGTCCAGTATACAGTACACACTGCAGAGCGTAACGTGCGCCGTACGTTAGAGTGGGCGGGACTTAACGAGTGCGTATCCAAGCCGGGAATCGCTATGGAAGGTTGCGTATTAATGGCCTCTGTGCGCTCATCAATTGATCGCACGCGAGCCGGGCTGTGCGGGCAAATCTTACGTGCTCGCACTCGCGCTGTGAACCACTTTTTTCACGCGATTCTGGCCAAAATAGTCTAATCTGGCATCAACTTTCGAAGCTTATATCTCGTGATTAAAACATCTGTGAGCCTTGATATTTGGCACATTTCGTATTTAGACATATCTCTTATCAAATATGTAAGCAAAATCTCTTAAAGACATCTCAAAGCAATATTGTAAATTACCTTCAGACACCCTAATACAATTTACACACATACATGAAAGCAAAGCTTGGCATTTTTTTCTACAACTTTGCTCACTGCATGTCCAAAATACGATTCAACATAAATCTACAAGTTAAATACATAGCTGTACATGTATTCTCAAATCATCACTATTTTGTTGGTGTCTAATGTGGCAAACAGAATGTTTCGGTTAGATGAGAAAAACTGAATGTACATGTATTCTCAAATCATCACTATTTTGTTGGTGTCTAATGTGGCAAACAGAATGTTTCCATCATGGCACACAAACTGATATTGAGTGATAAAGAGCTAACTTAAATCCAACTTTGTAGTTAGCGTTAATAATACTTTAAATCTAGGCTAACAAGAGGTCTAAGGCAAAACACTCACTAACTGGCCAACACTGGTGCTCGGTTTGTCTCAGTCGGGTTCCTCATACACTTGCACTGCAGACGAGTACAGCATGGCTATGCATATCAGTGAACCTACTGCGTACTGGTGGCTGTAGCTGTTCCAGTGTCTCACAGTCCATTATCGGGCATTGTCAGTCTCCGACACGTACCACCACCACAACGGTAGTACCAGATACAGTTTGGATTCACAGTGGATTGTTTCGTCAATTTTCACGATGTCACTAGCTTGCACATTTCAAATCGTTTGAACATACATGTAGTATGGTGTACGACATTTCTGAAACATACCGTAGGGCGTACTTGTACACCGAAAAAAACGTAGCGTTCAAACGTACGGCTTCGATTCCGATCGTCACCTAGTATGATCAGCTATGGTTGAATACGGCCTGGAAGCAAACTCGACATCAAAGTCACTCTCAAATGAAATAAAACGTCAATGTTTACCGCTAACTAAACCTTAGATTCCTGAGCTCATTGAAGATTCTCATTCCGAAACACAAATGCAATCGTAAGTGGAGTTTTCTCGGTATAATTTGGCTGCTGGATGACAGAGTTGAACATATTGCGATGGGTGCGTTGATGTGTGTACGACAGCGCAGTACCGACGTACAGCTCAAATATGAATGCGGTGGCGGCCGGCCGGCCAGCCAGCCAGCGCAGGGCTGGGGAGCGGACGGCGGATTGCGCTGCCCGCCAAAAGTAGCTCGTTTGCATAACGGCTAGCTACGCGGTAGTATGACGACATGTTGCCGTTTGAGACCCAGGGATTTATTGATGAGCATAACGAGTTTAAAGACAATTAGGTTATAACAATTACATAAGTATAATTTTATTTCAAAATATATGACTTATATTTTTATTTTTTTTTGCAATTGTTAATATCCACATGATAACAAAATTAACAAAATTTTCCGTAAAAGTTGTTCATTGTAACGACGTTCTGTTGTTTGACAACTTCCAGTAGAATCCACCGGTTTCTATTGGTTTCTGCAGGCACTCGGTTGGTTTCTACTGGTTTGATTTGTTAGAAGTATTTTGACACCCCAGTAGAATCTACTGATTTCTGTCGGTTTCTACTAGTATTACTTCACAAGTTTACAACCCTCTTCAAACCGGTAGACTCCACAGGTACTCGTTGGTTTCCGCTGGTTTGACTTGATATTTTTACATCCCATTTCAAGCCAGTGGAATCTACTGGTTTCTGTCGGTTTCTACTGGTATAACTCCACACTTCTCAACCCTCTTCAAACCAGTAGACTATCTACAGGTACCTGTTGGTTTCTACTGGTTTGACTTGTTTGTTTTTACATGTATAGGAGATGACTGGTTTGTACTGGTTACCACTGGTTTGACATGATATTTCGACACCCCATTTTAAGCTAGTGGAATCTACTGGTTTCTGTCACTTTCTACTGGTATAACTTCACACTTCTACTAATCCTCTTCTTACCAGTAGACTATCTACAGTACCTGTTGGTTTCTACTGGTTATTTGATTTTCCATGTATAGGAGATTGACTGGTTTGTACTGGTTACCACTGGTTTGACTTAATATTTTGACACCCCATTTCAAGCCAGTGGAAACTACTGGTTTCTGTCGGTTTCTACTGGTATAACTTCACACTTCTACAACCCTCTTCAAACCAGTAGACTATCTACAGGTACCTGCTGGTTTCTACTGGTTTGACTTATTTGTTTTTCCATGTATAGGAGATTGACTGGTTTGTACTGGTTACCACTGGTTTGACTTAATATTTTGACACCCATTTCAAGCCAGTGGAATCTACTGGTTTCTGTCGGTTTCTACTGGTATAACTTCACACTTCTACAACCCTCTTCAAACCAGTAGACTATCTACAGGTACCTGTTGGTTTCTACTGGTTTGACTTATTTGTTTTACATGTATAGGAGATTGACTGGTTTGTACTGGTTACCACTGGTTTGACTTAATATTTTGACACCCCATTTCAAGCCAGTGGAAACTACTGGTTTCTGTCGGTTTCTACTGGTATAACTTCACACTTCTACAACCCTCTTCAAACCAGTAGACTATCTACAGGTACCTGTTGGTTTCTACTGGTTTGACTTATTTGTTTTTCCATGTATAGGAGATTGACTGGTTTGTACTGGTTACCACTGGTTTGACTTAATATTTTGACACCCCATTTCAAGCCAGTGGAATCTACTGGTTTCTGTCGGTTTCTACTGGTATAACTTCACACTTCTACAACCCTCTTCAAACCAGTAGACTATCTACAGGTACCTGTTGGTTTCTACTGGTTTGACTTATTTGTTTTACATGTATAGGAGATTGACTGGTTTGTACTGGTTTCCGCTGGTTTCACTTGTTATTTTGACACCCCACTTTAAAGCCAGTGGATTCTACTGGTTTTTGTCGGTTTCTACTGGTATAACTTCACACTTCTACAACCCTCTTCAAACCAGTAGACTTCTACAGGTACCTGTTGGTTTCTACTGGTTTGACTTATTTGTTTCTACATGTATAGGAGATTGACTGGTTTGTACTGGTTACCACTGGTTTGACTTGATATTTCGACACCCCCATTTTAAGCCAGTAGAATATTCTGGTTTCTATTGGTTTATGCTGGTATTACTTCATCACAATTGTATGACCCTCTTCCAGCCATTACTACTGGTACCTGTTGGTTTCTACTGGTTTGATTTAATTCTTGTTTATACATGCAGAAAAGTGACTGGTCTGTACTGGTTCATACTGGTTTTTCCTTCTTTTAAAGCCATCTTCAAACCAGTAGGCTGCACGGGTAGCCTACCTGTTGGTTTTTACTGGTTAACAAGTAATGTCTTAACATGCATAAAAAAAATGCTGGTTTGTATTGGTTTCTACTGGTCTGACTTGTCTTTTTTCAACCCAGTTTTGAAACCAGTCGACTCTTCTGGTTTGTACTGTTCTCTACAGGTTTCCCTCTCCACTTGAAACCATTAAACAGTACTGATTTCTTCTGGATTCTACTGGTCTAACTTTGAATTTAACACTCCATTTGAAAACCAGTAGACTCTACTGGTTTTTATTGGTTTGTTCTGGTCTTTTGACCAGTTGAATCTAATGGTCTCTATGGGAATCCTACTGGAACCCTCTGGAAATTCCCATAGAAACCACTCAAATCCGGAAACCATTAGAAACCAGTAGAAGGTCTCTACTGGTTTCTACTGGTTTCTATGGGAATTTCGACCTGGGTAACAAAAATCCGGTTTCAACGAAGTAAAAATTCAGGCCGCAACATGATCTGCTGTATGTGTTTTTATTGTTTATTTGTTCGGTTATAACGAAATTCCAATATTACGAAGAAAACTGCGGGTCATGAGGACTTTGTTATGACGAGAGTCTACTGTATGATGGTAACTATTTCATCCATCCATTGTTGGTAATTGTATATACTGAAACAAGAATGCATAAATTATGTAAACATGTTGTTTTCATTATGTATGAGCAGAAGGGCATTGTCATGTACTGATGATATGCTATATGGGCTGCTTTTCATTCTCTTAAATTGCATAGTTTTTATCTTACCTCTGCCAAGATATGCATGCAAAAAAATTGCAAAATTATTTTTGATTATGCTCTTGAATTCATGAAAAGAAAGAAAAATAAGAGTGGATCACAAAAAACAACAATACTAACATACAAAATTAAACAGCTTCCACTATAATTTGACTTCTGACTGTATCGCCAGATCAACTTTTCAAAGTCCCCATTATTTCCCATCTGTACTCAAACACACAAGGACAGCCTGGCTTGCACACAACAATGGATTTGATCATGTAAAATTGTCTTGTGGTACAGCAGTACAGCCAGGATAGATTATTCTCACAAGCTACACACAAAGCAGGTGTTCTAGCAGGTGCCATATTGATCCACTCAGCTAATAAGATAGCATGGGTGGTTGTACTGGAATGGAGTGTGTGAGATGATGTGTGTGTGTGTTTGTGTGTGTGTTATGTATTCATGTGTATAGCAGTCTGCTCCTATGTGTATGATGTATGTAGGCTTACTGTATACCCTGACATGCATATGAGTTTTAGATAATTCTCTGCACATATAATTTATGCACGAGTAGTACGCTTTATCTAATTTGGAGAGGCCCATCTGTGAGTTGTGCATATATGATTAGCTAATTCCACAAGCCTTCAGTGCCTTTTAAACATGATACATTGTATAGCTATAGTAGCAAAAACAGAGTATAGTTGCCAAAACTATAAGAGCTAGTGGAATTTATGTTGTTCAACTTATTTTACAAAGAGAAAAAGATATGAAAAAATAAACAAACTAAAAACATTCCTGTGCATCAGACACAAGAAATGGCTAACCTCCAGGAACTATGATATGTGTGCAAATAAAAAGCTGTATCTTGTTTATCATGAAATTTTGCAGCAATTAAAAGACTTTTCTTGCACATTGTCAATGGCCTGGGCAAAGTGTGAAATCTTTGGTCACCTGACTGATTTGAAAATTAGTCTATTTTCTGATACACCTTCTTTTTACTTCAATCAACGCTTTTCATATTTTGTAAGTGAATGGGATTGTTGTAGGAAAGGTGAATTTTACGTACTAGGCACAGTGTCCTTGCAACAATACAAGCATAAATGCTTTTACTTCTTGCACAGAATTATATATCAGGCGCCCCCTCACCAATAATGTTTTGCATAGCTGTACAGATCTAAAGTGTATAAAGGATACTTTCTGTATTGTAGATATGAGGGGTTGTAAGCAGACTATAGGCGTTTTCACATCAGCCCGATGTTTCGAAATAGCGCGCTATATTCTGACTTGGGAAATTAAAAAATATCTCGAGCTTAGATTTTTATCGGGCTGATGTGAAAACGCCTTATTTGTGTACCTTGTTAAATGATGACTGGATGATTTATGGACACAAAATAAAAGCTGACATTCCTTTCATATCTAAATGACATTTAAGCATAAATATATTATGCAAAATTTAAAGCAAAGACAGTGCTGAAGGGATTCCATGTCAAACTCTCAGGTTTTTAGTGGGAATGCTGTCTTCTTTGTGGCAGATGATTTGGTAACGGCTTTTGTAGTCCTGATCTAAAACAAGAAAAATGTTGAGACATCACGTATATGTTTTAGTGTATGTTACAGAACAAGTTGACATGCATGTTTCCTTACACATAGTATATACTATGCCATAAACAAACTAGCTCCCTTAATATCAGTAGAAAGCCCATAATGCAAATAATCAATTATTAGAAGTCATCAATGACAACTGTCCAATTATGAATCTCTTGTTGGTGCACATATAATGTAGTTTGTGTGGGTTGGGAGTCCTAGTAGCCAGTGTTAGAGTCCTATTTAACTATTTGAGGGTTCTGTTTGTGTCTATTTGTTTATAGTCTCTAAAAGGACTTTCCTTATCTGACAAGGATGTGTGTGTGTTCATGTCTGATGTTTGTTTAAGGCCTCTAATTAGAATAGTTTCAAGGGATTTAGTTGTCAATCCTGGAGCCTGTGTTGAAAATGTGTTAATACAGTGTACACCTTTGCTCCTAGGTCCTAGATAGAGCTGAAAATGTCTGTGAATGATGGGTTTTGTCGCTGACCTTGGTAATTCTCTTTGTCTCAAAGTTACAAGGCCTGAATATATTATTAGAATTCTTACCCTGTATTCTATCAACCATGCCAAAAAAAAAAAGTTTAGGTGAACAGTAGTGTCTACACTCTAACAATGATAGATAGGTCCATACTTTTGAGAGAATGTTGATCCGATTGAAAGCAGTAATTATTATGTATTGTCGCTGGGGCGATAACAAGACCTCGTATCTACAAAATGTCTAATGTTCAGGAGAGCCAAAAACATGGCGGCCAAAGCACTGTGGCGAATGGGATAGCCTTTCCTTTGGCATGCCGTGGTGGCTTCATTTTTGGAGTAAGACAGTTGGGATTTGGACAGTACATCACTTAACCCATTATTTGACCAATAATCCAAAAAAGTCATTTTCACCAAAATTGCAGATACAAGGTCTTATCACCCCAGCGACGATATGCTACCTCTTGGAATGTTTCATGTCATTGTAACTTATGATGCAAATCTATCCGCTGCGATGGTTAATAAAACATAGTCTTGTGTAACCAAAGAGAAAAAACGTCATTATAATACCCATTAATTCACATGTGAGAAACTTAACCCATCGAGGACGAGTCCCGAGTATACTAGGGCAAGTGTCTATGGGAAATGCATGTTGTAGCAAAATCAGCCCATCCTAAATGGGTTAAATGAGTGTTCATATGGCTCCTTCATTTCATTCTGTATCTGAAATGATCAATGACACAATTCCATAATTAAGTGGCTACAAGCGTTTAGCTCTTATAAATAATAGATATAAAAGTCATATAATCCATGGTTCCAAGAGAAAGAAAAATTCATAAAATAATAAATTGGTTGAGAGCAGATCATCAAATGAGAATGATAAGGGCGTTAAATTGCAACAAAAGCCATAGTGTTTGAGGCAACTTGACGCCCTTATCATTCTCACCCAGCAAGATGAGAATTAAGAACGTGAGAATAGAAATTTCTTTTATGGGAGACCAATATCACATTTTGCTACCCCAAAAATGCTCCCTACCCCAGGTCTCTGCCTGAGTCAATATGACTGTGCAAAAAATGATGTGTAAAATTCTGAACCGTTGAAATCAAACATCTTTGGATTCAAGGGCATTAAAATTTTTGTGTTGCTAGGGAGCTCCAAAAGTGCTGAATACAGCATTATGGTAGTAGAAATGTAACCATTCTGACAGTAGAAATTCCTCATGTATGTGAGAGAAATATGTGAAAACTTCATTGTCAAGGAACTGTAAGTCTACGTGTTTTTCAAGGACATGTTATGTTTGTCACCCGTACATGCACACACAATGTACAGAATGCATGTGCTATCAACCATACAATGTAGTTTGACTGTTGATTGTAATAGAACTTTGATTGCATGTACAGTGTACTACACTGTCAAATATGGCTCATTCTTGCATAGCAGAAACCATTGTGTCATATAAAATATAGTACCGTTATGGGTATTTACAGACAATTAGGGAGCCTCCAACTTTTGATGACATATCAAGTGACCATAAAAATCAAATGAGGTTTAAAAACGAATTGCAAACTGAAAGGGTTGTAATGGGCTTATGAACAAAAGAAACTTTCAGTACATGTTTCAATGACTGTGATGTCTTTTTTGGCAGATGAGCTACAATAGAGTATGATATCTGTAATAGAAAGGAGGATAAATCCATCAAGATCTGCATCAAATGGCTTGGCTTTGGCTATTTAATGTTTGGTGGCATTTATTAACTGTGGTCACTTTGATTATATTATATTTTGACTATGTTTCCTTTGTACAAAATTGGAATTCAGTGCATTGATGAAGTATTGAAGAACATAATATACAAGTGTACATAAATCATAAAGGTTGTTATTTATGGAAAAAGTATTTTTTCAAGTTTCTGCTCAAAAGTTATACTTGTTTAACTGTCTCAATGACAAATGGGTCTGACAAACCATATTTTCATGTCTTGACAGCAAAGGTCCATGATGTAGTTGATATAATATTTAAAGAACTTCCAGCATGATCTTTGTGTAACAAGAACCATACAGGACATATTAATCTCATATCTTTTATCTCAAACAACTCATTTTTTCACTGTGACTCCAGCAGTGGTTCATAAAAGGTATCAGTCATTCTTCTACTTACTATGCAGAATGAATGCAAATTTTTGTTAGGGGGATGCCATGTAAAATCCCACAAAATGGCTTTGATGTGTGGTTGTAGACTGAATTGGAACATTGGAATCAAAATCCATTATTTATTGAGTATCTTATTATTGGGGAGTGTGTCTCCCCATGAGGCTGGCACACCCTCAGTGCTTAATGCTGGTATTGGAGTAGAACAGCACAGAAAATTTTGTTCTATCAATAGTGCACTGCATGGATGCACAATGCAAGCCTTGTAGAGTGTGCAGATAATAAAATATATTTTGAAAAAACACATTTTGAACTCTGCCATGCCACATGTAGGGAGGTACAAAGTCACCTAGTCTAAATAAGCCATATCCATTCAGGATGTTTGATAGATGCTGAGAATTCAAATAATATACAAAAAATTATCTGTGGTTATATAATCATTCAACCGTTAATGCAAATAACACAAATAATTGTCCCTGGCATGAATTCCATAAATCTATCTTGTATCTCATATCAAGTGCAATAGAAACCAAACAGTACTATGAAAACCTTTTATGAGGGAAATTGAGGAAAGAGGAAAGAACAGAGAAACAAATATGATTTGGGAAGGGAGAGAGAGAGAGTTTTACGAGGGTGGTGTGGGTGTGGTACATGTATATAAACTCTGTACAATGAGATATGCTGTAGGCTACCAAGACAGTATACACTGCCTGTTCAGAAATTTTGGGTTTTGAATATCATGATGATTGTTGTAAAGCATATCTACAGAGAAATGAAAGGTGACATTGCACCTGAAATAGCATTTCCTGATTTCTCTAATAAACAAAACCACTTGCAGGAATATATCCAGCTTGATGAATGAAGTGGGATCAGTTTGCTAGTTCAAGACTTCTGATATCATCTGTTGTTTATCTGTACATTGTTTTATTGTTAGGCATGCCTGATGCAAGCTGTGCTTTTTGATGCCATGAATTGTTTCTCTATACAAATGAATTTTCATTGTGATGATTTGGTATAGAAGGAATCTGTAGGACCACAATTATTTCTAAGGAAGACCTTCTCATGCTAGCTGCACTGTGTGAGTCAACTTAATTAATTTACACATAATAACTTTATTATATTTACCCTTGTCTAACATTTATTGTGTGGAAAAATTCCTGTTTAGAGCAATTGTAAAAGTGAGTTACTATCATTAAAACAAAAGATGTTTGAAGCAACAGCAGTGATATTAAAAAAAAGAAGACATGTGCCATCTGACTAATCAGGATTTGGCTGACTCAAGTATGTATTACTAATCAGCCAAGGAGTGGGCCAAAGACTGCATGAGAAAAAGGTTATAGACTTTTTCCTAAAGGCATTTTTCAGGCCGGTAACTTGCTCTATGCAAGAAAGATGCATTGAAACCATTGTTAAAAATTGTGAAAAAAAGGTCATCTGTATTGCTTTTTCTTGCCTCACATGAAAAGAACTGGTGCTAGAATTGTGCTATGATTTGCGCCCAGATGGGACGACAGCCAAAGTTGGACACGTGAATAGAATTTGTGCATGAATGATCATATTCTTGGTTACATTTAGAGGCTGGATTATAATTTCTTTGCCTATTGCAACCACAATTCAATCCAGAGCAGAAAAAAAAAAAGGAGTAGGAGGAATATTTAGTGAAATGGAAAGGTGATGATGGTATAGCATGCGCTTCATTGCTTTCATTGTAAATCTTTGACCAGATTTTTTTTTCTGGAAAGGCAGTACCCTAACAAAATAAGGTTACTTCATTAACCCGTTGAGGATGGCTTGATTTTGCTACAACACGCATTTCCCATAGACCCTTGCACGAATATGTTTGGGACTTGTCCTCAATGGGTTAAATGCAGAATGTGATTGGGTAACTATAGATACATGATGATTGCTTTGTGTTTATGAAATTTTATGAAATTTGAAGAAAATCACTTCCTTCCCTCACAAATTGGTAATTATATGATGTCATGGATCCAGTACTTTCCTTCACAATCAAAGATTTTCAGATGTGTATCCTTTCTTGGATATAAGTTTATCTGCCCAAATGCGCTTAATTTACCAGTAAAGACTTATATATATGGAAAAATGTATTTCCTTGATTTTGGTATTATATCTCTTATGTCAGAAAACTCCATCCCTTGTACTGTGTTGTTGCCAGTTTGTGAAAGCAGTACAAGGGATTTCACTGAATTTTATCAATTAACTTAGAATTCAGACCTTATGGCATGATTAGAAAGTTTGTTCAAAATAGATTCTTTGTTGGGTTACTCTGCATGTGATTGTATAGGGACTGAGCCTTTGTGTTGTTCCAAAGATGGAAAGAAAGAGTAATAGAACTCTTAATTGAAGAGGATTGCATGTGACAACCATAAGACATATTAGACAGTGTGTTAAATTAATTCCTCTCATTTATGAATCCATGCAGATGGCTTCAGCAACAGTAGACAACAAATGGCAGAAGGATGCCGCCGACCAGAACTTTGACTACATGTTCAAGCTCCTCATCATTGGCAACAGCAGTGTGGGCAAGACTTCCTTCCTCTTCCGTTACGCAGATGACTCCTTCACATCGGCATTTGTCAGCACAGTTGGCATTGACTTCAAAGTCAAGACAGTCTTTAGGCAAGACAAGAGGGTCAAACTACAAATTTGGGTGAGTCAAGACCAGAGGGTCAAACTACAAATTTAGGGGAGTCAAGACAAGTGGGTCAAACTGTAAATTTGAGAGAGTCAAGGCAGAGGGTCAAACTTCAAATTTGGGTGAGTCAAGACAAGAGAGTCAAACTTCAAATTTGGGTGAGTCAAGACAAGATGGTCAAACTTCAAATTTGGGTGAGTCAAGACAAGAGGGTCAAACTGTAAATTTGAGTGAGTCAAGACAAGAGGGTCAAACTGTAAATTTGGGTGAGTCAAGACAAAAGGGTCAAACTTCAAATTTGGGTGAGTCAAGACAAGAGGGTCAAACTTCAAATTTGGGTGAGTCAAGACAAGATGGTCAAACTTCAAATTTGGGTGAGTCAAGACAAGAGGGTCAAACTGTAAATTTGAGTGAGTCAAGACAAGAGGGTCAAACTGTAAATTTGGGTGAGTCAAGACAAAAGGGTCAAACTTCAAATTTGGGTGAGTCAAGACCAGAGGGTCAAACTTCAAATTTGGGTGAGTCAAGACCAGAGGGTCGAACTTCAAATTTGGGTGAGTCAAGACCAGAGGGTCAAACTGTAAATTTGAGAGCTCATAGTCGAGGCAGAGGTTCAAACTACATATTTGAGTGAGTAAAGACCAGAGGGTCAAACTACATTAAATATGGATGAGTTTTGAAACAACAGGGTCAAACTGCAAATTTGGATGAGTTAAGACAAAAGAATCAAATTTCAAATTTGAGCGAGTCAAGACCAGAGGGTCAAACTACTACCTTTGGTGAGTCAAGACAGGAGGATCAAACTACAAATTTGGGTGAGTCGAGGCAAGAGGGTGAAACTATAAGTACAAGTAAGGCTATAGAAGAAAGAAAACCCAAACCCAGCTTTTGTTGTAAAGGCTGAGATCCAGTGATCTCATTTTTAAGACATTCGTGCACATCTGTTGTCTCGTCTCCAGACTTTCAACTCGGCACAAACCTTACTGTCATTCCTTAAAAAATGTGCATACACACAGAAACAGACAGAAAGATGCACACACACATGCACACACACACACACAAATTATCACACTTGGAGACTGAATGACAGACTCAGATCAAGTGGATTGACAGGGGCATGGAGAAAAAAAGAAATAAGGAATACTGTGGCAAGATGATATTGATTGTAAAGAAGGACTGAATTCATTCTTCTTGCTATAATGCCTTATGGTGCGTGATATTTCCCCTGGGTGATTGCTTTGTACATTGCACATTAGTATGCCTTCAAGACCACTTGGTGTTTTTTTTTTTCTTTTTTGCACATGTGATTTGCATAATGCCCAGACACGCTTCTAATTTGAAATACAAGTATCTATCTATCTATATACTATGTGTGCAAAGTACTCTGAGGATTTTAATCCTTAACACAACACTGCTTTTGACGAGAAAATACTTTTTTTTTCTCCAAGCAGCCATCTGCTGCCAGCTGGTGATGTCCAGTGGTTGCCATTGTGATTTCTGATTTTTCATTAGAATTATTGAACCACAGGCAGACAATGATATGCCTACTAAGTATCATTAGATGTAAACCTTCAAGCTGTAATTTCCCTCTGATAGGTTGGTGCAAGAAGAGCGATTGATTGAAATGATTAACACCACTGTTCTGCCCAAATCTTCCCACAATGAACCCATTTATTAGTTAATGATCATCATCACCATCAGCTAATGAAACAGGCAGGGTTTTTATCTCAGCCACTGTCTTATATTAAACACTAGCTTGTCATAGAGATGAAGTCATTTCTGTTGATGTCAGTAACAAAAACACACCGAGCATTTTTATCATTTCATTTTTTTAAAGGAATTGTTATTTTAAACAATTTAATCTCTGGCTGATAATATAGTAGAAATAATTATTTGATATGCATTATTTTTCATTGGGTCAAATGAACTGAAAAGCTATAAGATTTGATATTCAAAAATTCTATTTTTATATATAAGCAGTATACTACCTTGAACCTTGAAAGATATAATCCTGATAGCAGCTTGTCCATGAGCCTAAACTGGGATGCTTGTGCAACAGTAGGTGACAGTGAAAAAGTTGTATGTAGGCCTCCGGTAAAATTTGTGTGTACCATCATGTACCATGATGACTATAAACAGGAAGTGATGATGAAAAAATATTGATGCAGTCAGTTCTTCTTAAAGTGATGTTCTAGAAATGTGATAAGTTAGATGACTAGTAACAGGGGATGATTGTCTTAGGTAGCATTTTTTAGAGTATTGGAATAACACATGATGTTCATTTTCCTTTTATAATGTATTTTGTCATGCAAGATATCTGAAGTAAACAATTAGTTATAACATCTAGCCATTTTACTTTAACAGTAATGTTTGGCTATTGCCACAGTGTTGTGAACTTGAAAAACAAAAACCATGATAGAGGAAAAAACTCAAGGAAAAGTGATACACTTTTGCTTGTGATAATTTGCTTAGAAATCAGCAAAATTAGAACAGTGCTTCAAATTAGACATCATTTGTACATTGATGTACAATGTTTATTCTTCATTCTTGCCTCTACATCACTTCTAGCTAGAAGTAAGTGGCATGCCTTTGTTATGTAATCCAATGCCTGACCAAATGGAGAGGAGGCATTTGTGAAATGGGAAAGTCTGCCTCAATACCTTCTCAGTCAAGCATATAATTACTCTGCCCCATTGCGAAGGAGAAAGAGCAGCTGAAGCCTGATTACGTGATGCAAAGCGATGGCATCATTGCTAATTGAAATGCCTAATGACTTCAAAAAGGGGACCACTTTAGATTACCAATCTCATTCTGCCTTAGTGAGTCCTTAATAGGAATGGGGAAGGAATAGTACCCGTACTTTGGTCCTTTGTCCCCCTTTTTTTACCAGGATGAGAAAATGAACAATGACAAAATGGCCACCATCTGAATCAATGTATTGAAAACAGGTTTGTATACAGCATGTTTATTGGCATGATTTATAAGATTCAGTCTTATTTATGAAGGAGGTGATTTCTAAAGACGTTCATGATTACACATGTTAACTGGTACAGTCGTGTAGTATGCACACACAAAAGGTGCACTTTGAACAAATTGCAGTCTTTAAATTGATGCTTTGAGGAGATTTACCCAAGTCTAGGCCAGAAAAAATCAAGAGATTTGCCCATTTTATTACATGCCAGAGTAGTAAAAGATAGTATTTACAGGAAAGCATAAAGCATAAAGCAATCTACTCCTTCATAAAATTGTTACTTATATGTTCAATATCCATGCCTTTGCAGAAACAAAGAAACAAAAAAAAATAAATATCAAATTGGTCTGTAAAATGGTAGGAACCAAAATGTCAATTGATTTTTAGAATGTTTGAAGCCCAAATGTCAAATTTGTTTGTAGAAAGATTGGAACACAAATGTCACTTGGTTTGTAGAATGGCTAGAACCCAAATCTTGATATCTGAAGTAGATATGAAGTTAGATGTGTAGAGATATAAAAAAACAATTATGCCAAAATTTTCCTGTATAATTTGTTAAAAGCAAGTGACCCAAAAACCATGACATCACTAGTTCTGAAATATCCCTTTGAGCTCATGTTAGTGGTCCATGAATGTAACAACCTACTTGTAAGTTACAACAGAAATCCAAGATAATTACTTCTTTTTTCAATCAAAAAGGTAATGTCTGAAGAATTATGTCATGGCATATATTGAGTTACCAACTAGAAATCCTTCTTTTGGTGTTGATGATAATAATAATAATAATTGTGTGCATTAATAAGCCAAATAATACATTTTCTTTTTTACTGCATCAAACTAGCAATTTTATGTTCCTGGTTATCAAAGCTGCTATCTAATGATATTCCTACAACTTGTAGTTTGAAGTCTCAGCTACATGATTGCATTGCTTCTAGTTTCTCCAATGTGTGAAATGAAATCTACAAGAAAAAAGGCGTTGAAAATGAATGCTGATTTTTTTTTTCATAATGGAATGAAATCCTCCCCTTTTATATCTTAATTTCATTTTGCTTAAAACCCATTGAGGAAGGACTGATTTTGCTACAACACATGCTTCCCATAGACAACTGCCCAAGTATTCTTGGGACTCGTCTTCAATTAGTTAATCTTTTCTCTGCTTTGATATTCTCTTGTACAGTTGTAGACTCCTTCCAAGACTCTTGCTGCACGTATATCACGATCTATCAACATTACTTTAAAAAGGGGAGTTTTTATGCAATCGCCTCATCATGAAATCAGCCTGAAAAATAAAATTGAGCAAATTTGTTGCTTCTAATGCTTTAAATGGGCCTTTGAATCAAGAGTGTTTGATTGTGAGACGAGGGAAGGAAGCATGAGAAGGTACTGTATGTGTCTGGTACACATGTATGCTATCGGTAGTATCATTGTAAAAAAAAAAAAAAATTCTTTTTTTGAGAAGCTAAAATGTCTGTGTGCAAAATGTTATGTGTAATATTATCTCATATCTTTGATCTTGAAGTGGTTATATGGCAGGGGTATAACTGCTATGTCATTTGTAGTCTTCATATATGTTATGTTGTTTGTAATCCTCTTTCTAGGCCTATAGTGTGAGTGAATTTGCTGTCGTAATGCAGACCAGTCACCTTTTATCATAGTAGACTGCGTACTGCCAAAACCTTTAGTTGCTATGGCAGTGGTGAGCTTTTGAAGCACTTGCTCAATTGTCATTAACATACATGTCCATGGAATTAGTATGAAGAATTCATCTTACCCGGCCTAGCACAAAATGTTCATTGCAAGAAAAGAAAAAAAAAGTTGTGTATTCCCAGTATTTTCCTCCCATCCATCTGTCATGTTTTTTTTTTCTCTCTCTCTCTTTTTTTCTTTCTCTGTCTCTTTTTGTCAGCCTCCAGCTCTTTCTGTGTCTGTAGTAATAGGGAGAAGTGGTTACAATCCCCAGCCTAATGTGCTGCCTGGTGATAAACCTTGCATTATTAATCTCATTCCAGTTTTCGTGTGCTAAGTCTCCCCTGCTCCCCCCTCCCTTCCCCCATTGCTCGACAAGACTGACTCTCCCCCTCTTTCCTGACTCTTTTATGCAGACTGAATTTTTATCTCAGCCAGTGAGTCATTTTCAAAGGTTTGAGTCATTTTTATCATAATTTCTAACAATTTTGCCAAATCTAGCAGGTCTGAACTTGTCTCTTCTGGAGTCAGTCCTTGCAACACTTACAATGTTTTCTGTCTTTATTTTGTTGAACACATAATTTCATACAACATTCAGCTCTTAGCTGTTTATTTGTACTACATCCTTATTTTCAATAATGCTAAGGTAGAAACATTTTGAAAGATCATTTGTTTTTCTTTGCATTGGGTTAATTCAAGCTACTCAATGAGATTACAGAGTTCAGGAAATAGAAATTATGTTATTTATTGTATAGCTTGTTCATTCAATAATTTCTAAGTAGTTGTCTTATTTTTCTGTGAATTCTGTTGAAAAAAACAGGCCCCATAGTTAAAATACCTGGGCTGAGTTCTCACAGTATCATGTAACAAAGATGAGTTACTTTCATCACATAAAGTGATGCTTGCCTACAGACCTCATGGATTGAATCAATAATAAATAGGGATGGTGTGTGAGGATGAGTGATTACAACTATAGCTCAAGCTGTGTGCAGGAGGATGAGGATTGGAGTAAATGCATCAGTGTTTGTAGGGGGCGAGAAACAAATGGGGTCATCCGACAAAAGAGACTTAATGTCAGGGATAAAATTTAACTTTTAATGGTGAATATACCATAACCTCATTACTGAGAGTGTTCATCTGTGAGTAGGTTTACAGTTCATTTATTTTTATTGAGGCTGCTTCATGGGGTCCCAAACAGGCATATGTTGGAAAGAATATTTTATGTAATTCTTCACAATTCCACTTGATTTAACATACTGCCATTTTCAAGAGACAGATGAAGTTATTCCAGTGATTCTTTACATAGGGCTTGTCCAGTGAATGGTATTATTGCAGTGTAGATAATCCAATCAATGAAAATACATTGTACTGTACTTTTATATGACACTAATTGATGGATGTTTTTACTGCTACAGATTAAATTGAGCTCAGCAGAAGTTTGCTTCAAATGTTTTTGAATAGATGTTGTATGACTTCAAGTGATTAGATTGCTTTTTTTTTTCTTGAGATATCTTGTGCATGTACTTGGAGCGCACCTTGATGGGATTCTATACTAATTTTTTTTTTCGAATAATTTACATCTCGCAATACATACTATAACAACAATACAATTGTATATGTCTTGTACCTGACACTGTATAAAACAGGAAAGAAGTATTTCAGAAATATATTGCTTATGCATATTGATACATGTTTAGATAGAAGGATGAATATATAGATAGATAGATAAATAAATAGATAGTATGGACAAGCCCTATGTAAATGAGAGAGAAAGAGAAAAAATAGAGAGGGATAAAGATATAATTTGTTACACATTATATCCATTATGGATTACATGAAATTTGTATAAAATGTATAAGTGAGATGCAGAGCTGGGATACCATGAAGCATCAAAAGTATTCAATTTAACTTCAGAAAATAAATACAAAAATCCATAGAAAAAAAGTCAAGTACTGTTACAGAAATAGGTGCAAGGGGAAAATATTATTGTGAATCCTAATTCACATGACATTTCATGCAGGAGAGAGCAGAACATCAAAACAAAAAAAAATCAAAGAGAGATTTATAAGCAACGTTTATGAACACTGCTAATCTTTCCTATTGGAGCCAGGCAATGAGGTATGCATGGAGAGCTGTGGTAAGCACTATGAATATTGTATTATGATGATAATGATGATGATGATGTGTGCATGAAATACCAAGCCAGCTGTTGGAAGGCAATCTTTTTAGATGGATCTCATATTCTGAGAGGAAAGTTGGTTATCAGAAAACCACAGACTTTGTTGTGCTTGCAGCTCTTAGTTTTCCAGGGTATTGTAACCATATCTTGGTGCTAAACACAGAGCAAGCTGCAGAGAGTGCGTGGGCTTTCACCAATTCAAATAGGCAGGAGCCCTGGGGATGCCTCTATGTAAATATTTGGATGCACATATTATTTAATTCATCTTCCACAGTGAAGTTGAGGTTTGAGCTTTGGGGACATACTCTGGGTTGAATGATCTTTCCTGACGAGTAAGACAATCTCCTGAGAGTGAGGCTCCCACCCATAAATAGCTGCTTCTTAATGGAAGTTTTCTGCAATAAACAGTCAAGATATTGTTGTCAGGGCAGGATTCGGCATGCAACGAATGCTTGCCAATAATGCCTGTTATTTTGAGTTAGGATAGCCATTTGAAAAACAATATGTGCTTATGGGATTCTGTCTGTAGACATGATATCTTATCATTCTTCTTTCTGACTTGCTTTTCCCTTTGAAAAACAAACCCACGTCTCCTTATCAAGAAAATAAGAACAATATTTGTGTCATTTTGTATGGCAGTTTAACATATTTATATAGGGAATGTTATAGCAATAGTTATCAATAGCTTTGATATATTATGTTAAAGGGACTGTACAGTACTGGTTGAGGTGGGGAATCGAGTTTTGAACATTCCTAGGTGAGATAATGAAAAGCCTCTTATGAAATATGAAAGAGCATGTAATTCTAAGAAGGATTCAACGTTTATTTGATGAAAATTGGTTTTCAAATGGCTTAGATATCCCAAAAAGTGCTAATAATAAAAGGCGACATGCCCCAACTTTACTAGAATCTCTTTGTTTCACCTTGTTTTTGGATATCTCAGCCATTTCAAAACCGATTTTCATCGAATAGACTTGTGATACCCCTTAGAACTGCATGCTCCTTGACATCTCATAGAGTTGTTTCTGAATATCTCACAAAACGTTAAAAGCTAAATCTTCACCTCAACCAGAACTGTACACACCCTTTAATGAATGCTATTGATAGACAAAGTCTAAATTAAACATTATACAAAAACATTGTACATCATAATGATTGTGTGCTAATTACCCAAAGGTGCATTGAATTCATGCACATTACATAATACACATTAAATTATTTTTTTCACACCTTTTCCTCTAGGCTCAGAGTGCATAAATATCATACATATTGTCATGAAATCACATTGTCAATTTTTCTACTTTGTCTTAAAAACAAAAAATTACACAGTGAATTTGTTGAAATTAAAAAAGAAAATGCTAGTAAAATCAGATGAGATATTATTTGTGGGTGGCAACTTGTGTGTAGGATGTACTTAAAATGTACTCTTATGAAACTTTGAGAGAAAAAAATAGACTTGGCCTACAACATGAGATTTCCAGAAAACTATTAGTCCAAGGCAATGAAAAACAGCATTAGACACTGCATAGCACAGCAGCTGGTGTACAGTGTCCTTTGGAAAGCTTTCCCCTACATGTATTATGCCTCCATCCCTCACAACGCAGGCATAAATTATGCAGGTTGTCGCTCCGTAAGAAGGATGAAGAAAACTCATTCATGGACTCTGTTCTCCTGAGGCTTGCATTGGATGCACTACCAGCAACAATTCATCAAAGGTCACTGCCAGTGTGTAATTGGGTGATTAAACAAGCTATATTTGCATTTTCTGCTGAGTCAGGCTTAGGTAATGGTGTAGAAACACTATCCATTATGGAGAAATGAATGTTAAAGTAGGACTGAAAAGGGAGCGGTAATTAGCTCCATTGACTATCCTGATAGAGGAAGGCAGAGTGTATGATGGGATACGAGAAGGGGGAGGAATTGTGAAGTGGACAGTAATGACCTCTGGTCTTTAGCAATGATCAAACTACTCATTCTTAGTGATTCACTTGGAAGCCTTTGAAGTCTTCTGGTCCTTTTTGCCTTTTATGTACATACTTTGTGATTGATTCCTTGCTTTTGATAGTGAGCTACAATGTATGTGCTGGTCAGACTTTTATCGTAGTGTTATCAAGATCAAGCTCTGTGATTCAAATTCACAGAATAACAGAGATCTTTGGACTGAATCCTTTGAAATCATCTCTTGTCTTCCTCTCACAGAACTTTACCAATTCACAATTAAAGCATATCCACTCCATTAGAAAGTCACACAAACAATGTTATCTGTAAAGTGGTCTTTTTTATTATGCAAATATACAAAGAGGCTTGAAAAAAAAAGTGTTTGAATATCTTCAATTAGATATGAAAGAGAATGCGGGAATACTACAGTGCACCCCCGTTATAACAAACACGGTTATAGCAAAATTCAGGTTGCAAAATTATCCAGACATTGTTCTTTATTGTTTATTTGTTCAGTTATATTCAACGGTCCCGAGGACTTTCGTTATATCAGGAGTCCACTGTACATCGAATGCTTAATATTAATAGAATAAGCCTGAATATATTCACCAGATGACAGGTGACATTATAGTCTCACCATTCAAGTATCTTTGTTAAACTACCTTATATAGTGAATGTAACAAATTTTGGTGTTATGAAATTACTCTCAAATCTTAAAGGACAAGTTCACCTTCATAAACATAAGGATTGAGAGAATGCAACAGTATTAGTAGAACACATCAGTGAAAGTTTGAGGAAAATTGGACAATCGATGCAAAAGTTATGAATTTTTGAAATTTTTGTGTTGGAACCGCTGGATGAGGAGACTACTACAGCTTGTGAGTCATATGCGTACAACAGTACAAAGAAAATGTAAAAGAAAATTCAACATATTTTCACTTTTCTCGCATAATAAAAGAGCACTTGACTTGCCTCTTTCTAAAAGGAGGGGGAATAATATTACCCATAAGATTTGTCGGTAACGAGTCAGGGGAATGTGTACTTTTTTTCAAAAGATGGAATTTTGTGAAATTCTCTTTATATTTTCCTTATATTGTTGTACGCATGTGACATCTAAGTTTATTCATACACTGCAGTAGTCTTCTCATCCAGCGGTTACTGCACAAAAACTTCAAAAATTCATAACTTTTGAACGGATTGTCTGATTTTCCTCAAACTTTCAATGATGTGTTCTACTAATATTGCTACATTCTCTCAATCCTTATGTTTATGAAGGTGAACTTGTCCTTTAATTCGGGTATTTCATCGGGAAGCATATGGAGTGTCTTGAGATGCAGAAAAACCACATTGGTATTGTTTCTTTCTACAAATTATGAAGTACATTTTTTCACATACTTCTTTAATGCCATACACTGTATGTCGCAACTACTAAATGTTTTGTGTATGTATGTGTTTGTTATTGTGTTTGTATTTCTTTTTTTGGGGTGGGGCGAACAGAAAAAGGAATGCAGCAGATGAGAACATCATTACCCATAAGACAAGATGCTGCTATTCATGCTCTCTATCATTAAAGTGGTCAAGCTCACAGCACACACAAATCATCAGAATACAAGCATGGGGTCACATTGTGCGGCCATTAAAAAAAAAGTTGCCTTTATGGAACATTAAATCTCCTTGTTTGCCATATTAGCGTGGGTGAAATCATGTGACACTTTAATACATGCAACTTGATACTTGGTACAGTCTTTTTTATTGCTCGTGTTCATCACTTCTAACTTTTGTTATCCAACTTCTTTTTATGGTAAGTTCATCCCATGCTATGGTGGGGGAGGGGATATGACGTAGATAAATGAAGACCATCAGTGCTGACCCTTGTAGTGTGCCCTGTAAAAGAAGAACCGCTTCATGTGAAAGAGATTAAGATGTGACCGGTATCGCAATCAGTAAGTTACATACCACCTGTTCATGACAACAATTAATGCAGTGTTGACCTGTTACTGCATATTACTTGAAAACATTCTCAGTATGATGTACTGTATTCTTTAATTAGCCATCTTGGGCTTTTTAAAGAAAATTTGAAAGATCCTCATCCCCATGGCTAGTTGAAACATATTTTGAAATAGATCTTGGGTTGACAGTGGATATTACTCATGTCATTTGAATGTGTATACGTAGGTTTGAACATCAAAAGAAATATGTTTTCCTTTTTCTTTTAATTGCTGGGCTCACATGGATGTACTGTGAGACTTTAGAGACAAGACATTATATTTTACCCAGATGTTGTAAATATGTGACAGTGCACCTCAAAACGAACATAAAGTCGCACACACTGATTTTGCGTGAGGACTGAAAATAAGTGAAATGGGTCAACCTAGCCGAACTTGACTTTTTCATATTTTCTGAAAGAGCAGGTCTTCTTTTACATTATGCTAAAATTTGGTATCATAAAACGGGCAGGAAAGTGTGTTTTTTAGCAGTTTATCTTGAACATTTTTGATAGAATAGTGTGATTAGGTGTGTCTTCAGAATCCCTTTTTCATTTCTGAAAAACCTTGTCCACACTCTTCACTTTCAACTCTAATAACTTTTGAAAGAATAGTGCTACTGCTTTGAAAGTTGGCATTAATTATGGACAGAATGTGTTAATGAGGCATGCTTAATTTCACTTTAATCTGATAATCCCTTCATTGTTGTTACTCCAGTGGTTTACTTCCTGTTTTTTATCCCATTCATCGCACAGCCAGCACGGTTTGGTAAAGATTAAGCGCTTGAATAGACACTGTACTTCAAAGCCTCTTTTCTCAGTTCACACTTTTCCTGAGGTTGTGCTTTCTTTCCAATATTAAGATAGGTTAGGAGAGTCCATTTGATTTGAGTTATACATCATTTTAAAGCTTAAAGTCTGCTCTTTCAGAATATGGTCTTAACTAAAAATTCATGTCTGGCGACTTTTTGTTTGTTTTGAGGTGCACTGTCACATATGAAGTGTACCGGGTATTGCGTGATATTACATGTCCATTAAGTTAGAAGTATCTGGAGGTAAGTTTTCACTTGAGTTAGTAAGATTGATATGAAGATAAGACTGTCTTCATTCCTCTTTTCAAAATTATTTCCCCATCTTGGACCTACATGTACCTTTCATGACTATCCCCTACAAGTTTGTATACCATCTGTGGATGTCTGTGTTATGTGTTTTTTAGTGAGTATGATTTGATGTGTGGGTGTTGTGGGAACTAATGCACCATGATGCACACATTATGTGCATTAAAAATCTGTTGCATATATAATGTCCAACTTTCTGAGTGGATGTTTTGATATCAGTGATTAGTGATAGCCATACAGCTGTCAGAGGCTCAATGTGATATTCTAAACTATACCCATCTCTCTTTTGGCTCCAGATATTTTTACCAATAGATTACGGTACTAAAAAGCAGTGTGTTGCAAGGTGTGCAGTTTACAAGTGTAATGGATTTTTGCAGCTACACACATTTGTAGATTCTCCATTCCTATTTGGACAGCTCCCTGTTGTTGAAACTTCATACATTGTTCCATGCCCATCTCTCTCAAACCCTTTGACTGTATGTCTGTCACAGTGGCTGTAAATGTTTAAAGTGCAAGCTTGCATGCCTAATAACACACACAAACATTGCACACTCTTATTCATCCATTTTGTGTGGTAAGCTGAAATGTGATGGTATATAATTGCATACACAGAGAAGACCCTAGATATAAATATTCAAGGTACTGAATGGAGAGATACTATATGTCTTGTGTAATCATGCGAAGATGATAATCTGCTTGGTTGGTCATGCCTTTCATGGCGTGGGCTCCATGCCAGGGTGGGCTTCATTCCAGGGTGGGCTTCATTCCAGGGTGGGCCTACTATAATAATATGACCTGTACAGCACTCTTTCTCTGGACTTTCAGATTCTGTCATGTAAACTGCTGTCACTCAGTGTTCATGGATACATCTTATTTATTCTTTTGTCATTCATAAAATTATACCTATCCTTCCATCTGTCTTAATCTATACATAAATGCATATAATGCATATATGCATATTGATACCTACATCGCTTTGCATCAAAATAGATTTGCGTAATATGACATCTTGAACATCAATAAATGTAGTTTATACTGTATGCCAATTCCTGAATATGGTACAAAAATCACCATTTTTTTGAAAGGTTAATGGTTGTTTTATGATATATTGTAATTGATACCATCATATGAGGAAAGCCTATGGTTGAAATTTTTGACAGTATAGTGTAAGTAATAGTAAGTAATTGAGCATGTGCTTGTGACTGGTCAAGTACATGCAGCAAAAAAAAATGCATAAATTGTAATGTGGAAATGTGATGAGTTAATTAAAGAGCCTATAATGGGAGTATAAATGGTGGTGTCATACAGACTACAATATCCACAATGACTTGACAAAAATTGCACGCTCAGCAGCGACCGTGTGTAATGATACATTCTAGCAAATGTCATGTGATTAGCAGTTGACCAATTGGATAGCAAGAATCTTTGTAGTTTCGTTTGGTCAGTGTTACTTACTCCACAATGGACTGCGGTTTGAAAATACACATTGAAGACTGTATCTATGTATTACAGCTCTAGAGAATAAAGCTCAAAGGAAATGATAATACTGTAAAAGTGGAAATTTTGGCAGTGTTGAAATTTTTGCGCATTTCTTCCAACCAGAAACTAGCGTGAAAATAAAAGCAAGCAAATATTTTTGTTTGCCATGTGTTGTAGTAGTTGATGTCTTGATTCTGCAGAATTAAAAACATCCAAAACTCTTCTCACCCGGCCAAGCGTGAGAAATTAGTTTCGCAAAAATATCCACTAGTGGGCAAGTCCAAGATAACGCGCGCGTTACGTATGGGACATTCAGAGACTTTTATAACCTGAAAAATAGTGTTAATGGCTTTTGATCATATTAAACTTTATCATGGTGATTGATATCTAGGAGAAGTATAATCATGCAAAAAATGGAGAAAAATGACCTTCACAATTATATTTTAGAAGAGAAAATATGTGCCGTTACGTATGGGACCAGAAAAATTTTGTTTTTTTGAACATTTTTTTCAACCTCAAAACTCTCTGAAAGTATTTCATTTTACAACTTGTAACTCACTGTGATGAAAGTCACAACACTCAAGATTATCACAGGTAAGTTTCGTGTCATTAGGCAAAAAGCTCTAATCACAGGTTCTAATTAAAGACAGACATGACGTGTTACGTATGGGACAGTTACGTATGGGACAGTTTGTCCCCCATTCATTTAGTGTGTGAAGAACCATGTTTATGGGTATTTTGCATAATTATTGAAGTAAAATCTGTTGAAACTACTCAAATACTGATCCAGATTGTCAAGGAAACAATATTCCCCAAATATTCACCATCCTAATCATATTCAATCATATTTTTATATTTTTATGACCAACCCGAGTATGCATGCCCTTTGTCCCCCATTCGTTTAGTGTGTGGAGAGACATGTTTATGGGTATTTTGCAAAATAATTTTGCAAAATACCCATAAACAAATTTTGCATAATTATTGAAATGGAATCAGTTGAAATTACTCAAATACTGATCCACATTGACAAGGGAACAATATTCCCCAAATATTTACCATCATAATCATATTTAATCATATTCTATATTTTTATGACCAACCCGAGTATGTATGCCCTATTTTTATCAGGATAGTTACTACTGAAAAATTGAATAGTTTAAAGTGTTAATTTCCATTGATGAAGGGCAGTTTGCCATTTCGTTTCAATAAAAAACAACTTGACACAAGAAATATTAATTTTTATAAATATAAAGCAATACCTGCTGCGTGGAACCCCAGTGATCGAGTAGATATATGATGTCTGTCTAGCAGTCAGGTCATTGATTCGAGTCACACCTCGGTATGTATGCCCATGAATTTTGTCGTGGCTATTATTGAAAACTGAATAAGGACAATTTGTGTATCACTTGCAATAAAAAAAAATTCATTTTACTTTATATTTTTTTAAATATATATCACAACCATTTCAAATTGGATCTCCATCACTAAACTTTGAATTCCTCTAGTCCTAGGATTGTATGCTCTTTAGTAATTCATATAATTGGTTTCCAATCATCTCATTAAATGTTGAAAACTGAATCCCCATTTCTACAAAAAACTATACCATCCCTTTAATGCTGATTTTTCATTGTGTATTTTGCCATTTTCCCCTCCCCCTTTCTGAAAATTGTTCAGACAAGTACATGTATTGTTTAAAGTGTCTATAACTCAAAAAGTAGCCACAATGTTGGGATGCTTTCTTCAGGATGATTGACCATTTGTGTACTGAGAGACCTTCCCAGCTAGCTACATGCATTCACATGCATTATGTATGAGGATGTCCCATACGTAACGCATTTGTCCCATACGTAACATTATTTCAATGCCTAATAAAAAGTATTTCTTTTACTGTTTTTTCTTTTTTCTATGGTATTTAATTTCTCTAAACGATAAATTAGAACTTTCCAAAAGGGCATTAATATAACCTTAGCAATTTTAGAAAAAACCTAAAAAAATGACCTCAATTTGTTACGTATGGGACATCTCATGATAGGACACGAGCTAATTTGCATAATCATATGCATAATCCCTAAATTTTCATACCAAGTTTAACTATTTGATGAACTTCTTGTGTCCACATATTAATCAAATACAATTTGCTTTCCTTTGAATTAATATGAATTTTTATAAATGTCCCATACGTAACGCTGTGTTTCACATTTATGCAAATGAAGCCCTTGAAATTTGCATAAATTTACGTAATATAATTTTTTCCTCCATGGAACTCAAAACTTCAACTCATAAGCTTCAAAATGATACCAAACATGTCAATATTGAGCAAAGATGAAATTTTGCCTTCTGAGGGGACCTTATCTTGGACTTGCCCATGTGCAGAATGGTTGTTTTAAGATACATTAAATTCTTAACACACTATTTGGTTAAAAAAATACTGGTAGTTGCCTTTGATTTTGTGCCTGGTCTCAAACAAGATGAGTGTGACTTTGGATGCAACCAACAAATTCCAATGGAGCTAGAATGCATGAATGCATGATTTTCTTGGTATTGATATAATATGATGGAGTATCCCACGCAACATTCATGTATGACTGGAGGTTCTCCCTTTTTTGAAAGGGATAGCATGGTAACATGACTAGCAATTTGTTCATGAATTGTTACGACCAAAATCACTCCGAGAATGATCGCACAAAAGAAACAATCAACTGATGTTCAGGCGGTTTATTAACAGTGATATAGTAGGTACAGACTGGTAATCGGTTTCACATCAGTACAATAATGATCAATAGAAATAAATATAAGTCAGTAATGGAATCACTTACGTACGCATTACACGCAATATCCCTGGAAATGTCCAAATACGATGCTCGATGCACAAACGAATGATCCGCGATGCACCGATGAATGATTCCTCTGACGTAACTCCAGAGGCACAGGTTACGATAGTCCACGGTATAGATCCGGGGTAAAATCCACGATATACGTCCACGGCGAAACGTGCAGGGTCCAAATGTTGTGACGACCACGTCCAGTTGATGCGTTGAATGATGATTCACTTAATATTGTCCAGCTAGGAATCCAGCCCGTCACAGCTTTTCCATAGTAATGTCCATTGACACAAAAATGGTGTCTATCCCCAATGAAGACAAATTAATTATCTGCAGGCAAAATGTCTCCCAGGCCAAGTATCTCCACAAACATAACAGGTCAGCAGGTAACACAGGACTGACTATAACAAGTCGCTTCAGAGCCAGAAGTGACGTAACTCTCAGAGCAGAGGTGTTGGGTACTCTGCCTACTGCAGAATTCCTCTGGCTTATATACTATCCATTCACCCCCTTCTAGCACATTCTATAACTCTCTCCAACCTACTAGCCAGTCCAAGTTCCAGGAAACCTGGATGACTCACTGCCTAACTATGTACAAAACATCATTACCAAGAATAACTACCAATCACATTGGGCTACAGGGACAGTGCCTCACTCAGCCAAATATGTAAGCACTTCCCAGAAAATTCTGGAAAGGGTGAAATCATTCTAGATTGAGTGAGTTATAATGTATTTCCTGTTACATGCATGTACTGTATATCTACATTGTATACCACCTAGAAAATTCTCCACTGATCTGGTCAGCCTGTATGTACTATATCTATACCATGTAGAATGTTCTCCATGAATCTGGTCAACCTGTGTACATACACATTAAAACAGCCATGCATACAGTACATCATACATATGTACATAACTACTAGTGTGTACATTTGTGACACCATCCCCCATGGGAAAAAGAAAGCCTTGCCATAGCAAGGGTTTCTTTTACCTTCACAATTTCTCATTATTATTTACAATGAATGTGAGGTAAAATCCAAGTCAAGCAACAATAATCACATACTATCACATGTATTAACTCCATGTTCTCTTTTCATGGATTCCAGTTACAATGATATTGCTTGAATTCTCGGAGCTTATACAATCATATCATACTGTTTTGCACACATTAATGAATATGCGAAACACATACACTGGGAGTGATATGCGGTGAAAACCGTTCACCTTTGATACTCTCTTCATGTTACACTCTTGACAGAGCGTCGGCAATTACATTGTTTTTGCCTGCCACATGTTTGATTTTGAGTGCATATGGCTGCGTCATCATGCTCCATCTGAACAACCTGTTGTTCTTCATTTTGAACCGGTCTAAAAAGACCAAGGGGTTGTGGTCAGTATAGACCGTGATCTCCCCTTTGCTATTTGTCAAGTACACTTCATATTGCTGGAGGGCAAGGATGAGACTGAGAGCCTCCTTCTCAATTGTGGAGTACTTCTTCTGGTATGTGTTCAATTTTTTGGAGAAGTAGCTAACTGGTCGTTCAGTGCCTTCTTCATCTTCTTGGAGCAAAACCGCTCCCACTCCTACATCGCTAGCATCTATTGCCACCTTGAATGGCTTTGCGAAGTCAGGAGCTGCCAAAACAGGCTCATTAGCAAGGACTGCCTTTAGTTTCTCGAAGGCTCTTTGACACTCATCAGTCCAGGTGTACTTTGCCTTGCCCTTCAGCAGGTTTGTAAGGGGGGTGACTACAGTGCTGAAATTCGGTACAAATTTCCTGTAGAAACCAGCCATGCCCAGAAATCTGAGCAACTCCTTCTTGGATTGGGGGATGGGAAAGCCTAGTATAGCCTCTACCTTGGCTTCTCTTGGCAATACTTGTCCCTGACCGACTACATGCCCGAGATACACCACTTTGGCCTTTGCAAATTCACTCTTTGCCAGATTAATCACCAATCCGGCCTCCTTGAGTCGATCAAAAAGTTGCCGCAAGTGTGTAATGTGCTCCTCCCACGTGTCACTGTACACTAGGATGTCATCAATGTATACTACACAGTGGTCAAGTCCAGCAATGATTTGGTTTGTCAGCCGTTGGAAGGTGGCCGGAGCATTTTTCATGCCGAATGGCATTACTTTGCATTGGAACAAGCCATCTGGTGTAGCAAAGGCAGAAATCTCTCTGGCTTTGTCGGTCAAGGGCACTTGCCAGTATCCCTTTAGAAGGTCTATCTTACTGACATATGCAGAATTTCCGACCCTGTCAATGCAGTCTTCTAGTCTGGGAATGGGGAAAGAGTCTGTTTTCGTCACGGCATTCACCTTTCTGTAATCTATACAGAATCTTTGAGACCCATCCGGCTTGGGCACCATGACGATTGGGGAGCTCCAACTGCTTTTACTCGGTTCTATTATGTCATTGTCTAGCATGTATTGAACCTCTTCCCTTACTTTTTGCAGTTTGCTCGGGTTTAACCTGTAAGGGTTTTGCTTGATAGGGTCAGCATCTCCTACATCAACATCATGTACAGCCAGAGGGGTGCAGCCTGGTTTGTCCTTACACAATTCTTCGTACTCATGTAACAGACTAGTCACATCTTTCCTCTGATTATCAGGTAGGTAGTTCAGTGCCTCATCTACTTTCCCTAACATCTCTGAGTTAGACAACCTGGCACTAGAGGGCTCACTTCCATTCTCATCTTGAGCTTCTCCCTCTTCATCTACTTCTTCTACTACCACCTGAGCTACGCCTACCGGCTGACTAGCCTTTCTCTCATAGTACTCTTTCAGCATGTTTACATGACACACCCTCTGATCTTTTCGTCTGTCTGGCGTACTGATCACATAGTTCACATCATTGAGTTTCTTTTTGACATAGTACGGGCCACTGAACTTGGCTTTCAGTGGTTCACCTTGTATGGGCAGCAGTACAAGAACTTTGTCACCTGGGTTGAAAGTTCGGGCTTTGGCATTTTTGTCTGCCTTTCTCTTCATAAAGTCTTGTGACACTTTCAAGTGTTCCCTAGCTACCTCACAAGCCTTTGAAAGCCTTTCACGAAACTTTGACACGTAGTCAAGTAGGTGGACCTCATCATCCTCAGTCATGAATTTCTCTTTGATGAGCTTCAGTGGGCCCCTGACTTCATGACCGTACACCAACTCAAATGGGCTGAAACCCGTCGACTCATTTGGGGAGTCCCTCGTTGCAAACAGCAGGAAAGGGATGCCCTTATCCCAATCCTCGGGATACTCCTCACAAAATGCCCTAATCATGGTCTTTAGGGTCTGGTGGTAGCGCTCCAACGCACCTTGGGATTGGGGATGATAAGCTGATGACTTCAGCTGCTTCACACCCAAACGATACATCACCTCTTGAAATATGCCTGACATGAAATTTGACCCTTGGTCAGACTGCACTTCCTTGGGCAACCCATACCTAGTGAAAAACTGCACTAGAGCATCTACCACAGTCTTAGCAGTGATATTTCGCAATGGGATAGCCTCTGGAAACCGTGTAGACATATCCATGATTGTCAAGAGGTACTTGTGACCTGACCTAGTCCTAGGCAAAGGTCCAACACAGTCAACTAGAACTCGACTGAATGGTTCTTCAAACGCAGGTATCGGAATCAATGGCGCCGGCTTCACTGAGTGCTGTGGTTTACCAGCCACCTGACATGTGTGACAAGTCTTACAAAACTCAGCCACATCCACATTCAACCCCGGCCAATAGAAATGCCTCATGATCCGATCCTTTGTCTTTCTGACGCCTAAATGGCCGCCAACTGGTAACTCGTGAGCAATCCTCAAGATCTCACCGCGGTAACTAGGAGGGACAACAACTTGACGGACCACCGTCCAATCCTCATCAGCTGGCCTATGGGGAGGTCTCCACTTCCTCATCAAAATGCCATCTTTGACATAATAGCACTCAGGGACCTTTTCAGCCTCAGCCTCAGAACACGCCGTCTGAGACAAGCCTTTCAACTCAGAGTCTGCCTGCTGTGCTTCAACCAAGGAAGACTTGCTAAACAGCCCATCACTGTTAGCCTTGGAGCCTAATACAGCAACCCCATCATTCAAATCCTTGAAAAAGGTTTCTGCCAACCAAACACCGGAATTCTCCTCCACATCAACAGAATCCGCATCATCTTGAACAGCTCTACGAGCCTGAGACCTAGTCACAACACAGTCTGGGAAAATCCCAGGAAACTCCTCCTGCAACTGCTCAGTTTCAGCAACCACCACTGGTTTATCCGAAACAACTGGAGACGCAACCACCTTGTCCCCAGCCAAGTCATTCCCCAACAAAAAGTCAATGCCTGCCATGGGCAACTCAGGAACAACTCCAACAGTAACAGGACCAGAAACTAGGTCACACTTCAAATCCACTCTATACAGTGGCACTGACATATAACTGCCATCAACAGTCTGAATCAAGACTTTTGCATTCACTGCACTATCTGGTGGAAAAGTCATACCACCATCCACCATCAACGACTGAGAGGCCCCCGTATCCCGCAGGATGACTACTGGCTTACCTGCCTCACCAGAAGTACATGGGGTCACCTCACCATCAAACAAAAAGCTACGATAGCTCTCATCCACCTGCTTCAGCCTATCTTTGAATTTGGGAGATTGACTTTCAATGGCCTGTGTTTCACTGCACGGGACACTGTTTTCGGGTAGGACACTTTTTGACATGACAAATCCCAAGTCCTTCTTTGTTTTGTTTTGCAACTTCCAACACTGTGACTTTACATGCCCTGTCTTGTTACAGTGAAAACATTTGATGACATTTGCACTTGTACTGGACCCTTTGTCAGATTGAGGCTTTGGTGCCGATGAAGTTTCAGAACTCGTGCCCTTTTCAGAACCAGCATTCTTTGGACTGCTCGACTGATTTTTGTCTCTCTTATTTCCAGAGAAATTCCTGAAAGGTGGTCTGTTGTCATTTCTGTGGGTCAGCTCATACTCATCAGCCATCAAGGCTGCTTTATGCAAACTTGTCACTTTGTGATCATCCAAATGTGACCTCACACTGAAAGCAACACTCTTTTTGAATTCTTCCAAGAGAACAACCTCACGTAGGTTATCAAAATCCTGATCCACTTTCAGGGACCTGTACCACCTATCAAACATCATTTCTTTTTCACGAGCAAACTCAACATGTGTCTGGCCTGGTTTGCGGTACGAATTTCTGAACTTGTGTCTGTACGCCTCTGGCACCAACTCATAAGCATTCAACACTGCTTTCTTGACTGTAGCATAGTCACGTGATTGCTCTTCAGAGAGAGATGAGTACACATCAGCTGCTTTGCCGACAAACACACTTTGAAGGAGCAAGGGCCAAAATTCCTGTGGCCAGTTCAAACTGTTAGCCACCTTCTCAAATGACACAAAATATGCATCAACTCTGTTTTCTTCAAATTTTGGCACCAATCGAATGTTCTTGGCCAAATCAAATTCAGATGGAGCCCTTTCCTGAGTTCTTACAGTCTGTGCATGAGCCATTTCCATCTCACGCAATTTCACCTGTTGCTCCACTTCAAATTTCTTCTGTTCCATTTCAAGTTTCTTCATTTCAATTTCTCTTTGTTTGTCCCTTTCTTTCATTTCCATTTGTCTTTGTTCTCTTTCCCTCTCTCTTTCTATTTCTAATCTCATCTTCTCTTTCTCCAGTTCCAATCTAGCAAGCTCAAGCCGTGTTTGATCTGAAATTTGAGCTTGATCTGGAATGTTGATTTCTTCTTTGAGCTCCATGTGACCAGCTACTAAGTCAAGAATCTCTGCCTTTCTTGCACCTTGTGGAACATCTACATTCAAATGCTGTGCAATAGCAGTCAAATCACATTTGCGTAACCTTTGCAAATCTTTGAGGGACAAATCTGTCCTCTGAACAAATGCCTGAACATCCATTGTACTGATTGACATTGTCTCATGTATTACACACAATATGCAATTGAACAATCAAATCAACTGGTATTTTGTCTGTACCAATATTCTGGATTCCGGAACGTTCCAAATTCTAAGTTTTGGCTTAAATTCACTTCCCGGACAAGCCCCCAATTTTGTTACGACCAAAATCACTCCGAGAATGATCGCACAAAAGAAACAATCAACTGATGTTCAGGCGGTTTATTAACAGTGATATAGTAGGTACAGACTGGTAATCGGTTTCACATCAGTACAATAATGATCAATAGAAATAAATATAAGTCAGTAATGGAATCACTTACGTACGCATTACACGCAATATCCCTGGAAATGTCCAAATACGATGCTCGATGCACAAACGAATGATCCGCGATGCACCGATGAATGATTCCTCTGACGTAACTCCAGAGGCACAGGTTACGATAGTCCACGGTATAGATCCGGGGTAAAATCCACGATATACGTCCACGGCGAAACGTGCAGGGTCCAAATGTTGTGACGACCACGTCCAGTTGATGCGTTGAATGATGATTCACTTAATATTGTCCAGCTAGGAATCCAGCCCGTCACAGCTTTTCCATAGTAATGTCCATTGACACAAAAATGGTGTCTATCCCCAATGAAGACAAATTAATTATCTGCAGGCAAAATGTCTCCCAGGCCAAGTATCTCCACAAACATAACAGGTCAGCAGGTAACACAGGACTGACTATAACAAGTCGCTTCAGAGCCAGAAGTGACGTAACTCTCAGAGCAGAGGTGTTGGGTACTCTGCCTACTGCAGAATTCCTCTGGCTTATATACTATCCATTCACCCCCTTCTAGCACATTCTATAACTCTCTCCAACCTACTAGCCAGTCCAAGTTCCAGGAAACCTGGATGACTCACTGCCTAACTATGTACAAAACATCATTACCAAGAATAACTACCAATCACATTGGGCTACAGGGACAGTGCCTCACTCAGCCAAATATGTAAGCACTTCCCAGAAAATTCTGGAAAGGGTGAAATCATTCTAGATTGAGTGAGTTATAATGTATTTCCTGTTACATGCATGTACTGTATATCTACATTGTATACCACCTAGAAAATTCTCCACTGATCTGGTCAGCCTGTATGTACTATATCTATACCATGTAGAATGTTCTCCATGAATCTGGTCAACCTGTGTACATACACATTAAAACAGCCATGCATACAGTACATCATACATATGTACATAACTACTAGTGTGTACATTTGTGACAGAATGTATACATGTATTTCATTATCTATACTCTATGTGCAGGACACAGCTGGGCAGGAGAGATACCGTACAATAACCACAGCCTACTACAGAGGCGCTATGGGCTTCATCCTGATGTATGACGTTACAAATGAAGAGTCATTTAACAGCGTACAAGACTGGTGAGTTTTTGTCTCCTTTTTAATGCAAGTTGTATTTTAGCCATTGCAGTAAATCTTAGTCATATACATGTATATTGAGCTCTGAACCCAGTAGCATGGGGTACCATGGATTGTGAAGGCTGGAACAGTTCAGATGTATTAGCTTTATCACCGATTTCTGTGTAAACACGCCTTTTCCCTTCCTAATTTCAAGCATTATGGTATTGATTCTGTCATATTTCAAGATATCAAAACTGTTCTGATATGTTTTGGTTCTCCACAGAGGGAGACTACTCTCTCATGTTTGGAGGTCAGAGTATAAGAATTCTCATCAAAAATGGAAAAAAAGAATAAAAATGCCATGGTATGCAAGGGTAATCAACAATATAGAGAATCAAAGACTGACATTCCTGCCTAGATAGAAATTGAAAATATTTTCCACAAATAGAATTACCTTGGATGTAAAAATTCTACAGTGTGGCATGAATGTACAGCTAGTACACTGTTGACCTGTTTAGGACGAGTCCCTAGTATACTCTGGCAGGGGTCTATTGGAAATGTGTGTTGTAGCAAAATCAGTCCATCCTTAACGGGTTAATGTGTGAAGGCATTTTACATCCATAGCAAGTTATCATTCTACCTGATACAGCTCTTCCTTTGTCTCCTCTGTCTGTGAATTTCTCCATCCCCACTGACCTCTTTATTCTTGTCATTGATTTGATATGATCTTGATGGCTACATCCATGGAAGGCAAAGACTGCATTACATGCACATTAAGAGTGAATGCAGTGTTCAAAGTGTCATACAGTACTATGATACACAGCATCATGATTTCACCTTTGAACCCTGTTTGACCCAGGTGCACACAAATCAAGACGTACTCATGGGACAATGCTCAGGTGATCCTGGTTGGTAACAAATGTGACATGGAAGACGAGAGAGTGATTTCTACAGAAAAGGGAAAGCAACTTGCAGACCAGCTAGGTAAGATACTTTCCCTCATCTTATACCCACCTTTTTGCCTCTTTCATTCATACCACTGTCTAGACTTTTTACGTGTAAACTTATGGTTGTAACATTGGTGAGGGGGGGGGGGGGGGGGCACCATAAAGAAAAATCAAATCTAGCAATGATATGAATATATTCTGTGATATATGGAAGATGAAATTAAATGAGGTAATAGCCCATTAGGTTTTGACAAGAAATCCTTTCTGTGTGGTAGGAAATTTATTTTGTTAAGAAAAAAGTGTCCAGTTTACAACATTCCCAGTTTCTATACAGTTTCATTAAAAAGCATCTGACAAAAAGGTGACAGTACTTTGTTTTGGCTGTGTTTGCATGTAATGCATAGATTAAGATTTGAAATAAGCATGATGTCTGTAGTATGTCAGAGCAGTTCAGGTCGTCATGATAATGCTATGTTAATTACTTCTTATTTAGTTCTCATCTTGTATAAAGCACTATTTTGTTCTTCATAACTTCATTTGATATGTGATGTAGTAAAAACAAGTCATTGGTTGTTTATTTAATGTGAAGACCTTATGCAGAAACAGTGAAAAGAAGAGATTGTGCATAGTGTGATTATTGTACAGTGTACTGTAGTGTGTTTCTTTTTGTTGTGCTTTGGCTTTTCCTTCAGTTGTTTGTGCATGTAAAAGGAGCAGTGAGGAGATTTTGCTTTGTTAGAATGACAGGAGTTCATAGTCACATGTCTGGGCTTTGGGATCACATGAGTTTACGCACTGGTCAACTCATTAGGGACAGCCAGTGGTCACACCTTGGTAATTGATTGGTCACTTTGCTAGCAGGGCCACATTGGTGCAATAGTGTGATATAGAATTGATGGTTAATGGAGTACATCTGCTGTGGTTTTGCAGACAAACTCATTCTCTTTTTTTTTTGGGGGGGGGGGTGAGGGGATGGGAGGTATTAACCAACATACTTCACTACCTGTTTAATACAAAAGGAAAGAAAAAAAAACATAAGAAGGTGACTTGAAGTGTTTAGAGACTGATATGATATAATAGTGTCATGCAATCCAAGTGGACAGAGAGTGGATATTTTTACTAGGTGCATCACATCATGAATAGTCTTGATGTGCAAAATAGTGTTCTGTGAAATGGGTTTGTCTGTGTGTGTGTGTGTGTGTGTGTGTGTGTGTGTGTGTGTGTGTGTGTGTGTGTGTCGGTTATTGTGAGTCCAAGGGTGCATAGGCTATAATATCTATCAACATTTTCATGAGCACATGGCAATAACTCTAATCAATTTAATGATCCTTGATCAAATTGTTTTATAGCAACTAATTTACAAATTGTCTTTCATCAACATAAATAAACACTGCATATTCAGTGTTTTAAGTAATAGCCATGGGGATTTGTACATTGCATGTGTGTCCATGGTTTGTATCATGGCCATTAATCTGGACACTAAAACAAAGGGCGATTTGTCAATCAGTGATAATAGCTTTGTATGTAGTATACTCAAACAATCTGTCTGATACATGTAAGTGCCTTCAGTTACATTTCTCTTTAGCAGATGTATTCAAAATTAGTTCAGATTCATCTGGTAAAACCAGGTTCAGAGAATATTTGTGTGTAAGGCTCTGTTTTGTTTGAATATATATAGGATTATATAGACATCTTGTTTGCTTTTGAAAATGATGTTGATTTTCTCACAGGACAGAATCTTGTTTTTCTGGTAGGACAAAGTGTAGTCTATCAAATGAGGTAAAAGAGTGTTTCTGAGACCGATAGATTACACAGAATTGAAATTACCCACATGTATGAGAAGCTTTTAGTGCAGAAGAGTACATTAAGCTGCATATTGTGGGAGGAATACTTTTGAGTGATTGTATTTTCACTGACATGGCAAGAAGATGCATACAATCATAGATGCTAGCACCAGTATGCTGAGTCCAAGATGAAGGCTGCTGCATTTTTTTTTTCTTATTTGGTCATGCAGCATCCATCAAGGAATGCAAGAAGAATGGGGGTACCTGGATATTGAGTTCTCCTTGTTTGCCTGATAGAGAAAAAAGGCTGGAGTAAGATTGGAATGGGAGAATAACAATAGACAACGACCTCCTTTGAATGCAAAATGAAATTGCAAAATAATCCATCCACTGCCGATATTCAGTCCGAGGACACTGTGCCATACCAATAACCTGCGAATGATAATTTTGAAGTTTATTTGCTATTGCTTGAGAAATATGACATTCAAGCAATGATAATGACTGACAGTAAGATTATGCTCTATGATGATTACCTCAAACTCAAATACCAATTTTTGAACCAATACATATATGAATAAATGAGCTTTCTTCTAATTTTGGATGGAATCAGTAGAATTTGACCTTTGCAAAAATTTCTGTGCAGCGGTTGATTATCCTGCAAGCTTTATTGCTGAAGACTCTCTGGTTTTGTATCCATTTTGTGTGGGAAAGAAAGAGACTGAAAAACAGGAAGGACTTATAATCTGACATTTATGAACTGAAAGATCATTCCAAGGGGGCGTGATAAGTCCCATTTAATGATGAGAGATTGTACAACAGAGCAGCAGTACACACCAATATAAGGCTTCTAAACCTTTCAATTATTCTTTTTTTCTCCATGCACTGCAATGATTCATCACTGTTCAATCTCTGTTCTGTGATAGGTTTCATACTTGGTCTTTTTTCAGGAAGTCCATATCATTCAGCCCTTTTCTCCAAAACAAAAATTATTTTGCAAGAAAAGAAATATGTATTAATGTAGCATTGTAGAGGTGACTAATTTTAGACATTTCATGTGACATGAAACTAACATGAAAATTAAAGCATATTCCCAAAATTCATCTCACCCAAACGAGTGAAAAAAATAACCTGTAACTTATAACATTTCCACTTTTACAGTACTCCTGTCCTTGCACAAGAGTATGACATAGTGATGATTTGATATATTTTTCTTAAAGTATATACATATCAGAGAAATAAACATATACTTTGTAATTTAAGACAGGATCAATGTTTATTCCTGATGCATCTGCTCACTCTTGGTAATGGAATTAGTTGGCATGGCCTACAGGCCAACTTTGTTTTGGCCAGTACATGTACCCTTCGGACTGGCTGTACAGTGAGTGAGAAAACTGCACAAGTAAATGCTGTTAGGGTGTGTGGGATGGCTCAAGAACGGCATGTCTGACAAGGCATTAGCTGTGTTTTCTTCCCTTCCACGGATCTGTCTCCATTGCTAGCGTGCAAACTGAGCCAGCACCAATCCTGGCCTCGGGCCAAGCAGGTGGAAACACACAGACATGGGATGAGAGAGAGGAAGGAAAAGCACTCTGAGATGCATGCATGCAGAATAATGAGAGGCATTTTAGGAGGTAGAGGGCACTTCTGAAATATTGTATATCACAACATATACCAAGCCATGGTAGTGATACTCAAAGATGCACATAAACACAGACTAACAGACAGACAGACAGAGAGGCATAGAGGGAAAACAATGTCAGAATTCTGTGCAAATAAAAATAATGATGCATGACTACTTTATGCATAGTATAGCTGAAGTTAAATATTGGATGACAGAGAAAATAGTACCTTGTCATTCATCCATGACCCGCCCCTACGAAGGCATGGACGAGTTACCTGACACCTGTTTTGATATCCTCATTCCTAAATATTCATTTCATGAAAGGTGACTGACATTAACAAGAAGTATATGAATGACATTAATAGATAAAGACATGTCTATAGCAGACTGTGGGAAGAGTGGAAGAGACTCATGTTGTGTAGATTGATAGACTGTTGTGTAGAGAACATTAGATCATGGGTCTTTTCTTCGGAAATATTGCTCAAAGGCCAATGTTTTAGGAGAGTGATTCAGAAGATGGCAGCCTGCTAAGCGCACATCCCATTTTGATCAGAAGAAAAGCATGACAAAAATCTCAAAAGATGTAAAAAAGGAAAAACATGAAAGCAGTAATGAGGTTAGAAAGTAAACAGAATTTGATAGAGAACAATGCTAGATAATATCAAGGATAAATGACTCACAAATATGAAAATTGAATTCAGTATACATAGGTGACTCATCATTTTGAATTGTGTAAAGAAGATGTTTTCTGGGCACTGACAATGTTCTCAGCTTGTAAGGCACAGTCATTAGTGGATGTGGTATAGAGTAGGAACAATCAAACATGCATAGTGATTAAGCAGCAGCCTAGCCTAGTATGAATGAAGGCTTATTGATATTTAGCTGTCTGTGAGGAAGGTCATCCTTTCTTCTCTGTTGGTAACCATGTAATCATAAGGGGAGGTATTTGACAAGTTGGCAGATGAAACAATCAGTTTTGTTTGTATAGTTTCACTGAATATGCATTCCCTTGATTAGTATGATCTGATAAAGCATAATAATGCATTGTTGAATTTACATTGCACATTCATTCAACCCCCCCCCCCCATCATACCAGTATTTAATTCATGTAAGTAGTTCAGCACACAAATTTAATTTCCAATTTGCTGTCTACTGTTGATAGAGAAGTATTGATGAAATCTCCATATTGGTATAAAAAAAACATGGGATTTAAAGAGAGAGAGACTTACTCTTTTTTAGATGCCTTGCTTATGAGCAAACTGTCTAAGTATAATGAGTTTCTAGTTTCAGATGTCAGTAGAAGTTGCAAACCCAAAGGATAAAAAGGATTTATAATTTCTTTAATTTATGTGTGTGTGTGAGTGTGTGAGCATGTGTGTGTGTGTGTGAGTGTGTGAGCATGTGTGTGTGTGTGTGTGTGTGTTGCTCAGATCTGTGGGCAAACTGTCCAGACACCATAATGTTCTACTTTCAAAATGTCAAAGATTTTCAAGTTGCCACAGCAATAGATTTACCTGAACATGAATAATACTAATTATGAGTATCGGTAGGAATCAATGCATTAATTCAGAGAGCTAAGGATTTATGTTCAAATTGCTTCCATTGTCAAACAGGGCATGTTTTAAAATGCAGCATTTGACAAGGAATCCTATACAATGGGATGTTTTTATAAATGCCAAGCCTACCCCTTTTCAGTGGGCAAAAATATAATTTTCGGGGAAATCAAATTTATCATAACCCCACTAAAGCAGATAGAGTGCTCTCTTGACACATAGCCCAAAGTGCATTGCACAATCTATATTAAGATTGAATCTTATTTTTAAGTTAATAATCACAAGGTTAATCAGGAGGACTGTAACCGATTTGAACCATCCAGCTCTAGCTGGTAAGGTCACTGTTCAACATTTTGTTTCTTGACCACATATTATGATATATTGTATGACCAATTTTTGATTGCATTCCCTGCTTTCCAAAATTCATGGTATGTGCAGGTTAGTTGAGAGTGGAAACAGTGTGCATCACATAGAATGGGTTTGCTATTTGAATAGGATATCATGCTATTATTATTATTAATAGTGAAAATTTATTGGTATAGGCAACCTCTTTAATGTTGCTGGTACACTGTACATGGACTGGCAGAGCAACCCATATCCGTGACACTCACACTGGATGCACGCACATTTTTATGTCCTTGTTTTTTGAAGGAGAAGGCAAGCTCTCATGGCATTTGTCATCTGATTTACTGAGTGGGTAATCTGATCTTATGAGAGAAAAGAGATGCTGATTTCTGGCATGTGGTTAGAATACTTTAGGTTCTGTCATATCCCTCAAAGTCAAATCACCCTGATCAGTTTTGCATGATGTAAGTGCAAAGTTACATTGTGAGTGATGTCTGTGGTAGAGCATTACCCTTTTGACCAAACTTACAATGTATTTGGGTCTCTTATTACAGCCATTAATGACTTATTGGATAGGGGTAGTTAAAAAATAACCAACCAGTCAAAAGATAATCCTCTTGAATGTATGTTATTTTCATAAACAACCAAAAATGTTGATGATATCTGTGAGGTGCTCTTGCAGTTAACAGCATTGAAAGGAGTCAAGGTCATTTCCATGGAATGTTACTTGACTTATTGTGGCAAAAATTCAGTTCATTAAACTTTCTTTTCACATCCATCAGAGTTCAATCACAATATTGATGTAGACAAGTTTTTAGTTTAGATGCGAGACCAGAAGTTAACCTTAGTAGTAGCTGTGCTTTCATTGCAATGATGATAACGTGTAAAGCAGGCCATGTGTACCCCTTGGGTTCCTCCCTATCTGAGCATTCATCAGTCAATCTGTTACCTTGCAAACCAGGCAGTGGTTACAGAGCTGATCTTATCATAAAGGGGCTAAATTGCCTTTCAATGACTTGTCCTTTACAGAGGGAGGTGTAGATGCTTGCTTAGATCTCCACTTGTGACATCAATCTCAACATGCTGCCATTATCTTTGTCTCAATGTTTTTATCAGTGAATTAATGATCAGATTTCATGCAAGATTTTCCTTAAAAAAGATGCAATGCATTCATTTCTGGTTTCTAAAATACAGTGAAATAGTGCAGCTCTATAAAAGAGAATGATGGACTCTTGGTTTGAGAGAAAATGGAGAATGTGTCATTGATGTTCCCAACCTAATTTTTGTTTTTTATAGAGGGATGCAACTGTACAACTCTGAGATTTAACTAGGTTACTGCCTTGTGATAGACAAGAATTTTCTGCTGAATCTAAACTGCATGGGTAATTGATAGCAATACAATTCTCAGCATAATTCCACTCCGAGTATGAATCATGCACTCCTTTTTTTTTCAAGAGGAAAGTGTCATGCATCCTGTAGTCTACTGTTTGCACAAGCAGGTTTAAAAAAAAGAATGAATTTCCCGCAAACCTCTCTCCTCCCTTACTCAGAGCTAGAGAGACCTAAATGTTTACTGGCAGAAGCTGAATTTTCCCTCTTCTTCATCCTGAAGTGTAGGCACTCACCAACCATGAACTTTGCACACATCCTGATAAGATTAATGTGGGCCCATCTTGGCACATCTTACACAATCAGGCCTGAGCCTCACACTGTGTACTCTTATAATCAAGCTGAGCACTAGCTCATCAATCAATCCTGATTGGCCAAGTCTTTCTCCAATTCAATTATCTGGAACCTAACTTTGGTCTCGCACCCATGGCTCTGTTTGACAGGAGATCGGCTTAGAAAGGAAGTGGTCACACCTAATTGACATGAGATGATATGAGAGATATTGATTTAGTGAGTGTTTAGAAATTCCCTTTCAAAATGTCCTGCTTTTTTAATGGCAGTACGCTTTGAGATGTACAAAAACCCATGTAACTTTTAAATTAGTGTCAATAGCCATGTTAACAAGAAACCACTTTTGTAAATGTATGGATTTTCAGATACTAATGAGAAACAAAACCTTTCAAATAGGAGGCTGCAGAGAAGAAGAAAAATTCTGAAATAAAAGTTAGTATTAACTCCTAGTGTAAGGTTTAATTCAATAAAATGTATTAACAATTTGATTACTCTACATCACCCCTTCAAAGTGTGTTATGTCACTCCACAGTTTCTTGTGTTATTTGAGACCAGATACTGCCAAATGCATTATATCTTGATTATTCTGCCTCTTTCAGCTCTGATTAATACATGCATGCATCCATGGTAATTTGAAACACAGCATGTATTGCTGTCTAAATAGTCTTTTGATACAAAGCCATTACTAAAAACAGTTGTAAAGGTTTAATGGGTTCCTTTTCTTGTGACTTTTAGTATAAAGCACTGATGTCAGTATATCAACAAAGAAAAGTAAGCATGAATATCACAAACTGGATGCACTTTTATGCTAGTACCCAGTAACAGAAACAAACTTCATTGCAAGGCATGTATATGAATGCCATGGTCAATAAGTGTCCATAAGTGGAACCCCATATGTTAGTTGCTGTACGATGTACCATTATGAAGCCTCCATGGTGTACTGAACATCAATGAGCTGAAAACCAGAGCATCAAATAAGTACCCCTGAACCCCAGATTGTACTACACTCCCAGAATCCTATCACACAGTATATGAAAGTTGAGATCTATCATCTTATATGACTTCCTAGAGCTGTACACTCATTATGTTTTGTTTTATTTATTTCATGCTGCAGGGTTGGCCTGTTCTTGTTTTAAAACTGCTTTCTGAAGGAGCCCTGCAGTAATAACAAACATCATTCTACATGAATACAAAATACATAACAGTTATTGAAATTCATTAAATTCTTCCATCAAGATTTTTTTATTGCAACAGATTGACAAATTCCCCTACATCGAAATGATTATTTTGTTGAATGTTATGGTGATTGAATTTGAATAATTACACAGTACCCACTGCATGCTGTAAGGATTAGAATGAAAAAAAAAATCTTTTATATTTTGTCCTTGGGTGGGGGAGTTGGAGGGGGCTTTTCAAAGAATAATGTGTCTGGGTAATTTACGATTTGTTTACATTTGAATGATTCAAGATAAGTTGGTACTACATTATTTTGTATTTGAATAACAAGAACACAATATTGACAGTTATATGTTGCTCAACTGACTGCCATTTCAGCATGAGTAACAAGGAACTTTGAGATGTATAGTCTTTATTCAAAATCATTCTGGCATATTTATTTTGTAGTCTTCATGATGTCTTCTTCATCAGACCATGATGAGTGCTAAAATATTTGAATAATCATAGGTAGAATACAGGAAGTAACTCTTAGTGGTTTCTTAAAAGCTAAACTCCTTGTAGACCAAAATAGTTTCAGATCTTTTGGCAGAGTTCAACACTTTATCTTGTGGTACCCTGACAATGAAGTACAACTGTATGGATCAGGCCACCAAAGCATCTTTTCATAAGAAGGCCTGACATCTATTTCTGGTGGCTCCAAACCACTAGGCTACCACTAATGTCAAACCTTGGGTATCTCATATTCTCCATCAAAGATTAATTGTATTACCTATATTCTTCTTTATCTTTATAGTTTTTGTCTTTTGCCTTCTGGTGCCAGTATAGCATGCTTACAAGGAAAAAAAGATAAGCACTAAATACAGCCACACATACTGAGAGGAAAGAGATATGTGTAGCTTCCTCCGAGTCTGTAAAGCAGATTGGAGTTAGAAATGAGATTGGGGCCATGAAGGGGGGATGATGTATGTGACAAGTCTCCTACATCTTACTCCTAGCTCTCTTATAAGTGAAGAAACAGGAAAGGAAAGTGTAGTTTATCACAGTTCAAGACAAGAGATAGAGAAATCCAACATGTTAATCAGTTCACTTCTCTGGAAGGAAGATAAACAAAAGTGGCATATGCAGTTTACTTGATCATAGAGAGATTATTTGTCACGTTATCAAACCACCTGCTATGCATGGAAAACTTACCTGATACATGCCTGGATATGAATACTGTATCCCCTTCAGCCATATCCTGAGATGTCAGTTTATCCTTGTTTATCACAAATTTCACAGTTTAGCCTTCAATTTTGCTATCTCATGAACAATGCAACTTTGTTGAAGGCTGCCTAATATATAAACTGCCAGGAAATCATTATCACTGAGATTTGACTCATAGAATGTTTACATCTTATGGTAGATGTTGAAGTAATCTTTATTCATGTGACTACAGAACATCAGTGCTTTACTACAATTCATGTAGCTGCTGCAGCTTATTACAGGCTGCCTGGTAATATACCCTTCAACCAAGTAGTACTTGAACCAATACCACACACACACACACACACACACACACACACACACACACACACATAAAGAACTGGAGTTATAGCTTCATCCCAACAACCAAATTTCGAGTTAATGGGATATAGGGGGCACGTCATTTCACGCATATTTTTTTCCACAGGCATAATATATTGGTGTGCTATGTGGACCTGCTTGACTGTGAATGTGCGTGTGTAGGCAAAGAGCAACCTGCCATGGTAAATTCCCTATGACCCCTGGCATTTCCGGTTTCTGCTTGTCGGCTGGCGAAAGGTGCAGTGTGAAGAGAGATGGGCTTTATTTATTTGATGGCATTTTGTTCATTCTCACTGGTAGAGTGCCTGCTTCAGATTGGAAAAGGTGTGCTAGTTCATATGCCGTGGGAATCAAATGAAGGTGTATCATGTATACAGTAAACTTGCCCTCTTTTGTTGTTGACTGTGTATTAAAGTGGATATATTATATTCAATAAAAGCTTTCCTTTTCTTTAATCACATGAATGCCTGAATGTGCAGTTAAAGAGCTTGATGCACCATAAAATGATACTTCGCTACATATCAAGAAATGCGAAATACATGTGCATTGTGTGAGGAAATGTCATGGCATCATAATCCCCAAGCAAATGTCATGTTGATCATAGAATAAATTATACTTTGTCACAAGAATGTGGTGAGATTATTTACAATACCATTTAAAGGGGATGGCTAGTAACTGATCAGTGGGAATGCTGTGGGATGATTGTTCCAATTCTTGTGGGATTCATTTAAGAGTACATTATATGTGACCCGCTACAACAAAATGATCCTAAAGTCGGGCGAGGTCGATTATTTGAAAATTGCATGACACAATTTCCTAATCTTTCAGCTTTAAATTGATATATAACACATCTTATAAAGATAATCGGCTGCAGAGATATCGATGTTTAAAAGAGAGCGTGTCGAGACGTCTGGGAAATCACTGTTTCGAGAAAAGCGCCCTAAAAGTTCTCCTTGCGATGCAATCACGATCAAGGGACACGCAAGTCAGTATTCACCTCCGGACAATAGAAGGTAAAGCCCTAGCAACCCCCGAAATGCTCATTCAAACACAGCGTCGGCGGTCTCCTCACCGACCAATCAGTGACCAGGATGTCAGGAGAAGCGGCTGAGCATAGCGCAACCCGCCACCACGCACCAGTCGACTGGGGAGAGTGCGAGCTTCACGCTTCGGTTAGCGGCAAGCAGCAAACTGACCAATGAGATCACTCTGGTCGTTGTTAGGGGCGGAGCCTATCTGTGGCGCTCAATCCAAATGTTTCCAGTTTCTGCTTCGTTGAAACGCCAAGAAAACATGGCCCAGAAACACGTTATTTTTTGGTCTTTCCTTTCCTCCTTTTGCTTCAAAATTTTGACAGATGATAGAAGACATGTCAGACTCTAATAATATGTCAAATTCAGAAAATCGTAAGTTTTGAGCAATTTTGATGCTCTGACTTTAAACTCGTTTTTCACGGCTTCGACCGTGCGCGACTTTAGGACCATTTTGTTGTAGCGGGTCACATATATCTATTGTTGTGTGAAAACTATTTGCTTCAAAACGGTCTCATATTCAAGTAATGTGCAGTTTAATGCCCCATCACTGTACAGGCATGTTAACCTGGAAACATTAAACTGCACATTACTTGAATATGAGACCATTCTGAAGCAAACTTATTTTCACACAACAATAGATATATAATGTACTCTTAAATGAATCCCACAAGAATGGAACAATCATCCCCCAGCATTCCCACTGATTCCCACTGATCAGTTACTAGCCATCCCCTTTAACATGGGATCATATGCCATAAAAAGCATAGAGCATACTATATCTTTTGACATATATGTCAAAAGATATAGTTTGTAAACTGTATATCAACTACAAAGTGGCACGATTTACATTCAATCCACTGAAGACATATTATAGCATTGTCATGAATCTAAAATGCCACAGACCCAGTGTAACACAGCATAGTCCCACTTTTTTTTATACTGATATAGCATACTTTGTAGTCCCACTTTGTATGTATACTGATATAGCACACTGAGCACTCCAGTGGGGCTTTTACTCTTGTTTTACCACACCAGCAACATACTCTGGAATATTTCAAGTTTGACTTGGAAGGTGTGGTTTGGTGAGGAATGAGGAACTACACACGTGTAGGGTCTGCTCATATTTAAAAAGGTCGAGCTGTTCCTTGTCAATTCAAATAGTTTATGTAGGTTGAATTGGTTTGGCTTAGCATGCAGATATTTCATGGGAGCAGTTGTCACAGGATCGAGCAAATGTGATGAAACCCTTTAAACTGTCATCAGCTGGCTCGCTTACCAGTTCTTTCATGAGTGACAAGAAATAAAAACAGAAATAGAATCTAGTTTCATAGAATATAGTCATGCTGTTAAGTTCATACAGTAGATGATTTCTCATTTCAATTGTGTTGTACTAAAGTTTTAAAAAGAATGGTCTTTTCTGATTTGCAAAACTAAATTAAATGCTATGTGGGACAAAATTAGGCTGGAAGACTGATGCTTGTATATATGAAATCATACAGGTATGTAACAAGTGATTATATGGGATAATTTTGCTGAATCACCAGCTACAGTTTTATGCCATGCATCAGTTCTATGTATTGTTGTAGTGATCAATAAACTGGTAGATTAACCTTTACTGGTATAGATATCTGAAGCAATTTTGTCCTGAATTCTTTCCAAGAGGAACTGTTCCAGAGAGAAAGAATTAGATCTCATTATTTTACAGTATTTCAGCTGATTCTTTGTAGATCCATTCTATGATTTCACTTGTCATTCTTTACTAGTGATCAATTGATTACAAAGAAACCTTTTCAACCATGGGAGATTTTTTTCTCTTCAAAACCATGAAAGCACTTAATACTAGCAGGAAAGGCATACAACTTTCATAGTGGTGTCTACAGTGTGTTAGGAATTCAGTGCTAGATGGGTGTGTAGCTTGGTGTGCTCTGTGACTCACATGGGACCAGTCTTGGGTAGTAGGGTTAGTGAGCACTTCATCCACAAATCAGATGAGGTTATACTCTTATTAGTGTGTGTTTGTGTGTGTAAGTATGTGTGTGTGTGCATGTGGATATGTGTGTATGGTGTGTGTGTCCATGAATGCATTTGCAGGTGGGGGTAGGTTGAATACTCATGATTACCCATGGGAAGTGATTGGGTCATATCACACTGCTACAGGAGGAAATCTCATAATGTATGGAAAGGATCGGAGGTAATTTCTCTGGGCTATATTGGCTTGCCATCAGAGCTTGAACAGGGATGCATTTAGGTCATGTAGAGGTCAACAGAAAAGCTTAATTGTAGCCAGTTTTCAGTCAAAGCTATCTGCAATATTGTGTATATAAACTACTGTTTTTGTTTTCAACAGTCTCTTACTGTCTTTTTTAAGGCATATTTTGACAAAAGTCACAATTGTGATATCAGATTTGTATGTAAGCATTCAGTATTGAGTATTTGATTGCAAGGAATCTCCACAATATTGCATGCATCACTAATCAAATTAGTGCAAATTTAGTCACTCTTTGTAATGCATGCATGACTGCACTAGACAAAAATGATAGATAGGATGCCAATTCAATAAATTATGAATTCTACAATGTTATGTTTCATGTTATATACCATATATATATATATATATATATATATATATATATATATGTATATATATATATAGAGAGAGAGAGAGAAGGAAAGAAAGAGAGATGTAGATAAAGATACATACAAAGATCTTTTACATGTTGCTACTTCCTTGAAGGTACAAATTTATTTTCAATGAGTAATGTTGTGTAGTTTTCACCTGGAGAGTTTTGTTGATTGACTGAGCACATTTCTAAGAAATAAAATAATGCCCTATAATCTCACAACAAATTCTAATTAATTCTTGTAATATGTACATTGCTATATAGGACCTGATGTTGTGAGCTTATATCCAAGTGTAAAGCAAGAAATGTTCGCAGCATGAAATTTTCACAAATTGCCATTGGCATTCAGCGCATATAGTTATGACAAGAACTTTTATGTGCATCCCAATTTCACAAATCTTGGTTCTTGCAAAAATTTCAAAATGAAAATGAATGCAAACATTTCTGGTTTTACTGTACCTTTGAGATATATCTTATTTCAAGTACACTAAAAAGCATAGTTAGAACATGCAATTCAATTCTCTGCTTAATTACTGGTGATTGTATATGAGAAAATGAAAACTGTTATTCAGATTTAATATGACTTATTGTGATTGTTTTGCGCCTCAACCTCAGTGGCATAACATGAAACATTACTGAGCTATTTTGAAATGACTGGGATAGCACTTCGGAAACAGACTTTGCCCTGAATATAATCACCATGCCCTAAAATTATCAGGCACTGGATGAAGACATACACAACAACAACAAACAAACAAACAATGAGATCAATTCTTCTAGTTTGTTACTGTGAAGAAACAGTAATACATGTTGTAGAATCTTTCACTTGTTATATCAGCATTTGGATTGTGTCTTTTCATTGCATATAAACGTTGGTATCATGTCATAGGAAAAAAGGTTTGATGCTCAGCTTCATGCATAGCAGAAGGAGGAACACAATTGACGGAAATAAGATCAAAACTGTCCTTTGTTCAAATTATGTGATGGTACTTTGTACACAATTTGTATGGCTTGCAAAAAGAGCAAATATTCAAGTATCTCATGTATTTTATAACCCTTACTAAAATGTAACGTGATCTTGTACTTACTATAAATATGGTTATCCAGAGACAGTGAATATGGGTCATAATTCCCTTGTATGCAGATATTTATGATTGAAACTAAAGTTGACAGATAGTTTTGAGATAGAAGTGCTGGTATATACTCTCTGTCTCTATACACACTACGACCAGAATTTACCCTTAGAATCCAGAATTATACCAATTTCTATTATCCTCCTTGTAATTCTCTCTGACCTTGACATTGCCATTGCTGATTTTCAAGTTTTCTCTTTTTATTTGTGGGGCCATGGTTGCCAGTTTAGATATCTGGGATGACTGCAATTAGGCAGTCATGGATATTGCCAGAAGAAAGGAAACAAGAGCAAACCTTTGGTTTGGTTTGATTACAGTGTCAAGGAAAATGTAAACCCATATGTGGGTAGAGCTTTTGTATGAAACAGAAGAAAGCAAAGAGCACCAAGTTAAGACAGTATCTTAACAGTAGCCCAGGCTGACTTGAACTTTCTATGAAAACCAAGAAGGTGACACAGTGGGTAGCTAAACCATATCCAATTTGTGTGTTATTCTTATCGTTTGCAAAATGTGTTATTTTTCTTTCTACTAGATTTGTTTCATTTCTGCAGCTTAAGAATAGCACAATTTGAAATTGGTTTGAGTCAACCATTCACTATTTCATTTAAGATATTAAAGCTATCATTAAGCTTCACAGAAGTGCTTTTTTTCAGGCGAATGAATGAGAAATATTTGAATTGTGTAAGAGTTCTGGAAAATGTAGGAGCCTGCTTTGTTAAAAGATGCAAGCTGTCCATATCAGTCAGAGATGTTTCCACTGTTCTATTCATGGCATTGGGCATACAGGGATATTTCCATTCATTTGAGATATTGGAAACCAAAGCTCAGGGCCGCATCACTCTAAAATCTCTACAATCCCTTCAGTAGATTTTTCATCGTTCTGAAAAGTCTCAGCACCTTTAAAATGAATGTACTGCACATTGTTCATGCACCTGTTCAACCATCCTCCCCTCCCCACCATGAATAAATGATAAGAGGCAATGGCCTAGAGATGCCCAGATCAAGATGTCCCACTTTTTAGTTCCAGAAGCAGAGTCTAATTTCTGCTGGTTTGTCTGCCTTCCTGTCCTGCTGCCTTTTGCCATGATTCCCTTTGAAAGTCTGTAAAGGTCAGGCCAGCTGAGAGTTAATAATTGTGACCAGGTTGATTAATGTCTTCAGCCCCCGCTTCTTTCTTCCCCTTCACTTGGAGGAGTTTCTCAGCGATGCAAAACAAAATCCATTTTCTTCTCAGCGATGCTGGAAAAGTTAAATTGCTCTCTGATTATAGTACTATGAACATGCTATTCAAGAGAAGATGCAGTTGTTTCGAGAGAATACAGATTGTATCTTAACCAACAATCATCCTCCTATATTTATTTCAGAAAATAATGTATTTTTTTAGTGTATGGTATTGCTCCCTCTCTTGAACTGACTCTCAACTTGACAGAAGTACACAGATTTGATGTTTGAAATGAGTTTCTTGCATTGGAATAGTGCATACACAAGAAAATTAGCATTAGATAAAATGTCTACATCATTAATCTGTATCTGGTATATCACCTAGTTTATGCCTCTGATATATTTTGTCCTACTGAAGTAGGATGCTATTTCAAGCACATACTATGTAAAAAATCCTGTATTTTTACACCTTGATTAAACTCACTGACTGAAAATAACATTCTCAATCAGATGCAAGTACAGCTGTACAATATATATTACTCCATAATTGGTTTTCATAACAGTATTTGTATATCTCAATTATTTGAACAAATATCAACAACATCTGTGGACTTAATAAGGCCTAGAAATGGGAAAGAATAGACTCTATGGATATTTTATCTTAACATTTATGTTCTTCAAACTTCCTTGGAGAAACATGACTTTTGTGTTAAATGCTTGTTTTCCACTTGTAACAGAAAATTTAGTAATAACCTAAAAACCAGTTAGTGGTTTTACAGAATGGCAAGCTTTGTCTATCTCTATCTTCTGAATGCACTCAATTTTTACATTCCTTGTATTTGTGTCCATGATATGAGTGTGAACAACCCATTTTCTGATATCCTATAAAAAAAACAACAGTATCCTTCAAAGCACTTTTGATAGAGTAGAACTGAATTCATGTTTAGGGCTCCCCACTAACTTTTTTCTCCAGTGATAAAATTTTTAAATTCAAAATTTGGTGGTAAAGAAAAGGAATGTAGTGGCCCACAATGAAAGGAAAATTTATAACAATCAATTTTTAATCCTAGTAACCCTATCATGCCTTTTGGCCTCCCCAAAATGTCTAGCCCTAATGTTGTATGGTTTTGTTGATAGTGTTTGTTGTTAAAAATTGCCTTGGACTTATCACCAACCATTATGGCTGATTATATTCATCTATTAAAGTCACTGTAATGATAATTTCTGATAATATCTAAATAATGTTGAATTACAGATGATGCATTTTGTAGTCATATGCAATACTCTCAGTCTCACAAATTTAATGCCCATAGTTATTTCTTTATGAGACAAACCAACAGAACATCATGTGACCACTTCACAAAGAGTATATCATGTGACCACTTCACAAAGAGTATATCATGTGACCAATTTCTGTCAAGCAAAGGTCTCATTTGCCAACACCATCACGTTTGTGTTTGTTTGTTGCCTAGCAACACCCAAGTGTGTAAGTGAGTGTGCTGTTGACTCTGCATCAATTGAAGGTTGCATGGATTTTGCTTCTCTGCTGAGCAAGTCCAAAAGCTATGCCTTCCTCATGTGTCATTGGTAGCAGCTTATTTTCAGATTACCAATGTCGCCATTGGACTTGTTAGAACAGGTTTCATCTAACCCTACCTCAGGCAGAGGTCTAGGTCAGCAGTACCAAGTACGCTGCAATGATAATCATGAAATGATTCATACTGACGTGGTCAGAATGATAGATTGAAGACCATGGCTGTGATTCTGTTACCGATGGTTAGTGTTTGTTTAGTTTGCTCAAAAAAGGGTCACTAATGATATTTCTGTTCATAAGTGACTCCTTGCAAAGGACAATTAATGTGCGTTGTGTGAACTCCATTTATGTCATGTGTCACTTAGATGTTCTTTTGTGTGTGATTGGATTGGATTATTTCAATCTACACTTCTTGCTGTTTCTGTGGCCAATCATTACTGCAGTCTGTTTTGACATCCTGATACTCTCCAGGTTCCTTCGTACGATTTTCTTCTTGTTGGTCTGCTCATATCAGGGATATTGTGATATTTCTGTGTTTGCGATGAAAAGAAATGTCTTGTCTCTTCATCAGGCCTTGACATTCAGGAATAACTCATGACAATTTAGGAACCTGTCTTGAAAACATCAGACATGTATGATCTAGCAGTAGATAGTGTGACCTGCACAACTGTACTTGAGTCTCAGAGAGAGAGAGAGAGAGAGAGAGAGAGAGGGAGGAGAAAAACATGACAGTGCTTCCTGTGATTTGTGACTGATTGTGGTGAATATTAACACCAAATGGTCGTATGTTTAGCAGATGTATGACATGTGGTGTTTACATCTGTCCTTCTCATGTGGTGTTTACATCTATCCTTCTTTCTCTTTTTCTTTTCACTGCAGGGTTGGAGTTCTTTGAGACAAGTGCAAAGGAGAATATCAATGTGAAGCAGACCTTTGAGCGTCTAGTGGACATCATCTGTGACAAGATGTCAGAGACCATCGACACTGACCAGACCCTTCGACCTTCCACCACAATCACGCCAACAAACCCGGACCAACAGCAGGCTAACCAATCGTGTTCATGCTAGGAGAGGGATAGATGGAGGGATGGGATGTGGTAGGGTTTGGGGGAAGTTACCATGGGAACAAGTGAGATGGGGATAGAGACTGGAGTTTGGGAGTGGCAACCTTCCTTTGTGTCTCCTCTTACCATTCGAGCCATATGTGACTAAATGAAGAATGGTGGGACAAGATTGTGACTGTTTTGTTTCTATGTGTGTTTGAAAGAAAAGGTTGTGATGTCATATGTGGCTCAAATGGAAGGTGATTAGTGGTATTGTGTTGGGAAGGAATAAGGGTGGGTTGGGAGGGGTCTTGGTATGATACACAAGGTCTTTACTATATTTGAGCATTACATTCACGTTTGCCATGTGTGCTGGCTTAACTGCACTGCAAGGAGCAGAACTGATCCTTCAGGGTGTGGATGGGGTGGTTGTAGAACCTGTCTGATTACTCCCTTGTCTGGCATCCATGTTGCTATCATTCTAAATGTGATAAATGGATCATTGGTGTGAATACACACTCATGCCTGCTCACATAAAATCCGCCCACTCACAGACACACACACACACACATACATACACAAAAGCAAACGTGATATGTTGTTTGGTGAATAGTGTATGATAAACCATGAGTACAAATGCAGCTTAAGGCAACCCTAAAAAGAAGGACTACAATGGAAGCACATCTCACACAACTCGGGTTTGGGCTTCTTATCTTAAATGGATGAAGTGCCAAGAAGCAGGTTTAGTGAGATGTTTCATGGGGCAGGTGTCTGGATAAAACTCTGACACTACTTCTGGTATCTCTGTCTTGCTTAGACAAGGATATGATTTCAGAAATTGGCACTTTTTATCTATCATGACATGGAGATTCCTGGTAGCTTCTCAAGGCTGAGAAAATTGCTCATTGTAAAAACCTCTTGAATGCTATTTAATACTTTCTATCCAGTACTTGAGTTTGGGTCTAATGATAACATATGGTTTCTGTTAATCAATAGTTCATGTTTATCATGTTGTAAAACTACAAGGTGTGGTAAGAATTTATATCCTCGACTATTTATATTTACAACAATGAGGGTAGAACCACTGTGATGAATGTATGGGTTTATTGATGATGTATACTTTGAATAAAAGGCAATATGCATGGAAATCTCCAAGTGAAAATGTGAAGCATATTTGCTTGCCAGTAAAATGTATGCTATGTTCACAGGTATCTTTTTCTTTGCCAGCTTTGCTTTGCCATTTCTAGTAATGCCATAGGGTCCATCATATAAAGTGTAAAGCATTCCAGCAGAGGTTTTATTTGGAAAGTGTCATTCAATGTGGGATTTTCTTTTTCCTGAAAATTAGATCAGCATAGTTTACATGGTGGTGATGTCACAATGTTTGAATTTAGAATATAGATGAGTTATCATTGTCACATTATATGAAAAAAATTAAATGAAGAGCAATACTCTAAACTTGTCTTTTCTCAAAGAATGAATACTAAAGACTTTTATCTGTTAGTATTGAAATTGATATCTCTCTAAAGCAAGAAAGAGACATATGTTTGATATTGAAAACAAAAAATGCTAACTCTTTTATGAATAAGTCACAAGTTTTTTGTTTGTACAATGTATTCTCTTTATCCAAGCCGTCAAGGTTGGTCCTCTCCTTTCCATTTGTATCTAATCAAATCACATTTCTTCTACACTCTAACCATGTGATAAAATGACATTTACGTACAGATTCACATACACAAACACACACACACTTCATTTGTGGAGAGTAATTGCATTCATTAGAGGGATATTTGTTCTTTGTTAAAGTGGGGTGTGATAAAATTGCTATTTGTCAACACTCACGTTTCTTACCAGAAAACCACCCAGAGAAGCAGACAGGTGGATCTATGATGCAGTGTCAACTGAAATACAGTGAAAGTTATCAACATGACTACTAACATTTAGAACACCTTCATAACCCCCAAAAAATAATAGAGCTGTCATTGATAAAGAGGGACCTGACATTTTATTCTTCCTTCCCTATTTTTTTCCTTTTTTTAGAACAAATTATTTGCACCAGAATGATGTTTCAAAGCCAACTATAATCACCATCAAGTGGATTGCAAGAAATCTAACGTATTATTTGCAGTTTACTTGATATTTTTACTACCTAAACTGCTTGATTATTTCTATAACAGTTATCATCTCTTTTGTTTTACTGACATGTGTTGGAAAATAGCGTGAGGCTACAAACACAATTATTGTGTAGCGTAAATTGTGTGCTTTTTTTCCTCGTGCCCTTTTAAAATACGATACAAGCTTCTGTATTCATCCATTCATTCATTGACTTCAAGTTTTTAGCATATTTATTTCTCGTTGTCTTGTCGGTTGTTCAGCACGGGATCCCAACCCAATGGTCAGATATTATAAAATGGTACCACCACTCTTTCAAGTGCAATATGTACATGTGTTTCACGTCAAGGGTGAAAAGACTCGTGTCACAACGTTACAGACGGAAATCGCTAGTCCATTAGTCTCTGCATGGGTAGTCAGAGTGACTTTATCAGACTAGTGCAAATGGTCATTTATTCATTCTTTCATGTAGGCTGCTATATAACTAACTAGTAAGTAACACATTTTTGTTTGTATTTATCGTTCGTTCTCTTAACACTGATGCGCGCCGTTTTGATAGATTCTTATGTCTTTTCCTGATTTTAAGACATTTCTGTTAGTGCGTTTCAGCTTTGAGGGCGCCGCCATGTTGGTTCAGTTAGCTCTGATCGCTGAATGCACATCGCTGATACCGAGTAGCCTTTCGTGGCGCCGGCGCAAGATGAAGCGTACCTAAAACCACCGCTGCATAAAATAGCTCTCTTCTGGCTTGCATGATTAAATCATCCTCTGTTGCCATAGCAGCAGTGACGTCAACCCTGTCTCACGAGGAAAGAAAAGCGCGAAGCCGCCGGCGCGAGCTCGCAAGCTCTCGCCTCCCTCTAACATGAGAGGAGGCGACGGGCAACGCAATTGCGCCGGACACCGTGCACGAAGCGATTCAAAATAAGCATAGATTGGTTTGGTACATACATACAGACGCGCACAGTTTTGGAGCACCCATATACTGCAAACAACGTCGACGTCATTTGAAAATTAGTATACTAGTAACTTCCGTATACTGATGGTATTCTGTAGCTTCGTTCAATCAAATTGCGAGTTGAGCTACGAATAGTCTGTAATAAAGGTGATTATGTTTGTTACCTAATACAGAACGGCGTCTCCAAAGGCGATGCACAACAAACAGACGCTTAAAAAAAAGCGTTTGTGAAAATTGCTGACGTGAAACTATGTGCACGCCATAAATGTTTGGGTGTATGGGTTTTATAAGAGTTGAATTCTTTAACCTCCCTTAAATGAATACTGTAATAGCTTCCTTCTTCTCTCTCGTTGTTCAGTATCCAGATTTACTATGCCACTCATGTCATGACGCTTTAATCCCGAAACAGTGACAGTTCAGTTGACGAACAAAAGAAGAAGACATTGTTAAAACAAGTATACCAGGTGGCATAGAACAGGTCAGAGAAACATAAATTATTCACTTCCTGAACTCTCTTTAAAAGGTGGGAACAAGAGTCAGGTACAACACACACTGTGAGGATCTGGACATATCTATGCTGTCGTAGTTCTAAACGCCGCTCGTCATGTTATAGTAGAAACACGTTATCACAGCCATGTCTCCTCTTCTATACCCGTCCACGCGCCCCTCACAATGCTTGCCTCGGCTAAGATGTTCGAACAACGCAGCATTATTGGCATTCGACGTGCTCCCCGCAGAGTTCCTGTACGATTGCATGACCATTGATCTCTTTTCAATGTAGCTTTTAAAAAGAAGATAACTGTGACGTTTCCTATGACTATATCATTAAGAATTAATCATCATCTTTCTGTTTTGGGGAAACTTACAGCGCATTAGATTTGATACAGGTGGAATCGGTGTCTTTGTTCGTATAGTAGTGAATATTATCAGAATGTATATTTGCGTATTTCTTTTTTGTACACCATTCCAACCAACCATTTCCTTTGTGTATATCCCGCATAGACGCAGTGGTACAAGGAGGATTATTCTCTAAATTAGTGTTCTTTAAACAGAGTATACATTATGTGTGTAGAAGAAAGCTATTTATTTTAGTGTTCAACAAAGAATGATGATTTGTATAAGCACTAAGTATCTGGATAAAAGCGGCGTCTATACGTTTGCAAAATCATGCAAAAACCAACAACAAATTATCTGAAGTACAGGTTGTGTTATGCTTTAACTGTAGTCGGAATACGAGTCCAAGTATTCATAAACCGTGCTAGAAATATTCCCATTCTATTTCCATATCGTTGTCTATAAATTCTGAATGCGTGGCGTTTGTATATCGTGGTGACAGTGAAATTACATTATCATTATATATGTTATTATTATCAGTAGTTATAAAGAAATCGGTATATTTAATAAAAGCAACCGTTATTGGAAAAAATCGAAAACATGATTTACAGTAGTTTTTCTTGGAGAGTTTTGGGTTTTGGGTACTAGTAGTATGTTTTGTTCTATATTTTTACAATGTGTTTTATATATATGTATATCATATATATATGTATATATATATACATACATACGTACATACACATATATATGTGATATACACGCACTGTTTTCTCTTTCCTTTCTCATATCTCATATATATACACACACAAATATATATATATATATATATATATATATATATGTATGTATAATATAGATGATATATAGATATATGCATCTTAATCCGGTACAAGCGTTACGGAGCGTGTTCTTTTTGCACTGACCAAAGCTTCTTAAATACTAAAGGGATAGTAACACGTGTTGACATCTCTAAAAACTCCGTACAAGATTTCAAACGTGAAACATGTCACATGGCAAGGAGAAGGAAGAAGTGGTGTAGGAGTCTACTGTGTGTCTGTCACGTGTATCATCCATACCCTCCTTTTATTCTACGAATTGTCTGTGACATGCTTAATTCATGTCCTTTTTTTTTTCACCTACATAAACATGATAAAGAGTGAAAGAAAGACATATTTAGACAATCTATAAAAAGCTTTCAAGAAGTATCATTTTCCGTCGATAAATTTACGGTCAAATTCCAAGTAAGAAAAGAAACAACCTACACCCTCAAAGCTGCTGTATTACTCGAGAGATCTCTGCACAGGATCGCCTCTCCCACATCCATGTAAATTCTGCACATGCCGCGAGGCAAACACTTAAATAGTATCAGAGGAAATGTCGACGTTTTGGCATAATTCCCGAAACGCGCCAGAATAAAGTATTTTGATTCTGTTTCCCAATGTGTGGTGTTTTTTTCCTTCAGCAACTGATACGAAATGGCTCAGTATATAAATACAATTTTAGAGAGAGAAAGAGATGCTTTGCGTCAGAGACTCAACTTTGTGGCTCATACATCGCAATTCTTGACATACTTCTTTTTCCATTTCCTTATTTTCCCCATTTCTAAACTAAAACAAAATATCACAATCACAAGTCAATTATTCGGTATCAAGATACAAAAATATCTAAGTGTAAGAAAGCTGGGGATTGATTAAGGCTTAATTACTTCGTCAATTACCACAACTGAAATGGCCAAAGATTAGTTCTTTCGTCTCATATTTCACTGATTATCAAACGTTTATTATTGTACAGAATCATATCGTTCACATTGTAGCTTATGAAGGCAGGATGCACGTATCATGGCCTTGCACTGTGCGATGCGATGATACAGTACGTACAGTCATTATTAGTCAGTGGCGTCCGATGGTACTCACTGTGTGTCTACTGACATCTGGATAAACTCGTTACCACGTGACGCAAAGCCGCAGAAATCAAATTACGTCTATTTAGGCTATATACGGCGCCATTCCCGACCATGGTTTCTTATAGACTTCATGCAGCAGGCCAGAGTGTGCTTGAAGATAGGCACCAGAATTATTCTTACTTAAATAACATTGAGTAAACAAAGAGAATGTGATTAAATGCAAAGATGTAGTGACGTGATTAACACTCAGAATTAGCACAGTTGTGATACAATAACCCGGCTACATAAAATACAGCGATACATTCTCATCTATCTCTATTTTTTCTCTTTCTATCCCCCCCTCCCCCCCCCCCCCTTCATGTGTCTCTATGTTTCTAAAAGTTTCTTTCACTTCTCATTCTGATATAAATCCAAGTCAGTCAAAAGGGGGCTTAGTGAAGACAAAGTAATGTACTCTTGCAGACCGTATCAGCAGAAAGCTAACGTCAATAATGATTTAATCGACCACTGTTTTGTTGGGGTTTTTTGTGGGGGGGGGGGGGTCGCATGAATTTTTTCACTCTTAAGCGTGTCATAATCATCAATCCACCATCGTTAGGTGTCCATTGTACTTGTAAGTACCTTATGTATGCATGTACTGTATATTAATATGCATGTGCGTATGTATGTATGTGTGTATGTATGTTTGTATGTATGTCTATGTGACTGTATATACAGTATCTACTTATATCAGTTTCATAGTTTATGCTTGCTTATGATATATCTGCTTTCGAACGGATGTAAGCTACCGGTACTTACTTGTGTGTGTTGTCTCCGTCCTCCTCTCTTCTACTGTTTCTCTTAATATCTCCTTTAATCAACTATCAATCAATGCCTGATCCTAACTCAAGTATACTAATCTATATGCCTTAACCCGTTCCATACTGAATTCTGAAATCCCCATAGACTTAATACAAAGGTCACCAGGTTCCCGTAGGAAACGGGCCTTCCGCAGTCGAAGACCAGGCACTCGAATCATTGATGTACTGTATGTGGAGTCTTTTTTTTGTGTGTATGTTTTATTAAATCATATCACAAACATGATCAAATGATTTACAAATGATTTGTAATGATTAGAAAAAAATTATAAAACATGTATGTGGTTTGTAATGGCCCTGTAATATCACTGGGAGACACAACGCAAGATTCAAATCACGTTTATTTTTTTCCCATGTAAGGAGAAGGTATGGTGATTTCCTTGGTGTGAGAATGTCCCTGATGGCGGTGAGGGACTCTTGGCAGGCGATCAAACAGACATGATAGAACACATAATCAGCGTTTTACTAGACACAAGCTATGACGTCATTCTGACGAGTAGGATGGAGATGGAAGGGGGGGGGGGGGGGGGGCTTGTTAACATTGAGGTGTCAGGGGCCTATTACAGCATAGCCATGATCTAATTTTAGCGCTATGGACATTAAGACGGATTACCAGATGTTTTCCTCCTGTTTTCTATACTTAACACTGCTTAATTACACAATTAATAATGACCACAGACGGTGATTGACGTGGTGGTGGTAGTGGTGGTAGTGGTGGTGCTGGTGGTGGTAGTGGTGGTGGTGGTAGTGGTGGTGGTGGTAGTGGTGGTGGTGGGGGTGGTAGTGGTGGTAGTGGTAGTGGTGGTGGTAGTGGTGGTGGTGGTGGTGGTAGTGGTGGTGGTGGGGGTGGTAGTGGTGGTGGTGGTAGTGGTGGTGGTAGTGGTGGTAGTGGTGGTGGTAGTGGTGGTGGTAGTGGTGGTAGTGGTAGTGGTGGTGGTAGTGGTGGTGGTGGTGGTGGTAGTGGTGGTGGTGGGGGTGGTAGTGGTGGTGGTGGTAGTGGTGGTGGTAGTGGTGGTAGTGGTGGTGGTAGTGGTGGTGGTGGTAGTGGTGGTGGTGGGGGTGGTAGTGGTGGTAGTGGTAGTGGTGGTGGTAGTGGTGGTAGTGGTAGTGGTAGTGGTAGTGGTGGTGGTAGTGGTGGTGGTGGTAGTGGTGGTGGTGGGGGTGGTAGTGGTGGTAGTGGTAGTGGTGGTAGTAGTGGTGGTGGTGGTGGTTATCATGAGGAGGAGTAGAGGAATGATCATTGTAAGAAAGGGATTATGAATATGATATGACGTTAAGTGTGGGTCTATACAGTAATATATTGTACTCATACATTAATTTCAGATCACATCGTCAGCGTTCATTTTAGTAAGTTTATCTCTTTACATTCTGCAGCATAACTATTTTAGCATTTCCTTTTTTTTTTCTTTTTAAATAGAACGGGTGAAATGTGAATTCTTGACATACATGTATATACTGATCTTCCTCGAGACTGGTGTGCGACCCGTACTCTGGGTATAACATAACTTTTTCCTACCCACATCCACCTAAAATAAACTTATTGCATTCGATGCCATTACGCACTTACCGAAAGAAGTAGGTCCCCACATTTTTAGCCAGGGAGATAGAGTTTCTACCACCTGTGATCTAAATGGAACCACCGAGATGGACCTTATTTCCCCTTTTGCCGAACTCTTATTCAGCTTTACCTACAATCTAGTTCTTATAATCTAGTTTAAAGTAAGACGAGGGTTCAGGTCATACCTTTTCATCCCCATCCCCGCGGGCTCAAAGAAAGGCTGTTCTTTATATTTTTTATTTAACGTTGTAAAATGTCAGACAAGTGGGTGTGTTTTTATTGAGTTATAACCGATCTGAACTCTGGGATGAGATATTGTTATTATCTCCGAGGACGTCAGGCTAGAAAACGGAAACTTAGAAGGTAAACTTGGAAAGAAAATGGCTCTGGCACGTGAAATGTACACATGTCAAATATGCAGGTATAAGCACATGCAAAAATGAACAACGCAAACACAAGCTTACACTCAATCTCTACTGACGACATGGCGAAAGAAAGAAAATTTAATTAAGCGATGCTGAACCTTTGAATATTTATAAATGACAATGACAAGGAGTGAAATGAAAGAAAAAAAATGTTTTCCTTCTTAAACGAATTACATCGAATTCTGGTGAAAGTAGTATACAGCGTGTTTGTGTGTCCGTGTGTGTGTGTTGTTGTTGTTGCTGCTGTTTTTATAATTTAGGATAACAGTGTTCATTAAATCTACCTATTTCATCTACAGTTGAAAATATGATATAAAAATAAAATAAAGGTACGCTTTGGTCGTTATAACTTCTGTGATGCTTTCCCCCTAAAACTCTGTGAAGGATTTTTCCGAACTTACGCATTTGTTATCAGCAGCTCGTCCTACACAAAATATCCTCAAAGTATTCTAACGATTGCGAGGATAATGTCAACCCATTATGGTCGTCATTATGATCATCATGATATCGAATAAAACAACGAATGCTGCAAGAGAGAAACAAAAAACAAATGCTCTCTCGACCCAAGGGTAGAGATTTCACACTATCTCAGTGGGATAATAAATTGCTTAAACAAGCCAATTGGGGATACTGATAAAGTATCATTTTCAAGATAAGAAGGGATTAGAAAGAGTGTCGCGGAATATGGTATATCCTTGTCTATAAAGACAAAGCACTTGAACCATAGTTTTATCCTCGACCCATAGTTTTATCCTCGACCCATATTCATCAATCAAACATCAAACCAAGATATCGTCTGAGATGACGCTCGCCTCTTCTGAAGAGGGAATTCCAGCGCTAGAACGAGGACAACGGATAATCAGTGACCGTTTGATGGATGCCGAAAATGTGAGAGAGTATCAAGGGAAGAAAGATTTTAGAAACTCTTAGCTTTGATAAAAGCATTACCGCTATCAGTATTTTGTACATAAAGCATACTGTGATATTCATGCTGTCATTCTTTCTCTGTTTGCCCCCGTCTCTGGGTATCTCCAAACCTTTCTTTTGGGTAATGTGTTTCGCTTAGCATTTTGCTTAGTACATGTATCTCGCTGGCTCTTCTCTTCACTCTATGTTTGTTTCTTTCTATGTATCTATCACATATCTGTTCATCTATCTATCTATCTATCTATCTATCTATATCTATCTATTTATCTATCTATCTATCTAACTATATTATATCTATCTATCTATCTATCTATCCACCTACCTTCCTATCTATCTATTATATATGTTTGTTTGACTTTCTGTCTGTCTGTCTGCCCATTACTGTACCATCTATATCTGTTTCTCTTCGTGCTGTATTCATACTGTCTCCCAGGAGAATCGTCACCCCGACGTCTATTCTTTCTCTCCTTCCCCCATTTTTTCTGTATCCCTGACAAGGGATCATGTTCTTCTTGTCAATTATACTTTGTTAGGAATTCGTATAGCCCTCATCAGGGGCAAAAGAAAGGCTGTTCATGTCTCTTTTGACCGGCATTATACTTGGGTTTACCTTGAGCACATTACACTTCATCTCGTCACCTTCATCGAAGTACGACAATTCTCGGCATTTTTTAAATTGTTGGTAATTCTAGGAGACTTGTAATATGCTCACATGTATCCAGTGTTGTTTGCTCAGTATGTCTGTCACATGTTCGAGATATCTCATACTACTGCAAGAGACTTATGAAAATAGCATTTATTGCAAGTACACTTCCGGAGAAATAATGTCAGAAATGACATTTTATTTAGTCGTTAATACTCACGCACGTCAAGTGATAGTGCTTACGGTATGGAAAGAGGCACGTGTTGTACTACATGAAATAATCGGCAAAACATTGTTTTAACCATAATTTTGAATAACTACACCACTATCACTACTCTAACTCAGGTTTCAATGTTTCAACTTCTGGGTTTTCGGAGGGGGTGAGTCTTATCAATAATTTTTATGAGACTATTGCTCTTTCTTTCAATCAGGTGATCATCAGATTGTATCTTTATAGACAAGGGGCCAGAGAAGGACAAATCTGATCATCAGGATGAGGAATATTGTGGTGGGTATAGTGTTACGTTTCGATCAAACGGGAATGGAAATCAAAATCGTCTTGGACAACACAAAGACAACTATCTGGTTTTAATACACTCCTCCAGAGTGCTACCAGGACATTGCATGTATACAGACAAGTCATTTTTGTATCTGGTTTTTTCGTATATAATGATCTCTGTGAGATTTAGAGCAGATCCTCTTCCCATACAACGTCCCTGTCTTACAGTAATCGGCTATCCATCAACTTACGAACGCCGCATCTCATTTCCGCATGTTGCCTGATGTTTTCCCCTCTGAGCACAGTATTTGCACTCTCTTTCTCGCTCTCTCTTTCTCTTTCTAAATCTAGCCACCTATCTGTTTATCTTATCTGTGAACCCATTATTAGCCTTAGTCCCTATCGACTTCGAGTTCTATAAGTTTTCGGGATAATAACAAGGATCATCGTAGGTGGTAAACTTTTATATTCCTTCTTATAGAGCTATGTATATGACCTAGATACTGAGTATTAATCTCTCTATTCCTGTCAATGCATCACTCTCTGATATACTCCTACGCTCCACTCCAAATTTTACATTCTTATAATGGTTTTTAAAATAAATCTTATTTCACCGTTCCCTATTATCCTCCAATAACTCATCACCGTGATCGAATGCTAATGTATATCTTGTCCTCTCTGAATCAAGGATATGAACTCTTACGTTGATCATCTTTTCTCTGAGTTCAATGTAATGGCTGTTCCTTCCAGGAATCGCTCTCATTCTTATTCATACCATTCTTAGAAAACATAAATGTATTTGATGCTTCACCCAGGAAAACGTGAAATTTGCGCTCTACTCGGGTTCTATGTTTATTAATCGCTAGTCATTATACAGACACACCGCCAATAAACTCTATTTTAGTGTCTCAGTGTCGTCAAACAGCATACTTGAAAAGCTGTAAACTGTAACACAATGGTTTACTTTACAAAATAACAATATAGATATTGTATCTTCGTATAGTATTTTGTATCGCATGTTCTTGGAGTTTGAAGACGTGCTCTATTCTAAGGCGTGTCTGAAAGCCTACCAGTCTAAAAAATACCTCTGAACCTGATAATGTGTCGCAAGAGTTGTTACGGAAGCGAAGTATTCTCTACTAGGAAGTTATAGCATTAAAAAAAAATGTCGAATATCAGAGTGTAATAACTGATCTCGGAAGTTATCACATGATCTCAAGAATGTGCTTGTGAGATCAAACAAATACCCCCCCCCCCCCCCCAAAAAAAAAAGACACAACAAACGAACAAAGAAGCAAGCAAACATATAACAATCAACCATCCAAGTAAACAAACATCAAACAACCAAACACTGATATTGCTCTTGAGGGGAAGGGAAAAACAAGAAATTCCTTCCAAATATCCGTTGTAAATACATTACGAATGAATGCAGATAAACATTGTTTTCAACTGTCCCCCACCACGGTGTCATGTATTGCCATAGGCCTATCTCACTTCGTGATTGGAGCCTTGTATCTTGCCTGCCTCATGCAGAATTCTTAGTATCAAGTCATACAGGCCGACATGATTAGCAATAATGAGTCAGGATACGATAATGGACAGTGACCTTATTTGTCAGGCAAACACCAAGACTGAGGTAAACAAGGATAGAGGCTTTTGCACTCTGCCATGACATCGTGGGAGAGTACGTTAAGTCTATCTACCTAAGATATGAACTTCTTCCACAGTATATCCACTGTTTCCTCATAAATCATTTAGCTCATTTTTTTGGTTAGTTGAAGGATGATCTTCCAAACACCATTTCTCCCCTTTCGCTATTTATAATTTTCCCTTTCGCCCCCTCCTCAACCATCCCTTCCTGTCATGCATTTGTAGAATAGGAGAGAACTTGTTTTCGTTCAGAGTGATGGTGTAAGAAGATTACAGTGAGCGGAAGAGGAGATCAGAGAGAGGCATAGATTAGGAAGTCAGTCGAATAACGACAGACAGCTTTGACACGCTTTTCATATTCAAAAGAAGTTTCCAATCGAGGACTGTCTTGTGTGTACATTGTAGGTTCTATTTAGATGTATGTGTGGCTGCGTATCGTATGTGTACATACGATTGTGTGTGCGTATGTGTGTGTGTATTGAGTGATGTGTGTACGTGAAGAGCAATGGTGATGACCCATCAGAACAGACTGACTTGCGCCCTCACATTGAAGTCATGCCTCCATACTCACTCCCACGTTGTTCATTACTCTGTATCTATCTAGATATAAACTATGTTCATGATATTACACAGATACCGCTTGACTATAAATGTAATATAACACTTGACATTCCCACGGGAGTTATATTTTCCCCGAAGTGCACATTACTGAGGGTAAAAATGTTGTCTCGAGGAGGAAATCATATATCCAAAGATACTACTCAGTGTTACATGGTCTAATACACATGATAATCATTATAGTCCCCTAGGCAGCGAGTCCCTGTAAGGAATATTACCCGACGTGGCGGCACTGCAGGCAATATAGGTTTCGATCCTCGTTCTATTATGCACGTGATTGCGGTTTGACCAATCATCGACCAATATTTATGTAAATCATTTGATGTGAAATATTAGTGTAAGATGTGTCAAGTAATGATGAATGGGGCCTATGTGAAATAACGTGTATTTCCCTCTTACCAAGCACTACGGACATCAAGAAACTTAAATGGAGGTGAAGGAATCTTCACTAAACTTTTACACAAGTGATGTCATGTGTAATGTAATAATTGAAACAAATGATACAAGACTGTATCTTTTCAACGCAAAACAAAACAAAAACTAAACTAAACCACCCACTCCCCTCGCACACACAAAAAAAGTATCTTATCTTTGTGAGATGAAATAAAGTCTCTTGTGTTTATACAGGACTATAATTTCATTTACTTTATCTCGGCAAAGCTAATAATGTCACAAAAGAATCGTGGGGTGAACAATCCAATGAAGCATGTATGACATACATCATTATCTAAAGATAACGTAGGAGAAGATTCGCACTTTTCTCACTTGAGTTAAAGCTAAGAAAACAAAGACGTTAACGAAATTCGCAGTAAGCCCCTCCCAATCCACCCCACCCCCTCCCCGCTCCCACACACATTCATTCATACAGACACATACACACAGCCAAATCCGCGGAACTTTATACCATTCGGCTTTGTCCTGTGCACTATCATATGACCTTAAACTCCCGAATGTCTGGAAACGAAAACCACTTAGCGAGAGAAACAGTATAGGCGAAGGCGGCTCCTACGTCATACACTCTGCTTTATAAGCTCATTCACTCAATGTGGTTTATCCACCTGTTCACCTGTTTCAGCGAGACTTTAATGCTTCCCAATCTCATTCTTTTCTCTCTTTCTCGAGCTTACACTCTTACGTGTTGATATTTACACTCAATGGGCCCCCTTTTCCCTCCCTCCCCCCCCCTCTCTCTCTCCCTATGTATCTATCTATACACCAAATGTGTGTGTATGTATATTTAAACAAAGTAGGGTGCCTATTTGTTTGAATATGTCTACATAAAACATACATGTGGATTGTTTTGTGTGTGCGTCTCGACAGCAAATAATCATCATGCATGTTAATGTATAATCACTTTTTTTGAACAAACACTTTTGCAAGGATCATTAATGTGACTGCTTTCTTGTGTAAATATCATTTTTGTTCATAGTCATACAAACTATGTACCTTTCTTACGATTTGGTTTCTCTCTATAATATATTATGTTCTCAACTTCTCATCGCATCTCATAAACTTGTTCGACTGTGGTCGGCATTATACGTTGTGAAGTTTGCGGCGTATACTATTGTATTCACTTTGGCTCCTGCTCTCCGAATTAGATGCGACTCCTTTCAATTCGATCACATTCCTGTATTGGTTCCCCCAGTAAGGAAACGCATCTGACGTCAAGGCGATACCTACATGTTGTTTACTCCTGCCCCATGTACTTGGAAAAGGTTTAATTTCCTTTTGGAGTTTGACGTTATCAGTACTGAAATGGTTCAGATGATTACTGTAGTACATTTCAGCTTTTATTTGTTTTTACAATGATTATTTTTCAATGGCAAAAAAAAAAAGTGCACGTAGTGAAACGGTGTTTCATGTGTCGGTATCGTCGGAGGTAATAGCTGCACTGGACAGCACATTGACCGACGCAATTAAATTTGCGTTTCGCAACACTCCTTAGGGATCAAGTGGCAACTGTCGAAAATATATTTCAGATTAGACTGAGACATACACATACACACGCACGCACACACACACACATACACACAAACAAACAAACAAACATTAACACCAACCGACATCACAGACATCTCTGAAGGGGATCTATGAAACATCGACTGCCAGTCGCTTTATTCTCTTAAATTTTTTTTTTCAAAACTTGCTCTCTGCTTTCTGGGTGCTGGTTTCCTTTGTCTCTTTGGTACAGTCCACATGTGTTTATGGTGCAGCAATTTTGAAAAGATGTTCTGGGTTTTAGTTTCTAAATTGATTCCGGTAGGCCTAAATACAATTTAAAGACAAATGAAGCAGAGAGTAAAATGTTAGTCTACAGCAGCTATGATAATGTGATGTAAAGCGCTGTGAAACAGCTTATACCGTATGTCCCCCAAAAAAAGTTACAACGGGACCCTCCGCAATTATAACTTTAAAGATAGTGTATCAATCCAAATACAATGTTAGGGTATGAAACTATAACTCATTGCCTACATCTTACAGAAAATCCCATTCGATTTGCTTCAATGCGAAAATTTGATTGTATTTGAGCATTGTATGATGATATCACTGGTGGTATACAACGTCATGGAATGAAATTGTCATAAGGCAAAATAGCTCAGAATGCAAAATCATCATAATATATGCTTAGTCGGTAAGGACGGAAAGGACATGTGCCTATTTATAACATAGGAAACTCCAACGGAAAACGCTTGTTTAATCTTCCGCGTCATAAAAATGACACGAACCTCTGGCGATGATGCAAGAAAATCCATTACCAAGCGTTCATTAAAAAGTGCGAGGCATAACGTAAGCCCGTTGTTTGATGAAAGCACTCTTCCTACACATTTTCCGGCCGCAGTCATCGAACGTGGTACACAGCCAAGCGAATGCGGTCGCACAGCATCGTTTTAATGACGTCAGCAGTTGTGACGTCAAAACGGATAACCGTCCGTTCGCCTCGTTTTTATGGTGAAAATAGAAATGAGGACCTCAAGCGCCTCTTTTTCTTCTTTCTCTTTTTAAAATGGGATTCTCAGTCTGTCTGTGTGTAGGTGGGTATGTGTGTGTGCGTGTGCGTGCGAGTGCATTGTGTGTATGTGTGTATGTAATTAGCAGGTGGCTGAATGGGGCGGCTCCGTTGTAAAGCGTCTAGGGGATGGGGCAAAATGTTGATCTGACGTCAACAGACGGCGCTCGACAGATGTTACCCGCTGTCCGTGAACTCAATTCTTTTCGAAAAAAAAAATCGGTTTGATAATCACCGATTATTTAGTACCTCCGCTACGATCGCGTGAAGAAAAACAGATTTTCATGCGTGATTTCTTTGAGGTTACTTCAGAAGAATCTTGCAAAATATTCCCGCAAATCTGGAGAACTTTCTGCATTACTGAGAAAAGTGGTGCTTGTCAACCTGAAATCAAAAATGTGTCGAAAATCTAAAACACAAAATATCTGTTAGTCTTTCTTGTACACATACTTTCCATTCCTCTCTGTGTACAATTATTGTATTGCAGCAAAAGTGATGGTTTATGGCAAATAGATAGGCCTAACCTTAGAAAGTACATTCAATTATTCTTAAAAATGTTAATATCCTATTTCTCGTCTTTGTATCTTCTTCTTCTTCATCTATTTCATCATCATCACCATCATCATCTGATGTGTTTTTCATTATCATCATCATCACCATCATCATCATCATCATCATCACCATCATCATCATTATCATCACCATCATTATCATCATCACCATCATTATCATCATCCTCTCATTATTACCATCACAAGCTTTAATTTCAATCAAGACCAAAAATGAAAGAAAAAAATATGAAACATAGAAGGCTGTTAAGCTGTATTCTAGCACCTGATTTAACTTTCCTACACTGGAGGTATCTTTCCATCATTTTGATGAGCATTTTATCTGGCAACTAATTATCAAATCTCACAAAGAAACTGAACTAGCAACATTTCAAACCTGGTAGTTATATAAAATTGTTTTCTTTATTGCCACAAGATAATTTACACTATTTTGTTTGTACAAGTACGCATATAAAGATATGATACCGATAAATGTAGATGTTTACATTTCGCTGTGCGCACACACAAAAAGACAGATGAAACACACAGTAGGGCCCTATATTGAGCAAATTCTGCAAGTTCACTGTTACTTGTGAAATTAACAACACACAAAAACATTGCCTCCATAACATAAAGACCCTGTATCTTAACTCCAAGGTGGGGTTAATAATTATACAACGTCCAAGTAGATCCTTGTAATTTGATTGGAGGATTGTTGGTGACGTGATATTCAATAAGTACTCCATTCAACGCGACGTGCAATTTTGGTTCTATTTTTGCGTGCAACTTGGTTTAACTTTTTCGTTCTATTCCACGGTTCAAGAAATTGTACGGTACTGTGTGTACTGTGTGTTGCATATTGAGGATCGCATGCAGCTAGCACAGTGTACGTACGTGTGCGGTACATGCATGCGAGTACGTAGGCCTACGTAGTGCTAGTGTACGTGTATGATGAGCGCTAGTATAGCTGTGACAGTGATTGCACAAGCCAGAAAGAGAATCGCAGTGGATCCACATGTAAGTATGGCTATATTTTTCATACATATATAGACTTCTAGGCCTACTTAGACCAAAAAGATCTACTTGGACGTTGTATAAATCAAATAGTGTATGGTCTTTACTCGTGCAATGGAACGAGATTTCGCACTCGGTGAAAGATGAGGCGCACTATTCAACTCGGCTTTGCCTCGTTGAATAGAGCGCCTCTATCTTTCACCTCGTGCGAAATCTCGTACCATTGCACTCGTGACCATTCACTATTTGTATACTATTTGCCGTGTCTTCAATGTGATTCTTGATTGTGAATTAACCCGTTAAGGACGAACTGATTTTGCTACAACACGCATTTCCCATAGACACCTGCCCGAGTATATTCGGGACTCATCCTCAACAGATTAAACTACTTACAATATTGTGTTACAATTCCAAATTCACAAAACATACTCAGGAAATATCATGGTATAGGACTACTCAAGACTGATCTGTAATCAATCTCACCTCAATAGTGTACCCCGTATTTCACATTGCAGGAGGAATATTCAGCGGTACTATCCTGTTCACTTTCCAGATATATAGAACTTGTATATAATCACACAGCCACATCTTTGAAAGAACATGCATTTGATCAATAGGCTCAGGCAGCATAAAAAGAAAATGGAGAATACCTGTCTCTTAAGGCATTATTGTGTGATTCTTTGCATAGTGTGCGGTGAGTGATTAGTGAGGGGAACTATTATCACTTTTGTTAAGGCTTGTTCTAAGTGCTATACATATTCTTGCCTTGAATTTAAAAGTTTCCTAATCTTCAACTGTTTTTAAAACCCCTGTTACAACTGGATTTTGATATAACAAAGTATTTTCACTGTTTCATCATTACCACAGTCCACTGCACACTGCATAGGTCTACCAGTACCACAATAGACATCAACCGCTATACAAAGATCTTCATTTATTGTCCTCTGTAAAGCTCCAGAAATGAGCGTCACATAGAAATGTAATTATTGCATATTAAATGGTAAACAAAATCCAAACAGAGGACAATGTGCAGGAGAGACGCATAGGAAACGAAATAAGATGCAATGTTACATTGAGATTCATAAGGCAGTGATCAATCCATGGTTGTGTCTGTGAAATGGGTGGGCGTGTCTGTGATGTGGGCGGGGATTTCTGTGATGTGGGCGGGGATATGCGTAATGTGGGTTGCTGCATCTGTGATGTGGGTGGAGCACTTGGATTCGAAACGTTGAAGGACCAATTGTCTCAGCTTGCCAACTGTCTTTCTCTTAGTCTCCTCATCTCCACACAGGTTGGCCTCTAAGGACCGCAACATCTGGTCAAACAAAGATTGGTCAAACTTTTGGAGAGTTTGGCTGATGGATGTCAAGAAACACTCTCTGTTTTTTCTGGTATCAAAGTAAATCTCCACACTTTTTTAATTATGAGGCTGTGCTGGATGGAAACACTAACATGAAACAAAGTTTCTAACCACTTGTAAAGAGGTCAACTTCAGTAAAACACTACCATAGGATCAATAACCTGCATTTATCCATTGTACATACAATAATATACCTCATTTGAATGCAATGCACTAACTGTCGCATTATCCTTTTCCCTGGTACGAGTACATCAACCGAGAACATTGTAAGTTTTACGACACCTTGCAGGCATAAAATAGATTCTCTTATACTTGGAATCTTTAGATGTATGTTGAGATTAGAACAAGTCACTAGAAGCAGCACTCTCATTATGATTAAAAACACAAACAAACATTAATTTCCAGTTTAACTGTCTTCCATACCTTTTCCAAGTACGTCATGTCACTCTGTCCAGGGCACATCCACAGCATTTCAACTCGGCTGCAAAAGAATAAAAATACAAAATGTTGTAGCCATACCATTTTAGAGAAGCTTCTTACAAAATCTGCCAGCTACACAAAGTTATTCTAGTAACAATCAATTATGTCTGTATTTCATGTATTCATTGAGTTTACCCTTTGAAAGGAGGTAAACTGGACTTTTTCATTTTTGTTGATTGTAGGCATCTTGAAAACAGCCAGCAACCAGGGTTCTCCTAGCAGGGATGGTGCCCCAAGACGGAAAGGTAATAACATGAGCGACAGCAAATCTGACATATCTTGAAAATCTGAGGAGATTCTGTGAAGTGCCAAAGAATCTTGTGTTCTGATGATAGAGTAGAAGTCTATTGTAAATACAGGTGGGAGCTACGTGTAGTTCTGTTTCCAAGTGCATTGTGATGGCATAAGCACGCAACAATGAGCTGACACAAAAGACATCCTGTGGGACTAGGCAAAACTCACTATTTGTACTCAGCAAACTCATCAATGAGGGAAGAGGCCAGTGAGACAAGCTTCTGATGAGACTCTTCAACTTGGTCACTCTGGTAGATGGAGAAATCAAACTTGTATGGCTTCCCTGCCACACAAAGAATAAGACAGAACAAAGTGCTTTTCATATTCACAAACCTGACTTTCAAAATCACATAAGAAAGTAATTTTTGCAAGATGCAAATAATCCTAATTCAATTTCATCAAATACTGCTTTAGTGTTGAAAAAGTTTATTACACAGAATATACAATTGTAATGTCAAGAAGTCACAGTCTATCTGTCTGTCATCCCATCCATCTGTACATCCTTCTGGTCATCTATCCATTCATTCATCTATCTATTTCCCTATCTATCTATCTATCTATACATCAATCCATCCATCTACCAACAATATTCTATAATTGATCTATCTATTTTGTATTATATAAACACTCTACAAAGTGTCAAACATCTACTGACTGCCTTTAGATACATCAGCTTCCATGTCTCGTCAATGTCAACACACCCTGAGACTTCAAGCACAGTTTAAAAGTCAAGTATATCAACTTAAAGTCTTGCCTGACCTAGCCACAACCAACTTATGCTATTGACATGAAAATCAAGCATAAATTCCATGAGGCTTGGCATAAACTGTTTGTGTGGATGACATGATACTATCAAGATGAAAAATACCCTCAACATTGAGAATCATTGAAAAAAAAGAATGGCAAAATTTTGCACTACTCACAGGTGTGACCGTTAGATGACCACTGTCTGCTAACAGTGATACAGTTGACCTTGGAGTGGACATGCTGTCTGCTGTGATATGGACTGACAATCACACCGATGAAAGGTCTTTCGCCATCCTGACTAAACCACTCCTGTATGGTCAATGATACAATACAGAAAGACGGCAGATAAAATATCTTCATATGAAAATGTTCTGGTAAATGGTAACTTAATATTCCCTAGTAACTCTCATATGATTTGGACCAATGCTCATTTCATGGTGGTAGGATTGTCACTACTGAATTAGACATAGAATTGGGGAATTTCAATAAAGCATGTGTAGGTCTCACTTGTTTTCATGTAATAGTGATATAAGTCAAAATCACAAACAGGCTAAATGTTCTATTTTGAAATGAAATCAAACATTAAGATTTGTGTTTTTTTGTTGAGTTGTAAAATTTAGAAATGGTGATTTTGGAGGGGACCATTAGGACAATATGTAGTAAACAAATTGTTGACTGAAGATATTATTGCTATCACAGTCAGTTTTCTTCTTCATTTGCTGTTATCTATTTTTCCTTTTTTTTTAAACAAATCAGTGAGATATTATCAGGAAATTACATCATCATCTTATCTGATTGGCATGTTTTTGGGACAGACATTTAACTGCTTTGTAAGACATATTTATGAATCTTTATATATCAGTACCTTCTTATTTCATAAAAGATTTTTATGAGAGATATCATCAACCATTCTGTCCGAGTCTAATTTATGATTGAAAGTCAACGTGGAATGGCACTTTACTTGAACTGATTCTCATAAGAATTTACATCACAATATTTTATAAATTAACATGCCATGCTACCACAGTCACCATTGAAATAAAAGATTAGGACCACCCACCTGGAAGTCAGTCTGAGTCTCGATGTCCCTGATGGATGGGTTAGGGGCAAAGGTTGGATGACTGTGGTACCAGCCAATCACAGAACAGCCTGATTCCTGGATGGATTGACAAGCCTCGGTCTGGGATACTGAGAGAGCAACAGATGGAGTGGAACAAACATTGATTTAATACCTAGAACAACCTGAAATTACAGACTAATCATTGGATAGTATTAAAATTGGAAGAGACAAATCTATATATCGAGTGGTACATGATAATGACATGTTATACATCATAGATAATAGATTGTTCAGCTACACAGAGCCAAATAGTAAAAAAGAAAGAAAGAAGAAAAAACAAAAACTAACCTCCCACATCCCACCCTCTATCTAGACCTGTTCATATCTTCCGTATCAAGTCAATTACCCCCCCCCCCCCCCCCCCCCAACGTTTCATGATAGGGTTAGAGTACAGATTAGGGTTAGATTTAGGGTTAGAATTGGGGTTAGGGTTAGGATTAGGTTCAGGATGAGGATTGGGGTTAGTGTCAGGGGAAGGGTCTGGGCTAGTTTTCCTGGGGATAGTTGTCCTATATTATAGAACCCACATCTTCATCAGGCTTCAGACCAGAACACAAAGAACCCTAAATAGCAGAGTGGATATCTGTTCACAATCAGAAGCAAAATTCCAAGGAGAAATCCACCTGTTGACTCTGAATAACTGTTCAGTCTGTGATTATGAAACATATTCACTCCATTTCCAGTCAAAACTAGCATGAATCAGAAAAGCCCATGTCTTCTCCTGGCATCAGCATAAGCTCTCAGCATTAAGAAAAATTCTGGTTATAGTCATATGCACACATCTGTTTGGTGAATCAAAGCTTTTGATTTGAAACATGATGATAATTTCTTTATATGAACTAAAAACTAAAGGCAATCTCTGCTCAAGCCTGTTTGTTCGCTTGGCTTCATGGGTGACCTTTTCCTTTAATAATCCACTCAATCAAGCCTTTAAAGAACAGGCAGGCAATAGAATGACATATTTCTAAAACACTTCACTGTTGACAAAAGTCTTTTGTGAGTGAGATTTTACTGAAATATAACGTAAAATTATAGCCAGTTACCTCTTTGGTCAGCCAAACACAATTTTCACTGCTGTTTGATGGTTTGAATAGTATGCATCAAATTTATCTTGCACAATTGGCTTCAAAGTGAACAATACTTCAAAGTAATATATTCTTGGAATGCTACATTCATACTCAAATACTTCCAGAGATGAAAATGAGTATCACTTTTGAGGTGAAATTGACATGATTGTGAATTAATGTCATAAGGTGAAATAGAACCCCTTCTCACCCCATCACCCTTTCTTTAGGATTCTGTTTCCTACCATGTTTAGAAAGACAGTGGAGGGTCTATGAGAGTATTCTTTCACTCACCAGGGTCCATCTCACACTGCATCCCAGTACTGAGACTCTTACAGGGTTTGGCCATCCTCATGTCCAGCTCACAGGTTGTAGCATCAAACTGACCACCCAGCAAACCAATCACTTCGGTTGTAGACAGATGGGAATGCTGTCATGAAGACACAGATATAGACATTTAATAAAGGATGATCCAAGTCAGACATGTCAATTCTGAGCTCACTTACTAGCAACCACCTAGCATTGTGTGGATACTTTGCCACATCATATTTGACAAGGCTTTTGCTCTTTCATATTGTGTGAATAATGAAAAGTACAAATGAAGCTTGATCTTTAATCCTCCAAATTTGCTTCTTATATCTAATCTGAACATTGCCTTTTCCTCCCCCTTTATAAAAGTAGTTGATACAGTGTTACATTATCATACACTTCTTAGATTAACATGTAAACAGTGAATATTCATTTGAGACTTCAGCCACTTGCTGACCTTAAACAGATTCAGCCAAAAATTCACTTACAGTATTCCCCTTCATATCATATTCATGTAATCTGTCTGATGACATTATCTTTCTTTTCTTTTCTTTTTTTTTGAGGTGTAACTTCATTCAACTTAAATTTTGACATTTTGAGATATCACACAAACTTATTTCTAGATAAACTATACATCTTGAGAGAAAGGTAAAAACTGAACGCAATGGACACAATTGATGTGGAGATAGTAATATATGAAAGGCATTTTGCAAAAAACAAAAATAATCATAACCATAATAAAACAAACACAAAACAGAACAAAGGGAAAATGGATAATGAGCAATGGGAGAGCTGAGAAGAAATCATGTCTTTGACTCTTAACTCACAAGATCCACGGTGACCATGACATCACCACTGATCTTCACACTGAATGGAGCCTGCAGGAAAGACCAGACACAAAGAATATCAGGGCAATGATTGGTCTTTTGTGATCAACTAGTAAGTCATACATGTGGTCATGTGGAGGTGTCGTGGCTGAGTGGATAAGAGCGCTCGTCTGTAAACGACATGAGCGTGGTATGGTTCGTGGGTTCGAGCCCATGCCAAGCCCGACACGTTTGCCCTTCAGCAAGGCACTTTATCCACATTGCTGCTCTCCACCCAGGAGTATAAATGGGTACCCGGTAGGATGAGAAAGCTTATGTTGGTTGATCAGCATGTGCGCGCCTGTAAAATGGCTGCGACTGGCTGGAATGCTCCCCAGGGAGTGGAGAATGAGCACTGTGTAATAGTGCTGGTTGGAAATAATGTATCCAGTGACCGGGGTAATAATAGTCTGTAAAGCGCATTGAAACCCTGAAGTGTGTGAAATGCGCTATATAAAAACCAGCTATTATTATTATTATTATTATACATACTGGAAGTCTCATCTCTGGTTGGAGATATTTTGTGGCAAGCTCAGTGAGATGATTACATGGAGCTGCTACTATACAGAAAGGGATATATATTTCATACATGTAGGTATACTATCCTGGCTTGACTTAACAGGTCTGCTTTGTTGTTGTTGTCTTTTTCTTTCTCTCTCTTTCTGTCTTAGTTCTAATGACATTTGACCTGTACATGGAGACATGCATCACTGATATTGTGGCAAAGGTTCACTACTTGTTGGTTTAGCCACAACGAACAGATAGACATTGTTGAGAAAAGACAAGTAGAATAAAATGCTTTACTACAGGCACACAGAGTATCTAAAACAAACTTTCCCAAGATGCAAAACACAACATTTTTTTTTCCTTTAAGTCTTAGCAATCACAGATGGGCAAGATGTCAGTAAGTCACTTTCTATGACTTTTTCAGGCTTGTACAACTCATGCTTGTGAATTTCATGACATTTTTAGGTATTCCATTTCCATGGAACTTTGAGAATCTGACAGTTTTCAGGATCAGAAAATATCATGGTACATAAGAATATATGTGAACGCTTACTGGCAGATCTGTAGAAAATTGGGAGCATGGCACCAGCTTGAAGGGATCATAGGCAGGCAGTCTAGGCTGTTTAACTCTGTGGGTTTAATGACAATGACAAGAAAGATTGAAGGGTGTCTAACTCTATGGGTTAAATGACAACGACAAGAAAGATGAACAGTGACTGATGAGTGAGGGAGGAAGAGCTACCCACAATCAATTACACCAAGTTCTCAAATACCACCTTTCTCGATACAGCAAACTGTGTGTCCATATTACAGCAATTTTTAACTGTGCATTGATCAAACAGAAGTATATGAAAAGCTAACTTCTAACTTCTACAGCAACTGAGTTTAAAGCTTGATGCAAACTTGGTACTTGCCTTAGCTAATCCAATTTTAGAAGCAGAAATCAATCAAACATTCCAGTCATTCATAAGCTTTCAGTGATCATGCAGTGTTAGACTAAGCCCAATACAACTCATTGATGCGAATGAATGAAAATTTTAGAATGTCTTGCTAGTCCTGTTTCTGCAGTGAGAGTAACTTTTGACAACTACATTGTACCAGCAATTCAGTTTGAACTAGAACTATCACTGAAGGTGATTATTACCCCTGCTGATCAAGCAGCTCAGACTCCTTTGCTGTCTTGCATATCTACACATAGGCCTATAGATCATGCACACTAAAGTTGACCTTAATTGCATGAATGCTGTGGAAGTAATATCATTCACATTGTTTTGCTCAAATTGTAGTTACCATGGCAATGCTTTGTCTGACTACCTTCCATGTCTCCCTTTTGTGGCCACTACACTTAGGTTCGACTGATATTAAAGAAAAAAGGACAAAGCTTTCCATCACTTCCTCTTCTACTAACTTTTTCTGCTTTGGTTCCCTGTGAGAACTCTGCTCTGTGGGCTCCTGAGGGTCAACCTCTGTCTTTTTACCAGCCATTGGCCTTCGAGGTCTCTGCAGATAAAATCACCATGGAAACAAAGGTAAGCATGATTATGACATCACATCTAAGAAATCATTCAAAACTTAATTGATGTTTTAAATGCACTAAGTACTACAGTACATACAATTCCATCATACATCCAGCAACAAATGGAGAGTTTTATAGCAAAACAAGCTAACTCCATTCTTGTTAAGTTGAGATATTTGTGATTAGAGCTGCTAAAAAACAAAGAAAATAATAAGAAAATACAAGATATTTTTAATCATAACTTCTAGAACATTCCTTGTTACAGCTGTAGGTCACAAGTGAGGTATTATTGGAAAGGTTTAATTTTGCTCTATCTGATGATGGACTTACTTTAAAATGTTGCTTTTGCAGGATATCCTACTAAGACTGGCCTAACAAACCTTCAAACAACACATAAAGACTGGCGATTAGCTCATTCTCATTTCACAGTCATGGAGAATACAACGATCAGGAAATAGAACTGTCACTATTCTGTTTAACCCACTGAAGGCTAGTCTCAAGCACAATTAGGCAGGTGTCTGTTGACTACTACAGGGGAAACTCGGTATAACGAACACTGCTATAACGAGATATCGGTTATAACGAGGAAATTTTCTCGGTCCCAAATTTCCTTCCACACAAGTCTATGTAAAATGCTACTCTTATAGCGAGATCGGCTATAACGAAATAACTGCTATAACGAGATAAATTTTGTGACTTCCAAACAAAGAAAAACATAGTAAATCAAACCTGCTATAGCGAGGTAAAGAAAAATGCCTTCGGTAAAGCTTTACTTCGCCTGTACTATCATCTACCTCTTCCGAGATTGTAAAGCTTGATGCGCCAAAAACTGTCTTGTACACACATAATCATTTTCTTCAGTGTACTCCAGCTAGCACTGCATGTTGTACGTGTGAAGTGTGTGTGTGCACGCACACTGATACGTACAGTATGCAGAAAACTTGGTGAGACGGCCATATGTATACATGACATCATCATGACGTTTAGCAGGTGTGAGGCAATCTGATGCTGTGATTGGCCTTCTACTTAGGGAATTCCCCGTCTTCACACATACGCAGTCATAATGTACATACAGAATGCGTCACATACACACACAGCATTGTGCAGACCATTATTCAAGCTTTCCACACAACACACACCCATACGATAACCACATACCAATCCACAGACGATCTTGATATACAATCGCAAGCTATATAAATTTACAAATTCAAACATCTACAATTAATAAAAAACACATTCTTGATATTGGATTTCCTTGGCGAAAAACATTTAAAGGTGAGTAATTCCCTCACACACAATATCAAGTTATCAGTATTGATTGAAATATGGGTAGTCCCACATGTGCAAATTAATGTCTTTATCTTATGCCTTCTTTTATGCCTACTGATATAACGAGATATCGGCTATAACGAGGAAAATGACTCGGTCCCGACCATCTCGTTATATCGAGTTTCCACTGTATATGGGATAAATGTGTTATAGGAAAATCAACTTGTCTTCAACATCTTAACTTTACTTTCCTTACAGATGTCAAACTGAACACTACCTGGCTGTTTCCTGTTATATGCTTGTCACATGATACATTAACAATTCTGAGAATAAGAAAGCAAAGTTTTTAATACAGAATCATGAGTACAAACAGCACATGTTGAGTATTGGCTGTCAGAGAGTCAGAAGTACGATATTGATTATTCTAGGTTGATCAGAGCAGGTGTTCACAGTTGCAGTAGAATTTTCTCATCATTGAGCATGACATACACAAAAGTTATCATACTATTACTTAATTTATACACAATGGCCCAAATTAACGAAGATGGTACAATCTTTGGCCATGGTTTAAACCATGGAAACAGACCATAGTTTATATTGGGCGCCAAGTGTCGTATTACCTATTTCATTACGAAATCAGTCATTTTGTAATGAAATGAACATTTTGTAACGAAATAGGCCATGCAACACTTGGCACCCCATACAAACTAACTACAGTCATTGTCTATGGTTTAAACCATGGCCAAAGATTGCATCATCTTTGTGAATTCCAGCCTAAGAGTCCTACTAGTGAAATATTATTTTCAATTGAAGTCACTCATTCTCACCATAGACTCCAAACGCCTAGCCTTGGCTCCTGCATCACTACTTTGTTGAGACCATATTTCTTTTGAACTCCGGCGTTTCTTTAATCTCACTCGGTAAGAAGGGTCTGCATGAGAGAACACCAAAGACTAGTCAATAGAACCACCAAAGATGAGTCAATGTACATACGGTACAAATGAATGCTTTGTACCTTAGTATTTGTGTTTTCATACTGCATTAGGTGAGACAGCATAATAGCAATAGCAATAACAAATATCTTTTCCAACTAAAATGGCGGGCCTAGTTCTTCAGCAAAAGTTTCTCTTTGAGATTTGGAAAGTCATAACATATCAAACATGCTATCTTTCCCTCTCCCATATGTGACATATAGTTTGTGGAGAGATCTTCACACAAACTACCATCACACATTGTTTGTCAAGGAGGATGTCTCGGGATCACTGTTTGGGTCTAAAAGCTCGTATTTCTGATGGTGTACCGCATACGCTATATATTCTGCAGGCATAATACTTCACTTATTGGAACTTGCAAGAAAATTGTGTAAGTGGTGGAATCGGTAACTGAGAACCACATGATGGAATAAGAAAAAAAGTGTTATCCCTGTCACCTTGGAAATTATATGCAAAGTATTTGTGCTATGGAAGAAAATATTTTTGTGAGTTACTACTTTTGCAAAACATCAATCAACTTTAAAAATGTACAAAAATAAAAACATCATGAAATATACTGTATATACAGTATGAGGAAAATCCCTATGCACTCCTGAATTTGTGGATTTTAGTCTACTCTTTCATTTGCACAATGTTGTCGACCATTATTAGCTACAACAGTGTGTCATCAGCAAAACATGCTGCATAGAGACCTGTTATCCTAACTCCCTTTGGCTGTCATCTTTGATTAACAAATAAAAACATAATTACAATCAGACTATTGAAGAGGTCAGAATGATAACGCGTTTCGAAAACATCAAAATCAGTAAAATCTTCTGACAACCTCACTTAAAAAATGTAAATCTGGAGAAAACAAAATCCAGGTAGATTATCACTTTCGTACAATTCAAAATCCTCTTTGAAATGCTTGCCACAGCCATAGATTTTTAAAACAAATTGAAAACTACAAATAAAAAGAAATGGATGACACCCACTCGTTCCAAAGTTGATGGCACCTACAGCCTCCAAGTATCCATGGATCTGACCTATGACATTCACATCACCTGACTTTCGAAGTCCATTTCTTGCATAGGTTTTGGTCAAATATTCAGGTTTTGACCTTTGCCTAGAGTATAAAATAATAGGGACCAAATGAAATTACAGTATGACAGTAAATAGCAGCACAAAAAAGCCACACACCTGAAAAAAACAACAACAAATGTACAAACCCTCAAACAAAAACAAAAACAACAACAACAGTTCAATTTTAATCAAAGACTTGATGTCACATCGAGGACACATATGGATGAACTATCAGTTGATACATATAACCACATCTATGTTATAGTTCATATATCAGAGTATTCCATACTGTAGTCACATTCTTCACTCAGTGTTGCTTACCCATATTCAATATTAAAGTCTCAAGTTCAAGTTTCAATATTCCTCAACAAATGAAGAAAAAAAATACCTTGGTTTTCTCTTTCTTGTTTATTGAATTTCCTTTTTGTTCCACTGTTTTAAATAATGCATATCAAAATCATCATAACACTGGTTTCATAAATATTAGTCTACTGGGGATTATCAGACGTGACAATTGTACTTCAAAATCATCGAATAAGATATGATTTGAAGAGGAAAGTACTGCACTTCAGTGACAATGTTTGCTAACCATACAGTTTTGGGGCTCACCTTTGACCCTTGTTTTCAATGTTAACAAGAACAAACATTCTTTTTTACTTTAACAACCTTGATCATGGAATCTAAACAACAACCAAAGCCATGAATACAGACCATGGCATTTGCAGCAACTTGGCAGTTTGCTGCAAATTTGAACGTGTCTGTTTGTGGGTTGCATAGAGAAAGATGAAGGGCATTCATACCAACACCTGATGATGTGATTCCTAATGGTCAAGTACCGCTCAGGTGTTTTGGCACTGCTTGTGTAGTCAAAGAATTCTGGCATGGCTTTCTTCTCTTCCTCAGTGATCACATCTTCATCTAGACTGATCTCCCTCTCTGGAAGGTTGTTAGTAGGCGAGTCTTGACAAAGAATCAAACAAGAAAACAAACTACAACATCCACTTTTATCAGACCAGCAGATAAGAAACTTTGATTAAACTTCTCTTAAATACGACAAGTCATTCTACATCCTTCCTCACATAGTGTGTTCATTCTTGCTATGTACTTACCTGAAATAATTTTTGGTTTGTATATGTATATGTTTGATTTAATTGATTGTCTATCTGTATTTTTTTTTAACTGAACTTGTGGAAATAAACTTAAATTGAATTGAACTGAATTGAATTATCAAATGGCTAGATAGGGTTAAAGAGAAAACCAAACATCTGACTGTAGCCTCCATATTTGTACATCATGGCAAATAGTATGAATCTTTGGTCACTGTTACTTACTCTCAATATAATGTACAATAGAGGAGAATTCTAAATTGTGTGAGATTTATACATCTAGTAGAGCAAATTTCACTTTCAGGGCAAGCTAATAAAAGTGATAAAAATGTACTGGACTGAATGTCATTCTTCCTTTGCAAGAAAAAGCCACTTTGACATCAAATTGTGTTCATTCCTGCTCAGAATTATGAGAGATCTTTATAAACTTTTAATCATTACATGAACTGATCTACAATGCATGTTAAGCAGAATGTCATGTAGATTATACACAAGTCTCACCTTCTTCCTCCTCTCTCTCATCTTCTTCTCCTGTCCAGACTTGTTGCTGACCACTATCACCTGTCCAGTCTTGCTGACCACTATCACCTGTCCAGTCTTGCTGACCGCCATCATCCAAACTGTCTTCCACTGAGTCAACTCTCAACGTTTCTCCAACTTCCATGTCAACAAGGCACATGCAAAAAATGTATTCAACAGACAATGCATGGGAAGTGACGAACACAAACCTTCCATATAGGGAAATATACGGTACAACAAAATACATAAACATTGTCCTCCAGAAAATGAAAAGTTAGGGAAATTCCAATGTATGCCATATACATGTATTTCATGCATTAGAATTTCCCTAAACTTTATATCAGAAGTTGTATTGGGACAAAGACCCTCTGCCATGCTTTGGGGTTGAGATGGTAAGTATAAAAATCTAAAATCTTGACTTCTTTATGTTCAAGAAGTGTGTACAAATTAATCATTTCCATTTTTTTTTTAAGTCCAAAAAACAATTTCATAATCTTAATTTTGACATCTGTGGACTTTGTCGACAGTCTGGATTTTATAAGATGAAAAAACTGTGTTGTTTCAAAGAACAATGTTCAACATTGAGAATATATCTTTTGCTTCATAATACAAGATAAGGCATGCAAGACATCTAGTACATCACAATAATATTTGACAAAGATTAAAAATAATTATATTCCACATACTAAGAATCTTGCTAAAGGATTGGTCAAGAGCTGATCAGGTGATAAAGCATAGTTTTGCCCCATCACATCACAACACTCTATAGTGATAGTCATTTTTCTTTCGCTGATCTCTTCAGTCCCATACAGTCCTAACGTCCTCAGCGATCTGAATGCGTACGCTATCTTTCCGAAGCGCAGCTACATCCAGATCGCCTCGGAAGTGATAGTTTGTTCCATCACCTTCACCAACGTTGCTTATTTGCTTACTAAGAACATTACAGATAATGATACTACACCCAATTATCTTGTTAATACCACTATTGCCGATACTAATCTACTACTGGTACTATCCCCACTTCTGCTCCCACTACTGTCTAAAATGTATCGTTGTTTACGTTGAGTTGGTATGAGATGATAATCGTTGCATTGAGGCGAAAAATTACCATTAAGAAAAAATGAAAAATACAGAAAATAAAGCAAACACACAGGTGCATTACTCACCTTCCACAATTTTCTCTGGACAAGACACAGTATCTGTTCTTTCTTCACTGCTAGAACCTTTTGATGTAAAGGATAATACATCATCTCCCTTTGGCAGGCATCCTTCACTCAGACTCTTGTTACAGTCATCTGAGTCTTTCCCTCCTGGACATATCTCCTCAGTGAGAGGATTATCACACACCTCAAGGCCTCTGTTTGTTCTACAAAGATCACTTTCATCAGATGCCATGATGGGATTGCTTTCTTCTTGCTTTGCATTCCTTACTACCTTTGGCAATTGTGTAGAGTTATCATCCCAGCTTGGATAAACATGGTGATTATGATCACTGCTTTCAACACTTTTCTCCTGGTTGCTTGACACACACCAGTCTGGTGTATCTGATGAATTACTTATTGTCACAGTCTTCTCCTCTGTAGCAGACATATGACTCGTGGATATCTCTCCCTTGTCTGATCTCTTTCTCAATGTGGTACGTTTTTCTCTTAGTGTTGTCGACAATACAAAATCCGATTCATCTGCATCTGATCCATCACCTTTGTCATGACTTTTGCATCCTCCTGGCTGTTTCTTCTGACTAGTCGTAATATTTTCTGAGATTTTGTTTCCAGGAAGACTTGATATGCTTGTTGTTTCCAAACAAAAAACTGGACTGAGTGTCTGTGGCTTGCTACAGTCTGTACGTTCTGTGTCATCACCACTACTACTCCTGCATCTCTTCTCACTGGTGGATGATGATTTCCTACCAATGCTGGCATTACTCTGGTCTCCTCGCTGACCCCTAAACACTGCTCCAGACTCAACGTGTCTATCACCAGCTGTACTGTCCTTGCCATCCTCCTTTGGGCAGTCTATTTGTAATTCATTCTTATTTTCTGTGCCAATGTCCATTTTACTCTTCTCTCTCTCTGGAAATGATTCACTTTTATGGGGAGTAGTTTTGATGCTTGATACATCTGAGAGAGAAACCCCATCCTCTTGGTACTGCATCTCTTCCCTCACATTGACATCTTTTAGCCTTGTACAATGAGTGGCTGACTGGAGAGGTGACGATGTAATAGCCTTGGAGCTCTTTTCACCTTTGACCTTACTGGCCTCCATGGAACAGTCAGTTGCTGGATGCTCTTCTGCTGTCTTCAGGATGTCACCAAATAGAACAGCAGACTGAAGGCTGGGCTCTGTGAGAAATTGTACCACGAAGAACACAACAAAACATGACAAAAATAGCCATACACCCTGATCCATTCAGAAACATTATGTGATGTAGACAAAAGGAACACAAATGACAATGAGACATAGATAATACAACATGAAAACCAAGTATGTAATGGATGGTTTAAACTCTTTAGCATCTAATCTCTATTCACTAAAAAATGCACAAATTTTATCATTATTTTGCACTGTTTTGAGCATATTATTTCTATGTTATTGCCCTTAAAATAAAATGCCTATCTACTGTTCAACTTGGCTACAAAGATGTTAAAATCAAACTGACAAAATGGTACTGATTTCATCAGAATCCAACAATTCTATGACTTCCTTATTCAGGCCCAAGGTAATGAAACTGCTACCATTCTCTGTGACTGATTTGATTCTGTTCGTTCAAGTAGATGCAAACATTGTGTCACATGGCACTTTATGGGCTAATGGATGAACTTCAAAGGAATTTCAGGGTCTTACGACTTGTTTCATCCTCAGAATTTTCTTCAACATCAACCTCAAGATCTTCCTCCTCTTCTTCCCCCCTGCTCTGGTATGTCTGCTCATGGTGTCTGATCTCTGCATCCGTCACCATGGTGACCCCCATGACACCTGTCACGGCATGCTGGTGACCTTTGACACCAGACGGCATGGACAAGGGGCACTCATCCGAGGGAATCTGGTCTTGTGCATCGTAGGATAGTTCAGCAGCAGCTACAGTCTGTGGTGGAATACAGGACAATTTAAGACTCACCAAGAATGGTCCAGATCCATTTGAATCACAATTCATATCTCATGTTTCAAGTAGTCAGAATAAAGAAATTACCATTTACAACAGACAAGCTACTAGGCATTGTTTTAGTCACATAGCGCAAAAATTTCATCTACAGCAAGTCCATTGCAAGTTTACGCAGAAAGAAAAAATATGATCAGAACAGAAGAGAGCCATTATGGTTGTTACAGCAGTTTGTGTCAAGATTTTGAAATATCGCCCAACTTTTAGGTTAACAGTTGCATTATAACCTTGGAAAAAAACTTTCTGTCACTCTCCTCATTCTTACCTTATTCTGCAGGTAATGTCTTGTTGCAAAGTTTTTGACTTGCTGGATGCTCTTCCTCTTGATCATGTTGGCTATTTCTTCCCAATTATGTCCATGCTCCTCCTAGGATATGGTGTAACATGTCATGGAAAAGAGTTTGTGACTTATACGTGTATATGGTCACAGTTATCTTGTTGAAGAAAGTCAATTATATCAGGGACATAGACTTGTAAGCTATTTCATATGCTCTTTGCTACCTGATTTCAAAGCACACATATTTATTTATTTATTTATTTTTTTTTTTGGGGGGGGGGGGGGTAACCTGGATACAACACTGAATGCTATGAAATGATTCATTTACTGTAAAATACGATATATTCGCGGCATGAAAATTTTGCGAATTGGAGCCGACGGCCTTCTTGCAGCATGAAAGTTTCACGATTTGCCACTGTCATCCAATGCATATTGTGTAGGCAAGAACTTTTGTGTGCATTTTTATTTCACAAATGTTGCCGCTCGCGAAATTTGTGAAATTAAAATGCATGCGAACATTCCTCATTTAACAGTATTCAGTAGAATCATTCATGACATCATTCACTGGCATTATGATTTAAAGGAAATGATTATTTTGTATTCATTGGTCATTGGTCACTGGTCATTTGCTGGTAGTGAGAGCTCAAAGAGTCAAGAGAAACTGATTTATACAGGATTCCATGTGAAACTACATTAGAAAAAAAATAATCATAATACCCTAGTGTAACTCCCCAAAATAATGTGTTTCAATGTCAAAACTGCTTAAAGGGATGGTACTGTTTCGATTGAGATGGGGCTTCTGCTTTCCAACATTTTTTGATGATGATATTTAGAGATAAAAAGAAACAACTCATGAAATATTAAAGAGTATAAAATTCTAAAAGGAATTCAAAGTGTATTTGATGAAAATTGGATTTGAAATGGCTGTGATATCTGAAATAAAGTGATCCTAATAAAAGATTGGACCCACTTCTTACTAGGACCGCTTTGTTTTACAAAGGTACTTTGTTTTTGGATGTCGCAGCCATTTCAAGCCCGATTTTCATTGATTAAATTTTGAATTCCTCTTAGAATTGTAAGCTCTTCAACATTTTATGAAGTGGTTTTCAAGTATCTCACAAACAGTCAAAGGGTGAATCCTCACCTCAACCAATACTATACCATCCCTTTAATACAAGAAAAGTACATAAAAAGACAGATGAGAGAAAGTGAATGATAGCAAGAGTGGAGACACTAAAACATGCAATGAACTTTGTTTCCAAAACTAGATTCACCTCCTTCAATAAAAGGGGAAAATTTAACAAATGTTCAATTTAGCAAACAGGCATGAATCAAACACATGATGGGTTTAACTCCGGACAATACTCACAATTCCTTTCTGAAAGAGCTGCTTTTCCTCCTGTGTCCACTTGTTGTATGAAACACCCTTTTCACCTACATGACTAGAAGCTCTGTATGAAGAGGATGTGAATTTGAAAAAAACAAACAAAACAAAAACACATTATGCTTGAGAGATATGATCACCAATGTCTGTTATTTTGATATTGTGTTTTGAACATTTCAAGGAAGCATACAGGGTATGAGGCTGAGGCAGTATTAACCCGTTAAAGACAAGTACTGAGTATACTCGGGCAGGTGTCTATGGGAAATGCCTGTTGAAACAAAATCAGCCCGCCCTCAACGGGTTAAACTTCTCTGCTTTCATGCTCTGTGTTTGTGGACTTACTGTGTTGTAATGGGTGAACTCTTTGCTGCTGTATTCTTCTTTCTGCATAGTGAAACAAATTTGAGGGGAAAATGAAAGATACAAAGGTCATAATGCAAAACACATCACAAGTTTCACAGCTTATCAATAACAAAGCATCTAATTCAATGTGGTAACAGCTTGGTGCACACACTACACACACACCCACGCATAGCTGTACAGATTCAGACTTTAAAACATGATTCACAGCATCAATGAAATATTGTTCAGTGAATCTGATTTTTATTCAACAACATGAAAAGAAAATAATCCGCAGCATCCCTACAAAACAATTTCTACAAATTGTAGTTTCTAAATAAACTACTGCATATTTGCTCTGGGATTGTTTAATATATCATTAATCTTCTCATGTCAGCAGCAACCCTTACCTCTGTTTGTTCTTGTGTAAATAAGAGCTGAAAGAGAAAGTGAGTTAGGGAAAATCATCACTGACTGTTTTGTTCTTTACACAAAGCAAATATCCATTGAGGATACCCTTTAGAGTCTCCCTGTATTTTGCTTTCATAGTCATTACTGTATTCATACAGATTCATATTAAGCCTGCACTGCTGTGTCTTGTTGTTATTCCTACATGTAGTTGATGACACATCACATATAAACTTCATCTCTCTTGACCTTAATCCAGTTCTCTGCTAAACTTTAGTCAGTCCTATTTTTTTCTTTTCTTTTATTTTTGCATACAGCAGTGTCAAGTAAGGCCATAATTGGACACACTGTATTGAGCACAAGAAACTGACTCCTAATATTTTCCATGTTATTGCAAAGATGGCAGCATCAAATGTGACAATGGAACTGCCCTTTAATGCAATATTTACTTACTGTCACACTGTCACTGTAAAGTAAATGAGAAAGAGTAAGTTATTATATTTTTCTCTGTTTTTTTTTTTTTTTTTTTGGGGGGGGGGAGGGGGTATATTTAACACAATATAGACTCATTTGCCTCCTCATGATTCATGTATTTTTAAGTGCATTCTATTCTTTCCTTTGACATGATATTCCCCTAAAATCTCATCATGGCATTGTCCTACAATGCAACACTGGAGTACACATTTTACTTGGGGCATGGGGGCACTGTGGCATAGTGGATAAGACTCCCAACTCCCAGTCCCAGTCGGAGGACCTGGGTTTGATTCCCGCTCATTGCTTCCGTCCTTGGACAAGATATTTTTACCCACTATGTCCCTCTCAACCCAGGTGGGCACCTGGCAACACTGGGGTAACAATAATGGCAGGGCCCTCTGGTAGAGCAGTGGCAACACTGAAGAGGCTACCCTGGATAAATAAGACCTTATTATTGTTATTACTATTACTGAATCATATAAAAAGGATACTGCTCCTCAAGAATCATCTGCTCTATGGTCGCCCGGCTGCTGGGATCCATGTCAGGTGGGAGAGTGATGGCGGGAATGTGTTCACTGAACTAGAGACATGAAGACAGCATAGAATACAGAGAGAAAGAAAAAACAAGAGAATTAACAAAAAAGAAAGCAACAACATTGCAACAAAACAAAGAAAAAACAAAACAAAACATGGCCAATATGGGACATTTCTGTAAATCATATATCAACATTTCTCAAGTTATTCCTTTAGTCTAATTGCAACACATAATTTTGACTTGCAACTCAGGCTGCCTGTATAAAACCCTTCACCAAAGTCAGAGATGGTATGACCACTCTTCATGATATTTGACATGTATGGAATGCCATGCAAACAAACAAACAAACTTAAACTTAAAGTTTTGTGGGCTCTAAAATTATGGGAAGGTGGTAGGTGTATTAGAAAATAGCAGCCTCAGGCTGGTTACAATTACTCTGCATCAAACCTTAAAAGTATCTTTTGTTTCCCACTAAGTGTACTTACGTTATCATTAAACATCAGCCATGGATGCTCTGGTACGTCAAATGATAGGTGAGAACTTGAAGATGGTAGTTCATTCGGGTCAATGTGAAGGCTGGCTGAGGAGGACCTAGAAAAAAAAAATAAAAAAGGCCATGGAATTCATTGTTTGCAATGTAACGTTTCTTATTATCTCACGGAAATATTTAAGAAACCTGAATTTAGGTATCAACCAAAACTATCCGTTCCCTTTAATATACCCCCTTTTCATCAAGCCAGAGCACTCAGCCTGCTTTTATCAAAATCTTATAATCCCAGTTAATCCCAGTCACAGGAATACTTCATTAGTGACTGCCCTGCTTGTATAAGTAGAGTGATACAAGAAGAATACAGATTAAATAGGACGACAGTGATCCAGCGATCTAGTGAAGTGCAATAAAAAAGTTACCTGGTAATATCATTTTGATATTGACACTCGCAAGCTCTTTGTTGACAAGTGAGAACTAAAATCAAATACAAATTGTTCAGTTGATATTGACAGCTGTTTGTAGACAAGCTAACTGGAATAAAATGCAGGGCTAACCAATTGATGCTAACTACATCACAGTGTACAATTTGCTTCATACTTTCAAATGGGGCTGCACGGTGGAGTGAATTGTTTGAATTTGGGAACCTTCTCTACTCAAGATGTTTTAAGTTTTATCTTTAACAAGAGAAGTACACCATACTGCATTAGCACCTCTACACCTAATCCCGGGGCGCTCCTTGTACACAGTTATACTGTGGGAGTGCCCTGAGTTGAAAGAGTGCTGTCACTGAAAGTTGGAAGACAAACCCAAATTTTTGCGGCTCTTCAAGTTACATATTTCACCAGCAAAAGGCTTACTTTTATACTGCAGGGGTTGCACTTAACTTTTTTTAAAACTAGCCAGGCGGACTACTTAGAATCAATTTTGACACTGAAGCAATATTTTGGCTAGCCAGACGGACTAGTTACTTCAGAATTTTATGATTTTTAGCTAGTCCGACATGATTTTTGGTGGCCAATGGCCAGCGGACCATCGCCAATTTCGAACCCTGAATACTCTACATACGTTTCCTATCTAATTCTTACTTGCCGTTCACTTGCACACTTTGAAACTGATCCCATGGTCTCGAAAAAAACTTTTTCTATGAGTCCCTCTCCATTCTCCCCGTTCCTCCCGGGAGCTCCCTTTAGTTTTTCGAAACAACCTTAGTGAAGGCACATAGCGCATTGGCGATACGAATATGCATGAAAGGCGCAGTGTTTTTCGCTTCTGGACAAGGTCCTTTTGCTCTCACGCTGTCGCACTCAGCTGGGATATATCGCTTCATTCGCCTAGAAAGCAATGCAATACAGAGAGAAGGCCTTCAGTTGTAAAAAGGCTACATTGCACTCTGGTTGGCGCATGCGCACAGGTTTCAAATCCAGCGAACTGAGCAGTTGTCATTCTCACAGATTCCTCTTGACCGGATCAAACAAGGGGTTCCTCAGGGTTCTGTCTTAGGACCACTGTGTTTCATAATGTACACAGCTCCCTTAGAGGATGTAATTGACAAGTGTGGCATAAGTAAAATTACATATGCTGATGATACTCAGATTTATCTTTCATTGCCAAAAAGCACTAATTCGAATGTAGCAGTTGGTCAGATTGAATCATGCTTAGGTAAAATTCAAGATTGGTCTTTGCAAAATGGTTTGAAATTGAATCTTGAGAAAACTGAAGTTGTGCATGTAAGATCTCGTAACAAGTCCTCAACAACTTTGTCCGTTAATGTTTGCGATACTCCTGTGCTGCCAATTTCTAAGGCACGTGACCTTGGTGTCATTATCCAAGATGATCTCAGTATGAAAACTCACATCAATAACATATGCAAATCTGCAGCCATAGGTCTACACAGGATTGGAAAATTGAGACACGTTCTCGATAAAGCAACTACAGAAAAACTGGTTCATGCGTTTATTTTTAGTCATTTGGATAATAATAATGGTTTGCTCATTGGAGTTCCAGACTCTCACCTGAAAGGACTCCAACGGATACAAAATTCAGCCGCAAGGCTTGTGACACGCAAAAGGAAATTTGATCATATAACTCCCATTCTTCGTAGTCTTCATTGGTTGCCCATAAGAGCTCGTATCAGGTTTAAGATTTTGACCCTTGTATTCAAATGTTTTCATGGAAATGCCCCTGCATATCTCAGTGAACTCATCAAGCCATATCATCCTGGTCGTAATCTGCGCTCAAAATCAAAAAATCTCCTCTCTGAAATAAGTGTCAAATCTAAGACATATGGTGATAGGTCTTTTGGAAAAATGGCACCCTCATTATGGAATAATCTCCCTCTCAGTGTTAGATGCATTACAGATTTTGATAAATTCAAATCTGTGTTAAAAACTCACCTTTTTGACAATTGTTGATTACATGTTTGAATAGAGAAATATGTGATAGATTTTGTTTCATTATTTTGTACACGCATAGAGACTATCTTATGGTATTATGCGTTTCTAAGAACTGACTATTATTATTATTATTATTATCATTTAAGGTCTGCAATATTTTCAGAAGGGAACTACTACTGGAAGAGCAAAATGTTCCACGGCAAGTGTTTAAATCAACAATTGGACCAAATATGTAAGTATTCAAATTGAAGAAATTTTGAGTAATTAAGTTGGAATTTAACCACGATGATCACCCATACTGTGTCCGTGGCTCAATATCCTTCCCTACACGGCCCGAACGCTTTGCGTTCACCGTTCGGGTTGTGTTTTGCAGTCACTCCACACCATATCGGTAACATTGGTACCACTAGAGGTTCTACCAGGTAATTGTAAAAGAAAGCATCAACCAAATTGTTTGGTCCACCACAACCAGTCTGTGCAGCTATGCAGCTATGCAGTCTGTGCTTGTCTGGCGCGGTTAAAACTCTCAACATAATAGGTGTTTGTTTCATGCCTTGTCATCCTACATATAGTCTCCCATTCACACACAGTTTACTAATAATAGGTTCCTACTAGCAATACATACATGTATTTTGACCCTACTTCTCCATCTGTGGAGACTGTGTAATTACAACCTATTTGCACTAAACCCGTTCCATACTGAATTCTGAAATCCCCATAGACTTAATACACAGACCATCAGGTTCCTGTATGAAACGAGTTAAAGAAAGGGGTGATATCTTTGGCAAAGCGGTGCCACTATTATAACGGTTGTCAAAAGTCAACGTCGATCTTCATGCGTTATTGTTGTTACATAGACCCTACATATGTTACTATGTATGGGACTGCGAGAGATTTCTGCTACTTAAAAGGTACAAAATAGTCTCAGTTCTACTGTTAATTTTACAGATTATTTGAAAATTTTCGTGAACATCACTAAACTGATGTAGATTCTATGAAGCTCACCCGTCGTCATCGACTCCTTCGACATCCAGCTCCACTTCTTCATCCATGTGTCTTGCACTATCGCGATGTCGTATGCGTGCGTTTCTTCAGCCTACAGTGTACCGCTAGTGTGCCGTGCGTGTTCGGCGCTTTGCGTGAGACCTGCTGCCCGACGAAAGTGTCTGGGGTCGAACCACAAAGCTCTAGCTAGAGAGTTCTGTGGAGTCGAACCCTGTGGGATGCTATTATGTGCTACATGAACATTTGTAGTGAATTCCGTAAGTGGAATGTCAGGCATTTATGTCCTGAGAGTGAGACAACTTTGCCTACGCGAGTGGACAAATTCACCGATTCTTCCTTTATTGTTTGTTTGTTTGTTTTAGATGTAGATTTTAGATTTTATTCGACTCTTCCGACCCCATTCCGGGGTATGAGAGTACAACACATAAATACAAGATATGGTCATAACAATATTAAAGAATACATGTTTCTGATATATTACAATGATGTATGTTACTGCCGATTTAACAGGAATAGCGCCACCTTGTGGTCGAATCTGAAAATGCATACAGCATCTCACTAGTATAATAGGCAGTACATATAAAGAGAAGACAGGACTTGGCTGACAGAAACGGGTGAGGGATGCTGTGATTGTGACCCGGGGGAGGCGCACAATCTTTCAACCTACTTCTTCTGCTTTTCCCACTTTGTACCGCTTTTCCACCTTTTCACCTTTTCTGCTCGGTAATCATGTAAGGATGTAGAACAGACAGGCAGTGAAGAATTCATCGTGTTGACCTTCATTGATGCTCGATCGTGTCTCAAGTGTCCAAGTGTAGAAAATAGTGAGTCAGACGTGAAACGATGCATTAAAGAACACAGTGGACAATACCACAGCACAGTTACTTGATTGTGATTCGCTGCAAGTTTGTGAATACCGTACCGTGCCAGAACAGCGCAAGTGTGTACAGAACATCAGTGTGTGTGATGATCAGATGATGAAGTGTGAATGGAAGTGGAAATCGGGAGACGGATCGGCGGAAGAGTGGCGTGATAAGAAAGAGCCAACCCAAGATTACACAAGGTGCCCGGGTATCATACATTACAGCATATAAGAGTCAGTAGCAATAACCAGCAGCTACATTTCAGTTGAAAGATTGCCTCGTTTGGAGAATGAGACTGTGTAGTGACAGAACTGATTGGGTGGAAACAGTGAGTCTCAACATGAACTGGAACAGAGGCGACTTCAGTGGATACAGTGAAGTAATTAAACCAGTCCTAGGCCTACCAAGTACAAGTATGGCTAGTTAGACATAGATTTAGTCTTGGAATATGAATGATGAAAGGAAAGAAAGTCTAACTCTTTCGATGTAAGGCCAGGACTACCTGCAATCGGTACTAACGTTAAAGTGACAGTGTCTTGGAACAGATCTGCAATAAGGCCAGGACTAAGTATTAAAGTGAAGGAGTCTTGGAACGGATCTGCAAGAAAGGCCAGGACTAAGTACTCTAACGTTAGTCTCTAAGAAGGAGTCTTGGAACAGATCTGCTACTGCTAGTACTTAAGGCCAGGACTAGATCTAAGTACTTAAAGTACAATGAGTCTTGGAACAGATCCGCAAGTATACAGGCCAGGACTAAATGCTAAAATAAAGTGAAGGAGTCTTGGAACAGATCTGAGTAAACACAAGGCCAGGACTTGTTACTGAGTATAGTCATGGAACAGATCTGCAAGTATACAGGCCAGGACTAAATGCTAAAGTGAAGGAGTCTTGGAACAGATCTACTAGTATAGTACTACTGCTAGTACTTGAAGGCCAGGACTAACGTTAGATCTAAGAACTTGAAGCGCATGAGTCTTGGAACAGATCTGCAAGTATACAGGCCAGGACTAAATGCTAAAGTGAAGGAGTCTTGGAACAGATCTGAGTATTAAAACACAAGGCCAGGACTTTACTAATTATAGTCGTGGAACAGATCTGCAAGTAGGGCCAGGAATAGAAACCACTAAGTACTAAAGCGAAGGAGTCTTGGAACAGATCTAAGTAAACACAAGGCCAGGACTCTACTGAGGATAGTCGTGGAACAGATGATCTTCAACTAAGGCCAGGACTAAGTACTAAAGTTAAGAACTCTTGGAACAGATCTGCAGGTAAAAGGCCAAGACTATATTAGCGAATAGATGCCGACACAAGGCCACATTGACTAGCACCTAGTCTATGGTGGAGAGTCTTGGACCGGAAGACTAGAATAAAGGAGAAAAGGTCTGGAAATAGATCTTATGTTAGTGTGAGAGTACTGTTAAACCCAGTCCGAACCGGATAATGACTGCAATTGGATAGAAGGTGGTCTTACTCTTACAACTTCATGGCAGTATGGACTAGATCTACATCTGGACCGTCTGGATCTTAGTGTTGGAGGACCAATTGTTTGTAGAGCCTTGGAATAAGAAAGGATCTAGAACTCTACAGCTTACGAGTAGTCACAAGCAAGGATAGGACTAATACAGTACACAAATTGCTTTGGTACCAGTAGGACTACAACTGGAAGCCAGCTTGGACTAGATCTACAGTCGACAGTCTAGTATTGAAAGGAGTTGGAGGACCAAAGCAGCATAGTCTTAGATGATATTTTAAGCAAGGCCAGGACTACAGAAATTCTGAAGGACATTACTTGCAAACATTACAGTGTAAATGCAAGGCCAGGATTAAACAAATTTTGGATAAGACTTGATGAAGCAGTACCAGGACTAAGAGTGAAACAGGCTGGAAGCAAGCAGCAAGTTTCGAGGTTTAGTTCACGTTTACTTATTTGGGAGTAAAGTGACTTTAGACAGCCATTCGTAAAGATGGATGAGCAGACGTCGGATGACTATCCAATGTATCATCAAGACCCATACATGCCTCAACCATCGAGTCCACTCAGGACACCAGAGAGCTTAGATACAGGCTTTACAAGAATGCAGCCGCTTAATATGCATGCAAATGGAAACGCACGTGAGGAAATGTCAGCACCAGCTAGTGCTGCAGGAATGGAAAATGCAGCAATGTTGTCATTTCTACAGCAACAGAATCAGCTGATGAGGATGCTCGTTGAGCAAAACATGAAGGCCTCTCTGCCACAAAAGCAGGTGAAACCATTCACAGGAGACCCACTACATTACCACTCCTTCGTGCGAGCATTCGAACATACCATTGAAGCTAAGACTTGCAGTGACTCGGATCGGCTGTATTATTTGGACCAATACACATTGGGGGAAGCCAATGCCATCGTGAAAAGCTGCATGTACGGCCAAGACCAGACTGTGGCCTACAGAAAGGCGAAGGACTTGCTACGAAGGAAATTTGGCAATAGGCAGCTCATCGTAGAGACAATGATGATGAAAGCAGTGCAATGGCCTGACATCAAACCAGAAGATGGAGAAGAACTCCATCGCTTCTCGATTTTCGTAACCGAGCTGCACAATCTTGCAAGGGACCTCAACATGGAGTCAGAGGTCAACCACTCTCACAACATAAGGCTGATCATTGGAAAGCTCCCATACAAGCTGAGGGATAAATGGAGAAATCGAGCAGATGACATCCAAGAGGAGAAGCAAGGCAACATAACCTTCGATGATGTGGTGTCATTCATCGCCAAGCAAGCAAGGATTGCAACGAATCCGGTGTATGGGAATCTGAAGTACCAGGCTAAACCACCAGCAAAATTCGTAGGCACAGGCAAGGTGTCTGCAAGTGCAGGCAAATCAAGTTTCAGCACATCGGCGATGCCTGCAGCAAAAGCAGAGAGCAGGAAGGAAGTGTGCTTGTTCTGCAGCAGAGGGACACATACTCTGGCTGATTGCACAGTGCTCGCATCCAAGCCATATGAAGACCGCCTGTCATTTTGCAAAAAAGAAGGTCTGTGCTTTAGCTGTCTTCAAGGTGCTGCCCACTTTGCAAGAAATTGCAAGAGGAGATTGAAGTGCAGCATTTGTAGCAAACAACACCCAACAGTGCTGCATAGGGAGTGGAAGGTGGATCAACCTAAAAGGGAGAACAACTCGTCTGGCACTCGGCAGCAAGCAATAGAACCAGAGGCTTCTGCCACTATTACACAGCAGCCACAACAGAATAGTGAGAACAAAAATCAAGCGGTGGCATCAAACACAATTAAGTGCAGCTTAAACACAAGTTCACCAGGAAATGACACCTTGCCAGGCATTGTGCCTGTCAGAGTACGCTCACGAAGGACAGGTGTGTGCAAAGAGACATACGCATTCATCGACTCTGGAAGTAACGCGGTCTTCTGCACAGAAAAGCTGGCAACAACGTTGAATGTGCAAGGCAAGACGATCAACCTCCACATGTCTACCATGACAGACGAAAAGATTACAACCAGCCAAGTGTTGAGAGACTTAGAGGTTATGGATGTGCAGGGACACAACATCATACGACTGCCAGAAGTTTACTCACAACAGTACATACCAGTAGACAAGGAAGACATTCCTAGGCAAGAGGATGTGCAGAAGTGGCGCTATCTACAGAACATCGAAATGCCTTCCTTAGCAGAAGAGGCGCACGTTGGATTGCTAATAGGAAGCAATGTTCCGAGGGCAATGGAGCCAGTAGAGGTGATAAGCAGTGAAGTTCCAAATGGGCCCTTTGCATGCAGAACAGTTCTTGGATGGCTGGTGTACGGTGTATCACGGGATGGAGCTAGAGGAAACAAAATCCAGTCTCACAGAGTGAAGGCTAAGGCCGACATTGACCAGCAGTTTGAAAGGCTGTTCAATCAAGATTTCAATGAAAGGATCATTGATGACAAGGAAGAGAAGTCACAGGAAGACTTAATCTTCATCAAGAAGGTAGAGCAGTCGATGAAGCTGGAAGATGGTCATTATGAGATAGCTCTTCCCTTCCGTAGAGACGATGTGAAGTTGCCAAATAACAAACTTCAAGCAATGCAGCGAGCAGGCCATTTGAAGAGAAGGTTTGAACGACAAGCAGACTTCAAAAGGGAATACACTGACTTTGTAGACTCCATGATGAAGAAAGAGTACATGGAGAAAATACCTGAGGAAGAAATACAAAGAACTGATGGAAGAGTGTGGTATCTTCCCCATCATGGTGTGGTACATCCTCAAAAAGGGAAGCTGCGGGTCGTCTTTGATTGCTCAGCTGAGTATGGAGACTTCTCTCTCAATAGGGAGCTGCTACAGGGGCCGGATCTTGCAAACAAGTTGTTTGGAGTATTGACCAGATTTCGTCAAGACAGAGTGGCAATGCAAGCAGACATAGAGGGCATGTTCTCACAGATCCGTGTACCTAAAAGAGACAGAGACATGTTGAGATTTCTGTGGTGGGAGAACGGCGACATTGAGCGACCTTTGACAGAGCACAGAATGAAGGTACACGTCTTCGGTGCTGTATCATCACCATCATGTGCCAACTTTGCATTGAAAAGAGCAGCACAGGACCAGACAGGTAGCTTCTCAGATGAGGTCATTCGTACTGTGCATCGAAACTTCTACGTCGATGACTGTTTGTGCTCAACGCAGAGTGTACAGGAGGCTGAGAAATTGGTGTCAGACCTGACAGAGATCTGCAGAGGAAGGGGATTTCGTCTGACGAAGTGGCTATGCAATGAGCCAGAGGTGCTAGCCAAGATCCCAGTGGAGGAAAGAGCAAAGAGTGTACGAGACTTGAGCTTAGATGTCAAGAATGAGATCACCGAGAAGGCACTGGGTATCGTGTGGTCTACAAATGAAGATACGCTGGGTGTGACAATCAATCTGAAGGACAAACCTGAGACAAGAAGAGGGATTTTATCCACTGTTAGCTCTGTGTATGATCCCATAGGATGTGTAGCACCAGTTGTGTTGCCAGCAAAACAGTTGCTCCAAGTGCTGTGTAGATCTCGGTTGGGCTGGGATGCCAAGATTCCGCCGGACTTGCTAAGGAAATGGCACACCTGGAAGACCGAACTACCAAGGCTGATGGAGTTCAAGATGGCAAGATGCTTGAAACCGCCAGATTTTGAGCCAGATTCAGTCACCCTGCATCATTTCTGTGATGCCAGTGAAAAAGGCTATGGCAGCGTCACATATCTGCGATGGAAAAATGCAGAAAGGGTACAGATGAAGTTTGTGACGAGCAAAGCTAGAGTTGCACCACTGAAGGAGGTGTCTATTCCTAGAATGGAATTGACAGCAGCAACTGTAGCAGTCAGGGTTGACCACGTGATCAAGCAAGAGCTCGATATCTTGATAGATGAGACCTTCTTCTGGACTGATAGTATGACTGTTCTTGGCTACATAAATAACGACACGTCACGATTCAAGACATTCGTAGCGAACAGGGTGGCAGTGATTCGAGATGGATCCAAACCAAACCAGTGGAGGTATGTGGAGTCTTCAGTTAATCCTGCTGACATGTGTTCAAGAGGAATCGAAGCAGATAAGTTTCTGCAGTCAGATGTCTGGAAGGAAGGCCCAGAGTTCCTCCAAACACCAGATGAGGAGTGGCTGACAAGAAGTGAAGTCTCGCCAAGCAATCTGCATGTTGAATTGGAATTGAAGAAAACATGCCTTGCCACGGAAGTGACCAAAGAGGAAACTTTCAATCCCATAAGTGAACTTATCCATCACTACTCAGACTGGATGAGACTGAAAAGGGCAGTGTGCTGGTTGAGGCGATTTGTGAAATGGATGAGTCAGAAGAAGGAGCAGACCACTTCTCAAGAGGAATCCCTGAAAGGGAGACTGACACTTCAGGAAATGCAAGCTGCAGAAACAAAGATTGTGGGGTTTGCTCAGAGTGAAGCATTCCCAAGTGAAATTGAGAGACTACAGAACGAAGGCTCAATCCAAACAGCAAGTAAAGGAGAACGGAAAACACAAGTGAAAAGAACAAGTCCTATCTATAGACTTGACCCAGAGCTGGATGAGGGCCTGCTGAGAGTTGGAGGAAGGCTGAGTCGAGGTTCACTTCCCATGAATGTGAAACATCCTGTAATTCTCCCTAAGAAGAGTCATGTGTCAAAGTTGATCCTAGAACACATACACAAGATGTCAGGGCACAGTGGGAGAAACTACGTACTAGCTCGACTTCACCAGAACTACTGGATGCCAAGTGCAAATTCTGCCGTCCGGAAGATAACGGGGACCTGTATCCAATGCAGACGTAACCGAGCAAAGGTTCTTCAGCAGAAGATGGCAGACTTACCAGCTGACAGAATCAAGCCCGATGATCCTCCATTCACAAGGGTAGGCGTCGATTTCTTTGGCCCACTGGATGTGAAGAGAGGACGTTCAGTTGTGAAAAGATATGGTGTGATGTTCACATGCCTTGCAGTCAGAGCAGTGCATATCGAGAAGGCTGACAGTCTCAGTACAGATTCATGCATCGCAGCCATTAGAAGGTTCATTGCACGGAGAGGTGCAGTGCAAGTAATGAGATCTGACAATGGCACTAATCTGGTAGGAGCAAAAAGAGAACTGAAACGAGAGATAGATGCATGGAATCAAGCACAGATCAACGATGCACTGCTGCAACACAACATACAGTGGAGCTGCAATCCTCCCGGGGGCTCACATCATGGCGGCGTCTGGGAACGACAGATACGCACGGTAAGAGAGTTGCTGTTTAACCTTGTAAAGCAGCAAACACTAGATGACGAAGGTTTGCAGACACTCCTTTGCGAAGCAGAAGCCATCATTAATGGGAGGCCCATTACCAAGGTGTCAGATGACCCGACTGATTTAGAAGCATTAACTCCAAACCATCTGCTTCTAATGAAGTCACAACCACAACTACCACCAACGGTGACCCGAGAGACTGATGTGTATGCCAGACGAAGATGGCGTCAGGTGCAGTACATGTCAGATCTGTTCTGGCGCAGATGGACGAAAGAATATCTTCCCCAGTTGCAGCAGAGGCAGAAGTGGGTGGAGCCACAACGCAATCTCCAGGTTGGTGACTTGGTGCTGCTGGTGGACCAGACATTGCCACGAAACACCTGGTTGCTGGGGAGAGTGACGCGCACACTACCAGATGCTGAGGGCTACGTTCGCAGCGTAGAAGTGAAGACAAAGTTGGGTGCTTATACGCGGCCTATCAGCAAGTTGTGCCTTTTGCTGGAAGGAGATGTGTAATTAGTTGTGGGATCCTGTATTTTGTGAATTACTTTGTGCATATGATGTGGTGCGAGCCAAGCGCCGCCACAAATAGATTTGATATGAAAGTTGGACCACAGCTGTATGTTTTGGAGCATCAAGCAGGATAGCATGACGTTTACATGGAGCGTGTATGCAGCAGGATCAGTTATGCAGCAACAATTTGTGAATCGCGTGTTGAAATAGTGTGAATATTGCTTGCTTCAAAGATAATAGCAAATGTATAGTAGGTGTGGTGCGAGCCAAGCGCCGCCACACTCTTAGTTTGCCGTGATTTTGTGATCAACGGGTATGTGCCATCTCGCATTCAACATAGTTTGCTCAAGTGCATTATAAGGACACTCCGAACCGTGTGACGCACAATGGACATATGTGGAAACAACAAATTAATGGAACTTGAAGAAAATTGGACATGTTAGATATATACAGACAGAGACTGTATCAAGCTGACTCGTATAAGCTTCAAGCGATATTGGACTTCATGGCCGCAGTTGCATGAAGAGTACGAATGTAAATGGTTGCATTTGTTGTGTTTAAGCTGAAATAACAGTGGTCAGACATACAAAGATCCACTCATAACAGAGAAAATTCTGGTGTGTAACACAAGGTAAAGGCAGTTGTGTTATTTGTTACACATTTGTATTGCATTTTGAGTCACAAGGTGATTATGAAAAGGAGTGCTACACCAGTTGACCACTAGGTACATGTTTTGATGCTTAAAAGAAGAATATTTCTTTGACTAGTGGATATCTCTCATGATACTGCATCATATGGATGTGTTAAGGTATGTGTGCATTTTTTGGAGATGACATCAAGAAAATATAGCTCCAGTGGTAATTTGCTCTTTAGGTGCAGAGTAATAATTTGCCAAAAGTGGTATATGAGATAAGAGTAATTGCATAATGTACACTATGTTACAGCAGTGAACATATTCAGTTAAGAAGCATACCAAAAGTTTGAGTTTTTGACAAGAGACTCCTAGTAATATGTCTTTGGATATATTTTGTTTGGTCTATGCTCACTATAGTATGCGAGTCATTTGGTGTAATGTTTTAAATGACATAATGGAACAGTTCAAAGGATACTGTATGATATTACATGTTTTTATGTTATGCTGTGCAGACACAAGTCTGAATCAAGATTCAAGATGGAACAAGAGAGATATAGTACAGATGTACAAACACAAATATTCCCAAATCAGTCAAGGTGTTGACCAGAGAATTTGGTATGCAAACCATTGGTTTTGTGTAGTTAATTTTGGAAAAGTGTGAAAACAAAAGTGCATTTTGTATTTGCAAGTGTATTGCATTGTATTTTCATTTTATGGGGAGTTGCTGTAGTATAAGATAAGTTCAAACAGGGTTTTGTGAGATCACAAAGTCAGAAAGAACAAGAGAGATAGAAGCAGTGGTATACTGTATCAAGGTACATTTTATTGTCTCAGAATCAAACAAAACCAAGTGGTGATTTGTTGTTCTGATGCTGTTTGCTTTATGCTATTATCGAGGTACAGCTTGGTACATAAATGTCATTGATAGTGAATAGTGTATCATGCAAATATGTTCATCAGATGATAATGTTTGCAGATTTGGTGTTGACAGGTGTTTTTAGAAGAGAATCGAAAGTTTAAAAAGCCAAAGGAGGATTCAAATGCATAGTGTATGTTCTTGTATTTGAACAAAAGTGGTATGTTATGGGCATACTCGTTATTTGGTATTGCATACATTTTGCATCACTTGTTCTTAGTTGTATAGTGACAAGCTGAGTTTCAAAGGATTTGTGTATTAAAGGTTGGTCATGTACATTTGTACATTGTATAGAGACTCGCTGAATCACAAAAGCTAAACTCAGAGAAATTGTGATTTCAATCACTTGACGATTGATTGTAGTAAAAAGAGCAGCAGGAAATGCAAGTGCCTTGAGTAAATTCTTGCCTTGTATTGAGTTGAGTAGGATGCTCATCAATCAGAACAGTTAAAAGTGCCAAACTCATAGGAGCATTGGGTTATGTGTTTTGTATTAACTTGTTCTAGTTTGTTTCATACTACAATGTATGCATGGTAGATAACCATCAATTCGTATTTGATTTTGTTACTAGAACATTGAAGTGTTGTGTAGAAACCTAAGTGAAGTTTCCTAAGCACAGATAGTGCATGGTTTAATGGTGATACCATTTGATTACATATTGTTGGTTACCATGGTTTAAAGGAAACAGAAAGAGGTAATTTTCACCGGCGAGCGTGTTGAAAATTAAGGGGCCGGAATGTTACTGCCGATTTAACAGGAATAGCGCCACCTTGTGGTCGAATCTGAAAATGCATACAGCATCTCACTAGTATAATAGGCAGTACATATAAAGAGAAGACAGGACTTGGCTGACAGAAACGGGTGAGGGATGCTGTGATTGTGACCCGGGGGAGGCGCACAATCTTTCAACCTACTTCTTCTGCTTTTCCCACTTTGTACCGCTTTTCCACCTTTTCACCTTTTCTGCTCGGTAATCATGTAAGGATGTAGAACAGACAGGCAGTGAAGAATTCATCGTGTTGACCTTCATTGATGCTCGATCGTGTCTCAAGTGTCCAAGTGTAGAAAATAGTGAGTCAGACGTGAAACGATGCATTAAAGAACACAGTGGACAATACCACAGCACAGTTACTTGATTGTGATTCGCTGCAAGTTTGTGAATACCGTACCGTGCCAGAACAGCGCAAGTGTGTACAGAACATCAGTGTGTGTGATGATCAGATGATGAAGTGTGAATGGAAGTGGAAATCGGGAGACGGATCGGCGGAAGAGTGGCGTGATAAGAAAGAGCCAACCCAAGATTACACAAGGTGCCCGGGTATCATACATTACAGCATATAAGAGTCAGTAGCAATAACCAGCAGCTACAATGTATATAAAATAGTCTATACCTACTAAACATATATACAGTGATATACAAATTGGCAAGCAAGGTTAACTAATCGTATGAACCATACGACCAAACAATCGTGACATACAACTACAAAATATGTACTAGAGATCGAGTATCACTGGATGCTTAATTTTTCTACCACTACGAGTTACAATATTTTCTTTCGTAACTATAGTACACTCAACTTGTTCAGGCTTCTGCAAATTTGCAAAATATGACATGATCAGCCTCACAAATAATACTAATCTTTTAAGCTGTCCTAAATGCGAGCATGAAAATAATCTGGACATGTGTAATGAGCTTGTTTGTTGTTGTTGTTTTCGATAGATTCTAATGTGTTTTTACTTGGTCGATCCCACCATTTATGGCAATATGCCATAAAAAGCGCAACTCTCAATTTGGTTCATACGTAACTTGCAATATCTTAAAAATGAAAAGGAGCATCAGCCGCTTACAAGTCTCTTAGCCATTATTTTCCATCAATCATCAATATTTCATTAATTATTCATTTATTCATTTATTCATTAGATTTTAACACGTGTTTATGCATAAACTAATTAATATTCCCAGGATCAGGTAAGACACTTGGGATGATAAGAATATTGCATTCGATTCATTTATTGATTTATTCATTTATGGGCCTACTTCTAGTGTGTATAATTTGTTTGAGATGCACTTATAAGTATCTTCAAAATGAGAGGACACAGTACTTTTCTCCTTGTATTCAATATCATACATCCCATCACCGACTTAAAACGAGGTAAACCAATACTGTATTTATTTATGCGATATTACCATTCATTAATTGTGCATTCATTTCCTTTGTATTTCTTTATCTATTTGTCAATATGATAATAATGATGATATATGATGATGGTAATAAAATAATGATAATAATAATAACAATAGTATTAATATTAATATTAACATTAATATTCTATTAATATTCATGTTATTAATATTAATATCAATATCAATGTTAATATTTATATTAATATTAATAAAATCTTATTTACCCAGGGTAGCCTATTCAGTGTTGCCACTGCTCTTTCAGAGGGCCCTGTCATTATTATTACCCTAGCGCTGCCAGATATACACCTGGGTCGAGTGGGACATGGTGGGTGAGAACCTCTTGTCCTAGGACGTAAGCACTGAGTGGGAATCGAACTCGTGAGTAGGGAGTGGCTTATCCACTATTATGCCATAGCGCTCCCGAAATAAATAAATAAACAAATGAATGAAGATGAATGTAAATATTATATATATATAGGCGCCTATAGGTTATATATGTTGAGTAGGTTGTCCAGGTGTTAGCAAGATAAAAAGATAAAAAACAAAACTGGAACAAAGTTCATGCTGTATTCACCAACGGTTTATTTCTGTACACAAATTTTCGAGCTACACTTGTACTCGCTCTTTCTCAAGTGTTGAAAAACACTTGAGAAAGAGCGAGTAGCCATATATATATATATATATATATATATATATATATATATATATATATTGATGTATAATACTTGTAATACCATATAGCCCCTAGAAACTGTCGTTATAATATTATAGTGTGCTTTCATGTAGGCCTAACCACAAGGATAGTTTTAAGTTCATCCGCCCATCGAATGAACATAATTATTCTGGGACCTTGCATAATTATTTGTGTTTTTATCTGTTTAGACACAACAATTATTCCATTTCTATGTCGAGTGACAATTAGTACAGCTAACCTTGAAACTGAGGTCGCCCCACAAACTAGTCTTTGCAACACGTTTATATTTTTCGTTTCTGCAATAACATATTTCCGTGAGCATACCAAAGGCCTATATCAGCTGCATTGTTATAGGAACATTCTAATTCCAGATATTGAGTTAAACTGGGTTGCGCTAATCATATCCTTTTTTAATCCCCAATTCACCGTTATATTCTTCATACAACCTTTCTATTTTTGCGCGTAAACATGTAAACCCTTTGAAGAAAAATATTCATTTTTTATTTTCAGATTTTGAAGTCCAGAGGAAATTATTTTCAAGAAACATGTTGTCTCCATGCCCGTAAAATTTCTGAAGAAACTATCAGTTCATGTTTGCTACACCCAGAATAATTCTCTTTGTTGTTGTTTCAATATCGATTGTCCGTGATAATCCACGATCATCCGTGCTTTTATTTTCGCCGGAGAGCAGATTGATAACCGCTGATTGTGTACACATTTGCTCCCTCTACAAACCAATCGAACCCAAGTCTTTGTCAAGTTACAAATGTCAGAGAGAAATAGGGCGACAAGATTCAATTTTACTATTCGATCTTGTCTGTTCTTTCCCCTGTGTGTCTCTGTTAATTTTCTTCCGAGTTACTTCTCAATTCCATATTATTCTGTTCACTCCTTCATCATTCTAGATACTCAATCTTCCTACTGTTTGTCCGTTTGTTACCCCCCCCCCCACCCCCTCTCCCTCTCTTTCTCACTCTCTCTCTTTATCTCCATTTCTCTCTTAATCAGTTGTGTGAGTTTTAAGTTGTGCTTTATATATTTCAGTAGACGGTCATACAATCTCATAACTTCTTTTCCCACAATATACAGACTACGCATAACCGTATCCAGTTTTCTCCAGTCCCTACAATTGCTATTAATTACCATGATTACTGACTTTGTCATGTGTGTAAGACCAAGAAAAGAAAATCGTCAGACGTGGTATAACAATTATCGATGTTTATTTAAACGCGTCCATTTCAAACATACGATTACATAATATTTACATGAAACTACATCATGTACAAAACAACCATGATAGCAAACTGGAGCACACATGCTTTAGTGTTATCTCCCTCCTTAGTATAATAATTAAAAAAAAAACCCTGTAACACACGGGCCATTAGGAACGTTCGTATAGCGCAGGATTCATTGCTTTGAAAAATGTTTCTTCATTACGCCGATCATAACAAAACATATGATAAATATGAAGATATATATAGCAGACACAAACTAATTTGTGATAATTGCTTTCATTAGCCTCATTAGCGTGATGGATCGATTCAAATATGTGTTTCTTGATTTAAGCAAGCAATTTTCATATCGTGTCCGTTAAGAACAAGATTCTACCTTGCTAACAACCGCGGGTCCCTTTTGACAGTGTTTGATTGAAGTTCTGGGCACTTTCCAGTCTACACCGGAGACACATCGTGATACAATGATAAAATGATCAATTTAGGGGAATGGACAGCTACACAGCAATATGGGAAATTGTTTTACACTTGGTCACCTCTATGAAATTTCTGATGGAGTTGGCAATCTTAGAATATCCTGTGCCACCAAAAGAATTAAAAGTGCACCTGCTGCTAATTACTTTTATCCAGCAGCCTATACACCACGGATCATGATAAATTAAGTTTATCTTCTTGTAAAGCACATTTGAAATGAAGAAATAAGAAATGGTGTTTTGGGGTTTGTTTGTTTGTTTGTTTTTTTTTTTTTGGTTCTGCGTCTTCCCCCCCCCCCCCCCCAAATAAACGGCTAAACCTATTCAACTATAAATACTGGGAGTAGACAATTTTTCTTCAGATAATGAAGTAAACAGTGTTTCCAAAAAAAAAAATAGTAATGCATCTCGAATTTGCGAAAAAAAATGGCTTCTTAATCAGTTTTGGACAGTTTACACAGAGAGAAAGAAAGAGGGTTACATTTTTTTTTTCAAAAATCGTGTATATATATTTTTTTTTAAAAGCTCTGGATTTCTTTGTTCTGCAATGCCTTTTTTTTTTTCATGCAGAAGCTGTATATGTTCCTATGGTGTTGTGTGTTTTTTTTTTTTCGTGCGGAAGTTGTTTATGTAACTATTTCATTAAGACACATTCTCACGGTGTGAAGATTCGTATAGTGTTGTTACACCATGAAAAGTCCGTAACAGTATGATAGAGGGTACAATGGTTTGGGAAAATAGTGCACACTGTTATTATTATTTCAGTTAAGTCCAAACTCTTGATACTGAATAACATAGTTGGAATAATGTTAGAATCACACCTCATAACATTCTCAGAAAAACGTGCTATATAGATCATTCCTCAAATGTGAGAGCTGCACTGCTTTTTTACAAATCCTGTATTTGGCATTCATGTTCAAACATATGACTCAGACATAATTATTATGCTCTGAGCACGTAGACTTTCCTCTAGTTTTTATGATTAGAATTTGATTATAAAATTCAAAGACGGCCTTTGACCGTGCTTCAAGCAGGTGTTTACTTAAAAGTGAAAAAATAAAAACCATTGAACATAAGACATTTTGTTACTCAATCAACAGAACATCAGAGTCGTGAAATGTTATTGTGTCATCATTTCAATCACCAAGGGCTTATTGAATACAATTCTGAATCGTCCTCAGTCACTGTTCCCTGAGTTTTAAAAAAAAAGAAGAAGAAAGAAATGGCGACGGACACTACGGTGACGCTCTTCTCTTTTCACACATTCTCTTCTCTCTATAGATATGGTATTCACACGGACTATCACTGTTAGATATCAGGAATGTAATTCGAAATGGATGTAAAGGAATTATTATTTTGTAGAATACTGTTTACAGGAATCTTATATATATTTACGTGCAGCAAATGAATCAGAATAATCTTACGAATGTATCGGCTATGATTGCACTGGAATATTCACGACATTGCAGCTACAAACAAAAATAAAAATGTTAATATTCCTCCAAGTGATGGATCAAATGTTACCTTACTATCTTCTCTAAATCAACACTATAAAAGAAAATGGTTCTTGAAGAAATATCTATACCATAGAAATGGCTTTTCATACAAATGGTCATTCCATAGGGCTTCCATAGAGCTAGCTAGCGATATGATCACTGACGATGAAATAATCAAAGCTTCACCAACTTAAATGTGGCTTGTTTGTATACTCTTCGGGAATTCCATCGATTCATATATATTATGTCTACTGCAAAGGAATAAAATGTCGAATGAAATTGACCTTTCGCTTTTTACACTGTTTACATTTTCTTCAGATAGGACTTTCTTTAACACTCTCTGTCTTTTGAGCTCATACTTTGTGTGTGTATACTCAGAGAAGACGGCCATTAATTCAAATGTTGTGTGTGCTGGCTTGTCCCTGGCCTTGAAAAGCCCGAATCTCGAAATTATTTTCTTTCATTCTTTGTCTCTGGATATTTCTACGGTTTCTTGTAGCTTCCAGTATAGTCTCTTATGGAGTAAATCAGAAAATATTTCCATATCATGGCCATAAGAGTATTAAATCAAAGGCTTTGGCCTGTAAGCTCGTCTTTCCTTCTGCAAGTACAAATAGATTCATATTTCTACATGTAATGGGCGAATTGATATTCTATCCTATATTGAGAGCGAACGATCTTTCCTGAATGCACTTACCAGGGTAATTTTATAGGCACTGGTTTCAAGGCCATTTCCAAAGGACCGGTGACCGTGCATTTTCGATTGTTTCGCTGTGATTTAGTGAGCGAGGTAAATTAATAGCCGGGTAAGTGAAGCGCACATATGGCATCGTTTGAAACCCGAAAGATACAATAAACACGGTCACGATTATTATCATTGTGATATATTTTTTGCATTGGCAACAAAACATACAGAGATTGCATTGTTCAGCAAGGAGCGAAATAAATTATTTCAGATGGAAAAAAACACAACAGCATTTGGCTGTGCAGTCTCGAATCACAGTGTGACGTTCAAGAGTCATTCATCACCTGTTGATGCCGAATATTCCAATATTTGCTTTGCCCATCACCATAAAATCTGGCTCTTCCACAGTGTCCAAACGATTCTCCTTTTGTTTGTTTCGATCGTCACCAAATGATGGCTTCTTAAATTGTCCGGCACCGCGACTGTTGTCGCCGGCACGCCGATCAGCGGCGGCAAGCTTCTTCGCCTTCAATCGCTTCTCTCGATAAAGCTTCATGAACGGTGTGTCTAGACTCGTCTCATTGTACACTTTTTGTTTCCAGGTGGGGAAATGGAAGTGGATGTTGTGTTTCTGTGCCCAGCGACCAAAGATGTACTTCTCGGTAACGAACAGGTGACCGCTGTTCAGTCGCTCCTCACTCCGCCGATAGTAGTCGCACTCTGTACGCGTCTTATTCTCCTCTTGTATGTAATAATGATATGGAGTCGTGTCGTTAGGATGGTCTCTGCATACATGAGAAGATTGGTTACACACGTTACAGGAAATTGATACTTCACTCCATCGACACACAAACACTGAAGTACGCCCACAAACTGACGTTGAAAATGACATATTGTTATCATAGATGATAGGCACAGATGTCGATACTCTCAAACTCTGAAGTATACGATAGTGACACTGAAAAAGTAACAGTTAAGACTTTAATGCAATTTGACGAAAGTTTCACAGTTCTGATCGTGTAATTTCTCTCTATTGAAGTGGAGTTGAACATAGAGGGGCACTTAAATCAAAGTATATTTTGCAGATTGTATGAAACCGTAAACACAAATTGTGTCGACATTAATACATATCCTCAACTTTGACAAAATGAAACAGTTAATCGTATATAGGCAGTCTGGAGGGGAAAAAGATATTGGTAACCATTATTTTTATGGGTACAACATAGTTTGAATTTTACATTCAATGATTGAATTAACGCCTTTCATGGGTGTTGCCCTGTCACAATGTTTTCACTGGTGAGTTTATGTTGTAGCGTAGCAAAAACACCAATGAGGGCTATCCCATTTTCCCCAGGGCTTTAGTATTCTAAGTGTACTGATGTAGAACCATAATATAGGGTTCGTTAGTATACGAGTTGCTCTGATTCACTTACTGGCAGTACTCATCGTAAACCATCCCGTACACATGGATTTCGTCACAGGTATCTAGGGCAAGCATCATGGCGTGCCAGCCCGTGGTCAACCAGGTCTTCGCTTGAGTTCTGCGGAAGTTAAGATAGAGACAAAGTAAGTTTCATTCATTGCAAAGTTCTCCAGGATGGTAATCGAAGGATTTCATTCTGACAGTGCTCATCCAGATAGCAATCGATCTTGCAAGACATCATTGGCAATTGTGACAAAGCAAAGGACACAAAGTAGAAGACAAATCAATGGCGTCATGCATGCTGCAGTCAGACAGCAGGGGGTTAATTCTTTTTATCCACGATTTTAATACAAGTACCCGGATTTATATCCGGATTTATATCATTATGTTTAGTGTTTCGTGAGTGCATAACACTGAAGGTATAACTGCTATCTATAGATTCTGCCCTAGTGACACCAACACCAGTACACTATTCAATGATTTCCTAGCCTACTCTACTAATGCCGTACCTGACGATTGGTTTCTATACCATGAAAAAAGGTAGCGTCAACCGATGAATAAAACCGTCGTTAACTCGTGTAAACCAAGACTTTCATGACGATTTCAGAAGGACATTCAATGTGACTAATTTCTCATTTTCTCGAAAATCTCTGATCACTGAGACCATCCTGAAGATATCGAAATGCCTTGATGTACTTACATGTCATACATTGTTCGTCAACACTACACCCTCGACTTTAACTTCGTTAACACCATTATTTTAAAAAAAGAAACAACTTTTGGCATTTCTGTGCAAAAGTAAAGGTGTATGTACTTCTCACCAGATGTCAGACAGAGCGAGAGTTTAAACCGAATGTTGGCAAACTGCTGTAGTTCTACTGAGTTTTCTTGGATTTCTTGGTCATCTTCATTACATTCCACATTAAAAACTTTTTTTTCTGTGTTCTCCCTGAGCTCAAGATTGTTTTGTCACCTCATAACCTTTCAACGTTTTGAGCAAAGAGTGACATGCCAGAGAATTTTGAACCCGTCTTCCGGGCAGCAGAACAACTCTTCGTCATGTTATCTACTGCAAAGAAGATTCTTCACGGTAAAGGAGAAACAAACCGAAGATGCATAAATTCCTTTCCCCTTCACGTGTAAATACAGGACTTCGTTTAAAGGAAGTCAGCGGACTGATTCGATTTTGCAGAAAGTGCTTGCGGGGAAATATACATAATCATTTCTCTAGAGAACTAGGGGGCGGTAAATTCTTGTTTGACGGGAATTCACGACGGTGTCCTGGCCATCTGGCTTAAAGGGATTTTCGTTTTCAAGTCGACTTTAGTGAGATCAGTATTGGGTTAAACAAACACTACAGCAATATTTTCTAGTAAAAAGTTCAACCTTGTAGAAGCACCAATGCAGCTACATGGTAGAGATGTAATTGCCTCACAGCCCTTGCTTTATTTTGCGCATAAAATTTATCATAGTTGAATAGATAAAAAAAAATCAACAACTTTAATCCCTTCCACTTCACAAAGTCAGTATCATCACCGACAAATCGTTACAACTCTGGGAAACACTCGTGCGAGTTTACGAGTTTATATCCCCCCCCCCAAAAAAAAAAAAAGTGAACGTCATCTGAAGTCATTACGTCATCTAATTGACAATTTGACGTTCCTGCAAAATGCGAGAGACTTGGAAATCCCACATTTTAGTGTCCCATTTTCATCTTTTAAAAAAAAAGTCTTCTTGATGATTTTATTGTGTTTACATAGTCAACAGAAGATGAAATAGATTTTCCCTTAAAGCACTACAACTTCACTTGGTGTCTTCCGGTACCCATGTTTTTCTTTTTTTCTTTTCATACTTCTTTCTTTTCTTTGTTCTCTTTCTTATTTCTTCAGCATAATTGATTGAGGACTATGCTGTATATACCTTGTTATTCCTGTTTCGTTGTGGAATGCCTCGTTATTGTGTTGCATCATCGCCAGCGTGTGCATGAAGAAAGTGACGTTGTGGTACATTTGAGAATAGTTGAGCGTTAACCGGTAAGCCGGGTTTTTGTAGATATTCGTCGCGTAAAGCCAAGCAATCACCACATTCTCTGCCCTTGTCCGCGGGTCCCTGAAATGCACGTACTGCGTGCGCAGGTTGTTCTGGAAGATGGTGCGGAAGTTGGAATGACCTACGACGCGCACCGTGGTGCGTTCCCCGACGTCCCGTTCGAAGCCCCGGATAGGCGCGTCGTTCATGCGTATGACGCACTCTGCGGAATCGATTGCACGGCCTGCCGACTTGCCAAGGAGCTGACCGGAACTTGTGACCAGGGAACATGTTTCACAGTGCAGTAGAAACGGCTGTCATGAGAAATGAGAGGAACAATAGTGGTAACCAATCCAGTCTAGTAGTCGACACATCTACGGGCCTTCCTATCGTTTCTTGCATCAAAAAAGCTCACATTCACAAGACACTCGTCTTTAGGGCAGCGAATTCCAGCTAGCTCGGTATTTTACATCATCGGGCTAGGTAAAAAAAAAAGAACTTCATCATAGAAAGATCAAAGTCAATAAATAATCTACGTTCATTTCTATGAAATCAAAGCAATGAAACTATACAATGTGCAAGAATGTGTCGAGAAGAATGTTGCTTAGTTGTGTAGCAAGGCGCACCCTTTCTGTACTCAGTAAAATGGCAATTAACGTTTGATATGATAGACTAACATACATGGTATACAGTATGTAGATCTCTCATCTAGCTGTAAAGCCCTCCCCCTTTTTTTTTTAGATCCAACTTTTTAAAAAAGTTAGATTAGAGACAGTCACCACGGAATACAGTCAAAAGAAAACATTGGTGTCAAACATGAAATCCATACGGCTTGAAATGAAGAAGACTGTCATCTTGTGATATGCACGATTGAGAATTGCTTCGTTTAGTAAAGCTGAGGTCACAGCATTTTGCTAAAGGTGCCAGCTCTTTGAATAGCTGGATGTTCAGGTGTTGGATCAACGTACTATATGTTATTATGAGCGATTGGCCAAAAGTGATTTCACTAAAGAAAGAAAAAATGAACAAACGCAATTTGAATGATTTGTTGGGCAAAAATTACTGTAATTACCTTATGGTCCGGGACAGACACAGGGACCAAGAGTTTCTGCTTACTCCTTTCAAGCGTCTCATTTCGTTCCCGATATTGCCTGCGCATCATCGCAGGCATGTAGGCGTAGCAGCGTGGATGCGCGCATGGGGGAATGGGCGCATTCATCATAAAACTTCCGCGAGAGAGCGCCCCCTGCCGTTCGGCATAGTAGAAGTAGGCGAAACAGATGATGAAGGAATAGAACGTGGCGAGTACCAGCATTCCACACGGCCCCTAGATACAGATGAATAAAGAAATAAACAATGAATATATTTTCCACGCCTTAGGATATCACACTACCCAGAGGGCAATTATCAAATAGGTCAATATTATTTTTCGTGGCGCGTTCAATAAGTAGAATTAATTTATCACAGATGACATAAATCTGAATGTAATTTTGATGTACAATTGGGTTTCATTTTCGTTTTTTCAGCTTCTAACAGAATTATTTTACGTATAAAAAGAGATACGTGAAATGAAATTCTTGATCACGCGGATATAGCATCCGCGAAATCATACAAAATATTTAAGATTGATAAGACGTATTGTGCATTATATTATAAGCGCATCAGCTACTTAAACACTGTCACTTTAAAGATTGTTTTGTGCGGAGTTGTACCAAGACAGCCAACAACAACAAAAATGCATACCATGTCATTGAAAATGCGATATGAAAAAGAGGAAATACTGATAGGCAAGGATGAAGAGAGAGAGAGAGAGAGAAAGAGAGAGAGAGAGAGAGAGAGAGAGAGAGAAGGGGGGGGGGGGAGAGATTACCACTACTTTGACCATCCTATACTGCATCCAGTATGCCCCTAATAATGATTGGACGTTTCGCATAATATCAATGAGCGTGTGTGCGTGCCTGCGTGTGTGTATGTGCGTGTGTGTGCGTGTGTGTGCGTGTGCGTGTGTGTTCGTGTGTGTGTGTGCGTGTGTGTGTGTACGCGTGTGTGTGTGTGTGTGTGTGTGTGAGCGTGTGTTGTAGTGTATAGTGCTCTCGCGGTTGTACATATCATTGTGGCTGATGATATGAATTATTTATAAGCGGCATGTCTTCTAACTCCTCGGCTTGGAAACCAACTGTAATTATGCGCGGAAGTGGCGCCCATTCAATTTGCCTGGAGCGCTATGAAATCATCTTTCACGTGGTCATCATATACGAACAAAACCAAATATTGTAAAGTAAGAGCGAAGATAGGTTAAAGGATCTATGCGGTGCAAATACATGTTGAATTGTGTTGATTCATGATATCCTCAATATTACTTATGTGACGAAGTGAATATCTCAATAGGTGCCAATTATATGTTACAACACTTTTTTCTACTATTTTTTTTTTCAGATTATTTGGATACGCCCATAAAAACCCTTCCAAACCAAGATTCTGCTTGTGACATAATCTGTCAATCATTGCCTAAGTAATTGATATCACTATATTTTTGTGCATATACCAGCACCAAGTACACGTGCAAACATTATCATATAGATACACACACGCACACATGCTTACACACACCCATACACACAAAGAAAAAAGTATATCATACATCCATTATATTCAAACATGCAATGATACAGATAAAGGTAGAAATCTAGGTTCATGCTCACAAAGTTACGACCAGTGATGGGATTACGTAGACACATCGTGCCTCGGGCTCAGAGACGCTACTGCCCGGACACAGTGGCGCACGTTCACACATTCAGGAGCATCCACGTCATGGATAGAGTTCCCACTAGCCACCCACGCCTCTTCCAAGGGGTAGAGCATGCCAGGTTCCGCCAAGACGAGTATTCCAGCAGACACTCTTCTGAGAGGTTTTGTCCAGGGTTACAACCCTTGGTGATCGGCAGCAGCTTTTAGCAGCTTTTAGCAGCTTTTCCAAAGCGACTTCATTGTCGTGACGCTCTAGACGAAGATTTGACTCTACCTGAAAAAAAAAAGAAAAGAAAGAAAAGCAGAAAAAATGAAAACTTGATAACTATTTCACCACTATCATTACACCCTCAATTTTAATGCTCGCAGATACTGCAAGACTTCGACAACAAATCTGACCTAGAGATAGTAGAAAACTAGCATGTAGGCCTACAACATTATTGTCGTAGGTTTTCTGTTTTATTGTTACAGTGAAACGAGGAGCTGTGTTGTGTACGACTGGGGAGGATAAACTCAATCTCTTGAAGTCATTGTAGCAATCCTTCAATGTAATGGCCTGAAGATCGACACGCATCTGTTGAGACCATGACAGATCCTGTCGGGTAACAAAGCCATCGTACCAACACTTCTCCTATCGTACCAACACGGCTCACTTCTCCTATCGTACCAACACGGCTCACTTCTCCTATCGTACCAACACGGCTCACTTCTCCTATCGTACCAACACGGCTTACTTCTCCTATCGTACCAACAAGGCTCATTTCTCCTATCGTACCAACACGGCTCACTTCTCCTATCGTACCAACACGGCTCACTTCTCCTATCGTACCAACACGGCTCACTTCTCCTATCGTACCAACACGGCACACTTCTCCTATCGTACCAACACGGCTCACTTCTATCGTAACAATACGGCACACTAATCTCCTATCGTACCAACACGTGCGGCTCACTTCTCCTATCATACCAACACGGCTCACTTCTCCTATCGTACCAACACGGCTCACTTCTCCTATCGTACCAACACGGCTCACTTCTCCTATCGTACCAACACGGCTCACTTCTCCTATCGTACCAACACGGCTCACTTCTCCTATCGTACCAACACGGCACACTTCTCCTATCGTACCAATACGGCTCACTTCTATTATACCAATACGGCACACTTCTCCTATCGTACCAACACGGCACACTTCTCCTATCGTACCAACACGACACACTTCTCCTATCGTACCAACACGGCTCACTTCTCATCATTGTAATCACCTTGCTGGAGGAAGTGCTACAAACGCGTGTTATTCTCATCTGCTGGAGGGATTGGCGTTAAGATCACATCCAGTACAGGATGACATCTTTCAAGATGCAAACCAGTTACATTCTATGCGAAGTTAGGAAGTACGCGAGTTACGCTAATTTGCTCGCTGTTTTTTCTTTTCTTTTTTTTGTACTATACATTGTTTTCTGCATTATTCCTGAATAAATTAGTGACTGGATATAATACATGTACTATCTAGTTAAAATTGCTCTCAAATGTGTCGCTTTGCGGGTGTTTAAAGTGCTTCTGATATTGTTATCAATGTCAATCAATAGGAACCGTTTGATAGATCTTATAGTTCCTCACATGAGTACCATCTTCATGGCCCAAAGAATGAAAGCCTTGCTAATGTTGCACCATCTTCCATCGGCTAAACGAGATGCAAAGATGTGGAAATTTAATCTGTAGGCCTAACTGAAAGGTGTGTGAACCTGTCCATCTTTTTCGCTCCGATAACTTTTTTTTCTGTTATTGCGATTACCATTATCGTTTTGTGCATTTTGTGTGTACAATAGTTTTCATTTATGCGAGTGTGTGTGTGTGTGTGTGTGTGTGTGTGTGTGTGTGTGTGTGTGAGTTTGTGTGTACATTACACATGCATAATGAGTTTGGGTGTGTGTGGATTCCCAGGGGCTCACGCATTCTGTAGTTATGAACTATATATAACTACCATTGAAATACATCTGAGTTACAATAAATAAGTTTACTTCTTTTATTCGTAGCTCATGGAGGAGGGGAGGGTAGATTATTAGTAAGTGTTATTTTTCTTCGTTTAAAGGCAGGCATGGTGTGTGTGTGTGTGTGGGTGGGGGGGGGGGGCTTGACGTCACGATAAAGTCATCGGGTAAATCGGTCGGATGAGTGCAAACTCGGAGGCTGTAGCTGAGGCTCTAGCTGAGGCTCTGGCTGAGGCTTTAGCTGAGCAAATGTTTGGAGAGGAAGGACGTGATGTATCGCTTACGGTATTACGGGCTGGGGAAGACAGGCACCATGCCTTTTTTTCATCCTCAGGCGTCAAAGGAACACACCAACGACATTACATTTGGGAATTATCCCAAAGCGATAACAAGGAAAAGAGTTTGCTAGTGTGAGAAGACGGATCGCTGTCAGCGAACACCCATCAGGCCAGTATTATTGCACCGTCCATGAATTCTAACAATCAACATTTCATGCGAGGTGGTGTATGGTAGTGTGTATCCTACGGGTAGTGCTCATGCAGGCTGATGCACTTTCCAACATTCAAAAGCTTTCCACTTTACATTAGATTTAATCAATGGCTACCTTTTTCTATATTTTGATACTCACTAAACGTCCATTTGAGGTGTTGTAAGTTCCTATTTTAGTTTCCGGAAAAAAAACCAATATGAAATTAAAATTTCTCTCATTAATCATCTAAGCTACTTATATTAAACCATTCTGTACAAAAGCTATCTATTGAAATGGGACTGATTCATAGACAAATGTAAAATCACTCAAGTCGTCAAATTTTTCAAGTACAGCTTAGAGGATTTTATTGATAAGCGCTATATGCATACTGAGTTATTATTATTATTATATTCCATCAATTATAATTGCGCTTTAAACAACTATATATAGCACTCCTGTTAGAGATGTAGTTACAAACTGGAATTATTCCATGACGAAGGAAACGAAAAAAAATCCTGTTATTAAAAAAACAACAACAACAACAAACGTATCCTCATTCACAAACGCCCGATAAACTATGTATTATTTCTTGGATGTCTGATGTAATAACCCCGCAAGACTCATAATGCTATTACTAAAATTCTAAGTAAATTGACTGAAATATATCAGTGAGAAATTATCAGAGCTGCAAAACACGTTAGATTGGATTTACATGTGAAAGAAGCCTTTGTTGTTCAAAGCCGCAGACGTTGAAATGAGAACATGAACCCCATGAGGAACCCGATAAGTGTGCCTAGCTCCCGTGTATAAGCACTTAGAAATATACAATATCCGGCAGATTGTGTCAATCTTGCAATGATTCCACAACGCTTCATAATCTCCTTTTTCATAGAATACTTCATAGTTTGTAGACTTTTCCTCTCTTTCTGCCTGCCTGCCAGTCTGTTTGTCTGTCTGTCTGTTTGTCTGTCTGTCTGTCTGTCTCGCACTCTCTACGTTTATCTGTCTGCCCGTTCCTTTTTCTTTGTAGACCGTAAGGGAACTCAGGTGTTACAATAGACAAAGTTAAAATATTTCGTATTGATACCGTATAATTATTATGTTGTCATGATATGTTGTAGCTTGTTGTGAACTTGGATCTTTTCATCTCTTCGCGTTTCATATTGTAACAAAAATATAAGCAAACAGACAAACAAACACACAACTATTTATCTACCAACTTCGAGCTTAATATACCTTTAATCTTTTGTTCTTCCTTTTCTCTTCCTATTTTCATATTACTTATCTCTCACTTTCTGTTCCCTCGAATATTTCCAACTTCTGCGTATATCGCCTTACGCCTTTAGTGTGTCCGTATTTCTATCTCTCTCTTCTATCTCACTCAGCCATCCTTTCCTGTTTTTCACTAAAGACATCTGTCTCTGACTAAATCAACAAGACCAAATGACATCCTCTCTCAACGCCTCATGTAAATACTTCTTGTATTGTTTCCCTGTCTCTCCGACATCGCCCTAAGAGGAGGGACATGATTGCTAGCTTTGATTACGACGTCGACCAGTCGTCGCCGCCAGACGGATGACTCGAATAGCTGTGAACGTCGATGAGTTTGCCGTATCCACAAGCACAAAACATTGAATTGCATTATAATCTAAAAGGATGTTTCATCGCCGTCCTATTCGATGACCCCTTGTTTAAAAAGAAAGCTTAGGAGATAACAACAAGAATAACATCATCAGTCTTGAAGTCCCTTGTTCGAGTCCCGTGGCTTAAACGTTTGTGTTTCTAGGCATGGTAATTTATCCTCAACGTCTAATGTTTAGCAGGGTACTGAGAGCCGGCGATCAATACGGTGGTTGTATGCTTGCTTACAAGGATTCGTTGCTTAAATTCTATAGCCCTACGTCAAAGAAATTCCGAGTCAAATTCATAATACGAGGGACTAAAGAAGAGAAAGTGAATTAGAGTGGAGGGAAACTAAAAAGAGATACGGAAATGAAGACGAGATGAAAGATACATGAGAAGGAAGAACGATCGAGAGAGAAATAAAATGGAAGAACTGACGTGACTGAATGGACTGATGCTCTTCATAATGGAAGATGCATCAAAATGATGCAAAAACTCATGACAATTTAAATCTTCAGATAGGAGAGTGTATGGTTACTTTGTTGTGGTAAATATTGTAAGCAAGCTGAGCACAAATAGACTGTATAAAAAGGGAAAACATTTATCAAAAACAAACTCAGAAAATAAGGAAAACACAAAGAGGAGGCTAAGAATACGACCATCTGAACTCAACAAGTAGCGTAAGATGACGCCGATTATGATTACTTAATCACTTTCACTTCAACCTCAAGGTGCATTACCCTCAAAAACCTCCTCGCGGACGTGCCTTGACTAACTTATTGGGAAACAAAAAGGCAGATGAGAATCACAATGAAGCGAGTCGCCTGAACTGTTTCCCTTTTTGGAGATGCAGTGATACCACAGACGCTCCCTCTTCTTCCCCCGCCATTATTCAATCCACGCTTCATTTCCTCTCAGCCTCCCAGCACTGATAAAAATAAATGTCGTGGTAATGACAACAATCTTTCTTGTCCGTTCGTCAGGAGTGGAAGGACCTCTTGCTTGAATACCACTAATTAGTTTGATGGATTTACTGGAAACACGGCAGATGAGATATAACAAAATATGTCACCTTTACTATAAACCACTTAGCTACCGAGCAAACAACAAGTACTTTGACTGACGTATGTGTATTGGGGTGGGAGTCAGTTAGGCCACATTCAATGCGAGGAATTTAAAGAGAATGAACCCTTGAGACATAAGACACTGTCCGGATATACCCAATTATGGCCTACACAAATACCCCATAACTCAGTACCGGTAAATTGAGTTTTAATAAGGAGTGAAGATAAGAAATATGTATTTTTTCTTTTCTTCTGTTTTCGTTACCAGTTGACCAATACAAATAAGCGTGATATTTCTGCACAATTAATCCTTATTTACACATTACCACATGCTGACACTGTAAATTCATTCTTTCTCTTTCTATCCTCAAGTTCCCGTACTATAGCATGCTGTGCAGGGAATCAAGGCTTTTCTATATGAGTTATCTCAAACACATTTATCGCGATGATGTCACAAGGAGACACTTTTAAGAAACATCGTCGTCAGTTGTTCAGCTTCCACAGAATGGTACCGAATATGACTGCGAGGGTCCGCGGCAAAGGACTGAGTGCAAACTGTGATTATTTCCCAGTCTGTATTGTCTTCCACACACTCCAGTACATACATAATGCATCTCCAATCGACTTTCGTGTAGAGATTAAGGCCAAGAGATAGACCAAAAATTCAAATGGTGTGACTTCATTTGTTTGTTATATTTTCTTACTGACAACCTGAGGATAGCTTGATTTCATCGTTTATGAAACCCTCCGCTACGATCTTCAAAACGCATGTTAAAAACTCATGTCTTTATTAATATCCACTACCGGTACTGAGAGACAACGTTTTTAAGGAATGAAGGGACAAAGTTTTACATTTTATACTTGATTAGACATCGTTTTGTGAAGAATATTGCGATTAGAATCTCAGAACATGAAACATGGCAGCCAAAAGCTAAGGTGACCAATTTGTATTCGTCCAATTCTTAGATCGGGATTCATCATTATTGATTACAGACACAGGTGGTCGATCACGCAGTGTCATTTTACTAGACATGTGATGCCGTATACAGGCCATGTTGATGCATGATGGCGTTCCATCACTGAAATGTAAAACATGATTTAGCACAGTTTGGTAAGGAAACCTGCAAAAGACACGAAGTCGGTTGATGTCAATAAAAAGACAAACACCATGACCACCTTATACTTCTGTTTCCCGACACTGACCAGAGCTGACGGGGAAAGAAGTTAACTTGAAATCAATGCGTGTTTTCCCGCCAATTCGCATTCAGTTATTCGAGATGAGAAGAGAAGAGGTAAACAACACGTGAAGAGCTCGTGCCCATTTGTGTTTCACCTAAAATTGTTGCATACAAAGCTGAAATAGGCCCCTCCAAAGTTTGCATCGCCATTCAGATTAAGCCCCAAATGATTGCATTCTGCCTAACTCTGTAGGGCTACGTGAGTGGCAAAAGGTAAGCACATCACGAACTCGGATAATGGATCATTTCAAATGATTGTCTTAAACGTTTATGACATGTAACTCCACCATATCATGCCAAGGAGTAAGGATTATATATCTGTCAGTTGTCATCATCATCATCAGGAAGACAAAAAAAAAATCAGGTAATGGTGTTCACTCATCAGCAGGAACAGGAGTACTTAAGACCATCGTGCAAAGTACCACGTTATTCTGTCTAAACACTTTCAATTTCCCTCAACAATTCAACTGGGGTACCTTAAAATCTAGGATACCGCAGACGCCTTGATGATAATCATCAACCATCATTCTGATCTCAAAAAAAGATGAGATAAAGTATAATAAGTTCATAAAGGTAACAGTATACAATATCTACATTAATAGTCATAGGAAAATTACATTCCAACACAGTCTCTGAATTTCATACTCCACCGGATGTTATAACAAAGAATGTTGCAAACTGATGAAAGCACAGTGATTTGTTTTGGTTTTTTCGTCTTCATCCAGCGTGACAAATTTAGCTCCACGATGGCGAGTATTCAGGCCATGTTATGAGGACGCCTACTCAGCCAGACACCGCATGATAAATTGCGGTCCCTCCCAGGGACCTCTTCGATTACCACCATACATCAGGGGGGCCACAGTTGTATACAAATGAGAAGAGATTCCCCTGGGCCCTTGCGGACTCGTATACTCTCCAACAGATACCCCACGACACAGCACATAAACACCAATACCTCAAGTAATGCAGCCTAGTAGGGAAATACAATGACGACTTCTCCGGGAAAACTACAGATACATCTACATGTGCGACATTTACATCCACATTCAACACTAGATGTATATAGTTCGTTTATTTTACATGTCATATTTCTCCGATAGCAACTTTTCGAGTCCATTCTACTCCATTATCAACTATGATCAAAATAGGCGAGTTCGTGGTGGTGTGTAACAGGCCCTCTGTATGTGAACGGCGACTCTAGTTTGTAGACTGGCGTCGTCAGGGGCATCGGGTGGGTAGAACAGGATAATACAGAGAGACCTTAAACTGCGGCGAGAATTGCACGTGTAAGTCGATGAGGATATCAAACACGTAGTAAACACTGTACCCCACTGTGAATAGGGGGCAACAAGACGGTTTTAAACTTTAACGAGAAGGTACAAACTCAGGAAGACAATCTGGTGGGACGACTCAGTAAACAGAAGACAGAGAGAGAGATTGATATATATTTTGTAGATGTATAGATGGATAGGAAGATGATTGATTTATTTAGCCAGCAAGCTAGCAAGATAGACAGAAGAAGAGATTGATAAGGGGAGACGGAGATTGGGAAGGAGGGACCATCGTCTGAATAGTGATTGATATACCTCTGAATTGCATTTGATACAAATGACAGATTTACTTCAAAGGAAATGTACCTGATATGTGAGGAAAATAACAATGAATATTAGCTTATTTTATAGATTATGAGACTTCAACAATTTTGCCAATTGCTATTACAAAAAGTATTTGATAACAATATCAGATTGCTAATCATTTATAAAGGTTCATATAGTTTACCAATTATCCCTCAACCTAATCAATTCGAACTTGAATACCCTCCCATGATACTAAACTGAGAATTAGATAGGGAAGAGGATAAAAAAAGAGTAATACAGCAGATGACAGTTAGCAATTTTTTTTTCAGTAGCTTGGCGGCATTTAAAATTAAAAAAAAAGTAACAGACAGACAGACAAACAGAAATCAGTGCTTTCACTCACCTGTACGGGGGCAGCGTGTGCGAGTTTTGAGTATCACGACTTTAATGGAAAAAAAATAGTTCATACGCTTATGGCTAAACCTCGTCTAGCTTATTTTCACCATAACATTTCCAAAGTCACCCCAATGGCGTACTGTAATCTGGTATGTGACAGCACCGACACCTTGGATCCATACCCAAAAGTGTTTTTCAATCAGAAATTTGATCTCGACATCTGGCTGAATGCACCGCTAGGTTTATTCCATCAGCAAATTGTTCAGAGTGCTAAAAGAGACTAATGTTGTAGACCTCAAGGCAAGTCTTTGTCCCGTACGTCACTCAGTCGCGAAAAATAAGACGACCAAGGGGGACTTTCATGACAGTTCTGCAGATCACTACGACTTGCATATGCAGACAAGGATTTTGCAAAACATAAGTAAATAATACACACCTATAGTAGTATGTATTAGTCTTTAGCTTGATATGTGATATAGCTTTAAATATGACGAAAGTCTCATCTCCCGTTTGAAACATAGGCAAAATTGTTTGAGGAAATTACTATCACAGTTGTATGAATTGCAGCGAGAAGGACAACAAGATGTCATGTACAAGCATGATGTAAGAAAGGCTGGGGCAGAAGACTACCGTCGTCCTTTCTTCACACACTCTTCACAACCTCCTGTCTGATACGTGTACAGATCCATTTCCCCCCACATCTATGTCCCTGAAAGCAGGACATTATTAAGCAAAGGGTGAAGACATATCGTATGATTTTTCTTCAATTTGTCTCCCTCTGTACGATCTATGTCGCTCTCAAACATATTCTCTAGACAGATAAGACTCAATAATGCCTTTTGGGTAGAGAACAATGCATGCACCTGGGTGCAAACGGGCAGGAATTCGTATGTCAATCACGCAGAAATGCACGTAATGCCAAAAGTTTCTCTAACTCGATTTCCTCCTTCTTGTCCCATGACGTACATCAGTATTTTCTTGTCCGACGATAGTTTAAAGAAAAGCATAACAAAGTCCACGAAATACAAACTTATTTAAGAATAAAAAACATAAAAACGGCAGTCGTCTCATTCTATTTGAGAACGGAGATAATAAAGGACCTGTCAGAGAGAGAGGTGGGGGAGAGGGAGAGATGATGGAGAGATGGAGAGAGAGAGAGAGAGAGAGAGAGAGAGAGAGAAGAGATATCGAGTACTACTCGATGTAAGATAAGGATTTGGCTCGGTGTTCCCGATGGACGTGATTTTTAGAAATAGAAGCAAAATGTGCCCGTGGTTGCCCGCTCGTTTTCTGCTAATCCGGGAACACTGGGACTGTCCTAATAAAAACATCATTTCAAAAGGCAGTCGGACTCCTTTTATTCACCTAATGAAATCATCTTACGTTGGATAAATAGAAAAACAAATAAATGAGGTAGGTAGGCAAGCAAAATCACAACTTCAAAGAAACTCGCAATAAACGTGAAATGATAAATGCAAATGTATTCTTCATTAAAACTTGTGTCTCCCCCACCTTTAATATTAAGTGTGTATAAAAGTTTAATACAGAAAAATCAAAGACGAAATGTACAAATTATAAAGTATGTAAAATCAAGCAAAGATGAAACGAATGTCCTCGATATTTCAGAGACTATTCAGACACTGAACAGTTGACAAGCCCCCCCCCCAAAAAAAAAAAAAAAAATCAAAAGATTTTGAACAGTCCCCTGATCCGTAGCACAGCAATGACACTGGGCTGTTACTTTTGTAGTCCTGTACTTCACCTCTCATTGTTTTCTTCTCCTTCTTTCTTCATCATCTTCTTCTTTTCCACCTCTCTCCTTCTCTCACTCCCAGGAGACGATGTGTACCACAAACCTGCACTTCTTCGAAACGATGGACGGGATTGGAGAAGTGTGAGACAACCCTTGCTGTGTCTAACCAAGGTGGAGAAGGAAGGCATTAGTATTGACTTTGGGCAATCGTTCAATCACCCAAAGGCCTACGTGAGTACAGTTCACAAAGAAAAAGAACGATTTGACTAAAACAATAACAACGACAAAAACACGATGTGCTGCTTTCTCAAAGTAGAGCGGAGATTTGACCTTATAGAGTGTTAAATGAGATGAGAAAAACGTCGTTCATCTTTCCATTCTCTGTACTTTGGTAAAAGCAACAATCAAGCTCTGCTGGAAGTGTTTTTTTTTTCTTTTCACGTGAACGTGGTGAAGCGAAAGCTTAACTTGGCAGGTATGAAAAATATAATTTTCATCTCTAATGGCAATTGTGTATGTTTCAGGAGAGGGACAGCATGTATGTAAATATAGCTCTGAAGCCGTGAGAAGGGTTCTATTTTCGTTTGAACGTCATAAAGCATAACAACAAACACGTAGACAAGGAGAAAAAACGCTTGTTGTCTTTATACCAGTTTATCATCTGTTTTTACCTCGTTCCTATACTCATTCAATGATAATAATGATAAACCAGCAGCAGACCGAGCAATGATTTAATCCGTCATCGAATTAAATGTGATAAGGTATCGTACTATACTTGTGTCAACAAGTCAAGTATTAGAGATCACATAACCTACAACAACCACAGAGCGGCCATAACATGTTTCATTATACACGTAGCCACTGCACTTTGCACAGAGTCACAGAGTTCAAGTAGATATCTGTGCGTTTTGTTATCTACGGTAGATGGGTAAACACTGCGCTAATTCATATTTAGTTAGTACGCGGCTCGGAGACTTGTAGCATGCAGAGATAATGGATTCATGCCATGTTTACTCTTACTTTGCATCGGCCTCTAGCTTTACGACGCCGATTTTTGCGTTCAAATTCGGAGCATGTCCGTGCCGTGCATTCACAATCGGACAGAGGACTTGCAAAACTGCGCGCTTAAAGTCCGCAGGTCAAGTCACGTAATGTTATGGCAATACGTTGGACGAAAGCCTGCTGACACGGTACTGACACGACAAGTACTGACACGGCGGAGTAGTGTGAACATGAATCAGGAAGCGAGGTTACGTAATTGTGACGTAAAGACAGGAATTCTATTTCTACAGTAACGGTGTAGTAAGGTTGTGTGAAGCATCAAAACCAAGCCGTAGGTAACAACCGTTTAATCATAAAAAGGTTATACGCATTCAATAGCAAGCACTGGAAGATTTATGCGACACTCGTTCCATTCTCCGGATCTTCAAATTTTCGGCTTTGATGCACATCATGTGAGTTGGAGCGTGAGTGAAAGTCGGTGCTAAGTCAAGGGTGAATTTTAGTTCACACTGTATCAATGGCATCTTATGTTGCGAGGTATAGCTTGATTTACGTGCAAAAAGACAAATGATATCGTAGTGTACGTAGCAGAGGTATAATTGTGGACAAAGCATAATAGTAAGTATTAAAATAAAAAGAATCAATTTCTTGCCAGATGTTGAAATTGACTAAAACTTTGTACAGGACAGGCCACACGAGGTAGTCATGGACAATGGACGAACATTCAATTAGCATGCATGTATGAAAGTTAGCATGTAATACTTTAGTATGGTTTGCATGTATGCATAAGTGTTGGATGAATGTTGTGCCTGTGGAAGAGAGAAAGGGATGGGGGCAGAGAGAAAGGGATGGGGGCAGAAACGATGCACATCACTGAAGCCATCCATTTAAATGATTTGACACCTGTCTCAGCCTTATACTCCAAAATGAAGTTATATTAAGCATCAAGATGCTGAGACTGATTACATTATTTCATTATTGCCGTACAGGGTACGGAAATTTGTTGACTTTATCAGAAACTTGCAAGCATTAAATGCCATTTGCCAAGAGTGATCTATGCTATTTTAAGCATTCATTTATCTTGACGGAAAAAAAAGACTGCTCGACAAAGAGCAGTACATTTACAGTCAACCAATTACAGGCACTGCCTACTTAATAGAGCAGTGTAGAGTGCACGTACCACCACTTGGCTGGCATACATCTTAATTTGTAAGGAAAAAAAACGATGGAGGGGAACCTTTCTTGTCAGGCGTGTTGAAAGAGAATGCACGAGCAAGTGTGTATAATGTTTGTGTGAAAGAAAGACACATAGCCTAATATAATATGTATTCTGATAGAGCGCGTCGTGTATAATAGTATAACGTATGCGTATCATATATTGTATAAGAATATCATATTATGATATATTATACTATATCATATCATGATATATCATATATATTATATTATATTATATTATATTATATTATATTATATTATATTATATTATATCATATTATGTTATATTATATTATATTATATTATAATGATAATGATAATGAATAACACTTATATAGCGCTTAATACTGATGTTTCTAAGGGCATATTTATATTATATTGTATTATATTGTATAAAAACAGGGAGAGTGAGTGGGGGATGGAGAGAGACTGACCACGCAAATAGCTAGATAAAATATTGAATAAAAAAATAAATATTTGCTGGAATGTCGATGAAATTATTACTTTATCTTGTTCATTATTTTCTTCGTTTTTTTTCTTTTCTTTTTTCACAGAACACATGGCAAACTGCTTCTGACTGTGCAGCGATACTGTGCTCTACGGCATGTAGGGAAATGTCACGGAATCATCATTAGTTATCAGCTAAGGAGACTACGATGTGGCAATCTGAAGGCTAGAGCTAGCTTTCTGTCGATAGACTCACAAATCCCTGTCTGCTACCGTCATCAATCATAGGATAACATGATACATGATGTCACCTGCATCGAAGGAGCGGAGAGAACTGTTCATATCCAAATGATCATTTTCATCTTTTTATCTCGACTTAGGCCCAGCAGTAGAGTGACTTTCATCGGCAAGTTTGAAAAAAAAAACAGCGAAAAAAGTATCAAGAAATAAATTATCGAGCAATGTTTCAGCGCAAAGAAGTCTAATTGCGGAAGTGAATATATATACATTAGATAGATAATAGAGATAGATAGATAGATAGATAGATAGATAAACAAATAAATAAATATCTATATAGATAGATTGATTGATACATAATTAAATTGATGATAGACATGCAGTGCTACACAATTTGATTCCCTTGCCTACTAAAGGTAAAGCTTCTGTGAATGTGACTTTCAACTTCATCAACCACCATGAACACAATAATCTGACAACACTGAAATCAAACGAAAAATACAATATCAACAAACGATAAGCATCAGTTTCCATCGAAATTATAAGGAAAACATATTAAGCAGCGTTCCATATAAAGGGGAACACACGTTGCATGTGCTATGAGCACGATCAGCACTGTAAATACAACATTTATCCTGTACTTGCAGTCCATCCACGTGGAAAACTCGATCTCCACAGCGAGAGACTTTCATTGATTTTGGGGTTTTTTCTGGAGTAATTAATGAGTCTGCGCAAAGGACAAAAACAAAAACGAAATGAAAGAAAAAGACAGAAGATGGCAAGGGAGGACGAAGAGAAAACAAAACGCCTGATGTGTTTACTAATGACAGGAGATGTGTGTACGATGATTACTCTCAGAAACCTGTTCTGTTTATGAGATATCACATATTCCATGCGTACAGCACATTGGTGGTTATTGCTGTTGTTTTTCTTTTGTTAATATGAAGCAGACTTTCCTATAAATTATCAGGATTTCAAGGCATCCAAGCAAATAGGAGTGATGATTATCTTTGAAATGCTTTGCCACAAGGAAACAATAATTGTTCAACCAAGAAGCTGTTGGCACTGTTTTGTTTTTGTTTTTGTTTGTTTGTTTGTTTGTTTTTTAGTCCCCACAGTCGATATCTCAATATCTCGAGATAATGATCATGAAAGACTGGAATGATGGATTGGAAGTTCTCATCTTTCTCAGCCTTGTTGATACTCACACTTCTCAAGATGAGAAGACATTTGTAACAATGCTCTGAACATACAATACATGGCATTGTATTCATTTAAAGGAAAGGAACAAGTACGATGTAATGGTATCACTAACACATCAAAGCAGAACAGTATGAAAAACATCATGGATGTACTAGTAACATGATTTACAAGTTGCAAAAAAAAAAGATAATAAAAAAAGAGTAACCGCAAGGTTGCGTCAAGGAAAAATATGTGTTTTCTAGAATGGAAGATCATTTTTTCTTGAAGAGTGGAGGACATTATAAACATTAGCAGTCCAGGATAGCATAGTCAGATATCAGACTAAGTTTTGTCTAAAAGCACCAAATATGGCGCACATTATGAAATAATGATACAATTCTAAGTAAACTTAAACAATTATTGAGACCGTAAAAGTCAAGATGTCATGGCAGTCATTTTTCCCAAACGACTGCAATTTAGCAGGCCTAGTTTATACGTTAATGTTTACATAATATATTAAACCAAGACCATTTAAAAGCCCAGCATTAGTTATCAGGGATAGAAAACAGCCAAACTGACTTATGTTATAATTATCAATACCAAACTGGCGTCTTCATACCAAACAATACCAGAAGAAAGCTTTTATTCACTGGCTGCCATCTCTTCTACACTTTAAAGGATTCGGAGAATCACCTGTTATACTTCTTAGGTCTCTGCGCACGTATAAAGTCTGTCTCGACCAAAATTACTCACAAGATTGTCCCTGCTGTCCTGAAGACTTTTTCTTCCAAATTCAAGTTCTTCGATGTCATCTAAGAGTCCCTGCAGTGAGAGGAAAACACCATGTTATGAAATCACTGATGAGTAGAAAAGGCAAAACGTAAAAATGCTGTTGTTTGGATGTCGTCACATATATAATTAACGTTTGTAATCAAATGTTCTTTTACTGTACACCTTTGTCAGCACACTAATTGTATACCTTTTCGTCGACATGTTATTTACATTATCGAACTACCAATTTCGTCGTCTCCATGGTAATCAGATTCCTGACAATTCTTCAAGGTATTTGTGTAATGTTTAATCATTTCTCCATTTTGTTAGATTTGATATGTACATGGTAGGGACAAGGATACTAATGGTGATAACAGCGAGAGTGACGACGATCACAGTGCTGCCGATCGATGCTGCTGAGGACAGCCATGATGATGCCGATGATGACTGTAACCATAGTAACTACGACAGTTCCATCTAGCAACCTAAAGATCACTTGACCTTAACTAATTCAGACATTAAAAAACACAGAAACCATAAGCAACATGCAATCATGGCAATGCACAACGAAGAGAATTCAAATACGAAAACATAATGCCCACGGTCACATGTTTTATCTCCTCAGACTCTCGAAAGATTAATCTGGAAATTGGAAGTCTCCTGCATCTATTACGTATGAACTGGTTCCTCTGATTACCTCAAATTAATCGCATAAAGTGCTGGGTATTATGAGGATACAAAAAGTCTTTTCTTCTCACGCACGAACACACACGTCCACACACGTACACACACACGCGTACACGAGCACGCTGGCCATGGATGCGGATGCCTGATATGCCACGCTCACAAAGAAAATGGAATCGAGATCACATTTTCAACGAAAAAAAAAAAGCTACCAGCGTAACAACTTCAATTACGGTACGATATTTTGCTGCTTTTTAACAAATGCAGGTAGACATTACCCTACTTTTTATGCATTGATCTGTTTTCCGTTTGTGTCTTTCCGCAGGTATATATACTGAATAATATGAAGAAGAAGTTAACTTCCTCCGCCGATGAGAGGAAGGAAGCCGCGGGATGCTGTCCGGGGGAAAGAACGGGGGCTTTCGCTGTACATGGAGATGTTTTCTCTTCATTGTCATTACCTTATCCCCCTTATCTTTACTTGTCACTCTGCATTAGCTGCACGGCTACCTCTCGGTGGTAATGCACGCTCCTACACGACCCGCACCGGAGTGCACTTTTCATGTTTGTAGCCAAGGAATGTTAAAGGATCGTGTCAAAAGGTACGAGAAAGGATGAATAATATATATATATATATATATATATATATATATATATATATATATATATTATTGACTCGCATTTAAAGCAGCTATAAAATATTAGTAAGAATGCAACCTACCATAGTGAAAAGGAATAATAAGCAGAAAATGCGTTTATAGTAGCAACATTTTTTTGAAGAGGGATTATTAACATGCAAGTGAAATATTATTTCTCGATACATTATTACAAAACACTTCTAAAAAAAATTACAACATAATTACCCATTTATAGCAAGCAGAGGAAGGCTGGATGTATAAAGAACAGCATATTGGTGACATGTGAAACACAGGATTGACAGGCACAAAATCCAGAAAAATAGAAGAAAGAGTGAAAAGGATGAATTTGTGTAGATGACACATTTAACTGAAGACAATTCTGTTTTTTTTTTTGACGTCAAATCTGAAGGGTTCAGAAAAATTAAATGAGCAATTGTCAGCAGGCTGTACATACTACATAAGTCAACCTGTATGTATGTATAAGCACTGCCCTATCACGACTGCGAAGAAAGACCTGTCATGCCACTTCGATTATACGGGTTGACGTATCTTGTATTTGAGCGTCGCGGACAGCGGAGTTGAGTTTATATCGTTATCAACTAACAGTAGAATAGTTGATGATACCATACTGTGGCGAAATGCCTCTGCCTGATTACTGCCCTCTGAACTGGATGTCAGAGTTTATTTCGATTCTGTATTCTACTCGTAATCTGAAGGTTTGAAGCGTTGACCGCATTATCACTGGCATGGAATTAGCGGGATATAGTTTGAGTGATATCTTTTTCACTAAATCCTGCCAAGCGATTTCTCGTCAGTAAACCTTGAAGTGGCTTCCACGGGCATCAACGAAATGTGATCAAGAGAATTACGCAACTTGCATCGACGATAAAGAAATGCTAATTCGAGTACAGCCTTATGAAATGCACGTCCTCCTAATTATCCACTAAAAGCGGAGGACTTACATGATAATATTATGACAAGGGAGCAGTTAATAAAACCTATATACACATCAGAGTTTATTTTTCCCTGCTATCTTTGCAGCAGAATTTGTATTGTTACTAATTTAGTACGTCCCTATCTTTTCCTCGGGCCGGCCATCTTTTCAAGCAATGCTTATAATGGTGGCCCTCTGCATAATCGCTTCTTAACTATAATTGTTATTGTAATCCCTGCTGCATAGACATGCATACTGTATATTATATCATTAATTCTCTTTTATATCGTTGTTTATGCAAGTCAAACGACTCTATGTTAAATTTACTATGTATATTTCCTACATGTTCATGATTATGTAACTTATGTATATCGTTGTTTATGCAAGTCAAACAACTCTGTGTTGAATTTACTTTGTATATTCCTTACATGTTCATGATTGTGTAACTTATGTATATTGATTTGCAGAAAATAAAGTATCTATCAAACGAAAACAAACAAACCTACATGATTGTAGACAGAAACATAACGTCTTTCTCTCTCTCTCTCTCTCTCTCTCCCTCTCTCTCTCTTACACGCACACAAACACATACATGCACAAACACACACATAAACACACACACACACACACACACACACACACACACGGTTTGAATCCTATGAGATATGCCAAGAGGAGCTAATTATCCAGGTGTGAATCTGTCTCCTAAAGATATGAACTTTCTGGGAGTGCGATATTGAGCTCGACAGAGTTGGTATAGCATTAAGTTGACTTCAGCAAAAGCAAGTAAAGAAGTTTCACACTTGCTAAAGGTCCTGTTCACCTTTCGGAATAGCGATTTTTAAAATTTTCAAGATATGACATTTAATGCACATGTGTACGTCTGTTGTACCACAAAACATGCTATCATATAAAATTTTCACAATGAAGCCTAAAATATAAGGGGATATTTGTATTTTTCTCAATAAACCGTAACTGTAGACGGTTTAGTCTAGAAGCATTTTTATTATAACTATTGTTCACATTTTGTATATTCAACAATACTTAACATCGATTTTATAGATTCAAATTTTTACAGTGGTTGTTTCTATCCCTAACTCACATTTTAGAACTATTTTAAAACACTAATACTGGGTTTTTGTTTCATCTTCAAATGGTAAATTGTGCCTTTAATAGCATCCTCCCTTAAAGTGTCAATATTCATTACAAACACTCCTGAGTATTATACTTTTGATTATAATCATAACATCATTACAGAGTATTTCTGGATGATCAGCAACACGTGTTCAATATCAACGCTTTACATCGATAACATTTTGATAATGAATTTCATAGATCCGCTAAATTGCACTGGGGATGCAGGAATACATAACATGCTCTGGATTATACTGAAATGTCATTGTTTTGCTAATTACTTTATGTCCATCATTCGCATGGGAACATCATGCAAACATATCTCATTAAGCTTACTTGTCATTACATATTAACATTCTGACGTGCTTCTTGAAATGTCAGTATCGTATTACATACAGAGATGTTTGTTGTTCTTGATGAACTCTGCTTTCTGTAAGCTCGAGTTACAATCCACCTGGACTTGCGTGTATAAATAGTAATAAAGTTGTAGCAAAAAGGAAGAGCTTAAAAAACGACAACAACTAAGAATGTTCATGAGTCTGTTGTCAGAAAACATGTCATATCTGTTTTATTACAAGTGTCGGAATGAATGAAATATATGGCTGTCAGAATCCCTTACATGTCACTTTCTTATCTTTTTCGTCTACACTCGAGAAGAGGACGTTTGATGAACTGGTAGGAACTGTGTTAGCCACAAACCACATAAACCTTGTACTTGTACGCTATGCACATCCGATGTAACACCGCTGACGAATACATTAACATTTGCAGTTCTCTCCAAGTCTTTAATCGTGAAACATAGAATCTTATCAAGTCAGTTATTCTTACAACAGGTGGGCTAATAGGTGGCTAATTCAAAGATATTCTTTTGATATCCTTTGATCTATTTCTAAAACAAGACAAGGTGAGAAAGATTCCAATGATCTGTTATACAAATTATTATATCTTCACAGAAAAGGTACCAATTTTCCACACTACAGGCATTCTTTTTTTTAGAGGAAATATGGAATTATCATAACATTTTCCTCTCTCTCAATGACTGATGGAAAAAATGTAGGAATGTTTGCTCACCAATGACTTTGGTTGAGTCACACTCTGTTGTATAAATGTCTTGGCTTGTGCTTTGATCATGATTAATCCTATTGAAACCTTCCGCAGTTGTGAATTTATATCGCAGTTCTTTCGTTCCGTTTTACAAGTTGTTTTAGATATTGTTGAGGGAGTCAAATTGATGTATAAAGTTGAAGTTTAGTAGAGGAGAGAGGGAAGGCAACGAAACGGGACGGATGAGAGAGAGAAGGTAGAAAGAGAGAGGCAGAGAGGGAGAGAGAGAAGAAAAGGCAGGGAGGAAGAAAGCTAAGAGTGCAGACCGAATGAGTATATAGGCAACCTCCGTTATTATACACTCCGGTGTTTTTCTTATTCCTTCGTCCTATGAGTGCAGTAGAAGTGGGTCGGGCCTGCTGTACATGACATGGAAAACGTCTGTTTGAGATAATCCAATGTGTTTCACTGTGCGAGATCATGTTTCCTTAGTTTTCTCGCTCTGTTATTATTTTTTGTTCTCTCTACATTCATCTCTCTCATCCCCCCATCTATCCATCTGTCTCCTATATGTTTAGACACAATAGCACAGTATGTATACCTTCTCCCTTCTATTTCATGATTATCTTCTTTCTTCATGCCCTTCTAGTCTTCCTCTTAGCTACTTCTCTGTATTAATACACTCACACGTTTAGTGAAATCGTGCTCCAGTTACATTCTATTTCACGTCAGGTTTTTTTTTCTCTTTCTCTCTTCCTCTCTCTCTCTCTCTCCCTCTTTCACTCTCTTCTCTTCTCTTCTCTTCTCTTCTCTTCTCTTCTCTTCTCTTCTCTTCTCTTCTCTTCTCTTCTCTTCTCTTCTCGTTATCTGGATCCAGTCCAATCGAGTTCCTGGTTGTTCCTAATCGATAAAACCACATACACACATACACACAGATTAAATGAAGAAATACACCGATGTGCATGTTCATTAAAGTGTGTAGTATTCCGGCATGTCAGATGTACGGAGCAACATTGCTACAGTAGATCAGCAGTGAAAAGCAGAAATCCAGGCCAAGATTTCCATCCCTACTGAGCCCTTTACATCCCTTCTCATCAGGTCCTTGATCCCACTGACAATCAGGGTCTCCCCTATGGACGTCTGTTAGGCCTCGGGAGACGAGTCCCCTCCTTGTCTTACTTCTACAATGAATCTTATTCATATACAGTGTGAGCTGACACTCACGAACACTTGAGAAAATATTCCAGCATGACTTGTGAAAGTCTTCTAGTATATGTGCGTTTACAGCAGCTCAGCGGCTGACTTAAACCTACTAATATCCCTACTCTGATTGCTTATTGATCCAATGATGATAGCGTATTCTAAAAATGTATTATTGCTCTGCTTTCTAGCTAAGCATACTAACACTGACTTCCTTTTCTTTATCTGAGCACTAGCAGTTCGTCAGTTTTTGACAATATCTATCAAAAAGAAGATGAACACTTTTTAATCAAATTGATGTTAACACAAGACATCTAAGAGTGCTAAAACTTAGTATAATCATAGATTATGAAAAATAATGTTTGTAATAGGTTCAACATGATAGGAATGCGAGACTAAATTTGACGTCAATTACAGACATCATTTTATCATTTTCACTTTTAAATTCAATTGACGATGTCTAACAAGAACTAAAGATGATCATGGATATGAACATTCTGCTACGAGAAGCATGCTTCAGATAGCAATGAGGAAACATTTCCTAAGCTTATGTCGGCTGTCGTAAAATCAAGTGAGCAATTTGGACTTTTTCATCGTGCTCTACTTTTCCAGAGATTGTGATAAATCGTCCTATGATTCAAGTTATAAGGACAGAGAGAAATCCAGGATGGCTCATATTTTTTACATCTTCATCTTTATCAATTTCATCTTTTCTGCTTTAGCTTTGTCATTATTATAATCACTATAACCCAGTTGGAGAAAGCAAACTATTTTGCAAGTAATTTCAATTTCAATGAGGAGGTCATGAATTGTTTGTTGCTTGGTCATGTTAGTCATAAATTGTTTCGACACCCATAGGAATTATTGCTAATGGCACGATATTGCATGTGTTTTCGCATATTGAAGAAGGCATAAAACATTACGTAGAACGAATCGACGCAGTCGTCAGAAAGGAAGGAGTTGTTTGGTTTCTCTGCAGTGGGCGCCAGACCAGTCTGCCACAGCGCGGAGGTGTTATTTTTTGTAACATTAAAACCGTTAAAGAAGAGAACAGATACGTTTCCACTTCAAACGCGTTAGAATGCTAGGATTACGCCTCGCGTGTCAAATGTGATGCTGTACATGCCTTTTGCGACTGAAAAATACAGAAGGAGACCACGGATAAGGAGGGCTGAAGGCGTCCAAGACAGGACTGGATACAGGGCGATCATTCATGCACCGCACGGTAATCAAGCCGTGCAGCATTTTGCCGTTCGGCGTTTAAGCGGTTCGTGTGGTATTTCGTTTCAGTAAGGTGAAACAGCAGACGGCAGCTACCATTTTAGTCTTCAAGGGGTCTGGCGAAATTTTCGACTACCCCCTCAGGCCTTTCAGAAGATTGCCTTTGAAAATTTCCTATCGGTCTTTGAAGTCTTCCTTACCACCATTTTGTGTTATGTTTCCTTTCTCTCTCGGCAGAAGGTTGTAATCCTATGTCAGAAGCGAAAGGCCATGTGCGTTGTATTGATTTTTTTTTTTTACTTTGCGTCCATTTCGCATGTATTAGTAATCAAAATACCTGTATTAAGTTGGTAAAATGATTACTTAGTAAATAAAAAAGTGACACAGATACATATGTACACACACTCTCACACACACACATACACGTCTAGGCAGTTAAGTATGCGCGCATGTTGATTTGTGTACCTTTATGATTCTGATGTTCTACTCATAATGAGTGATTTTACCATGCTCCTCCTCAATCGGAACACAAATCTCTTCTACATGGGCCTGTCAAAGACGATTTTTAAAAGATACTTCGTGTTTAGTATCCGTTACGTGAAAAAACAAAATCACATTGGCTATGTGCAAAGTTTATTTGATAGAAACATAAATCTTATCACTGAAATATGAACTAGTTTCTGGAGTTTATTTAGATATTCTTGTCTCTTTTTCTCGCACGGCGGAGATTGGTCCTACCTATGACTGAGACGGACAGATTACTCGCACGGCGGAGATTGGTCCTACCTATGACTGAGACGGACAGATTATACGGCGGAGATTGGTCCTACCTATGACTGAGACGGACAGATTATACGGCGGAGATTGGTCCTACCTATGACTGAGACGGACAGATTATACGGCGGAGATTGGTCCTACCAATGACTGAGACGGACAGATTATACGGCGGAGATTGGTCCTACCTATGACTGAGACGGACAGATTATACGGCGGAGATTGGTCCTACCAATGACTGAGACGGACAGATTATACGGCGGAGATTGGTCCTACCTATGACTGAGACGGACAGATTATACGGCGGAGATTGGTCCTACCTATGACTGAGACGCACAGATTATGCAGGCACTCAATATTTTTACAAACTTCTTCGCTAGTCCTTAAAGGGGACCTCTGGATGATTTTCAGACTTTTACATTTGAACAACTATAAATTAGTCAAACTGAGTACAGAGTTTCAGAATTTATAGTGAATGGGATAAGTAATGAGAATGTTGTCAAAATTTATTATGAATTGCAATGAACAAGGATGATGACATGACAGCCTCACCTTAAGAATGCATGAGTTGGGGCTTAAGGAAGCAGAACAAAAGAAGAAGGTATGCATAGATTTTTCACAGGTGAACTTGTTGAGCAAGCGGTATTGTAATGGAATTACACTGCTACATTTCTGAAATATATGAGGCTCTGATGTCATCATCACTGTTCAGTGTAATTTGTTCAAGATTTTCAATTTATTGGTTTCTCTGCTCAAGGACCACAATAAATTCCATGGATCTATACATGGAGCTGTTGATTTATGTGCTACATGATGTGAAATTATGAAAATCGTCCGGAATGCCCCTTTAATTGCAATCCTAAAGCTTGAACGAGACTTATCCCACATACTGGTGTGCGCAATAGAAACTGTCATGGAGATATATAACATAATGTATACATAAATTACTTTTCACTGGGAAATAGAAACATATTATAGAACGCAGTAATGATTTGAAGACGTTAGTTACACCTGTTTGTTACTATCAGAGCTGTGCACAGGAGACTGCTCCTGTTACTCCACAATACACCAGTACACTGTGCGGAGTTTTCTTTCTCGCGGGTAATGTCGTTCCCCCTCACCTGCTAATGGTATCCCGATATCCTCGCGGCATTCCCGGCACAGGTGATTAATTATGGGTCTCATCGTGTTTGACATGGAGGGGAACGCAAATCCCATGATTGAGCTGACGAGGATTTCTAACTGTAGCCATGTGCAATTTGCGTCACATAATAATATCCTGCGAAGATATTTTGTGATAATTCTACCATGTCTACCTCTCCCCCGACTTCCAGTACTGTGTGTGTCTTAATGAAACGTGCATCACGGTGACGTAGAGCATTATGATTAATCACCGTTGCGTATTTTGCCGCGGGTATGTAGTCAATTGATGAATATCAATCTCCTTACGTACAACTTGTATGTCTCCAGGCTATGTGTCTTTCATCATGCCCCCAGCCACAATAATGCACGCTGAATTACAACAAATCCTCAAGGCATCTGTGTACACTGACATTTACAACACGGTGTGGCGGTGCTGTTCTAGACCAACATTTTGAACAGCCCAAACTGCAGAATCGAGCACTTTGGATGACTTCTATAGGTCCTATATAGGCCCTATACTTAGGCAAACTGTAAAAGATGGCACTTTTAAAAACGTTTTAATCATCAAAATTAGAATTAGAAACACCGTGATATTTTAGATAAAGCTCTGGATCTGAAAACACAAGATCTTTGGTTCGAAAACCCACCCAGATACTGAGTACGTTCATGACTGGAGAAGATTGTCTTTCCCACAATGTCCCTCTTGATACAGGCATTCAAAAAAAAAAAACTGTCAGTGCTGGGACGTGAACAATGGCCAGGCCAAGTTCATCCTCTGGTTCAATGTATCACACTTTCTTGGGTGGGGTATATAAAACTCGAAAAGGTTCCACCACATTTGCTCCTGCTCCAATCGCTCTCATGAAATATCTACATGCTATAAGCCTACATAAATTCTAACACAAACATAACTCTAACTCTAATTCCAATTCTCACATCAAACTAAATCTGAAACTATATCACAACCCTGTCCCTAACCCTTGGTCCTCGGAGAAAATGAGCTCGGAGCAATTGGCCCAGAATGAACGTTGTGTCACCAAAATGCCTCTTGCCTTAGTATATACCATGCACACAAGCCGGTGTATAAACGTTGAAGCTCCGGGGAGGTAAGAAAATGAATATCTAGTACCTGCATTGTTCACTCCCCCCCCCCCCCCCCCCCCCCCCGATCTATGCAGAGCTAAAATTGCATAATCAGTACAATAAGCTGCATTAATGTGATGGATAAATACAGATCTGCACTAAATGAATATCCGTGTCTTGAAAATGTATGGTTTGTTGTAAATGTCTTGGATACACATTGTATACCACGGCGTGAGGCGTGATCTGGAGAGACCTCACCGTGGCAGAAGCGCGGGAGGGGGGGGGGGGGGGGGGGAGGGGGAGGGGAAGGGGAAGAAATGATAGCATGAACGATATCATTCTGTCGACCAGAAATCAGTACTGCATCTGCCAGTGTCACGACACGATCCGCCGACGAAGTGTGTGATGCTGGAACCAAATTCACTGGAAACCAAATCTACCGCCACACCAGCATTACACAAAGGTTTGTTGAGCTAATTTGATTTACTCCGTACCGAGCGACAATTCATTTTAAGAGTCTTTGAATTATACTTTATATAGACTTGGTATAAAGTCACACTATATGGTCTTGCTTGAGAATTTGTTCACCAAACTGTTAGCCTCCTTCGTTGTCACTGACGTCGCTTTCACAATGAGTCGAAACCCTTTCGATCACAGGGCCCTCAACCACTGCAAACCGGTTTCCAGAGACAAGGCGTATCAGACTTTCACTCATGTTCACAGTTTATATAACAAAATTGAGGGAGGGAATGGCATGTACTAATATAATGAATCTATTCTTCTCCGGAACTTAAAGGGGTCTGCAAATATCGTCCATAAAATTCATTTGTTAAGAGACATTACATGATTAGACGGGAATATGAGCCCTTTAAAGCCACCATACGTTTCTGCTCGCCAGGCGGCGTCGTTCGGACGTGCGCCATAGTGCATGTCAACATGCCCTCATCCTCGCTCTACTTTTAAATATCATTTTTCAAACTTTATCGATAATTGAGGCCGTTCGTTGAAGTAATTTACATTGATCGCGAGAGGCCTTAGACATGAAAGGTATTTCCCCTAGCTTCAAGACGAGGCGTAAGATGTAGGGTGCAGGCACTTCGTTTGATTACACCGACCGAGAAATTTTGAGTAGGATGAATAACTGGAAATAAACACCGGTCGTTTATATCTTTGCCCATCCCTAACTCTGCAGGCTCTGCCGGGCTGCATGGATGTCGACCCTCCGGGGGTTGGGTGTTGACCCTTCGGGGGCTGTTCATACGGTTTGATAGAAGGAGCACTTCTTGTAACTTGCTTACAGCAGTGGTATGCTGTGCAACCACCTTCAATATGCCATCCGAAATTGGGATGTAGGAAGACAGTGTTTTACACAAAAGAGATAAAAACACAAAATTAAAGACAGAGTGATAGGGATATGAGAGCGTTTTGTCCTCCGGTATGTTTTTCTGTTATCGGTGTTACGTTATGTTTCCCAGCGGGATTTTATCAAAACAAAGCTTGAGAGGAGCAATTTCTTTATTTTCATTCTGTTTAGCTTGAACGGTGACGTAACTCCTTGACCGGTATTTTAACTTTGGCTTCTGTTCGCCATCGTCTGAGAAGGTGGAACGGGACAGAGCGAAATGAGCTCATTGATATCAAATATTTTTGTCAACAACAGACTCCTTCCAATATCCTCATGTGTCATGAAGTCCACATAGTAACAGAAAACGTGGATACGATGGGTATGGTCTCTGAGTAATATCGGGCTTCTTCTATTTTGATCGATGCAAACTAATTTAGGTACAGCTATCGAGTACATCCCTGCCATCGGCAAACACCCTGAACTCGTGCTGACAGAATGGAGCGCGCCTGACTGGGATCGATAAACCAACAAGAGTATATAGGTAGTGGGACTTACGGAAGGCGTAAGGAACACGGCTTCCTATTTTACCTCTCGTTGTTGGGTAGTGTCTTTTACGCAAAATACTGCACGTATCATCCGAGGGATGAAATATACACTTCATTGATGCTGGACTTAATTGCCATCAATAGACCTCCAAGTGACATGAAAATCGTAAATGTAGAACTCTTAGAGAAATTATTGTGACTTTAAGAATAATTACGCTGCTATTTTCAAAGTAATGAAAATACTGCACACTTTTATCATTTAACCTTACAGTGGCATGAGAGACAAATTTCACAATTGGGTGTCAATGGTAAAGCGACGTTCAACATAGCTCATGACTAACCTATCACGTGCTTCTCTTGTTTTCTTTCCTGAAAATTACGATGTAGTTTAGTAAAAGGCACAGAGAGAATACACAGTATAAATGAGTGATACTGGTTTGGGCAGTCCTTGTCGTTTAAAGAGCCTCAATCCATCATGGCGTTTGCATTCCTGTGTGATGTGAACAGAATTTGCAAGTGCAAGACTTTTCTGAAAATTTTGAGAAATTTGGGTGAACGACACGAGCGAAGTGGCTATGATGATTAGAATGACCTGACACATTTCGGTGATTTCTGAATTTTTAAAGGGTTCCTATGGATCTACTTTAGACTGTGGACGTTCCTTGAGTTAAGAATAACACTGTAGCATGAAGTAAACAGAGCTTTGAACATTTAAATGTCTAATTCTTTAGTAATATTAGTGCAAAGTAAAGACTACTATAAATAATATACTTTGCACCGTTTTTAGACGTTAAACTTAACTGTAATGAATCTCACATACCAGAATCCCGAGAACTGTACGATTATTGCACTTGAATCACCGACCATTGTCTGTGGAAAAATTAGCAGCTACGAGCAAAAACAACTAAACCACTCCCCCCCCCCCCAAAAAAAAAAAAAAAAAAAAAAAGCTACGAAAGAGAGAAGGATGTCTCAATATGGAAATCAGGGGTGGTTTGATATATTTGAAGAATTTGATATTATCCCAGACACGAACCAAGGTGATATTGGTGTCACAGATTGAATTTGATGATAAACTCTAATTGACTCAATAATTGAATACGATGAGATGGTTTAGGAGATAAGGCGTCTTCGTTCACAGAATGGAATGCGTGATTATTATCTCTTGATCTGTTCTCAAAAGATTACAATATTTGCAAAAATCGTCGCATTACAGCATGTTACAGACTGTTGTCTATTTCCCTTTGCTTATCAAGTGACTCATGAAAACATGGTTGCCTCCACTGATTATGATATCACAATAGCGTTCAGTGGCTGTGAGCATTCGATGGGGGAAGGAAAAACACAAGATAAGATTGATGGATTTTAGAAGTGACGGTTCTAGAGGAAACTCTGCATCTATGATCACATGAAACGGTATGTGTGTATGTGTGTGTAATAATGGTGTTTGTCAGTGTTTGTGTACGAATGTGATTGTGATAATATGGGTGATTATGATGTGCAGTGGCCGATCCAGAGGGGGCACAACCGGCGCACGACCCCCCTTTATTTTTCATTAAAAACAAAAGAAATGAAATGAAAAAAAAAATGAAATGAAACCCGGAAGTGGCACCAGAAATATTAGTTACAGAATTCCTGGATCCGCCCCTGATGTGTACGTGTGTGTGTGTGTTTTTTTTTTCTGTGTGCGTGATGTTTTACATTCATTACCATTTCTAAAAGGTAACAAATACCATTGAAAAATAGGTGGTGTGTGTGCGTGTGATATGGTGTCTCGAATATGGTCAGCTTTCATTTATACACATATGTTTTGGTTAGGATAATGGAACCTTTAAACCTAAAGCATGTTATGTTTTCCTTTACATTTACGAGGGTGTACAGAAAACAGAATTGTCAGTTTAAACTGAGATAAGTCTATGAACTTATTTCATCTTAGTGGAGAGAAGAGCAGCTGCGATTACCGTATTTTCAGCTAGGGTGCGTTTGCAGAATATTAACAAATAATCCGGGTTCAGTTATCTGATTAACGTAATTCCTTCTCCAAGACTGAGATTTTTTAATTGACCTTTTAATTGATAGATAATAACGACAAAATTGGTGTATGAGGAAAAAAACATACATATCATTGTTTTCCCCCTCTTTCCGCCTCTCTCTTTAATTATGTATCATTCGTTGTCTTGTTTCGGTGTTTTTTATTCAGGAGGCGACTGATGAATTTTATCAAATCAATCTATTGATATACATCATTGAAAAACGATAACTGAATAAGAATACAATGAACTTACACATCTGCAAGACGTTCCTCTTCACGTTGCCCGTATCACTAATCGTGCTGAATGTTTAAACTCTCCCTGTCTTGTATCACAACCTGCTGGAAACAAACAGACAGAGGACATTCTATGTATATCTCTCCATCTCCACGTGTAGCTACGCGCCCCGGATTACGACCGAAAAAGGCTTTCATCATATTACCAACCATTCTACGACTAAATTGATTCCACATTAGAGATGAGACGGTGGCCAATATTTTCATATAATTCATGCTTACATGGATCAACATATTCCGTAGGAAAGTCGGGAATATAAGAAGAGCATAAACTAGTGAGGTTTGAAGGTTGTCTACAAACGTAACTGATATACGACGTGCATTTGCCCAGTGGTAATAAGCCCTGAAATGGGACTATCTTAATGTAGTCGCATTCTAAGCACGCTAAGGGTTACATAGCCAAGGAATAAAATAATGCGTTCGTTCTCTCTCTCTGTCTCTTTCGTTCTTTCTTTTTTTCTTTCTTTCTTTCTTTCTTTCTTTTGTTACTCTCTTTCACTCTTTCTCTTTCTATTCATCCATTGGCCTGCCTCAGTCCTTTAACTCAAACATATCGAAGTACAGATGCGGCTACGAACCTATCTACAACATAAAAACCAAGCACGAAAGGTGATTATAACCAAGCTTCAGACTGAAAGTCTAATCTTATACTACATTCCGTACAAACAACGGTAACTCTTGTTCACCAAATTCTTTTCTTCGACGGCCATCCACTCATAGCTAAAGGAAGTTGATGCAAGGAATAATGTCTATGACGTAGACGACTTTCGACAATAAATACATTATGACAGAATGTATCACAAAATGTCATTACAAGATAGAAAATTTGGCCTTACAAATCTAAACTACAAACGACAAATAAAATGTTTCGACAGATAAGAGTATCGACATAGGAAGCACACTTGAGATAAATGAGAACATGATGATGAAAAGCAGGCGTACATACATACATACATACATCGTACATACATACATACATACATACATGGTACATACATGCACCTATCCACACACACATACAGACATGTGCACGATGTTCATAGATGTTAACCCACAAATGTGTGCGTGAGTGTGCGTGCATGTGTATTATTATTAAATTGCTCGCAGGCCTATTAGCCTTCAAGTGCACTATGTACCTTCGCCAGTTTTGCATTCGGCTGTATTAGATTTGACAGAATAAATGTCATACGTCAAGTTTCACTCCTGTCGGTAAGGGTTTTGTCGGTCGACCTTAAAGCTAGTTGACATTTATTGCAGTCTTCGCTATTCAATTCGGTCTTCAGGTAGTCCATTTCGATTATCTTCACTGCGATCGGTGGAGTTGTTATTTGCCAAAGAGCTTAGAAATTTCAAATATATATTTAAATGCATCAACGTGCTTAGCGTTTGCCAAGACAAAGGAATCTACATGGATTTAATGCATGCTGTGGTGATTGTTAATCGGAAACAACATGGGCGATTTTTTTCAGGAATACGAACTGATATAGTTTTGTCCGTTATACTACTTTATGGACATTGATGGAGAAGACACTTGATGTATGTATTCGAAATCTAAAATCGACACGAAAATCACCGAAGTAGTGCTCGTGTATTCGCTTGTTTCTTTGTGTGCGCGCGCGCGTGTATGTGTTTGTGTTCATTTTTCTTTTACAATCGACTTTTCACATTCAAATGTTTGTAGTAGCCAATTTTGAGACATTTTGTGAAATACACTCGGCAAAAAAAGAAAGTAAACACTTTTTCAAGTTCATATTTCTCATAATATATTTGGCTAAAAGTTAATGTATTATATACCATATTGAAGGTTATTAAATTGGCTATCAGCCTAGTAGGTTAATAAAATGGGAAACTTTACGCATGAGTGAACATCTTTGTTTTTCTCTTCCAAGCCACAAAAGCAAAAATTGCAAAAATGAACAAGTTGTTATTCATGCGCAAGTGCTCCTCCACCAATAAGAACAAAAGACAAAGTTAACACAATTATATACATGAATTGAGTTGCAAAAATGAACCTTTGATCTCTATAATATCTCTGAAGCCCAAAATATCAATAAAGGCAAAAAAAAAATAAGGGAGAAAAATGAAGAATCTTGGGTCAAGCCCAAATTCAAATGAAATAAGAGACGAAGCAATGTTAATAAAAATGGTAGGAATTTCAATTTGTTTTCAAATTTGGAGAATTGTAAATAATATTTGGTTCTAAATTTATCTCATGAATCCTTGACTTACTAAAAAAAGTAAAATAAAGAAATTCTGTTATTTAATCATCTTTATGTCATTACTCCCTATGTCGTTTGAAGTTTAAGCTGACAGGAAATTCTTATTTTCCCCCTTTAATTTCCCATTTTGGTTTTGTTTGAGGTTATAAAGAAATAAAGAGAACAAAAACTTGTTTATGCTATTTCATTAATGTCTCTCATTGTGTTACAGTGGCTTTTTGTTGTCATTGTTATCTTGAAGGGCATTGCCAATAATGAAAGACAACTTGTCAAATTTTGCAATTTTTACTTTTGTGTCTTAGCGGGCAAAAATGAATGTGTTCACTCATGCGTAAAATTTCCTTTTGTATGAACCTACTACCTTGATAGCCAGTTAAATTACTTTTAATATGGTATATGATAAATTGATTTTCATAAAAATCTTCTATGAAAAATATGATCTCGAAAAAGTGTTTACATTCTTTTTTTGCTGAGTGTACTTCACGCACTATCACATCGTACAGGACTAACAGACGTGGATGTTGTTGTTTTGTTTTTGTTTTTGTTTTGTTTTTTGGTCATAGGCGACCAACAAACACGTAAAGATCCTTATGAATTGAGAACTTTACCCTGAAAGGATGTTATTTTCAAAATGCCACCAATGAACTCACACAATTGCGTACGTCTTACCTTACTTTACCAGAGCGTCGAATAAATTGAATTAAAAGTACATTGTATTGCTATACAGGAGGTGTCCCACTGACGTGTATTTTCCCCATTGCAAACTGTGCCAAAAGACGTAACAGAATACATGGTACAACAACTGTACACAGCAGCTGCAAATTCTAAATTACAAAGTCGTTACTACTAGAAGATAACCACTACAGACATATTATACTGTTATAGGTATATTATATATATGACGGCATTAATCTGAACACAGATGACACTATGTAATTCTGCAAATAAAGTGCTATGTGAACCTAAAACAATGGGACAAACCGTTGCCGATGTATTTGTCCCGACAGATATTACAACTTGGTGCTGCATAGTATAAGGCCATGATCGAGCCAAGACCTCCTCCCCGATTGCAACCTGAGTGAGAAACCCGACTGTAGCCACCAGTGCGTCTGGCATTCCCGCACCAATCGATGCGACAAGCGGACGAAAGATGCATTCCCGCGGGAACATTCCTCGTACGGGTGGCATGGGTGAGCACGCTCGGACTCCAAAAAGGCGCGGCTACATAATCAGCTCCATCATACAGTGACGATGCACATTCTTTTCACCATAACTGCAAACACCATGCAGCTATACAGCTTCATGCAAGATTCAACCCTTCAGACTTATTCCAAGGAGGTACTGCCCTAATTTGCCTAATAATTTACCATGGAGCTACGATTTTAGCAGCTCCTTGCTTACACTCACTAAACATCTCTGTTCCTTGTCCTAGCTTTCAAAGTGTACGCCCGTCTTGTACTGCTCAAGTTGTTCCTGCATACGTTTCTATCATTGCGTGAAAAAAAGAATCCTTCACACTTTTTAGTTTGAATCAGGTTTTGCCATTACATTGTTTCGGGGGGAGTAAGAGTGTTATATTCTCCCCTTTCGCGTTATATATTATGGCAGAGAGTTCATTGCACTTTTCATCGTTCATCAAGTCTTTTGGTTTTCCTTTCCTTTCGCCATCTCACGTAATTCACACTCAACATACTTCTTGATGAGATAGGAAGTAAGCCATTTGCATTCATTGTCATAGCTGGTGTCTCGAAATCTATTTATTTTAATAATGTTGGCCCTAGGAAGGAAAATCCTATTCGACACACCTCTCTGGCTTTAGCTAAAAGCCTATGCAATATATACCGGAACGTGGGAATCTTTTAGGGGATCAATTATTGTTAATTGGTCTGAAATAACTCCGCGGATGAAACCCTTCTGATGGCGTGAGCAAAAAATCATTATTTTAATAATGTATTAAATCTACAGAATTTGACTGTGTGTTTACAAACTCCTCTGTCATAACCTTCACGAGATTCTTATAAATAAAACTGTGTGTAGGAAGAAATCCGTATCTTACGTCTTTCTTACTCTTTGATTTTACTGAACACTTTATAATCGAAGTATTTGACCAGTTTAATGGCCATTAGTAGAATATAATAATTAGAAAAGTGCCTCTCTATCCTTATATTCAGAGTAGACAGATAGTCCCGCAGCTGTAGATACACGTTACGAGAGAGTTTGTGGTGAAGTTGTATGCTGAAAAGGTCGATCTTGTTGCCATGACTACACATCCTCTCGTTACGTTCGCTTGTCACATCCTTGCACCGGAAAGACGGCATGAGGACACAGCCCGAGAAGAATGACCGAGTCAGTGTGAGGTGACAAGAGATGAATATTATCCATGCGAAAGTCTTTCTGACATGAAGGATTAAGTGATAAACACAGTGAGAGGAGACAGGGATCTAAAGGTAAAAGAGAGAATGACAGGAAGACAAAAAGAACGATGAAGAATTCGAAAGGAGGAAACAGGAAGAGAGTTAGTGACAAAAAGATAAAACATAAATTATTGATTGTTGGTATCCCGCGAGTGTGTAGATGTCAGCATAAGAATTAAAATCTAATATACATAGGGAAGAACTGCCCTTCCATCTCCCACAAGTGTCCAATGTAGAACGCAATGTAAAACACAGGTAAGGCTCACTGCCAGTGAGTTGAGTGCAACAATTTGCTAATCTGTGATCTTCCAAATTGCATTTAGCAATTCCGCGCAGAGACGAACAAACCAAAACAAGCTCCTTGAATGAAATAGATAAACTATCGCTCTATTATTGTCATGCAATTATTGTAATGGTCTCCTAAAGGTAATTTCGTATAAGGGCACAATCAAGTAAATTGCAAAGGTTACAGAATTGGCGTAATTGGGCTGCTCGCATTATCTTCAAGGTGGAGCGTCGTCATCATCCATCACACCTGTTAAAGTCTCTTAACTCATGGCTTTCAGTTAAAGGAAAGGTTGTATTTAAGATATTGTTGCTGGCTTATAAAGCCTTTCACAACCAAGCATCAAGCTACACGAATGATTATCTCGAGTTGTATATTCCTCTTAGAAGGAATCTACGTTCCCATAGTACCGACCCCATTCGTCTTTTCTGTCACCGAACTCGCAGTATAAAGCTGGGGAACGTACCTTTATTGAAACAGCTACAAAGAAATGGAACAATCTCCAGACTTTCATCAAGTCTGTAAGTTATACACACTTTTAAGAAATGATGTTTGTGATTGTAACACTTATATTTTTCCTCAGTTGTAACGATTTTATATATTTTGCACATGTATCTTTTGTGAGCGCTGGGATAAAGTTAAGCTATGTATAGCGTATCTAAATACGTGGTATCATTATTGTTATTGTTATTGTTATTATTATTATTATTATTATTATTATTATCATCATCATCATTATTATCATTGTTATCATTACTATGATTATAATTACCCCTGTTATGGTTCTCTTTCTCTTTCTCTCTCTCTCTCTCTCTCTCTCTCTTTCTCCGTGATGTTGAAATGGGCAGTAAATAAGAAGTCTGGGTTGACATTTGATCAAAGTTCCAAGAAATGATATAACTCTATGTTTGCGATAAACCCCTAGAGAGATTCATGAAGTATGGAAATTTCGCTATTTTTACTTGACCAATAATAAAAAAAAAATGTGAAAGAGGTCATAGGATATTGTGAAGTCCGAAGTATAACGTGTTCATCATTGTGGTTCATATACCGCCAACACTAGCTAGAAGCATTCTTTCGACGTCATCCGCAATGTTTGGTGATCTCAGGCTGCAATTTCGAGTAGCAACAGAAAGCAGGTTAAACCCTTTACCCCCACTTACTCTTCTATAGTTCAGAGCAAAAAGCCCCTTCACCCCACTTGCTCTTCATCTAGTTCAGAGTAAATAGAGAGAAGAAGAGGTTCTCTTAGTCTGTCTATTTGCGTCCGTCTTTTCGGCGAGGTCTTGTCCACGGTCCACGGTCACTGTTGATACACCAGCCTGGAAGTAAACAGCCCGTCACTCCGACCTACTAATTTCTCTAATGACACACCCAATCGCCTAGTCATTCGGATCAAAAAGACCTAGAGGTGACCTGTCGATTGCTGTTAATATTCCTCCCATAAAGAACATGAACAATCCCCCACTCTCTACTTACAGTTTATGTCTCTTTTGGCAATCTTGCCATATCCCCAACATACTCCGTTTCCCTATACCTGTTCCTGAAGTTTGATATGCTTCTCCTTGCTTCAAATTTCCTGAAACTTTCGTTCTTTGCTGAAGAATATCTGAATTAACGCTAGGCAGGAATTGCTTGCAAACTATCTTGTTACGACAACTATACAAAGAAGATCGAAGCAACAACAACAACAACACGGCAACCCTTCCAAATTCGACGTGTTTTTTTTTTTTTTTTTTGCGGTGGACTTATTGTGATGCCTATCCTTTTACCACTGGTAGTGGATTCCCTTGGTTACCAAGTTCTCCTCGCCCATCATCCTTTCTGTAATTGCCTTTGTGCTTTGGGATGCTATGTTTAATGGTACAACACTACTGTGACTACTCAGTACAAACAAACATTCAAATCTGTTGGCCGCCCCTTACAGGATGATGTATTTTCGAAACGTGCGATAAACTCCCTCCTTGGGTTTCTTGCTCCAATTGTTACTGATTGTGTCACAGGTCTTCTGCCCTGGGACGGTGCCTTTTCCGGCTTCCCCCTTCGTCAGGGACGAGATGTCCGATAAAATGTGTTTATTCTTCTCTTCCAGCAGTATTCATTTATTGTCAAAGGATGATATTCAGTCCTTTTCTTACAGTAGAATTGTCTCAATCACCATTGTGATCGGTGGCACGATCTCTTTATGAAAAAACCATTAGTAAGATTAATTATGATAGACATGATGTCTACTAAATAGAAGAAATGACGGGTAAGATTAATCATTAGCGTAAGGGATTACAGTTATCACTGAATTCTGCAGATTATGATAGGGGTAGTCGGCAATAACACATAATAGAAGCTGTTTCACTACACAACATTACTCTTGTACAAATAAAGACCAAAAGAACAAAGTAGCCTCAAATTGGCACCGATGTTGAGTTCGCAAGCAATCTATTCGTACAGGAAGTACTGTATCTCCTCACACACGAGGCTTCGTTTGCTCGATGTCATCTTGCGAGTATTTGACAAAGCAGCATCTTTTTGTATCTCCGGTACACTGGGCAGTGCCTTGAGAGAGATGTGTATCGTGGATGCGAATCCAACATTTTGATCGCATGCCTCTTACTGCCATGTCGTGCCCTTAGAAAGGCAATCTTCAGATCTTGGCAGATGAAACAGCTACAAGACCATTAGCCCTATCAGCTATACCAATACATGTACAATAATATTTGTAAGTAGCGCTATGCACCAGCCATCCCTTATAGACTGAGGTACAGAGGAAAGTTAACAAACAAACAAGCAAAAAAAAAAACAGACTGACGTCAGAGTAAGCAGGAGAACATTGCAACCGGAAACTAATCATTAACTACCGAATCATAACTGTAAGTCACTTTCCAACGAGGTGTGTATGTGACACGAGTTGATAGAACTCTAATATGCAGGACTCAATATACTGTCCTCAGAGATTCCGATGCATAAGAAAGGCTGCTTCTGTTGAAAGTCATGCCTTAAATCTCTTCTGAAGAATTACAGTTCATGTAAATATTAAGCGCATGGGTTGGGTCTTCAGGACAACTATAGCAACAAAGAAGAAAGTGGTCCAAATGCCATTTCTTACAAATCAGCAAAATGCGATTGTCTTTTACGCTAACAAAAGTGAGTAATGGCGTCTTGACTTAAATAGCTCTCAGTCTGTCAGTAAAAGGAATGTTTCTGTTCTATAATTGGCATCTAAGCTGCTAAGTCTAATTTGTAAAAGATGAATTGATAATAAAACTGATCTTATTTACCCGATTTGATTTTTTTAAACTTGCTAACTCTGTCGAGATTAGAAGAGGAAGGCAGGGATATCTGCTTCTACGAAAGTACGAATCTACCATGAAGAGGATATGTAATACTCAAATGTTCCTACGGAAAGTAGAGTTAAAGTGAACCATTTCGAAAACGGTTTGTCACCACCTTAATTCGTGCATAGATATCTTTCTTAGTATGGACAAAATACAATTTGAGGGTTTTCTCTGTTATAAGCTTAGCCATACAGTTCAACAACATTAGCAGTGCATTGGGCCACCACAATTTTAGACGCTCTCTCGAGTTCTCTAAGAAGACTGGTATACAGCGCCTTTAGGAAGGGCACTTTCCGCTTATGTTTGTCTCATCGTAATTCAGACTTCCTATTCATTGATTCCTTTATAATTGCCATGTATAGTGAATTGAAACTCAACGCAACTGAAGTGTATCGGCATATGCAAAGACATGCGACACGAAATCAAGTGATGAAAGTCCAAGTTAATGGTAACCGCAAGGCAGTGGAAAAATGTAATCTGCCATTTGTTAATATCCCTCGACCAGTAGCACCCTCAGACGAGAACGGCTCTAAAAATTGATGGAGGATACAATCGTGTTTAACTGAACTGAAGACAACTTTCCTTACTGAGAGATAGAGAAAAAAAAAACATCCGTGAAACCATAAAACAAGAGACCAAAAATCACAATAATGCAGCGGTATGCAGTTATTCCTGTCTTGCTTTGGCTTAAAAGGCGAACTGTGGCTGACGGCATATGATGCATGAAAATTATATGTGAATTTTGTGGAGGGGGGGGGTCGACTAGTTAACAATCGACTTTATGTTCCATGCATGATGAACAACGTCAACATGATGAAATGATGTAGCTCACTCGAGCGAAAGGTATTTAGGGGAACTTTTTCAACACCATAGTCTTCTTTGAAGACACATTAATGTTGAGTCTTCCAGGCGGATGCACTTTAAATCAATAGTCGATGAGTGGCTAAATACAAACTGTTAGCAAGAAAGCTGTTATAGTTTAATTTTTACGCCCTTAAGTGACAGACAGACAGACAGACAGACAGAGAGAAATTGACAGGGAGAGAGAGAGGGAAAGAGAGATAGAGAGAAAGAGTTAATGCATTCAAAGTGCTTTGAAACACATCTAGCCATTAAAGTTAAAGGTTATCGTACTAAAATACTTGATTCACGGGGTTTTCAATAACGAAAAAAAAAAAGATGTAGTCTCCAAACTGATGAACGGTCACATTAACGTGTATACATTTAAGCGTGTTTTCGACATATCTAGTTTAGTGAAAGGATCTCGCAGGGACACTGAATCAGTTCTAAACATGTAGGACGGTATCTTATCTTCAAAAGGAAACGTAATCGCTAAATTATCGCAAGTATTGGTGTTCCAAATGTATGAAGCGAAGGAGCCGGGGGGGGGGGGATGCTGGGCAGTAAATTACCGTTCTGTCTCTTTGAGGTGATATAGACATAGTGTCTTTTAGAGGTGCGATATAACACATGATATCTTTTAGCAGCTGCACTAATCATGCTCGTGGAAATGTGATGTGGAGAGTGTTACATACGACGACAGAAAAGGCAATTATTATGTTATACTGCATGGTCTATATCAACATACACTATTTCATTCTAACCTCGTTGGCACCCAGTCAAATTCTTGAATTACTATCTTACCTGAAGCGATGATACTGCTTGCTATCTATTTTCTGATCTTCGCTGCATTAGTCACGTGAGTGTATTATGACCAAGCACCCATCAGTATTTTATGGAGACCATTTAAAATAAATGCATATACATGCATGCGTGTGTGTGTGTGTGTGTGTGTGTGTGTGCGTGCGTGTGCGTGTGCGTTTGTGCGTTGTGTATTCTCTTCGAGTTAGATAGTTATGTTCACTTTTAGCGGTGAAAAGTCACATCGCTAGACAGTTGCCGTACTCAAAGCTGTCCATAATGTTATGACATATCTAGTGGTGTATGGCGTGTGTTTTCTCGCCATGCACAGTAAAGGTATCAGTTTTCTAGTCGCGAACGTTTGTAGGTTGTTATAGCTTTGCCGAGGGGCTGAGAATTTCAGTTACTATTTGTTTAGATGTATATGGGTGAGAATTTTGAACGATGTACAATTGCCAATTTTCGTACCTTATGACATTCTTTCCCTTAGAACACGCCAGGATAATCTAAGAAACCAGATTTTTTTATGTCATCTCAAAGACTGGTAAATTTTCTTTCAGGAAATATATGGTTTGGTTGACTTTTGCCTGATATTTTTCATTTCGCAAGGACTTAAAGCGTAAAAATACGGTAAAAACGCTATTTTCACAATAATTTTTGTTTTTCAAACTAATGATGTGCATTTTTAATGGTACGTGGCATCTAATATCTTACCATGTTCTGGATTTGACATATCATGGGTATGTACCACAAAATTATAAGAACTTTATGAGCACGTATAAAATTACAGAGAACAATTAAAATATCAAAGTCCTAAACAGACGAACGTCCGTGATGCTTTTATTTCTATCGCTGCTGCAAGTTCTACTTTGTTGTCCCAACTGTAACGTATACGAAAATTTGGTGTTCCACCTAATGAACATATCCTGCAAAAATTGTACGTCTGCTGGCTGTACATTGGACGTAATATTCTTTTATGCAAAATTATACTCAGTTTTCGTCACGGACGTGCTTCCGCTATTTTATAATAAAGATCGTAGCCCATGAAACGTTATTGGCGATATTGTTCTGAGTCGTAATCAACTAAGATCTAGCAACACGATAATATGCCTGTTTTGAGTTTCTGTCCATCCTTTGTCAAATAGGAACCGAAATTATATTTTTAGACGAACCTCCAAGAAAAAAAGAACGTCCGTGATGATTAAAACGTTTTCGAGTGGGACACCATCTTGCTTTGATGGCGAAGGTGCATTTTACCTTTGGCTCTCTAGCCGAGGAGCTGCATGCCATTTTTGGAGCGGACTGAGGTTCGTCCGCAGTTTTTGGACCATGCAATTCACCAAAAACCAAGCAAATAATTAATATTTTCTCTGAAAATTCACCTCCTGATCCCCCTCTGAGCAATATATATGTTGTAAGGATGTCAAATTTCTTATAATTTGCATTGACAATACCTTTTCAAAATTTTGAAAGAGTTAGGAAGGCTAGGTACTCTCTGCCGATTAGTTATCCGTCCTGGAACATGACCCTAGTAGTAGAAGGAACGTCCGTGATAATTCCAGAGAACGTCCGTGACGTATGCAATCCCTCCGATAGGGATAACTTGTCCCGAAAGTATCCTGTATTCTTTAAAACTTTTGGCTCGAATAGCGACAAATAAAGTTTTACAAAGTAGAAAATGAGTTTAGAGCAGTAGTTTCGGAATTTTTAAGGCGTTATGTGATCATGATGAACAAACAATTGAAAATTTACTCACAATTTTACGCTTGTTTTCCCTCTAATTATACAAAAAACAGCTAAACACTTAAAACAAAGTTATAGGAAAATGGAATGTTGCGTAATCTGTAATTTCTGTGCGTTTAAATTTCTTTCTAATGAGGTTCTGGAGACAATTTGTACTGTTACAGGTTCTGAAAGTTTCGCTCACGGACGTTCTGTCCGAGAAAGGAAATTTCTGACAATTACAAATATATCACTGCACATAAGATTAATGTTAGTTGAAAATATTACCAAATCACTGAGCCGCTCATACCCGAAAGTGAATAGCGTTCAGCACTCAATTTACCTGTAATAACAAACGGAAACGTTTTTTTCACGGATGTTCGTTGGTTGAATAAGTCAGTGGATTACATAGTAGGAGAAAGAGGATCAGTGCCACTTTTTAGTGGCAGGTGCTCTTAGTGTTTATCTTTTGAGTATGGTAGCTGCCATCTCAAACAGAACACATCCAGTTTTGGTCTCCATAACGGACGTTCGCTGTAATTGTCATGATATTAAATGTCTTAATTCGTTCTTATTTTTCTCTTCATGACGATTTTTCTCTCATTCCCTCAATAGCCTGAACATAATGCGACCAAACAGAAAACAAAAACAAAACAAAACAAACCAAAACAAATCCGAAAAGTGCTACGCAATCACATTAAGGATAATGACGGAAGAAGTCTGCAATGAGCATGTGTTGAATAAGAAACGGAAAAGTTTCAAAAGGACGTGGAAGCAGTTGAATGAAAATGACTGAGAAACAGAGAAGGGATCGAGCTCCAACACACAGAGAAAAGAAATGCCAGTGCACTCCCGTTATACCAAATTCCCCTGGAGAAGTTTTTGTTTGTTTGTTTATGTTTTTTATTCATCGAAATGCCGTCACAAGCGAACAAAAATCATGCAGTATACAATTGTCTGATGAAAACACACAAATCCTCCGCTTAACATCACATTGTGTTGTTTTATACTCATCAATGAAAAGCAGTATTCATTTGTAATTTTTTCAAAGATTTTTTTTTCTTCATTTCACATTTAAGAGACAGAGAGATCGTCAATTTGTTTGTGCTTTTGTGCTTACTTTGAAAACACATGTTAAAAAAATTAATGATTAAGAATAGGTTTAAGGTTGCACTTTGATACGTTCGCTCTTCCAAAGATTCGTTACTCCGATGTCCAAAGGTTTGTTATTCCAAAATGAAAAAAAAAAATGTAGTTAATTCAGGAGGTTTGTTATTAGAAATGTTCTTCGAAAAATAGATATTAAGGATCATTATTTTTAGGTCCGTTCTTCTAAAAGTGGAATGGGCCTGATATTCGTTTAGGTGAAAACGGTTATTATGAGGTTTTGAAATTGGAGGATTTTAGTTGTTAACTTGTTTCCCCACATTTGGATAAGCGAACATAATTTTTCATGTTCCAATTGATAAACCTTTCGGTTAACCTTCGGAGATTCCTATCATTTACCAAATAAAAAAGCTTCATAATTATACGAACTCTATCAATTTTCGTATTGACAAACTGTATGAATAACGAGCCTCCGAAATGACGCGCTACAAAAGGTTTGTTATAACAAACCATATTGTATAATATCGAAGTCACAAACATCCATCCAAGTTATATGGACTTATTGTGTCTTGTTATGACGAAACTTCGCAGTATCGATCCTATTATCATGTCTGACTAAAATAATAACACAAATTCTTCTCGGTAACAGTGTGTTACACAAGGAGCAAACACAGAGGGATTTCTTCCCAACGTATTCGTTTGCCCTCCCCAGCTAAACTTCGTATTTCTATATAACGGAGCACATTTCTGTTGTTTTTCTATATTAATTCTTTGTCATAACTTTAGCTGTGACCATGTTCGTTATATAAAAAGCAAATTTTGCATTGTAGACTTTATATAACAAGTTCAGGACCTGAATATTTACTTCATGATAACGAAATTTTGATAAATATATTCGTTCTCAAGGATGGACTACGTCACTGAGATTACACGTACGTTTGTACGTTCATTTACGAGAGATGGAAAAATTCTTTTCTTTGATTTCTCAGTATGAGAAGATAAACAAGCTTATATAATTGAGAATTGGTAATATCTATTCAGGATTTTGCAGAGGAGTTTGTTCTTGACATGAAATTGCTGTTTGTTGTGAGCAGAATGCGTTTCCAACTCAAGAGAGCTGCATTGTTCAATATCTTGTTTGTTCCGAACGTCCGTGAGCTACATGCGAACCTCCGTGATGAAAACTATGCTATGTTTGTTGGGTTATAGAGACTGCCCAGATGAGATACATTTTAAAAAGGTATATTATTATTTGGGAGTGAAGATTGAAGTATGGGATAGTGAAATAAGAGGTGAAAATATTGAGTTTCTGTAAAATGCGCGTAAAGTTAAGAAAGTGTTTAGCGGAAGAGCAATATTTCCACAGAAATGACGAATTTAGTTAAATCATCAGTTGTCTACCATTACGTACAGGTTAAGAGTACAAGCTTAATATTCTGCAATTACGTACACATGTCCCTTAAGATATTTCGTTAGGATTTTGAACTGAATCAGATCTTTGGAAACTATGTTAAATGGTATTCAAATGTATGTGCAGTACTATTCCTCACGGACGTTCGCTGCTCTGGACATGGTAAACTTCAGCGGTGAATAAAAACTTGTTCCTGTGGGAAAATCCTAGTATAATTGGGTTCATATTAAAGCTTGAGTTATACTCTTTTAGGTAAGATGAATGATTTGGAGAATTTCCTACTTTTTAAATTTTGCCTTGTTTTGGCTCAATTGTACATCGTTCAAAATTCTGACCCATATACGGTCATTTCACATCTACCCCAGAAGTGCTGAAAGTGGACGCATATATAGTATTATACATAGTAGTAGTAGTAGTAGTAGTAATAATAATGATAATGATGATGATAATAATAATAATAATAACAACAATAATAATAATAATAATAGTAATAATGATACTAATAATACTAATGCTAATACTAATACTAATAATACTACTAATAATGATGACAATGATATTGCTAACTATTTTAATGATGATAATAATAATAATAAGAAATATATCTCGTATGTTGTTTATTACTACACCCTATTGGAACATTATAGGTCAACGATGTCGTAAATTTGACTGAGTTTATGACGTCTTTTATCTTCCCTTTAGTGGTTACAGAGACCAACCACTGAAAACTTCTGCCAAGTAAATGTCCCAGTAAGTCTAAGATCTCAAACAATCATATCATTCCAAAGGTAAGGCAGATTTTTATAGAAGAATAGGAATAGTATGAGTCTATACTCGCTTCATTTTATGCCTACCCACGGAAGAAATAAAGGATTCTTGCCAATATGTTGCGATGAGTACACTTTCAACCTGCGCAGCCTTGATTTCATTCGGGCGTATCCCAAGCACAAACAACAATTTGTTTCATATCAAACATCGTCGCTTTCCGAAAGTTGTTTTTCGAGGATATCGCTGGAGGGAGCACGATACAAATACGAACTTCATCTACTGGAAATTGCGATTTACATCATCGCCAAACAAGTCAGAACGACAAACATGCACACAATAAGATCCAGGTGCGGAAAAGTGATGGAGCTTTCAAGAATACCTTGAGATGCGAGTCCGTGTAGTATTGCACTGAAGCAAAATCGAGCAATTTAAAGTATGCACAAAACAAAATGAGAATGTTGTGTTGCAATCTCCCGCTTCCATGGGAAATCTCTCAACTTAGCAGCCTCCTCCTCCCCCCCCCCTCCCTCTCAGTTTACATGACTTTATATCGCCTAAAGCCCCTCTCAGTTTTCATGACTTTATATCGCCTAAAGCCATTTCAAGTCCCATCGTTATATTCTTGGAGGCAGAGAAAATTACTTTCCTCCCATGAGGTTATACCGAATTCCGCCATGCTTCTAACTATGAACTACCGAGTGTTTTCTGACTATAAACATGTTGTCGTGACCTTGTGTGCATGGTACCTTCTGCAAATGGAATACGATGCGAAGAATAAAAAAAAAACGTTTACACCTAGCTAAACTGACCGTTTAGAGAGGCCAAGAGACAATCGTTATGATTTAATTACCTTTTATATGTCGTAATGAAATAATCTGTGTTTCGCAAAACCCTCACATCATCTATATGAATGCAATTCTTTAACTCCTTTTTTATGATCATAATATGAAAAATTCAATTAAGCTATCTCTTGTCGCCATCACATCCTTATTTTGGTGATTTCCAATTTCTTTTGTGGAAATTCTTTACATTTTCCCCCCGTAGTAAGTCTAACTGCCTATAGTTAGGTGTTTTACACGGCACCAAACATAGGAATGACAACAAGCATGACAAGGCTGAACTCATGCAAGGGAAAATTATCGACATAGCCAGCTATAAAAAAAGTGTAATTTTGATTCTTGAACACTTGTCATTTTCACCTTCGTTTTGTTAAGGGTCTTCTAGCTAACTTTGATGTATTACCTTTATGTCTTTATATAGAACAAACACTTTGGTCCGGAAATGGTACGCTACGTATAACCTTCAACTGGAAAGGGAAATGAATATCAATAATTTGATCGCATCACATAATGAAATGATTACCTACATTTAAGAGAAAAAATACATGAAATCACAATACCTCCGACGACGTATCTTAAAGAGAAACTCACTTATCCATCCGCTTGTTACCACTAGTTGATATAGCTTGTAATAGTATTAGATGGCAACAATTCACATTGATTGGCTGGATACACAAGATAGGGAATGTATCTCCAGTGAAGGGCTGAATCTCAGGTTGGGTAGAAATAATTACCGGCTCGAACAGCTCAGCTTACGATCTAAAAGCGAGTGAACCCTGCGACATAGCGATACGACTTGGCTTTAGACGATAAATGGAACACCTTGTGGCAAGAGCTAGAAAGATGAAGAGAATGTCTTGCTATGACCTTCATGAAGTCTTCGAACCAGCAAACACTAGTGTCTACGTCAAGGACGTGAGAACTTATATTTCTAATATCTAGATAAGAAATTGGAACTCTCTATCACGGCAGAATCATCAAATGATCAAGAGACTTAAAGTTTGCCAATTTGATTTAATGACCTCGAAAATAGACAAAAAAAGAAGAATACCTATTTTGTAGATTAGTGTGGGGGTAACAATCAGAAAAAAAAAGAAATCAAAAGATAGACTTAATCCAAGTTTGTGTGGGTGTATGTGTGTGTGTGTGTGTTTTGTTGTTGTTGTTGTTGTCGTTGTTTTGCAGTGAATGTTTGTGTGAGTAATGACTGCGATGAATAGAAATTTACAAATGAGTGAAAAAAAAAAACTTCCTAGATACAGATTCACTGATCGCATAACAAATTAGAAGACACATACGTCAGCTGACTTGATATAACATTCATCAACCAACAACAAGAGCAACAAATTGTTTTTTAAGTCCACAATAAAACTCAGATACGATCATTAACAAACAGTCTATTTATCTGTAATTTATTTGTATAAATCAATTTTAAATAATTTGTATTTATCTATATTTCCTCGATTAGGTCACACGCGACGCTTTCCCAAATAATGCCGATTTATGTCATAATCTTAAGGTTATTATGCATCTTACAATTATCGTCAAGTTTTGATCGGAAGTCAGTAAATGTTATTATAAAAGTGATTACAACTCACACCGGTAGTCGTGCTTCCTAAGATAAGTCTGTCCCCCCCCCCCCCCCTCTCTCTCTCTCTCTCTCTCTCTTTCTGCTAAAAAAAAAATGCGCAACCAATTAAATGACAAACAGTCACGGAGCTTGGAAGCTTCCACGTGCCCTTGTTGATGCAACTGATAATGAAACAATTTAGTAAGTCATTATAATGGATTATTCTCACCACAGATGTATTTCTGAGGATCCCCTCTTTCTTTGTTTCGACGGCAGACTCTTTTTTACTTTTAGAACAGTATGTCCCAGCTTGCTGAATTGAGATTAATGTTCCAAATCGCACGAAGGAGCTCACTGACGACAAAGATGATAACAATAGCTGACCGATAAACCTTCAGTAGACAAAATCTCCCAGTTCCAAAAAGCAGGGTAAATGTCTCCACCTCATTTAAGAATGGAAAACTTTACACGGCTTTCAGATCCTTCACTCTCCTGCGTCAGCTCTGTACAAACACAAGCCTCAGAATGGACGTAAGGTTTAAATGCATCCGGAGGAACCGCATTTCACAGCACGTGACAGACTGAATGCGGCAAAAAATGCCTCTGTCTTCAGGGAGTCAGCCGCCAATATGCTCGGTACATCGTACATTGCGATTTCCGTCGACTCGTGAAGGGGAGCGCCAGGTTACACGCGTGCTTCTATTGAACACGTGACGAGCTCTGGTGTACAAGCCATCGTATTTCATTATCTACTGCTGAGCTAATGACAATGTTAGCTTTTGTCTTCTTTCTTCCGAAAAGGCTCGTTTACCGACCATCTCTTTATGTTTTCATGCTGAGAATTAATCGCCTAGTCTAATAATGTACGAGTTTTTGTCTGCTTATACTTGGGAATTGATAAACGTTCGTCTTGTCAATTATGGTACCGGGGTCCCGTCATCAACGTATCACCGTATAACCGGGAAATAAGACGATTTTGTAGCTCCCAACATAAAACATCAATCTGTAACTTTGCTCTTTTTCAAATATATCATGAGAAACACAGGGACTGTTATATCACAATTCCAGTCACATGATCAAAAAGGTCATACCGACTAACTTTGTCAGGAGATCATTCATGAACTCTTTGTAGAGCAGTAATCAGTCATGGGTATAGCCAACACCGAGCTTCAATCACTAATAAACATTAAGAGGGGGAGTGATGGAGAGAAAGGGACTCAAGTCAAGTTAAGGTACCTCAAGACCTGACGATTGAAGGAACTTTGGAGAGAAAGGGACTCAAATCAAGTTAAGGTACCTCAAGGCCTGACGATTGAGGGAACTTTGGAGAGAAAGGGACTCAAATCAAGTTAAGGTACCTCAAGGCCTGACGATTGAGGGAACTTTGGAGAGAAAGGGACTCAAATCAAGTTAAGGTACCTCAAGACCTGACGATTGAGGGAACTTTGGAGAGAAAGGGACCCAAGTCAAGTTAAGGTACCTCAAGGCCTGACGATTGAGGGAACTTTGGAGAGAAAGGGACTCAAGTCAAGTTAAGGTACCTCAAGACCTGACGATTGAGGGAACTTTGGAGAGAAAGGGACCCAAATCAAGTTAAGGTACCTCAAGGCCTGACGATTGAGGGAACTTTGGAGAGAAAGGGACTCAAATCAAGTTAAGGTACCTCAAGGCCTGACGATTGAGGGAACTTTGGAGAGAAAGGGACTCAAATCAAGTTAAGGTACCTCAAGGCCTGACGATTGAGGGAACTTTGGAGAGAAAGGGACCCAAGTCAAGTTAAGGTACCTCAAGGCCTGACGATTGAGGGAACTTTGGAGAGAAAGGGACTCAAATCAAGTTAAGGTACCTCAAGACCTGACGATTGAGGGAACTTTGGAGAGAAAGGGACCCAAGTCAAGTTAAGGTACCTCAAGGCCTGACGATTGAGGGAACTTTGGAGAGAAAGGGACTCAAGTCAAGTTAAGGTACCTCAAGACCTGACGATTGAGGGAACTTTGGAGAGAAAGGGACCCAAATCAAGTTAAGGTACCTCAAGGCCTGACGATTGAGGGAACTTTGGAGAGAAAGGGACTCAAATCAAGTTAAGGTACCTCAAGGCCTGACGATTGAGGGAACTTTGGAGAGAAAGGGACTCAAATCAAGTTAAGGTACCTCAAGGCCTGACGATTGAGGGAACTTTGGAGAGAAAGGGACCCAAGTCAAGTTAAGGTACCTCAAGGCCTGACGATTGAGGGAACTTTGGAGAGAAAGGGACTCAAATCAAGTTAAGGTACCTCAAGACCTGACGATTGAGGGAACTTTGGAGAGAAAGGGACCCAAGTCAAGTTAAGGTACCTCAAGGCCTGACGATTGAGGGAACTTTGGAGAGAAAGGGACTCAAGTCAAGTTAAGGTACCTCAAGACCTGACGATTGAGGGAACTTTGGAGAGAAAGGGACCCAAATCAAGTTAAGGTACCTCAAGGCCTGACGATTGAGGGAACTTTGGAGAGAAAGGGACTCAAATCAAGTTAAGGTACCTCAAGGCCTGACGATTGAGGGAACTTTGGAGAGAAAGGGACTCAAATCAAGTTAAGGTACCTCAAGGCCTGACGATTGAGGGAACTTTGGAGAGAAAGGGACCCAAGTCAAGTTAAGGTACCTCAAGGCCTGACGATTGAGGGAACTTTGGAGAGAAAGGGACTCAAATCAAGTTAAGGTACCTCAAGACCTGACGATTGAGGGAACTTTGGAGAGAAAGGGACCCAAGTCAAGTTAAGGTACCTCAAGGCCTGACGATTGAGGGAACTTTGGAGAGAAAGGGACTCAAGTCAAGTTAAGGTACCTCAAGACCTGACGATTGAGGGAACTTTGGAGAGAAAGGGACCCAAATCAAGTTAAGGTACCTCAAGGCCTGACGATTGAGGGAACTTTGGAGAGAAAGGGACTCAAATCAAGTTAAGGTACCTCAAGGCCTGACGATTGAGGGAACTTTGGAGAGAAAGGGACTCAAATCAAGTTAAGGTACCTCAAGGCCTGACGATTGAGGGAACTTTGGAGAGAAAGGGACTCAAGTCAAGTTAAGGTACCTCAAGGCCTGACGATTGAGGGAACTTTGGAGAGAAAGGGACCCAAGTCAAGTTAAGGTACCTCAAGGCCTGACGATTGAGGGAACTTTAGAGAGAAAGGGACCCAAGTCAAGTTAAGGTACCTCAAGGCCTGACGATTGAGGGAACTTTGGAGAGAAAGGGACCCAAGTCAAGTTAAGGTACCTCAAGGCCTGACGATTGAGGGAACTTTGGAGAGAAAGGGACTCAAATCAAGTTAAGGTACCTCAAGGCCTGACGATTGAGGGAACTTTGGAGAGAAAGGGACTCAAATCAAGTTAAGGTACCTCAAGGCCTGACGATTGAGGGAACTTCGGAGAGAAAGGGACCCAAGTCAAGTTAAGGTACCTCAAGGCCTGACGATTTAGGGAACTTTGGAGAGAAAGGGACTCAAATCAAGTTAAGGTACCTCAAGGCCTGACGATTGAGGGAACTTTGGAGAGAAAGGGACTCAAATCAAGTTAAGGTACCTCAAGGCCTGACGATTGAGGGAACTTTGGAAAGAAAGGGACCCAAGTCAAGTTAAGGTACCTCAAGGCCTGACGATTGAGGGAAGTTTGGAGAGAAGGGGACCCAAGTCAAGTTAAGGTACTTCAAGGCCTGACGATTCAGCACTCATACGTGTTCAGTTACAACAACCTTAATCTTCTAACTAAAGGGAAAATATTGGGAGACAGAAACTTTATAATTATCTATTAACAAAGAAAAATGTCTGAAAATGCAAATAAAAGTCAATATTTCAGCTGCTAAGAATGCCGCTCACGAAGAACATTGCAAATGATTCCTGTGACTAACGTCAGCACTCGAATAGGAAACACTCATGGGAGTCTGCCTTTTTTTTTTTTTTTAAATCTATTCTAGAGACTCCTTTTCTCTCGGTTCTAAAATTCTGATCGTATGAATATTTTGGACAGAATTTTAGCAGCTGTTTATCACATATCAGTTCAGAAGAGAGAGGGAGAGAATGAAAAAACAAACAAACAGGATTTTGATTAGAAAACCATAATGTGGTTCTAAATGTCTTTATAGATTGCGATTCTGAGATGATTTATTGAACACATTCCTTAACAACAATATTCTGATCTGGAAAGGGCAGAGAGATACATGGAAAGCCAATCATATGATGCAGGATAGAAAAGAAATAGAAACAATATGGTGAGAGGAGGGAACCTGAGCAGAGAGAGGAGGAAGAAGAAGGTGTGAAGGGGAGTGAGAGATGGTACAAGCTGAGATTGAATGATGAATAAATGAAAAGACAAGATTAGAAAGCATGGTGGAAAGAGAGGAAAAGAACAGAGAGGAAGAAATGTTTCACTCATTTTTTTTTCTCCTTTCAATGGCAGATGAGTTAATTGATCATTGCACACTGATATTTTGCCATAACCGGGTTAGAAAACATGGATAGTAATCGAGCAGAAAAATGCATTAATGGTAACTGATTTAGCCTTTATTAGCAAAGCTGTCTGGATTGAAAATAAAATCTAACTGCATTGTGTGTGTTTGTGTGTGATATTCATTTCATTCTAATGTTTGATAAACCTCGTGTTGTATCACTGCGATTTGGCTCGGCTTATGATAATCAAAACGTTCCAAGAGTTCGTAGTGTGAACGAAACTGGACAAGTGCTTTCGGAGAGGGTATCAGTGTCAGAATAAGTAGCTTTAGTGATATCAATGGTAGACTACTGTCGCCCTGCTGGAACCCGGCCGGAACGTGTCTAGCAAGCGAATGGCCAGACTTGCTGAAAGCAGATGTAGATAGAAAAAAAAAGGGAGACACACCAAAAGAGCCAAAACCGAACAAAAAAATTCATGTGATAATAAAAGATAAAGCAAAGGAACATCACGTCGAGAAATTAATGAGAAGATAGACACACTTCACCTTTGAAATCAATCTTATTCCCACTTTCCGAAAAGAAGGTCTATGTATAGCCCCTCCTAAATGCCTATCAAATCTAGTGTAAAGATGGCAATTATTACATGACGTAAGAACAGCGTGTGTCAAAGTTCAAAGTAAACTACTGAGTACCTTAATTTTAGGCAGAACGAGCTGCTCGTAAGGTCTTCCATTGCCATTAAAATCCTGCATTCATGTCAAGAAATAAACTTCCATCCTTTAATAGAGGCATGTCTATTTGTTTTGTTTGTTAATTTCCTTGTTTGTTTTGGGTATTTCTTTTTTTTTTATGTGTCATTATGCCTACAACTGAATATACTAGAATTAGTGGAACGTTTTGATCAAGAAAATTGTGTGATTTTTTGAACGACACAAGCATAAAGGTTATTTTCGTCACCTCATGCAATTTTCCATCGCCAGTCGCTTCCAATTTTGAGCCGCATTTCCTCCAACCAATATATTTCCGGTCCAAGCTGCCATGCAGCAACTGCTTTCAGTGATGAGTAGTGAGGGTCCGCATGTTTTGAGGTTGAATTATTGAACATAGGCCCGTGCATCCCAACGAATTCTCTTGCTAGCGATTCTTAAGTCTTTTGACCCTAAAAATCTGATGCCATGAATATTGTGCACACAATCATTTTACCATAATTCATACCTACATAACGGCTTATTTTGAGAGATGAAAAAAAAAAACCAAGAAGAACAGGATTTTTGACTAGGGAACCTTAACACGGTCGTACATTACTCTTGCACTTTCAAGATTCAAGAACAACGTAATCAGGTGTCCAGGATGCGCGTACGAGCACACACAAAACACACCCACACACCCACACACACACACACACACACACACACACACACACACACACACACACACACATAACACATTCATATACATCTTGTATTATGTAGAATATAAGCAGTGTTGCATGAGAGTAATCAAAGATTCTACCTTACCTTATCACGTGTTTTCCATTGCACTCAACTCAACGAAATACGTCCTTGCCAAGCAGATTCATATACCACTTCCTTTATGCAGCACTTCCTGTGTTTAATATGCATAAAGAAAACAGTAAACCCAAATATTCATGGATCAATATGCGCATCTCTTACTGACGTCTGAAAGGCAGGGAAAAAAGAAACGCCTTCCTTAATAAGAAACAGGCGTTGTTATGTTTCGAGGCCACTATAGGGTAAGGACATTTTTATCATCATCGGGACATTCTTAAGATTAAATACTCTCTTCAGTGAAGATCTACATCGACTGTTTTGTCCAAAAACTCGAAGTGAATTAGTGACTGTGTAGCAAGCAAGGACTTTAATGAATTTCCCACCTCATAAATGTGTTACTTCACCAGGCCATTTTAAGGAATGCGCTGAAAATGCATCTCTTTCCACATTCATAATGACAGTAAGACTGTTTGCGTTCAAGTAGTCATATTTTGTTAACGCTATCACAGCTTTACTATGTAAAGTACGTGATAGATAAATGATGTTGGCGATGATGATGATAACATTAATGATGACAGTAAAATAAATGTTAAAATGACACCATTTTCCAGCTATTGCTATAACACTTTTAGTATAGTTAAATAGTACAAACGATATTTGTAATTACAATCATCCTCAGTCCCATCATGATGATGATCATCAGATTCTCTTTTTGTTAGAAGATCATCTATAACAGACAATGCGAGGACTCTTTCACCCAGAGAGAGAGATAGAAAAAAAAAGAGAAACCAAGATATTACTTTCTGCTCATTTTAGAAGGGTGGGGTGTTCGGAAGTGGCTCACCTCTTTCTCAAGTGTGAGATCTTATCTCATTTAAGGCAGACGTTTTCTATAATGGATAAAACTCTCAATATGCGTGGCACATGGAAGATCAGAGGGATGCAAACCTCCTGCCAGCTCCCATATCCCCACCCCCCCGTCTCTTTTTTTTTTTTGGGTGCACTACGCTTTTATAATCTACAATGTTGCTAACATTCGTTCTCTGTGCAAATACAACATTGTGGACGGCCTGGGATATTCACGTACTCCCTTGGCACCTGTCCCGTTCATACAGAAACAGAAATCGTCAGTGCAAAGGAATGAAAAACACTCAACACAAAATGTAATGAAATACTGCCAACATTACTGCCATAATCACTGTCCTCATCTTTAGCATCATGTTTATAGATAGACAAACAAAATGACTAAACCATGAAGACTGAAATCTTAAGACAAGTGATTTAGAAAAACAAAGGCTTGAAAAAAATGAGAATGTTGAGATAATAGAATCTCTCTATGACTCTTGGAATAGGCCTTGTCAACAAACAGCTGTGTTTTGATGACAATTGGATGTTGAGAAAGACGATGATGTACAAAGGCGAGATAAGAAGAAAAGATGAGACAAGAGAGATGAGGAGAGAGGAGAAAGAGAAGAGAGTTTGAAATAAGGAGAGAAATGAAGGGAGAGAAAGGAAAATCAAGTGTGCAGAGCATAGAAAAAAAAACAGAGAGAGCGGTGTTCCCCTGATTTAATTCACAACCCACTGATGGCACGCAGAACGATTGACAAGACCTGATCGATGTAGAATAATGTGACTCGAAGCAATGTCGCCTTCTTACAGACATAAAGGGAAAGCTTTAGCTTTAGGAATCTTTCACATTCAGGAAAGCCGCAAAAAAGGCGGTGGAGGCTTGTAGTCGTGATATGTACGGGACAAAAAAAAATAGAGAGAAAAAATGGAACAATACCCTGTGGGAGTTCGATTTTGAGCAGTTTGAGACGACCCTGCCAGCAAATTATCATCAGGGTTCACTGTGTTTTTTCCATTCCTGACTAAGCCTGTTGGTGAGATGAAAGCAAGAAAATTGATTGATAATTTGTCTACCCCTACTCTGTCCTCAACTTTCTCTTCATCTTTAATAATGTTCCTCTCTCCCCCTCTCTCTATCTTTTTCTATCCATCTCTCTCTATCTTCATATTTATGTAGTTATGTCTGTCTGTCTGTCTCTTTCTTTTTCCCTACAATTCCTTTTACATATGTATTTGTTTCTTTCTATCGCCTCTGTGTATTTCATCTCTATCTCTCTTTTTCTACGTATCTATCTTTATCTATTTTTCTACGTATCTATCTTTATCTATTTTTCTCTGTTTGTCTATCTCTTTCTATGTATGTATTTATAACTATCTCTTTATCTGTCTGTCTGTTTATCTTCCCATCGGTCTATCTATCTATTTACCTATCCATCTATCTTTCTATCTACTTATTTGTTTGTTTATCTATCAATCTATCAATCTATCTATCTGTCTATCTATCTATCTATCTACGCATCTATCTATCTATCTATCTATCTACCTCTATCTATCTATCTCTCTTAGTGTCCTCGCCGTGCTTTCATTTTATATGTCGTTGGCTGTCAATGCATACATACCTTCTTTCTACCGACACATTCATTTGTTGTATGTATCTGGTCATTTATCCATGTTCCCAAATATCTTCGTATCGATTCAAGCGTCCTGTATGTTAACTCATCTTTCTTTCTTATCAATATTCCTTTCTGTCAATATATCCATGCTGTCATCTGTTTGTTTGATATTTTTATTGTGATATGATACAACCGTTACCAATCATATTTTCGACAGTTTGGAACGATCTCGGATGCTCAGCAACTGCTCAGCGCCGATGATTTTGTCTTGCGGCTAAAACTTTACTTAGTGGTCATTAGAGTCCCGGATGTCACTTTAGATGAATTTTCACAGCAATCGACTAGAAGGAAGATGATGTCTTAAAGCTGTTAGCATGGATGGGATGTGTAGAAAACGTAAAAGAAGTTTAGTGCTTTCTCCATAGTATGTTGATGTAAAATGGAAACATCGAGGCCAAACCAACCAACAAGGAAAATGGGTTACAAAAACAAGAACAGATCACTGTGGAATTGGACTTCACTAAAAGATTTTTGCTTTATGCACTGATATATGAAATGTGCAAAATATGTACAAGATTATTGAGTGACAAAATCTAGGGGAATCCAAGCAAAATCTATTCACACAAACAAATTAATGAATATTTAAATTCCAAATCGGAGCATGAATGATCTTAAACTGAAGTGATATGGGTGGTAATGGCCAGATAGTATGTTTTTCGTAGTGCTATTCTTCAGCACTGTAACAATGCTCAATTCAAGAGTTTTACAACACCTCATCATGCTTGGGGTCACTGCAATCAAGACAGACCCGCATGTATACTTATGTAACATACCGGCACCCTTTGGTCGGTAAACTATCTGATGTATAAAATCACAATGTTTGCATTACTTTACATGTCTCGTCTTTTGGAATCAAAGCTACGAAAATCAACAGGAGATTTTTATTCTTTTTTTTTCTCTGATTGCATGTCCCGAGGTCTGACAAAGCTTCTGGTCATTCAAAATTAAATTTTGAATGACTCTTTGGAAAAGAAAAATAAAGCAACAATCTTTTAAATCGAAAACTGATTTTTTTTTTTAAATGGCATTTATACAAATTGAGACAGAAGCAAAGAAATCTGCTCTTTCGAGCCTTATTTACTGGGCAAATTGCAAGGATTCTTCTTTTCTTCTGTAACTTTTTGTACTTTTTTGTAACTTTCTGTAATTTTTGTGATATTTACGTAATTATGAATGAAGGTCATGAATTCGTGTGGTTCAAGTTAAGTCATTGATGATTACACTGCCAGTGTGCTATATGATTTCCTTTTAAACAAGGCATTAGAAAATTATCAATCAATGTCATACTTTGTGATCACAGCTCCCCTGCACATCATCCCTGTCATGTTAATTACCCTTCTCTCTCAGGTTATTATTGTTCTCTCAAAGGAGAATCACTTCTTTCTTTCTGTCCCGAGAAGCAATTTCATGTTTGTATTAAAATGTACAAAAGCAGAGATGACAAGAGTGCCCTGTCTATCCGCTCTTGGCAAGATGTCAGTCGTTATGACTCGTGACGCTGTTGGCGCGAACTCAGTCGGTGCAATAACCTCTCCATTGTCACTTCACCTTCCCTCTCCATCCCGGATGAAAAATTCATCAAGCGGTTTGAGTGACAGCTAATCTGAGAATCTTTCTCCCAGAATCGACCTCCCCCCCCCCCTCCTTTGACGAAAAAAAAAACGACACCATAAAAACAAACATTAAAGAATTTGTCAGACTGTCGATTGTACAAACATGAGGAATAACGGCAAACCCACACAAGAAACGTTCATATTTCTATCAAATAATATGAGTGAATAACCTGAAATCAACAATTGACAGTTTCCATTTAAACTAAATTTGTAAGAAAGAGAATGGAATATGTATATTTATATTGAATGATGGTGAAAGAGGACGGAGATGATAATGACAAGGAGAAGAGAAATGAATGGTGACAAGAAGACTGAAAGAGACTAAGAAACTATTCAAAGAGAAGTGTATCCATGCCTATGGTGTACCCTACACTGATCGGCGTGGACGATGATATGATTATTTTTTTCAACTGAAGTGGCCCATCGCCACACACCCTCAGTAAACGTCTAATGGAGAAGCACAACTCGACACGGACAGACGGAGGCGTCTCATTTCTCCCCTTGACCCCCCCCCCCAGCGTCTCTAGTCCCTGACGCCACATTCTCCCCTCATTCAACCTGAGTCCCGATGACATTTACGCCTAATGTCATCACTTATGTTACACACAGCACCTACAGTCTTATCCGTTTTAACTGTGTGTTCACTGTAATAACATTGAAAAACTATATTGATGTCGATGACAATGACCAGGGAGAGATATATCAGTAGTGTTTTTGTTTGTTAGTTTGTTTGTTTGTTTGTTTGTTTCTTTCTTTTCTTTTCTTTCTTTCTTTGTTTTTAATGAAGACAAGGATTATTCTAATCGGTATTTAGTCTTTAACTTTTGTACCAAATATGACTATATTCTTCGCGAAAGGTTTAGGAGTACACGTACCTCCAGGTGAGGAAAAGCTTCAACAGTTCAACATGGAATGAAAACGGGATTTTTTTTTTGTTTTGTATTTTTACCATATGACACGTGGTACAGTAAAGTGAAGCATTGTATGTTAATACAAAAATAGTTATTATCTATACCATGATCAACTGCAATATCACGAAAGAATAAACACATTTTTTCTCACTTCTCAATATGTTCTCGACGACTTTCTCATTTCCCTACAGTTAATGTCACACTATACTCGGTGTTTTCTTTCTTGTCCTTTCGGCATCACCCTTTTGGCTACAATGACCAGTTTGTCCTGTTTATTTCTTGGTTATACATGTTATTTTTTTTACTTTCCATTTCGGCAATACAAGACGATAGAGTGAAGAATCATGATTTCACTAGAATGTGACTATCATTTACAACGACCAATCAGCTAGAATTATTTCTTTGACTAGATGTAGGCTGCTAAAGTATATTTACCCATGTCAAGGTATAGATTTGGCCTATATGCATCAAGCGTGCCTCACTATTTCACCAATTCAATTTAATAACTCGATTTTGAACCGGGTACGTGCTAAAAACGGTAAGAGTGTTGAACACTGAATGTTAATACTAATCGTATTCTCTTATCTCTTTATCCCATCCCCCTCTACCCCCCCCCATGTCTCTGTCCCTCTGTCCGTCTGTCTGTCTCTCTCTAACTCTCTCTCTCTCTCTCTCTCTCTCTCTCTCTCTCTCTCTATATATATATATATATATATATATATATATATATATATATATATATATATATATATATATATATCTTTCACTCATTCTGTTATCTTCTTCCATACAGTATATATAGAGAAAACAAAGAGACAAAATTGTCATCCACGGTTAAAAGCTGGCATAGCAATCTTTGATGTGATTATGACAAAGCAGCACATGGCACGGCAGGGACCCTATATTACCACAGAGCTAGCTCCACGGCATATTACATTTTGTGGCCAATGTGAAAGGTCTACCAGACTGAAAAGGAACCTGCAGTAAGAGTCAGCTTTTTCCTCCACCTTTTTATTTCCTTCCAGTTCTCCTGATGGTGAGACTCAATACGTATTATCGATCGGACACTCGATACCTGTATCGGTCATGGACATGAAGAAGACAAAAGAGTGGTGGAGTAGATTGAGCCCTCCCTGAGTGCATTGGTAGAGCTTCGAAGGGTCATTGAGATTGGGATTATCTCTGAGGGGGTAATCGGCAGTGTAAGGCCCCGAGCAGATGTGCTCTTGTGACCGCTAAGCCCTGATCGAAAGGCTTAAGGTGACGATCAGAGAGCTGCTAGTATCCTTGACATGGAGGAGGAGCTTTGGTTGATGACAATGATGACAACATTTTTAGCGCTGACTGACCTTAAATCTTCTCAGTATTTTCGAAAATGATAATTTTAGCAAAACACGTGATATTAAGATGCAAATTTTACGAGCACGATTACGCCAAATTTAGTGATATGAAAACGATACTGTTTGCGTACTAGGAGTGTATATAGGAAATGTCTCAACACAAATATCATCAATAACCTTACTACAGCACAATACGGGATAACAATAAAAATATAAACTGTCATGTCCATGGAACTGTGATAGAACCTGGACTATCTCCAAAGAGCAAGGGGGCTTTGATTGGTCAAATGGTGGAAAATGGAAAACATGTGCACACACATGTTTTGTTTACACAGCTCTTTGTAGAACCTGGAATCAGTTTGAAATGTCCTAAACTTTATCATGAAAACGCATAATCTGCATGACATTAAAGTGATATTTACGTGAGTTTTTAAGACTTTCGGTAGAGACAACTGGTAAAGGGGAAAAATTCAACGCTGAAGAAAAAGAAAATGATTTGACGGGCATTTTCTTTCATTCCTCCCAGCAAACCTTGAGTAGAATATTTCCATGTCAAGTTTACTGCATAATTTTAACTCTGCATCAATGACCCTAAAATAGAGAGGAAAAAGAAGCTAGTGCCTCTGGAACCTTTGAATCAACATAATTACAATGCATTTGTGATAATGATAAAAAGAAGAAGAAGAAGAAGAAGAAGAAGAAGAAGAAGAAGAAGAGCAATGCAAGTGGTATATTGATATAATTACAACATCAACGATAACAAAAGTAAGGGTATTGTGTAGTTATGATAATAAGAATGATAATGACCAAGGTGGTACTAATGATGATAATGGTGATGATAACGATAAATACTATTATCATTACTGTTATCATTGGTAGTAGTTGTATTAGTAGTAGCAGTAGTAGTAGTAGTAGTAGTAGTAGTATTTGTTATTATCGTTATTATTGCAATTCTTATTACTATTGTTATATAAGTGATAATAACAACGATAATTGTGACAATCATAATTTGATCATATGCATCCAGGGTAGCCTCTTTTGTGCATCGGCAGGTACAAATAATTTATTGGCCCGCTTTTAGAGACATGGACATTAAGTTTGAATTTGGATAGGAATTCGGTACCGTCGTTGAAAAGTCGAGAGTCCTATTTACTTCATCTGAGTGTCCCAACATAAACAGAAAGGTGGATCATCTATCCTAATTATGATTTGTTGAAGTACAGGAGATGGAGCTTCATGTCGTTGGGACAGACGCATGCGCAGTTCTCTTCCCAAAATGGCGTCGAGATAATCTTCTCACCTCCCACCTTCAAGCTGGTCAATATTGCTCAAATGTAACTCGGTGTCTCGTCATCAAGGAATCCAATTCACCATCTACCCCCAACCGACACTCTCTTCCTATCGCTCCATTTCTTCGAGCTACATCTTAATCTTGGCTCTGTGTCTTCCCTCGCTCACTCACTCTCTCTCTCTCTCTCTCGTTTGTGTTTGTGTTGTGTTTTTTTTTTCTTCAAACGAATGAAGTGCTGCAATTGCTTTGCAATGCGTCAAAACTTGAAGTGAGAAGAGGACATTGGGATTACTTGAGCATGTGCCCCCAGTTCTTCGGAACTGAGAGCATAATATCTCCGAATCACCTGCCTTAAGTTACGTGACTGTATCTGATCGTTCTTCTTCCTATGTTTATCTGTTGATTTAATTTCGTTTGTTTTCAAGTATAGTTCATGTCGCTGGAGTCTGTAGAAAAAGTCACGCTGACAGGCTCAATGACAAATCAATATTAGTCTAAAGAAGATGTAGGATTTTCATCATTAGTTTCTAGAAGTAATTTCCACCAAATGTGGGGCACCTACGGCCACTGGCAAACGCTCCAAAAACCCGGTATTTCGATAGCTCCATCTCAACTACATTCTCCCTTTACTATCAGGGAGATGGGACTTTTTCCCTGATACTATTACCCGTAGCCTTGTCTAAAGTCCCAATCTTCCTGCTCCGACTTTTAATACCCAGCTCGCTGCTAGCTTTCATGATCATCATAGACATAATGTGATTAGCCAGTGTTTATGTACAGTCTTCGCAAGCTATCATTTGCTATCGTCGAATTTCACAATAAGAGTATACGAGATATCTCGTATAGTTTCCAGCGAGCAAACACGCATCAAGTAAAACATTACGGTACCTTTAACGAAATATGCCACATGCCTCGGTGTCTTACAGGACAGTGTACAGGATTGAATGGGATGGTTGCTTGATGAAGCTGGTATCAAAAGCTTCTTTCATCTTGATGAGCTACCTAGCTTTTAAGGACTTTGATAGCACCAATTAAACTGTGAAGGTTTAGGTCTATTCGATTAATTCTTTGTGCAGTGAATGGAATTTCATTCAAGAGACAATCATACTCAGTTTCCTTTTTCAGTGCTCTTCAAAATCCCCCCCCCCCAAAAAAAAAAGAATATATACGTCTGAAAATGTTACATAACATCAGTTTGATATCTACTATATTTCAGCCCTGATCACCCAGATCAATGGGTTTGGGTAGTTTTTGTTTGATAATCCTATACATTGTCCAATTAAACGTCTGCTCGCAACGTTAATTACCTGTCCATTATAGGTTAATGTGTGAAATTTGTGCACGTTTGGCTCATAGGCAAAGAAGAGTTAAAGTTTGGTGCACACATTAGAATAGTGTTATGAATGAGGGATAGCTATGAGAAAAGAATGCAAGAGTCTCACAAGTGTAAGGATGTATACCTAGTCCTTGTCGTCATTGTGCTTCAGAATATATATATATATATATATATATATATATATATATATATATATATATATGTGTATATATATGTACACATATATATATTTCTTACATCTTAGGTGACTCTATACCACGAGTAAACACTGTATGGATGCGTTTGAGTACGTCTACGCCGACACAACGGGGAAAAAGTGAACGCCTGAAAATATTTAAAGCTTTAAGATTACAACAGCAAAAATAAACACGAAACATTTTATCTGTTGTGGGTGAGATGATTACTGTTATTTTGTGCCCAAAGTAGTCCTCACTATATGTAAGCTAATACTTTGACTTACCTTGCTTAGCACCACTTGATGATGACCAAGTTAAAACGACTCCACGTAAGACCTCCTCAGTCCGCTCCGCTCTCTTTCACAAGTTACGCATACCTGTTTAGTTAATCCAGATTGTGGGTGGGTGTGTGTGTGTGTGACCGTGAATTATTTGTGGACACAATTCATAGTCGATAAAGGGTTAGTCTCAGACTCAGTCTCGTTATCTCTTCAAATGATACGTAACGAATTATCGCATTTAAGGCCCCTCATATCTTTCAAAATGATATGAAATGAACTATCGCATTTTGTGCTCCCCATCAATTATCGAAAACCGTCAAAGTAGTGTAGAGGTGTAACAACGACAACAATATTTTCTGTCCCAAGTGATGTACCTATAAAAGGTTCATAAGATGAAATTTCTTTCAAATACTCTAAATGAGACATGGAGATGTGATGATATGTCACACTGAATTCGATAGATTAAAAAAAATATTCGAAAATCTAAACGCGCTATAAAAGGTAAGACAATGGATGATAAACTAAATATTGAATATCGCAAACAGCAGAGTATCTGATGTACTATGATGAATCAACCACTACTCTAGGAGCTTGTACTGTGGCCAACCTCGTACATCGAAACATTCTTAGAGGACAAAAATACAATGTGTAAACTCATTCTCGTTTCATTCATTCCTCAGTGGAGATATCTCCAGTAGGCACAAGACAACACGAAATGGACAATAGCTGACATAACCACGGTATTAAGAAAATAACAGCGGGTTGATCAACCTCCAATTAATGACACAAACACATCCACAACAATTGCAAAAATCATTGATTTTTTCGCCCTTTATTTGACCTAGCAGTGTTGTGTGTGTGTGTGTGGGGGGGGGGGGGGGGGGGTCAGTTTTCCAGGGAGAGTGGGAGGGGTGCATGGGACCAGTCTTATTTTCCTTTCTCCAGGAAACAAGAGCTAGGATCTACCTCTTGAGAAGGATATTTCTACTCTGCCAATATACCCCAGGTCCAAGTTATCTTCCTGTTTTTTAATTGTTTGTGTTTCTAACGATAAGTGGTAATTACATAGTTTTCTGTGGTAAGTCTATCAATCTCCTGCAATTTCTGCATCACGTGGGGGGGGGGGGGGGGGGGGGCGCTGTGGCATAGTGGATACGATTCCGAACTCCCAATTGGAGAATCCGCGAATTCGATTCCCGCCCAGTGCTTACGTCCTTGGACGAGAATGATGATTTTTACCCACAATGTCCCTCTCAATCCAGGTGTATAAATGGGTACCTGGCAATGTCAGGGCAATGGTAATGGTAGTCCTCTAGCAAAACAGTGGCAACACTGAAGAGGCTACGTTGAATGTGTTAAGAAGACCATATCATTATTATTATCGATAACTTCCAGACTTTATCGTTGATTTATCGCAAACCATTGGATACTTTGGAACTAGACTTCGCTCAACAAACCCTTGAATGGTTGTAAGGCTGTAAGAAGGATTGTACCAATGATAAATTTCATCTTCCTCAACACCCCCTTCTCCTTCCAATCCTCCCTTTACCCCTCATCATACCCTCACAATCCTATCATCAACTGAAGACCATCTTACCGCCCTGAGAAACTTTCTCCTTTCACGCTGCAACACAATCCGTTGTCTCTCCCCTCTCTGTAGCCTATTTGCCTTCATACGGGATGAAATAATTCAATGTAGATCATTGTGTACAGCACAAAGCAGAAAGCTCCCCCACGAGCATTCCGCCGGAATTGAAACACTCGTGCTTGATCGATAATAACAATGGCGAAGGGGTGATGGCTAACTAAAAGCCATTATTGTCTCTGGGTAATCCACAGCTATTTCTGGGAGAACTGTTTACCTTTCCAGCACACAATGGATAGAAACACGTGGTGGCGAAGCTTGAGAACTAGATTCACGATGTCCTCGCTCGTCTCATTGATCAGATAGTAGTCTAGTACAACTCAACCTGTTTTCACTATGCTCCACTTGCACTGAATGATTCCCATCTATATTTCATTATTCATCTAAAATGATGAAAATGACCTTTTAGGATAACTTTGATTTGAAAACTTGTCGAGTAAAGCTTGTATGACCGCTGTTATCAACATTGCTATCATTTTTAAACACTATCCTTTCTACTCACATGAAAGTATGATCTGTCACCATCTTCAATATCAATTAACAGACAAAACTGCAAAACAGGTGTTTCAGCAGCGGAAATTTGATATTTGTTCAAAATCTTAACTTTCTCTTTTCCGATTTCAAATTTTAGGGTTTTACTTCGTTTTCTTGCACCTTGTTCCTGCTGTTAGAGTGCTTAATTCACACTCAAAGAGGTAAAAAACTGGTGCGTGTTGAATAAAACATAGAGTGCGTGCAGAAGAAGTTTTAATGGATGTATTTGATAAAAGCAATATTTTCTTTCTTGATATCTACGGACCACAGTGCACAAGCACACAGTCTTCATCCCTATAATTATCTGGATGAAAGGGAACCCGATACCATTATTTTTCAAACAAAGAAGCGTGGAATTGTATCACTCCATTACTATTTCAACAGAACTTGTACCAAAAGGAAGTTGGAATACTCTCTTTGCTACTTTCCTTGACGTAATGACGCTATAAACAAACATTGCCATATGATAATGGATTCATCAAACGGTTTAGCTTGGCATAGGCTTTGTGCATTAAGTTAGTATTCATAATAATGTGAAAACGCTGCAGGAATTTAATGGCATTATCTCTGTGGATCATCAATCAAACTTTCCAAAGATGAGTGCCTCACAAGAAAAGAAAAGGTGGTGAGCTAATGAACAACGTCTTCAGTCATTGAATTAACAATTTTTTAGTCGTAAGTCTTCAGTCATATTATTCATATCAGTTATAATAATGATAATGATGAGGATAGTTAGATCGCTAGCACTGAACAGGGAAAATGAGAATGATTGTAATGGAGCTTGAGCAGTTGTTACAATGTTGAATTTTCATCTTCTCTTCTTCTTTTTCACTTCTTCTTCTTCTTCTTCTTCTTCTTCTTCTAATTCTTCATAATAGCTTGAAGTTCGAAGTTATATGAAATATAATTTTAAACTTCAAACTTTAAACTAGTCTTAAAAATGTCCACTGATTTTATTTCTCTAGTAACTATTAAGTGAAAGTGAATCCCATAGCTTCGGAGTTGCACAAATGAATGTCCTATGATCACCTAGCGTATCTTTTGTTATTTAAAGGGGAAGGCTAGTAACTGATCAGTGGGAATCAGTGGAAATGCTGGGAGATGATTGTTCCAATCCTTATGGGATTAATTCAAGAGTTCATTGTATATCTATTGTTGTGTGAAAATGACTTGCTTCAGAACGGTCTCATATTCAAGTAATGTGCAGATTAATGCTCCGTCACTGACCAGGGACGCTAACCTGGAAGCATTAAACTGCACATTACTTGAATATGAGACCATTCTGAAGCAAATCATTTTCACACAACAATAGATATACAATGAACTCTTGAATGAATCCCATAAGGATTGGAACAATCATCTCCCAGTATTTCCACTGATTCCCACTGATCAGTTACTAGCCTTCCCCTTTAAGAGGGAACTCTCTAAAGTAGTTCATCATTTGAGTCCCGCATTTTTGCGTGTGAGGGATTTTTTTTTAATGGCAGTTTTTATTTTAATTATTTATTTTAGTTTAATTTCAATATTATTATTATTATCATCATTATTGTTATCATCATTATTATTATTACTATTATCATTATTATCATTATCATCATCATCATCATCATCATCATTATTATTATTATTATTATTACTTTTATTATTATTATTATTATTATCATCATCATCATCATTATTATAATGATAAGTGGTGGTAGTAGCAATGGTAGTAGTAGTATCGTCATCATCGTGGGGGCGCTGTGACATAGTGGATATGACTCCCGATTCCCAATCGGACCCGAGTTCGATTCCCGCGGCCCAATGCTTTACGTCCTTGGACAAGATGTTTGTTACCCACCATACCCCTCTCGACTCAGGTGTAAAAATGTGTATCTGGCAAAGCTAGGGAAATGATAATGGCAGGGTCCTGTGGTTACTGGTTACTGGTATCATCCATTCCATTGCCAGTTCGGCATGCATCCTCAAACCAGCGATGGACACGACCAGTCGTTGAAATCGTTAGGAGACATCTTGTCGTAGGTGGCAGCACCACAACGGCAGCGATCGACTGGATTAATCGTGAAGACAGCGGTAAGTGCTGCATGTGGTTTATTTGTTTTCCTTATCTGTACTATAAGAGAAGAACCTGTTATATCCTTGCGTATTTCTGTCTTTCCTTTTTGTTTTCTATACTTTGATCCTCTGTTGTATCCGTGTTCCTTATCTCGATCTTTACATTCGGTTCAATTATGGGACCTACACTTAATAAGCTTGCTTTAAACTTGTTCTAACTTTTTTATATTTGATACTTTTTTGAGAAAAATGAAAATAGACTGAAATTGAACATATGCATGTATATATGCATGTATGTATGTACAATGTGTGCATAGTTATAAATACAGTATTATGTTTGTTCATTTCATTTTGCCATCAAATGAAAAAGTATGGAAGATATCCAAAGAAAATTATCTCGTTCCCATGAATACTACAAGCAGGGAGGTGGAAGAGAGACACAGACTTCCACCTCCCTGCTATAAGTGATCAAATGTAACATAATCATACAAAGAAATTTTGGGCCATTTTCAAGAGATGGTGAGATTTTTTTTCTTTGTTTGCGTGAGCGCAAGTGCGGGCATGTGTAACATGACACGTGTGGCCTAAATGCAGTTTTGTGGTCTCATAACTAATGCTTAAACCTGGTAATATACGAGTATACTGACCTTATTGCAGTTATGCATTGCGTTTGGGATAGATTGATAGGCGTAACCATAGAGACACCAATTGGAAAACACTAGTTTGGTTATCACCTATAGTCGTAAGAACACTTGGAGTAATACTAACATTGAATATCTTTCGACTTAGTTTGTTTTCGCTCGTCTAACTCTACCTCACTCAATACTAGTATGTATATCTCATCCTGAGAAACTCTCGTGCGCGCATCCACACACAGATACATACACACTCACACCACACACGCACCATTACTAGTATGTGTCAATTCCTCTTTTTACAGCCCATGCTCTACCTCTTGTCATACCAATTTTACACAGCCAACACCTCTAGCAAACATTCATTCCACCCCCACGCCTCCCCCCCCCCCCCCCCACACACAAACACACATCCAGAGCCATATGTTTCAATGCACATCGCAGGGGAGGGTCCAGAAATTCCGTAAAGGGGAGGTGCCTTTACGCTTCTCCCATATTTTTCTTTTTGTTTCTTTGATTAAAGGGGGACGGGCGCCCAGTGCGCCCCGCCTTGAACCCCCACTGCACCCCATTGGAGTGCACACACCTTGATATCGTATACAATGTCATCCACATTCCTCTTATCACGTTCCCATGAACGTTTGGCTTTGAATTTTTTTTCTTGCTCTTTTTCTATTTCTTTACTTTCTGTTTCTGCATAATGTGGAAGACACGCGCGTACATTCAACTTTTATAGAAAAAAGGAAGGCTTTTTCGAACAGTTTACATTCTTGCTCTTGTTCACTTTGATATTTTCCCCATATGTACTTTGGAAAGCAGTTAACACAGTGAAACAGAGGGAATTTTTCGTTTTCGTAAACGTGTAGCTACTTTGCCATCAATGACTATCTTCTTTTACTCCTTTTCTGTGTTACAAGAGAGTTTTCACACTTTGCTAAACTGATGGAGCAGTTGTTGTTGTTTTTTTCCGTTCTATGAACATTGATGAATACCAAACGTGTAAACATGAAAGAAGTACCTCATAAGAGCTGGCGAAGATTTCCATGAAATCAATTTTATTAAACAAAGTAAAGTTGGCCAATCGAGTTCCACTGTTGGTTAAAGACTGACAATCTTCTGTCAAACAAAATGGCTACCCATATGATTTGCAGCATCTCATATTCTTCCAATGACGTCATCTCACTAAATCTAATTCAATTACTTTAAGTCTAAAGCGATTCTTTTTTCTGTTTGCAACAACATTGGGAAATATACCATGATTTAAAATGAGTCAAGTGATGGTTCTATGATTTTGTGGTAACCGAAACAGGATATCATCTAACAGAGTATGGTGATTACACTAATTGCTTTTAAGAACTCAATACCCCCTACACATTTCAATTTCAGTTTCAATTTCAGTTTCAGAGACAAACTCTTCCATATATCAAAAGTATCAATGATAGATAGACTGTGAAATCAATGTAGTATTCAGAATTTCTTTCTAACAGTTAAAAAGAGAGGTGCTCAACGGTCTTGTTTAGTATGTGTGGTGACATGGGAAAAATACCACAGTTGGTCGTTAGGTGGTAAAGAGAGTGCAAATACACGAGTTTCAATAAATGTGATTTATCATGCATACGACTTCATTTCTTTCCCATTGAGAGGAAGTCACAAAATATCGTCTCGTATTTACGGGTGAGTGGATAGCCGCAGGCTGTCGTTTATTGTCTGTGTTTACTCTGTGTGTGTGTGTGTGTGTGTGTGTGTGTGTGTGTGTGTGTGTGTGTGTGTGTGTGTGCTGATTCAACAGTGACACTGCTTAATTTAAAGTAAAAAAAAACTTTTGCTTTGGGTACGTCTGCAGTGAAAAATACAGCGTGTACTGGTTGGCGTTTGTGTATACGAGTATATGTGCATATATGTGTTGTGTGTATATATTCTGGTGTGTTGTGTGTGTCCAATGAGTAAGACGGCATGGCGCCTAGTTCTGTGATCTTTTTGCGACCAACATTGAGCAGTGTACTGCAGCTATGAAAGGGTGAATTCAGCAGGGTGTGCTTTTTACTTGATGCCCTTCTTTTCACATGACATTGATCAGTGAGTGTCATACCCGTAAGCAGTATTCTTTCTAACATTTTCTATGGCCAACGGAATATCGTCCTGACAAATTTTGGGTGACTGCATAAAGAATAAAGTTAAAGTTCTGTGAATTTTTGTCCCGCTTTCAACAAGAGTTAAACAGATGGTCCATTATAGTATTACATGTATATACATAGGGCCTACATAATGGCTCGGACAATTATCATTGTCATATTGACTGATGGTGTCTATAGTAATGATAATGATGACAATAAGTTGTGGCAAATTTGTATAGCGCTTATGACTAAAATATGACCAAAAATAAGAGAAACAAACACATAAATCGACTACGAGTACAAGTAAATCATAATTACACAATCAGCGGTATCTGTTCTTGAAATAAATGAGTTTTGAGTTTCTCTTTGAAAATATAGGTAGAGGGCTGGGTATGAGTATCATAAGGAGGTTGTTCCAGAGAAGGGGGCACGAATGGAGAAAGCACGATAATTGGTGCGAGGGCCAAGCTGAGATCCATGAGTGTATCCTTTTTTCCTCTGTGTTTGTATTATCTGGTCTCTTCATGGCTGGTATAGTAATACTAAGACAGTGGACGTGTACAGCATACACGTGTGTCACATGTATGCATACAGCTGCAATACTCACTTGACTGTTAGCCTGCAAATATTCAAGATTCAAGATTCAAACTTATTTTCATTTCTATCAAACAAACAGAGAAATTATATACAATGTATAAGCAGAACATATTAGTGATAATTGCCTGCAAATATATCCAAGATTATTGGCAAATTTTACAGATAGACACGTCTGTGCTTTATTGCTATTTTTTTTTTTTTTTTGGGGGGGGGGGGTATTTGCAGGCCATCAACCTAGATACGTCCCTTACAGTTTACTGATGACGTCAGAGTTAGCCGTGAAATTAATGATCATGCAATTTCTAATCTTAGATTCACTCCAATAGGCTTTAGCCCAGCTCAAAGGCGCGCATGCATATAATTATGATAGTATACGCTGTTATGAGATATTTGTGTGTGTGTGTGTGTGTGTGCTTGTGTGTGTATGTGTGTAATATATCTGAGACATACACACATACGTATATGTAAGAGTATAACACACTATGAGTATAATAAGTGAAGAGGTGTTCCGTGTCGATTTGATAAATTTAACTTGAAAGTACATCTACATTCCATCAATGGAATAAAAACCGACAAACAATTTTATTTTCTAAAATTCCCAGTCATAGGCCTTTGTCATGGAATATTATACATAAGCTTGTATAAAGAGTATAATTATTTGTGCATATGCATGTACTAATTGAATGAAATGAAAAAAAAGATAAATTGTTTATTTGTTTGTTTGTCTACTCTCCATTTCACATTGAAAATACACAGAGCAATACAAAGATCATGTATGAATCAAAGAAAGGTTACAAAATGGATGGATTGCCCATTTCAGATTCATTATTATAATGCTTCTGTACTTCCATAATGGGGTCCAATATACATACACATAAAATGCTGAAAATTATGATATGAATAGTAAATCTATATCTTCAAACATACACACTAATAAGACATACCTCACCCCCTCATAACTAAAAACTGAAAACACACACACACACACACACACACACACACACACATACACTATGAATATATTCAATATTATATATATTCATATATTGAATATTACCCACACCCAAACACCCCAGCCCCGTATCATTTACCTTCACATTGTTACCTGCAAGAATAGATATCCATACCAATCTGTGAAACTAAACATATAACTTTATATGATTTGTTGTTGTTGTTGTTGTTGTTGCTGTTGTTGTTGTTGTTGTTCCTGTTGTTTTAGCGTTGTTTTGTTCTACATCATTGAGTAGTGACCGACATTCCGGTATTAAAGAAAGGTGCACATCGTTCACTTTCTCATTCAAGTCTACTGAGTCTATCATCTATACACACCATTCAAGCATGGTTGATTATCTAACGAAGGGTCGCAACTCATCACCCTGAACGACATTTGAAGGGAGAAGGAGGTTCCGGTAGAGGTGAATGAGAGTCCTGAGCGCTTAAGGGTTTGGCGTTAAACGATGTATAAAGTGTGTGAATATCACTGGGAAACAGGCAAGAGTAACAAGCGACCAAGATGGTTACTGACAGAGGTAGAGAGACCACACTTTGGAAGATAGGTGCCTCATGCATCAAGTTCATATGACCCGATTCGAATCCGCACATGATCTGGGGTGGGTCGGCAGCTGTAGTCAATATTCGGTGATCTTGTTCTCATGGACGGTAACATGGATAACGCCAAATATCGGGAGATTTTGGACTCTTACCTGCTTCCATTCATTGGTAACATCTTTGCGACACGCAACACCCTTTCATTTCCCAGATGACAATGCAACGGCACACAAGGGCTGCCCAGATGGACGAGTGGTATGACGAAAATATCATCCACAAAGTGCAGTATCCTGGTGGAAATCACCAGAGGCCAAGACGGAAGAGAACATTTTGGTATGACATCAAGGGAGCTCTCACCGAGGACCGATCAGCCACCAAGAAGGGTTTGATCTTCAGAGACTTGGGGCAGCATCAACCAAGAAAGACTGCACGGCGGTCTCTAGGCGACTCTGCCCAGGAGGATGTGCACCATCAGCATAAGAAATTATTTTAAATGCTGAATTACTTTTGACATGTGTCTGAAAATGATGTCAGAAATCTTGGCTTATATTTACTGGCCTCATGTTACGTGATATTAAGTGGGAGAATGATTAGTGCGCATAGACGTGATAGAGGACGAAGAGGCTACTGACAGGAGAGACTAGACGAGTCTTAGTATGAGAAACGATAACATTAAAAGTGTGCTCTTGATAAATGGTCCACAGTCTGTCTGAAATAATAAACCACATTGATTATTACACAATGGAAACTACGCTGGTGTAAATGGCTCTGAATATAAACAGACACCATTTACACTTTGGTGTGCTTTACAAAAGTGTCTCCTCCGCCAGAAAGGACTAGTGGAACATAGTTTGTAGTGGGATAATGTACAACGAAGAAACATTTTTCAGGGAACAGAATGATTAGATGAGGTCATCTGAGGAATGTTGGTTTGGAAGGATTTTTTGTGGGCGTTCCCAACTAATCTGAAGAAAAATAGAAGAAAAAAAATCGTTAAAAATACATGCATGGAATGTTTCTAGATGTTTGTTTCACCGCAAAAGTGATGTGGAGCGTATCATAAATCAACACAAATCAACATGCATTTGGATTTCAATGGCCCTGTAAGGCTTTCTATAAGCTGAAGAGTGTGTCAAAATCCTTCTAACATCAGAGTACATGACATGCATCGTTGTATACTTCCTCGTCACTGGATTATACAAGCTAATAGTCCTTGCGCCTAATGTGGTGTGTCGAAACGATAGGATATCCACTTTAGGTTGACTGCCCCGTCTGATTCTGCCTTATACAGGTGAATGATAAAGATATTTTTCCCATCTGTAAGTCTTTGTAACTCTTTTAAAGCTAAAACCACAAGTTTATTTAGAATTTCCACGATTTCAAAATCATTGTATTGTATAGACTTGTTTAAATTTGACAATTGACACATCGCACATCCTTTTCATAATACATCTCGGGTAAAACAAACAATCCTAACACAAAAACGGGATTTTTAGACTTTGTTATACTTATCATGGATCGGTGCGTATCAGTACACACCGATGAAAAGGAAATGCGGGGTAGAAAACAAACAGCTACAGTTTTAGAAATATTTACAGCGTTCCAATGTTTCAACAGTGAAGTATACAAAACATGAAACGTTATAAAAGCTTGTAGCACACACCGTGTGCCATAATCGTGAAGCATGATGGGTAAAATAACAAGTTTGATAACCTGACATGACGTCACTTCATTTTAATCCTTGATGCATTAGTCCCGAGGATGCATGATGATCAATTACTGACCAGTATTTATGTTGACCATTTTCATATTTGAAGTGTCTGTCATGTCGGCCGGAATTCACTGTAGCCAGTTTAAAGGCATCAATTATCATTTGCGGATGAAGCAAAACCCCAGCTTTAGTGCTGCAAAATAGTTCTAAAATGTGAGTTAGGGATAGAAACATCCAATGTGAAAATGTTCATCAGTATAATAAATATTAGGTATTGCTAAATAAAAAAAAAGGTAATCAATAGTTATTATAAAATTGTTTCTAAACCGTCTACAGTTATGGTTTATTGAGAAAAAATATTGATATCTCCTTGTACTTTAGGATTTACTGCGAAATTTTTATATGATAGGATGTTTTGTGATACAACTGAGCTACAATTATGCATCAAATGTGATAACTCGAACATTTTTCAAATCACTGCACCCAGCGGTAAACAGTACCTTTAAATCTAATCCAGGATCAACGGTCAGTATTCCGTTTTCGTTGGGTAATAATGCGCGCGACACATAGCGTATACGGCAACAGACATCCAAAAATAACAACGTGCATGAATAGAAAAGGACGTCTATTTAGCCTTTTCTTTCGTCCATGGACTAGGCCTTTATTCTAAACACAGTGGATTCGAGCTAAACTACATAATTAAGTGAATTCATCTTATTTACTTCAGAATGTTTATCTTGTAGAGGGAAAATACCAGTACATGATTGTAATGGTAATGCATCTACAAACACGAACACATTGTTCACGCTTAATGTATACACATAATGTATTTCAAATATTGATTACTGAGTATTGGATTGTACATCTTCTTCTGTCTCATTCCATAACTATGAGTGTTGTTTGGCAGATTGACTCCGCTTTTGATGATTGTGGGATTGGTCTAAACAAAATGGTACGACTTTAAAACATCAACTCTAAAGTCATAAAAATGACAAGGAAGCACGGGGTTCACATCCCAGTACATGTATATCGGCATGGAGGTGAACCACGCTACAAAGTGTACCCTCTTGAAGATATCTTGGTTTCATTGGAAAACTCTTGACCTGGGTCTCCTTTGCCTTGTTAATCAGGTGCTTGGGTTTATCATGGTTGTAGCTCAAAGAGCCAGCTTTGGCTTGAACGGTCTGCCCACGTGAAGCTCCTTGGTGGTATCCGTCTGTTTATAGTCCTACCAAGGAAATTCAACGCTCCTTAGTCAGTTAGTCCTACCAAGGAGTTACAGTATCCCTATACCTCCTTGGTCAGACTGCATGAAGGTGTGCTACGGACAGCTACCCGCAGAGCGAGCAGACAATCGCTGGGTGGTCGTCCTGTCCTGAGCGATATGAAGTCATCCAAAGGAGAGAATCTGTTGTCATTATTTTCTGTTAAGTGTCTCTCTGATGTTTGTGATGACATTAAACTAACGGAATTAATCACATTCATAAGCCCACAACGGCTGTTAATGAGTTACGGAAGTCAAGATCTTTCCTTTACCCCTTCGTATCTTTTTCCAATTAATCCTAGGGGACAGATTTTAGAGAAATTGGATTGCGTGAATTAGATATTTATCATTGTTTAAGTTGCATGCGCGAGGAAATAGATCAGGATCATGCCTGTATCTACGTTCCGTCAATCATAGCGTTTTAGTGGCAAAGGAGAATCTTGAATTATTATCGCATTCAGAGTAATGCTTAGGTATAAGTTAATCAGATGACCGTTACCCCTCATGATGATATATGTCTACAGTTAACATCCGAGACAAAGGGGAATTTTAATATTTAGCTTTAACAATTCACCACCATTAATATAACCGCAAAAGGTGTACCATCCGGCTGAGGAAAACTCGAGTTTGTATTAAGTCCAGTAAATTCAGCAAAAGGTCAGGATTGAATGGAGTGCATTGATTCGCGAGGACGACGTCGGCGAAGAAACCTGACCAGGCGAGTGCTAAGGACGCGAGCGCGGGTTGTAACCGTAATACAGCCTAAAGTGCTTACTTATACTGATATGAAAATCTTTAATATTCAAAGATATCTACTCACTATTCATCATACTTTACTATTAAATATGAGAGGGGGATCACTACAATAATATATTAGCTTCATGCAGTGTCATTCGTAAATCTAGGTGGGTGTAGTCATATCTTTTCAGTACATTATTATTTGTATATCATTCTTCTCCATATAATTTAACTGATCTCAAAATGGTAACCTCGGGGTACCTTGGATAGTCTCTGCAGTAATTGGGATTGAAATCAGCTGGATGATATGGAGTCTCCATTTGATCATTAACTGACCATTACATTTTTTTTCTTCGTTCCTCTTGACCAATATACGTCAACACGTATGTAGATATGTAAATGAGTTTGTGGGACAACAGACACTTCCTGTTAATCATGTTGCCCCATCCACTCAATCTGCATAATATGTGTTATTGTTCCATATACATACAGCGTATACTCTGTAATAGTACTGCAGTTTATCTGCTGCGTTTGTATGTTCTTTGACCAAATGAATAATATAATGTTAAGAAACACTAATAAATACAGTGTGTCTCTAAAAAAAGTAAAGCCAACTTCAACAGCAAATTTTCAGAAAACTATAAAATATTTACACATTATTTTTTCATGGTTAGATAGTCCAATAAGTCCTCTGTCCAATGATACCACGTAGGTTATGTAACTCTCATGCATGACTAAGCATGATTCAACTTAGTGAATGGGTGTGAAATCATCACTGTGGCAAGTTCCGTGATCAGCATACATTGTACTTTCTCACATTGTACCAGATGGCTCTTTTTGTTGGAGGCTGCCTGTCGGGGAACTGCACCCGAAAAGCCTCTTGAACTTCCACGAAACTTCTTGTTTCCTGGTATCGAGTTACCAGGAATACTCTCTGCTCAATTGTCAACTGTACCATGTTTGGAAAGCATGTGAAGTGTGAATGTGTCAGGAACAACCTTTGCTGAAGTTGTTGTGTAATCATAGGCCTAACATGTGACAAAAATTTAACTTCAAATATGCCCTGAATGCATGACAATAGCAAGAAATAACTTGCCACAATGATGATTTCACACCCATTCACTAAGTTGAATCATGCTCAGTCATGCATGAGAATTACATAACCTGCGTGGTATCATTGGATAGAGGACTTATTGGACTATCTAACCATGAAAAAATAATGTGCAAATATTTTATTGTTTTCTGAAAATTTGCTGTTGAAGTTGGGTTTACTTTTTTTAGAGACACACTGTACAGTGAGAACGATAATAATGTATGCATGTATGTGGGCTCTATTAGGTATGTATGAACATTATGTCAATGTATGCGTGTATGTATGTATCATAAGTCACGAAACATATTAAGCTGGTGGTCTGATCAAGTGGGACACTGATTCTCTAAAGGGTGATTTTGTAAGAAGTTCAGAATCTTTCCTGACAATATCGCTTGGAACAAATAAAAAGGTTTCGTACAATATTGTGACTGCAGAGTACTACACCAGGCCTGCATAAGTCATATATGTTTGTTTAGCCTGTATAAAACCTCTCCCCTACAACTTTCATTCCATTGTTTGAAGACGTCATCCTCGTCATCGAGAGACTATGGATACATAAATAGTGAGAATGGCACAGACGCAGAGAAAAAGACAGAGAGTAAAATATACCATCGTGCAGTTATGTGGCTCTGCTTCATCGCGAAAACACGAAAGGTGGGAACAATATTTTTTCTTTTGTAGTCTGGCTTCCAATCTTTTGTTAGCTATATGGTTGATTTGTCAGGGTGGAGTCGTGCTATTATATTCTGGGTTTTTTTTCCCCATGTCAATGTCAGCCGGAGTGAGTGTGCATTCGCGATAGGGTGTTGGACCTCTATGCCTTGCAGTATGATATTTTACAGTGATCGCTACAACTAAGAAATGACATGGCTGTGCACCTCCCTCGATGCTATAGTCTTATATTCCATCTATTCCCGGCAGAATACGAATAACTTATGATGACAGCTTTGCGTTACGAAATAAAGACGGAAATAACCATGGCAACACCGCTGCAGAGAGGGCTTTGGCAGATGATCAAAGTAAGTACGAACCCTTGAAAACCCCCTTTTCTCTTGAAAGAAACCATGTTCCACATAGCTTTGAAAAGGTTTAAAGACTTTATTGGTCCTATCGTTCAACTTGAATAAATCTTATAAATCCTGGCTTGCGTGGATTGCAGGATACTGTCAATGTTTAGTTAGTATTCCGAAGTAATATCTTAAACAAAGTCATACTATTTCCGTAGGAAGCCTTCGAACGCTGGTATTGCATTTCGTTTTTATTCATAATCTTGGGGAACTTAAAACAGGCAAATTTCACTGTAACTGTCTGGTCACTTTCAGTATACGCGATTAGAACTCTAACTGCTAGAACAGTTCCATTATGTTGCCTATATGCAGCACAACCTATGCAGGACTTTACACCAGGAACTGATCCTTTTGTGAGATGTACTATATTTATGAAAGTTAACTTTAATATAACAGGTAACGTAAGGCTCGCAGTGACAGAAGCTAGGAGGAGTGGGTGCCACCTGTTACCAAAGACTCCAATAGGCAAAAAGGTCCTCATTTCTGAATTAAGAGTAAATTGATTTAGTCTCTTTTGTTTCTGGCATTAATTTTCTTTACTTATGACATTCACACACTCGAACACACACACACACACACACACACATAATTTATCATATTATATGCACACACACACACACACTGACACACACACACGCGCGCGCGCACACACACACTGACGCAGAGACACACCGACAAAGTCACGTACAGCACACTGCATCAAGGCCAAGAAAGTTGAAAGTTTGGCGAATAATGGTGGTGCATATAAAGCAGCATTACTGCATGTACCGGCCTTTTCCATTCGTTAGCTCTTACTATGCACATAATTATATGTAATTATAATAATTATAAGTTATATGTATCGCCCGTAAAACCCACAGCGCTTTACAGCTTAATCACGGCCATAACACGTCAAAAAGTGGTCTCCCGTGAAGTAGACGGTGTTGTTCGCATTGATGTCGAGTTTAAGACGAGCTACGGTCGATTTATAGACGTGGTAGGACGCGGTAAAAGTTTTGAACTGCTCAAAATTTTATTCCGCGGACAACCACGGGCGGTACACGTGGTAAAGACGTGCAACACACGTGAAATACACGTGATAATCCGTGTTCCGGCAGTGATTAAAACTTGGGGAGACGCGGTAAAGACGCGGAAGTTTAGCGATCTGTCGCGGGCAGAGCACGGTCATCTGACTCGTGTTACACGTTGGTATCACTGGAAATACGTAGCGTGTGTTTAGCGGTTTATCACTGACAAATTGATTTTTCCGCGTACACACACGTTGCTGGACGTGGTTAGCCGTGCTTAGGCAGTGCTTCAGCAGTGGAACAGCCGCTAACGGCCATACCCCGTACAAAGCACGGCCAAACCAAAATTGACCAAAAAATTACCACTTACGACCACGTCCACCAGATTTTCATAACTTTTTGTACGTGATTTGGACGTGGAGTGTTGTGTGACCGGGGCTTGATGGGACACGTAAGCCATGTTGAGACAACACAAATAGTTCCATATCTTTCCACGAAGATTTAAAATCAGTGCACAAACAGTTCATTTTGACTCACAGCTTATGCCTGCCCAAAATAATCCACATGTAAAACATGCCCCTTTTCATGGCGTATTATGTATAAATGAATCTGTTTATTCCTCTTTCTCCCTCTCTCTCTCTCTCTCTCTGAATATCTTGTCAATGGGAGGATTTTGAATGTTGATATCAAACATTCATGTATTTCACGCAAGGTGAACGAGGAACTGAAATGGTCAAAGTCGGCCTTGTGGGGAAAAAGAAATACAATTTTTAGAGCTCGCTATATAGCTCCGTTCGTTGTCTGAACCCACTTGGGAAATACGATATCAAATGAGGCCTAAAAAGACTTGTTAAAATCAAAATCATGAATAAGTTCGAAGAACTTCGTAGCTGCTCAGTGGGTCGACGTTTCGGAGCAGATCGACAACTTTGAAAGAATGCAAACGGTCCCTTTCAGGACGATCACACAGTGACGTCACAAACCCTTCACACATTTCATACATCACGATGCGCATCCACTCTTTCAAACAACACAGATACAAGGTTTATGTTCCGTCAGCGATGGCCTTTATGCTGAGTTCTAGTTTCTTTGCTCTTTGCTTCTGAATTAAGTTCTTTTCATGCAGGGACTGCAGGGACTCCACAGTGATATAACAGTTGCTTCCTTATGCCTCTTCCTGAATTTAATTAAGTATCTGTTTATTCCTCTTTCTCCCTCTCTCTCTCTCTCTCTCTGAATATCTTGTCAATGGGAGGATTTTGAATGTTGATATCAAACATTCATGTATTTCACGCAAGGTGAACGAGGAACTGAAATGGTCAAAGTCGGCCTTGTGGGGAAAAAGAAATACAATTTTTAGAGCTCGCTATATAGCTCCGTTCGTTGTCTGAACCCACTTGGGAAATACGATATCAAATGAGGCCTAAAAAGACTTGTTAAAATCAAAATCATGAATAAGTTCGAAGAACTTCGTAGCTGCTCAGTGGGTCGACGTTTCGGAGCAGATCGACAACTTTGAAAGAATGCAAACGGTCCCTTTCAGGACGATCACACAGTGACGTCACAAACCCTTCACACATTTCATACATCACGATGCGCATCCACTCTTTCAAACAACACAGATACAAGGTTTATGTTCCGTCAGCGATGGCCTTTATGCTGAGTTCTAGTTTCTTTGCTCTTTGCTTCTGAATTAAGTTCTTTTCATGCAGGGACTGCAGGGACTCCACAGTGATATAACAGTTGCTTCCTTGTGCCTCTTCCTGAATTTAATTAAGTATCTGTTTATTCCTCTTTCTCCCTCTCTCTCTCTCTCTCTCTGAATATCTTGTCAATGGGAGGATTTTGAATGTTGATATCAAACATTCATGTATTTCACGCAAGGTGAACGAGGAACTGAAATGGTCAAAGTCGGCCTTGTGGGGAAAAAGAAATACAATTTTTAGAGCTCGCTATATAGCTCCGTTCGTTGTCTGAACCCACTTGGGAAATACGATATCAAATGAGGCCTAAAAAGACTTGTTAAAATCAAAATCATGAATAAGTTCGAAGAACTTCGTAGCTGCTCAGTGGGTCGACGTTTCGGAGCAGATCGACAACTTTGAAAGAATGCAAACGGTCCCTTTCAGGACGATCACACAGTGACGTCACAAACCCTTCACACATTTCATACATCACGATGCGCATCCACTCTTTCAAACAACACAGATACAAGGTTTATGTTCCGTCAGCGATGGCCTTTATGCTGAGTTCTAGTTTCTTTGCTCTTTGCTTCTGAATTAAGTTCTTTTCATGCAGGGACTGCAGGGACTCCACAGTGATATAACAGTTGCTTCCTTATGCCTCTTCCTGAATTTAATTAAGTATCTGTTTATTCCTCTTTCTCCCCCTCTCTCTCTCTCTCTGAATATCTTGTCAATGGGAGGATTTTGAATGTTGATATCAAACATTCATGTATTTCACGCAAGGTGAACGAGGAACTGAAATGGTCAAAGTCGGCCTTGTGGGGAAAAAGAAATACAATTTTTAGAGCTCGCTATATAGCTCCGTTCGTTGTCTGAACCCACTTGGGAAATACGATAACAAATGAGGCCTAAAAAGACTTGTTAAAATCAAAATCATGAATAAGTTCGAAGAACTTCGTAGCTGCTCAGTGGGTCGACGTTTCGGAGCAGATCGACAACTTTGAAAGAATGCAAACGGTCCCTTTCAGGACGATCACACAGTGACGTCACAAACCCTTCACACATTTCATACATCACGATGCGCATCCACTCTTTCAAACAACACAGATACAAGGTTTATGTTCCGTCAGCGATGGCCTTTATGCCGAGTTCTAGTTTCTTTGCTCTTTGCTTCTGAATTTAGTTCTTTTCATGCAGGGACTGCAGGGACTCCACAGTGAAAAATGGTTGTCAAAAATGTGTCAATTCTTGAGAGAATGTCGAAAGATAATTGAAAGAGTAGTTAAACCATTGAGCACTTATCGAGAGATTGCTGAAGTCTGGTGGAAGACCACTGAAAGACCATTTTCTTGAAAGACTGCCCAAAAAGTATTTCAAACCATTACAAAAATGGAGACCATGGAGACCACAAAATTCACTGAAAGAAAGTTGGCACTCGAAATAACGGAGACGCCATAGAGACCAATTATTGGCAAAATCCTTAAATAGTCTTTAAGATCAGATATAGATACTCTTGATGTGGAATGACTTTGAACAAAAAAACTTAGAAAGACCACTGAAAGGCCAAAAAAAAAAATAGTTTTCCAGCTAATTTCTTAGAAATCTCTGTGGGATTTTGAACATTGCTGAACGTTAACGGAGAGCCCGATAAGACAATTGAGAGATCACTGAAAGATCATCGGCCAAACTCCTTGAGACATTTCAGAGATCAATCAAGATCTCTAAGAGACTAGTCGTCCTATGATCTCTTAGAACTTGACAGTGATATCTTCTCCGAAAAAAAAATGTGGCACATCTTGAGAAAGACACTAGTAATTTAAAGACTCGTAAAACAATTGAACACTCGTTGAGAGACCGTGGAAAGAAAATGTTACTGAAACACTGCCGAATGGAGATCATGACGTTCACTGAAAGATTGCTTAGGATTCATGAAGGACCTCGGAGAACATTGAATGTTCACTAAAATATCATTAAGAAATCTTCTAATTTGTACGATCTTTCTCTGGTCTTTCAGAGGTCTTGCCATATTTGGAATGGGAATGTAAAAATTGCAGGCTACACACTCAGTAACGATAATCCACAGTGCTGAACTGATACCACGAAGGGACGAAAGCATGAGTAACACAATTCTTCAGGGTGAAAAGCAAGAGGCAATCAAGCAGGATGTTGTCCTTCTCATTTCAGGAAAGATTTGGTGATCAACAGCGAATACCAAAGAGTTGGCATTATAAATCTCCCCCTGTCACTACCTTTATTGGGGCTGTATCCATACTTATATAGCTTAAGGCAAACTTCCGAGTATAAGGTTCAATATTTGGATGCTTACTATTGATACCCATTTTACTTTATTGTAAGACATTCTGGGGCTTTACTCTCGTATAGTCGTAATATGCAAAATCTGCTGTGTAATTTTATGTGGAATTCAAACGATTTGCATTTTATTTGTACCTTTGACATGCTTGTTACTCATTTCTCATTTCATTCAGAGAGTATGAACAAAAGTTGAATAAACTCAACTCAATTCTCTGATTCAATTCGCTGCGTCTATATTTTCTAAATCAGCATTATAACTGCATCAGTCTTTTGCCTTCTTTTCATGTTGTGTTATTTTCGAGGAAATCATTCAAAAGAATGTGAAAGGGTCCGTGAGGGAAAGTACTGGATAATGTACAACATTCTTTTGTTTCAATTATTTTCTCAGTTGAAGGAAGTTGCCCTCATCATAACGTGTGTGTATTCCCTGGCGATGTCCATTCTTCTGTGCTACGTGCTCTCTCAACACACAGCAGGCAACCAGACTGGTCTCGATTCTGTTGCTCACAATATTATAGCCAAGCAATTCCTTTCCGATGATTCTGCCCTCAACAACCCTACGTCCGCCTCAGTCAATCGTAATGTCGGCATGTCAAACAGCTCGCTGCTACGTCAAAAGACACCACCACCACCAGCATCAGTTCTCAGGCCCAGTTCACCACCTATAAACGCATCCATAGCACCTGGGTATTTTCTTTTGGATTCGAGTGAGGTGTGTACACGATAAAGGAATATTCGTTTTGTCCAAATAGGTTATCGTCGTAAGCTGGAATGAGGTATTGTACTTATAGAGAATTTTCGAGCTTTTCAATGTTTGTTTTATTTTAGGAAACATTCATTCCATTTAATTTAAAATGGAGAGCAAAATATCTTGTTAAATTTTTAACTCTAAGACACGCGTAAACGCACCATAAAGTCGCATTAGTTGACTATATATACAGACAGAGCCACATTATTTTCATCATTAAGAAGTCATAAGAATGCATTTCAGTAAATGAAGAAAGCTATTTTCCCAACAGAGTTGATATGAACAGATGTGTTTCTTACCTTCGTCCTTTAACTGAGCTCCTCTAGATCATGTTTGCTATAACTCCTCATTTTCATGTCAGTTCTAGCTCAATGTAATTTTGCTATAATTATATACACAACTCTGAGCATTGTGATGGTGATCATAATGATAATATTGATAATTTTCCTCATTCGTATTGTAAGATGTACGCAGCTGAAGATTACTGTCACGATTCGGCTTCCTATTTGTATATCTCGGTAATCTTTCTGCTCAATTTGTCCTATGCTTCCCATTTAGCCATTTTTAGGTCGCTGCCACAAATGCGCTTTAGTCTCGAGTTCGGGTCATCTCCGTAACTCCGGAGCCGGAGCCGACATCGAAAGAGCGGACTGCGTCCTCCGGATGAACACGGCCACGGTCAAAGGTTACGCTGAAGACGTCGGGACACGAACCGACATCCGCATCATCGGCCACGTCAACCTACCTCGTGGTCTAGTGAAGAGTGGGAGTCTTAGGGCAGAGATATTGTCACAAGAAAAGACTCGGGCAAAGTACATCGTTGTACCATGGCTGTACGAAGAGAATGTGAATATGAAGACTAACAAAATTGTCCGGCTTGCACGGAGTTTAAAGAGGAGATATCGTCACCCAAAGTTCGTCTTTTTGACTAAGGAGAAGCACAAAGAGTCGGAAAATAGATACCTCATGGAAACCGGATTTAAAAGGTAAAGTAACAACAACAACAAAAAAAACACAATTTCTTTTTTTCTCTGCTTACTGTTCAGAAATCTTTTAGAGATCAACCAAATGACTGGTTGAAATGAAGCGCTTGAACAGACCCTGTACTTCAGAGCCTCTTATCATATTTGGGCAATTCCCCAGAGGGCAATTACCCCCCCCCCCCCCCCCCCCTGCTACATACTGGTTAGTAGTACGGTTAGAGGAAAGATTATGGTTAGGCTTAGGGTTAGGAGTTTGGGTTAGGGTTATAGGATTAGGTTCAGAATTAGGATTAGGATTAGGGCCAAGGGAAGGGTCCGGGGTAATTGCCGAGGGGGTAATTGCCTTAGACCCCTTTTCTCAGTTCACACTTTTCCAGAGTGTTTGCTTCTTTCCTATATTTAGATAGGTTAGGAGAGTCCATTGAATTGAGTTATACATCATTTTTAAAGCTTAGAGTCTGCTCTTTCAGAATCTACCCTCAAGTAAAAATCCATATCTGGCGACTTTTTGTTCGTTTTGTGATGCAAGGTGTAAGTTCTCTTAAGCCCCATTGAAGTATTGAGCAATTTTGTTGATAACTATTATGCATTCGTGGAAACTCTCAAATAAAATGTGCATCTGCTGTTGCTTAATGGGAAGTGATTAACTGATCTGAGACATTGGTTGTGGTGTTTATTAGTAATAAACCTGGAATATTTGGAAATTGTTCTGTATTGCCGCAATGACGACCTCGATGCAACCATGGTAACGACGTTAGTGATTTCACGTAATAATATGCAATTACACTCAGCAGCAGCAAATTGAAGGGAAAATGACCAGGTGTGTGTGTGTTAGTGTTATTAATGCATATAATATATATATATATATATATATATATATATGTGTATATATATATATATATATATGTTCAACATGTATTTCATTCATTTTGATATTTCTCGGTGAAAAAATACATCAAATATAATAAAATGAAGTAACACATGATATCCAGCAAGGAGGCATAACAGAAAATTGCAAATATATAGTGGTAGATTTATGAATATTGGAATCTGAGAACAAATGCTAAAGAAATATAATGGAACCTACTTTAATAGAAGCAAGCTTGTCGAGCGTAGGTCCTAGTATCAAAATCAAGATTAATATATATATATATATATATATATATATATATATATATAATATGTATATATATATATATATATATATATATATATATAACTTCATTTTTCTGTCGTCAACACTTGCAGGGCCTCTCTGAACACGTGGTTCAGCACAGGATTCGTTTCAATGATGTTCGCACTTGATGTGTGTGACGAAGTTGAAGTCTTTGGATTGTCCAACAGCGACTATTGCAAGTGAGCATCCCAGGCCTATATAATTTTCAGGAACCTTGTCCTGAAAGCAAGAGATCATTAAGCAGAGGGGTGAAGATAAAGTAACAGTTCGTTATTCCGAAGATTTGTTCTTCCGAAGATTCGTTATTCCGAAGGTTCGTTAATCCGAAAATGTAATAAGCTTTGTTATTCCGAAGGTTAATTAATCCGAAAATGAAATAAGGTTCGTTATTCCGAAGGTTCGTTTATCCGAAAATGAAACAAAGCACGTTATTCCAAAGGTTCATTACGGACCATATTTTATTGTCGGATCAACGAACCTTCGGAATAACGAACCCTATTTCTTTTTCGGATTAACGATCCTTTGAATAATGAACCCTATTTCATTTTCGGATAAACGATCCTTCGGAATAACGAACCTTCGGAATAACGCCACTAATGATCGGATTAACGAACCTTTTTTCATTTTCGTATTAACAAACCTCTAATGTATAGGCATATGCATAGGCGTACCCAGGATTTTTTAGAGGGGGGTGTTCAGTGGCGTACCGTGGGTCAAGACATTGGGGGGGGGGGCGCACCTCATGGCCGGAAGCAACATCAGAATTGCATAATTGTACAATTAAATGCGAGCGAGCGGAGCGAGCGAGCTTGAAAATTTTGATATTTTACAGTCCCCAAACTGCCGTTTGTAGCTATGTATAATAATATATGTATATATATATATATATACATATATATATATTTGCTTTGGAAATTAAGGGGGTTGCACCGGGTGCAACTGCTGGCAGTTGCTGGCAGTAACATCAGGAGAATGGCATAACGATTAAATGCGAGCGAGCGAAGCGAGCGAGCTTGAAAATTTTGACATTTTAAGTCCCCAAACTGCCGTTGGCAGCTATATTTTTTTGCTTTAGAAATTAAGGGGAGGGGGCGCACTGGGCGCAACTGCTGGTAATTACTGACAGCAACATCAGGAGAATTGCATATGCGAGCGAGCGAAGCGAGCGAGCTTGAAAATTTTGACATTTTACAGTCCCAAAACTGCCGTTTGTAGCTATATTTTTTCGCCTTAGAAATTAAGGGGAGGGGAAGCACCGGGCGCAACTGCTGGCAATTACTGACAGCAACATCAGGAGAATTGCATAACGATAAAATGCGAGCGAGCGAAGCGAGCGAGCTTAAAAATTTTGACATTTTACAGTCCCAAAACTGCCCTTTGTAGCTACATTTTTTCGCTTTGGAAATTAAGGGGAGGGGGCGCACCGGGCGCAACTGCTGGCAATTGCTGACAGCAACATCAGGAGAATTGCATAACGATTAAATGCGAGCGAACGAAGCGAGCGAGCTTGAAAATTTTGACATTTTACAGTCCTCAAACTGCCGTTTGTAGCTATATTTTTTCGCTTTAGAAATTAATGTGAGGGGCGCACCGGGCGCAACTGCTGGCAATTACTGACAGCAACATCAGGAGAATTGCATAACGATTAAATGCGACCGAGCGAAGCAAGCGAGCTTGAAAATTTTGATATTTTACAGTCCCAAAACTGCCGTTTGTAGCTATGTATAATAATATATGTATATATATATATATTTATATATATATATATATATATATATATATATATATATTTGCTTTGGACATTAAGGGGGTTGCACCGGGTGCAACTGCTGGCAGTTGCTGGCAGTAACATCAGGAGAATGGCATAACGATTAAATGCGAGCGAGCGAAGCGAGCGAGCTTGAAAATTTTGACATTTTAAGTCCCCAAACTGCCGTTGGCAGCTATATTTTTTCGCTTTAGAAATTAAGGGGAGGGGGCGCACCGGGCGCAACTGCTGGTAATTACTGACAGCAACATCAGGAGAATTGCATAACGATTAAATGCGAGCGAGCGAAGCGAGCGAGCTTGAAAATTTTGACATTTTACAGTCCCAAAACTGCCGTTTGTAGCTATATTTTTTCGCCTTAGAAATTAAGGGGAGGGGGCGCACCGGGCGCAACTGCTGGCAATTACTGACAGCAACATCAGGAGAATTGCATAACGATAAAATGCGAGCGAGCGAAGCGAGCGAGCTTGAAAATTTTGACATTTTTACAGTCCCCAAACTGCCGTTTGTAGCTATATTTTTTCGCTTTGGAAATTCGGGGGGGGGGGGGGGGGCGGGGGCGCACCGGGCGCAACTGCTGGCAATTACTGGCAGTAACATCAGGAGAATGGAATATAACGGTTAAATGCGAGCGAGGGAAGCGAGCGAGCTTTAAAATTTTGACATTTTACCGTCCAAAAACTGTCGTTTGTGGCTACATGTATATATATATTTTTTTTTTCGCATTGGAGGGAGGGGGCGCCCGGTGCGCCCCCTGGATCCGCCACTGGTCGTCAAGGGTGTCGGTTTATGTTCATGATTGGGGGAGGTATGACCAGCGAGCTTGAAAATTTTGACATTTTACATTCCCAAAACTGCCGTTTGTAGCTATATTTTTTCGCTTTGGAAATTAAGGGGAGGGGGCGCACCGGGCGCAACTGCTGGCAATTACTGACAGCAACATCAGGAGAATTGCATAACGATTAAATGCGAGCGAGCGAAGCGAGCGAGCTTGAAAATTTTGACATTTTTACAGTCCCCAAATTGCCGTTTGTAGCTATATTTTTTCGCTTTGGAAATTCGGGGGGGGGGGGGCGCACCGGGCGCAACTGCTGGCAATTACTGGCAGTAACATCAGGAGAATGGAATATAACGGTTAAATGCGAGCGAGGGAAGCGAGCGAGCTTTAAAATTTTGACATTTTACCGTCCAAAAACTGTCGTTTGTGGCTACATGTATATATATATTTTTTTCGCATTGGAGGGAGGGGGCGCCCGGTGCGCCCCCTGGATCCGCCACTGGTCGTCAAGGGTGTCGGTTTATGTTCATGATTGGGGGAGGTATGACCAGCGAGCTTGAAAATTTTGACAGTTTACAGTCCCCAAACTGCCGTTTGTAGCTATGTATAATAATATATGTATTTATATTTGCTTTGGACATTAAGGGGGTTGCACCGGGTGCAACTGCTGGCAGTTGCTGGCAGTAACATCAGGAGAATGGCATAACGATTAAATGCGAGCGAGCGAAGCGAGCGAGCTTGAAAATTTTGACATTTTAAGTCCCCAAACTGCCGTTGGCAGCTATATTTTTTCGCTTTAGAAATTAAGGGGAGGGGGTGCACCGGGTGCAACTGCTGGCAGTTGCTGGCAGTAACATCAGGAGAATGGCATAACGATTAAATGCGAGCGAAAGTCCACTTGATATGCTTTTTCGAGCACTTAAAAGGTTTTCTTTTTGAGGGTGATATAAAATCTGATAAATTTAAGAGGGGTCTTTTGAGGGTGATTTAAATGTATAAATAGGCAACCCTAAATTTTGATATATTTTGGCGAGCGAGCGCAGCAAGCGAGCCGAAAATTTTTATATTTCAGCTTTATACATAACATGGAATTCTTGTCATTTTTGGTTATTAAATCTTCAAATTACAATTCTCATCATAGTGACGGCCTTATAGATAACGATTTGTTCCAACAGTGTCCAACCCCATCCCGGTAGGGACTTAAAAAAAGTCCACATGATGTGCTTTTTCAAGTACTTATAGAAGGGGTCTTTTTGAGGGTGTTTTAAATGTAATAGATATTGAAGAATTTTGGCGAGCGAGTGCAGCGAGCGAGCCGAAAATTTTTGTATTTCAGCTTACAAAACATGGAATTCTTGTCATGTTTGGTTATTAAATCTTCGAATGACAATAATTCTAATCAAGATATAGTGACGGTCTTATAGATAACGATTTATACCAACAGTGTTCAACCCCAATCCCATCCCGGTAGGGACTTTAAAAAAGTCCACTTGATGTGCTTTTTCGAGCACTTAAAAGGTTTTTTTTTTGAGGGTGATATAAAATCTGATAAATTTTGATAAATTTTGGCGAGCGAGCGCAGCGAGCGAGCCGACAATTTTTGTATTTCACCTTACAAAACATGGAATTCTTGTCATTTTTTGGTTATTAAATCTTACAATTCTAATCAAGATGGGATAGTGACGGCTTCATAGATAACGATTTATGCCAACAAACTAAGGACTTGGAAAAATACTCTAAATTACTACGAGTGAGTGACCCGAAATTTTTATATTTCCACGTCATCATTACGTTTTGTTCTTCTTTTTTTTTTTGGATAAAATTTGGCGAGCGGGCGCAGCGAGCGAGCCGAAAATTTGTATATTTCAGCGTTACAAAACATGGAATTCATGTTTTGTTTTTATCTTGTTTGATTTGGTTTTCTGTTTGCGCGTCAGCTTCGCGCGCGGTGCAGTAACGTAGTATTAACACGTACTGTACACGAGTTCTTTAGTGCGTATGATATTATGTAACTCCATAATGTATCATCATCCACACAAACATTAAAACAAGGAAGAGAGAGAGAAAAAAAATGAACGCAAAAGAAAGGAAATGCGGAATTCAAAACGGAAATAAAAGCGGTAAAGACAGCTTTTGTTTCATTTGTCAACATCTAAGCATTGCTGAAGAGGGGTGTTGAATAGCTCAAACACCTCCCTCTTGCCCAAGGGGGGTGTTTGAACACCTTAAACACCCCCCTTTTTGCAAAGGGGGGTGTTTGAACACCCAAAACACCCCCCCTCGGTACGCCCTTGGGCATATGAAATTTGTGTGTTTCGCATTAACGAACCTTCGTAATAACGAACTTTCGGAAAAACGAATAACGATAACGAACAGCACCCGAAGATAGAGGTATACATATATATATATTTTTTTTTCAATTTGTCTGCCCTCTTTACAAATGATATTGTAAGATCGCAACTGCTGATCTAAATTCAAATTCTATTTCCAGGTTTCTTCTGCTGACAAGCAGGAAAAAAAAAAAGTCTTCAGTTTCAGTGGAAAAACAACTACGCTCACACTGCAAAATCTCTTATCTCTTTCTATCATAGTGCCACTTATGTACTTCCGGGTTAAAAAAAGAGCCATGGGGGCCCAAAGTGATGACACCTTATGTATTCATTTGTATGGTGCACAAAAAGTGTGGGGGCCCCGAGTCCCCACGGCCCTCATGGTTCCGTCGGCCATGAAATTGAAGAAGACTTATACATCATATTATCTACACCCCTCTTGCTTTCATTTTTTTTTTTTTGCTTTGTCTGCCTTGGACTACTTAACATAACAATATCGGAATTTTGGAACTTAGGGTATTTGTTCCAAGTCCATCGTGTCACTGTCGGCAACCAGGGATAGCCTGTATGGTGATAGTGTTGAGTCGCTGAAAGCAGAAGATGACCGGTTCGATCGATTCCCGCTGGTTCCTTACAAATTTCATTTGTACGGAGGGCAGGCAGCCAAATTGAAGGAAACACACCTCAAACCTATATCCTTTCAATGAGAGTAGGAAAAGAGGGAATTCCTATTTACCCTTGTTGAGATTTCATCTCTATGTGTCTTTGTACACATTGTCTTTGTCATTGATATGCTATCAAAGTGTTCACTTGTATGATATATGAAGATAACCATCGGAATTTAAACGGAAATATGGAAACTGTTCAAATTTATAAGTGTTGTGATGCAATGTGGTTTCTTATCGTAAGCCGTCTTGCCCAAAATCAATTCTGTTAGTTTAATGGTTATGCTAGTACATGTGATGGACTTGAATTGAAAATAATCACGATCATAATAATATAATACTGAACAATATTGAAGTTGTTTCTCCTCTTGACGATCCCTTTCTAATCTGTCTACGTTTTTGTACTTCACATGCAGATTACATCCGAAATCACGTGTACCTTACCACTACTACGGACCGCCCACGCATAGGCAATGTACGATGTACAATCAACACGAGAACCTGAAGAAATCTGGGCATAAATTCATAACAGAGCGCGTCATGTTCGCGCGATGGTCACTAGTGTACAATCTCACCTTCCACTATCCATCTTGGAGAGCAACCATTCAGAACACCACAGCGCTCGTCAACACGGAGTTTTTGAGCAAGTACAAGTCGGCGCTGAAAAACAAAAGCGCGGACCACTCACCGCGAACTGTGATAAAGAACGGACGTAAAGTGTTGATAATGCACAGGCGTATCATAAAGAAGCGAGTCAAGCACGTTGCGCAAAAAAACAAGACAACAAATCTAAAACCAGACGATGGAGCGAAGTCAAATAGAGCTGATGATAAACATAGCTCTGGTGGGCGAGAGCAAGTGTTGGAGAACAACGTTAAAAGAATCGAAACTAAAAAGATAGTGAGAAGACGGGTTAAATAAACAGGTCGATTTCACGAAAAACATAAAAGGCAGTAATTAATTTGTCTTTGCAATAATATCATAAGCGTTGCTAAATGTAAAAATGATTTTTTTTTTTACATAACATGTCCATATGTCTAGGCAACTGGAATGATTTTTTTATTCATTTACAATGTATAATGTAACCGTGGTTGAATAAGGGAAATGTAGTATCTTCCCACTGTACTGCGACATAAAGACACAGTTCCTGCACATGTGATGAACATCTTTAATACTAGAGGTACATGAAAATAAGGCAACCAACATAAAAATTCTTTGCTACTTGTCCTGATCACTCATCGTGTGCCATCTACTCCACGGGCTTGCTTTTGCTGTTCCACGACATTTGCTCCTGCGAATTGTTCCCGTGAAATATCTGCACGCTAAGCCAAGTACATGTATAAATTCTACCCACCAACATAACCCTATCCTAAACTTCACATCAAAATAAAATTAAAACCCTAACACAACCCTTACTCTAACCCTTAGTCCTAAGTACAAAGTTGTTTGTTTTTTACATGCGTTTGAAAAAGGAGAGAAGTAGATACATGTAGTTTGTTTTTTGGACGGCCAAGAATAAATGCTTTCAAATGAAGGGTGAGAATCTCAGAGGAGATTATGAATAATATAGAACAAAACGACTTAATCACTTACTTGGTTTGTAACTACGGGTTTTCTTTGATCAAATCCTTTATACACCTTTATATTCATTGATGGATAGCAATAATCATGATACAATGTATTATGAGTAAAAGTAGTAATTATCAATATAATTATCAGTATCAGTATTCATCATAATGGTCATTGGTGTTATTGTTGTTAGTATTATAATGTATTATTATCATTGTTATTATTATTATCATTATCGCATTTCAACAATAACATCACAGGCAGTACATTATCATTCCACATCTTGTTTCAAATGCCATAAACCAAAATGTGAGTATAACGTGGTATGTACCAGGCAGGGGTTATCACTCGTATTACAAGGTATAAAAGGGTATTCATTCCGTGAGCACGACTTGCTTGTGTGAAGGACGTACAGTAGCAAAGTTAAACTGCGTAGCTTTGGACATTGCGATTTTCATTTTACTTGAGTTTCTTTGTTTCCGTCACCTTTTTGGGGGGCGAAGAAAAGTTTACATGTGAAGAAAAATTCAGTAGAAATATTCCAAATGTTCTTTCCCCCAGCAAACACATAAAGTTTTCAGAACATTTCCTAAACGTTTTTTTTTTTTTTTTGGAGGTTCCGTACGTCTTCGTACAAAATGGACGTTTTTAAAACTTACATACAACGTCAAAGCTGGGACTTAGCATTTACCGCAAAGTACAGGTTTTTGGAAAAAGTTTTAAAAACGTCAATGGATGTTACAAAACGTTTTTATTATGTCTGCTACGTCTTCGTCCTTTATAAGCGTCCACAAAACGTTTTTTAAAAGTCTGCTACGTCGACTTTGTCTTTACTGAACGTTTAAAAAAACATTTTTGTTTGGTCCGCTGCGTGTTCGTCATTGATTTCTTTATCATGAATATTCATGCATATTTCTGAATGTTCAAATAAGAAAACATAAGATTTGAAAACTAGTGGAATTAGATAAAAAACATTGAAATCTAAAGATTTATGCCGGGTTCAAACTTTCTGTGTTAAAGATTGTACCTTATACGTTATTGTTCACTTATTCACAATTTCAATTTGTGTTATGAAGAGGTATTTTCATATGCTAACAGGCCTAATTAAGGTGTGTGTGATTCAATTTTAGTAACCATGTCTTCATGCATTACAACATTTTGCTGGTATATAAAAGAATGTGATACAGATTCACCAATTGGGAAAAGGATGTAGTATAGGTATAGGTGGTAGGACATCAGGAACAGTTAGGATAGTATTAGGAACAAGTTAGGATACGATTAGAATTAGGGCACATTAATCCCAGATTGTGCCTGTATAATCTCATAACTATATATCTTTTTAATACCCAATAAGAAATAAACATTAGACGCTCTTAAAAGGTTTTCTGGACGTTCTAGACGGATATGAAAAGTTCTCTAAACGTTCTGGAACGGGTCATAAGACTTTTTTAGACGTACTTAAAACGTTGTTTGAACGTTCTAGACGGTTTTCAAAGGCTTCCTGGACGTCCGCAGAACGTTTTGAATATTCTTAAAAGGTTTTACTGACGATTATAACGTCCAAAAGGTTTTATGCAGGTCCTTAAAAATTCCGAAATGTTTAATGATTATTTTTTTTTAAACGTTTAAAAAGTGTTTTTATAACGTCCATTTGAAACGTTTTAAATACGTCGAAAACCTTCCACAAAAAGATGTTCTGAAAACGTTTTGACAAAACGTCCAAATGACGAACTTGGAACGTGTCAAGAACGTTCAGAAAACGTCCAAATGTTAGCTGGGCCGTTGCTTGTTGGATATCGAGCTGGGGTTTTGAATACTTTTCAGCTTGAATCATTGTAGCCTCACTGGTCGGGAGTGACGGTAGTAAATGAATCCTTTAATTCCTATACAAGTTGGTGCTTGTTCTTTAACACAGTGAATGTCTCGTAACACATGGTTTGTAAAGCGCCCTCTTTGCTAGAGTATGCGCCGTAAGTAAATTTTTTATTCATCATTCTATCAACATCCTGTTTGCTGAGCAAACAATAACAGCCAAGATGGGCGAGTTCTTAAAAATCGGTATGAACTGACTCATCTGTGTATTTAACTATAAGTTTGTTTGTTTTTTCAAACTTGTTAATTTCCATTTAGGCTGTACTTGGGTATCACTTACAGTATGTCCAAAGCAGTATTGGTGCCAGCTAAGGCTCCTTTCTCGATTTTACGCGATTTTCAGCCTCAGTTTCTCCTAATAGGTGCAGCACTCACTAACACACAAACATACCCTATACGTGTACCAATCTTACGCAAGCTCGTATGCGTGAGAGTAACATAATGTTATCACTCTTTTCATAAAACGAGCATCATATTGGTCTACCCTTGTTTTATTGTTTTGATGTTATATATTATTGGTTACCAAACACTCAGACTTTTTGCTTATTCTTGACATCTGTTCTGTATGGAAATTGGTATACCGTCCAGATGATTATATCAGGAAAATTGTTGAAATTGTACAAAATAACCAAAACTTGTAATATCGTAATTTGCACAAGTACATTATAATATTATATGAAACCGGTGAAAACTAATTGAATTGTAAGGCAATATCATGTACAGGGAATCGAATCAAATCAAGTCAAATATATAAAAAACAAACAAAAATCTGGAAAAAACGGTTCATGGTTGATAGCATTTTTTTTGCAACAGAATTATGTACCACTTTTAATTAAGCTTTCAATGGACTTTCTGAACAAATATTGACTTGTTTCACAGCACTTCCGGATACATCGACACTTCCTTCTAATATCCCGGTTATCTTTTGTATTCAATGGGATTATCGAATTGATATGTCATTGGTAATGGAGGAAAAAAACACGCCCACACACATACATACCTCCTTCGTATATGAACGTACCAGGATATCACTGTGGGCAAGGGCAGAAAGTGAAGGAGAGCTCCTTTACATTGGCCTCATTTAACCTCAAGGTGAGAAAATACCAAATTCTAAGAAATTCATTAATTCTACACAGAAATTCGGAAAAATAACATTGATTATTGGTTTGAAATACACGCAGCAAAACCAATACAGTGGGCATTCTAGATACTCCAGTAAGCTGATGATTAAATCAATAAAAAAAAATTGATGACCGCCTTATTGTGTATACTCTTATTTTGTTCGGAAAAAAAATCACTTTGAATAAAAAATAATTATGTTCAATGCCGAAAAAAAAAATTGGTATGCTTTGAACTAAATTTAATGAAAGGATGGTCGTCGGCCATGGTACAAAAAAAAAAAAAAAAAAAAACCAGCAACAAAAGAAATTGCGTTTTTTTTTAAATTCTTTCATTTTTTGTCTTCGATGCGCCAAGCACAGGAACACATCACCCTCGTCCGTCTGGCATTTGATCGAATGGAATGCGGAGTTCCCTTTACTTACCTACAAAGCGAACCATCCACTTTACACCAGGACCTCATACCATCGAACTCTTGGTACACAAGATGCACACCTTCTCCGTCCGTCTTATAGTTCAAACATCGCACCTGTATCCTGCTACCGATCATAGAGATGTACTACCATACAATCTCTATGCTACCGATACTGTACCACGCCCCCCTACGGCAAAAGAGCCTTCACTCTCTGTGCCTGATTAAAAAGACACTAATAGAAACGTCTAAAACAGACTCAGTCAACCATTTCATTCAATGTTATTGTATAGTAGTCATGATTGTATATTATGATGAAAATTATTATTTGATTTATTGATTTATTATTAAGTGTTTTGTCTAGTATTATTTTGATAGAGCTAGATGACTCCAGTTTATTGGATCATCCACACGAAATCAGCTATTATCATTCAAAAAAATGCATTGGGTGTCTCAAAACAATGCTTGAAACTGAAATTTCATTGTAGACAACTAGAAATTTGATTTTGTAAATAAAAAGAAAATGCTCCCGTGATATCCGCATTAATGCGTCTTTGGGAAGCATACTTAGAAATAATTTGACCTTTGTACAAATCTACGTTAGACTAGCAGAAACAATGGCCAACAACAGCCGTGTGAATGGCAGGGATTATAGGTTTTCGCGCTCTGTTTCATACTTTTGTCACTCAAATCAATTAAAGTGCATTTAAATTCATGCACTGACGTCAAACGATCGATGTCGGTCTTTCAAGATTAAAATTTGGGCAATGGAATTCATTTGGCGGCACGCGATTTAACTTATGAGCATTCAAATAAATTAATCTGCAAATTAGTTTCATATCAGAGCATTTGATTTTTTTTTTATTATTATTCAATTTATTTTTAGAGCAAAACAATTAATTAACATGCATACGAAATCGTGAACGTACTAACAATTTCAGATGCTATGTATTGGATTTCGATACTCGTGCATTCAAATTAAAAAAGTAGGCCTGAGGAGCCTGTTTGGGCGCTCAATTTCATTTTGGAGGATTCAGTTTAATGATTCGTTATTTGATTTTAATGATTTTTTCATTTTTAATTTGTTTTTTTTTTCTATTATCTATATATTTAATCATGTCTATATTTCTCTTAAAAAGCTTTGCCATTATATATTTTCATTTTGTTAACGGCAGTTCATTTTACCTCAAATCAATCAAATTTCAAACCATTTCACAACTTTAGAATTGTATATTTATTCATATGTGTGTTTATATTGATAACATGGCTGTTATGTATATTTTTATATTTATTCATATTTTCCATTGCATCTTTAATTAGATGCACTTATTTAAGACTTGCTTGCCCTTTCATGATTTTGAATGACTGAAGAAACACCTGTGCTACTGCCGTCTGATTTTGAATGCCCCTTTTCTAATCTTTATGCTCCTAGTTTAAATGTGAATGACTCTCTTGAAAATTGTGTTGCAAGAATAATTATTTCGAACGAAGGAAAACTATTTTGAATGGCCATTCCTTAAGCTGCATGCTCTTGAGCTAAATTGCAGGTGACTCATTTGAATTTTTGTTTTGCACAAAGAGCAAATTCCAACGAGAGAAAATGAAATGAAATAACCATTCGTTAAATCGCGTGCTCTTTCTATAGATTTGATTTGATTGATTGATTGATTGATTTGATTGATTAAAAGGTCTTTATTCAAATAAAATCTGAGTCGGCGACTAAAAGTCGAATTACACAGATATACAGAGATTATACCGCAAAACAGATAAAATAATAACATAATCATAATACATAAGAAAATACATTACATTCAAACATTCTGTATACACAACTAATACATTTTTAACGTTACAGATTGTTATATAAATACAAAAAGAAAAAAAATGAATGCACATTTTATAAACAGTAGCGGTACACTCCTAATTTTTTTTTCACAGAAAAAAAAAGAAAAGAAAGAAACACTCAGGGCTACACAACTCATTGTCGAAAGAAGAAGAAGAAAAAAATGTAAGCTCTTCTACAGATACAAAAGGGAGTACACGAGTTTGCAGTGTGGTTGGAAAGACGCGTCAACAACCTACACTATACATTCCACAAATACTTGCAGTAACATTATTTTGTTGGTGAGGTGATCATCCCCCTCCCCCGTAATGTACACACATTCACTACACACACATACCTAAAGCATTTCTCACTGGCATACTCTCTCTGTCTCTCTCTCTCTCTCTCTCTCACACACACACACACACACACATGCACACATACAGTACTGTACATTGATGTGTAGATCGCATATCTGTACAACACTCACAAACGCGCATGAGCATAAACACAGTGCACATGCTCAATGTACAATACAACGTATGTACACACTCACATTCACGCGCATACATTTAGATACATATACGTACACACAGGGAAAACACGCACACACATATTGCAGCTACAAACACACACACACATACACATACACACACATACATAACTCACACACACACACAAGCACCGTCATGTCCACAAGACCACACCCAACACACGCCCATACAATGTACCTGTGCCAAGTGCACGTTTAAAGACAGGCCCACCTATACATGTATTGTACATTGTGTAAATGTCTAACAACTATCCCAAAAACTACAAAAAATACAATATATCGCCTCATTACCGCTGTAAACAGAAAATCTGCACTCTTTACAGTCGGGTAAACCTTAAAATACCGCAACCTTTTAACAATATAACATAATTATAATAAAATTACCCCCCCAAAAAAAAAAAAAAAAAAATTAACTTTGGGTGCAGTATGGAAAAAGTGGGGTTTCCTAGCATGCATAAAATACATAAAAATTTCCTAATCAAATGTATCATTTGTCTTATCTACCCACCACGCTGCAAACTCCTATACATACTCTCTAAAAAATTTCGAGTGAATAATTCACTCCTCGGAAGGAGTGAATAAAATTTCACTCAATTAAGAGTGACTTTCACTCGTTGTCGAGTGAATTTCACTCTTGTAACGAGTGAAATTTGTGTGAAACCCATTCGCCGAGTGAATTCCGAGTGAAAATTACGCCGAGTGAATTCCGAGTGAATACATAATTAAACGCATTTGGCTAGGCCAATAGAAATTGAGAATTCCCCTGTCATGTGTTTACTCTAAGCCAATCACCAGCCGCAATTTCCCCTGGCTTGGGCGCGGGCAGGTTTACCTGAACAGCGACGCGTCGCCTGTGCGTGGACTGTGTGCAATTGCGTGCTGTGTGCTAGCTGTGCGTGTATTATGCATAGGATCACAGATTTACGTGCGTGTAAGTGCAATCGTGAGAATCTGAGCCTGGATGTCGTGATGGACGTGAGAAAATGTCTGTCTTCAAATTGAGTGGGGCGGAGATATTATTCACATTTTTGAAGGTAAGCAAACCATAGATCGATCTAATTATAACTTGTTGAGTTTTTTCAGCATTACGGGCTAGTCTAACGTTATACCTCTCCGTAAACGACCATAAGTAAGTTACCTTTAGGGTTCTATACGAATAACCCCGGGCCGCCCGTGGCACAGTTAGCTAAGTGGGGCTTGATCTTGATCTTGATGGTGTACGTTGATCAGCCCTGGTAGAGCAACACTCAACTTTGGTTCATAGGTCATGGTAGAAGGGACATTACTCAAAATGTTTGAATAATGTATCTTTAAATAAACGTGGATCAGCTGTATTGGTTATTGCTTGTGGTAAGGAATTCCAGTATCTGGTGGTTCTTGGGAAGAATGAGTGTAGATGGAGATCAGTTCTGGAAGTAGGGAGCTTGATTTGGAGAGGCTTCCAACTCCTGGTCCTTCTAAGTGGTTCAGGGTTGAATTCACCATGTCTTTCGAAGGGCAAATCAACCAGGCCATAGATTATTTTATGCATGGATATGATGCTGTTCATGTGACGCCTATGTTCCAGGGTAGGTAGTTTGATATTCTGGAGCATGGTTGTTACAGAGCTTCCATAATTGTAATCGTTGGTTATGAAACGGGCAGCTTTCCTTTGTATAGCCTCTACTTTTTGGATAAGCCTCAAAGTGTGCGGGTCCCAAACAGGGCTACAGTACTCCAGGTGAGGGCGAACTAAACTCTTATATGCTTGTACTTTGACATTAAGAGGGGCTCTATGGAGGTTACGCCGTAGAAATCCGAGCATACTGCTTGCTTTGTTGGTGATGTTGTCAATATGTGTATTCCATTTTAGATCCGATGACAGGGTTATTCCCAAGTACTTATGTTGTGACACCTCTGCAAGGCGATGGCCGTAGAGTGTATATGAAGTTGGGATAATGGTACGCCTTTTTGTGAAGTGGATCATCTGGCATTTTGGCAATTTAAATGACATTAGCCACGTTTTCGCCCACTTTTCTAGGCGCTGGAGGTCATTTTGGAGAACAACACTATCTGACGGTGAGCGGATTTCATGGTATAGAATACAGTCATCGGCATAAAGACATACTTTGGACTCAATTCCAGATGGAAGATCATTGATGTATATTAGGAATAATAGGGGTCCAAGGACTGTCCCCTGTGGGACACCTGAAGTTACCTGAGCAGGACTGGACTTTGCCCCTTCGATAACTACTGATTGCTCTCGTTTTGTGAGAAATGCGGATATCCACTTGTGCAGACTCCCTGTGATTCCATAGTGGGTGATCTTCTTCAATAATCTACGGTGTGGCACAGTGTCAAAAGCTCTAGCGAAATCCAGTAAGATGGCATCCACTTGCTTGACACTTGGGTTATCACAGGCATCCGAGATGCTTTGGATGGTGGTAATCAGTTGGGTTTCACAGGATCTTTTGGATCTAAATCCGTGTTGATAATCAGATAAAACATTATGGTCCTCAAGATGATTTATAACATGACTATATACTATATGTTCCAGAATTTTACAGCAGACTGATGTCAGTGATATCGGTCTGTAATTTGTTGGATCTGAGCGCTTCCCATGTTTAAATACTGGGGTGATGTTGGCCCTCAGCCATCCGCTGGGAAGTGTACCTCTTTGGATGCTAGTATTATACAATTTTGTGAGTATGGGTGTTAATTCTGGAGCACACTGTTTCAGCACGAAGGGTAGGATTCCGTCAGGACCAGGGGCCTTGTGTGGTGATAATCCCTCTAGTAGCTTCAAGACTCCATCAGGATTGATCAGGAGAGTTGTGATGGGTGGTAGATTCACACCTCTTAGTCCAGGGATGGGTCCACGGCCTTCTTTTGTGAATACTGATTGGTATTCTTTATTCAGTAGTTCAGCTTTGCCAGCAGGGTGTGTGACCAGATTCTCTCCTTTTTGCAAGGCAGGGATTCCACAACGATTGCCACGTTTCGTTTTGATATACGACCAGAATTTCTTAGGGTTGGAACGCAGTGACTCATAGATGGTGTTCGACATATACTGTGCTTCTGCCTTGCGAAGAGCCTTACGGACATCTGATCTCAATGTTCTGTAACGTTTCCAATTGACGAGAAGATCTGTTCTTTTAGCTGTATGGAAAGCTCTTTCCTTTCTGCGGATGAGGCGTTTAAGTTGAGAGTTCATCCAGGGGAGATTATATCTTGAAGAAGATAGTTTGGAAGGTATGTATTTGTCAGTGATATTCTGAATAAATTTTTCGAGGCTTTGCCAGCTTTCCTCAATGGAGTTAACTTCACAGTTTTGGATGAAGAGATCTTGGAAGTTTTTGATATCCTGCTTCATACTGGTAACATCTGCCTTGTGGTAAAGGTAGACCTTGTGTCTGGTATGGCGTTGTGGAGAATGATCCACATCCGCTTCTGCAAGGAGGATGGAGTGGTCACATAAACCAGGGGCTGTGAGAAGTGGCACAAAGATGTCTGGGTTGGAGACTAAAAATAGCTGAAGAATGTTTGATACATGATGCACTTCTGTCTGATGAACATGGTTGACTTCTTTAGCCATTTGGTGCAGTGAAAAGTCATTGATGATGTCCAACAGGGAGGTGGATATGTCTCTGGGATACGTGCAGGCATTTGCAGATTTCCGACACATACTGTCCCAGTCTATATCAGGGATGTTAAAGTCACCCCCCAACCAAATAGTAGGGTTTTTAGAGAAATCAATCTTTTCGAGTGAGGCACGCAGCTGTTGCAATGGTTCAGTACCAGAGCTTGGGGGTCGATAGAAGACTCCAATATAAATTGGCTTCCTATTAAATATCTGTATTTTTATCCAGAGGATTTCAGCATCTACATTCAGCTCTTCGATTTCGATGGCGATTAGGTCGTTTCTGACCGCAATCAAGACTCCACCACCTTTCCCCGCTCTCCTGTCTTTTCTGTAAGCAGTGTAGTCAGCGGGAAGAAACTCACTTGTGTTGATACTAGGTGTCAACCAGGTTTCAGTCATGATGATAATGTGTGGTTTGTGAGTAATCAGGCTTTCATGTAAAATACATGACTTATTAACTACACTCTGACAATTTAAAATCATAACTTTTAATTTCTTAGAGGAGTTGGTGTTCCCTTTTCCAGCATGCCCAGGTCTTCCATGACATTGGTTGAACAGGGGACTACTTGGTTGATTAAACACTGGCGATGAAGTATGGAGTGGGTTACCAATGAAGGACGAGTCAGAGGAGCTGGTCGACTCATTACTGCTAATGCTTGGCTGTGATGTGTGCTCACTCTCATCAGATAAAGAAGAAAATCTGTTACTGTCTTCAAAGGACTTTGATAAGAGAAACAGGCTGGAAGCAAAATTTGGGAGGCCACAGTTATCACAACACCAGGAATATGATTGATGATTGGAGAGGATGCGAAACATGTCCTCATTCATACCTATACACGACCTATGCATCCATGTTTCACAGTGGTCACATACGATGCAGTCTTGGTTCCATCTAGCTGCTCTGGAGCACACGCCGCAAGGATACTTGGGTTGACGGGGACCAGGATTTAATTGTACATCACCTGACATGTTGATTAGAGTCATTGTAAGGAAGACTTGCGAGGCCAGGACGGTTTTGTAGGCAAAAATAGTGTTGTCAGAACTCACGAGAAGTACCATTGATGTGCAGTAGATTGAATTACACACTGAAATTTTTTTCTTGTGTGTAGATGAAGAGCCTGGCAGGTGTTCAAAATAATGCCAAGATTCAGTAGGCTGAGATGAGTACTGACCCATGCCAATGTACGAAGATAATATCAGACTCGACATTGTGTATGATGAAGGGTGTGCATAATGATAAGTGTGTACATTGCAGCCACTAGAAGATGGCATACCTCTGTACAGCAGAGATTGATTGAGCTCACTGGTTACATTTGGATTTCCTTTCTCCATACTCGGTGGTGAGGAGTAAACATTTCTTGGTTCCGCCTGGCTATCTGACATGCGCAGGGAAACCTCGTGTATGAACAGTGATGTAGACACAAGGAGGATGACGTGTAAACAGTTTGACTTTGCCATGTCTAGAACACAGTAGAGCTTATCATACACTCAAATAATATTTCCGTTGAAGCTTCAAACAGTAACAATGAGATTCAAAAATTACTGAAGGAGGATGATTCCATGGGTACTCCAATCATACAGACTCACTATATCACAATTACTTCACTACGTCACTTATTTGCTACCTTTTTCAAATAATAATATATCGAAATTTCAAAACCAAAATCAAAAGAAATTGTCAAAAACAAAAGAAAAAGAAAAACAAAAATAAGCTCCAAACTATACTATGAATGTGTGCACACGTGGGAGACAGCAAAACGATGAGTATCGTGGGTGCGCAGGTGGGTGACCAGCAGCAAGAATCAGGATGTAGGGAGACTTATTTTGTCGGCACTTCTGGTTTCTTCTTATCAGTTAATGCACGTAAATGAGATGAAAAAAATGTACAAAGCATACACTTCAGAGGGAAAAACGGTGATAGCACACAGCAGTAGTGGTGTAACACTCACAGTGTCAATGAGAACAGTTAATACGTGGTGTAAATTTGTGCGTAATCTAAGCCAGGATATCTAAACTGTAAACATCGATGACGATGCCGAGGAGAGATTTTAAAATCTCTGAGAAGCTCTGGGTTCATGCAGCAGAAGTGGATATCGAGATGGATTTATAAGGAAGAGTTTATACTTGCGGTTTTCCTAAAAGGAGTGATGTAGAGTGACTGTCCGCTTGTTCAATCAAGATTGCAGGCATGCCTTGGCATGGGTCCACTCCCAGTACAAGTATGTTGAGCAAGGTTGGAGCGTACAGTAGGTAGGCTTGCGAGTTGTAGTTGTAGTGTACACATGTACCGTCGGACACAGCACATGCACATGTGCAAATCCAGTTGCTTCCAGTAGCAAAGTACACAAATTTCAATCGATGAAATCTTGCTCAATCCTCCAGAAAAATCTGCTCCATCACAAAGAATCCTCTGAAGTGACATCAAAACTAATATCTTAAACCATTTTTGTAAAACAAAAATCGAAAATAAAGGAAAATCAACAAAATAAAAATTAAAACTCAGGGAGCGACTGAGAGGTACGTCCCTTCTCGACCGTGACCTATTGACCTATTCGTGGTCATACCATGGAACACCTTACGAACAGCTAGAATCCGAGGCCGAAACTCAACTGGTACACACTAGGTGTTGGGATCTAATAATACGTCGAGTCTTTAGACTTTAGTTTGATTGTACACGTTGGGATCTATAGGGCTTGAACTATTCAAAAAAAAAAAAAAGAGTGATGAATGAAACGTTGGTCGCTAGCCATTGAATTGACATTCGTAAGCATAATATCATCACATAACTATATACACAGCAACAATTGAGGGACATTATTTAGCTGCTGCTGCCTCATAAGCAAGAAGAAGAAGAACAGCCCAGTCGCTGTACGTAGGTACGTCTTAATGTACAGCGACTGGGCTGTGCATAGTTAATCATCACACAGAGATTACTGTGGTCGAGTGTAGAGATCGAACTGTTACTAAGCTGTGCTAATTAAAGCAACAGATTAGAAGCGCCTAGCGCCAGACACGTACTCTACATTGCTATTGTTGAGTTGACAGCCGAATCACTGACACTGGTCTGTGTTGCCAGATGAGATGGTGATCTCGATCAGTACGGTAATAAAGAATGGTGAAATTTGGTGATTTATGATTATTGTTCATTATATACACTGTATGTAGTAAAAAGGACTTTTATTTGCCGCTACATTCGAGCATCCAAACAGCTGGGAGAATACCACGTACACTAGCTCCCACGTCATGTGTCATGATCATCTACTACTGTACTAGGTAAGAAGTATGATGTGTGTACTGTTCGTGTTAAGTGTTGGTCCACTGTGACATCACACTTCTAGCTGAAGATCAGCGTGCTCACACATCATGGAGATCGATCCCCCTTGTAGCAGACGATGACTGGTACTATTTTCAACATTGTTTTTTTATGAAAGTTACAGGTGACCTTAGGTACCGGTATTGAAATTTGGCAGAGATCATCTTTGGGTCTTTAATTCTAACATTAAATATGCTGATGTAGCTAAAAAAGTAATTAGGCCTAGGTCTACTAGCTTTTGTATTGGTGCTCACTTAGTATTTGTGTGGACAAAACAACTGCATAAGTATTGTCTTGTGGAAATGAGTTCTAAATCCATTTCTGAACCTTGTGTTTTCTCCTCCAGATAAAGACGTATCATGACAGCTCTTTGGGAGTGATGGTGATTTAAAGGAACTCGGTGTAGGGGGTCATCATTTGGAGAACAAAGACAGATATTGATAGCTGTACAGTCTCTGTCACACGAAGAGGGTGCAGATCACCAGATTGCAAAGTACCAGATGTGGTCAACGACTAGCCATTGAATTCAGGGTTGACGAATTATGGAAACACCGGGCCAACATCAGCGAAGGAGCCTCTGAGATATGGACTTCCATTGCATTAACTCTGCTGTAAGCTTTTCTGTTGTTTTCCACTATGATTAATGAAGGGAGACTAGTTTGAAATTGATTTATATTTATTTTACATTCTAGAGTCTTAGTAATTACATAAGAGGCTACATTAATGAGACTGGATGCTTGGTTGGTTTTATTTTGTTTGAAGAAATGATTTTCAAGATACTTCATGGAGCAGTTTTGGAGCTGTCCTTCCCTCTGAAAATGAATGTCTTGACAGGTTAGTACTTGTATTTAAGAAAAATGTGTACCGTGTACTTGTCGTATCGACAGAAGTGAAAACCATGTTATGGTCAGTCTTGAGTTGTGTAAGTAGAGCTGTTGCTTATGTCAAATATGTATGTTAAATGATTTTGCTCTTCAAGTTTATAATGTAAACTGGAGGAACCTACTATCCTCATGCCATTTGTATTATTCATAGAACCATTAAATTTTACTTATTTGCCCAGGAATTCAACACACACATCACTTCAAGGGGGAAGAGATACTTCAAAAGCTGAGGGAAGGAGTTCTGACTGTTCCGAGGAGACATCTGCACACCCAGATCATTGCAGCATATTTGTTGTTGCAAATGGAAGCAGAAAACTGTACAGCGTAAGTTCAGTTATTTAAAATATTATTATTCATATATTATATTATATTATATCATAATTATTGAAAATTGGTCTGGAATACCAGTTTCCCATTGTCATGTCTTGTACGACATTTCCATCCAATATATAACCATGTAATTTGCCTGTTCATTTTTTTTTCTCAAGTATAGAGAAAAGCAGACTAAAATTTGCCCCCCCCCCCCAAAAAAAAAAAAAAAGAAAAAAAGAAAAAAAAAGAAAGTAAAAGGGACCGGTAAGTATAACATTGTTAATGAAGTGATGGTTATAGATTTAAAAATAAAGACTGGTATACTTGTATGAGACATGTAAACAGAGTGTACGTACAAGACTCCACGCTGACTTATTTTCTTGGTAGCCCCATCGGGCCACATGTATATTGATTTGATAATAGTCCTAATACTTATGATTTAATCATCACAATGATTAATAAAAAAGTGGGAGTTGATGTGCCATGAAGTTCAATGGATAATCACATCTTGTATAAATTTTTCTACTGTTAAACTGTGCACATTCACACTTATAACCTATCTGCATGAAATTTTCATATGTATTAACTGATATCTGGCTCAAGTAGCAATAAATGTACTTGAAACAGTGGTACTGAATAGCAATAGAAATTAATGCCAAGAAAAAAAAAACATGAAAATAGTTCAGCCCCTTAAAAGATTAAAATGAGGGCCAAATTTTTGATGTTATATATTTGCGTCCTAGAATATGATCAACATTCGTCTTGCTTTCTTTTTAAATTCAGATACCAAGTAGTGAGCAGAGGATGTTGTAGCCAAGGCTGTTGCGATGCAGTACCCCACTTTGTGAGACACCACACAAGGTGCAAAAGGACATGTGAGTTTATACTCGTAAGTTTATGTGATCTACAACTTTTTTTAGCCCTCTTTAGCAGAAAGCTTAAGTGACATACCTTGTAACATGGTATCTTATTCATCTAGCTTGCAAAAACTTCAACATTTTCAACTTTTCTCAAGAGCTAGTGGACAGAATTAAGCAACCAAACGAGGAGTTCATCATCCTTGTTTAGTTAGGGGGCAAGGACCCAAAGTTTTTCAGGTTATGGGCATGACCCCTCCCCCCCCCCCCAAAAAAAAAAAAAAAAAAAAATGGCCTTTACAGGGAAATTGCATCTATTTCTTAATTAACTCATTGTGCAAATATACAGGCAATGTGGGGACTTTTTATAATCTTTGATGTACCTTCTCATAGATGTCTAATAAAGTTGTGTGCAGATTGGCCTGATTCCCTGACTTAGGTTCGATAAACGTTAACTTCAACGTAACGTAACGTAACTTAAGTTCCAACATGCCAGTTGCGCCGTTCATTTATAATAAACCTATTCTCGTTTTCTTCCATAAGAATGCCACTACATGTATTTCTACTGCTATCAGATCTTCATCAGTTATAGTCAACTCTGTGCCAAAGTCAAATTTGTTGAGACTCAAGAGAAAGCTTTGATTTACAATGCATTCTTATATTTCAGGAGTATAACTGTATGGCAAGGATCATGGATTCATTGAGTATCGTTTGAAGACCTTGAGGAGCTATGACACCACTCATCACCTCAGGCAGAGAGAGAGAGTAGTTGCAGCTCCCACCAAGCCCCTGACCGAGCACCATTCCATCGTTAGATTAGAAGCCCAATGAGAAGAGACAGCTACCATCGGTATATAGGTCTAAATACCCTTGCTTTTTCCTCTTTTGAGATACAGTATATGCTCCTCTGACGTTGGAACTTACATTCTTGTTGAAGAGTCAGCCTCATCAGGCTCAGCGGTACTTCAGCATGAAGCTGTTTCCAGGATGTACTGCAGCACTTCAACATTAAAAGTAGAACAGGGCTCGCCGATGAAAAGAGTTTGTTGCATAGAATGTGTGATTGTTAATGCTTTAAATTGTTGATTGTTGTATATACTAGTAACTGAAAATAGTTTTGACTTATATAGTCAAGAAAAAAATCTCCTCTTCATGGCCACATGTCAATCAATACATTCATCTGTAAGGTGTTCCAAGCATGTGAAAGAATGTTTGGCCACACACAGCTTGGCATTCCGCATGATACGAATCTGGCTGCGTTCATGATTAAGCACCCCCTTCTCTCCAGGCAATTCTTTAATAAAACCTTTTTGTGGTCTAATATTCAAGAGAGAAAACTGTTGACAGACACTCATATGTATTTTTTTTTCTTTCTCTCATTTTTTTTTTTTTTTTTTTGGGGGGGGGGAATGCTACAAATAGCAGCTAAATAGTAGAATCTTCCAATGGTCATCCATGCTCTTGGGATGAAGATCATGTCTCCATGTTGTGATTAAGTTACCACATACATTTGTCACCCCTTTGATTAACAGTGATGCAGTACAATATGCATGTGCTCAAATTTATTGCATCCATCTTCTTTGGAGTAGAGGGAAAAAATCTTTTAAAAAAAATAAAACAAAATTGATGGGAATCATTGATCCCTAGGGTTACGGGACCCAGAGTTATTTTGTACATTTTCACCTTTATGTAATTGATGTACTGTACTTTGACAAACTTGTGGGTAGAAGCTCAATTGGTTCAACTTCTTTTTCCACGAAACATCTGCAGCCCATCATTGATAAATCCATGGCATTAGAGTAGATGGAGCCAAATAGATTAGTTCACTAATGTGCCAAGTCAAACTTATGGATAATTCTTCCCTTGACCTCATAACAAATTATTAAGATAACTTGCAACTGACAATCATATTTTATTATAGAGTGTTAGCAGTGATGTCACAATTGCCCACCATAAGGCTGCGTTCACATAGAAGTATACTATTTGGGTATTCGGGGCTCGTTTTCGAGGGCACGCAAATAGCTTGAATCGAACGATAGGATTTCCTAACACCGGTTCACATAAGAGGGCACTATTTGAATGTACCGAATAGCATGGAATAGTGTAGCAAAGTGGGAATCGAGCTTGTTCGATTTTCCCGCAGCGTATACCATCTCACGTTTATGAAATAATGACAATTTTGGTCTGGATTTGCCCTTTAGCAAAAATAAGCATGTAGACTGACATTCTGATGCAGTTTAGAAATTGTTAATAAGATTTGCTGGGATGTAGGAGGAAGAAATCCTCACTGCATGGGATGGCAAGTTGACGGTGAGGGTGATGGTGTACTGGGTGCCCGAATAGCGAATAGCGAATAGCGAATACCGTATACCGTATACTTCTATGTGAACGCAGCCTAATGAAGTCAATTGCCTAAACTGACTAGAAATCAAGACTGCATACAAAAGCTGCAGCAATGTTTACTTCAGGGAAACCTAAGACAAAAAAAAACACCTTTGTTAGAGAGGCATGCATGAATGAATATTGATCGCCTTTGCTATGGAAGCCTCCATTATGGTGGCCAACATGACGTCACATGAAATCACTCTATAAGAAATTCAGTTTGCATGCATTAGTCGTTGCTACATCTGGCAAAACTCGGAAGGATTACAAGTGTTCAATATTGTACAATGATGCCTTATTTAGGTGAAGAAGATCAATGATATGATACATGTTGTGTGAACTGTATTGATTGCAATTCTTTTTCCATAAATAGTAGGCCCGGTTGAGGGGGGGGGGGGGGCTACGAGCCCTCCTCCCCTTTGACATTCCATGCCAAATTTCATGAAGGCATGATTATTTTGTTTGGGGGGTTATTGATTGTAATCAATAACATAAATATTTTCATGCTGGACGTGTCGCTGACAAATTTCATTGAAAAGGCAATGAAGAAACAAAAAGTACGAAACAAAGAAATACATGAGTAAATAGAAAGAAATAGATACTTCAGAATTTTTTGATGGACAGTTTTTTTCTCTTTCATTTGCTATGGACGCTAGAAAGAATATTTACACAAAAAAACAAAAAATGTGCCTTTTTGGAACTTTAATTATGGCAAATGGTCTGATTTCATGCTCAAATTAGCATAATTTAGCCAAGTGACTTTTGTTGTTGTTGAAAATCAACATTACCGTTTTATAGATTATGTCACAGGCAATTTGTGTGTGGATTTTGTAATGATCGCACGGTTGATGGCCGAGGTCTGGGGGTTTCAGGGAGGCCCCCCTCTGGCTCTATCATCTACATAAATACCCCACCTAAAGCCTACTTGAAGTCAAGACCATGCTTCTCTGATCGAGTATGTTTAGATATTTGTGCAATGTACTCAATACTTGTAGAGCATCACTGTGTTACATGACAGAGGATCCAAACTTGATTAACCATGCGGTATTGAAAATTTCTGTATTTTTGTCAATTTTTCAAAGCAATCACAATTCCTGGTACATGTGTAATTGTTTTTGTATTATAATATAGATAATGGTGACTATACTTTGCAAGTCTTTTGTAGCTTATCATTGAACATGCAATAATTATATTCACTTGTAGTCGAAAATTAAACATGTTCAGGAAGGGTACTTGTAAAATTTTTCACTTTTGCACAAACTTTATGAATTTGGCATATTTTCGGGGAAATGTGTGATGCTAATATTTGAAGAGTTTGTTCGCAAAAACCGATATGTCCATTTTTGAAGATTTTGAAGTACGGTCTCTGTCATAAAGTACAAAATGATACCTTTTGAATTATATATTGGTCACTACATATAAAGGTACATTTTTGAAGTTATGATCAAAAGAAGCAAACATTTTCTTATTATTCTCTGTCTTTTTCTTGACCTTTATTCGCAAATATCTCCATTTGGCACATATGGACTTATCAGTTTTTGCAAACAAACTCTTCATTTGTAGAGCTTTGGGAATGACAGCTAGAATAGCATATTTACAAGGACCTTGTGATGATTATGGTGACAGTTGTTCTTAAATGATAAAAATATGTATAATCATTATTGGCCACATAATTCATGGAAAACCAGATACTTAGCACATGAAGACTGTTTGTAATGGTGTACTGCTCTGTAGTTGAAGTTTAAGAGGTATATTCTTTTTTTTTATTTCAGGTGATCCAGTGGACATCACACATTTATTTAATATAGAGAATCAGCTCATAAAAAAAAACATATCATGCGTAGCATTTAGTACATTATCTTCTTATATCCCCCTCAATGCTACTTAAAGAAAGAATAAATTAATAAGAAAGAATGAAACAACAGCCAATTGGATTACTAGCTTATATTTATTCAGTTTCATGTATTGATCCAGCTCGGGTATAAATGACTTTCAAAACTGGAACACAAAGTTGGCAATGCACTGGGCTACCAGTGGTGGATCCTTGGCTTCAAAATACATGCATTGATATTAACAAATATCTATATTATGAACGTTGCTTGCTGTTTTTGTTTGTATTAGTTTGATTGGTATTCATTATTCCAGAAATGGCTACAGACCACCCAGATTATTCCCAAATTCATCACCATTGTCACTTTTTCTTCCAGGGTTGAATAACTAGAGCACTGAGTGCTGTGATAGAGATGTGTGCTCATGTAGAGTGTAATTCCGTTTGGGATTGAAAAAAGATTGAAAAAGGATTGAAAAAAGATTGAAAAAGGAGTGAAAAACCTCCGGAGTTAAAGAAGAGTGAAATGAATAGGAGTGAATTGAGAGTGAGAAAGGAGTGAAAAACGACTGACAAAAGAGTGAAATACGTCAGGAGTGAATTTAGAGTGAGAAAGGAGTGGACATCCCACCAAAAACATTTCCGTCTTTTTTCACTCTCTTTTGGAGTGAAATTTCTGTTCACTCGAAATTCACTCCACTTCTAGTGATCCTTGACGTCACTACCAAGGGGAGTGAAAATCGAGTGAAAATTCACTCTTTCTTTTTTAGAGAGTATAACTATATAAAAATGACTCATTTGAAAAGCGTTTTGAAAGATTAACTAAATCAAATGAACTATCGCGAATTTTAGTGATGTTATCATTAAACTGAGCGATACAATTTTGAAATTGAGCGGGAAAACCTATATTAATAACAATGATAATAATACATTACATTTGTAATTCGCTTAATACAATGTTTCTAAGCGCACAGGGAAAAGACGAAAGGAAAGATGAAAAATGAGGGAAAACAGACACATGAAAACACAAGTGAGAATAGCACGACATAAATCAATGTGTACCAGTCATTAAACACATACAATAATTGAATTACACTCACCACATTAACTTAGGGAAGCAATCAATATGGGAAAAGATGAGTTTTAAGAAGTGCCTTGAATAATTCTAAGACTATTCTACTGATGGGGCTTGTCGTATATGAATGGGTAGATTGTTCTAAAGCTTGGGTGCAATAACTGCGAATGAGCGTTCTCCATAGCGTGTCTTAGTGCGAGGTCCGGGTAACAGTTGAAGATGGGCAGTAGCATGGGAGCGCAGGCGTCTATAGATGCAGAAGAAGTTGATGAGGATCGGAGAGAGATTAGGTTCTGTAAGTATGAAGGGGGCTTGGTTATGGATAGCTTTGTAGACAAGGAGAAGAACTTTGAAGATAACACGTTCCTTTATTGGCAACCAATGAAGTGACTGGATAATTGGGGTAATGTGTTCAAACTTCTTGGAACGTGTGACTGCTCTGGTGGCGGTGTTCTGGATGCGTTGAAGGGGTGCAATATGGGATTGGGGTAAACCGGCTAGGAGACTGTTACAGTGTACAATAATCAAGGTGAGATGACACGAATGCATGGATAAGCTTTTCTGTGGCAGAAGCGTCGAGGTACTTGCGGATCCTGTTAATCCTAGCTATCCCCCACGAAGCATAATCAATTTATTATAATTAGTTATTATTATTATTATTATTATTATTATTATCATTATTATCATCATTATTACTACTGCTACTACTACCACTATTATATATATATATATATATATATATATATATGTATATATATATATGTATATATATATATGTACATATATATATATATATATATATATATATATATATATATATCCGAAAGCCATCATACTAAACAAGCCCATAAGATTCACTCAAATAGAATTCATAAGAATTATATCTGCATTCTACAATAGCGATCTTTGAAGCTTATCTCTTTTTATCTCGTAGAAGCAATTTAAACTTTTCTTGTTCTTTATGGCCTTCTGCCCTGAGCCAACATAATTGCTCAAGCAAAAGGTCAACAACTATTTAATTCTCAAAACAACAGCGAGTGTGTGTTTTCTGCTGCATAACATTTGCTCCGGCGAAAATTGCTTCCATAAAAATCTACAAGCTTAGCCAAACACTTAAAAACCTACCCACAAACATAACCTTAACCCTAATCCAGTCCTCACATCAAACTAAACCTAAAACCCTATCACAACCCTAACTCTAACCCTAAGCTGGGAAGTCAGAAGATTAGACCGAGCAATTGTCGCAGGAGCAAATTTTGTGTCACCTAATTTTCTAATGGTTTCTCGACCTCTTCCCAACTGTCGTCCACAAGATGAGACCTGAAAACGTGTATGAAAATATAGAACATTTCTGGAATGTTTCACAATTTATGGATGTTACTTACTCTTACATACAATAGTAACGAAAGAGTCCAGTCACCTCCTTCTTGCCAGTAAGTTCCACAGGCAGGAATTCACTGAGTTAATGCTAGGTAGGGCAAGCCTTATGGCTGTTACGAGCAACTTTTGTTAACAAAGCATGCATAACATTTTGGTACATTATTTATGGAATTACTGAAACTGTATGCCAAACTGCCATGAGCGAGGGAGCTAGCTGCTTTTTTTAAAATCAAATTTATCATTATTCTTCACGGAATAATGTTTACCATTATTACTGTTTATAGCATTCTTCTTCTTCTTCTCCTTCTTCTTCCTTTTTTTTTCTTCTTTCATGTACCGTTATCGTTATCTTGCCTATCATCGAAACCCAGCTGTATAATCATCATCTTCCCCCTATTCTGTTTCGTCTTTGCTTTTTTCACTGAATTGAAAAGCAACTAAATTGTCATAATGCCATGGATTTTTCACCGCACCACTTGCGTATAACAGTACAATTTTATTGTATGTCCATCAAACCCACCCTTGTACTGTCACGTCGCACAACCATCCGAGTTTAGCTTCATGGTTAAACTGGTATCGGGAATCGGGATTATCTTTAAGGTTCAAGGTTAAGTCTCGAAAGAGACGTATAAACGGATTGAGGGATCAGCTAGGAAGGTCCCGTCCGAATATTCGGTGATCACACGCTGTTATAGGTCTAATTCGCTTCCTGAGAGTTTTTGATTAGTTATGCGTTTCCAGTGACAGGTCTGTTATTGCAATTCGCCAAGCAATGAACATATCTTTTCATTGTACTCAATGACGGGGTCCAAGGGGGTCCCCCTTTATATAAAATACTTCCTCTTTGATTAAACAAAGGGCGTTTGATCTTTCGCATGAATGCTTCAGGTGAGGCACCAGCGACCAACGTACAGCAAAAAAAAAGGGGGGGGGCAGCGAACAATAACCACCTTAGGTCTGTTGTCCTCCTACACTACAGCAACGATAGCAATCACTGTAACTCCTCAAATAGAGAACGCTGCGCTTGAAGAATACCACAGCTCAGCGACGATGCATTATGTCAACCCGTAATGCGCATAGTACGGTAGTATGTTCGACTGCAGCTTGAGCACCAAGCTGTATGCTCGCGCCATGGTATACCAGAACTGACGACGCTGGCTGGTGGACAAACGCTCGTTGTACGATACGGTTAGTGTCACTCTCGCCAATGGTACGTAGAATGTGATGAAAACTGATTGCTGACTGATCATTCCCCTTCTTCCCTGTTGAGGGAAGCCAGAAAGGGCAAGGGGGCGACCACGCTCTGTGATCTGTAGCTGTCATGTCCCCGTGGTGACAAAACATGGCAACGTCGTCTTTTCATCTCCCTGCACTGAACGTTCTTCATTATTTGTAAAGGCAGAGCTGAAAGGCACTACCTCACAAACCAAACGTTGACGGTTTTACGACATGCGAGAATGGTGCTGTGGACAACGTGCAGACGAGTCATGAAGTGGATGGCAAAGGTATAGTATCCAAAATCCCAATTATATTTCAATGTGTGCTGTTTTCAAGGCCATGTGTTCAGCCAGGAAGTTTGATTACAGCCGCCCTGGTTCGATCAGCTGTCATCCATGACACGATGATACGGCTCACAAAGCAGCAGCTCCAATTGGATGTATAAACGGTCACTCCATGACACTGTCCCAAGTACATTATGAGACGATATCGTTTTCGATGAAATTTATAATCTATAGTGAGTGTAGTGTCGACTTTTCGTTTCATTGTTTGCGTATAGACCCATTTGTTTTGGGAATAGACTGAGAATAAAATCACGGCAAATGTGCACTAAAAGTGCGCAATTGCCAAAATGGCAAACATTCACGCTTTTGAGATTTTGTGTACACGTCGTGGCTGTTCTTGTAAGTGCGTATGCATACCCTTTATTTTATGATATTACAGTATTTTATCACTTGTGGGTAGACATTATGCAGTATACAAGATATAGATTCATCATGCCCATGCACGTACTTGCCATATTCAGTTGGCAAATCATTGGCATGATTAAGCTTTCTGGCGTAATTTGCACCTCTTTTTAAACATCTATTATCAGTACAAATTAAGCGGTTTTTCCCGTAATGATTTTTCTTTTCCTTGTTATTGTTTTGTTTCCATTTTTATTCTTTTGTTTTTACTCTTTGTTTCGGTTTCAAATATTGATTTTCCTCTTTGCTTTGTTTTCGGCTCAATTGTCAAAATATCTAGCACAAAATGTCGTTCTCTCGTTCACACGGCATCTACAGTACCTCATATTGGCTATGCATGTTGCACGTGTGCAGGACTACAGGATGTCGTATACCACGCGATCGCAAGTTCTATGACGGTATAGATGAATCATCGTGACCACGAGTGATTCCAATTGTAGTGTCAGTCTTCTTACTGATATCTGAGCTAATGGTGCTCATCGGTTGGATCATGTCAAGGGTAATTTGTAGGCCCTATACATTTTATAATTTTTCTTAATTTCGACAAAATGAAGGTGTAGTTGGTACAGATAGTATAGATAGAAATATAGTCTTTCAATGCCTGAGTTTACTTTATGAACTTGATATCTAGAGAAAATCAAACAAACCGTGATTTGTCAATGGTGGCTCTGAAGACGGAGGGGGGCGTATAAATGTCTTAAATATGAAAGTAAGAGATGAAAACGGTGGTAGGTAGTTTATACCAGTCCTTACAGATGTTATTATTATTATCATTTTATTTGGCAGAAAACATACAATACATAATCAATTGCAAAACTCAAAATAATTCAATACAATACAAAAATACCTAAACACTGAATGCACCCGAGGGGCTGCCAGGCATTGGGCAAAGTTAACTAAACTGTAGTCCGCGGACCGCCCTAACCTATATCCCTTCCAGACGGAACCAGCGTTACAGATTTATGTGCCACTGATTATCATAATAAAATATTCATAATTGTGCCTTTTAAAATCTCTTGCATAAAAATACAAGCTATGTAAAAATCCTTTTATATTTCACAATTTATCAAATCACAGTTTACAAACTGATGATCACACCGATAAAAGGGTGACATAGTTACAAAACAGATCCCTTTACTCTCCCAAGCCTCCCCTCACACACTCCCCAAATTAAAAATCCTATCTCGTATTTCCTCACAAATCTATCTATTATATCTATATTTATTCATTAAGATAAAAACCCTGGATAGGCGTCTTTAACCCCCTTCCCCCACAAACACCCCCAATCCAAAATTCATTAAAAAAATCAAAGTGATTTAGAAACACAAACTGAAACTACAAAATACAATATCTGCGATGTACACTTTGTACGGGTTACACTGCACACAATAGCGATGTGCAGAAGTCGTTTGCAATGAGAAGTCTCAATAATCTGCTTCCGGGAAACTTTGTGGTGGTATATCCTGCTGCAATTAATGTAAAGATATTTTACAATTTGAAAGTCAACTCATTATGTATAGTCTGTGGGAATCTCGCAGACTTTTATATTCATGTATAAAGCCCAAATATAGGGATTCCAGCAGGGATCGTGTTAATTGGACAATCCTCTGTATTCACGGATTGTGACGGGATTTTCAGAGAGAATTACAGCATATAGAATAGTGTTTTCAACTTGGTCTAGCCCCGGCGCACCTCAAGTACATTAAGAATTGTCCCATGATAAGCCAGGGATATCGACGTTAATCTACACCCTGTTTTTCAAATATAATGGAATTCTGTGTTAGGATTTCGGAATAAGATGTAAAATAATCGGTAGGTTCCCATGGAGCTGCATAACATGTATACATTGGATACGTACATTTGTACATTGTCCTGTCTTCTAACCCGAAGGATCTCTATGTTGATACGACTAAGGGACCATTGGCGGCTTAAAGCCCCCCCCCCCCCCCCCCCCAAAAAAAAAAAAAAAAAAAATGATGGCTGCTAGAATGACGGTTGAAATCGATTATTTCTTTATATAGTGATATGCATTGTATTTCCGTAACATTTGGTAAAAGAATCGAAAGGAAGATTTTATCGTATTTTTGATCCGTTTTGAGGTTGCTGAACCGGAATCTGATTCAGTTGTTTCGAGAGACAACTCTCGCATTCTTGAGGATTTGGGGATATTCAAGATAGATGGCCGCCGAAAACTGAAATTCTATTCAAGTATTTCCTTATGAATGACGACAAAATCGAAAGTGAAGTGATGATTTTACCCTATGTCAACATACATGTACAGTATGTGCTGATTCCGAATCTGGTTGATGCGAATCTTGCATCCGCGAGGGTTTTGAGATACTCAAAATTTTTGATGGCCATTTTCGTGGCCTGTTGAATACGTATAGTCTTACAGGCCTGTCTCTAAACCAAGGAGGTACAGTACCTCCTTGCTGTAAACCTCAAGAGAGCTGCATCCAACAGAGAAAGGAGCGCTTACAAAATAGACGTGGACTTTTAGCTACTCCAACTGTCATTCAATGACGTTGTCATGACAACGCCCTGGGAACACCTTACTACCACAAAATGTACGTGTTTTTATGATTGTCGATGTGATAGCCTCAACCCTTCTATAGCTAAAAATAGCTGCAATAAGTTTTTTTTTTTTGTTAAACAAACAAAGCCAAAGGGGAGGAAAGACTGACCAGCTAAAACAGGAGATCTGTTTGCAATCCACACACTGCCCGTGGGGTCTGATTTAGTTTGTCGATTTAGTCTTGTACCCCTGAAAGAGATTCTTCAATGATTGTATGTCCTCAGCAATCGTTGGATTTGTGCATGCAGAATACAGAAAGATAAGAGTTCTCGGGCTTCCAAAGTTCACTCTTTCTGTTTTCGTGCTGCGAAGAAGTTTTTCAGAAGTTTGTAAGTTGTACCATGGAGCCACGATAGCTGCATGGTTGTGCTTAACGGCCACATGAATCAAATCAGTTCTAACCAGTTCAGCTTTTGACACACGTATAAATGCTTGGTATCATATTTTTGGGTTGATTACTTTTTGTGCCTTGGTGTAATAGCAGGCACAGGGAAAAAAATGACGTGACACAAAATATACGATCAGAAAAGAGCATTTTTAAGTTATACGTATCATAAATTTGAATCACAGACATCTCCGTAGAGCGTACTTATATTTGTAGGGGGTTTTGTCACTTCAATTACCACTTTTGACGGAAATTATACAAACGCAAACTGGAAATGAAACTAAGCAGCTGAATCGTATGAGGCACATGTTGGGTTCAGAGAAGTGTACGCGATATCGGCATCGTAATGAAAATCAAACACAGCCTGCATTCCGGCGCCTGTTTCACACAATATGATATGTCTTTTTTTAATTGAAAGTAATTTGATATTATTCACATAATATAGTTTGCTTTCTTAGGACGTCGAGAGGTTTCGAGGAGGAGACAGGTGCAAGATTCAAGCACCAAGTGTCAACATCCCCTTGTATGTGACACATTATCGTAATCAACAATGCCTATCAAATTATATACTTTATTTCCGCCAAACATTGGCGCAACTTTACTGAATCTTAACTCACTGTGACGTCACAGATTGCGTAATTCGGCCATATTTCGGTCATTGCAATGACTATGTCAGGGGCGTCACCAGCTTTTTTTTCAAGGGGGTGCGTTTTGACAGTAAATGTAAACTGTGAGATTTTTTATTTGATTTATTGGCTCCTGTGTCATCATGTACATTTACACATACTCTATATATTGTACATAATACATGTGACTGTATACATACACGAATCTTTCGCTATACGTTTATGAAGGACTATTAATACGGGGGTACATTATGTGACGGTGTGAGATCCTCGGCGATGATCTATTCCGCTTCTTGTTGCGGAGGGTGTGGGAGGGGGATACCCCCTCCCACGGTAGGAACTTTTTGTAAAAACAAGAGTGTAAAAGTCGCGCTTATAGAGCATAGTAAAAATAAATATATACATGTACTATTATATGAAGGACTATTACGGGGGTACATATTATGTGACGGTGTGGGGTGAGAAGCAACCGAGCGGGAGAGGGTGTAGGAGGGGGATACCCCTCCCACGGAGGGACTTTGTGAAAAGAAAAAAAAAAAGAGAATTGCACAACAATTAAATGCGAGCGAGCGGAGCGAGCGAGCTTGAACATTTTGATATTTTACAATCCCAAACTGCGGTTTGTAGCTATATTTTTTCGCTTTGGAAATGAAGGGGGCGCACCGGGCGCAACTGCTGGCAATTGCTGGCAGCAACATGAGGATAATGGCATAACGATTAAATGCGAGTGAGCGTAGCGAGCGAGCTTGAAAATTTTGACATTTTATTTTTACACTCCAAAAACTGCCGTTTTTAGCGCTGTCTTTTAGCTTTGGAGATTAAAGGGGGGGGGGGGGGAATGGCGCACCGGGCGCAACTGCTGGCAATTACTGGCAGCAACGTCAGGAAAATGGCACAACGATAAAATGCGAGCGAGCGAAGCGAGCGAGCTCGAAAATTTTGGCATTTTACAGTAAACTAAAAATATCGTTTTTAGCTACATCTTTTCGCTTTGAAAAATTAAGGGGGGGGGGGGCGCACCGGGCGCAACTGCTGGCAATTACTGGCAGTATATGATAATAATAACAATAATAATAATAATAATAATAATAATAATAATAATAATAAAAATAATGATAATAATAAACCATTTTTATAGAGCGGAAATTACATTCAAGTCTCTAAGCGCTTTTAGAAATGAGAAAAGACAGATTATACATGTGTAAGAACTCAAAATACAAAGTAGAAAATTACATATATATCAACTTAAAACACATCATTAAACAATTTACAGAACAATGGTTACTTTACAAACAAATGAGACTTCAATAAAGACTTGAACTGATCTAATGATGAACTTTCTCTGATGTCATTGGGGAGCTGATTCCAAAGTTGAGGTATTGAATATTGAAATGATCGTTGACCATATGACTTAGTCATCAGGAGAATGGCAAAGCGATTAAATGCGAGCGAGCTTGAAAATTTTGACATTTTACAGGCAAAAAAAAATACCGTTTGTAGCTATATTTTTTCGCTTTGGAAATTAGGCCGGGCGCACCGGGAGCAACTGCTGGCAATTACTGGCAACAACATCAGGAGAATGGGATAACGATTAAATGCGAGCGAGCGGAGCAAGCGACCTTGAAAATTTTGATATTTTACTGTCAAAAAAAAACTGACGTTTGTAGCTATATTTCTTCGCTTTGGAAATTAAGGGAGGCGCGCAGGGCGCAACTGCTGGCAATTATACTGTCAGTAACATCAGGAGAATGGCATAACAATTATAGCTTGAAAATTTTGACACAGTCAAAAAACTGCCGTTTGTAGCTATATTTTTTCGTTTTCGAAATTAATGGGGGGCACCGGACGCGACTGCTGGCATTTACTGGCAGGAACATCAGGAGAATGGCATAACTATCATATCGTCTGTATCACTTCAGTCTATTAATTTTCCTTACAACGTTTTTGTTACCCCAAGGTTCCACAATATATGTTTTCTCAGTTTACTTTGTTTTGATTATGCAACCTTATTCTATGTTACCAAAGAAAGTGAAATGTTTATGTTCTTTTCGAAAAATGATATAAAGTTTGAATTGGATTGAATTGAATTGATTAAAATGCGAGCGAGCGGAGCGAGCGAGCTTGAAAATTTTGACATTTTATTTTTACACTCCAAAAACTGCCGTTTTTAGCGCTGTCTTTTAGCTTTGGAGATTAAAGGGGGGGGGGGAATGGCGCACCGGGCGCAACTGCTGGCAATTACTGGCAGCAACGTCAGGAAAATGGCACAACGATAAAATGCGAGCGAGCGAAGCGAGCGAGCTCGAAAATTTTGGCATTTTACAGTAAACTAAAAATGTCGTTTTTAGCTACATCTTTTCGCTTTGAAAATTAAGGGGGGGGGGGGCGCACCGGGCGCAACTGCTGGCAATTACTGGCAGTATATGATAATAATAATAATAATAATAATAATAATAATAATAATAATGATAATAATAAACCATTTTTATAGAGCGGAAATTACATTCAAGTCTCTAAGCGCTTTTAGAAATGAGAAAAGACAGATTATACATAATGTGTAAGAACTCAAAATACAAAGTAGAAAATTACATATATATCAACTTGAAACACATCATTAAACAATTTACAGAACAATGGTTACTTTACAAACAAATGAGACTTCAATAAAGACTTGAACTGATCTAATGATGAACTTTCTCTGATATCATTGGGGAGCTGATTCCAAAGTTGAGGTATTGAATATTGAAATGATCGTTGACCATATGACTTAGTCATCAGGAGAATGGCAAAGCGATTAAATGCGAGCGAGCTTGAAAATTTTGACATTTTACAGGCAAAAAAAAATACCGTTTGTAGCTATATTTTTTCGCTTTGGAAATTAGGCCGGGCGCACCGGGAGCAACTGCTGGCAATTACTGGCAACAACATCAGGAGAATGGGATAACGATTAAATGCGAGCGAGCGGAGCAAGCGACCTTGAAAATTGTGATATTTTACTGTCAAAAAAAAAACTTACGTTTGTAGCTATATTTCTTCGCTTTGGAAATTAAGGGAGGCGCGCAGGGCGCAACTGCTGGCAATTATACTGTCAGTAACATCAGGAGAATGGCATAACAATTATAGCTTGAAAATTTTGACACAGTCAAAAAACTGCCGTTTGTAGCTATATTTTTTCGTTTTCGAAATTAATGGGGGGGGGGGCACCGGACGCGACTGCTGGCAATTACTGGCAGGAACATCAGGAGAATGGCATAACTATCATATCGTCTGTATCACTTCAGTCAATTAATTTTCCTTACAACGTTTTTGTTACCCCAAGGTTCCACAATATATGTTTTCTCAGTTTACTTTGTTTTGATTATGCAACCTTATTCTATGTTACCAAAGAAAGTGAAATGTTTATGTTCTTTTCGAAAAATAATATAAAGTTTGAGCTGGATTGAATTGAATTGATTAAAATTCGAGCGAGCGGAGCGAGCGAGCTTGAAAATTTTGACATTTTACAGTCTAAAAACAGCCGTTTGTAGCTATTCCATTTCGCTTTGGAAATTAAGGGGGGGGTGCGCACCGGGTGCAACTGCTGGCAATTTAATACTGGCAGCAACATCAGGAGAATGACATAGCGATTAAATACGAGTGAGCGGAGCGAGCGAGCGTGAAAATTTTGACATTTTACAGTCCAAAAACTGCCGTTTGTAGCTTTGTTTTTTTTTTTTTCGTTTTGGAAATTAAGGCGGGCGGTGCGCCAATGGTAGTCAAGGATGTTGGTTTATGTTCATGATTGGGGGAGGTATGACCAGCGAGGAGGCATCGAAGTGACCAAGCGGGGGAAGGATATCCAAAATCTGCACTTTAGAGCATCCCCTAATTGTTTGTGTTTGTGTGTGTGCGTTTCATACATGGAAAAGTTGGGAAATAGCCCAGATCAAGTCTTATTATTGGCAATGCAAGGCATTTTAATGTTTTATAGACTATAGTATGTAAAGCAACACTCAATGATCTAGCTTTGATATAACGAAGTGTAAGGTACAGAGGTGTACATTCTCATCACATTGCGCAACATTGCAGCGACTCTTTGCCGTTCGGATGTTCTGAGTACACTGCTCCATCCTCTTTATCATTCAGAATGCCAAACAGGAATCAGACGCTGAATCACAATCTTTTGTCGGCTCCGGGCTTTTTGAACAATGTTTCACACTATTGATGCCTCTTTAATTATGGTTAAAAGAAATCTTAGAGAAAAAAAAAAAATTTCTTGCTCACCCTTTCATGTCAATTTCAAAAGCAGTTTACTAATCCTTGAATTACCATTTTCATATTTTTTTTTTGCTACCAGCGGATTGCCCCCCCCCCCCCCCCAGTTACGCCATTGATTGGAGACCTATAAGGGGGGAGGAGGGTGTGGGCGGGGTATCTACGTCCCATGCGACGGAGCTTTTGCATTTTCTGAATTGATAATCCGTTGTACAATGAATGAAATATACCTTACGTATACAGTACGGTCGATAGATATATAGTAAACACTGTATGTATAGCATCAGTGCTGCCAGGGCCGGGGTGCGATTGTTGTTGTTTTGTTTTGTTTTGTTTTTTCTCCTGGTGCAAAAAAAAAAAAAAAAAAAAAGAACAATTACTATTTAGCGTCCGGCGTTAAGTTTTTTTTTTTTTTTTTTTTTTTTTTTGGAGGTTCTGAAGGGGGGTGCGTTCGCACCCAGCGCACCCCCCCTGGTGACGCCCATGTATGTTCTTAGAAATCCGAATCAAATCAATATTATCGCGCAAGTAGAACCGTCAACTAATACTAGTACTGGAGAAGACGAAACTAGTTCTTCTTATGAAGTCTCTGTGGTCTTTGTGTAAACTAAATCAAACCGTGGTAATTCTGTCATATTTTACTCTGTTTTTAATGCCAAGTGAGATGTTGCAATTGTTTGTGATGACTTAGTAGGCCTACATGCCACTATTGCAAAGTGACATAATTTGGAAAATTCTACTCTGTCTTCCAATTCATCTGTAAAGCTCAGTGAGATGAATTCAGCAGTCCATCAAAAGATAATACAATGTATGTGGCCTTGCACGCACAGAACAGAAAGTATGAAAGTACTATTTAAAACGTGCAGTACCATCACACTTCACTTCTTGAAAGATTTAAAAAGTGCCTTGGCAAATGTCCAAAAAAGGCGATAGCGGATGAGTGAAATTTAATCTCTCCGAGAATCATGTAATTCAAACAGTGATCTCTCATTATAGAATCGAATGACACCGACACCGGCAATTTTACATTCTCACAGTTTAATTTTTCCTGCACATCTTGGGAATTTGCAACCCAGCGGTATGGATTCCAAACGGCATGCATGGATCATTGGATATAGATTTCTAATGAAAAGAGCAGGTGAACAAATATGACTCGTTCCCGGGAATTGCCACAGGTGGACGCTTGGAGTTAGAAACGCGACAAGACAAACGCGCTCCAGTAAAACTCAGCGTTCCTCACCATACACACCAACCCATGAGACGTGCATTTCGACACGGTCAATATGCCATTTCGTGTGTGTGTGTGTGTGTGTGTGTGTGTGTGTGTGTGTGTGTGTGTGTGTGTGTGTGTGTGTCATCATAGGACATTGCATGGACATGATAATCTTAGTTATGCTCAGTTAGGAATAGGACAAGGTTCATTTCATTTTCTTTTTGTTAAGCAGTGATTGACAGATGATGTCATCTTCATATCTTGGTTTGAAAGCTTCATGTGTGTGTGGGGGGGGGGAGGATGGGAGTGGCAGCTCGATTCAAGTATCAGGGAGAAAATGTAGAACCCATTACATTAAAGCCAACTCATATTTTTCGTATGTCATGCAGAACCGTCGTTTTTTGCTCTGAAATAAACACAATATGCGTAAGAAATATGTTATGAATATGACTTTGTTACAGTGTATGACACGATGTACAGCTGTAAGTAAAGTGATGGACGACAATGCGAAATATTAACCAATGCGCTTCGCAGGAAGTACAGTGTAATACTTGCTCATAAGTCCTGGAGCATAGCGGTCGTGGTCGTGGATTTTTTTTTTCTAATGCACATAGATTACAATGTATCGGGCCTCAGCAGTATCCATAGCGCGTGAGTTTCCGTGTATATTATAATTCAATAGTTTCTTCAGGACATTATTTGTCTTGTTTGCTAAGTCATAGATCAACACTTGCGATCTTAACAAGTTTGTTTTGTAGAGAGAGACTAATTGAAGAAACTTACACCTGAACCTTATATCTTGCCTTGTCCGCCTTGGATTAACATAACAGTGTCGGAATTTCGGAGCTTGGGTATTTGGCAACCATTGTTAGCCTGAAGGAAGTGTCGCTGCCAGGAGAGCGGTAGATGACAGGTTCGAGTCCCACTGGTTCCTTTTTTTCCGACATGCTTGTTTCTAGTAATTTAAAGATAATCAGTTGCGATCTTAACAAATTTAATTTGTAGAGGGAGACTAATTGAAGAAACTTACACATGAACCTTCACCCCTCTGAATACAAAAATATCTTTCTTTCAGTCTATTCAATAGTATTTGAAAAATGTCCTTCGTTGGACGTAGTCAGCAACGCATTACGCTTGGAGACTACTGATCAGATACTGCATTGCAAGCTAAAAGTAGTTTTTGAGTTTGTTATACAATTTAACAAGACGTGACTTTGGACAGGAGCTGAGCTTGCGTCATACCGTGAGGGGGTTCTGCAAGGGGGGGGGGGGGGGTGGAATACCACCTTCCCAGTACAACTAACCACGACAGTGAAAGACCAGCACCATCCGAGACTTACCCCAAAAGTCCTGAAAAGACAATGACTATCATTATGATACAGTTTCCATTTCAGCCATGTCTTCAAATGGTGCAGAAAAAAGAAACACAAAACAAAAACGGTACAGGAGAGTAAACAGGGGTTAAATACGTGACTGATAGGAAAATGTCGTCGAGTTAACGACTTGTCGTATGAAGGTTAAAAGAGTTTTAATGACATCTATTGGAAGCCTGATTGAAACTTGTCTTTTGATATCACTCGATCTATATGACTGCAGGCAAGATGCTTCGTGATGACAGTTTACCGTACTATTGGCACGAACGATCGTGTCATAAATTTCCGTCGCTCATCGTTAGAATTTGCTTTTAGATCTTGAAAGGCAGGCTATCAGAACAATATGTATACGACAATAATCTTCAGCTCCTGTTTTAGATAATACGATGAAGACAATGCGATGTCTGCGCAAAGGATAGTGTGAGACACCGCAAATTAATGGAAAGGGTTTACGTGAGCAACGTGCCTCACCCATTGTGATACCATATAGTAGACATTTACATTGCTACGTCAAGTGGTGAATTGACAACAACGGAGACCTATTGTTTGCTTAATGGATGACCTTAGAAACTTTGATATGATATAGTGCCAATCGTATTTGTGTAAAAATTGTTTCATCTGCTTGTACATCAGTGTAGGCTGCGTTCACATATAAGTATACGGTATACGGTATTCGCTATTCGCTATTCGTTATTCGCTATTCACCATCACCCGCACCATCAACTCCCTATCCCATGCAGTGAGGATTTCTTCCTCCTACACAATCATCCCAGCAATCTTAACATTTTCTAAACTGCATCAGATGTCAGTCGACATGCTTACTTTTGCTAAAGGGCAAATCCAGACCAAAATTTTCATCATTTCATAAACGAAAGATGGTATACGCTGCTCGAAAATCGAACAAGCGCGAATTCCCACTATGCTATACTATTCGCAGCTATTCGGCATTTTCGAATAGTGCCCTCTTATGTGACCCGGTGTTTAGAAATCCTATCATTCGATTCAAGCTATTCGCCTGCCCTTGAAAATGCGCACCATACCCGAATAGTATACTTCTATGTGAACGCAGCCTGAGAGACACAGTTTCATATTGCTGTGGCTGATCAAGATAGTCAGGGATAAACAGAGAGAGAAAAAAATTTGCCGCACAATAGTGCAATTTTTATTTATTACACTTTAGTTCCTTTATTTGGAAGGATGTCCAGGAAGTGTTCAGAAATTTGGTTTTGCAGACAACAATCGAAACAAGCTGCTACATTACAAAAGGTTGAAAAGAGATTAGCAATAAACAAAACGAGTGCATGGTGCTACTTTGATAAACTGCTGAAAGCTTTTCCAGTAGGAAAATGCTTTGACTCCAATTAGGTCAAAATAATATGTAAATGCATCTGATTTGGCACATAATTTGTGCATTTCAAAAGAATTAGTTCACCAAGATTCAGAGGATAACGGATAAATAGACAATAGGTACATGTATTATTATACATTTGAATATACTTATGTAAACTGAAACCAAGTTCATGCTGTGTCAACAGTGATTTCGGCACACAAATCTTCGACTTTCGAGCGATTCGCCGTACCTCAAGTGTCCACTCGAGATAGAGCGAATCACTCGAAAATTTGTGCGCCGAATACATACAGTATGAACTTTGGTTCAATTTTGTTTTTGATGATATTATCACACCAACACGTGGACCACTTACCCAACATCCATCTATCTACCTATATATATATATATATATATATATATATATATATATATATATATATATATATATATATAATATACTATGATATGAATGAGAAAAATATAGTAATATGTATTTAAGATAAAAATGAGATATAAAGGATTAGTAAAAATTGTTTCATCTGCTTTTAGGCTGCGTTCACATATAAGTATACGGTATACGGTATTCGCTATTCGCTATTCGTTATTCGCTATTCACCATCACCCGCACCATCAACTCCCTATCCCATCCAGTGAGGATTTCTTCCTCCTACACAATCATCCCAACATTTTCTAAACTGCATCAGAATGTCAGTCGACATGCTTATTTTTGCTAAAGGGCAAATCCAGACCAAAATTTTCATCATTTCATAAACGAAAGATGGTATACGCTGCTCGAAAATCGAACAAGCGCGAATTCCCACTATGCTATACTATTCGCAGCTATTCGGCATTTTCGAATAGTGCCCTCTTATGTGACCCGGTGTTTAGAAATCCTATCATTCGATTCAAGCTATTCGCCTGCCCTTGAAAATGCGCACCACACCCGAATAGTATACTTCTATGTGAACGCAGCCTGAGATACACAGTTTCATATTGCTGTGGCTGATCAAGATAGTCAGGGATAAAAAGAGAGAGAGAAAAAATTTGCCTCACAATAGTGCAATTTTTATTTATTACACTTTAGTTCCGTTATTTGGAAGGCTGTCCAGGAAGCGTTCAGAAATTTGGTTTTGCAGACAACAATCGAAATATAGCTGCTACATTACAAAAGGTTGAAAAGAGATTAGCAATAAACAAAACGAGTGCATGGTGCTACTTTGATAAACTGCTTAAAGCTTTTCCAATAGGAAAATGCTTTGACTCCAATTAGGTCAAAATAATATGTAAATGCATCTGATTTGGCACATAATTTGTGCATTTCAAAAGAATTAGTTCACCAAGATTCAGAGGATAACGGATAAATAGACAATAGGTACATGTATTATTATACATTTGAATATACTTATGTAAACTGAAACCAAGTTCATGCTGTGTCAACAGTGATTTCGGCACACAAATCTTCGACTTTCGAGCGATTCGCCGTACCTCATAGTGTCCACTCGAGATAGAGCGAATCACTCGAAAATTTGTGCGCCGAATACATACAGTATGAACTTTGGTTCAATTTTGTTTTTGATGATATTATCACACCAACACGTGGACCACTTACCCAACATCCATCTATCTACCTATATATATATATATATATATATATATATATATATATATATATATATATATAATATACTATGATATGAATGAGAAAAATATAGTAATATGTATTTTAGATAAAAATGAGATATAAAGGATCAGATATAAAAAATGAAAACTCATATTGATTGATATAATGAATGTATTCATAAATCTTTTTCAGCCCTACCATGCAATATCTCTGTACTAGGCAACTTGATATCTTTTTTATTATCGTTTCAGATTATTTCTACCGATATCATCATATTAATCTTTATTACTGCAAACAGATAAAATAGAACGAAAGGAAAGAAAAAAAGAAGGAAAGGAATAAAGAAAGAAAGAAGAAAAGAACTTGTTAACAAAATATATTTTGTTAGTGATGACTGATGCCCTAGAACGTCATGTCAACTGTTCTCTGGCACCCCGTACACTTTGCCTAATTAATGATTTTCATAAGCCCGTTGCCTTTGAGAGTAAATTAACATCCGTGTACACCATGAGTCCGTACTTATAGGTTCCATATACAGTACATTGTAATCGTTAATTTGTAGTATACAGTGTATGATGGGTACATGTTACAAAACACAACAGAGACACTGACATGTACGACAAGGTGTTTCGCTCGTTATCATCCGTGCTGAAGGTCGGGAGGTTGTAGTCTTGTGGCAAGCCTCGTGGCTGAAAAAGAGACTAACTTGAGGAGAACGGTCGTTCTCGCAATGCTCGGTGTGGCGTGTTAGTCTCATTCCTCAGCCACGAAGCCTTGTCAAAAGGCTAGTGGAGGTGGAGGTGGAGTGTTTTGATGGCATAGACTAGTAGGTTTTATATCCTTTCCTGAGGTAAACCCTACCTTCTATCTCTCTTCTCTCCCTCCCCACCCCCTCCCCTTCTCTCTTATTCTCCCTCTTTTTCTCTTCCCGCCAGTATTCTCACAATCAAGTCGAGGTGTTAAGCAATAACAATTCAAACGATTTCCATTTTTAGACATCGGGTCTTTAGCAGATAGACTCTGCATAATAAGCTACTCAATGACTTAACCCGTACCATACGGGAATCTGGTTGTTCATGTTTTAACTTTATGGGGAATTAAGGATTCAGTATGGAACGGATTAACCTTGACCTGAGCCCACAGGGAATGGTTCGCCATGTGTTAATCATATCAAATGAAGAAAATTAAATATGAAAAATAATAAAATATGAAAAAACAACAACATGGAGACAGAGAGACAAATTATCTGTTTGGACCAGGGCTGTGTTATAGAGTTCGAATGACATTGCACTTCTCATGGATAACGTACATGACGCTTGCTTGGAAATATTGCGCATGGAATAAAGGTAGGCGTGTTATAATTCTATAGGCAATAGCAGTCGACAGTCAACACTGAGGCCGTATGTGTTTAGCCTAGACGCTGTAATCCTATCATCTATATGCAAACATTCGCTCCATAGTTGATTTTAAGGTCATTGTAAACACAACGTCTTACAGTAAACAGTCTTTATAACAGATCGTGATAACAGGCATTAGGTTGTTAATATCCACGTCATTATACGTGTAGTCTTTGTCATCCGTATTATGGCCTCATGTGGACATCAACGTACGTCATTCCAGTCACTACTCATGAATATGCATCCAGAAAAATGACGAAGGACAACCGAGTGGATGAGGCTGAGAAGGGAAGATGGAGGGATGTAGTGTGTTTGTCTTGACACTGTGAGTGATATTATCTTCTCGTGGGATGACAAGTTTGACAGACAAGTCGGATTTTTTGATGCAGATGGATGGATAACAAAGTATGGTGTAAACGTGGAGAGTAGCTCCATTGTTTTACTAATCACTTTTTGCCGATGAGATGGTAGATAGATACATTTATGTTTTTATGAGATGGTTTACTTGTCAATATTGAGTCGATGTCAGCGAATGCTATAGAGGGATGACAGAACCGCGGTGGGAGAAAAGAGAAAACAATCGTACAATTTATTAGAGGCAAATATTATCATGTCCATATATTATTCATATAAAACGCCGCACTGATCATTGGAGTTACCGCCCCCTCCCCTTTGTAAGGCAAACATTATGTTTAGGGATAATGTAATGATATATATTAGATTCTCGTCCTTGATGGAAAATAAAACCAAACCACCGAGAAAAGACAAATTATATATATACACCCACATATGATATATATATATATATATTTTAATTATATATATATATATATATATATATATATATATATATATACACTGAAAGAAATTGGACTGAGGCTTAGTCCAATTTCTTTCCCTATATGCTTCCCACAATGAGGTTCCGCGTACGTTTGGGAAGGGAATTATCTCTCGCTCTATATATATATGACGTATGTATATATATATATCATCAAAAAACAAATTTGAAACCAAGTTCAGGCTGTATTCACCACAAATTTTCCAGCGATGCGCTCTTTGAAAGAGCGAATCGCTCCAAAATTTGTGTGCCGAAATAAACTCTTGGTGAATACAGCATAAACTTGGTTTCAGTTTTGTTTTTGATGATATTATCACGCCAGCACGTGGACAACTTACTTTACATATCAACAAGTACTAAGAACTAAGCTTTTTTAAAAAAAGAAATAAAGGTATGAAAAGGTCTGCATACATTTTTAGAATGCAAACGGGAAAACCTTTATTTTTTCAAGAAAAACAAAAAATAACACTGAAGAGGGCAATCCTGGTTTAGTCTTCTTCATGTTGCTGTTTTTGTTTCTCTTTATGCTGGCGTGGATTATACTATCAGTCATTAAACTAATGCAAGTATGCTTATTCATCACCCTATACCTATATTGTACTTTCGAAGTGAGACATGAAATGCCCATGAAATGTCAGAGAGGCATATGCAGGACCAAAAATAGCTATCATATTATGCGTATATTATGTTTTTGTGTGTGTTTGCATAATATTATTACTTTTTGACGATCATCCAGTACAACTGTACCTAGATTTAATGGTAACTCATATTTGATACTGAAATTCGATGTCATTTCCATTTCCGTGTTTTTGATCTTGTCTACATCCACGGAACAAAAAAAAAAGAATGAATAATGATATACAGTTGTTATTCTAGATGACTTTGACAGAAGATAAAGTGGATATTAATTTGATAAACACATAATCATATTCAGTTCTTAACTTTGTCGTACTCTTTTTGTTCCTTGGTCTTTTCCTTTATTTCCCCCGTTTCACGTTTACATGCCCAACAGACGAAGGAGATCGCATTCGTGGTCATTTGTCTCTACTCCTTGGTCGTCTCTCTACTCCTGCTCCACGATAGGTTTAGCGAAGTCCGCGTCGACAAGGACAAGACAAGTCGGGATGTCAGTGTGCAGGCCTACGCATTGACGGCAGTAGTGGAGGGCAACCCCAGACAAGCCCCTGTCGTCCACGAGGAGCCCGACAAAAATGACGAGGACGAAAAGGAGGAGGAGCTCGATGTCGAAGAGGAGGACGACGGGGAAGTCACGGCTAGTCCCGTCATACGAGGCTACTTTTTACTTGATTCAGATGAGGTAAGTACACGGATTTAACGTTAATCACAACCGTTCCGTGTGGTGCACTTGATAGTTGACAAAGCCAAGAAGTGGTTTGAATTAAAGAATCGAAGAATATCACAGAACGCATTATCGAGACTGTCTAAGTAATTGACCTTTACTCTCCCGCTCTTAATCTCGTTGGATTTCACACACACACACACAAAAAAAAAAAAAAACAGCAAGAAACCGCAAAAGAACACACGCGCACAAATATGAAATACATTGTACGCAGAAATACCTACTCGTGCATCGTGGTCGGTTATGATACGATGGTTTAATCGGTTAGCCCAAATCCCAAGAGAGAATAAGATGAAAAAAAAAAAAACAGCAGAAGGTGGTACATGTATCAGGGAAAATCGCATTTCTCTACGATTTTGTTTCATCCTGTCGTGATGTATGATATACGGAACAAAATATACTAAAAACCTTCATCTGTGAGTTTATACTTCTATAATTACTCTGACGACATCGGAGGCCCTAGCTGTGCGATATTACCAGTAAAGTCAATATACTATCGGCTTGGTGAGTCAATACTTCGAGTTTCCACGGCACACCCTTTCTCAAAATTGCATTGAATTCGATGGCTCTAGAAGGGTCACAAAGGCCTTGACAAATATGCAATTCTATACATTTCTTTGGACCGGTAAAAACCATGACTACCTCCTCTATGCGAGGTATGTGTCAACAACAGAAAACATTGAAAAAAAAATGCCATGGAGTAATTGTTATAGAAACAGTATAATGGGTAGTTCGCTTTGCAAGTCTACTAGTCCACTAAGTGAACACAATCCGTCCTTCATTAAGCAACGTGTCACATTGTCCTCTGGTTGTTTGTCATTTTGTATTTCGTTTCACAAGACTGAAGAGATGGAATTTCATCATATTCCTGTCAGTTTCATCGAACTTTAATTGCCAAGGGGGCCTCGACGAAGGAAAGACTTTTCCACACCATTGTGTATTGCATTGCGATGTCTTCATCTACTGAATATCAGTTACTGCTTTCATATAAAATCGCGTTGATATATATACGATATTGACATTAGAACTGACAAATGTTATTGTCAATTGACATGGATTTCAAGAAAAAAAAAGAATGATACTTCCGTGTTTGCTGTGCTTAATCACTCAGCAGTGGCGGTTCCATGAGGGAGCGCACTGGGCATCAGAGCAACCAGTTTGATCTCTTTTAACCATGAAAAATAAAAAGAGCTATTATACATATACAATTGACTGAGATAAGAATGTACTCACCTTTAAGTCTACTCTGATATTCAATGAAGGGGATTGGGTCATGCACTACCATTCAATTTTCGCGCAAAATGCTCACAAATACAGTTCTCGCGGTCGACTTAACATGCTAACTGATGGCGAATCTCGTTGGAGCGCTCAGTTCATGAAGTGAAGAGGAGCCGCGAATGATGACTTGAAGACATCTCTGCGTTGAGTTGACTCACACATACAGTTGGGGAGGGGGGGGGGGGTCCATGTCCAAATGAGAGTTACTTCGGGATTGCTGCACATTCCGAAAGCTGCATGTCTGGTCCTCAAAACACTAGGTAGTCATTTGACTCTTCCTTAGGTCGACCAACATATGACAGACCGTTTCGAATGTCCAGTAAAGCGTCCATAAAATATCATTCGAAACATCTATATAGTTTGGGGGGGGGGGGTCCTCGTCCAAATGAAAGTTACTTCGGGATTGCTGCACATTCTAAAAGCTGCATGTCTGGTCCTCAAAACACTAAGTGGTCATTTGACTCCTCCTTAGATCGACCAACATAATTATAACAGACCGTTTCGAATGTACATCAAAGCGTCCATAAAATATCATTCGAAACATCTTATCAACTTTGAACTGATGTACAGTAGACACGACTTAGTTATGTCAGGACGGAATTGGGTGTATAGATGCAAAAGGTTGAGTTTCTCCACTAAAACATTTAAGTATAAAAGCTCGGTCTCGGAGAAACTGGAACACGTCCTTCCACTTGACAGGGCTTGGGGAGGAGAGCAGGGAGGTGGGAATCCACCTCCCTGGGGAGAGAGACTGACGCGAAGTATCAACTCCAATATATACTATACTTTCCTGCTCCTATGTACTATCCCATGATACTTATCTCTGGTATCGTACCCAAGCTTTCCTGACTAACCCTTCTCAAAGAAACTTTATACAAAAACTTTATACAAAAACTGACCATGAATGGTAAGGGAGAGAGAGAGAGAGAAACAAAGAGGCAGAGAGAGAGGCAGAGAGAGAGATAGGGGGAGAGAGGGGGAGATTGAGAAAGAGACTTGATACAAAGCATTCTACATGTATGCTGTACTCTGGTTCTTTGTACGGCATCACAGGGTGGCAAACTTCAAAGTAACGTAATAATAATAATAATAATAATACATACAATTTCTATAGCGCCGTTCTCCACTTTGATTAAATGCTCAAGGCGCTTTACAATTGTACATCAAAGCAAACAGATTGAAAATACAAGTACATCACAGAAATAGAAGAAGGATGAAGAAGCAGAAAAAAAAAGACATGAAAGTCTGTCTTCAAAAGACACTGGTCTTCAAAATGCACTGCTAAACAGATAGGATTTTAAATTACTCCTGAAAGATGTTATAGAGCTCGAGTCTTTCAGCTCACGAGGAAGTGAATTCCACAGTGTTGGTCCAGCGTGAGCGAAAGCTCGTTCCCCCCAAGATTTCCTAGAAAACGGAATATGTAAGAGACCTGAAGTTGAGGATCGAAGAGTTCGTGAAGGTTGGTATTGACGAAACAAACAAACATTGTAATCAGGAGCTGTTCCCTCAATAACATGATAAACCAAAAGAAGTATCTTAAACCGAATACGCTCCTGTACAGGCAACCAATGAAGACTCTTCAGGATAGGTGTGATATGACTGCGTTTACTTGACAAAGAAACAATACGTGCAGCGGCATTTTGTAGCTTTTGTAACTGGGCAATTTGCGAGTTTGGTAGATTGAAAAACAAACCATTACCGAAATCAAAGCGTGAAGAAATAAGTGCATGAACAAGTTTTTCCGTGGCAGAGCGAGTCAAATACTTGCGAATAAAACCAATATTGCGCAATTGATAACGGACTGATTTAGAAATGTTGGTGATTTGATCGGACATAGCCATGTGAGAGTCAAACATAACACCCAGATTGCGACATGACTTTGACAGAGGAATATCATTACCTACAATCGAAATACAATTAATATCCAACTTATTCAAGTGAGATTTAGAACCAAAAAGGATAAATTCACACTTGCTGTGGTTTAGAAACAATGAGTTAGACCTCATCCAAGCATCAATATCAATGATGCAATTTTCTAGACAGCGCAGTGCATGAGATGCTTGGATTTGATGTGGTGGAAAAGATACAAAAACTTGTATGTCGTCTGCATATAGATGATACCGAACAGAATACCTTTGAAATATTTTCCGCAGACCGATCAAATAGATAGAAAAAAGGGTGGGCCCGCCAACAGAGCCTTGAGGTACACCACAGCCTAATGGCTTTGAAGACGATGTGACACCATTCAAAAGAACAGACTGTGAATGGTGTGATAGGTATGATTTAAACCATTCGAGAGCTTGTCCCTGGATACCCAAACTTCTAAGTGTATTGACAAGAATTCTGTGATCTACAGTGTCGAAGGCCGAAGACAGATCCAACAAAACCATTGCTGTGACGGATCCGGAATCCATTTCCCTTAAAATATAACTAGAAACATTTATCAAAAGGGTCTCCACACTATGGTGAGGGCGATAAGCCGACTGTAAAGGATCGAATAGACCATGTTCCAGCATATAGTCTGAGAGTCTCGAGAACACAACTCTCTCTAAAATCTTGAACAAAAATGGAAGATTGCATACAGGACGATAACTTGTCAATGATTCCTTATCCAATGAAGGTTTTTTCAGCAAAGGACGGATCAGAGCTTTCTTTAAAGATAAGGGTACGGTAGCTTGCTCGATACTGAGGTTAACAATTTGAGAAATAATCGGGGCAAACGTGGGTGCGCAGTCCTTTAAGAGAATGGTTGGAACCGGATCCAATGGACAGGATTTAGGAGGCAATTTACGAAGAAGGAGAAGTATTTCATCAGTAGTTGTATGTTGGAAGGTTTCCAGTGTGGAAGAGGTAACAGGTTCAGATTCAGATAATACAACATTACAATTGAAATTATCTCGGATTTTTTCAACTTTCGAATGAAAAAACTGACTAAAAGATGAAAAAGAACGATATCCTGGTGGTCTGTACATAACTACAATCTCAAGACTAGTAGTGCTGTTAGAGACCACGGCTGACATAGATTCAAAACTTAAATGGTGATCTGATGGATTGAGAACTACAGAGAGATTGTCCCTGTACAAGAACCCAACACCTCCACCACGCCTGGAGGCTCGGGGCTGGTGCAGAAATACAAAACCGGGTGGAGTGAGATCTGTGATGGCTGCATCATCTAATGGAGTCAGCCAAGTCTCAGTCACTGCAACTACATCAAACTTGTTATCAACAACAAAATCTTGAAAAATTGTTGACTTATTACAAAGGGATCGGGCATTGATTGTACAGAATCTAAGATGATCACTAAATTTGTCATAACCTCCTCTTTTCCCTCGATGTGTCTTCGACCTCCGACCGATACCCAGGGACAGAATACTCCTCCATACTTCCTTGTTTTCTTCACGCCATTTTGGGGATTTACTGCTACAGTTGTATGAGTGAAGAAGCTCACTAGAATATCGAACCCTAGAATTGCGTGTGCCAAAAGTTATAGAATCAGACACATCTTCAGAAGGGCCTGGATTCGGGTTAATGTCCCTACACATAAGCAACTTTACACGATAAGTTGATACAGTATTGGAGTAGTACAGTATGGGGCTCCCAATGTACTTGCCCTTTGGTTGTACAGCAGAGCCATGGGACATACCAGGCTGGGTAGCACACATACGACAATAGGTCTGTGATAGCTGAGTGCTATTACACAAAAGAAGGGCAACAAATACAAAAGAATGCAATGCCAATGGTAACATTGTGTCAGTGAGAGTGAACCACACAGAATCAAGTGCAGTGAAGCCTATGCTATAACAGGTATAAAATGGCTGTGGTTGTCTGCACTGTATACACTGTAGCTGTACTGAAAAATCAATCCACTGTAAATGCGCAAAAACAGTACAGAAATCACTACAATTTGTCCAGCAAGTGCTTGAAGACAAACATTCAAAGATAGAATACAATACACACTCAATGAAAAACTTACAACAGGAGAAATAAGCGAAGAATTAAGAGCTCTGCTGGCGGGCAGCCACCGGGCGCGCGCAACCACCAAAAAAAAAAAAACAAAACAAAAAAAAAAACGTAGAACAATACCAGCCACTTTAATGTGGTTTTCCATCTCTAAGTCACAGTCCAGTCATTGCCACTGTTCAGTCATTGCCACTAAATCCACTATTCAAGTAGGGTGGCAGTACCTCTTTTATTTCATAAACTCATTCACCCTCCAGGTTGCATGGTGGCATTCTGTAATACACTGTGTACCAAGCACCTATTGTATCTTGGTAATGAATATATTTCAGCTTTCTGGTTCTACAAACACTATGTACAGTAAAATGGGTAAGTTGCTCCATCACTTATATTACATGTCTTGGCATGAAAACTGATATATTCCAGCTTTCTGCCAGTACTATCTATACAGTAAAGTGGGCATATTATTACTCCACCACTTTACAGTATCACTGAAAATAGTAAAGAATGTGTAATTACCATGATTAAATGAATAAACAAATAACTGAAAAGCATTTGACTGCCTTGATGTTTACATCATGTGATTTATCATTATTGTCAAGTGATAAGTTCAGAACACCTTTGCTTCAGTTTGCAATTCACGGAAGCACTCTCTGGTTCTTGTATTGAAGGTTCGCCACCATCTGTTTATTTGTTTTTGTTTTTGTTTTATGTTTAAACACATAAATACAGATCGACATGACAAGTTTCATGGATTCCAGTTTCATGAGTCATGTGTATCTTATGATTATTATTACACTTTTGTTTGTTTGTATTTTTGATTAAACTGGACAAAGATTTTTTCAGGAATTTACATATGATGTGAACTCCAACCAAATGATGTTGAAGACGTCAGATGATGTGGGAATGGGGTTGATAAAGATGGATTGATGGGGCGTGTCGTCAAATGCCACATGCTTGCCAGTGTGCCATGACACGGTATTAACTCTATACAAGGAAACGTGGGTCGATTCATCCAACCTGTTGCCCTAGTGCTCCCAGTGAATGACCTGATTTGAATGACAGAGACAGGTGGAAAGGGAACTTTACTTTGACCTCCAAAAGGTCAGACAAAGGCACGTAGGCTGTGACGTCAGCACCACCCTCTATTTTCAAGGGGCAAACACAACACATAACAACCCCACGTTCACGTTTGCACGAGACCAGTACAGTGCGCTCTACTTATACTTAGTACTGTATTAAGCTGTTATTTTGGAGAGGGTTTTATTTTCGCGAGTTTCGCGAATCACAGTAGGGTGCACGCGAAAATCATGCGCTTATAACTGTATACAAAGTTTGGCTCATTTTTGGGTTGCCAGGCCTTTTCTTTCCCTACAGTGAGGCTTTGCGGATAGGTTTCAATCTCGTAAGCAAGCGTAACGATAGAAACGATATAGAATTCCTTTAGATCAGAGAGGAGAAAAAAAAGGACAAGATTAGTTTTCTGTCAATCCGTTCCTCCAAGTACTTGATTCTAATTCCCCTGATATGTCTTTTTCTGAATGGTAAGTTCCTGCTTCACTTTGTGGCAATAAGGACTTTTCTGCTCAAAAGACATTGGTGAGCTGTTCTGTTTTCTCTCGTTATTTGCGCTTTTACTATTTTTCAGGAAAATACTATGTACACATGTAGGCCTTAGTTTTAGAGGATGTGCCATCATAATATTTTTAGTGCGTTTTCCCGCTTTCTAGTGCAGGTATAGCAGAAGAATCCTCCTCCCCCCCCCCCCCCCCCCCCCAGCCGCGAGCCCTTCCGGGTAGGCATTCTTAAAATTGTAGGGATATGCGCCTCCCCGGACCCTCCCTACTTGAGTTTCCAGGGAAAGCTGCCCCCTGTCAGACCGAGTCATGCAGCTAGGAAAGAGTGCCTCCTTTCGTGTTGAGCGCTTCCCCCCCCCCCCCAAAAAAAAAGAAAAAAAATGTGAAACGCCATTTATATTTGATGTAGATCAGTGGTCGCTATGCCGATATCATCCAACCATGGACCTACTAAACAATGGACATTCACCGCTCGTTAATTAATTCATGCACCTGTTTCTGTCAAAAGCGTCACAAAAGCATTTAAGAGGGATGGTACAGTATTGGTTGAGATGAAAATTGGGCTTTTACCAAGAAAACAAATAATGAAATAGTACAGAGCATACAATTTTAAGAGGAATTCAAAGTTTATTTAATGAAAATCGGGTTTGGAATAGCTGAAACATCCAAAAACAAAGTAAAACAAAGCGATTGTAATAAAAGGTGGGTCCCACACGTTATTAGAATCGCTCTGTTTTGGATGTCTCTGCCATTTCAAAACATGGCGTGTTTACCGTAGTAAATAAACGTACATATTGCGAACGATCTTATTCTTTCGTAACACATGATATCTCGTATCGTACGTATTCAGGCGACGGGTTGCTCTATTCATATTCATATGAGTAATTCATACACACTGTGCGAACAATGAACTGTACTCGAGATAAAGAGATTTTTATCACAAGCTCTTTGAACAGAGATAAAATGCATGCGACGCGAGTTCCATTAACACCAGCCTCGTTCTCGTCTTTGTTTTGTTGTTGTTTTTATCGTATCCTCTCAGGGTGGCGTCTATTCATCACAACGATGATCGCCACAGAAAGTACACTGTAGTCTGATCATTATCAACCTCGTTCGCAGTATACATTTTTATTGATAATCAGTTTCTCTCTTCTCAATATAAAACCTCCTGATCTAAAAACTATTTACAACTATGACTGTGCTCTGTTTACCGGGTAGATATCCAAATATTTTCTAGATAAGTAGTGTTCTGGAGGGAGGCAGTTTTCTCCAAGAGGGGGCACCCTTCACAGGCAGGGGCGGGCTCTCAGCTCTGACGGGCACTATCCACTGCTACAACGGCTCAGTCCTCCTATTGTCATCGACTTAATGTAACCATAGCAACCATAGAGCTAAATTGATGATATTAGTAGTCTCAACGGAGTTTTCTACCTTGAATATTTTTTCCAAGCTCGCAGTAGCGATAATGTAGTAGGAGAATGACGCACAAAGGTTGTTCCCAGCACCATGTATTAACATTGATTCTTTCCATATTGTGTCACCAGTCTACTTCTGCACTACATTGTATGTGACTTCAAGTGGGAAATGGTACGGGAGCTTTGAGGGTATAATTCGCAGATGAAGATGATAATATTACAAATCTTTAAGGGATGTAACAGCTGGGCGGAATGTTGTGCGTTTCCTCTTGGCTGGAAAAGCGTTTTAACCTCTTCTGCAGTTTGGCCTAAAAGGTACAGGGGGAGGCAGGAAAAAAAATGAAATGGAAACAAAGAAGAGGGTGCTTTTTTTTTTCATACGTCGGTATTTGGAGTATATTAGCCAAGAAAAATAGGGCCATTTCTTAAAAGGAAGAACATCTTCTGTCATCGTAATGGAGACAGCATTTTCGCGTATCTCTAGAACATTTCTTATCGTTTATTATCATTTATTATTATTGTTGTTGTTGCTGTCTAATGATTCTTATTGTTATCATTATTATTAGTATATATAGCCGTTATCACAATTAGTAATATTATATTTTGTGTATTTACCTTTTCATCGTTCCCTGATCGTTCAATATTATCTTTACTTGATAAAGCTGCACAAAGCTGTACAAACACAGAATTTTACCAAATTGAGATCATTCTGCATTTCATCTAGATTATTTCATATATATTTTAAAACGTGAATAACATGCTCCCTATCAGGAGATGGATTTACAGTATCCATGGACACTGATTCACTATGTTAGCAAATTTTTCAGGCCTACTTTTCAAATATACCATTATATTGCTCTTGCATTCATGACGTCAATACACTATGTTGAACGTGTACTGGGTATTGTCTGGTTGTTAATCCAGCGTTTTTAATAGTTTCGGGTCACGCATGGCTACGTTCAGTGTGTGGTTTCAAACTGAACCACAATCCGGAAATAGACATAGTGCTCTGCATTGATTTCCTGGTCACTCTTACGTTGCCATGGTACACACAGTCTTTAAAGGGCCCCTGCAATACAAAATGTGTGTTGTCAGTGCCCATTGGTCTGTACATAACCAAACCACTGAATATCTCGTGAAAATATGCATCATATACCTATAAACTTTCTTTGGTCATTTTTCCTGCATTCTGTTAAGCTCCACCTTAAAAAAAAATCCTCCAGATTATGTTTATTCATAACATTCCAAATCATCCTCCGGACCTGTCACACTTGACTTGAACAATAGCCAAACTAATGTGCCCTTTATACCATTCATTGCTGTTACTACCTGTATTGACTCACAGCAGCATCTCATGTTCAATTAATTTGTATTTTTTTCGAACAAATTTTTGATGTAGCAATGAACAGCATTTTATTATGGATTCACCTACACAACATTACACATCACATGCAATTAACGGGAAAACATGCAAAATAATACAAATAATTCAACGCGTGATGGAATCAGCAAATGTCATTATGAATAAGAACTAATCGAGGCCGAATCAATTACAAAATGAAAAGGATGCAGATTGTAATCTAAACATGATAAGATTCACTATTACAATTATAGTATACTGCTATAGATTAAAAATAGATACTAAACAACAATTAAGAAAGAACAACGTAACTAAAACAAAAAGAGCAAATTTTAAAAAAGATTATTCAGTTGCACTATGATTCAAATACTTTTATACTTACGTTTATATAATGAGAGTGTAACTGGACATTCTTTGATGCCGACGGTGACTCATTCCTGCATTAGGCTCCATTGTATCTAATCTAATCTTTGAAAATGTATATATGCATAGAGGTAAACATGTTGACGCACCTAGATAGAATTCACTATTTGGCATTGAAGTCACTATAGTCACATAGAATTCACATAGTCACATAGAATTCACTATTTGGCATTCACTATTTGGCATTTAACATGAATATCCCGACCTGAAAGAATATAGTCCTTGATGAAAAAAAAAAAGGATGCCGCAGATGAGAAGGTTTATTGTTATTATGATCAAGACTTAAATCGCCTGTTGCTGCTGCTTAAATCATCTCCCCAGTAAGAAATATACATAATGCCCCCCCCCCCCCACCCCTTAATTCATTTTGGGCAAATCACTATTGATTAGTTTGTAACAGATGTTGGTAAAAGCCGAAGTACAGCCTGTTTTGTCAAACAAGTTGACATAATCGCTCCAGATGGCAATCGACTTCCAACCGTATAATGAGCGTCAACAAGATGAACTGTGTAGGCAAGAGATGCATGGGGTGACATAGGCAAGAGATGGATGGGGTGACATTCAAAGGGCTATGTGTCGTGAAGAGAGAGTGCTTTAAAGGGGAAGTTCAGACTATTGCATATTTCACATTATGTTTAAATCGATAGCTCACTGTTTAGATTTGTGGAATCCATTGTGGTTCTTGAGCCGATAAACCAATACTATGAAAACACAAAAACCATTCCTCATCCTAATCATTATAAATTCTGTAACTCTTTATCCAGTACAAGCAATATAGTTGGCCAATGTAAAAATCTGAAAATTGTACGGAGGTCTTAAAGTGATGGTACAGTATTGATGGAGATGAGAATTGGGCTTTAACTTTTTGCGAGATACCAAGAAAACACTTACGAAATAGTACAGAGCATACCATTTTAAAAGGAATTCAAAGTTGTCGTTGTTGTTTTTTTTCATGAAAATCAGGTTTTGAAAGACTGAAAAATCCACAAACAAAGTAAAACAAAGCGATCGTAATAAAGTGTGGGTCCCACACTTTCTTAGAATTGCTCTTTGTTTAATATCTCAGCCATTTTGAAACCAATTTTCATCAAATAAAAAAAAAACTGTTGAATTCCTCATGGAATTACATGCTCTTTCATATTTCATAAGAGGTTTCTCATTATATCACAAAGAAAAGAAAAGAAAATGTTAGAAACCTGAAATTAGGTCCAACCAAAACCAGACGATATGCTCTGCTACCTCCTTATACAAAAAAAAGGAGAAAGGTTGGTTTCCTGACATATGAAGAGCTTGCTTCCAAAAGGCGCTAAATCCATCTGTTTTCGATGGATGTAGCACCTTTTTGAAGCAAGCTCTTCATATACAGATTTAAGGATAATTTCAGTGAGCAGGCACATACATGTACAAGCTATTATGTTGACCTGTGTACATCCTGGTACTTATTAGATTTCAGTCATTGGAACCCATTTTCCATGAACTAGTTGCTGCTTTGTCGGGCAAGTCTTAAGCTTGCTGATTTCAAGAACAAAGATTTACATAAAACGCAAATACCTTTGTGCGTTGATCTTTTCACTATCATTGTGTAGGTTATAGCATGCCGTCTTTGAGGCGTGTACATCGAGATAATAAATCCACTATCGCAGATCTTGGAGTTTTCCTGTTGATTTCAATGATTCAAAGATCCTAAATACATATTAATGCAGAATCCGTAGTACAAAGTCAGTAACAACCAGGAACTCATTTGAAGATGAAATTTGTACTCACCACCCATCATACAATATTAGATTAACCAGTGCTGATGCCTATGTTGCTTATTATGACCACTGAAAGGAAATCAATGTCAATAAATCTGATAATCATCAGTTTGTATTTTGCCTTTATTTTCATGATCTTTTAGTTTTGATACTCTGAATTATTTGCAGAGATTGATTGAACCTATCTTACTTTATTCGGCTTCCTATTTTTTTTTTCATTTCATTATCATCAAAAAAGGGATGGCCTCGCAAAAAAAAAAAAAAAAAAAAAAAAAGGTGAAAAGAAATGAGGATCGACAGTTGCCGACACAAAAAACAGCGCCCCCAACGGCGTAAGTTATACAGATGATAGAGGTCGATGGCAGTTTTCGGATCATTGTGAAAGCAAGGACGACTATAAAGCGAGTTTGTTAACGCGCCACGCCATTGAGGAATTCCATTTTCACGAATGAGTAATGGGGATTTGTGTTTTTGTTTGTTTGTTTGTTGTATTGTAACGTCGTTTTTATCATGTGCTGTTTGGAATGTTATAATGTGTTGATTTAGATGTACAGAGAAAATGAAGATGAAGGAGAAATTAATGCGGAAGATGCTATTTACAAGACTTTTTTTTTTTGTCGGAACGTTGAGTCTTTAATGATGATATCAGTATTATTATGGAGTTTATAAAATTACTTAATCAAGTAAGATAAATGTTAATGCATTTTGAACAAATGATCATTAATTTTCTGTAACAATCATAGTACAAGACGTGTTTTTCAATGGGTTTTAAATGTGTTACGCATTTCAATTCAATTCAATTCAATCCAATTCACACTTTGATTTCTTTTTTCCAGCCGTTCACATACCGATGTGGACGATGCGCTCTGGTATCGAGCTCGGGCCATCTCTATCAATCGGGCGCCGGGGCGGACATTGACAGTGCCGACTGCGTGCTCCGGATGAACACCGCCCCCGTCACCGGCTGGACCGAGGACGTGGGCTCCCGAACGGACTTCCGGATCATCGGCCACCGAAATCTTCCGCGCGGTCTCCTTCGCGAAGCCGAATTGCAGAAGGAAATCCTGACAGACCAGGCGACCCGCGCTAAATACATCGTAGTGCCTTGGTTGTTTGAGGAGAAGATTAATATGACTACTGACTTTACATTCAATGTTGCCAGACAATTAAAGCGCAATTTTTCCTACGACAATTTTGTCTTTTTAACACCAGAGAAGCACAGTGAGTCAGAGACAAGATACCGATTGGACACTGGATTTCGCAGGTGAGATTTAATTTCCTTTCACCCACTCCCTGTCTGACAGATTGTCAAGGGTTACTCAAGCATACAAATTCTTTTCGATGGAGAAATGGAAATGTAGCTGAATTAATGAAGAGTCAATCACTTCTTAAAATCTCTAATTACCACTTGCAACATCCCCTTCCATTTAACATCTTTCCGCTGTTAGGGTGCGTTTATCAACTCTTTTTCTCGGCAGAAACAGGTTTTCCAAACAGCTTTCAAGGCATTTTTGCGAGTTGATAAACGCAAAGCTGTTTTGAAAGCCCTTTCGGAAAGCCTTTTCGAAAGCCGCAAATTTGTGGCTTTCCAAACAGGTTTCCTAAACAGGTTTTCGGAAACCTGTTTCTAGAAGCTTTTTGAAGCGAGACTAACGCAAAGCTGTTTTGAAACAGCTTTGTACTGCAGTTACGAACCATGCACGCCTCATATGACCTCGTCTCCTCAGGTCGAATTGCGCAATGTAGCTGTGCAGTGACAGACCAGTTATCGTGTTCGCGAAGAGTTGATAAACGCAACTATTTTTGGAAGCCGTTTCTAAAGGGCTTTGGAAACGGCTTTTGAAAGCCGTTTAAAGAAAGATGATAAACGCAGCCTCTTAAAGTTGATAAACGCACCCCTGGATTGTCAAGAAGATATGAGTCCCACGTAGTTTGAAAGAGAATAATGACACAATAAAAAGGAATATTCGATACCAAATAATTTTTCCCCAGATAGATCATACCCTGCCTTTCAGTTCAATTGGAATGGTCTCTGTATCTCACAAAAAAAAAATGAAGTTTCTGATGTTTGACTTCCCTTGAAATATAATTCGAGCCATAGCGTAGGCCTATTCTTTTATATTATATTTTGAAAAATTAAACAAAAGCTTATTCAGGTGTCTATGTATTATGTAGGAGAGTTTAATATTATGTCAATCCAATGGTTCGCTGCTGCTGAGAAAATTTAAAAACAAACCAACAAACAAATCTAAAACTGAACAAACAAACGAGCTTACAGACAAGTCGTAGCTCTTAATGTATACCAAATTAGCGCTAGACGGAACTAACGCGCAACAGAATTCTAGATTTATTTTCAATGCAATGAAATTACTGTCACTGCAGCGCGAGGGTGTGACCTGGATGGCTTGTAACCTCATTTCTCCCTCTCTTTCTTTTTGTTCCATCCCAACCATCGTTCAGGGCGGATCTCAACTCGTGGTTTAGCACTGGGTACGTTTCAATGGTATTCGCTCTTGATGTGTGTGACAGCGTACACGTGTACGGGCTACCAAACATTGACTTCTGCAAGTGAGTATCGTTATTTGTTTGTTTGTTTTTTGGGAGGGGTATTTGTATGATTATTATTTGATTATTGGATTACTTATTCATGATTATATAATAATTTACATGTGTGTGTGTGTGTGTGTGTGTGTGTTTGTTTCTATTGTATGATTTGTAGATGCAGTTGCGATTTTAATAAATCTAATAAATGAAATAAAATGAAGTCATTATGAATCGTGAATCAGACACCTCGGCCATGTGCTTCGTCAAACGCCACGAGGTGGAGATTTGCCCCCAAACATGCACCAAACGTTCGTGGGAATATTTCAAGCGTACTCGAACAGTTTGCGGATCTGCGTTGCAAACGCTTTTAAAACTACACTAATCAGGCAAAAAAACAAAAACAAAAACAAAACAAAAACAAAACAAAGCAAAACAAAACAAAACAAAACAAAAATGTTCTGCACATGCGTGAGACCGCTGTTTGCATTATTCCACCCGGGTTGTCTAGCCCGCTTCTGGACTCTTTTTACTCGTAGCAGTGATTCAGTGTAGGCGATAAGCCGGTAGAGGGCGTGACACTCAATTTGCGATACGCCGAGAACTGCAGCGGCTGCGCCCCTCCTTGGTTTGCCACAATTGGCAAAATATCGCAACGAGGAAAAGGGACGGAATGATAGCCCAGACTAAACCCGTGAGACTGCGTTGTCTTAGTGTTCGCGTCGAAGATCTAAAGCTCGGTATTAATACTAAAAAGCCAGGAACGCGGATGTAGGCCGACCTGTTGGTGGACCTACTCTACAAGCCCTTTACATTAAAAGAATTCCCCTCTCAGATTCCTCGACTTCAATATTAACGCACGCTGCTTTCAGGTTGTACTCCGAAATCAGGAATACATTAACCTGTTTTTATGCGTATTGCGAATCTTGTTGAAACCTGCCGATGATCCTCTCTCCATTCATTATAGTTGCTGCTTGGTAAGATAGGACAATATGCCGGGAAATTCCTACCTTTCCTACAAAATTGATATGGAAAAGTCTGATATGCGCAGTAAATCTGTCTCTAATACAATATGCTGAAGATGCCATGTCAATAATAGTGTGAGTGCAAATCGCTTCATGAAGTGAACCACAAATGTGACAATCCGAAGAAGCAAAGAAAGAAAGAAAAAAAGAAGTTCCTTTTCATGATTTGTGTCTCGTTTCTTTCCTCCAGATTACACGAGAATTCTACCATACCATACCACTATTACGAGCCTTATGGTAAGACAGAGTGCGAGTTTCAACGATCGCATGAGATGCGTTTCTCCGAGGGCCACAAGTTCTCAACGGAGCGCGCGATGTTCGCTCGGTGGTCAATGGTCTACGACATCAAGTTCCACTATCCGTCATGGACTGCCACTATACAGAACATGACGGAGCATCTTGATACTGAGTTCCTTCGAAAGTACAGGGAGGCGCTCGTCAATGGAAATCTCAAGGAGCTACAGGGACCACGCTTTATCATTAGAGACGGCAAGCGGTTGCGTGTGGTGGTTAGGCGCGTGGTAAGACGTCTTAAAAAGAAACCGTAGGAATAACTTGCGAGGCCATCTTGATTTGTTCTGAGTCTATGACTCTGTGGGTTGCAATGGAAGTTTTGACTGGTTTCAGGTCGCATTCGCAAACGCACGTCTCTGCGAATCTTACGATTGTACTCGCAAATCTTGACAGTGTGCTACTTGGCTGTCAGTAGCAAGATCTTCCAGGAATCTGCTTTTGATCTAGCATTGTTTGTAAAAGAAAAACGATGAGGCTTACTTCGGAATCATCCAAAGCATCTCATCATGACCTTCTGAACACGCTTTTGGTGATCTGTATTCACAAAAGGAGCATTGTATTCTAGCAGAAGTATTGTAGATAATATTGGAGATTGAGCTTGACTTTTGACTTTCTAGAAGGAGGTCTGTACATTTGTTCAAATGAAGGAGACAAACATCTTGACTCCCCTGACTGATAATCAGTATTGTTAGTTCAATCACAATACACATACACGTTTGTGAATGAAATTGCATGCTTGAAGACATCTCTGTATCAATATCTTCTTTTGCTTCAAAATTATTAATTTCGATTATGTCCGTCCCATGGTTTCATAATAGAATTAGTTAAGGCTCCGAGATTTGGACGGTGGGCAACATGATCTGCACATATTGAGCTACTTTTACCACAAACAGTAATCTTTGTAGTCGTGGGATTCGTAGTGTTCATGTATTGTAAAGCTATCGGTCTTTAAAAGCAATACAATGTTATATTATATATTATATTATATTTATAATTATCGACATGGCTGCTTGCGCTATTTCTCTGTCGAATATCCTTCAAAAGCTAAGGGATGTGACTGCAATGTACATTTTTTTAACCGTCATGCCATGCCCACCGGATCCTTGGCCACACTTTGTGGCAAAATGGGTACCGTAGGTTGACTTCATTAGTTTAATGTTTGTAATATTTTTGTCAGAAGAAAACTGTAATGCAGAGTTATTTACCGTAGCAGTCTCACATTTCAATGTTTATCAAACGTTCCAGTTTTAATGTTACAGTATTCATGGCGAAAGAGGCACTTTACTTGCTCTTTCGTTATAGCATAACATATTTTGTTCAGATATGTTCATTTGAAGAAGTTGTACATCCATTTGTGACTGTTGTCATACAGATGTTTTTGGTATCATGATCTACACTTGCTTGGTAGACAGTGGTCATTTATCAACAGCCAATTATAGTTAACAGTCATTAAGTCACTTATAAACAGTATAATGAAGTTACATATGGAAATTGAGGTCCAGTTTACAGCTCAGAGCAATGTTTTCAATCAATTGAAGTAAAAATAATGACATAGAGATATGGTTAAAGTCGTAAAACAATGATTCCACAAATCAAGATGTGACCGATATTTTGACATCAAATGAATAGATATAACTTGATGTGGTTTACATAATTTTCTCACGAAAATCGCATTCCAAGCTCCAACTTTCGTGATTGGTTTCCTTTCATTCCTGTTATTATTATTATTATTATTATTATTATTATCATTATTATTGTTATTATTATTATCATCACCATTATTATTATTATTATTATCATTATTATTATTATTATTATTATTATTATTATTATTATTATTAATATTATTATTATTATCATTATTATTATTATTATTATTATTTCGGGGGTAAATGACATGTACTCTCTTGTATTGTGTCAAAGAATGTTTATTCAAAGAAAATATCTTTGGGATTTTTGGATGTCGTGGAGATCGTGAAATCTAATACTCGAAACAGACCACCTGTCAGCCGGGTTAAAATGCCATCTACGTCGGTCGTCGTTACCTATCTCAATGATATTCTGCAGCTTTCGGTAAAAATTAAAAAAAAAAATTTTAGTCAAAGCGGACCTAACAAAAACATCAAGCGTATATCTCAAGCGAGAATAATGGGCCTGTTCAATGTCTTTGAGTTATCATTTACACCTGTAGATCGTTTTAGGTATGGCGATTCACTTTTCACAGTAAAGTTTCAGGTAGCCGCAACCACATTACAGTGTATCGCGTTCATTGCAAACAAGTGGCGGCGCTCTAAACGTGTACTTACGGTTCACTCGTGAACCAATTCTACCCTTTTTAATCGAGTTGCTGCACTAAAGGTGTGACCGTACCATTTGACAATCTCATGACGGACATAATATAATTGTGCGTACAGTGTGCCATGGGGTCACATTGTGTTGTGTTGCACTGAACCATGCTAATACCAAAGTTATTTACACACATCTCATGTAAGCGTCAATGATATGACAGAGATGACAGTTCATTTTGACGAAGTGAACATAACAATTAACGAATAATGTCGTTTGTGCATGCATCCTATATTTGAGCTGAGTCTGCCCGATAAGGACCAGTCTTAAAAACCAGAAATTTTGGTCTGTCATTAATTTTGCTAGTACCAAAGCAGACCATTAATATTTCGTCATCTGCTGTCGAGAAAACGCGCTTTCCGACATGAGAGCCGTTTTACAAGTCCCACATTATACTCGCAAATTATATTCAAATGTTCAGTGATGTTTTTACAAGCAGTCTTACCTACATTGTATGCTGGAAATTATTCATAAATAGTGAAACGCAATTCAGTCCCAATGGGCATCAGAATTTGCCTTGAGTTGATTGTAAACATCTCTGTTAAACCTGACATATCCCGTCTCGTATCACACGTACTTCTTCAGACTCGTTATTTGTGATTTTGTACTACTCTGATTTGAAATAATTTCTCTAAATATGTGAAGCTGAAGGATAATTCCATCACATTCCAACGCTGCTTCCTTGAATTTTATTCAGTCTCTATACTCTGACTCTTATTTATTAGTTATCATTGATCCACCATGAGTGTGTAGCATATAATTCTATAATTATCATTAGTAGTAATTGTAGTAGTAGTAGTAGTAGTAGCAGTGCATGCATTGTAGTAGCAGTAATAGTAGTTGTTGTTGTACATGTAGTTGTAATAGTAATAGAACTGATTTTATAATTTGATACTCATAACAATTATAGTGATTATGATAATAAAAATTATTACACAATATCGACGGTGCAGAAAGTAAAGATGTATATTCCACTTCTCTGCAAGAGCTCATAAAGCACTTTTTTATCATAAAATATAGATATTCATAAGAATATCCTTTGTCGGTATCCATTCGTATCGATAGATGTTGGCGTATCACTATATAGGCAAGAAGTTTGCACCGCCTGGAGTGGCTGTATAGTCCCACTCTTGAATGACAATCTCTGGCGCACATGCAGCAGATGAAGTCCGTTGGGACTGATACTGATGTTGCCCTTGCCTTCTTCCTGGCTCTCTTGTCGGTCTGCTGTATGTGCCTTGCAGCTTCAGCCCTCTTGACGCCCTCTCTGGCAGTGCCTCTCTATGAATGACAATTATCCTTTGTACAGTATGTCCCCTCACAAAAATTACAATCAGATTTTCGAATTGATAACACCAAATATGATTGACCTGTCTAAATGCTACTTCAGGGTCTTAAAATATAACATCTTAGCTCTATCTTGCAGAAAACCCCATTCAATTTGGTTAAGCGGTCACCGAGAAATGTAGATTGTTGTAAAGCATGTCATGAGTCTGATTCTTCCCATTTTAGCACTTCGATGCTCTTGTGTGTGAATACAATTATCCAGACAGAACTCGGAAGGAAGAGATTCCTGACATCCTCTACAAAATTCCTCATTTCTCTTTGACCACTGAAGCAAATCGAATAGGGTTTTCTGTAAGATGTGGGCAATAAGTTATAGTTTCGTACCCTGAATTTCCATTTAGATTGATTCACTGATTTTAAAGATATCACTGCGGAGGGCCCCGTGTTTTTTTTTTTTGTTTTTTTTTTGAGGGGTGCAGGGGACATACGGTATAGTTATTTCTAGTAAGTAGAGACAATTATTTCCAACTTTTTGTGCTGCACGTGTGAATATCCTGTCTTCTTGTTGTCCTAGATGTGGTAGGGGGTTTCACTCCGAAAAGTTTTTTATGGTATGATAAAGGTTATGGGTATACTTATAAGAATTACGTGAAGCAGTCGAGTGACGCAACTCTGGACTTAACCTTGAGGGTGCTGTGTAGAAAATCCTAAAGTTAACCTTAAGTTAGACTACCTCAGTCGCTGTATTTGATATACTAGTTGTATTTGATATACTAGTGTAATATAATCTATACTTTATTTATAATTTTTATCATGAACGATTAAGTTTCGATGAACGAGTATCGTAATGACCTAGGCACTGTCGGAATCTTCTAATTTCACACACATTTACCACACAGTATAATTTACTTTACTCTTATTTGTATGTATACTTCAATAATATTCAACTGCATGTCAGGATACCTCCTAACCTTGTAGAACTTCATTTTCAAAGAGGCTTGATAACTTACTTACTGATCCCATCAAAATTGAGTTTAGATGCTTGTGTAATTGTGTTGACAATCAATTATTTATTATTCAGTTTAACTATCATTAACCTTTTCTGTGCCAAGGAAGTTAGACAGTGTGTACAAGTCTTGGTGGATGTCTGTGCCAGTCGACACTCAAACCACACAGAGGATTAGGCAAGAGTTGATATTACCGAATCCATCCCTGTATGATAAAGTGAGCTGAAAGGACTGATGCGCTGCAAGCGCTCGTTGATTTGTATTGATTCATAATAGCATGGCCATATCGTATATGGCCAAATGAATATCCAAATACACACCAATGTGTCTATAACTATTTTTCTTCAGATTACTTGGATACGCCCACACAAAAAACACCAACCTCCAAACCACGATTTTGCCAGCGACATCATCTGTCAGTCATTGTATAGATAGGCCTTACTAATACGATTAACAAAATACATTAGAATGCACCTTCCCCTAGACTGAGCATAACTTGCATGTTTCCTTGAAATGTCTTTTGGTAATCATAATTTCGTTACATGGTAACATTGATTGACATTGACGTCATGAGATATTGATTGCTCTCGGTTTCCTGAGCTTTCTTTTTCGCAGATATAAATAAAATGAAGTGAGACGTAAGTACAACGTTGGTGTCTCAAGGCACGGCTCCAGAGGGACACCGTTTTCTATTTCAAACAGTTTAAAAGGGGACGGTGATGTTTTACCCAAAGTTTCAGGTGTATCAGTCAGGCGGTAAGGGGATTTCTACAGTATGAACGGCGTTGAATCATTTAACACCATGTGATATTGGAAACACCTGTCGTGATCACGTTTTTGTTTGTGGTGTTTTTTTTTCTCTCCTTTTAACGATCAGCCGCGTTCGTATAAGTTTGTGTTTCTTCGTTCGATTTTGGTGACCCACTGGTGGAATGGACGTAAGGAAATTTTAAGTCGTCGAAAATCCACAGGAGCCACATAAAAAGCTGGTTCGGGAAAGAGGGTGCCAGCAAGCTCTTGTTTCTTGATGATAATTGTCGGTTTTTCCTCACTATGTATAGTATTTCACACGGCATTCAAGCAATGTTAAATTAAGGTAAGGTATCTTTCTTTTTGTAAGGTTGTTGAGAAAACAGTGTTCTACATCAAGTATGATATGAGCAGATGACTTATAGAATAATACGTTACATCAGTATGTTAAGAATATATATTTTTTAAAATATTCTTAATATTTTAACTGTATCCCATTCCGTTATGAAGTGCAATAAATTGAGATGTCGGTAAGAAAAAAGATGTCGATTAAAGTGCTCTTTGTATCGTTCTCGGTTTCTCTTTGTTACGCTGAAATGTATTATAATGTTATAATACTTGATTTCATAACCATATTTCACAACTACATACAACTAACTACATGCATTCACTTCTTAGTAGAGAGCGTGTGCTGTGCACCTCAGACATCGGTACAGGATTGGAATGTACAAACGCCCTGTTAATGGGCCAAAGACCCCGTTTACAGTGAGTGAAAAGGCCGGGCTGAGCCCGGGCTGAGCCCGGCCTTCCTTTCACTGTAAACTCTCAAAAGGCCAAATGCGGTACAGTACCAAAAAACGGCCGCGCATCAGTGGCCGAGCTCTGAAGGTAGACTCGGGGCCCGGGCTCAGCCCGGGCTCGACCTGGCCTTTTCTCACCGTAAACGCACACTGGGACAAGCAGAGCGCCACTACGAAAAAATATTGAGAGTTTTTAATCATTAGCCCGGGCCGAGCCCTCCACTGTAAACGCACAGAATTGCGGGGCCGAGTACCGCAATTGAGGCCGTGCTCGGCCCAGCCTTGCGCTGTAAACGGGGTCTGATAGTGATGGTTTTTATACACCGTGCAGTCGTGGGTTATATAAGCGACCAGGTGGGGAACGAGGTCCTTGACTAGACAGCCAAGCAGGAGTCTAGCACAACTTCTAGAGGTTGTGCTATTCCACGCCAGACGAAGGGACTCTAAACGCAGTGGCGGATCCAGAGGGGGGCGCAACCGGCGCACCTCCCTTTATTTTTCCTCAAAAACAGAAGAAATAAAGAATAAAAAGAAACACCAGAAGTGGCACCAGAAATATTAGTTGTGCCCCCCCCCCTCCCTTTACAAAATTCCTGGATCCGCCCCTGAAACGGTCTCTGATTGTAAACTGATGGAGATGAATGACGATTGTGAGCTGAGGAAGAGTCTCACATTATAGACATAAACCATTAAAGGCATAATTTACCATTTGCAGATGAAACAAAAACCAAACATTAGTGCTTTAAAATGTGAGTTAGGGATAGAAACAACCACTGTAAAAATTTGAATCCGTATAATCGATGTTAAGTATTGTTAAGTACGCAAAATGTGAACAATAATTATAATAAGAATGCTTCCAGACTAAACCGTATACAGTTATGGTTTATTGAGAAAAATCCTGATATCTCCTCATATTTTAGTCTTTATTGCAAAAATTTTATATGGTAGGATGTTTTGTGATACAACAGACCTACAAATATGCATCAAATGTGATATCTTGAATATTTTTGAAATCACTGCTCCCAAAGGTAAACTGGACCTTTAAGTGGAATCACGAGTGGCTAAGCCACGTTATTGACCTACAGCTCGAATACGTTTACGATACTCACGGGACTCAAGCCTAAGATGAGAGTGTATAAACACGTTCAATTTGTGAAAATTGAGTATGTGCATGTTAGTATTTATTTATTCATGATTACACCTTCATTATTACATACGTGTCTTTTGGATGCACTTTGAATTAAGTGATTTTCTTATCTAAAGACTGTTGAAAGGTTCCCTGAAAGACAAAAAAAAATGCATATTGAGTTGTGTTGATTTATGACACGCTCAACATCACCTTCACGGTGAAATGAATATCTAAAGAAACATTCCATATATTTTTAACGATTTTTTTTTCTTCTACATGTATTTTCTTCAAATTAATTGGATACGCCCACAAAAAGAAATCCTTCCAAACCATGCAATATTCCTCATCTGTCAATCATTGCTAAAGTACTGAAATGTTTAACAAAAGACATTGGAATGCACCTTTCCCTCGACTCAGCATAACTTGCATGTTCCCTTACCATGTCTTTTATTAGTCACATTGATATCATAGAAACATGCAAGTTATGCTGAGTCGAGGGAAGGTGCATTCCAATGTATTGTGGTAAACATATCAGTACTTTAGCCAGTTAGCAATGATTGACAGATGAGGTCACAACAGGAATATTGGTTTGGAAGAATGTTTTGTGGGTGTATCCAAGTAATCTGAAGAAAAATAGAAGAAAAATTACAGTAGTTGAAAATATGCGGAATGTTTCTAGATATTCGTTTCAAAAGTGATGTTGAGGGTATCATAAGTCAATACAAATCAACATGCATTTGAAAAGGGCGTTCTTCGTATGGGCGTTGTGTACTAACCGTAACGAAATAAACGGCAGTGAATGTACGTATTCACCAACATAGATGAAGACAAATGTTACTAGCAAACTCAAAGAAAACCAAAGCGAATTTTTTAATGAATGCGGCAATATTCTTTTGTGTACATGTGTGTGTTTGTTTGTTTGTGTGTGTGTGTGTGTGTGTGTGTGTGTGTGTGTGTGTATGTGTATGTGCATAATTCTTGTATCATTGTATTCAAACTGTTATATTGTAGCAGGGCATCCCAACACAAGTTACCTGTTAGTGTAACTTCTCGGGGCATGTTTTCATCAAATTTCTGTTTTCCATGTAAATGCATTTTTTTTTTTTTACGATTGATTAAGATCACTGACAGGGCACGACTCGACACCTAATCTGACTTATTGAATTAAAAAGAACTATACTTTTGTTCTTGAAGATTATACCATGTGTTTTTATCAGTTTCATTCCTCGGAATTGATCAGGAAATTGATTCAATCCTATATATCCAGAAAAATATGCAGTTGGAACATTACACTTTCTTTGCACATATCTCTGGACCGGATTGACTTTGGTTTGTATGTTTTACCAAAACCCGACATTTCATTTCATTCAATGAGTGAACTAGAAAAAAAAAATCTATCCGCGACATTATGTAAAGAGTTCAGTTAAAATAAATCTTTTTAGATGGTTGCTCAGACAGTTGGTGGCAACATAACCTGATCAGCAAAGGTACAAACGGACCTGTGGATTTTTTTTTCCATCTTTAAACAACTGACAGCTGTTTAAATAACTGCGAGTTGGAACGTCAGCTCTTGAACTCCTTGGTAAAGTCCACACGTGGATATTTCACTATTGTGTCTAAAAATGAAAAAGACAGAGAGAGAAGGCTGAATAAAAAAAGAACGGATGCGTGTTTGGTTTCTAAATAAAGCAATTTGTCTCACTTCAATCCCGAAATTTTCAAGGAAAAGAGGTGGGGAATTTCGGTCAAATTCTACAAACGCCAGCTGTACAGCATTATAATGAGAAACGTGTGTGTGTGTGTGTGTGTGTGTGTGTGTGTGTCTTTGTGTGTCATGAAAACTTTGATATCACGGCAGGAATTGAGGAGATGATTTTTATCATATCGCGAAGGAAAATCCTGCTCTCAGAATGCAGGAAATTTCAGTTTATGTTATTACATGGATATCAAGGAGCACTATGAAATAAAGTTTTGCAGCAAGACTTAGACCTGGTGTGTGTGTGGGGGGGGGGGGGGGGAGTTGTCAGCAGAAACCAGGGACGCATAAATATATATATATATTTTGTATTCATTTTTACATTGTGATAGGGTTAAAGAGGTATGGGAATTTGTGATTGAATATTTTGATATTTTTAAATTGAAAATTGTGAATTGGCACAAAATCTCTTTGGGTATTAAGGGTAATTTTTATTATTTAAGAATTATAATAATTTTAATAATTTGTAGTTTAATGATTTTGATGAAATATACTTTTTTTAATTCAGGGCCGAAAATAACTTGTCAGCTATACAGAAAGATGGTAAAAATAATTTCGGAATTTATAGAGAATAAAAGCAAACTTTCGCATAAAAAGAAAGTAGACTGAATTTGCATTTACAAAAATGAGAACACATAAACCTGAGCCCCGTTCCCCCCCCCCCAAAAAAAAAAAAGAAAAGAAAAAAAAAAGGAAAAAAGAGTGCAATAATAGATTCTCTTGCTGGAATAGCATTTGTCATGGTAACATCAGGAATACAGCTTCCTGATTGACTGTTATTTTGAGAAGTTGCTATTTTAGCAAGAGTTGTTGTCCTATCATCTTTTATGAATTGGGACCCTGGATCGATCGACTTGGTGCCTTTTGACATGCTCTTATGCGTAGTAAAATGTAAAGGTTCCTTTTTTTCGTGTCACCTCCCTGATCTAACCTTGGTTCGCTGCATAAGGTGTATACTCTTACAATGCAGCTCATTTTGCTAGAGTTACTTATCATATTCTATTGATCAGTCTGGCGAAGAATGTTTAGGCCATTATATCTTAATCTGCACTGTAGCCTGAAAAGGACAGTAGCATACACACTTTCCCCCAAGACTCATATGACACCAGTACATTGCTCTTTGTGAACACAAGCCTTCAAAGAGTACTGACTGTGACATGACTACTGCGATGAGGAAGTAGAGTCCAGTATCAAACGGCCAGGTAGTATAAAAATTGGTAAGTCTATCAAACTTATCTCCTTTGACAGCTACTTTTTTCAAAAATATTTTTGTAAGCATGTCTTGCCCCCAAATTGTAATGATATATTTGTTCTGATCTTTCAAGAAAAGAATTATATGGATAGTGGATACTTCCTTCTTAGTTACATTGCGTCTCAGAGACATTTATCACGGACAATATTTTGCTTTACTGTTTAGTATAAAACGACAGAACACGTGGCAATCCAGGGGTTTAGGGTCCACTCATAGTTTGACTTCAAGATTACTCTATAATTGATTTTTTTTTTTTTGCTACAGAATCATGTTTTAACATGTTTCAGCTTTTCTCCTATGACAGTAAGATGCAGCAGCTTTGTCGTTAAGTAATGAAATTACTGAAGAAATGTACCAGTTCGAGATTCGCTCTATACTTAATGTATAGATACCCACATGATGCCTGTCGGCTCACATTCAGCTGAAATTACCCTGTTTAATGTGGATGGTAAATTGTCAGGTTATGCTGGCTTCCGTGATGGACTCCGTGGCTAAAAAAAAAATCGTCTCGCGATTAAAGATTTAATTCAAACCCAAGTATCGCAGGCAACATTGATTGTTAGTGGTTCATATCGAATGCTGTTATAGTGTAAATGGTGATCTTTATCATACTAATGGCAAAATATGTATTATCAAAGATAATGCTAATCTAAATATTGTTGTATGGAATAAAATGAGGTTGAAGGAGGAGAAGAGGAAGAAGAGGGTAAAGGCTGAGGAGGGGAAAGAGAGAGTAAAGAAGCAGAAGATGAGAAAGAAGTCGAATTTACAGGTGAATTTTTATGCATAAGTATGAATAATGATTACATAATTTAGATCATAATGAGAACAGTTGCGTTGAAGAAAGTATTATATATATTTGTATTTTTAATTTTCAAGTGTAATTCATAGTATAACACTTGTTATGATAGGTTTTCCCTTATTATACAGTAAATAGTAATACAAAAGTCGAGATCCCAACCCTAATATTTGCTTTTGTTTAGTCGTAAAGTCCAATTTTATCATGTTTATTGTGCAATATTCAAGATAAATATTTCATATATTTTGATTCTATATGTACATCTTTTGCTGTTTTAGACATATTTCAATATATTCAAATTGGTTGTATGTAAAAATGTCCGCAATTTTGCCATGGATGTTCGTCAATAAATACCTCTTCAATTCATTTCAATTCAATTCAATTCTATTCTATTTCTATTCTATTCTATTCTATTCTATTCATTTCAATTCAGTTTAATTCCATTTAATTTATTTCAATTCAATTCAATTCAGTTCAATTCAATTTAGGCAACGTTGCATTTGATCTGAATCAAACAAAATTGTGCTTTTGATATTTGCGTTCGAAATCAAACGCAAGTCCTTACACCAAAGATTGCGTTAAACGCAAAGTTCGCCTATGATTTGGGGGAACTTGCGTTTGATGTTTCGAGTTAGCAACGGGGACCAGGAGCGTTAGATGCATCCACCCATTCCATCAAAATGGCTGGCATACACGCATTTGTATCGAGTAGTAGTATTGGTATGTAGGGCCTATACATTATTGAAGTGAGCGAGTAACGAATTGATAACTGAGCGATTTTTCTATGGGCATTTCATATCATATCATATCATATCATATCATATCATATCATATCATTATCATATCATATCATATCATATCATATCATATCACATCACATCACATCACATCACATCACATCACATCACATCACATCACATCACATCACATCACATCACATCACATCACATCACATCACATCACATCACATCACATCACATCACATCACATCACATCACATCACATCACATCAATCGACATATTATCACATCACATCACATAATATATCATATCATATCATATCATATCATATCACATTTATGACAATGATTTCATTCGTGATTGTAGAACTGGGTTCGCAATGGCGTCTTTGAAAAGTTGAAACATATTATCAGAGTACAATTCTGTAAGTGACTTAGAATATCAATAAGTATCATTGTGACGTCACAATAGCGCGTGGCCTCTGAAATCCCTGGATTGGGTGGAACCCTAAACATTCCAGTGACATCATTGTAAAAAATACTAGTAAGCCTACGTCATGTGTTCGGCAATCCAGTGGTCATGTGTTAATCATGCCGCTGGGGTGTTTAGGCCTATACGGCATTGTGTTTACTGATGCGGTACTAAGCCTTCTATAGTACGTTTAGGCGTCTAGGTTCTGTTTAGGCGTTCATTTCTGGGCTGCATGAACATTTGGTAAAACTCATGTTTCCCAATTCCAAAACTTATTTAGAGCTATTATCTCATGCATAATTATAATGGTCATTATCAGTGACTAAGGTATTATACTTTAAATTCTATATCATGCTTTACTTGCAATATTTTGTAATATTTAAGTAAACGTTATGATGTTCATCATATCAAATTTGTTAAACACTTCCTGCATCATACCAAATACAGTTTGTAATCGCGCGTATGATCGTTTTTACCCGCACAAGGCAATACCCATGCGGATTGCTGGTTGTGTTGACCGCCTCCCGGCCGGCTCTGCATGCTAGATTATGCGTTCCATCGTTTGAGTTTGATCAGCCATTTTGAATTGTTCTGTTTCAGATGTAGGCTTACATTATCCTTGTATTGTAAACACTCTGTACCAGAAGTATGAGAGTTACTGTTTAGATAAGGAGGGGAATCGGTAATGCGCAGTCATAGATATTTCATTAATGATATCTTCTTCTTCTTTTTCAAGGGATATATATTAGGAGACTGCAGAGATAGCGGGCTTCTGTAATAATATGTGAATATACAATAGGTATACAGGTATAGTTTTGGGTACAGGCGGGCAGGGAGGGTTTTTTTTTCGCTTTGTTCTTATATTAAAGATTCATCAAAGCAACGCCATCACTTTGTTTGATCAGACGCCATTACAGCAGATCATGGTTATGTCGTATTGAAAATACGAAGCATCATTCTTTTACGATTTTATTGTAAATGGTGTGTGCTTTAAAGAAAAAAATCTACAGATAATTGTGTTTTGTATTATTTAACACATTTCAATTTCAAGTGTGCTATGCAATATCAAATAAGAAATGAAAATTATTGATGATAAAAAAAATTGTGTGTGCGTGTTCTCGCTTGCGAGTGCGTGTATCCAGCCGCTTAATTGGTTACTTCGATCCTGCCGCTGAATGGGTTACTTCTCATGTTATTTTAATAATTCAATAACAATCAGGCAGACTTTTCATTTTATGGTGAAATTTTCGCGATGGATTGTGTCTGTATAATATAAAAACGTGATGAAGGTTAGGAGTATTAAACTCAATTTCTAAAGTAGAGACTTCTGGACATAAGTGTACGTTAGTGTTTTCTGTGGCGGATCCAGGTTTACGTAAAGTGGGGGGGGGGGAGCTCTTTTTTTTTCTGGTGCCACTTTCGGGTTTAATCAGCTGACACGTACAAAAGGCTCCCGTTTTCGCTGCTTCCTGGTCTCATCGGCTGACAAGCAAAAGGAAAAAAGGGTTTAAAAGGGATCGTTTAGCTTTGGTTGAGACCTAATTTTGGTTTTCTAACATTCTTGGTGAGATAATGAGAAACCTTTTATGAAATATGAAAGATCATGTAATTCCCTGAGGAATTCAACGTTTATTCGATGAAACTTATGGTTTTGAAATGGCTGAGATACTATCAAAAAAAGAGCGATTCTAATAAGTGTGGGACCCTTGACACTTTGTATTGCGATCTCTTTGTCTTACTTTGTTTTTGGATGTTCCAGTCATTCCAAACCCGATTTTCATCAAATAAACTTTGAATTCCTCTTAAAATGGTATGCTCTGTACTATATTATAAGTGTTTTCTTGGTATCTCGCAAAAAGTTAAAAGCCCAATTCTCATCTCCACCAATACTGTACCATCCCTTTAAGCGCAATTTTTATGGTGCAATATATTAAAGGGGGGCGCAAGCACTCTCCCTTTCATTTTTTCTTTTATTTAAAAAAAAAGAAATAAAGGTGCCCCTCCCCCATCCGCCACCAATTTAGAATTCAGCCAAATCTCTTGTCACTGATAAGTTAGTGTAAACAATTCAGCGCTCATATCACCCCATTGTATCACCTCGAGTAAAAGCGCCACCAAAGATATGAACGTCGCGATTTACCATAGGCCTAACCATGATATTTTTTCTCCACCAGGTTCCCGGTGGATTTTGGAGAGAGTTGCGGAACCGGGCAGTAAAGCGGGGCGATCGTCAGATGAACACAGAACAACGGGCAGTGTATCATTGACATTGACTCTGGATCAACTTGAAGTGCTGGTTCCGTTTTAAAATAACGAGCCTACCCCGGTCTTCAAAGCAGTAGATTTAGACCATTGGGTTCCTGATAAGATTGCTTCCTACAAATGAACACCCCCACGATGACCCGCCTTGGTAGAGCATTTTCGAAGGTGAGTGGATACTCTTCTTCTTGGTGATTTTCAAACTCTCATGACAACAGCAGGGCCGGCGGAGCGTTTTCAAAAGGGAGGGGGGTACTTCCGGGTTTCATGAGCGAACAAGCAAAAAAAAAAGGTCTTCAGTGGAAAACCATAACCTTACCGCCCTCACACTTCAAGATCTCATCTATTTCTATTTAGTGTCACTTGTGTTCTTCCGGATTAAAAAAAAAGAAGTGTGGGGCCCAAAGTGATGACACCTTATGTATTTCTTTGTATGGTGCACAAAAAAAGGGGGGCGAGCCCCCTACCCCCACGGTTCCGCCGGCCATTAATAGTATAGTGCAGCTGTTTCGATACCTTCAGCCTCAGGCACCGGTGGTTTATTATAGGATTTTCTCGTCCAATTTCAAATTCTTGCCAATCGAATTATTTGTAAAAATGGTCATCGTAATTAAATCATATCAGTCGAGCGTTTCGTACCTGGTTCAACGCAAACAGCAAGCAATTTCATTTTGTGCACGCATTTTTGTTTTTGAGCTTTCAAAGTGTTTGCAGGAAAACATACGATATCAATGTGGGTCCGAACTTTAATTTCTGCTGTCAACAGAAGTCACGGCTGGTTAATTTGATTCAAGCATTAAAATTCGTTTGTGGGAAGCCGATCGTCTTGCTTTGTTCATTCAAATTGGAATCATTGTGTGTGACAATATCTGCTTGGACAGAGCGTACGTCTTGATTTAGCATGCATCAATATACACACGTAAAGGCTTACCTATAATTTACAGTCATACTTTGTTTTCATATTGATCTTTTCATTCTCTATTTTTGTTTAATTCTCTTGTCTTTATTGTTTCATTCATGACTAATCACTGTTGTTTAAATTGTTGATATTAAACATTTTTATGTGCATCTTTTTTTTTCACCATCATCTCATACCTTCATCTTGGGTGTTTATCTTTCTCTCTCATTAGCCTAATCTTTATCTCAGTTACCGGTCAACGGTATCTGAAAGTCTGTCCAGTCTGTCCAGTCTGGCCAGTCTGTACGGCGATGTTTTCTCTTGCCAGGCATCCAGACTAGGCTATAATGACCATACTTTTCTGCAGTGATGACGCCGATCGAAAACCGTCAACTTAGATTACGAGGCGCAAACATTTATGAGGCGCCAAGTGTCGCATTGTCTATTTCGTTAATTGGCGTTCCATACTAGATAGCCTCCACTCCTTAAAGGAAGCCAAAACCCAAAGGGAAATGTGGATTGAGTGAAAGCAGCAACATTAGTAAAAGACATCAATGAAAGTTTGAGGAAAATTGGACAATCGACGCAAAAGTAATGATTATTTTTTAAGTTTTGGTGTTGGAACCGCTGGATGAGGAGACTACTTGAGGTTGTGATGTCATGTGTGGACAACAATATAACGAAAGTATAAAGAGAACTCCAAAAAAAATCATTTTTTCATGAAAATTACACATCCCATCAATTTGATACTGACATAATAATGTTCAGGGTAGCAATCATTCCCCCTGCTTTCTGAATGCGGGTAGTCAAGTGCTCTTTCATTAAGCTAGAAAAGTGAATTTTTGTGGAATTCACTGATGTGTTCTAATAATGTTGCTGCTTTCACTCAATCCACATTTCTCTTTTGGTTTTGGTTTCCTTTAAGACTGATGCCTTCCTCTTGTCCTGCCTCTCTGTCATCCATCAGTCTCTACAACTCCGGATGAGCGAGCATTTTCTTAGAAATCCACTCAACAGACAAGTCAGCCCATTTCAAAATTGTCTAATCTACTTAATTTTTTTTTTTAATTGAGCCACCACAATGTTAATGTGTCTCCTTTCAGGGCACCGTTTCATGAAAGTTGTCAGCCCTGACAAAGCTGTCAGTCTCTGACAATCACCATAGCAAACAGTCAGTGACCAGAGCTTCTCAGCCAATCCAAACAAAGGATTTTACTGAGATTGTCAGAGACTGATAACTTGCCAGGACAGACACCTTTCATGAAACAGTACCCAGAAAAACAAACAAACAAATAAACAAATAAAAAATGACATATAAATTGGTGACAGTTCTCCGTTTTCAAGTCCTGCCTTTTCTTTTTTTTTCTTCTCTTTTTTTGTGTGTGGATGAAACAGGGTTGTTTAATAGGACTCTGCATGTATGCTGTAGTGATATCTGTTCTCTACTTGGATGAGTCGACTCGAGATAAAGAGTTTCGCAGTATCAAGGCTGCTCCTGCCGCAGGCCTCTTCTGTCAGCTCCGCACTCCCCTTGCTGATGGTGAGATACAGAGTTATAGTTTTAGCGACTGGGCGGGAGATGTGAGTCAGTACGAAAGCGAGGACGACGAGTCGTTTACAACACCGACTGAGAGTCCTGGTGTACCAGGATACTTTCTGCTCGATTCGGATGAGGTAAAGTTAACCACATTTCTCTGATACTTATGTAGGCCTATGGTATGCATAATAATCACGAATATTGTATTTATATTTCCTGTAGACCTAAACTTTCAATTTTTATGTTATGTATGCTTATATCGAATTATGTTTTTGTGGATTTTTTTTCACACTGTGAATCCTTTAAACATTTTCTTTTGAATCAATTCCAATGATTGTTATTATTCCTATTTGGGACTGCCAGTCTGCTATTTACATAGCGACCTCCTTTTTTTTTATCATGCCATGCGCTTATATCGTACGTGTTTGTAGAGTTGGTGTATGTATTTGTATTAGTTTGTAAGTGTATAAAACTACTAACGTTTATATTGTGTTTGTGAGTGGCAAATATGTGGCTGTGTTTATAAGGACGTGTCGTTAGTATAGTCGCATTATGGTGTGTATGCTCAAAAGTGGGTGTTATGTGTGTGCACGTGTGTTTTGTTGTGTATTCTTGTTATGTTTGTGGCTAAGGGTGCTGTAGTGGTGGGGTGTCCCATAAAAGTTCTATCTGCAGCCCCGTTATAACAACGAGTCTTTCAAAGCAGAGCTACCACGACAACGTGGGGCAATACTTTTTTTTAATCATTATTATTCTTTTTCATCAAACTTGAGCAAAGCAACACAAGATTGGAAAACTCCATAAACAATCAGGAACAATACTCTCGGCGATCATGCATCCGTATCTTTGGTCTGCAAGAGAAAAGAGGAGAGAAGACGGACATGTTAGCAGCAGATATCATCAAGACAAAGCTTGGAGTGACCTTGGACCCGGCCAAGGACATCGATCGGTCTCATCGTACTGGGAGCCCGCGTGAGACTGCGCGGCCTGTTCAGTCTCCTCGTTCGACCAATGAGGCTTCATCGTTCCAGTCACGCCCACGTCCCATCATCGTCAAGTTGACCAGCTACCGGAAGAAAAGAGAGATCATCGAAAATCGCAAAAAGTTGAAAGGAAGCGGAATCGTCATCGTGGAGGATCTGACGTTGAAAAACCAAAAACTTCTGTCGCAGACCCGCAATACCCACAAGGTGATATCAGCGTGGTCATCTGATGGCCGTGTAATCGCCCTTCTTGGTGCATCTGGGGGAAAGAACATCACAAAACTGATTACATGTGAAGAAGACCTGAAGAAATTAAACACAAAATGATTGTCATTAAACACGTGTCAAACGACCTGCATCTGTGAATTTGTGACCAGCAAACAAGTACAGCTGTAAAGTATATGATTGTATCTCAATCCAGCTCTCCGTTTATGTTTATTATTTTGTATTGATTTACAGGCTTACTTCGTTTTATATAAATTTTGGTACCTGCATTTTGTAAATTTATAGTCATTATGTTCCAGTGTCATATATGTGTTTTGTGTGGAATAGTGTGCATGTAATGTCGTGTAAGCATAGATTTCTCGGATGTCTCAATGATATTGATTTCAATACTCTGAATGAATTTTTATCACCACCTGAATCTGTAATTAACAATGATATACTTCAAACAAATTTTACACCGGAGGAGTTCAATGATTTTGTAGAAAATGAATATTTCAATGAAGATTTGAGTAAATATTTGTCTTGTATTCATATTAATGTGAGAAGTTTATGTCGCAATTTTGATGCTTTATCGCTTTTTCTCTCTTCCTTGTCTATGCAAATCAAAGTTGTTGGTATTAGTGAAACATGGCTAAATGATAATTCACCTTTATCACTGTGCAATATTAACAATTATGAGTTCGTTGGTAACAGTCGCAAAACTAAACGCGGAGGAGGTGTTGGGTTTTATGTACATAAAGATATCTCTTTTAATCGCCGATGCGATCTTGATATTAACACTGATTTTTTTGAGAGTATATTTATAGAAATAACAAATTGCAATACTTCTACTTTGATATGTGTTGTGTATAGACCACCCAACAAGTCAGTTAATGAATTTTGTGAGTCTTTGAATGATATTTTAGATATTGTTAAAAAGGAAAAGAAATGTTTTTATCTAATGGGCGATTTAAATATTGATTTGCTTAAAATAGGGTGTGTGCAATATGTAAATGAATTTTTGGATTTGCTATTATTGAATTCTATGTTACCTTTGGTTCATTATCCCACACGTGTCACTGACTCTTCCGCTTCATTACTTGACAACATTTTTACGAATGATTCTTGTAAGATCCACTCTGGAATTATTTTAACTGATATATCAGATCATTTCCCGGTATATTGTATTTGTAAAAGTGTAATTTCATTGTTTAAAAGTCAACAAAGACAAATGAAGAGAGATACAAATGAAAATAATATTGTATATTTTTTACGGTCATTGGAATCGACGTCATGGGAATATGATAAAAATGATGGTAATATTAGTTTTGATAATTTTTTTGATTTAATTACTGACAAATATAATGAATCATTTCCGTTGATTTCAGTTTGTGGTAAACGAAGGAAAAATGATAATGTATGGTGTACAAATGATATTCGTAAATTAATAAGGAAAAAATGTAAAATGTATAAATTGTATAAAAAGAATCCAAATGATTACCGTAAAACTCTTTATAAGAAATATCGAAATAAAGTGACTAATATGATGAAATTAGCTAAAAAGAAATATTATGAGAAAAAGTTACCTGATAGTACTGGGAATAGTAAAAAGACATGGGATGTGATAAATAATGCCTTAGGGAAAAAGTGCAATAAGAAAACAACCATTAAATCTATTAAGTGTAACAATGAAACAATTATAAATGAGAAAGAGATTTGTAATTTGTTAAATACATATTTTGTTAATATTGGTTGCGATATTAATTCATCTTTTGATGTTTCAGATGAGTATGATTATCTTCAATATGTTACAAAAGTTGAGCCAACTGCATTTTTTAAACCAATTACTTGTAAAGAGATAATTGATGTTGTAACCAGTTTTAAGAATGATGTCAGTGCTGGATACGATAATATTGATATGCGAATTGTGAAAAGAGCTGTTCATTTGATATGTAAACCTTTATGTGCAATATTCAATCAGTGCATGGAATCTGGTACTTTTCCAGATAAAATGAAGATCGCAAGAGTAGTACCAGTTTTTAAAAGTGGTTCCCCTGATTTAATGACAAATTATCGCCCAATATCAGTTTTATCCGTTTTCTCCAAAGTTTTTGAAAAATGTATTTCCACTAGGCTTATTCAATTTCTGACAAAGTGCAATATTATTAAGAAAAATCAGTATGGATTTAGACCGGGGCACTCCACATCTTCTGCATTGATTGATTTCATTCATAAGGTGATCTGTGCAATAGACAACGGGAAAATTTTTACTGGGTTTATTTTTAGACCTGAGCAAAGCATTTGACACGCTTGATCATAATATTCTTTTAGCTAAATTAAATCAGTATGGTATTCGTGGAGTTATTTTAAATCTTTTTAAAAGTAATTTGAGTAACCGTAAGCAGTTTGTATCAATTGATAAGAATGTTTCTGAATATAAAAACATAAGATGTGGAGTGCCCCAGGGATCGATCCTTGGGCCTATTTTATTTCTTTTATATATAAATGATTTGGCGAATGTTTCTAATATTTTACAATGCATTTTATTTGCCGATGACACAAGTATATTTTTGTCTCATGATAATATGGATTCTTTACAAGAGGTTTTTAATAAGGAATTGCAATATGTTACAAGTTGGCTGCGAATGAACAAATTATTAATCAATATATTAAAAACTAATTTTATGATATTTACAAAGAAAAAAATTAACATTGATACTGTATCTATTAATATGTGTGGTTCTCAAATCATGCAAGTTTCCTCACTGAAATTTCTTGGAGTTTTGTAGACAATAAGTTGAATTGGTCAAATCATATTAATTATATTTGTAATAAATTATCAAAAAATATTGGTGTAATGTACAAACTTAGTTTTCTCCCGAATTCTGTTTTGAAATCAATTTATAGTGCTATAATTTTACCTTATTTGTATTATGGAATAATTGTTTGGGGTAATGCTCATGAATGTCATATTCAAAGACTATTACTACTTCAAAAACGTGCAATGCGAATCATTGCCCATGCCTCTTATCTTGCCCATACCCCACCACTCTTTTTATCCCTGAAAATATTGCAATTGAATGATATGTATAAATACCAAGTGGGGATTTTTATGCATTTATGTAAGAACTTTATATTACCAAAAACTCTTTTGGACTTTTTCACATACAATAATCAAATTCATAATTACAATACGCGAACCGCGAGTGATTTTCACCTACCTCTATCTCGTACATCTTTTTATCAACGATCTATTCTTTACAGTGGTCCTATTCTGTGGAATTCTCTCCCCTTTGAAATACGCAATGCTAACTCATTGAATATATTTAAGTCTGGTTATAAAAAAATTCTCTTCAATAATTACAACCAAATTCATTTAAGTTAGAGTATCAGTTTTTACCCTTTACGTTTTGAGACATCAGGTGTTTGTTATTGTCTTTGTGTGTTGATTGTTATGTCTTAGTCTTGTCTTGTTCTTATGTTTTACTTGCTTCGAACACATTGGTAACAGAAATTTAACGTATGTTTTTAGGTCAGCCGAAAATAAGGGCCATTTCCTTTCTGGCTGCTGCCTACCACAGCAATTCCTTTTACACTGTTTAACTGATATTTTGTAATTGTATTCTAATGTTGTTGTATGTGTTTGTTTGTTTTTATATCTTCTTTGCTTGGTGAAATAAAGAAACTTGAAACTTGAAACTTGAAACTTGAAACTTTTTACCATGCCTATTGAAACGATTCCGCAAAATGTTGTGCGGATGTCGTCGCGATAAATTTTGCCAAATTCTACCCTAGTCATCCCGGGTAATTACCACGACATTATTCCGACCATATACCCCGACAACCCTTTCATTAAACGCTCTCGCGGTAACATTCCTTTGATGCACTCAACACACATAGGCAATGGTCGCAACATCAAAACAGAATGACACCCCGCTCGCAAATCACGTTTTGGATGGTAACCACAATGTACAAAGCCATTTTTTATCGAGCCTGTCATGATTTTCGGCTGTAAAATCTTAAGGAATTCTTTGAATTTCGTATGTTCCGCTGGTGGTGTAGTCTAAAATGTACGAGCGTTTTTCATTTGTCTTAATTATTCCAATTTAGCCTTTAAAGTTGCGATGTGGACAGTGCGCTCTGGTATCGAGCTCCGGACACCTCTATCAGTCGGGAGCCGGAGTTGACATCGACAGTGCCGACTGCGTGCTCCGAATGAACGTCGCCCCCGTCATCGGCTGGACCGAGGACGTCGGCTCCCGAACCGACATCCGGATCATCGGCCACCGTAATCTTCCGCGGGGATTGTTCACACGCTGGAAGGTGCGAAATGAGATCCTGATAGACGAGTCAACGAGAGCTTCTTACATTGTGGTACCATGGCTTTATGAAGCGGACATCAACGTGACGACTGACAGAACCTTCAGAGTCGCCAGAAGATTAAAACAAAGACATCCACGTGCTAAATTCGTTTTTCTGACGAAGGAGAAACATAACGAATCAGAGACAAGGTTTCTGCTAGACACTGGAATGCGAAGGTAAGTAGATTTGGATCGTGCTCCGTATCAATTCGTGATCCGGACACTTGCATAACATCGCAAACTGTGTGATATGTGATGCCGAGATTCTCTGGTTTTGTTTCCACTGTCAAATCAAAGTTTGGCCAGCTTAAAGGCATAATTTACCATTTGCAGATGGAACAAAAACCCAGCATTAGTGCTTTGAAATAGTTCCAAAATGTGAGTTTGGGATAGAAAAAAACCACTGTAAAAAATTTAAATCCATACAATCAATGTTAAGTATTATCAAATACACAAAATTTGAACAATAGTTACAAAAAAAAAAATTAATGATGCCAGACTAAACCGTCTACAGTTATGGTTTAATGAGAAAAAATTTGATATCTCCTCATATTTTAGGCTTTATTGCAAAATTGTATAATACGGTAGGATGTGTTGTGATACAACAGACCTACACATATGCATCAAGTGTGATATCTTGAACATTTTTAAATAACTGTTCCCAAAGGTAATCAGGACCTGTTAAAGGGAGTATAGGTGCCAATACTGTCAATACAAAGCTCTTTGTTCTTCTGTCATAATAATACATTATAGGATTAAAACAGACCAACTTGTTAATTACACCGTAACCTAGTAGGCACCCACCGTTTTCTTCCCCATATGGTAATTGTATTTTGATTACTCTCCTGTTAATGAAATATTCATCTGAAAATTTTGTTAAGCCCGGACACGTTACTATAGGCCCTACAGTGAATTGAGAAATCAATATTCTTTCTTATTGTTACACCCATTAGTTTCATTTCACGATTTCAACCGTAATAGCAACAGTAAAGTAAAAATTGAGATTAGGATCATTCGCATAAGTCTGCTGTCCATGCTTAAACCAAAAACAAAAACAAAAAACATCTCCACAACTATTTTCCTTTTTCAGATACACCTTGTGATGTCACACGTCTGCATGAAATTCTAAAGTTATTCCAATGTGTTTCTTTTTTTATGTCTGGCAATTTCTTCCTTTAACTAATCGTTGCCACAATAGTTCAATGCACACATACAATGCGCTCTTTTGTACTGTCTGAAGTCTAAACATTACCGATGTGAAATCTGACTTCTGGAGGTTTTCTTACTGACTTTTTCCACGATTTATTCTCTTTTTTTTTTCAATGACAATGTAACACCGCCCTCTATCATGGATATTCATACCACTCCTCCCTGTTTGCTTTTGTTCCTTTTTTACGTTTTCTCTTTCTTATGCTCTTCTCTTATATGCCACACACCTCTTTCCCTCTCTATTATGACTAGTTCACCTTTTTTTTTTCTTTTCTTATTTCTCCTCTTATTTCATGCTCGCTTTTTTTTCTATCAGCAGTTGTTGCTCCTCTTCTTCCTCCTCCTCTTCATTCTTTTTATCAACACTTCCCAAGCATCTTTTAAATTTAGCCATATAAATGTTTTTTTTTCTACTTTTCTCTCTTTTTCTTCTTTTTCCATTGCTGTCGTTATCCTCATCGCCACCGTCATCATGGGGACATAGAGCCGAGTTGAACACGTGGTTCAGCACAGGCTTCGTTTCAATGGCTTTTGCACTCGACATCTGCAAAAGCGTCCATGTATACGGCCTACCAAGCAGCGACTACTGCAGGTATATAGCGGGGTATATAAGCATGCAGTTTCCCTGTTTTGTTTTGTTTTGCTTTGTTTTGCTTTGTTTTTTTTTGTTTCGATTTGTTTTGTTTTTCTGAGTAAGCATCGCGGTACTGTAAAATTTACAAGCCAGACGATTATACATGCACATATGTGCTCGTTCTGTGCATGGTAACAAAAAGAAAGAACAAAAAAGTGCCTTTGGACCGAACCATGCACTTAACGCTTAAAGGGGAATTCCGAACCATTAAGAATACATTGTAGTCTAACTCGAAAAGAGTAAGATTTTACGAGCGCAACGGTGAAAATTTAATTAAAATTAGAATAAGAGTGCATGAGAAAAAGTTTGAAAAAAAAAAACCTAACTTTTTTTGACCAATTTTCACAAAGCAGTTCTTGAGCATTCGACATATGCAAATGAGTGAATAGAAGATGTCGTCGCCTCATAACTTGCCATACACATTATTTTTAAGTACACTTTTTAGTGTTTTGCTTTTACATTTTAACTCTACCTTTTCAGACTAGCTTATAGCTATAGCCCGGGCGTTATTCCTGTCAACCATTCAAAACCATTAAAAAACCCAACAAATTGAGTCCAGAGAGAAACTGGACTACGTACGCTCCCTTAGGCCTTGCGTCTACTTGGGCGTCGACAAAAATTAGGAAAGGTTGCAGAAGCAAACTGTTATTTCGGCATTTTTTCGTCGTCAGATGCAGAAATAGCGTGCTAATTATCGTTTCCTAAGATATATTACATATACGAATCTCTGCGTATTGACTGCAGACATATAACCTTGGAGCGAATCAGTTGGGACGGACGGGAAATGCTACGGAAAATGCTGATCGTAGCAGGGCATGGCCTGCCATTGATAAGGAATTGTACTGAACTGCATATTATGCTGATTTAGACTGGAAGCACTTAATGTACATTTATCATTTCACAAGTTCATGTTTGTTTAATGTCGCAGTGAATGTGATCAGGTCAAACCGGACGCGGTTAAAGGTTTACCTAATAGAATGTGTCGTTACTGTATCATCTGGCAGAAGCACTTTGAGTATTACAAATTTGTTGAAAAGAAACACAAGTGCTAGTAAGATGAGAAAAAATGGCTGTGAAACACTTTGTTTTGATTTTATTGTTCGTTTTATCGTCTTCTTCTCAACAGCCGTCATAACGACTCACGTGTGCCTTATCATTACTACGAGCCGATGGGAAGGAGCGAGTGCGAAGTTCAAGGTTTTCACGATGAAAAAGTTTCAGGGCACAGATTCTCAGTAGAGCGTGCAATATTTGCACGATGGTCGCTCCAAAACAACATCATGTTCCACTACCCTTCGTGGGCAGCCACTCCACAGAACCTCACGGAACCTCTCGATACGGATTATCTTCGAAAGTATAAAAACGCGATGCAACAAAGATACAACACGGAGAAGAGAGAAGGCACTGAAGAGGCACAAAATATTCGAAATGGAGAGACCTCAAACGGAACAGCCCCAGGGCCGTCCGGTATATGGCTCTTGAACAGTACCAGAGCCAAAGAATACAATGTAGTGAAAGAGAAGACGCCCCTAAACTAAACAGTTCCAGGCAGGCATAATGGGCGACATAACGAGAAGAGTGGGAAAGATGGGTACATTACGTCACTTGTCTTCCCTTCTACTATAATTTGACATTATTTACACGTACAGGTATACGTTAAAGATTCATTTATATGCATTCATCTGGTCATGTCTGCATATGTTCATATGTATGGTGTGGATATATGGAAGTTGGTGTGTGTACATGGCTGCGCCAAAAGTCTGTAACCCTTTTTCTTCAAAAATTATGTGTAAATTGATATAATTAAGCACATTGAAAGACCAATTGACTTACCTCCTTTACAAAGCAGGGGAATTATGTCAGTAATAAGTCAAGAAATGTGTACTTTTTTAAAAAAAGTGAAGCTATTTGCGGATTTTTCTTTTTTGGTCTTTGTACATGTGTATTTGGTATTTGGTATTTTTGCCAGAATGACAGAATACAAGAGTATACTGTACACAATTGTGTTTGTGCAAATGGGCCCAATGCCCTACTTGTGGGCTCCCAGGGTCCCTAACCCTGAAAATTACCGAACTTTAAAAAGAAAAGAAAAGAAAAAACAAGAAAAGAAAAAAAACTTGTATAACAACACAAATACTATTTACATGTTTAACAATGTATTAGGGTGTGTACAGTTTTTTATGATTTATCTGGAAATTCCCCTCTTTAGACCAGGAACAGTTTTCACATTTTAATCTTCTTTTTCAAACGCATGGTCAAATTTTCTACAAATTTGCCAGATGTTTTGCTAGTGCCATAGAATATAAAAATAGATGCCCTCCAAAAAGGTCACCAACATTACCCCAAGTTTGCTATGTTCTGCTTGATCAGCAGTCCATTGTGTATAGGTGAACTTGCAATATTCAAGTGAGCATGAGACCCCAGTCTTTTGTTTTGATTGAGGGAGACACATGTAGTAATTTTGTAGGTAAGGTGTAAGGTAAGGTGTTTTAGGTAGGCATCATCATCAGGATGATAAGACAAATCTCACCTACCGGCGTCTTGTAATGGAGTTCGGGCGGGGGAGTGGTCTACCCTCTTCAATTATATGTACCTATTGGAGTCTTTTAAATGAATATTTGATAATAAGCGGGGGGCCGAAAGCTAAAAAGAAAGGTCGAGTTCCACTCCCTCTACAAACTTAGTAGACCATGCTTATTTTCAAGTTTTGATTGTAACAAACAACATTCCGCGGGTCTACCTAAAAAAAAGATTGTTGCGAAAGGCTCCAAATCCAAAAGGCGTCCAAGAGGGCCGCCATATTTACTGAATTTGATATTTGAAATATAGGATTTGATAGAATCATCAGATTTGAAAGTAGATTGTTCCGAAGCAGATAAGATGAAGAAAAATAAACTTTTTTTTTTCCAAATAGAGGTAGAAGCTTGAAGCTTGGCACCAATCTTGCTATAGATAGTTTAAGACAAAATTTATATCAACCACTCACAAATTTTTAGATGGCGGCCATCAAAATTGGCATAGTGTATTGCGCCAAAGTAAATGTATTGTATAGATTTTGCTACAATTTTGTCTATTTTGCTGTCTATTAATATGTTTTTATACATTCTGAACATTTTTATGCTATCTTAAACCGTCTTAGGTTTTTATGGTGACATTTTCGGAATGCACCATGATGAACATTTCTTTAAAAAGTTGAAAACGAAATTAAAAAATGTTTATGAAACCCATGTTAAATTCAATATCTTTACCATGAATACAGAGAGTAAAACCAGGGATATTCTCCTTTCAAAAAAAAAAAAGAACAAAAAATGAGTGGAAGTTTTCAGTCTTGAAGGAGTGAAAAACAGAAAAGAGTGAATTTGGAGTGAATTTGGAGTGAAAATGTTCATTTTCATTCATTCTATAGTGACCTCAGGGGTTGAAAATGAAGGTTTTCACTCTCGAGTGATCCCTGAGGCAGCGGCGTATCTAGGGAAAACGGCGCCCGCGGCAAGCCCGAAAATTGCGCCCCTAATTCCTTAAAACGTGTTCAACCCCAACCCCAACCCCAACTCGGTATAGGGATTTATTAAAAGTCCACATGATATGCTTTTTCAAGCACTTAAAAGGGTCTTTGAGGGTGATTTGAATGTAATAATTTTTGATCAATTTTTGGCGAGCGAGCGCAGCGAGCAAGCCGAAAATTTTTGTATTTCAGCTTACAAAACATGGAATTCTTGTCATATTTTGGTTATCTTATCTTCTTTTTTTATAATTATCTTATCTTCTTTTTTAATATAAATTTCGGCAAGCGAGAGCAGCGAGCGAGCCTAAAATATTTTTATTTTAGCTTACAAAACATGGAATTCTTGTCATTTTTTGGTTATCAAATCTTACAGTTCTAATCAAGATATAGAGACGTCCTTATAGATAACGATTTATACAGCGTTTACCAACAAACTGAGGACTTGGAAAATACTTTGAATTAGTACGAGCGAGTGAGCCGAAATTTGTATATTTCCACGTCATCATCACGTTTCGATCTCATCTTCTTTTTTATATAAATTTTGGCGAGCGAGCGCAGCGAGAGAGCCGAATTTTTTTTTTTTCATATCAGCTTACAAAACATGGAATTCTTGTCATTTTTTTTTTTTGGGGGGGGTATTAAATGTTACAATTCTAATCAAGGTATATAGTGACGGCCTTTAAGATAACTATTCATACTAACAAACTGTGGACTTGATAAAATTCTCTAAATTAGTACGAGCGAGAGAGCCGAAATTTGTATACTTCCGCGTCATCATTACGTTCTGTTCTTATCTTGTTTGACTTGGGGTTTTTTGCGCCCCCCCCCCCCCCCCCCCTCCGTATGTTCGAAACCGCTGGCACTCTCTTTTGATCCAATCGGCGATCGCTTCAGAACGAAAGAAATTGCAGCCGCTGCTTCGTGTAACATTTTGCCTGCTGAATATAAAATGACATGTGTGAACACAATAGACATTGTCATTTTGTCCGCGTCATCATCACGTTTTGTTCTTATCATATTTTTGGTTATATTCTATATAGATTTTGGCGAGCGAGCGCAGCGAGCGAGAAATTTTTTTTTTTTTTTTAATTTTAGCGTACAAAACATGGAATTCTTTTGTGAACACAATTGATTTGGTTCGGCGAGGTTTTTTTTTTTTCTTTCGTTTTTTTTTCTCTTCTTTGTTTTGTTTGTTTGTTTGTTGGTTTTTTCGTTTTTGGCGCCCCCAAGGAGTGGCGCCCGGGGCACGTGCCCCCTTGCCCCCCCCCCCCCCCTAGATACCCCACTGCCCTGAGGTCACTCTAAAAATTTTTACTTAAAATTAATTCCAATTTTACTCTAAATTCACTGTTTCCTGTTGCTCACTCCTTCAAGAGTGAACATTTTCACTCGATTTTTTTTTTTAGAGAGTGTAACGTTAGCTTTTCGGAGTATTATGAATCGATTGTTATTTGAAACAACTTTGGAAAATGTGAGAGGAAAACAATCAAATGAAGATAGAATTGATTACCTTTATAAAGAAGTAAACATGTAAAATATGCTGTATTATCCACCAATGTATTAAAATGTACCTTTCCTTCATATAAGCGTTTAATAAGAAAATATTTCTAAATTTGTTAAGGAAATTGAAGACCCGATCTGCGACATGGGTGATCGTGCATGACAGGCAAAAGAAACAAATGTATCTGGATTCCTTCTTTTTTATTCACTTTATCTTACTCTGTTGTGGAAAAAAAAAGGATAAAAGATGATGGTGTAATCGAAAGTCGTCTGATCCAAAAATTTCCTTAAAAACACCCTGATCCACAAATAAGCTTGCTGGCAATAAAGTTTAAATTTTTGTATTGTAATGTATGTCAAAGTACTGAAAGTCAGTACTGTGAGCTCCAGTATCAAAGTGTGTACAATCTGTAACAAAGCACTGACATTTCGAACTTAGATATGAAACATCACTATTATACCGCTTTCAGTAACTCATACATTTTTCGCTCGCTCCTGGTCCGAGCTAAATAAACACTTAGCCCGCACCAAGCAGTAAAAATTGCTTTCACTAACTACAGCAGAGCCGCGCTACTTTTACAATGATCCATTAATAAACAAGGTAACGTAAGGGATAACTGCCATGGTAACTAAACACGTCAAGGAAAGAGCGAAAGTATATTTGATATGCGTGCCTCGCGCTTATGAGCTGAGCAGCGGAAGCTGTGACCTTTGACCGTAAAAGAAATTTTGGCCCGCGCCTAGCGCTGCTATCGTTCATAAACTCTTCGATCAGTGCCTGCCCCGCGCCTGGTCCGCGCCTGGTGCTAGCTGCAGCAGCGCCAAAATAGTCATCAACTGGAGCGGGCCGCTTTGACCCCCACCCATTCATAAACTCAAAATTTTCAACTCGGTCCGCTCCTGGTCCGCTCCTGGTCCGAGCCAAGAGGGTTACTGAAAGGGGTATTAGATGTCAGGATAATGACAGTCTATCGACAAAATACTGAACATTTCGTGACAGTGCACTAAATGCGAAAAAAAAAGAAGAAAAATGTATTTGGATTCTGGAGCAACCATCAAAATGCGCCTTTCATCTGATGGGTTGCTGCACGCACTAATGGAGAAAAATCGTCTTTTCCTTTTCTGGGCTTGCGATAATCCAGCGAAGCAGCAAGTATAGTAAACTGTCGGGGAATATTTATTGTAAGATCTGAAATGTCAGATGGATGGACTGATCCATACACCTCGGCAATCACTGATCTGTAATTTGATGAGCTTTGCAGTGTGGTACAGCAGTATGATTTGGTCTGTATCAGATTCCATGCAAGTTGCATTGTGGTTTATTATTACAGCTGAAGGCACAATGTTATTGATGACATCTTGGAGGGAAATTGCCCTTGAGTGTACGAGCTTATTATCGGTACGATCTTCAAAGTGATCCTGATATTATAATACGGGAAAACATCTACCAACGTCATAAGTTCACGTCAATTGTGACACTATAACCCACATGAAATCAGCCTAAAACAATGGAAGACAAATGTGACAATAGTAAATACAGCTTCAGCATGCTTATTTGTACATGTGAATATACAGCAAGAATAATCAATTTGGACAATTTTATTCGAGCAATATACTGAAAAGTAATTTCGATCAACACATTTAAGAGCAAATCTGAGAAATGGCTGCCATGTCGGATTTTTCGGGGGGGGGGGGTTCTCTTTCGGATCAGAAAGGATATCAAGGACATGTACGGATCAGACATTGTACCATGTCATAATTCACGTTTGTACAACAGAGTAACATACAATTAACAAAAAAAAGCATGTCTTTGATACAGAAGCATAGGTGGTTTTTTTTTTTTGGTTTTTTTTTTTAGATCGGGCCTTACCCGAACACTTGAAAAGAGCCCCACCCCCCCCCCCCCCCAAAAAAAAATAACAAAACAAAAACAAAACAAAAACAAAAGGCAAGGACCAACAACATTGTTTACACTAGCACATATTGTTCGGATGTCTGAAAACACATGAATAGACAGCAAAATAAGAAGATGAAAAAATATCAAATCATAGTTGAGATTTAACTTTGACACACAACACGCTAAAGGTATTGTTTACCTTTGGGAGAGATATCACGTTTGATGTATATGTGTATATAGGTTAGTTGTATCACAAAACATCCTACCATGTGAAAATTTCGTAATAAAGGCTAAAACATACGGAAATATCACCATTTTTTTCAATAATAACCATATCCATAATAATTGTTGACAATTTAGTATAAAAACATTTTATTAGATTTATTTTGTATATCTAGTAATATTTATCATTCATTATACTGATTCAAGTTTGTACATATCGTTGTTCTATCCCTGATTCACATTTTAGAACTATTATGAAGGACTACAGCTGGGGTTTTGTTTCACATACAATCATGGTAAATAATGTCTTTAACGACAACCTCGATTAATTACCGCCATCTGGAATTTTGTGGGGATACTATTTTTGACGCAAAAAAAAAATGACACATTGGCAAAATTGGTGCCAAATTCCAAGCTTCTATCTCTTTCTGAAAGATACTTTCTGTTAATCTGATCTGCCTCAGAACAATCTACTTTAAAATACTACAGTAATAGCGACCAACGTCACCTACCACTTGGCATGAAAAGTTAGTTTGCAGGCACTTGCAAGTCACTAGAACATTACAGTATTAAGTGTGACCATGTAAACATATTGGTGCAAATGTATACCTGTAAATATAACTTTTTTTTCAATTTTGAGACGTTAACTTGTCAACAGTGTATGATATTGCCTGTAATTCCGTAAATTGAATTGTGTCTCAATACCAGTAAATCTCAATCTCAATCTCATGTTTCAAAATGATCCTTTAGTTCTTCTTTACTAAATCATGTATTTTTATGTTTCTTCCTTTTTTCAAAACAATATAAAAATATGGATTTCCTCCCCCCCCCCCCCCCATTTATCACAATACCCAGCTAAAGGGGTATCATCTTGTAGGAAGTCTTACTCTCCTTCGTATGACATCATTTTTTTTTTTTTTTTGCAATCCAATGTTTCTATCAAATATTATATTTGAAATTTTAAATTCAATAAAAATGGCGGCCCTATTGGACGCCATCTGTATTTTGGAGGTTTTTGCAACAAATTTACTAAAGTGTGCCTATGGAACAATTGCTTAGTATGTTTAAATGTTGAAAATAAGCATGGTCTTCTTTACAGAGAGAGTGGAACTCGAAAGTAAGCATGTTTTTGGATTTGACCCTCTGTGAAATCTTTGAGAACAGATGCGTGTCTCAATACATGACATTATTATGTAAAATGAGTTTCAAGTCTGAGACTTTATAACTCCTGAGCTCAATACAATACTGACGTCTAATTTTTTTCCAAATATTGATTATTGGCAAACAAAATTCTTGAAACGTTTCAAGATAATTCTTTAGTCTTTCTCTGACTTATTCTCAATCAAGTATTTTCATGATTTTCCTTTTTTCAGAAAAATATCAAAGATGATTCTTTTCCTTAAAATCTCAATCCAGTTATCACGATAACCCGCAAAAATTTCATCAACTTCAAAAATGTATTCTCTTTCATATGACATCAAATTTGTTGAAATCTGATGTTTCTATTAAATCCTATCTTTCAAATAACCAATTCAGTAAATATGACAACCATCATGGACGCCATCTTGGATTTGGAGGCTTTCGCAACTGTTTTTTTTTTTAGGTAGACCTGTGGAATGTTGTTTGTTAAAACACAAAACTTGAAAATAAGCATGGTCTAGTTAGTTTGTAGAGAGAGTGGAACTCACTCGAAAAGTAAGCGACTTTAGGGGGTTTGGCTCTCCGCTTATCACTGCTTATAAGTATATTTATATAAAGTAGAAGATCAAATGTAAGTCCAAAATACTAAACATGTACTTGGTTCTGATAAATATAATTGTTTTGTGCCACAATGCTTTGATGATTTGCTTTCTTTTCTTTGTTTTGATATGTACAATCTCTTTATTTCCACTGATATGAAATGGCTTCTTTGTCTTTACAGCTTCAGAAGTCACATATAAAAGTTCTTCACTTCTTTGTCTTTTAATTTGCAAGGATAAGCAGGATACATTGCAGTGTATAAAATGTGTGTACATGTATTAATCCCCCCCCCCCCCTTCAGATCTTGCCGGCGATAGCGCGATCGCTACCAAATTTTGCCCGAACATAGAGCCGGATGTCACCTACAAGATTATGGTCATACAATAGAAAAATATTGATTTTTATTTTTAGTTAATACATTTTGCAAATGTGAACATGAAATCATATTTTTGCCCTTAACTCCTTTTAAACAAGGCAAGTGTCATAATGTGCCTCGCCCATTCGCGTACAAGAAACTGTACGCGAATGGGATACAACAGATTTTTAAAAAAAAATATAAAAGGGTAAAAATTTATGGCAAAAAAGAAACGTGCCATAAAAACTTAACATTGGGCCCTTAAAGTTCGTTGACCCCTGCTTGTGACCTTTGACCTTGTGGTGACCATCCACTTCCCAAGGGATATCTACCATCCAAGTTTGGTCACAAACGGACCTATGGATCAAAAGTTATGACCCATAATAGAAACGCGCCATAAAAACTTAACATTGGGCCCTTAAAGTTCGTTGACCCCTGCTTGTGACCTTTGACCTTGTGGTGACCATCCACTTCCCAAGGGACATTTACCATCCAAGTTAGGTCACAAACGGACCTATGGATCAAAAGTTATCACCCATGATAGAAACGCGCCATAAAAACTTAACATTGGGCCCTTAAAGTTCGTTGACCCCTGCTTGTGACCTTTGACCTTGTGGTGACCATCCACTTCCCAAGGGACATTTACCATCCAAGTTTGGTCACAAACGGGCCTATGGATCAAAAGTTATGACCCATAATCGAAACGCGCCATAAAAACTTAACATTGGGCTCTAAAGTTCGTTGACCCATACTTGTGACCATTGACCTTGTGGTGACAATCCACTCCCGTGGGGACATCTACCATCCAAGTTTGGTCACAAATGGAGTTATGGATCAAATGTTATGACCCATAATAGAAACGTGCCATAAAAACTTAACATTGGACCCTAAAGTTCATTGACCCCTGCCTGTGAGCTTTGACCTTGAGGTGATCTTCATATATGGTAAAATGTGAAACTTTGTATGACCCCTCTTCCCTCGAAGTTTGATTGCAATTGAAGCCCAGAGTAAAGAGTTATTGAAGTTTTTGTAGCGTTACGGACAGACGACGGACGGACGGACGGACGGACGACGGACAGACAGACACCGCAGGCGATCCCTTAGTCTCCTCTCTCCTCCGATGGGCTCTACAAAAAAAAATGGAGTCAAAAGGGACTGGAGCTTTCGATCCTAGCAGAATCTTCGTCAGAGGCAAAATGACAACAGGCAGGGAAAGCAATCACAGATAAAGACTTCGCACAACAAGAACAGTCAGGGACAGGCTAGGGACACGGAACAAAGGAAACAAAAGAAGAAGATAGGAGGTCATGAGCAAGGAGCCCAACGGGTAAAGGGATCGGGATTAGAGCAGGAGGGAGGACAGACAAAAGGCAGAGGGAGGGTCAGTAATGATCCAACCAAAATTGGGAATAAACCAAAGGAAAAAAAGTTAGTACAGTCGGTCAAAGTACAAGCCAACTGTGCTTAGCAGAAGAGTGGGTAGACAAAAACAAAAAAGGGAAATGAGACAAGCTTAGAGATAAAGGCACGGAACTGAAGAGAAGAGAAACAGGAACGGAGACAAATACCTGAAAAGAAAGTAAGAAATACGATACAAATCAAACAAATATGACACAGTAGAAACAAAGATACTACAAGTAGAGATGTAGGAGGGAGCCAGGGCAAAGAAAAAAACTGAACTGGAGCAAAACAATCAACAACAACAAAAAAAGAACAGATTGGACAAAGAGGATGCCTTATATCTTTGAGCTCGTCTCATTTCCCTTAAAATCATTTGCGCTTTTGTTATTTTTGGATGCCTTATATCTCTGAGCTCGTCTCATTTCCCTTAAAATCATTTGCGCTTTTGTTATTTTTCAGGAAAATACTGTACAAATGGCTGTACATGACGTATTTTACGTTGTGTGTGTGGAGTTTAGTGGATCTGCAGTACTGATCTGTCAAACTGCTGTTTTTTGGAAGATGTTCCATCATTATTTGCAACGTGCAAGTTTTGCATATTGAGTGCGTTTCTCAGCTTTCACGTGCAACAGTACCAGAGGAATGCGCGCACCCCAGAGCTGCGAGCCCATCCCAGGCTGACATTCCAAAATTTGTACGAATATGCGCCTCCCCGGGCCCTCGCCACTTGAGTTTCCAGGGGATGTTGCCCCCCTATCAGACCTCGGAGTCAGCTAGGAATGAAACCTCCTTTCGTTTTGAGCGCTCCCCCCAAAATGTATAGGTTATCACATATCGGACTGTCTTATGTACACTAGGGAAAAACTGAAATTATGTCACGTACAACTTGTGAAGACTTTTCGCATTCCTTTGATTTTTTTTCCCAGCAATATAAGAAAAATGAAATTTTGAACTATAAGTTTGAATTTATTTTGTGCAACTCAAATATGGACGTACGTCATCAATGTCCAGTATACATAGCATACCACAAATAAAATATAGTATAGATCGATAAGTTAAACAATAGAGTAAGAAAAATTAAATTGCAGTCATGGAATAGAAAAAAAAATGATTTAGCTGTAATTGTGCATCGATAGTCATGACTTACTGGGTTATGTTAAGGAGACTGATATAATGTGACTGTAATACTTGATAGGTTTCCAGATATAAAAAAAAATAAACATCTGGACGTCGAATAGAACACCCTTCCCTTTTTAACATACAAAATAAAAAATGTAATACACATTCCATGGAGTGTGAAGTGGTGAAGACTTTAAAGAAATACAGTCGTTCTCATTTTATATAATTTATCGCTGCCCCACATCGTCCCCGGCCAGAAAAGTAAATGAAAATATGTAACCCCATTCCCTACCAAAAAGATTGACCTTTTTTCGAATAACATACATTCAGAGAGTGCAACAAAAATAAGTTCAGCACCATGGGTTAACAATGTCGTCTGTATATGGGTGCCACTTAAAATGACCATGTGACAGAAATTTCATAACTCGACCATGCATCGGTTCTACCACTCCACCGCTCCGACTGTGTTGCAGTATTCCTTCAGATACAATGCGCGCTGTACAGCTTAGCAACACGGGTGGTGTAGTTTACCATAAGTCTCTATTCCCATGGGAGAGGAAAATGGAAAACGCCAAAGGACGCATTGTGGTCCGCAGCATCCGTAACTGCCCGTAAATGTCCGTAAGCGGTCGTAAGTGTTGTGATACGTTAACTTGCGGTTAATTTCGGATACTTACGGTGGACGGGAATAAACGCAAATGAGCGGGAGGTAAACTTATTTGCGGATGGTCTGCGTCTACGCTACGGATCGTTAATTTCAGTTACGGATAGTTACGTTTGGTTACGGTTACTTGCGTAAGTCTGCATCCGTGGAGTCCCTCTGCGAAATTTTGAACATTTCAGAATTTCGCAGGCTTGGCCCCGTCATTTTGCGTTTCTTTACGGATTCGTTACGGACAGTTATGTCTACATACGACCCTGCGGCCGGATGCCTGCGTCCACGCTGCGTCCCCCTGCGTCCACTTATCCGTATCTATCCGCGGCGGACGTAACCCATCGTAAAGGCCGTGTCACACCAGCCTTGCGTGCGACTTCCGAAGAACATTTTTGCTATCCGGAGGTCCCCGCAGATGACCCGCACATGACAGTACCTAGCATGTATCTCAAAAGTAGTTACCCGGAGGTGCGCACGTTGGCTCTGTTTACCCGCTGCCAAAAAAGGCCCTGTCACACCAGCTAAGCGGGCTTATTGCGTATGGGGATTTTTCAGCACGCAGAATAATTTCTGCGGCCGGACAAGGTTTAGGGCGAGTTTGGCGTGGGTATTACATGATAAACGCGTGATACCTAAGTCCTTCTTGCGTGTATTCCGTTGAACTGCATGTTAGGCGCGTGGGTGTCACGTGATAGCTTCGTGATAGCTTCTTTTATGTCAGTTACGGGCGACATACGAGCTCTGCGAAGTACCTGCGCCACAACTGCGTGTTATTTGCGTACTAGTCGCCTGCGAGGTGAGTGCTAGCCTGAACAATAGGCTGGTTCGAGTGGATGGGCAAACAATCATTTGTCAACTCGCTTTCAAGAAGTGAAGATGCCCCGTAGACGGAAAGTGCACAAGAGCAGAGAACGTCCAGTGGATGGACAGCCACAAAGCCGGGAAGATTCACAGCAAATGCATCAAATTGCTGCTGAAGTCCATTCGGCGGATGAAGTCCTGTCCGAAAGGGACCAGGTAGTCCTCGACGCCACAGAGGACAGAGGACAAAGAAGAGAATGAGCCCACAAATGGCACGCACTCCCTTCACATAGGCATATATCAGCGGGCAACTTACCTACTTCAAGTGGGTCAAATGCCTGTGAATTGCGGCGGCTACGGCCCTCCTACGGGTGTTCTGCGTGGAACTCTTCGGGCAATCCTCGCGACTCATCCGGAAATAGTTTTGGTTATGCTCAAAACTTTGCTGCGGGAAAATTGGACTAGCGTGCGCACCTTCGGGCAACTAAGGACGAGATAAGTGCTAGGTACTGTCAAGTTCGGGCCAACTGCGGAGAGCTCCGGGTAGCAAATTTGTTTCCCCGCAAGTCAAGCCGCAAAACTTCCCCAGATACGGTATGACAAGGCCTTGAGCATGCTTAAAACTTGTTCCGGAAGAGTCACGGGAGTTGCCCGTAGAGGTACGCGCAGAACACAATTAGGAAACCCTTACCGGTAGCACCTCACAGGCAACTCCAAAGCAGGTACTTCGCAATCCCCGTAAGTCGCTCGTAACAGAAAATGGATCGGTTTCAAAGCTCTCACGCGAGTCACACGGAACGCACGCAAGTAGAAGCTATTAAAAGTATAATGGGGAGTTGGGTTTCCGGACACCCGCATGAAAACTTACTTATTTTACATAGAATATGCACCCTTTACCTTAAAGACTTGATATAGACTCCTCATATAGGCCTACTAGACAACATACTCTGAAAACGGCGTGAGAATTAACCTGCTAAATCGTTGGATTTGCTCTTCAAAGTGACTCCATGTACGCGTCCGGTCCCATAACGCTTGGTCTACTGTAGGCCTACTGTACAAAGTGTACGTATAGTATACAAATATCGACTGCTGCAGAGGGAGATGGTAAAACTATTTGCACCGAGGTGATGTCTCAACAGTGCTATGTCCCGAGACGAAGTCGAGGGACATGGCACTGTTGAGACATCACCGAGGTCAAATAGTTTTACCATGGCCCGAAAGAAAGTAGTCGATATTTGTTTTATATCCCTCTCGAGCATTTTACTAGAGTAATGACGGTTCCCTTTTAGAAAAGTGTGCAGGTTTCGTGAACGATAAATCTAACGTTAGGCTGTAGCAGTGCAGCAGCAGTGCGTGCAGCGCGTAGCGAACGACACCGCTGCGCTGTTGTTGATTCCTACACACGAGCTACACTACAGCGTGCAAAACTCCGAAAGATCGAGGTCCAGGACTACGTTAGAAGTAGGCCTAAAGCGGCTTCGTTACCCAGATCATCTTCAAAATCGGTTTTAGTTTATTCCTAATTCGTACCTGATATGGTGTCCTCCTGCGATCATTCTTCCGTTACTGGAAGCAGTCACTTTGTCAATTGAGCTGAATGCATTGATCACGTATCACGTCCACACGTTTACACACCGACCGGCCACGCCATGCCATCGCACCACACAGATTTCTGTAATGCTGTCGCACATCACACCGCCGCGCGCTCTCTTAGCGCTAGCTAGCTAGCTAGCTACAAGCCACAGGACTGTCGCTCAAAAGTATCGCTACTACGCGCACTGCGTACATTCTTAAGTGAGAAATGTAGATATCGATCACACGATCACGATGGGTGCAAATCGTGGATTCCCAAAAGTACTATATCCCGCTGGCTAGTAACCAATTGCACCGCATCCAGCTGCTCGTAGCTAGCTAGTAAAACTACACCATGTTCGTGCTCTGTACAATCCTATGGCAAGAAGCTTTACATGAGGGATATAATACAGTATACGTACGCCACATATGTTATGCACAAGGGAAGACAGGCCGGCCGGCCGGCCGGCAGCCCGAACTAGAAGTTGTTTACAGGATTGACAGCGCGTACGCGTATGCATGCAATTCATCAAAGGAGCCGCCGCGCGCACAGACGATCGGCAATCTACCATAGGATTACAGGCAGTGCAGTTGTACTGAAGTAAAGGAAGGAGGTGTGTCTCATTTCAGCGCTTCCTATTGGCTACATTCTTGAACCCATTTTATAATGCATATCACATGCATATGCATGCAGCTAGCTAGCTGCAGCGTGCGCGTGCAGGCTCGATACGGTGACGTCACATTCACAGCCTTTTCCAGATCGACTCGCTCCGTGTCTGGTGCCTGCCCCGAGTTGTCCGAGAGAGGGCGATTCTTTATGCGGGCCTACTTTAAAGAATTCGATTAAAAGAGGTGCGAAATTGGCCCAGATGAAGGGCCCTTGACAGGTATAGCCCCAAGGTATTCTCACCCCATACGAATTAAGCGTTTTTAGGTGAAAAGAGTCATGTCTGCCTATTTTCCTTGGCAGTGGAATTAACAGCTGAAATACGTAAAACACAAACCTATCCAGTTATTTTTATTCTTTAAGGGGCCCCCAGCCAGTAGCTGGAAAGTGCTCCCGTATTATTTTATTCTAAGTGAAAAGAATCACTGCTATAATTTCTTTTGCAATGGAAGTAGTACTCAACGAGGTATCAAAAACACCGAAACCAGTTATAGCTGTACGGGGCCCCACGGAGTGTTACTAAAGTGTCCCCACATGTAATTCCACTATCAAGATCTGCATCCCGATCTATTCAATCTGTCAGATCGGGAGAGAGCGGCAAAAGTGTACGGGGACGGGAGCATCGTAGCAGCAGCGTTTGTGTGATGGGGTTGGATCTGGCAATTTTACAGATCGGGAAGAAATTTTGAACTGGTTCAAAATTTCTTCCCCATCTCCCCATCAAGATTGACCTATTTTGAATCGTAGCTCAAACGGGGAGAGAGCAGTAACAGTGTAAATACCGCGGTATGAGCGTAACAATTCCAGGTTTTTCTGACCGCAGTAACAGCGGCACAAGAACGGGAAGTAGTCTAAACTAGACACCGACGACATGGTCCCGCTGCTGCGCCGCTTTCTTGTTAAAGCACGACCTTCCCGCTTTAACGACGCTCTCACTAAGTTCTCTACTCTCGTATAAAGTCAAGGCCTGTTCCTCCGACGCTTCATTCCTGCTTCGATAACGCTGTTGGCCGCTTTAGCTACGCTGTTCCTACGCTTTCCCAGACTCAATTTCGCATGGCTTCCGCTCTCGCCGCTCTAAAATCGAACGTAGCCGATACGCCGGAAAATGTTTGCCAGAACAGCAAAACTGATGATGATAAGGAGGACGTTGTCGTTGTCGCGAAAATGAAGACGAAGGAGCGCATATTTAAGAAGAAGAAGAGATGCAAACAACAAAGAGAATAAAGCAAAGCACTTTGGAGCTACTGTCTGGGGCCCCGTGCAGGATAAAATATCTGACTTTAGTGCTTTGGATATCTCTGATGAGTAATACTTCCGATAACAAAAGAAAGTAGCCGTGACCCTTTTCAGCTGAATAAAATCAATGTGTGTGTGTGGGGGGGGGGGGGAGGGGGGGGGGGGGGGGGGTAAGGGGGCAATTTGGGGCTACTGTCTGGGGCCCCGTGCAGGATAAAATAACTGGCTTTGGTATTTTGGATTTCTCTGATGGGTACTACTTCCATTGCAAAACAAATTAGCCGTGACCCTTTTCAGCTGAATGAAACTATTGTGTGAGTATGTGTGTTTGTACGTAGGGCTTATAGGGGGTGGGGCAATTTGGGGCTACTGTCTGGGGCCCCGTGCAGGGTAAAATAGCTGGCTTTGGTGTTTTGGATATCTCTGATGAGTACTACTTTAGTAAATGGCAAAAGAAATTAGCCGTGACCCTTTTCAGCTGAATAAAATCAATGTGTGTGGGGAAGGGGGGGGGGGAGGGGCAGGGGGTAGGGGGCATTTTGGGCTACTGTCTAGGGCCCCGTGCAGGATAAAATAACTGGCTTTGGTATTTTGGATATCTCTGATGGGTATACTTCCATTGCAAAAGAAATTAGCCGTGACTCTTTTCAACTGAATAAAATCAATGTTTGTGTGTGTTTGTACGTAGGGCCTATGGGGGGGGGGGTGGGGCCCTTTGGGGCTACTGTCTGGGACCCCGTACAGGATGAAATAGCTGGCATTGGTGTTTTGGATATCTCTGATGGGAACTACTTCCATTACAAAAGAAATTAGCCGTGACCCTTTTTAGCTGAATAACACTTGTGGGGCCCTTTGGGGCTACTGTCTGGGGCCCTGTACAGGATAAAATAGCTGGCATTGCTGTTTTCATGATAAGTACACCCAAAGGAACAATATCCACCAACTTTTGTCCGTTCCCCCTTCGGCCGAATAAATCAATTTTTCGGGGTCCCTTTTTGTGGCCCCTAGGCTTACGGTACAGGATGTGACTTGCCAGCAATTCATTTTATTGACCCTTGGCCACATGCTTATATGATGAGACCATCAAAAAGCAGGGATGCCAAGTTCAAAAAAAAATTTTATGAGTGAGATATTCATGACTCGGCATCTCGGCATGCGAATATGCGCGCGAGCAAGGGTGTGGGAGGGATTTTTCCCCCCTGTGTTACGAGTCCCACGATAGGGAGCTTTTTCAATTTCATCAGCTAGGTGCATAGGCCTACTTAAGTGACTATTTTTTTTTTTTACTTATTTTGAAAGACAAAAGGGAAATATACCTTCATTTGCAACTATCACTTCAATCTTTTGAGCTATAGGCCTACTCATTATTATAGGCCCAAGTTGCAGACTTGGCCCGATGCGTGAGAAAAATGGGTGCCATGCGTGAGATCGTGAGATTGCCCCTAAAGGCTTGAGTCTCACGCAGAATGCGTGAGACTTGGTAACTCTGAAAAAGTGTGACCCTTTTCAGCTGAATAAATGTTCTGGGCCCCCGGTCTAAAAAGCTCCCTACCGTGGGAGGCCACGGGGAGGGACCCCTCCCACACCCTCGCTCGCGCGCACATTCGCATGCCGAGATGCCGAGTCATGAAAATCTCACTCATAAAATTTTTTTGAACTTGGCATTCCTGCCATGGTTCATCATCATAATAATGTTACTGTGGTATACGCATTGTACTTTTTTGTGAGAGCGCAATTATGTGAGATGTGTACACAGGGTAGCGAACATGACGGTGTCGTTCGTTCGAAGCGGTATTCTATTGTGTGTGACATTGCATGCGTAATGGGGCTGTGTTAGCAGTGGTTGTTTATTGAAATGCGACTCGCAAAGCGATGACACTATGAGTATGTTTTGCGCGCTTGAACTGGTCTCCTCGCAAGCTGAATACCAGGGCTGCAGCATTGATTGCTGCAAAGGAAGGGTACGTATTATCGTTTCCTTTATAAAATGTCATTCTATCAGATTAGTGTGTCACTTTTTTTGGTTATTTGGATTAGCATCGTTAGATGTGGCTTTACGAGGAAACTACGAGTGTTTGTCAGGTCTGTCAAATTGCTTAGACTATTCTCGTAGTTCAGTACCCAGTTGGGGTGTACTGTAAGAAGTTGCGTATGCGACGAAGTCTTGAATCTGGTTGGAAAGCTTGTATAGTCCAGGCTATCTAGAAGGCACCTAACCTTGTTTTTTCGATACATACAATTTTTTTTTCAAGGTTGTCTTGTCAATTCGAAGGTGCTGATTCCAAAGCTGATTGATGCCACTCGCGTAACCTTGCGTTGGATGAGCATTTTCGGCAAAATGCAAAAATCCCAAATGGCCGGCAAATATGCTATTTTATATCGTAATTTCGTGAGAGATTACGTCATATACCTAACCGTGCACCACAAAACGAACAAAAAGTCGCACACAAAGATTTTGTGTGAGGACTGAAAATAGGTGAATGGGTCGACCTAACCAATCTTTAGTTTTTCATATTTTCTGAAAGAGTAAGTATTTTTCTATAATATATTTAAGTTTGGGATCATAAAACAAACAGGAACTTGTGTTTTCAGCAGTTTTTCTCGAACCCTTTTTAGTGGAATAGTGTAATTAGTTGTTTCTCATAGAACCCTCTTCTCATTTCTCAAAAACCCTGTCCACAAACTTCAGTTTCAACTCCAATAACTTTAAAGATAGTCCAAGAGCATAGGTCAAAAAATGCCTAAACCTGGACATTTTTGGTAACAAGCTGATTTTTTTCTTTCAGGATAGGTCCAGAAAAATGTCTAGAATAACATATTAAAAGTCCTCATAAATCCTCCTTGAGCGTTTTCCGCAACCTAGGTCGAAAAACCAGTAGAAACTAGTAGAAACCAGGAAGCATTTTTAACTGGTCTTAACTGGTTTCAACTGGTACCAGTTGAAAACAGAAGGCAACTCCAAATTTCCAGTAACAAAATAAGCAATTCTAACTGAAACCAGTTGATACCAGTTGAAGATGTACTGGTACCAGTTGATACCAGTTTAATCATACTGGTACCAGTTTATACCATTTGAAGTTGCACTGCTTACCAGTTGAAACCAGTGCAAGTCTACTGGTACCAGTTGAAGTCTTACTGGTACCAGTTACCATTTGAAGTTGCACTGCTTACCAGTTGAAACCAGTACAAGTCTACTGGTACCAGCTGAAGTCTTACTGGTACCAGTTTATACCAGTTGAAGTTGCACTGCTTACCAGTTGAAACCAGCACAAGTCTGCTGGTACCAGTTGAAGTCTTAATGGTACCAGTTTTATACCGGTTGAAGTTGCACTGCTTACCAGTTGAAACCAGTACAAGTCTACTGGTACCAGTTGATACCAGTTCATATCTCATTGTGTACCAGTTGACACAAGCTGAAGTCTACTTTTTTTTTAATTTGATTAGTTCATCAATTAAAACTTAATTAAAAGGTTTACAAAACTTAGTTAAAACATTATATTAAAAAATAAACAAAACACAATTAAACAAAACATTTGACATGATTGAACTTGGACTCTTAATGATTTCAACTAAATGAAACTGGAACCAATTAAGATCAGTTGACACTAACTGACAGACTGTATTTTGACGTGTTTGTGTGTGTGTTGGTGTGTGCTTGTGTGTGTGTCGGTTTTTGCGCAAATTAGTTGACACAAATTTGATACCCATGTAACTGACTGGACTCGCTTACAACATCATTCCAGATTAAAACCCACTAAATCACTGAAATTCTAATACCAGCTGATACCAGTTGGTTTCTATTGCTTTCTACTGGTTCTTTTGCTCGTGAATATTCATAAGCTATTCAAATTGTCTTCGTGAAAATGACAAAATATTGTTGAATTTATTTTTTTTTATTTAAATAAACTCAGAAATGTCTGAAATGCATTAGAAATTTATCTAATATTATTGCCGTGATATTCACAATTTCAACTTGTACCTCTGATGAGGTATTTTCATATTTTTATAATAAAAGTTTAATCTACCTGGTAATCATGTCTTAAATCATTACAGCTATATAGCCCTATAGAATGAAATATCCCTGGTACTAAATAGGTCTAAGATGTAGGCTTAGCCTAAATGTAGTTGTAGGTATAGGCTTTAAGACCAGCTGTAGGATTATGTTACGAAACACCCATACGTCAAATGATTCAACACAAAATTAATTTTGTCAACTGGATCCCTGTTGATTCCAGTTGATACCAGTTGACAACTGGTACCAGCTGATTCCAGTTGGACGAATACCAGTTGATACCAGTTGACAACTGGTACCAGTTGATTCCAGTTGGACGAATACCAGTTGATACCAGTTGAATGAATACTAGTTGATACCAGTTGATTTCTAGTCACTCATTCCAATTTCCATATTGCAACCAGTCGTGCCAGTTGCCTGAACTGGAATCAATTGGTACCAGTACCAGTTGCCAACTAGTTTTTCGACCTGGGAATCCAAGATGGCGTCCAAAATGGCCACCATTTCCAAAAATTCTTATAACTTTTCAACCAGAGAACCCAAATACAAAATTTAAATGTCTAAATATATGTTTTGAAGCATGAAGAATTCAATAAAATACATATCAAGAGATGTTGGTGCACGTAAGTACCGAAATCCAAGATGGCGTCCAAAATGGCCGCCATTTTCTGAAATGTGGAGTGACCTCAAGCATCACACGAAGATTTGGACTGATCCCTGAGGTCACATTAAAACGAGTGAATTTCTTGCGTAATGTTATGTAACCGACCATGACCTGTAACTGTTCACCTGTACCTCGGTAAGAAAATACTTTACTATTCAGTAATCCAGGTGATCTAATTTTGTGTATTTGCGAAAGCAGACAGACCTCTCCCCTCTCCTTTCTCCTATCCTATCTCTATGCAAGTCATCCCTCCCCTATTTTCCTATATATTATGTATTATGTACGAGGGCTGCATGCAAATCAAGCATTGCTTAAGCTGTAGCCCTTCTGCGTTATTCATTGCATCGCTGATATGTTCTTTTGTACATTGTAAAGGCAATGAAGAAACTGTATTGCTGTATAGGTAAAGAAGAAACTTACTTTGTTAGCAACTAATGTTTATGTATATCCATTTGTACGTACGGTACCATCAATGTATATGATATATATGTGCATGTATCTGCATGAGCAATGATATAATGCAGGAACCAATAAAATCAAATCAAATCAAAATCAAATCAAAAAGAAAATTTTCACTCAAAATTCACTCAAAATTCACTTCTTCTTTTTTGTATTCACTCCTTTAATAGTAAATGTTTTCACTCGATTTTTTTTTAAAGAAAAAAAAAAGGCGGAGACTTCTGAACATAAGTATACGTTAGTACTTTCTGTGGCGGGTCCAGATTTATGTAAAGGGGTGGGGAGAGGGGCTAAAAAGAAAAACTTTTCTGGAGCAACTTCTGGGTTTTTTTTCCACTTTTTTCGAGTTTCATCGGCAGACAAGGAAAAGAAAAGAAAAAGGCTTTTCAGCGCAATATTCTGGTGCAATACATCAAAGGCGCCCCTTTTCCCTTTTTTTCTCTTAAGTTTTCTTTTTTTAATAAAAAAAAAAACACACAAACAAACAAACCAAACATAAACTAGTAAATGGGGTGCCGGATACGCCCCTTTCTCCTGAACCCGCCACTGATTTAGAATTCAGCCAACTCTTTTGTCAATGATAAGTGCAAACAATCCGGCGCTCATTATAACCTCGCAGTGTATCACCTAGAGTAACGAGCATTCCCCAAGGTGTGAACGCCGATATTTTACCATAATTATGACATTTTTCCCCACTGCGTTGTGTTCCTGTTACAGCATTGGAGAGAGCTGCGGGACTGGGCAGTAAAGCGGGGCGAGCGTCAGATGATCACAGAACAACGGGCAGTGTATCGTTAACATTGATTGGATCAATTTGAGATACTGGTTCTGTTTTAGTCTTATCAAGGCTAAACGTCAGCTGAGAGCTTGCCCCTATTAAAAGAGTCTTCAGAGCAGTAGATTTATACTAGTATACCGTATTAGGTTCCTGTTAAGATTGCTGCCAACAATGAACACATCCTCTCAGACCCGTCTTGGCGGAACATTTTCGAAGGTGAGTAAATATCGTGATTTCTTGGTGATTTTCAAACTCTGTAGATGATGTATAGTGCTCTCATCTTTCTGATGTCACATTATGACAACAGCTTTGTAGCTGTTTTGATATCTTCAGCCTCATGCACCCTGATTTATTATAATATTTTCCGCTCAATTTCAAATTCTTGCCATCAAATTTGTAAAATTATGTTCATTGCAATTAAATGATACGTTTCTTATCTATTAGTTTGAGTGCCAAAGCCACTTTTTGGGCCTAAACTTACTTTGCCGTCCATCCAGTGTTTTTTGATGGTTTTACCCTATTTCGGGGGTGCTGAATCCGAATCTGGATGATGCAACTCTTGCATCCTTGAGAGTTTTGAGATATTCTAGATGGCCGCCAAAATGGCCGCCCGAACTGGAAATTCCCACGTATTTCCTTCTAAATGGTGATAAATTGAAAACAATTGATGGTTTTACCCTATTTCTAGGGTGCAGAATACGAATCTTGATGATGCACCTCGAGATAGTCAAGATGGCCGCCAAAATGGCCGCCAAAACGGAAACTCTTATATATTTCCTTCTTATAAATGGTGAGAAATTGATAGCAATTGATGGTTTTACCCTATTTCGAGGGTGCTGAATCCGAATCTGGATGATGCAACTCTTGCATCATTGAGGATTTTGAGATATTCAAGATGGCCGCAAAAATGGCCGCAAAAACCGAAAATTCCCACGTATTTCCTTCTAAATGGTGTGAAATTGAAAATAATTGATGATTCTACCCTATTTGGAAGGTGCTGAATCAGAATCTGGATGATGAAACTCAAGCATCCATGAAGTTTTTGAGATATTCAAGATGGCCGCCAATTAAAACCGGAAATTCCCATGTATTTCCTTCTATATCTTGAGAAATTGAAAACAATTGATGGTTCTCCCTATCTCTGGAGGGTGCTGAATCCGAGTCTGGATGATGCAAACCTTGCATCCTTGACGGTATTGAGATATTCAAGCAAGTGGCCGCCAATATGGCCGCCAAAATGGCCGCCAATTAAAACGGGAAATTTAATATGTATTAGCTTTTAAATGGTGAGAAATAGAAAACAATTGATGGTTTTACCCTATTTCTAGGGTGCAGAATCCGAATCTGGATGATGCACCTCGAGATAGTCAAGATGGCCGCCAAAATGACCGCCAAAACGGGAACGCTTATGTATTTCCTTCTTATAAATGGTGAGAAATTGATAACAATTGATGTTTTTAACCTACAATGTATTGTCATTTCTGAATAGATACACTGAAATGATCTCATCTTGATTGCGAGAATCCACTCAATAGCTTGAGTTTGAACATTCTCCCCTTCACCTGCAATTCGGGGAAAATAAACAAGCAAATGAAAAAATAAAAAACAAACACATCGAAGCATGTAGATGTATCGCAAAATCAAAAGGTTGACCATCGTCATGTTTCTATGATAAGAGGTAGGAATAAAACGATAAGCAAAGCTCAACAAATAACATAAAACGTATATAAAAATAAACGTGAGACACTCTCACAGATCGAGGGCACATAGCCTAATCTGTCGTATTTCACGGGGCACATAAATTTATTACTTTAATTCTGTATCTCACTGACCGATGAATCTTTGAAAACCTACCAAATTTTAGGTTTCGAGCTTCCTAAACTGTTGCAATTAAAATCAAACAAGAAAACCCGTTTGCGAATTTGATTTCAGCTGTCTACGACTTACTGATCGAACTCTGTTCAACTGTATCGAGTCTGTGCTGTAGGCACGCTACTCTCTCCAACATGACCGTGTCTGCACCATCGCTTGGCGATAAACGATACTACTTTGTAATTTTCGTTGGACATGCGGTTCGACTTTTGTCATGAAATGATGAATTGATCATTTCGAGTGGTTGAGCATAGAATTACTGCGATGCACCAATCGAATGTCGATGGTTTTTTTTTGATTGTTTGTTTGTTTGTTTTTTTGTTTGTTTGATTGTTTTTTGGCCAACAGAAGAATTATATTTTTGACGCTTGCAATGATTCTGGTCGCCAATTCGAGAGTACATGTAGTTCTAGACATTTGCTGTTCCCATATCCAAGGTTAACAACACGCTATTTACAGCCTGAAAGCTACAAGAACCAAAACTTCCTTCCAAATGCGGCAGCAAAATGACAGATTATACGGATACGAAGACATGCACTATGCGTGAAAAGAAAGCAACTACTTTTCTTCAAAATGTATAGTGAAAAGAAGAGGGGACACAACAAGAGAGAAGACACGCGAAAAGAGATACAGTATGAAGAGCAGCTGAAGAGAAACTCTAAAAGAAAAAACCGCAAGCACAAAAAAAAAAAAATACTAGTACGGCTGTACTTAGTTTGACTGCTTTTCACACGCACATCGTCATCATACAGAGAGTCAGACGCTATTATGTATTTTCGTATCTATGGAGATGTATTAAAACATATACAGCCAGTTTGTGCAAAAATCAAATAACATGCTAGATAGGTTTATTTTCAGTCATTTTCGTAAGTTTGAAGCAAATCGGTTTTGGGTCAAAACCAACGTTGCTTGTACTTGCACTATTATTTGCATGTCGTTGCTCAAGACAGCTCTCTTCGCACCTGCATGCTAACGGTGCCTACAATTCTTAAACTGAACTAAGCAAAATAATGTTCATCTTTAACTGCTTGTCCGAAATTCCGAAATACTAGATTTGTACTTTAATTTTCATTTCGCTTCGAACTAGGAGACGACGATCACACCAAAACAAACTCGGAACTATACGTGTGGTACCAAGCGGCATAGTTTGCAGGTCTACTTTCCGTTCACTGTGCACGTGCATGAAGGACAAAAGCGTTTTCTTCTTTTGTATGCTAGCGTGGGGCGGGGACGATTAGTGAAGGTCCCGCAGGACAGCATCCAAGCGGAACAATACGAGTGGAACCGCATAGACAATACACGCAGATTCAATAGCGTACACACGCGTGGTTTACCAATGACACTTTTGATCTATACACATCTCGCAGTGGCAGGAGTATACATGTACTAGTAATTGTCATTGAACTGCTTCCGCGAGCGCTCAGTTTACTTTGGTCGGTAAAATGGCGGAACATATTTTGCTCCAAACGAGCTTGTGCAGAGCTACCAAGTCTCACGCATTCTGAGTGAGACTCAAGCATTTAGGGGTTGTCTCACGATCTCTCGCATGACACCCATTTTTCTCACGCATCGGGCAAAGTCTGCAATTTGGGCCCATAATAAGGGGCATAGCTCAAAGGATAAAAGTGATAGTTACAATTGAAGGTATATTTTCCTTTTGTCTTTCAAAATGAATAAAAAATAGTCACTTCTTGGCGTATGCACCTGATCGAACCGTTAAGAGCTAAAATTTGAAAAAGCTCCCTTCCGTGGGAGGCCTCGGGGGAGGGGACCCCTCCCACACCCTCGCTTGCGCGCACATTCGCTCGCCGAGATGCCGAGTCACGAAAATCTCACTCATAAGAAATTTTTTAACTTGGCATCCCTGCTTGTGTGATGCATCTCTTGAATCGAATATAAGTTTATTCTTGTAAAGACGACTGATAGCAACCATGTTCTTGGAACCCTTTAGTTTTCTTCTCGCACAAGCAGCATCCTTGATGATTGTGAGTCCTTGATCACTTGATTTAAGAGTGCTACTGTCATCAGTCTGGCAGAAAAGCACAACTCCAGTATCTACGGAAGAAGGCCTCTTTAAGGTAGCTATCGGATCGATGTTATCTCTCAAAGAAACAAAAGTATAACCTCATATTCGCAAGGTGGTGGAAAACTCAGGTCCTCCATAGAAAGATCCATTTCCTAATTCTTTGGCAGAAATTGAAGTGACAACATGAATATTCAAAAAAATATACTAGATTAGAGGGGAATTCCAGATGATTGTCATAATTTCACATCATGTAGTACATAAATCAACAGCTCCATGTATAGATTTGTGGAATTTATTGTGGTTCTTGAGCAGCAACGGCGTAGCCAGGATATCATTTTAGGGGGGGCGGTTAGTCTGCGAGGGAGCGAAGCGACCGAGCCCGAGCGAGCGTAGCGAGCGAGGGGGGGAGGGTGTGGGAGGGGGGTGTCCCCCCTCCCACGGTAAGAACTTTTTGCATTTTGATGTTGTAAATGGTGCAATTTGATGCATGTTTTTGCGCGTTTTATCGACATGAAACAGTCCCACTTGTTTAAGGTAGCAGTTTATTTTGATGTCGATTATTATTGAACAATTTGCCTGTAAAATTGTATAATTTAAATACACTTCTTGTATCAATTCTTTTCACTGAATCATGAACGCGACTGAACCCGAGCGAGCGGAGCGAGCGAGGGGGAGGGGAGGGTGTGGGAGGGGGGTGTCCCCCCTCCCACGGTGAAAACTTTTTGCATTTTGATGTTGCAAATAGTGCAATTTGATGCTTGTTTTTGCGCGTTTTATCGACGTGAAACAGTCCCACTTGTTTAAGGTAGCAGTATATTTTAGTGTAGATTATTATTGAACAATTTGCCTATAAAATGGTATCATGTAAACCCGAGCGAGCGGAGCGAGCGAGGGGGAGGGGAGGGTGTGGGAGGGGGGTGTCCCCCCTCCCACGGTAAGAACTTTTTGCATTTTGATGTTGTAAATGGTGCAATTTGATGCATGTTTTTGCGCGTTTTATCGACGTGAAACAGTCCCACTTGTTTTATAGCAGTTTATTTTGATGTCGATTATTATTGAACAATTTGCCTGTAAAATTGTATAATTTGAATACACTTCTTGTATCAATTCTTTTCACTGAATCATGAACGCGACTGAACCCGAGCGAGCGGAGCGAGCGAGTGGGAGGGGAGGGTGTGGGAGGGGGGTGTCCCCCCTCCCACGGTGAGAACTTTTTGCATTTTGATGTTGCAAATAGTGCAATTTGATGCTTGTTTTTGCGCGTTTTATCGACGTGAAACAGTCCCACTTGTTTAAGGTAGCAGTATATTTTAGTGTAGATTATTATTGAACAATTTGCCTATAAAATGGTATCATTTAAATACACTTCTAGTATCAATTCTTTTCACTGAATATCATGAACGCGACTGAACGCGAGCGAACGGAGCGAACGAAGGGGGAGGGGAGGGTGTGGGAGGGGGTGTCCCCCCTCCCACGGTAAGAACTTTTTGCATTTTGATGTTGTAAATGGTTCAATTTGATGCATGTTTTTGCATGTTTTAACGAGTTGAAACAGTCCCACTTGTTTAAGGTTGCCGTATATCTTGATGTAGATTATCATTGAACAATTTGCCTGTAATATGGTATGATTTAAATACACTTCTTGTATTAATTTTTTCACTGAATATCATGAACGCGACTGAACCCGAGCGAACGGAGCGAGCGCGGGGGAGGGGAGGGTGTGGGAGGGGGGTGTCCCCCTTCCCACGGGAAGAACTTTTTGCATTTTGATGTTGCAAATGGTGCAGTTTGATGCATGTTTTTGCGCGTTTTATCGACGTGAAACAGTCCCACTTGTTTAAGGTAGCAGTATATTTTGGTGTAGATTATTATTGAACAATTTGCCTATAAAATGGTATTATTTAAATACACTTCTAGTATTAATTCTTTTCACTGAATATCATGAACGCGACTGAACCCGAGCGAGCGGAGCGAGCGAAGGGGGAGGGGAGGGTGTGGGAGGGGGTGTCCCCCTCCCACGGTAAGAACTTTTTGCATTTTGATGTTGCAAATGGTGCAATTTGATGCATGTTTTTGCGTGTTTTAACGAGTTGAAACAGTCCCACTTGTTTAAGGTTGCAGTATATCTTGATGTAGCTTATCATTGAACAATTAGCCTGTAATATGGAATGATTTAAATACACTTCTTGTATTAATTTTTTTCTCTGAATATCATGAACGCGACTGAACCCGAACGAGCGGAGCGAGCGAGGGGGGAGGGGAAGGTGTGGGAGAACTTTTTGCATTTTGATGTTGCAAATGGTGCAATTTGATGCATGTTTTTGCGTGTTTTAACGAGTTGAAACAGTCCCACTTGTTTAAGGTTGCAGTATATTTTAGTGTAGATTATTATTGAACAATATGCCTATAAAATGGTATCATTTAAATAATCTTCTTGTATTAATTCTTACACTGAATATCATGAACGCTGTCTGTTCAGCAATCAAACAGAAAAAGCATACACACGAGGGTGTAGATGATAGGGGCATATCCCCTCCCACACGAACGTGATTTTGCGTTTTCAGACCTGAAATTCAGCGATCTGGTGCAAATTTTTGGTGCAATACTTTTTCATCGAAGTGTTAAAATCACGGAATTTAGCTCTTATTCCGAATGTGCACCATCTGTGTGTATGTATAAAGTCTAGTGAGGTAGAGCTTAGGGGAAGGGGGATTTCCCCTCCCGCTCGCGGAGCTTTTGCGTTTTTAGAATTGAAATAAAACAACCAACTGATGGGGAGGGGGGGGGGGACTGAGGGAGGAAAGGGTCGATTAAAAGGGGAAACTCCCCTTATACATGAGGGAACCTTGAGTTTTCGGAATATAAGTGATAAGTCTTGTGCACTCAGAATTATTCATAATTTTTGTGCAAATCTAAAAAGTGTACTAAGCTAGGGAAAGAGGCACAGAGGGGGAGGGTTTGGGAGGGGGTTTCCCCCTCCCAAGCACGAGAGATTTTGCATATTTTGAATTGAAATTCAACGATCTGGTGCACAATTTGAGTGAAATATTCAAAACAAGGAAAAGTAGAAATTACGCGGTGCGTAACATATGTCCCCGCCGGAAGTAGCATTTTGTAACAAAATGTGCAATATAGGTAAAAAATCAAGGTCAAAGGTCAAAGAAGTCAAAGGTCAAAATTCTGTGTAGAAGTTTTGAAGCCCTCACCTAGTGCCATCACATAAAGCAAATAGAATCGAAATTGGGTTAGAAATGGCGAAGGAGTAGCATTTTGTAGCCAATGTACAATATAGGTCAAAAATCAAGGTCAAAGGTCAAAGAAGACAAAGGTCAAAATTCTGTGTAGAAGTTTTGAAGCCCTCACCTAGTGCTATCACATAAAGCAAACGGAATCGAAATCGGGTTAGAAATGGCGAAGGAGTAGCATTCTGTAGCAAAATGCACAATATAGGTCAAAAATCAAGGTCAAAGGTCAAAGAAGTCAAAGGTCAAAATTCTGTGTACAAGTTTTGAAGCCCTCAACTAGTGCCATCATATAAAATGAACGGAATCGAAATCGGGTTAAAAATGGCGAAGGAGTAGCATTTCGTAGCAAAATGTACAATATAGGTCAAAAATCAAGGTCAAAGGTCAAAGAAGTCAAAGGTCAAAATTCTGTGTAGAAGTTTTGAAGCCCTCACCTAGTGCCATCACATAAAGCAAACGGAATCGAAATCGGGTTAGAAATGGCGAAGGAGTAGCATTTTGTAGCAAAATGTACAATATAGGTCAAAAAATCAAGGTCAAAGGTCAAAGAAGTCAAAGGTCAAAATTCTGTGTAGAAGTTTTGAAGCCCTCACCTAGTGCCATCACATAAAGCAAACGGAATCGAAATCGGGTTAGAAATGGCGAAGGAGTAGCATTTTGTAGCAAAATGTACAATATAGGTCAAAGGTCAAGGTCAAAGGTCACGACTGAAATTCTGTGTAGAAGTTTCAAAGCTCCCATGTAGTGCTATCATATAAAGCAAACAGAATCAAAATTGGCTCATAAATGACAGAGAAGTAGCAAATTGAAGATTTTGATCACACACGGACGCACACACGGACACACAGACGGACGGACGGACGGACACACGGACGGACACACGGACACACACACGTACGGAGCCCGTTTCATAGTCCCCTGCTCGAACTCGTTCGGCGGGGACAAAAATATCTTATTTGATGAAAGGTTGCAAAGGAGACCCGCTTCATGTGCATGCATACAGTATACACGCATTTTTTTTTCCGCCTCCCAAATCCCCGGTCCAAATCTTAGGGGGGGCGACCACCCCCATCGCCCCCCCCCCCCCCCCCCCCCCCCGGCTACGCCAGTGTTGAGCAGAGAAACAATACTTTGAAAAACCTTAGACGAATTACAGTGAACAAGGATGATGACATAGAGGCTCACATATTTCAGAAATGTAGCAGTGTAATTCCATTACAATGCCGCTTGCTTGCGAGTTCACCTGTGTATAATCTATGCATGCCTTCTTCTTTTGTGCTGCTTCCTTGAGCCTCAACTCGTGCATTCTTATGGTGACTCTGCCATGTCATCATCCTTGTTCATTGCAATTTGTTGTAAATCTTGAAAATATTCTTATTCTTCATCCCGATTATAATAAATTCTGAAACTCTGTCCTCAGTATAAATGATTTATAGTCTCCTTTAACCATATAGGCGTGATGAGAGGCAAAATGGTCCCATTTACGTCTGATACGAAATATAATCTTCTAATTAATGTAACATGGTTCCTAATGAGTATTCAGCATTCATCAGTTCTTACAAACCACTGGCCCTTAAAGCTATTTAGAGGTTTTTTTTTTTTTTTTGCTAATCTTTCTTTTGATATGAATCACACTTGGTGACATATATCATAAGTCAGACAGACAAGGGAGAGTGGCTGAAATACATCAATACCTGCATGGTGGTTATCACTGGCGGCATGTTATCCACGTATATTGAAAACAAAACAAAAAGGACCAGGAAGGTGTAAACCCCTTATTTCGCAGATTACACTGGCCGAGGCAATTTCAGAGTTCAAACTGTCTTGGAAGTTGACTAAGTTACATTCTTATAACAGATGTAGGAGGATCAGTTCTAGGTAGAGGTGTGCCACGCGTCTTTTTTTTTTTCATTTCTTCTCCTTCTCCGTCTGGGAAGGAACCTTCCCAGACTCAAGCTATTATGATTCCAGTGATAAAGAAATCCTCATGTGAAAAGGACATTCTCAAGAACTACAGACTAGTTTCCAATATCGAGTTCAGATCCTAGATCATTGAACGTGTAGTCACGTCTCAGCTTGTTCAGTGCATGGACGAGTTTCATCTTTACGAGTCCTTTCAGTCGGCCTATAAGAGTAACCATAGCTGCGAAACAGCCCTCCTGAAAGTCCAATATGATATCCTTCGCAGCATTGACAAAAGGAAAGGGGTTATGCTGGTAATGCTTGACCTGTCAGCTGCGTTCGATACAATCGATCATGAAATTCTGCTCGATCGCTTACACAACACCTTTGGTGTCAAAGGTTCAGCTCTACAGTGGATGGCTTCTTGCCTCACAAATCGAAGGAGTCGTGTCTGCGTGTCTGGTCACTTGTCTAGGAAGTGTACTTCAGTGGTTGGTATTCCACAGGGATCTGTAATTGGGCCCCTATTGTTCACAATATATACCAGTCCTCTTGGAAATCTTCGTCGTGCTGAAAATGTTAAGTATCATATGTATGCAGATGACGTGCAAATCTATCTTGAGTTTGACCCCAGTGATCCTTCCAGTTTTGAACTCACTCTGAATGCACTGTCCAGATGTGTGGGTAAAGTGCAGGAATGGATGACTGTGAACAAGCTGAAACTCAATGAAGAGAAAACAGAGTTTCTTGTTCTTGCCTCCCAACGCCATCTTAAGCTTGTACAGGACATCAAACTTGCTCTTGGTACAACTCTCATCTCTCCATCTGATCATGTGCGCAATATATCTTGGAGCTATCTTTTCCTCTTTCCTTAACTACTACATCAGAAATCTGTGGAGGATCAGAAAATTTATTGATGCTTCTACTTGTCACGCAGCAGTCCGTGCATTGGTCTTATCGCGACTCGACTACTGTAATGCTCTTCTTGGCGGAATCAGTCAGGCTGATGTGGATCGCTTACAGAGAGTTCAGAATGCTGCCTCTAGACTAGTGTACCATGTTCGTTCACGTTCTCATGCCACTCCTCATATACGTCAACTCCACTGGCTGCCAGTCAAAGCAAGAATATCCTTCAAGCTTCTACTGGTCTGCAAAGTAGTCAACAATGGAGCTCCAGAGTACATAAGCCAGTTCGTAGTTCCGCCACTTTGCGCATGGGCAGAAAAGGTCATTTGTACCAAGAGGCACGTTGGTTTTTAAATTCACTGAGATAAGCATCTGTCATATAATGATTATTCATGTCATCCTTGTAAATGTTGCTTGCCAGTACATCCACCTGACAGCAAACCTGGTATTTGGCAATATGAATAAAAACATTTTTTTTTTTATTTTATGCATTCAAAGCAAAACAATGAAATGGATGCTTCCCCAATGGCTGCTTGACGGACCATTGTGGTCACCTGGTCTATGCAAGTTCATTTATTATTTGAACACGAATTCCATGAATAAATTGTTAAGTCTGGTAAGCATCCCTGTACGAATGTCTCTTTGAAAACGATTAAAGTGCCTAACCAATTGAGAAAAAAGAAAGGTCATTTGTACCAACGTGCCCATGAGCTAATTACGAACTGGCTTATTGGGGAGTGCCTGGTACGACACTCTCACTCTAGGCGCACTCGTCTCTCATCATCCGTTACCTTTACTCAACCACACACCAAAAAAACTAGCTGGCGATGTAGCTTTCTCTTCTTCTGCTCCTAGGCTGTGGAATAAGCTCCCTCCTCTTCTCAAATCATCACCAACACTTAATCATTTCAAACAAAACTTGAAGACTTATTTATTTTGATGTCCCTATATGTGCACTGGACTTATACTATATCGCTGCCTGGTATTTTTTAATATATTTCATCTCCTATGGCGACCAGGCATGACATGTCAAAGCGCTTTGCATCTAGTGGAAAAGGCGCTCTATAAATGTCTATTATTATTATTCACTGCTATTCTAACATCGTTTTATCATGATAAGGCGCGGACAGAGTGGCAAAATATCGCAGTTTTCGCGATCTTTTGTTGTCCGGTCACACTGGCAAGAGATCGAGAAGTTTGGCGGGGATGGCATTATAAAATGCTGTAGTGGGAAGTTTCACGGAAAGTTTGCAGACACACGCACTTGAAATATTTCAAGATCTTAAAGACTGCGATATTGAACGTTTCGATATTTTGCCAATCTCACCGCTTCTTTTGAGATCTTGGAGATAGCGATCTTAAACTTCTTGATCTTTTTCCAGTGTGTGATTGCGAATATTCTACAAGCTTAACTTTCCAGTTGATCCTTCTCCAGTATTAAAGAATTGGGTTCCTAACTTGAATTCTATGAAAAAAAAAATCCAAAAGGTCCTTTTCAGAGGATTTGAAAAATACAATCCCAACGGGGTATAAAGGCTCTTGAATGAACTGAATGCGCATAAAACTCATATGATTTACATACCAATTACAATATTTGCATTTATTTTGATACCACTGAGAAGGGATTCTGGTTTTCATCTAGCCCTCAGAACTTTAAAGTGTACATATCTAGTGGTTTTAACTTCCCTCTCAAGAAAAAAAAAAATGTAAAAGCCACTCTTCCAGTGTCAATATATATTTATCTGCATATTTCAGTCCTAATTTGAATATTGTAAAAGAAATAAACTATATACCGCCTGGGAAACGTTTATCTCGCAAAAATTTCAAATCACTTTTTTTCCCGGCTCGTTTGCAAAAGAAAAAAAAACCTAGAAAATGCGTGTCTCAAACTGACAATTTCTGTGGCTGGGTAGTCATTTTGTTTATGCAAATTAGATGGTCAAGATCGGTGAATTTCGCTTGGGAACCGGAGTTTTCCTAACCCTCAAAACCTTAAAGTCTACATATCTAGTGTTTAACTTGCCTCTCCAGAAAGAAAAAAAAATAAAAATTACTCTTTCAGTGTTAGTATATGTTTATATACATATCAAAATTTCAGTACTAATTTGCATAACTATAAATACAATATACTATTTACCACCTGAGAAACGTTTGCTCCTTAGAAAGTTCATTCCATTCCATGTACAAAAATTTCAAATATATATTTGTTTTCGAGCTCGTTTGCAAAGAATTTCTAGGAAATGCGTGTCCGAAAGTGACAATTTCTGTGGCTGGGCAGCTATTTTGTTTTATGCAAATAGATGGTCAAGATCGTTGAATTTTGCCAGGGAACCGGAGTTTTCTTAACCCTAAAAACCTTAAAGTCTACATATTTAGTGTTTAATTTGCCTCTCCAGAAAGAAAAAATTTAAAAATTACTCTTTCAGTATTTATTTATATCAATATATATATATATATATATATATATATATATATATACATATTTATCTGCATATTTCAGTCGTTATTTGCACAATTTTGAATGAATTATACTATTCACCACCTGAGAAACGTTTCTCCCTCAAATTGCTCATTCCATTCTCTGTACAAAGATTTCAAATCACCTTTTTCCAACTCGTTTGCAAAGAATTTGTCAGAAATGCGTGTCTGAAACTGACAATTTCTGTGGCTGGGCAGCCATTTTGTTTATGCAAATTAGATGGTCAAGATCGGTGAATTTTGCTTGGGAACCGGATTCCTCGGATTCGGCATACTCAAATTAGGCAAAAGAGACCGGTTCCCAACTTTTACTCAAAAATGCCTCGAACACCTTTTTAGAGAGCCCCTTTTCAGAAATCCCACTAGACTACACATGTACAAGGCATCGTTTCATGAAAGCTGTCAGCCTTTACAGCTGTCAGTCTCTGACAATCACCATAGTAACAGTCAGTGACCAGAGCTTAGTTCTCAGCCAATCAAAACCAATAATTTTACTGAAGTTGTCAGAGACTAAGAACCTGCCAGGGCTGACACCTTTCATGAAACAGTACCCAGAAAAGAAAAAAAAAGATGAAACGTAAATTGATGACAGTTCTCCATTTTGAAGTCCTGCCTTTCTTTATTTTCTCCTTTAAAAAAACACAAAACAAAACAAAAACGAAACAGGGTTGTTTAACGGGACTCTGCATGTACGCTACGGTGATGTCTGTTCTCTACTTGGATGAGTCGACTCGAGACAAGGAGTTCCGTAGCATCAAGGCTGTTCCTGCCAAAGGCCTCTTCTGCGAACTCCGCAGCAACCTTGCTGACAGTGGGATACAGAGGTGGAACGACAGGGCGAAAGATATGAGCCGGTTCGGAAGTGAAGACGACGAGTCGTATGCAACGCCGAGAGAGAGTCCAGGTGTACCAGGATACTTTCTCCTCGATTCAGATGAGGTAAAATTAATTAGATTTCTCTGATATTCCTCATAGGTATGTCTAATAATTACGAATATTGTATTTATACTTTCTGAAGACCTAAACTTTCAATTTTTGTTGTGTTTGGTTATATAGAATAATATCGATAAAGAGTTCTCTAGACACATCCAGAAGACCGACGTTGTGTTTACATGTGACAGTTTCGCAAACGATGGCTAATCGGCAGCTGATGATTTGGCGCCAATCAGCAATCACCCAGGTGTGACATCTAGTCCAGGCTAGGCTCCATAGAAAGTGCACCTAACCTTGTTTTTTGATATATACAATGTTTTTTGATGGTTTCTTGTCAATTCGAGGGTGCTGATTCCAAATCCGATTGATGCCACTCGCGTAACCTTGACCATTTTCGGCAAAACGCAAAAATCCAAAATGGCCGCCAGATATGCTAATTTGGCCATGATAATCCCAGTTATGTCAATTTTATGACAAATTATTCCATAAAAGTTTCTTTAATTTTTGTTCCTTGAGTAATTCTACTTGCACATGCAAGAAATTTTTCATTTGAAGAGATATATTTAGTATTTTAAGCTTATTTTCAATTCAAAATGGCCGCCACTCCTATACTCATGTACTATATGAATGGCCACAAATATGCATAGAAATAGAAGACGAATTTTCAGTCACATACCTACGCTTTTATCAAGTTTTGCATGTGCAATGCAAATCTGATGAGTGCCACTAGCAAAGCAAGCAAACAAACAAGCAAACAAACAGAAAGTTTATTGTTTTTAGGCTTATTATATTCTTCTTACCACAAAACTTCAAAATGGATGCCACTCATCATACCCCTGCACAATATGAACGGCAGAGCGTGTGAAATAAACAATTTTTTTTTCTGTCATTCAGGTACACTGTTTACCAATTTGTGTGCTGATTAAAAATCAGAAGGTTGTTACTAACAAAGGCTGTTTTATTTTTTGATGCAAACATCCAAATTTGCTACCTCAATCTGAATTTTTCCGTAGGTATTTGGAAAAATCCACCAAAACTTGAATTGACGCCAACATCAAGATCGTTTATCAGGAATTATTAGATATGAACATTTGATACTTACTTGCCTTGAGATGTTCAACATCAAAATATTCATTCTGATTTACTGAATTAAAAGGCTGAATCCTAGATGATGACACAAATGAAATTTCCAATTAAAGCTGTCCTGTTCTACATTATCTAAAAGCGATATTATACAAACTTTTCAGTCCCCTCATCCGAGAAAGAACATGAGGTAGGGGAAAGTGGAGAAAGGGACCACCTCACTTCCTGTTGTCAAATTTCTGAAATGAAAACAATGCCCCAAAGTTTTTAATGTTAACCCAGATGAATTATATATGGTAGATGAATTTTACCACCGTTTTTTTTTCGGAGTGAATGTGTTTGAGTATAGGCCTATGATTTCGAAGGAGACTCTGAGATCTGTACAGTGCTGCCTCATTCTGAAAGCAGTGTTATAACAACTTCACTCTGCTTGTCTTTAATCTTCAGCATTTGCAGATTCAGGATTGCTCTCGGTAACCAGACCAGCTGTGTTAGGACTCTGAATGATGGCCTCCTTAATGGTGGCTGTAAACTAACTCCACTAGAGGTCTTTTTAACATAATACTTGGTGACATTACATTCACTTCACGTAGGAAGTTTGCAGATAATCTTGCCTTTACGTCTCATAGAAAGTCCTTGGATGACATGAGCCGAGTACTGACCCATCTCAAGACAATAGTGGAGTACTTCATCTTCTGGATACTTTGCCCCAACCTTTATTAGATTATCATCAGACCCATGCCTTCCATCTTAGTAACCATCTTGCCAACGCTATGTTCAAGGTAGCCCTCTGTGGCAAGCCTTCCAAGCATTGGCTAAGGAAGTCCACCCTCCTTCACTGGCACTCGATCACTCTCCCTCACACTGGAAGGAAAGGATGGCAAGTGTCACCAGTGCCGTCAACGCATACCCTGACCTTCCAAACACGATAGCATGGGGGGGGGGGGGGGGGGGCATTTCATGAAGCGTTTTGTCTGACAAATTTGCTCTCAGCCAATCAGATGCAAGGATTTAATAGCTTATAACAGTTTGTCAAAAAGAAAAGATCTGCCAAAACACTTCATGAAATGCCCCCTTGAACAACCTGCCATCAATGCGCCTGAAATCCCACAAGCCTAGATTTCCCTACTGTAACTTTAAAGCTTTGACCCCAAAACAGGTTGGGGCATATGCTGGTCTGATGTATTTTATTCTCTGATACCACCCAAGTTACCTACAACACTGTCTCTGGCCTGGCAACAAAGCCACAGGGCTTCAACGGGTGGTGATCAAGCAAGTCTTCATGTCTTCATCCTGTTTCTGTGGCAAATAATCGCCCTCTGACCCCTGAGGAAGTGCTGAACATCACCAGATGTGGTTGCAATTAAAACAATTGCAGGACTGATATGCATCTTTAGCCTGAGAATTCTGCAAATTTGGGGCTGATGTCGCCTGCTGCTAAACATACAATTAAAGGGTTCTTTAAAGACAATAAAAATGACAGTTTTGGTTTTAAGACAAGACTGAATGAGATCATGATGTCAAAGCGTATATTATCAACACCTTGGAACTGTGAGAGAACTGAAAGAGGCACCTCACATTGCTTCTTGGTTGATGTTTAATGAACAGTTTGTACGGTATTGCATTAGCAGGGGCGGATCCAGGGAGGACCGCAACCGGCGCACGCCCCCCCCCCCTTTATTTTTTGTTGAAACACAAGAAATAAAAAGAAAAAATGGGGGAGGGGTGCGTGCACCCTCCCCCTTTAATTTTGTAAACGCGCCCCCTCTTTACGGAATTCCTGGATCCGTCCCTGCATTAGGACAGTTTCATTTATGCCTTCAACAGTTTTTTTTTTTTTTTGTTGTTTTAATTCAAGAAGAAAATCAGGTTTGCTCGATAATATCAAGGCGGCACTTCTAAATTAAATCATATCAAAGTAATGGAGGTTATGATCCATTTCGAACTCGCCTCAGGACTCCTCCCTCCCCCCCCCCCCCCCCAACTCCAAATCTACAATGTAAAGGGTTTTTAGTTGTGTCATTAATGTCCGATGTGTTTTTGTCTGCAACCATGTATCTCTGCACTTACTGTATAGGATTTTTCTGTACTTTGTTAGTATGGTTTTAGGGGAATGCATAATACAAGCTTTGCTTTATAGCTTCCCCTCCATTTTCAACATTACTTGATAAATACCATGTATCTAGGCTCCTTGATATATTGTGTTAGTATTACATCTTTATATTCAACCGGCATGTAAAATATGGTGGTATATTGATTCCTTGCGAGACGTTTAGTGAACTCAGTATATTGTTGAGACTTTTTTGAGACAAAATGAAATATATAAGAAATTGTGTTCAACATCGTAAGGTTTATGAATATTAAATGCTCATATATGGAGAGGCCCCCTATATATTGTAAGTGACACCCAACATATTGCACGTGCAACACTTTATGATAGCGTATATAGGTACGGGAAATACAGTAAATTTGTTCTATATTTCCATGCATATGTTTTGCCATTCATACAGTACATAAGCATAAGAATGGCGGCCATTTTGAATAAAAAAATGAGCTTTAAATGCTTAATGAACCTATATGAAATGAAAATTCGCTTGCAAATGCAGATGGAGGAACTCTAGGAACAGAAATGTACAAAGTTTGGTGGAATCATTGGTCATATAATGCACATTACTGTGTTTATCACGGCCGAATTAGCATATCTGGCGGCCATTTTGGATTTTTGCATTTTGCCGAAAATGCTCAAGGTTACGCGAGTGGCATCAATCGGATTTGGAATCAGCACCCTCGAATTGACAAGAAACCATCAAAAAACATTGTATATATCAAAAAACAAGGTTGGGTGCCTGTCAGGATATGACATATTTTGTATTTGTCACGTAATAAATTGTCTCATTGTACTACAATGGTACTGTGTATTAGGTAGCTCATGTAAGAAATTGATGTTATCGCAATGGACAAAAGAAGCGCAGCTTTAAAGACAGGAGCTTGCATCAAAATAACCATATAAGGAGATGTTGCGATGCACAATCAAAGTAAAAGAGAGTGATTTGGAATTAAATGTTTTGGGGATGAGTAAACCCTACATGACGTCAAAATACGAGGAAAGGGTATCCCTGGTAGTATGCCTCATACTATCTGGTATGTGGACGTCATTCACGACGTCAGACACAAGTTTCTAGCTAAGTCACAACAGGACCACTTCAAAGAATTTTGGTTTCCGTGGACAGGAAGTGATGACGTCAAGCAGGGGCTTGACCAATGCAAAATGAGATACTCAGGAAAGTTTTGACAGACAGAAAACGCCAACCAATAAGAAAAGGGGGCAGGACTTCTATGAAAACTTTCTAGGAAGTCACTTGACTTCAGTTAATTAATTTTACATGGAGACCTATGGTCCAACAAATGTATAAATATGCAGTGTTTGGGCATGAAATTCAGATGCCACATTATTTGCGGAACACTCAGGACCAGGCTACGGTACTTCGAGATTGCGAAGTTAGAGTAGCAGAGTGTTATTTGGAATCAGTGTGATTCAGGGATTGTTGCATTTCGGCTTGGACAGCCTGACCGTCCAGCAGAGAATCTAGGAGGATTCGAGTGTAAACACCAACAACTGTTGTAAGTACACGATCATTTAATTGAAGTTGTTTATGCCATGTAAGTTCCTATGTAATTCCCGATATTGCATTGTATGTGTGATGTTTGTATGTCAAACCGAACTTTAATTGCATTGTGAAAGAAATAGAGAATGAGAACAACGCTTAGATTTTAATGGGCTGATTAATCACCCCTATTCAACAATGAAAGATAATGATCCATGGTGAAACATTATTATGGAAATTATGTGTGGCTAATCAATGTTAATATGATGGAATATATAATTACATGTTTTGTTAAAGTTATATGAATTGAATCAGGAATAACCAAAGACCAGAAATTATAAGGGAGGTATCATGTTATTAAATTAACAGGGTGTTTAGGGTTCCAGGGAGAGAGCCACCGTTTAGGGTTCCAGCGAGGACCAAGTTTAGGGCTGCAGAGAGAGCCACAGTTTGCGGTTCCAGAGAGGACCAGAAGTCAGGGGAGACGACCCGCTACTTCAGGCAGGGCATCGTCGACAACCTAGAGCAACCAAGCACGGGAGCTTCTAGAATAAACCACCGAGCAGAGCAACCAAGCTCAAGATCAAGTGGAATTGGATATCTGTATTCAAGTTTGTACTATGTTATTGTTGTAAACTACAGTAAACCTCGCATGAGTCGAAGCTCTCGGGACTGACAAAAATGCGTCGACTTAAGTGAAATTCGACTCTCGCGAGAGTCGATTTTTTTTCGACTCACAGTTATGTACATGTAGTATAGGACATTTGCATGCATGTGTGTGTGTGTGTGTGCGTGCTTGTGTGTGTTTGCATTCAAATTTGTCTGTTCTTGAAGATTATGTTCTTAATTTGTTCTAAATTGAACATGGAATTTGTATCAATACTAGTACCTAGTAGTTAAACGTAGTTCGCTGAGAATGTCTGCGCTAATGTGGCAATGTGCATGTGCTATGTCTATGGTGCAACATAGGTAGCCATCTCTGTCAACCTACCCTGAGACAAACACTCTCCCAGGCCCATCCTACCTCCATTGAACAAAACTGTACAGCCAGCTGGGCACGCACAAACAAGCTCCACCCACTTGGCCTGTCACTAAAATATTAAAGCAGCGATTGGTTGACCAAGGAGTTCTGGCTTGACATGGATAAAGTATGGATGTGCTGTGTGTATGGATAAAGTACATGGATCGATGTGCTGTGTGTATACATACATGTGTATGTACTCGACATGCGTGCAGAGCGGTACGGTGAGTGTGCATGCTTACCTGCAGCAGGCCAGGGACGGGGTTCTGCGACATGCCGATTATTTTGTTCTCCTGTAAATGTAATGAGAATGCCAGACAAATCTTCTTCGGCTCAGGTGATGTAAACTACGTGTATTTTGTACAAAAGGGACTGACTGTTTTACTTCGACACAGCCGAAATTCGACTCTCGTACTTCGGCTTATCCAAATATTTCTTAGAGAAAATACATAGGGAAAAATCGGGACTTTTTATTTTGCTTCGAGTTAAGTGATTTTCGACTCACTCGACGTCGACTTATCCGAGGTTTACTGTACCACAATTTGAGACCAGTATAATAAATCTTATTGATTGTTACATTGTAAGAACACTGTGTGATTGACTACTTATTTCGAGGCACTGTAGTTGCACAAGTCGAAAGAGTTGAATGAGTGAATGGTCTGCTAACAATCTGCTGCATTTAGAGAAAGTCAACCTTTGACTATAGAAAAGATCCCAGTCGCAGGGAGGACTTTCGTTCCCCACATTCAGAGGAATCTAGCCTGGACTACATCCGAGTGATAGCACCATCGTAAATGTCGGACAATCGGTATATTTATCAACCATCCTTATGAACTTATTTCGCAATTTATATTGAATATTTTTTTGTGAGTAACACGGGGAATATATCAAACATTTTCGTTTGATTAATAATTTCATCGGTTGTTATGATTACTATTCGGGACCGTTTGTTATTTACATAGCAACCACTTCTGTATTATTTTGTGAGTGTGGCTACCGTCATGTACAATGTATTTGAACTTTTATGTCTTTGTGAGTGCCGTCTGTTTGTGGATCGATTGTAATCACAATGTACAATGCCTTTTTTATTGAGCCTGTCATGATTTTCAGCTGTAATATTTTAAGGAATTCTTTGAATTTCATATGTTCCGCTGTTCTTCTTCTTCTTCGTCTTTCGTATGAGAGTATGTTCCGCTGTTGATGTAGTCTCAAAAAATACGAGCGTTTTTCATTTGTCTTTTTCTGATTTAGCCTTTCAAATTGCGATGTGGACAGTGTGCTCTGGTATCGAGCTCCGGACACCTCTATCAATCGGGCGCCGGGGTCGATATCGACAGTGCCGACTGCGTGCTCCGAATGAACAGTGCCCCCGTCATCGGCTGGACAGAGGACGTGGGCTCCCGAACCGACATCCGGATCATCAGCAACCGTAATATTCCTCGCGTGTTCCGAAGCCAGAAGTTTCGAAATGAGTTCCTGTTAGACAATGCAACAAGAGCTTCGTACATCGTCGTACCATGGCTGTACGAAGCGGAGATCAATATGAAAAAAGACAGGACCGTCAGAATAGCCAGAGGATTAAATAAAAAATATCCAATCGCGAAATTCGTTTTTCTGACAAAGGAAAAACACAACGAATCAGAAACAAGGTTTCTGCTTGACACTGGAATGCGAAGGTTAGTGGATTTGGATTTTAAGTCCTGCGTGTCAATTTGAGATTCGGAGACTTGCATAACTTCGTGAACTGTGTGATATGTGATGCCGATATTCTCTTGTTTTGTTTCCACTATCAAATCAAAGTTTGGTCAGCTTAAAGGGACTGTACAGTACTGGTTGAGGTGGGGATTCATGTTTTGAACATTCCTAAGTGAGATAATGAGAAACCTCTTATGAAATATGAAAGAGCATGTAATTCTAAGAAGGATTCAATGTTTATTAAATGAAAATTGGTTTTCAAGTGGCTGAGATATCCAAAAAAGGTGATAATAATAAAAGGCGACAGGCCATGCCTTTTATTAGGATCTCTTTCTTTCACCTTGTTTTTGGATATCTCGGCCATTTCAAAACCGATTTTCATCAAATAAACTTTTGATACCCCTTAGAATTGCATGCTCTTTGACATCTCATAGAGTGGTTTCTGAATATCTCACAAAACGTTAAAAGCTAAACCCTCACCTCGACCAGAACTGTACACACCCTTTAAAGGCATAATTCACCATTTGCAGAAGAAAACAGCATTATATATAGTGTTTCAAAACAGTTCTAACATGTGAGTTGGGGATAGAAACAGCCAATAAAAATTTAAATCCATATAATCAGTGTTAAGCATTGTTAAATACAATAAATGTGAACAAGAGTTACAATAAAAAATAATGTTGCCAGACTAAACCGTACAGTTATGGTTTAATGAGAAAAATTCTGATATCTCCTTAAAATTTAGGCTTTTTTGCAAAAAATTGTATATGGTATATGGTGCCAGTATTGTTAATACAAAGCTCTTGTTCTTATGTTTTGCAATGATTCTTTTTTTTTCTCACTTGAGACGTTGGAAAGTTTACCTTTCCGTGCTTCCTGTTGAATTAGTTTCACTATTCTGATGCTTCTCTAAGTCATAATAATATGCGATAGGATTAAAAAATACCAACTTTTTAATTACACCGTAACCTAGTAGGCACCCACCGTTTATTTCCCCATTATGATAATTGTATTCTAATTATCTCCTGTTAAAGGACAAGTTCACCTTCATAGACACGTGGGTTGAGTGAATGCAGCAATATTAGTAGAATACATCAATGAGAGTTTGAGGAAAATCAGACAACCCGTTCAAAAGTTATGAGTTTTTGAAGTTTCTGCTCAGTCACGGCTGGATGAGAAGACTACTATAGCTTGTGATGTCATATGAGTACAACTACTAGTATACAAAGAAAGTATATAGAAAATTCAAGATATTTTCACTTTTCTCACATAATTAAAGAACACTCGACTTCTCTCTTTCAGAAGTCAGGGGGAATAATATTACCCCTAACATAAGTCAGTAACAAGTCGAGGAAATGTGCACTTTATTCAAAAAGTCAAGTTTTGCGAAATTCTCTTTTTATTTTCCTTATATCGTTGTACGCATGTGACGTCATACACTGTAGTAGTCTTCTCCTCCAGCAGTGATTGCACAGATACTTTAGAAATTCATAACTTTTGAACGGATTGTCTGATTTTCCCCAACCTTTCACTGATGTGTTCTACTTACATTGTTGCCTTCATTCAGTCCACATGTATTTGAAAGTGAACTTGTCCTTTCATGAAATATTCATTTGAAAATGTTGTTAAGCCCGGGCACGTTACTATGGGCCCTACAGTAAACTGAGAAATCAATATTCATTTTTTTTTTGTTACACCTATTAGTTTCATATCTCGATTTCAATTGTAATAGCAACAGTAAAGTAAAAATTTAAATTTCGATAAATCGCATAATTTTGCTGTACATGCTTAGAGCAAAAAAAAAAAACCTAATCATCTCAAAACAATACAATACAATACAATACAATACAATACAATACTATACAATACAATACAATTGGATCATTTATATCTCTATTAGCTCTCTTACACAGTCAATGACAGCTATTTTCCTTTTTCAGAAGCACATTGTGATGTCGCACGTCTGCATGAAATTCTAAAGTTATTCGAAGTTGTTTCTTTTTTATTTCTGGCAATTTCTTCCTTTAACTAATCGTTGCCACAATAGTTCAATGCACACATAAACCGCACTCTTTTGTACTCTGTTTGAAGTCTAAACATTACCGATGTGAAATCTAACTTCTGAAGGTATTCTTATTGACTTTTTCCACGATTTATTCTTTTTTTTCAATGACAATGTAACACCGTCCTCTATCATGGATATACTCATACCACTCCTCCTCTCTGTTTGCTTTGTTCCTTCTTTACGTTATTCTCTTTTTTATGTTCTTCTTTCACATCCCACACACCTCTTCACCTCTGAATTATGATTGGTTCACTTTTTTTATTTTCCTGCGAATTCCTTCTCCATTCATTTCATGCTCACTTTTTTTCCCTGTCAGCAGTTGTCATGGTTGTTGCTCCTTTTAATCTTCTTCATTCTTTTTATCAACATTTTCCAAGTATCTTTTAAATTTAGCCTTATAAATGTCTTTCTACCTTTCTCTCTTTTTCTTCTTTTTCCATTGCTGTCTTTATCCTCATCGCCGCCGTCATCATGGGGACATAGAGCCGAGTTGAACACGTGGTTCAGCACGGGCTTCGTTTCAATGGCTTTTGCACTCGACATCTGCCAACGCGTCCATGTATACGGCCTACCAAGCAGCGACTACTGCAGGTACATAAGAATACTGTTTCCCTGTTTTGTTTTGTTTTTTTGTTTTTCTGAGTGAGCACTGCAGTACTGTAAACTTTCCAAGCCAGACGATATTAATGTACTCGTTTTGTGGATGGTACAAAAAGAAATGCCTATAGACCAGCCTTTATCTTTTAGCCAGCCCGGGCGTAATTCCATTCCAAACCATAAGTAATCAAATTGAGTTCAGAAAGAAACTGGACATACGAACACGCTCACTTAGGCCTTGCGTCTACTTGGACGCCGACAAAAAATTAGGAAAGGTTGCAAGTCACAGCAAATTGTCATTTCGGCATTCTTTCGGCGTCAGATGCAGAAAAAAGCGTGCAAACTATCGTTTCATGGGATATACTGTACTACAAATCTCTGCGTATTGACTGCAGACATACCAGGGAGCGAATCAGTTGGGATGGACGCAAAATGATACGGAAAATGGCCTGTCATTCAGGGGCTTGTGCTGAACTGTAAATTATGCCGAGTTAAACTGGAAGCAATGCACATTTATCATTTCACAAGTTCATCTCGTTTCATGTCGCAGTGAATGTGATCAGGTCAAACCGGAGGCGGTTTAAAGGCCTATACGATAGAACGTGTGGTTACTGTATCACCTACATAGTGCAATTAGATGAGCACAATTTTTTGGCTGTGAAAAACTTTATTTTAATTGTATTGTTCGTATTATCGTCTTCTCAACAGTCGTCATAATGACTCACGTGTGCCTTATCATTACTACAACCCGATTGGAAAGGGCGAGTGCAGATATGAAGGTTTTCATGATAGAAAGGTTTCAGGACACAGATTCTCAGTAGAGCGTGCAATATTTGCACGATGGTCGCTCCAAAACAACATCATGTTCCACTACCCTTCGTGGGCAGCCACTTCACAAAACCTCTCGGAACCTCTCGATACGGATTATCTTCGAAAGTATAAAAACGCGATGCAACAAAGAAACAACACGGAGAAGAGAGAAGGCACTGAAGAGGCACAAAATATTCGGAATGGAGGGGCCTCGAACGGAACAGTGCCAGGGCCGTCCAGCATACGGCTCTTGAACAGTACCGGAGGAAATTAATAGTGAAAGAGAATACGCTCCTGAACTAAACATTTCCAGGCGAGCATCAATGGGTGACATAACGAGAAGACTTGAAAGGATGGGTACCGGTACTTGATCACATCACCTGTCTTCCCTTCTACTATAATTTGACATTATTTACACAAGTTTGGGTCAACTGTTCACATTTCTATCTTTTCACAAATTCAGTTTTAAATTTCCACCAAACTCCAAACAGGTATTTTCGCTAGGATGACAGAAAACATATATATTTGTATAAATGAGTACAATGCCCTACTTGTGGCCTCCCAGGGGGCCCCAGAACCCCGAAATTTAAAAAAGAAAAGAAAAACCTTCTATAAAATCACAAATAACATTCAAATGTATAATAATGTTTATCAAGGAGTGTACATCTAAGTTTGTTTATGGCCGATCCAGAAATGCCCCATCCCCCCCCCCCCCCCCCCCCTTTGGACCAGGACCAGTTTTCACATTTTAATCTTCTTTTTCAAAGTGCATGGTCAAATTTTCTACAAACTTGCCAGGTATTATTGCCAGTGCCATAGGTTATAAAAATAGATGCCATACCCTCCAAAAGGTCACCAACATCACCCAAAGTTTGCTATGTTCTTCTTGAGTACGTGTAGGAGTTCCCAAGACTGTGTAGGTAGGTAAACTTGCAATACTTAAGTGAGCATGAGACCCCCAGTCTCTTGTTTTGACGGAGATACAGGTACAATTTTGTAGGTAATTTTAGTGTCATTATCAGGATAAGACAAATCTCGCCTACTGGCATCTCGCGATGGAGGGGGGGGGGGGGGGGTACCCTCTTTACTTATATGACCTATAGGGGTCTTTTAAATTAATATGTTACATTTGACTGATATACAAATGTATTGATATAAAGTAGATTAAATGTAACTCCAAAACACTGTACTTGATTCTGATTACCTGACAGCAAGTTACATTTGATTTTAATGTTTGACTACAAATGTAATTTTTTTAATGCCAAAATGCTTTGATGATAGGCTGGTCCTTTAGTTTCTTTGTTTTGATATCTACAATCTCTTTCTTGCTATCGATATGAAACGGCTTCTTGCATTGTCTTTACAGCTCCAGGAATCACATTTGAAACTACTGTACATTACAGTACTTTTTTTTTTTAATCTGCAGTGGTAAGCGGGATATTACATTGAAGTACAGTGCACTCCCGGTATAACAAACACAGTTATGATGAATTTCCAGTTACAACAAAGTAAAAGTTCAAGCCGCAACATTATCCACTCTATCATGTATTTTTATTGTTTATTTGTTTGGTTGTAACAAAATTTCTAATATAATTAGAGATAATTGAAAGTCCCGAGGACTTCGTTATAATGGGAGTCCGCTGTATATAAAATGTGTGTACTAAAGTGCAGACAGTACATCTTTATTACGTCAAAGTGAGAATTTGTGACTTCTTTATGAATGATAGTCAGTAACAACAAATACGTATACAATATTTAAAGGACATTTTATTCAGCCAGTGCCAACAATTTGTACAGATAAAAACATGAAGTAGGTTTTGTGGGTCTTTGATAAAACTTGTGAAAGCATTCACATTACTCAGAAAAGCAGTTTTGATATGAAACACATTTCAGATCATTTTCATAAAACTCACTTGGAATTGAAAATGAATGGAATAATTGATGGGATTACTGTCTAAGTCATTGTTAAATATTTTGCATTGCCGACTCAGTTATAGTATGAATGCATTTACCAATAAGGTGAAAGCCCATCCTGTTATACTGCATACTTGTACAGGGGATGTCTAGTTGATGCACGAAATTCATCCCAACATTTACCCTCAAACATAAAAACTGCAGAATAGTAGAAAAAAGGCAAGAAAGATACACATACCAGCACACACAGAGACCTGAGTCAAACCACCTAATGCTAGTACAAAATACACTAGGGCAATACTGTATCTTCATACTACCCTCTTTAAAAAAATTGAGTGAGGATTATTACTTGTACATGGTAGTTGAATTAGAATTTGGGCATTGTTCTTTCTTTTTTGCTAAAGTGGACTTCAAAGAGTCAGTATGAATGTGTGCAATGTCCTATTATAAATTACAGGAAAAGTGAAAACTGGAAAATTTGATTGCCATAACAACTGTTATTTGCTGTCTTGCTTTGATGGGGGTTTCCATCCAATGATAATGCATTTTCCAGTGGGTCAGTCTGAGATCTTCATACCAAGACAGCAAGTGATTTAAAAAGACATATAGTTTGGTTCCTTCAAGGAATCACCTTCTTTCATTCAAATCTCAGCTTCTACAAATTTGCATCATAGGGAGTGAGGTATTACCCTCTTCCCCGCCCCCTTCCCCCCCCCCCCCCCCGAAAAAAAAAAATTTATATATAATGAAGAAAAATTAAATACATGTAATAAGATGCCTACAAGAGAAAATAGCTGAAAATATCAGTACATAAAATGAACCAAAAAAAAGAATACAAAAATGGCCTGAACATTACTCTCCCATCCATTTTGGCAGTCAAATCATTGTTACATAGTAATTGAATCCTTTCTCATTTGCATTCTATATGTCTGGTTTTTGTACTTACAACTCATTTGTTTTTTGTTTGTTTTCAGGTACTGTATGTCCAGAATAGTTACACAGATGTATATCATAGCACATGGAACTTTGCCAGTTAGTCTTACAACAAATTTGATGTGAATTGCAAAGAGTGCTGCATTTAGAAATTAAAAGGATAATTTATATGTTGGTGTCAAAACAAACATCTTCTTTGTGACTTTGTTGCTATTTCAGTGGTTTGCAGATAATTATGTAAACAAATTTTGATTTGCACATCACTTAAAGGGAAATCCAGTCCAAATATAAAGTCTGATAAAAAAATAATAAAATCTTATGAGTTCAACGGTAAAAATTAGACTGAAATTAAATGAAAAATAAGGAAGTTATGACATTTTGGTATTTTGCTAATTTCTGCAAAACAGTTCTTGTAGAGAGGATATGAATATAATGCAAATGAGTGAGTTAACCATGTCATAGCCTCACAATTTCCTATTGATCGTGTACAAAAAATGATGAAAATTCAATGTTTTGTCATTGAAGTCTGAAACATGATTTTATTCCTGGGTGAATAACTTCAGAATAGTGATCAGTTAGATATACAACCTGTACCAGGATTTAAGCCTTGGGCATAATTGCGTTTGAATGAAAAACTGGAAATTTCAAAATTTTATCTGAAAACTATAGTTTATGGCAAGATGTGAGGTGACAACATGCTTACTTTCCCATTTGCATATTCATATTGACCCTTCAAGAACTGTTTCCTGAAAACTTAGCAAAACTTCAAAATGTCGTAACTTTCTTATTTTTCACCCGATTTCAATCAAGATTTTACTGTTGAACTCGTAATATTTTACTCTTTCTGATCAGACTAACTTATATTTGGATTGGATTTCCCCTTTAGAATTACAACTGAAATTACAATTGCTTGTACTTTAAAAAGCAACACATCCATCTTGAGATAGCTTGCTATGGTTTTTGCCATCAGTGATTTTTAAATGTACAAAGTCAGACTAGAAAATGATAATAATTTTAATGTGATTTTCTACTGAAAGTCTGTACGCTTTGGTTTTGCCTATTACATTTGTTTTTGCAACTGATTGACAAATTGCCCTACATCGACGTAAATAAGCACTGAATTGATCAGTGTTTTTTTTTAGTAGCCATGATAAAAAATCATGGGCGTACATACTCGAGCAGGATTCGAACCTACGACCTCCTGATCATTGGAGAGGCGTCATCTCCACTAGACCACCGAGCTTTCGCCTGAAAGCAAGTGTTGGTTCTAATCCGTATAGCATGCAGCGGGTACTGCTACCGATGCCTGTCCAGTGATCAGGAGGTCATAGGTTCAAATCCTGCTCAAGTATGTACGCCCATGATTTTTTATCATGGCTACTACTAAAACACTGATCAATTCAGTGCTTATTTACGTCGATGTAGGGCAATTTGTCAATCAGTTGAAATGAAAACATCTCGACGGAAGAAATTCATGAATTTGAATACATTTGTTTTATCTCTTGGGGATGTAACTTAAGTTGAACTGTTATTTTACTATGGGTCTTGCCTCTAGTAACTTTGAAATGTACACAGACTGTAATAATGTTACATGATTATCAACAAGTATGTATACCTTGGTTTTGCCTTTGCATTCATTTTATCTCTTGGTGGATATCATTGTAACTGAACAGCAGAATGCAATCAAAAATATTCTTTGAAAAAAAGATCACTGCTGGTGCACAGACCATGATGCTTCCATTCCTTTTGTAACTTTGTCATTAACTCCATGATCACAGTGAAGACCAATTTAATCACATACCTCACATCATGGTTTGAATCACTATCATCGATAAAATATTGTAAAAGTGGGTATTTTCACAGGACTAATTTTTCCCACTCCGGCGGGTAGGATGATCGAGTTTTGCATGTTTTACATTCCGCGGAAGTTAGACATCAACTAGAACCAATCTACTAGATCATATGGCACCCAAAGATATGCGTGCACTTTTATTTTTGCGCTCGTTTCTGGTTTCGTGAAAATTTTAACACCGTGGAAATTTCCACTTTTATAGTAATACAAACTGCTAGAATTCCTTGCACAGGATTTTTTTTCAATGTATAACAAAGCCACATGATGCTGACCATGTCAAATTCTGCAAGGCCATCATTAGTCCCAGTGCACAGCATTTCCCCTGTCTGGATCTCCATAGTGACGTATGCTCATTTGTTCTATCTGTCTCTGCTCACGTCTCAGATGGACATAGAACTTGATCACATCAGGATGGGCACGTACACAGCTAGCCTCAAAGTCCAGTACACGTAGTCCTTGCAAGCTAGTAGCCCTAGAGAGGGCGACATAGGCCTGGCCACATTCAAAGACTCGAGACAGAGATATTTCCACACAGTCCAACGACATTCCCTGAACAGGTTGAAGAGTTTGGAAAAGGGTGACATGAATACTAGTACATGAGAATTCCATTTAATGTAGAGTATTTGTAGTAAGTATCAAATTTTGGTCCACAACAGTGTAGATTTCCACATCTTCAGCTGGTGAGTTAACAGGCCATGCATGTGCAGATAAATGAAGCATTACATATTGGTAATAACATCCACACCATCAATCAAGACCGTTTGTCCTGCCCATTGTCAAGATCACACAATGATATTCATTTTTCCTGGCATTTTTAGCCCATTGAAGACGAGTCCTGAGTATACTCGGTCAGGTTTCTATGGGGAATACATATCAAAGGAATATCAGCTTGTCCTCAGTGGGTTAATGCATGACAGCTGCACTGAACAATCCAACAACTTCTTTTCAGAAAGACAAACTAACATGACACCTACAATTCAATTTCAGCAAAGGGAATGAGGGGGATCATTGAGTTGTTGTTGAGGACAGCCTACATCTAACATTTATCAATTTTGGTGTGCAGTAGTACTACACCAGGAGTTGGCAGTACACCAACAAATAGAGTAAATTTAATGAATAGATTAGAATCAAACATACAGAATCATAGAATTCCGTCAAAATCAGCCATAAATAAGAAAGCTGTGGAATGTTAAGATTTTGGATGTCTTAATTCAACAGTGACTGTGGTAAGAATTGTAGAATTTGCAAATTAGATGCCACTGACATATACACACATATTTTTGTTGCACATCCCATTTTAGTATGAAATTGTGAAGGAAACAACCTCTTGCATCAAATGTGTGCGCTACAACAATCTAGAAACGCTATTTTAGGGAAAAGGTTGTAGTTGCTAAAAAGTTGACAAAATAAATATGATTTTTAAGACATTGCGTGCACAAACCAATGGAAGCACTGTTAGTTGATGGCATGATTTTAGCTTAACTCTATAGTATTACATAATTGCAACTTCATGTATTGATATTATTCTGTGCAAACATGTGCAACTGAATCTCCCAGTCTTTTTGTTGAATGTCTGATTTGCTGAAATGTCTAGCATTGCTTCTGATATGTCTGTTCATGCACTGAGCTGACTTACTTGACTCTTGTGAATGGAGATAGCCCAGGCCAGCTTGAGAGGAAGCTGTCTTCTGGTCAGAATGATCGAAGGTCCGACGCAGACTGACCAACGCTCTGGACGGATCACCACCTCCAGGCCGGACATGAATCTCACTTTCGGGTTGCCTGAGATGTGGCCAGACAAAATCAAGGTCTGTTTGTAAAGTTTGATGGGCAGTATACTATCAACCACAAGGATTTGAGCTACACGGTGGACTCCCGTTATAACGAAGTCCTTGGGACCAGCAGTTTTCTTTCATTATATCGAAATTCGTTATAACTGAACAAATAAACAATAAAAATACAAAGACTGGATAATGTTCCAGCCTGAAATTTTACTTTGTTGTAACCGGACTACAACTTTGACATAAATCAAAAACAATAATTGTAAATTGATACACTATGCACAAAGTATTGATAGAAATATAGGTCTTGCCACATATTGCCTTCTTTAATTTTTTTTTGTGTGTGCATTAATGGTTTTATCTTCATACATACATTATGTATTATCAATGTCTGAGATTTAGATGAACACATGTGTTGTATTTTCAAACATTTCTCCTTTTCACAATAGCAACATAAATAGGAATATCAAAAAGTTTTAGTTGGTTTTCTGTCACTATGCTATCCTATCAAAGGCTTTATAAAACGTCATGTCAAGTTCACCTTGCATTCCAGCTTCAAAGCCAGTGACCACACCCCTGGCACCGTTAACGAGGCCTCGCTGGACATCTAGGTTCTTGGCAAGCATCACCTTAGAAGGAAGACAAGCATAAAAGTTGAAAAAAACAAGAATAGATTTCTGATGGATAATTCTATATATCTATGAAAAAAATATATACATAATGATAATATAATATAATAATATCATATAATATATATAATAATATATAGCAAGATATAATGATATATAATAATACATAATAGTATAATATAATATTATATTATATATATATATATATGTATATAAAATAGCATACATACTTATGATACAGTCCGGCAGTGCATGACAAAAGTTATAGTGCACGTAAAATATAACGATTGCCAATGATAACCCACTATCGATTTGATATCGGTTTTTGCTCCCTCATTTCAATCATCGAGTACTGAATTCCGCACCATACAATGTATCGACGCGATTGCGCCACAATCACGATACCTTTTTTCGATACTATCGTTATTATCGAAGTTTGATCCGTCGCTGCCAGCAACTATGTAGTACTGTAGTGGGGGACTCGACTAGTTCGGCGGTAGATTTAAACATGGAAGCTGAAAACAACAGGTTCGCTACTCTAACAGAGACTGATCTAAGCGACATCTTGGACAATAAGGACGCAAAGAAAACTAAAGATGTCATAAAATACGCGCTTCAAATTTTGGAATCGTACTGCTCGGAAAAAGGAATTGGCCTGACGGATGTTGAAAGCAAGTCAGCCCAAGACTTGTGCCGCTTTCTGCATACATTTTACGTGGAGGTGCGTAGGGGAAATGGGGAACTATACGCTAAGCGCTCTCTGATCACACTTCGTTATGGTCTTCAGCGACACTTTCAACAAACGCTTGACGTAAACATTTGTAGCGATGGTGACTTCAAAGGTGCAAATGATATGTTTAAAGCTGTGCTACACAAAGTGAAAGAGGCTGGGAAAGGATCCGTACGGCATAAGGACCCTATCACCAACGAAGATATGTCAAAAATCAAATCTTCACCTGCCGTCTCACCTACGACACCAAGGGGTCTCCAGAATAAGGTTTTCTTAGATCTAATGTTGCATTTCTGCAACAGGGGATGAGAAAATCTCCGCAACATGAACAAGGGAGATTTTGCTGTCACAACTGACTCTTCGAATCAAAGGTATGTGTATCTGGCTAGAGACATGAAAACCAAGAATCACCGTGGGGAAGGGCTTGATGACGAACAAAGTCAACAAGGTCGTATGTATGAGACCCATAAGGATGACTGCCCCGTTGAATCTTTCGTGAAATATGTCTCACACCTACATCCACACTGTGATGCATTGTGGCAACGACCAAAAGCAACCACAAGGCCTGGCCATCCATGGTACAATTCTCCCGTAGGTGTGAATACTCTTGCGAACAAAATGTCGTCTATTACTGCAGAAGCGCATTGTTCTAAAGTGTATACCAACCACTGCCTTCGGGCAACTTCAATTCACAAACTCGATAATGCTGGATTCGAAGCACGCCATATTATAATGGCAATCTCCGGGCACAAATCTGAGACAAGCATAAAGCATTATTCTCGAGTTGAGGAAGAGCAAAAGCGACGAATGAGTTTGACCATTTCTCGGGTCCAGTCGACGCCTACAATGCTTGCCACAAGCACGTGCTTGAATCCGGTTGCGCCTAGACCTGGTCCTACTCCTAGTCCTACTACTACTAACGTTAGCTCTGTCGCTCGCAGATCTAGGCCTACATCTAGTCCTAACGTTACGGCTGGACTCGCGTCACCCCACACTTCTCCTATCAACATCAGTTCCAACATAAGTACTCACCAGCAACTTCATTTTCATGGATGCAAAGTCAAAATTTATTATCAGAAGTAAACGAACAAACTCAATGACGATGTGATGGGCATGGTCTCATAGGCCTAGAACTATGCCATTATGGAATTTCACGTTTGGATCTTGTGTTCGGTGTTCCAGAGCGTTAATTACGTGTTAACTGTTGACTGTTAAGAGTTTCTACTGTTACTTCCGGATTTTGTCTACACAGCTTGAAAGAAACTGGTATTGGTAAGTGATCTGGACTTCCCTATTTCTACCTATTTTTATAATTCACCTGGGTATGTATGCTATTTTATATAACACATAGTGCATGAGTTCTTCTTGCACTATAACAATACAAGCACCTCCAAATTCTGAATTTGCCCTCAGGCAGTTATATTCAATTCGGCCTGCGGCCTCATTGAATATAACTGGCCTTCGGGACAAATTCTGAATTTGTCGGTGCTTATATATTGTTATAGTGCATTCAGCCTCATGCACTATATATATAATATGTCAAATGTGTCCTCCTTTTCCTTGTTTGAATATTGCACATTTATAAACACTCATAGGAATTAGTGTGGTGACATTTTCTGCCTTTTTTTTCCCTTCTGGTAGCAGAAACCAGTTTCTAACCTGCTTTGTTAATGCCCGCTACTCTAATTGCCATACATTTAACTTGAGAACTGTAATTATAAGAAGCACCACTGCATGCTGATGTACATACAATTTGTACCTAATTGTCTTCCTTTTGTCAGTATGTCAGTGGGATATGTTGAAAACCACTGCACAAAAGGTGGAAGGTTAAAACCTTTACTTGCCTCACAAAATCGCTCAAATGTAGTCTGTATACGACATCTCTTATCTGCTTTTATAAGCATGACAGGTGGAAATCTGGGATTCATCTCCAGACTTACTGAATAACAAGGAGATGACGTCCAATGGTTTGTACTTTGATAGAGAAAAAGTGCGACAGATTCTATGAGAAATTTGCATCATTGGAGACTTAAATAGTGTGATTTGAGAGCTGAATTCAGCATTATTTACTTTTGTAGTATGTAGTGCCAGGTAAGATTCCTTTCTGTGAGATAGCTTCTTCATGATAAACATATGACTGCTATCTCAATTCTCTGTCATGACAGCTTGTATAAAACAAAGTGTGTTCCAGAATTTTTGGTGAACCACCTCAGGGTCAAGGAAATGCCTTATCCTGTCACTTTCCTATTTTACACGGTATTCTGTCTCAGGCTCAGTCTACGACATTTACACATTGTATATAATTGAAGGGGTTGGTGCAATAGTGCTAACACACAATTTGGTCAAAATTGAGTTACATGCATTTTCATAATCCTTATCCTTCACCCTAACCTCCGTGAAAATATCATATTTGAATTCAACCAAAACGATGGTAAAAAATGCATGCATTCATGTTTTATTAATGTACAATGTATGGACTTTCCAAAGATTCAACAGCGATTATCTCAAAATGACTATTGTGTGGGTTAGCACTATATTGCACTGACCCCTTCAATTGTTAGTTGATGCCAGGAAAACATCACTTAGGGGGGTTCAAAAAAGCAAAAATGAATCACCAAGAAGGGGGACACTTTTCTCTCAGACTCACTTACAGCTATGCGGCTCATGGATGATGCTCTGCATCATTATTAGGTTAAATCCCCGCCCCCCCCCCCTCCTCCTTGAGTAGCAAAAAGCTAGATCTGCCCCTGTCATGTACCCACCAGAGTTGATTAAATTAGATTTTTTCTCCCCTTTCACTGTGGACATATGCAAAGTGAATAGTGTAAGGCCTACCTGGGCTCCAATCTTGAGGTCAATCCTCTGCCTGACTGGACATTGGTTGTTGAGCTGTTTGACCAAAGCTGGATCACTGTCCATCGCCTCATAGACACGCACATCACCTGAGATGACCAACACATAGACAGGACATGTATGAGAAGGGAAATACGATACCCAGTGTACTGACATTGAACTGGGATGTCAATTTGAATCTTGTCCCAGCCATCAAAGTTGGCACATTAGAAAAAGAGGCTTAACCTGTTGAGGACGAGTCCCGAGAATACTCGGGCAGGTGTCTATGGAAAATGCATGTTATAGCAAAATCAGTTTGTCCTAAACGAGCTAAATGTTCTATGTTGAGATCCAAGCCAAGAAGAATTGTGTCTTTCACAGGTCCATGCAGCAGAAGCAAAAATAAGTGTCAGCCCAGTAGTCCTCTTGTTGGGGCTCAAGATATACTTTTTTCAAGGAGTGTACAGTAATTGTACATGTATCTTCTACACACTCTAAAATCAAATGATTTGGGTGTTTGCTTTTTTTTTTTTAATATTTTTTATATGTTTTTTTTTTTAGTCATTAATCTTAACTCTTTTACTCTTGCAGGAATTGCTGCAGAATCATTAAACACTGAAGCAAGATGATAAAGAATTAAACCAACAGTGTGCTGAATTCTCTCTTTGTTCATATTGATTTTAAATACAGTATGTGTGAACTTTGCTTTCCTCTTTCTCTCTCTCTTGAATTTTCCGGGTGTTCAAACATGATAGTGGTCTTACAGTTTACCACTGGGAGCAGTGATTGAAAAAATGTTTGAGATATCACATTTGATGCATATGTGTAGGTCAGTTGTATCACAAAACATCCTACCATTTAAAAATTTCCTAATGAAGCCTAAGATATGAGGAGATATCAATTTCCTTTCCGACTAACCATAACTGTAGACAGTTTAGTCTTGAAACATTGTTATTATAACTATTGTTCACATCTTGTGTCTAATAATACTTAACATTCATTACACTGATTCAAATTTTTACATATATGTGGTTTCTATCCCTAACTCACATTTTAGAACTATTTTGAAGCACTAAACCTGGGTTTTTGTTTCATCTGCAAATGGTAAATTATGTCTTTAAAACGACAGAAAACAAAACTATATGTCAGTGACAGACTAACCCTGTAATTTGTTGAGATGCACATTGTTGAGTTGGTCTACATCTTCTTTGTGGGTGCAGAGCCTTGTGGCATGAATGCCTTCCCTGTCCACACAGTGCTTGGCCGTAGCAATCAAGCGGTCACTCACTTCCTGTGGACAGCTACAAGGAGACATAGAGAACAGAGAAAAGATTTCTTCAACTACTGTACATTGTCAATCCTGGTTGTTTGTAACATATTGCCTATTGACACTAAAAGACATGTATAAATTTCATGGGTGATGAAAGATAGGATAATTCCGATTAGACAAAGAATATCCAATTTTTCCCCTTTTTCTTAGTGATATATTGCAAGAGTGTGAGGGCATGGATACTTTGCTATCATCTCATGTGAGGAATTTTCAAAACATGTTGGTGCACATACATTATATAATCACATTGATATCAAAACACACTGGAAGTTTTACTGAAGCTATACAGCTGTCACCATGACACAATTTAAATGCAGTCTATACCACGTTTGAGTAAACCTTAAGGGCTTTTTACACTTGTAAATTTTTGCTTAGCCCCGGACCAACGGTGGGGCTAAGGGGGGGCCTTAGCCCCACCGTTGGTACGGGACTATCCTTAGCCCACTTTCTGTTTACACTCGTTTTTGCCAAAGTGGGCTAGCCCCACCAATAGTACGGTACTATCTGGCCCTGCAAAATAGCAGGGGTTAGCACCATAATTGCGGTGCTAGCACCGCAATTGCGGTGCCAAGCAAGTGAGTGTAAACAGAACGAAAAAATAATCCTGGGCTAAGCGACGGAGACGAAGTCCGACCCTCACTGACCAATCAGAAACGAGGTAATCAAGTGCTGCCGGTGCGTGCGTGTACGTGTATAGTACACAGCGTAATTATGAATATCCATGTGGTTTGGAAAGTCCGGGGCTAAGAAATACGAGTGTAAAAAGGTCAGTTTTCTCCTTAGCCCCGGACAAGAGATAGTACGGGACTAATTGGCGAGTGTAAAAAGCTGAAAAAATTGGTACGGGACTAACGATAGTCCTGGGTCAGAGAAAGTCCGGGGTTAAGAAACACAAGTGTAAAAAGCCCTTTAGTGAATCAAGCACACAGAATGATGTGGGTTTTATCCAAAAAAAAAAAGATATTTATGGAATTTCAAAGTTCTACGTGATTATGATTTTAGCTGCAACCTCATGGAAATATGATGAGGCGATGTTGTCATGACTTTTTCTGCACTCAAATCAACTCAAGAATAATGAATAGAAAACATTGTTATCTCAGCTAATTAGCACATCTTTGCAACCATCATCACTATTTGGTAAAAACATGTGAAACTTTGGAATTCCATAACTCTCTCATTTGAAGTCTGGTTTTAGTCTAAAAAAAAGAAAAGCCTCTACAATTTTGTTCGTCTGTTTTTGTGCTTCCATTCCTCATTAAAGCAAACAACAACTCGAACATGATGTGGAATAGTACTTTCAATAATGCTACACTGACAGTATAGCTCAACAACGTGAACACAAAGGCATCTCTTTCTTAACAAGACGAATTGGTTTTGACACAAGAATCTCTGCACTTCTTCCATAGATTTCATCTCAACTTACCGGCCCACCCTGATCTTCTGTAGAATGTCGATGAATGTCTGGTCCTTCTGCCGTTTGACTTCCATGAGTTCACAGTTCACCTGTACACATCGCTGCCAAGCTGGGGACTGAAAGAACCATAGATTGATCAGAAAATCTAGTCCAACAAACAAAATACTGACGGGAAATGGAAATTGAGAAAGTGATGAAAATACCTTATTGAAGACTACTAGTTTAATTGTGAGTTTATTACAGCTCATTAGACAGTTGTTGTGAAACAGGATTTGTTTACAAAGCGCTCTTTGTTGAACGTGTTTGGTAATCACAGTCAGGAATTCGGAATGTTTTAGGTATTCATGAGGACCATGTCACCGATGTATCAGAAATTAGTGTCTAGAATTAATGTAGTCCCTATTTGTGATACGTAATTTGGTATATGTAGTTGGAAAATGGAAGGTTGGATTGGTGCGTTTAGAAATAGGAGTGAGAAGAATAATTTTCATAATTTTGGGAAATTTTGTTGTAAACAGAAATAGAGAGTAGGAGGATGAATATTAGTCATTTTCCAGGGGTTGAGTTGCACATGAATGCGCCCTTTGTGCTGGTCGTATGTACTGCGGGAGATTTGGACACTTGCACTGCACACTGCACGACACACATCACTTCGCACTCTTGCACCGTAGGACATGCAACCTGCCGCAGTGGGTTGAGTCTGGCTGTTTTCTGCCTGTAATTTTTGTTCATGGGTGAGATGTTCAGCCCTCCGGTACTGGTGTTCTCATGTCTGAGGATGAGGGTTCATACTTCCAAAGAGCGAGTTGCTACCTGACTTAGGGATTTTTTTGTTTTTTTGCTAATTTACTGACACCAATAAAGTCAAGTGAACTACAATCCTGCGTCCACTCATTCATTTGAGTCCTGGGGTCTATCACCACATCATCACAGCCCCCTCTCCACCTATCCACGACAATACCATGAATATGACTTATAACTATGATAAAGATATTTGTTCATTATCTTTCACCGAGTAATTACTCAGAGAAACTGTAAATTAATCTAAACATGATGCCTCACAAGCAACCAACTCCAACATCCAAAGCACCAACAGACAGAATATCTTCTTATTGCAAAGAGAGTAAAGTATAAGTGTATTATAAGTACTCATTGATACAAAAGTTCATAGATGTATATGAGCTTGTTACCATGAAACAGAACTTCTGCTTCTCATCTTTCTTGACAACAGGTGGAAGTTGAAGGAAATCTCCACACAAAATGAGTTGGATGCCACCAAACGGCTGGTCATTACGCTTGATAGCCCTAGCCACAGCCTGAAACCAAAAACAAAGAAGAACATGGGTAGTCATCCCATCTACATACTATTATGGCTTGTTCCATTGCTTCAGGATTAAAATGACACACTGTATTCGCATGGTTTGATATCTATTACATTTACACAAACTATGCATTAAAATGCAATTCCACTTTTAAATTGCTTCAATGTACTTGTATCAAGAAAAAAGAAAATATATACAAGATGGTTTTAGTTTCACCTGAATCAGATATATGATTAGAAAACTGTATAGGATTTTATATGTTTTCACGAAACTGTGATATCAGTTCTGAAAGCCTGTATGCAAGCTAGGTAATAAGGCGATGATGGCACTGCCTGATAAGTACATGTAGCTGGCATGTGTACTGACTGAGCATTTTGCATGAAAACAATTATTATCAATCCAAAGTTTGACATCTCTTACAGAAAAAAAAAAAGTTCCTCATCAGGTACTATCCATAACAACCCTTTCAAAAAGCTTGCAAAATGCATGCACAAAATCAATGCCAAAATTCATATCAACAATGTCAAGAATATGCAAGAGAGGAATAAAGGCTCTAAGCAAGGGTAGACAAGCTTGAAGGATAAAGGATGGATCCAGTGTAGAAGATAATGCCAGGAGACTCATCTACGGGGAAAAATGACACTTACCTCCAACTTGGTAAAGAAGTTGCCATCAACCATGGAGATCTCGTCCACGATGAGATGTTTACATTTCCTCCACTGTTGTCTTCTAGTGGGTCTAGAAGCCAGCTCTATGCACTGCTGTAGGGTGCCAGCACCTGAGCCCATACCTGGTGGGTGGCAAAATATTCAACATGTTTTCTGGCTGTATTAAAAACACTTACACACAGCACACATATGGTCAGTTTCACGGTAAAGGGTGTAACTTTCAATTTTTAGCCTTTTGGCCCACCCTGAACACATAGATTTACAGATCTCAAAGATTTTTTCCCATGTGAGTCACCTTATGAGTAGCCACCTTGGGTAGCATAATCAGGTCCAGGTATTGATGCGTTTTGTTTTGACAGTCACATACGTACCCTAAAAATGACTATTTTGTTGCATTGAAATTTATATAACATTTTTGAAATGTTTATAATTTTCTACAGCAACTGCAGAGATCTGATTTTTTATGTTAAAAGCATAGTTGTATGGTCAGTTGAAATGACCAAATTAGTTTGGTTTGCATCTGGCCCTTTGTTTTAGAATACTATGACTTCAAATTTGAGGTTTCGGAGGCTTCATTTTCCGTTAACAATCGTTTACAAACTTTGATGGACAGTAATGATCAATGGATGTGTTTTGGTTACTTTCTTTTATGCTGAAAATAGTAAGGTACAGCTAAACTTTAGACTTACATCAAAGTTTACTTGATTCCAGGGCTATTTGAAATTTTGTGATAATTTTATTCCATCAAGTGAAATTTCCGTTAGCAGTTTTGAAGCCTCCGAAACAAAGTGTTTAGTCAAATAATATGAATATAGATAAGAGAAGCGACCTAATCTATATGTCAAAATGTAGGATATGGGGGCCCTAACCTAATAGACCAAAAATAATTAAGATCCGCCAAACTCTCTGAAAATAGGAGACAATACAAATTTTCCGTTAACACGTGAAGCCTCCGAGACGCATTGAAGCCTCCGAAACAGCAAAAACATCTATTTGACATTTCTGATAAATTCTTTGAGTGTCTGCCCCAAATTATGCCATGAAATCATCAACAGACATGGACAGACAACAAAAATAATAAAAACATTATGATACTGCAGTAATTTTTTGAGCCAATACACTTTATAGAGAAAAAGTGGTTTCGGAGGCTTCAAAAGGATGTTAACACTGCATTTTTGTGATTTTCTCTGGACAAAATCAAATTAGATTTATTGTTCACCCACCCAATGATCGCTTATGATATATCTAAAGATATTTAATCACATTCAGTTTTCTGGCGGCTTTGTTTACTCACCAATATAGATTTACTATACGATTTACCTATTTTTCTTAAACAGTGCAGACGCATCACACATAACTCATCTTTTCATTCAGCAATAAGATATTGGCAGATGAGGATGTTGCCCCACAAATATGTTTAAACAGTGTATATCAACCACAAAAGACACAATTTACCCATCACTTTCTACATAACATGCATGATTTTCATAAAAACATACGGCATACCAAATTAATTTTTCAGCTGTTTCGGAGGCTTCATTTTATGTTAACAGCATGTAAATGGAATGTTTTGATTACAATTTTGTAATTCTAAGTCTATCAAATAACTGTTTGGACTGAATGAGACTTAATGACTCCCCAAGCAAGGTATAGATAGTTGTTTAAATGTATGAAAAGCATTTATTTTGTAGGTTTCCTTTTGAAACAATGGAACAGGCTAGATATTGTGAGTAATGAAAGTGACTTCCAGCTTGCGTGCATGCCCACATCATGCAACAGTAGTGCAACAAAGCAAGTAGTTGTGGAAACATCAATGTTCTTAAGGTGGATAACTCATTTTTACTCTTGAGAGAAGTTGAAGTGTTGTGACCATTATTTGTTGATCACTCTTTTGACTGGTTAGACTTTGTTAATGAAGACCAAACAATTACTTGATTATTTAGTGTTAAATACACCTTTTTTAAAGAACTGAACACTATTCCTGTCCTGAAGATTCCAGGACTTTAATAGATGGTTATTCAAGAGGGAAGCATACACTTAACTAAGAAATATATTACTTTTGAATTTAAGGTTGTATCTTTTATGCATGATCAAGAGCAAATGGTGGAATATACTTTTGGATTTGTACACTTTCGACTATCATTTGAGTGTAATACATTGTAGTTTCGAAACACAATCTTTTACATGTCCATATAACCCATTGACAAATCCATTCCATTGTTACTCACATGGCATTTGTTTTTGCCATACTAAAATCTTGACTTTTTCAGCTTTCCATTTCTTAACAAGTTCTTTGGCTTTCATTTACAATACTTATTTGGAGGAAAGTAATTAGTAGAGCAGATAAGCCGAAGAATTGTGCAAAATTTGACTAAAGCATGAAACTTTCACCATTGTTAGTACATGCTATAAGATTAATTTTAAGATCGGGAGGTAAGTCTGAATTGACCTCTGATGACCTCTAGAGGTCAATGACCTCAAAATCTAAGAAAATTGATATTTTGCGTCATTGGTTAATGATAAACACAGTAATGATGTACTAAAACTTAATTTTTGTCACAGTGAAATTGTCTTTATGTTCCACAGAGCCCTGACAGGTTTCTACCTTTGACCTCTGATGACCTCCAGAGGTCAATGACCTCAAAATGTCAGAAAATTGATATTTTGCATCATTGGTTAATGATAAAACACAGTAATGATGTACTAAAACTTAATTTTTGTCACAGTGAAATTGTCTTTATATTCCACAGAGCCCTGACAGGTTTCTGTCTTTGACCTCTGATGACCTCCAGAGGTCAATGACCTCAAAATGTCAGAAAATTGATATTTTAATGCATCACTCATAACTGAAACACGATAATTATGTACTAAAAACTAATTTTTGTAAGAGGAATTGCCTCAATGTTCCACTGAGCCTTTCGAGTCAGATTTCTACCTTTGACCTCTGATGACTTCAGATGACCTATGGTGAGGCCAATGACCTCAAAATGTCAGAACATTGATATTTGGTGCATTTGGTTGATGACAAACATGATTTAGATGTTGTATTCATTTGTATTACAATTGAATTGTTTTCCTATTCCACAGAGCAAGAGAAATTACTCACGTGTCTCTACCTTTGACCTCTGAGGAAGGTGACAGGTCAATGACCTCAAAATATCAGAATATTGATATTCTATGTATAGTCAATGGTCAACTTTGTAATACCCGATGTACAATCATTTATGCTATAATAGAAGAATCTTGACATTCCATGGAACATTGGTCATTAGCCTGTGCATTATATCCAACTTTGACCTCTCAGGACAATGAGAGGTCACTGAGGTCACATGTGTAGGCTTACCTGTATTGATGTTTGGCTTCACTGGTGTAATCGTAAATGCTTAATCATGTACAAATCACGCATTGACGTTTTGATCAAAGTATGTATGCATATTCCACAGAGCATTGGTATTTATGGTAACAGTTCTCTGAAATGTGAGAGGTCAATTACTTCAGAAACAAAGCTTAAGTTTCTTGAGTGATGGCAGTGACCTCAAATATAACTGTTATGTTTGGGTTAGTTATGTAGACTAGCAAATATAGGCAAATATGGCCATTATCTCGACACTCGAGGAAAACAAGGCCCACGAGACTGATATACAGAGTGTTTAATCTATTCAGTGTGTAAGTCTCATAGATCTTTTCCCCCATTTGTCGGACTCATTATGGGACTGGTTTGCCTAAGTGTCAAGCTCATGGGCAATATTTGCATAGTTTCCAGCTGGTGGGCTTGTATTGGCCAGTGTAAAGCTGGTGGGTTGTTACAGTATGACTGCGATGAATGACTCATGGTCCTGGAGTATACAGTCCACAGCTGCGACATCATGAACCATCTTGAAAACTTCGACATACTGTGAGGCTCAACATGCATTCCACGTGAAGCAATCCTGTGCATTGCAACTAGCTATTGCCATCCGAGACCTACCCAGGGAATAGATAAGCATTCATGGCAAACCATGGAGAAAGCGGATTATGCAAAATATTTTGGAGTTCCAATAGGAGGCTCAGCTGGAATCAAATCGCCACAGCAGCTTAAAAAGGTTATACTTCAACCAAAGACTCTCTCCAGACGAAGATACGAGTATCATAAAGTTCAGGTGTTTTGCTACTCCATGCCGCTCAGGACTGTTCTGGAATATGCATGCATCATCTGGGATCCATTCACCCAGGTGAAACAACATGAAGTTTGGAATGATCCAGAGAAGATATGCACTCTTTAGCTGCAATGACCATCATATGCAAAACAAGCAGTGTTACAGCCACACTTGAAAAACAAAACAAAGCAAAACAAAACAAAACTACAATGGCAATCCCTGTAAGAAAGTACAGCACAGGCAAATTCAGCGATGATGTTCTGCATCAAGAACCCCACAATATCCACTCCGCAGGAAGTTGTGGCTCTATTGCTGCATTCTTCAAAAAGGGCCAATGACCAAAAATGTCAGGCATCACTTGCAAGAACACAAAGTAGGCCTACTCCCAAAAAGGTGGCCGCTACTCTAGGCCACTGTCTCTTGTATCTCTTTGAAACACTTCAGGAGAGAGATACTCAATATTCAGCTCTGTTATTAAAGATACATATGTCTCTCTTTTTGTTTTTGCATTTGTTTGTTGTTTTTTGCTTCATATAGCTCTTTGGATACCTTCTTTAACCAATTAAGAAAAGGCTCCATGGCAGATTACAAGATTACACAGTATAATGAAGAAGAAGAAGAAGAAGAAGAAGAAGAAGAAGAAGGAGAAGAAGAAGAAGAAGGAGAATAGGAAACGAGATCTGCTGTCAATGATGCAGAGCCAATACCAATCAGTTCCATGGCAGATCTTAGTCGGCACTGCAAAGGTTTGGATGTCTCTCTCTGTTGACAAAGGATATTCTAATATAAAGCTCCAAGTAAGTCCATGGGGTGGTTTACATTGTCTGGGCATAGAGGGTTGGGTTGGGTATATGAGGATATGATGCTTTGTTATAACAATTAGGTCTGAGATATCTGTTTTTTATGTTTGTTTTGACCATCCCGCATGGATCTCCAACGAAATGAAATGATAATGTGTTAGACCCAGCCGCCACCGTGTTTTTTCAATAGATTTTGATGTTACAGTGTAGTTGAGAAAAAAGTAACCGCTCATTGTCCTAGATGGAAGTCAAAATTGAACTGTGTGTGGAATACTCTGCATACAATTTTGGACACACACACACATACACACACACACACACACACACACACACACACAATGTATACTTTTTATATAATTATTATTTCATAAGCAGCTGGCCTTACAAACAAATGAGACCAGACATCAATATTCTTACATTTTGATGCATATCTTTCAATATCCTCCAGAGGTCAGAGGATCATCGCTAATGTTCATGTGAAATGAGTACACGCCTTTTGAATTGCTCACTTTTATTGCTATAGAAATGCACAATATGTGCATCATGTCAATCATTAAATATTGTATCAGTTTCATTTTCAGTCTTGGATTATTTTTTCTATGTACAAATAAAATCGTGGCAAAGTAAACAACTTCCACATCAAAATATAAACGAGAATACTAAAAAAGAAATAGATGTAATAACGTGCAAGGCAAATACCAGGCCTACATCATCTTAAGGTATACAGGTGAAGGAAATCACCTTATCGATAAACAATTTACGTGACTGGGATAGCGACCACTGAACAATATTGTTTCTTAAAACTCTCTCTTCTTTTCAACAAGTGGAATAAAACACATGCACATACCGGGGCATCAGTTTGGAGGAGGGGTGGGGTGGTGGCAGGGATAGATGACCCCCACCCCATTAAATTCTGAGATGTGGACTATGTTTTGTTGTTGTTAGTTTTTGTTGTTTTTTGCTTTTTGCTTTTTAGACAGAAAACTGCCCAAGTTTTTCACTTTAAGTGTGCATCGGATTGTTAAAATTTAATTCTGAAATGCAAAATCTCCCTTCTGTGAGAGGGGATATCTCCTTTCAATAGACTACCTCCCCCTGCTTGGTTCCTTCCACAGATATAACATACTTTGGGGAATGATAATTTCCCTTATTCTATGAAAAATGTTTTTAAGAGATATTTTTATTTGAATTCCAAAGATGAAAAGGCTTTCCTATATATGCACGATTGTTCATTTTGGAGGGCAAGAGGCATTTGCCCCGCCTACCGAGAAAATATGGGAGGGGGAATGGTGGGGACATAGAACTTTGCCTCCAAGTATTTCCTGAGATGGAGATTTCTTTTTCTTCACTTTTTTGACAGAAAATGAATTGTCACTGAACATTTCAGCTATAGTATGCACCAGATTAAAAGGCAGAATCTCCTTTGCATACCCCCTCCCCCACACTATCTTTCGTTATGTCCCCTTCCATATACGCTCAGTGCTTTTGTCCCATTTTTGTTCTATATATCATCACAAAGTATGTACTAGATCTTTAATTTCAGTTCCGACATATTAAAGAAAATCCCTCTTGTTGGAGGGGGTAGTGTATCTTTCAATTAGCAATCCCTCCTCGGTTTCTACCCTTAGATTTGGAACACTCCTTTTACTGATAATTTCCCAAATATTCATAAATGTCATAAATGTGTATACGAGACTTTTTTTTTACATTTTTATTCTTACTGCAAAGGCTCCCTCGCATGGGAAGGATTGGGGGACAGCCCCTTTTTAATACCCTCCTCTCGCTGTATCAACCTCTCCTTCATGCATTGATTATGGCTACACATTTGGGTATGGACTTTTTTTTCAAAATGGTAGTTCAACCAAGAGTGGCACGAGATCATTGAATTGCAAACAAAAGAATGCAAAAGCTCCATAATGTGGGAGGGGGATACCTCCACCCACATCCTTCTGTCGATTGGTCTCCCTCCATAGATGGCTGACTTACTACACCTTTTTGATACAAATTTCGAGGTATTCCTTCAAAAGTGCCTGTGTGCCAGGTCGTTGAATCTCATTTCTCAAAATACAAGAGCTCTCTCGAATGGGAGTGGAATACCCTACCCTTGCCAACGCTGCGCTTGCTGGGTTCCCATCCATATAGACTTGGTACACCTTGGTGATCCATAATTTTCCAAATATTCCCCAAAACGTATGCATCAGATTCTTAAAAAAAAAAAAAAAAACTTCGTCTTTGGGAGGAGGGTAGGTGAGATGCGCCCACACCCCATCAACTTTCGTATAAGTGATGACGCACACATTAAACAAGAGCTACACTGAATCACTGATTTCAGGTCTAAACCTGCAAAAATCCATTCCCCCACCCACATCCTCCCCCTCCCCCTCCGCTTCATTCCTTTGCACCATGAACTTATGCTTTTACATATTTTCCAAGTCCCCCCCCCCCACGTGAAAACAGATCGACACCCCTTGCTCTGTGCACATACCCGACTTAGATAATTACCTGAAAAGTTCTGCGGAATGAGTAGCCACTTTTTTGGTAACAGAAATGCATGGTTTGTAAGCCCTACATTATAAACAATTATTAACTATTAACTATCGCAATATCAATATTAACATCCTCACATTTCATTCGAGGTATTTGACCTTGTGTGATTTTCATAGGTGAACGGTAATGGCTCGTTAATAAGCAGGGCCTACGAGTGCTCTCTAGAACATCATCATGTTTACCATTGGTGATGCCAAACTATTCTGATACTTTGAGGTCATTGACCTCTCGAGATCATCAGAGGTCAAAGGCAGAAACTCGTCTGTGTGCCTTGGAATATGAAGACGATGTCATTGTACACAGATATGCTTGTTTTGTACATCTTTACCATGTTTGACCTTTCATCAATGATGTCATACTTCAATATTCTGATATTCTGAGGTCGTTGACCTCTCAAGGTCATCAGAGGTCAAAGGTAGAAACCTGTCTGCTCTTTAGAATATGAAGACAATTCCATTGTAAGACAGATATGCTTGTTTTGTACATCTTAACAATGGTTACCATTAACCAATGACATCACAGATCAATATATTTTGAGGTCATTGACCTCCAAAGGTCATCAGAGGTCAAAGGTTAAAATCTGTCAATGCTCTGTGAAATCAGAAAATGGTTTCCCTGAAGTATAGATACATGTTTAGTGAATCATAACCACATATATCATTCACAAATGTCTAAAAACATCGATATTTTTATATTTAAAGTTCATTGACCTCTGGAGGTCATCAGAGGTCAAAGGTAAAAGCCTGTCAGTGCTCTGTTGAATCTGGAAATGATTTCTCTGTGGTATAAATGCATGTTTAGTGCAACATAACCACATATATCATTCGCAAATGTCTAAAAACATCGATTTTCTGATATCTAAAGTACATTGACCTCTGGAGGTCATCAGAGGTCAAATCAGACTTACCTCCCGATCTTAAAATAAATCTTATGGAATGTACTAACACTGGTGAAAGTTTCATGCTTTAGTCAAATTTTGCACAATTCACGTGATTTTGAGGGCTTATCTGCTCTACTAAATCAATAAATTTGTGATTGGATTTGAAAATAGCTAACATCTTGCAGATTATCATTTCTGTGGTGTGACTTGGATCACAGGGTACTGTTTTGGAATTTTGACATTAATTTGATTACTTCATTCAGACAGGTTTTCATGTCAATCTGTATGTCAGATTTGATGCATGCTAGGTGCAACACAATCTTGATACTTTACCCTATTTTCCATACTTTATTATGCTGGCAGTGACCACTTGACTATTTTTGATTAAACAAAATGTAACTTGTGTTATGAAACAGCTCTTCGCAAACATGTGTGAGACTCTATGACATGTTTGCGAATGTAATTCTCAGTGCAGTAAATGGACAGTAATGGTTGGGATAGGATTGTTTATAAATGACATACAGACCTCTACTTATAAATAGCCTGTTGCCATGGGGTACATGTAGTTTACATGGGTGGGTGACTGGAGAAGTTATGTTCATGAAGAACAATATTGAAATGATTGAAATCTTTATAATCTGTTTAGTCCTGGCTTTTCTGGAAAAAGTTACAAGCCCCTAACTATTTTGAAATTCAAAGGGTTAAAACTGTAGTCTGTGGGTTTATACTATTAAAACAAACTTGTGGGTTTCTAACAAACTTAGATATTTAAACACATTTGCTGCTTTTTAATTTTTTGCTAAAAAGGTTGTCATTTTTAGAAACAGTAAAAGTTCTGTTAGCAATTTCTCAATGCGTACCTTCAAAAACAGGCCTCCTAGCTGTCACAGGAGTCACACAAACTGGAATTTTATAAAATAACTATAAAAAAAAGAAGCCTTTGAAGAATTACAAAAATAAAAAATAAAATGATATAAAACAGGGGTGACTTGTATACCACAGAAAAAGAAAGTAAAATTCTAACTATCATATATTATAGGGAACTATACATTTGGTGAACATTTTTTTTTTTAATTCAAATTCATACACAGTCATGGGTAGGGTATGTACATTTATCTTTTCAACAGGCGATTCCAAAAGATGAATGGGATCTTGACCATTTCAATTTCTATTGAGCTCCATGATGATATCACCAATATATTGATTATTCCAACTCCATTTTGATGATGACAGTTTGATGATGACCCGTACATGGAATGGCTGATCAGTGTTTAAGATTGCTGTTCAATGACATGATCACTGCATTTGATAGCTATAGTAGGGGATATCAGGCATGGTCCATACGCAAAAGAATGTTTATAAGCCTTTTTTCCCTTTCTATATTTTACAATGCTATGTTGTAATCTAACCGTCATGCCATCACATAGTCTATTTTCTATCCCTTTCTCATCAACAGTTGAAATTGATTTTTACATATAAAACAATTGTGATGGGTGGTTTATGTCAATATACATCCCACAAACTGCACTTATAAAGCAAGCAAACATAATCTTTGCATTAAGTCTATAGCTACAGTTCTAACTCATTGAAAGTGATTCTTACTGCATTATGATGAAAAGTTTGACAAATACATGCAGCTGTACATGTGTGTAGCCTAATCATGTTCTGCATTGCCAAAGTCATGGATATGCAAATACAGTGTATGTATACAACTGAGCATAAAGATTTAAATATTTTCTTTGTCTCTTAACATATATGTTGGAAAGTCTTTTTTCTGCATACAAATAAATACTATTTTACGTGCAACAACATTGTTAGTTATTTGGAAACAATCAGCTGCATTAATGTACTTCATATCACTTTAAAATGGACCATTTTTGCATGTTAACAGTCATGATGAAGCCTCCGAAATATGCGTTGCTGCTAACTTTAAGCCACAAAAAAAAAGATGTTCCTCATCAGTGTACTTTTATTGCTACTGTTGCAGTTTCCTTTAGAATCATATTGCCTCATGTAATGTCATAAATTCGAACTGAGCATTGCTCAAAGTGTACACAGTTTGTTATTCACTTTTGTGGAGGCCAATTTCCTTATAATAATACAGCTTGTCACGTTAGTACAATTTGTATGAAGGGTAAACATTATGCACTGCCATAAAATGTACATCTGTATACTGTTATTCACATTTTATTGATGCCCTGTTGTTATTCTAGCATGTAGTGATAGTTGCTTACTGTAGTTTTATTATTTTAAGTGAATACAGGACTAGAACTTTGTGTTAGCAGTTTTGAAGCCTCCGAAACACACTAGTTTGTTAACTGAAGCCTCCGAAACTCACAAGTCTGAAAATTTCAACTTTGTCAAAAATAATCCAATTTTTTGGGGATTTGGGTTGATAAATGTTTGTTACCAAGAGATAATTTAGGGCTATGTTTAGAGTGGCTCTTGCTTCTAGAACATTCTTTTAACTTAAAAATAGTTTGTCAGGTACCATTTTTACCTTGGAATTTAAAGTTCACATCCAAATAATTGCAAGAGTGAATATCTGTTGGGGGAAAAGTGTTTTGATATTTCAAATATATGTTCACAGCAAATGAAAAGTTGCATTACATCCACCATTTATCTTCATTTGGTTGCTGTGGGTGACCAAAACATTCTTGTTGTTTTTACCTAAATTTATCTAAAATTCCATAATAGTCACTTCATTTTTCATATTTAGCCTAAGAATTAAGCTCTGGAATGACAAAATATTGAAAATATAGACATTCCTATATAAAATAAAGGCAAAGATAGAAATGGAAACACAACTTTAATTTTTGACCCTTGCCACATCAAAGTTACACCCTTTACTGTGAAACTGACCATATACAACATACACATGAACAAAATAATATAGCATACACACATATACATACAACTAATGTCACGTTAAATATACCATAGGACGTTCTCCCCAAAGTTTTGCATCATTTGTGTGGGTGTGTTGGTGAGTGTGTGTGATATATATTTGACACAATTGATGATAAAAAAAAGGTGCATCACTCACATCTCATAATTTTTTGTTTGTTTGGTGGGTTTGTTTGTTTGTTTTGATAATCAAGCTAAGGTGCAAAGGATGGCTGGTACAAAATCACGGGGAAAAATATGATTTCCAGTATATTGTAACGGGTTGGTAGTTTGCTGCCACCTACGTTAGGAGAGCTGCTGGGTGACAAACTAGGACAGGCAATCGAGACAGAGATTGAGCTGTGATAATCGGTATAAATCTACACGAATCTGGTTTGTATGACAAGTCGATTGTGATTATTTGATTATTTGATGACATGTGAGACTGCTGATCAATAAAGCATTGAGATATTGACGTTAAACTGATCTGAATTCAAGAATCTTTGTGTGTCAGTCCCATGAACGCTTGTGGACGGCGTGGCTGTGCATGTGTTGAGTGGTGAAGTACGGGGAAGTGCCGCGTGGTGTGGGCGGTCGTTACATTGGTGGCAGCTGCGGAATTGAGTTTTGATTGGTAACGAGCTCGATTGAACCCAGGTACATAACTAGCCCACAATGGCTTCTCCGTTAGGCCGTTTGGAATATGTTGCCATAGATATAGAAGAAGGGGATTGTTTGACTCAATTGGCAGGGGATATTCCTGCTCAAGTTGTGCATCATTACAGTGATATCGATGATGAGTCACTAATTACCGTGGATGAATACGTAAGCATGAGCATCCCATATGTGAATGAAAGGAATGGACTACCCACTAGCCCAAATCCTCGCATTTATAGGCCTAGAGAATATCGGTACTCGCTTGACATGCTACCTCCAAGCACAATGTTGAACAAGGTTGAGCATGGCGAGGGATTTTCAAGGCAGAATTCGTTCACCAGTGCTGATGCGCAAGGAAGCAGTGGGACGCACGAGAGGGAGACAACACAAGCACAGGAGCCAGTCGGTATGCGTGCACATCCATATGCGCACGAGGAGATCACCCCTACATTTGAACAGCGCACACGAAGACCTACGCACAATGTATTTATAGCGAACAATACGCCTAGGCCGACGCACGATGCATTTCCCGAGAGCGCTACGGGAAGATCCACGCACGATTCGTTCATCCAGAAGAACGCTACACCAAGACCAGTGCATGATGCGTTCATCCACATCCCTAAGCAAAGACGGACGCTCGAGACATCAAACGAGACCGCTACGCAAGGACCAGCGAATGATGCGTTCCTCACGAGCATTGCGCAAAGACCAACGCATGATGCGTTCATCCACATCCCTACGCAAAGACGGACGCACGAGACATCAAACGAGACCGCTACGCAAGGACCAGCGAATGATGCGTTCCTCACGAGCATTGCGCAAAGACAAACGCATGATGCGTTCATCCACATCCCTACGCAAAGACGGACGCACGAGACATCAAACGAGACCGCTACGCAAGGACCGGCGAATGATGCGTTCCTCACGAGCATTGCGCAAAGACCAACGCATGATGCGTTCATCCACATCCCTACGCAAAGATGGACGCACGGGACATCAACTGAGACCGCTACGCGAGGACTGAGGCATGATGCGTTACCCACGAGCATTGAGCAAAGACCAACGCATGATGCGTTGCTCGCGAGCGTTGCGCGAAGACCGATACGTGGTGCGTCACTGGAGAGTGTTGCGCCAGGGCCCACGCACGATGCGTTCCTCCGGAAACGCGCTACGTCTAGACAAACGGACGAGATATTACGCGAGAATGCCACGCCAAGACCAACGCACAATGCGTTACTCGAGAGCGCTACGCAAAAACCAATGGAGAAAGCGTTCTCAATGCACGGTGCGCAAAGCTCGACGCTTAAGGCGATCTTCACTCACGATGCCTCCAACTCGACGCACAGTGCGCTTCATGAAAACGATGCGCACGATCCAACGCAAGGGAAACTTTCGGACTCAACGCCCGATACATTCTCTCATTATGATGTGCAACAACCCAACGCTACACAAGAAGAACAAGGACAGGCCCTGACTCACGATGGAGCCTGTTTCCAGCGTGGATGCATGACGCATGGTGCGTCATCTCTTTCTCCGGTGAGAAATTCACGCTTTGCGTCTTCCGGTCATAGGGGCATCACGATGCAAGAAGAAAGGGAGTCGACTCCAAGGATTAATTTGTCAATGGGACATGCACGAGACGAACGGACACCCTTCCTCCCTGAGAAAACTCTAACGGCTGGTGCTTGTAACAGATCTGTGTACAAGCCAGGCAATTTCACTGGACAGGAACCACTTGAATCTTACCTCCATCATTTCGAAGTGGCGGCCGAGATTAATGCATGGAATGCTCGGGAAAAGGTCCTGTTTCTGGCCGCTAGTTTGAGGGGTGAGGCCCAAAGCGTTCTCGGTGAACTTTCTGATGTTCAGCGCAATGACTTTGTGGAACTGGTCTCTGCCCTGAGAGCACGGTTTGATCCTGACAAACAGCTTGAAGTGCTTCGCCTGCAGGTTAAGAACAGGCGCCAAAGGAAAGGAGAATCCTTAGTGGAACTGACGCACAGCATTAAGCGCCTAGCAAGACAGGCTTTTCCGAAGGAACAAGAGAGCCTTCAAAGAGTTGTTGCAAGGGATTGTTTTGTTGATGCCCTATCCGACCCAGATATAAGGTTTGAAGTTCTCAAAGCACAACCCGAGACGATCGACGATGCCTTAAAAGTAGCCGCTCGGATGGATGACTTGAAAGTTGCTGAGAGGCTGAGGAGTGGTCCGGGTCACGTAATGAGGGCCATTCACAAAGAGGAATGCCCTTCGATTGTCCGGGATGCTGGCATACAAGATGTTTTGCAGCAGCTGACAAAAATGATGCATGATCTTCGAGAGAACCTCACTGACTTAAAGAAAAAATCAAGTCAGCCTCCAAACAGCAATGAACAAGGACGCCGAGAGGCGGCGAGGAAAGAAGAGGGCTCCACAGATCCCAGACCAATCACATGTTGGGCATGTGGAGTTGAGGGCCACATCAGGCGGCAATGCCCATCCAAAGGAGAAAAAGTGACAAATCAGGGACCCGACCAGGAAAACTAAGTGGTACTAGTCCTGTGGGTCAGGGGCTAGTAGGGGAAAAGGAAGGACCCAATATCACTGAGCAGGTTCGAGATTTTACTGTGGGAACATCAACAACCAAAGATAATGGCCTCTATGTTCAAGCAACGATTGGCGGATGTCGGATAACGATGCTAGTAGATAGTGGAGCATCTGTAACGGTTGTCAATAGTCGTTTCATTGATAGGATGAATGGTCACAAGCTCATGACCGATGTTGGCATTGAAATGACGGCAGCTGATGGACATGCTGTACCCTTCAGAGGGCAGGGAGAGCTTGAAGTTTGCATCGGAAATACAGTGGACAAACAGATAGTATGGTTTGCTGATGTTACCACAGAAGGGATACTTGGATGCGATTTCCTAGAGAAGTGGAAGTGCCAAATTGACTTTTCCAGGACCGGAATGGTAGTGAACGGGCACTTTGTGCGATGTCAGGGATCGCCATCTTTCCCCCTTTGTTGCAGAGTGAATCTGAGCGAAACTGTGATATTGCCTCCACTGAGCGCAATGGTTGTCAAAGGAGAGATGGAAAGTGAGTTGCCTGACACAAACCTCATGTTAGAACCGTCTAACACATGGAAGGGTGAAGGCAAACTTGTGGTCGATCCAGTTGTTGTAAAATCAGCTGGTAGAGACTTTCCTGTCCGTCTTCTGAATTTGTCTAGTAGTTCAGTGAAACTTTACAAAGGGATGAAGCTAGGAAAATGTGAAGGAGTTGGCGATGTCCAATTGTGCAGGGACGAGTCAGATGAAGGAAGCAGCGTCGGGAGTCACGTCGAGAAAGAAGGATTCAAAGTACCTAGGCATCTGGAGGACGTGTGGAACAAGACTATCACACATCTCAATCAAGAGGAGAAGCACTTACTCGCGGAATTATTGAATAAGCACGCAGATGTGTTTTCTAGTTCCAAAAGTGATCTTGGAAGAACGAACGTGGTTCAGCATCAAATCAACACTGGACCTTCTCCGCCCATTCGTCAACGAGCAAGAAGGCTTCCAGTACACCAGCGCGAGGAGGAGTCAAGGCAGATCGAAGACATGACAGGACGTGGTGTCATTGAGCCGTCGGAAAGCCCATGGGCCTCACCAATAGTGTTGGTGAAAAAGAAAGACGGTTCTACCAGGTTCTGTGTGGACTTCAGGAAATTAAATGCAGTAACAACAAAAGATGCCTTTCCCCTTCCACGTATTGATGACTCATTGGATAGGTTGTCCGGGTCCAAGTGGTTTTCAACTCTTGACTTGCAAAGTGGATACTGGCAGGTAGAGATGACAGCAAAAGATCGTGAAAAGACTGCATTTACTACAGCATATGGTCTCTATCAATTTCGAGTGATGCCATTCGGACTGTGCAATGCGCCGGCCACCTTCGAGCGTTTGATGACCAAAGTACTGGATGATCACATAGGAAAAATTTGCCTGGTGTACCTCGACGATGTGATAGTGTACAGCACAAGCATTGCTGACCAGCTCAGCAGACTCGACACGATTTTCGAGAGACTCCACCACGCCGGTTTGAAACTCAACCCAACGAAGTGCATCCTCCTACAAAAACAGGTCCCTTTCTTGGGCCATGTAGTCTCAGCAGATGGTGTGGCAACAGACCCTACCAAAGTCGACTCTGTCGCCAGGTGGCCTACTCCCAAGAGTGTACATGATGTCAGGTGTTTCCTAGGTCTGTGTTCATATTACAGGAAGTTTGTGAAGGGTTTTGGAGACATTGCTCGTCCTCTCCACCGACTAACAGAGAAAGACAAGTCCTTCGTTTGGACTGAGGAGTGCGAGGAATCCTTCGCAAGATTGAAACACGTACTGACAAGTGCCCCCATATTGTCCTACCCTACAGTGGATGATCCATTTATCCTAGACACTGACGCCAGTGCTAATGGCCTTGGAGCAGTTCTCTCACAAGTGCAAGGAGGAGAGGAACGAGTCATAGCCTACTACAGTAAATCAATGACTAAGGTGGAGAGGCGATACTGTGTTACTCGCAAAGAACTGCTGGCGGTAGTGAGTGGTGTCAAGCACTTTCATCATTACCTCTATGGGCGGAAATTCACCATTCGGTCTGATCATGGAGCACTCCGATGGCTGACTAATTTTCGAAACCCTGAAGGCCAAGTTGCACGATGGTTGGAAATTTTGGGAACCTATGACTTCGTAATTGAACACAGAGCTGGTCAGGTCCATTGCAATGCCGACACTCTTTCTAGAAGACCTTGCGGTGATTGTGCAGGCTGTCAGCGCCTTGAGGAGAAAGATGTGGCCCAGACCTCCTTCGTATCAGTTGGTACTAATACAGAAGACCGGAATGTAGTCAATGACAGGGTACGTGTTGCTACCATCGATTGCAAAGCGGTGGGAGGAGAAGAGGTAGACATCAGTCCGGCCAAGGCGCTAGAGGAAGAGGAGCAAGAGTGGACACCTTCATATCTCAGAACTACACAGAGTCAGGACCCTGAGCTGAGAATTGTGTTGAAGTGGAAAGAAGACGGAAGACGTCCCTCATGGAATGATGTGGCGTGCCATAGTCCCAGGGTGAAGTCCCTCTGGAGTCAGTGGAATAGAATTGAAGTGAGAATGGGTGTCCTCTACCGCCGCTGGGAATCGGACAGTGGCAGAGAAACACTCTTCCAACTGATCTTGCCCGAGGCTCTGCGCAAGAAGGTGTTTCAGGAAGCACATGATACCAAGTTTGCTGCTCACATGGGGGCAAAGAGGACTTTGGATAGAATTAGACGACGATGTTATTGGCCACACATGCAGAGTGATGTGGAACTGTGGTGCCGTCTATGTGTTGTTTGTGAAGCGAGAAAGAATCCCCCCAAGCACCCTAGGGCACCACTTCAAATCTACAATGTCGGCGCTCCCATGGAACGGGTCGCCCTTGATGTCATGGGTCCCCTACCGGAATCATCTCGGGGCAATAAGTACGTGTTAGTCGTGGCAGACTATTTCACGAAATGGGTGGAGGCCTACGCCCTCCCAAATCAGGAAGCTATGACAGTCGCAAGGGTATTCGTGGAGGAATTTGTGTGCAGGTATGGGGTTCCCCTTCAAGTGCACACTGACCAGGGCAGAAATTTTGAGGCTGCACTGTTCCAGAGCATGTGCAAAGTCATGGGCTCCTCAAAGACGAGGACGACCCCATTCCATCCCCAAAGTGATGGAATGGTGGAGCGCTTCAACCGAACACTTGAGGACCTCCTGGCAAAAACAGTTGCTGATAACCAGCGTGACTGGGATGAATGCCTTCCATTCGTATTGATGGCTTACCGTTCTTCACTACATGAGTCAACCGGATACCCACCCTGTGAACTGATGATGGGCAGGCAAGTGCTGCTCCCTTTGGATTTGCTGATGGGCCGTACAACCACTCCTGATGAAGCCACCTATCCAGAGTATACCGAACGTCTACTCGACCACATGGCATATACTCATGAACTCACGCGGAGTCATTTGAAAGGAGGTGCTGAAAAGAACAAGCGTGGCTATGATGCACATGTAACTGGCAAGACCCACAATGTAGGTGATGCTGTATGGCTGCACACCAAACGACGGAAGAAAGGAATGTCGCCAAAACTACAGAAGAGTTGGCATGGCCCGTTTTACATTGTCAACGTACTATGTGACGCCGTATATCGCATACAAGAGGGTCCCAGGTCGAAGCCCAGAGTGGTCCACTTCAACAGACTAAAGCCCTTTCATGGCTCCCAACCGCCTGACTGGATCTCTAAGAAAACTGAGAACCATAACAGCACAACGGAAATCGTGAGAGATGCGGCTCAAGATGAGACTACATTGACTGCCAATAAAGATGATGGTACATCTCGGCAGTTCAGCCAGGGCAACCAAACAGAGGAATGCAGCGGAACTATGAGTGGAGCAAGTGAGTTAATGACAGAAGACACAACCACATCGACTGCCAATGAGGATAATGATATATCTCGGCAGTTCAACCAGGATAACCAGTCATTGACCGGGAGTCCAAAAAGACCGTACGCGGAAGTGGTGGCTCGTTCCAATTCTAAGAACACTAGAGAATCTCGCACTGCCATGGCCAAACCGCAACGCACGGATGATGAATTACTTCCCCGGCGTAGTAAACGTATCCGACGTCCTCCGAATTACTTTATCTCATAAAAAAAAGCAAGAACGTATTTTTTTCCCCATTATGTTCATCATGTCACTTCATTTTGTTGTTTTAACACTTTTCTACAGGGGACCGAGAAGCTACCATGCCGAATGAAGCTGATAAGAAGATAGACGTATGGATGAGATGCACTCAGTGCCATCAACAATTCGGCAACGTGAGAGATCTAAAGGATCATTCTCGCAGGGATCACCCTGAACGTAGTCATAAGTGTCGGCTGTGCTCCTACAGCACAAATCGGAGATACGACCTTGAGCGGCATAATAGTAAGATGCATCGAGGTGACGCAAAAAGGTCAAGGTCTAGAACGCCGTTGGAGAGACCAACGAAAGAGAGATCGGCAAGCGCCGCCACAGCGGGAGAGCAGTCGCGACGGCTGAGCAGTGGTTCTTCGAAAAGGCCAAAGTCCCAAACTCCTGACCCGGGATCCTCTAGCAAAGGAGAAGGACGGAAAACCCAACGAGAGCTGTCCCCATGGGAAACCCGGGCAGAGACACCGTTATCGATCTACGCAGGATCGCCAGAGCCAAGCGTACGCTCGGTGGTGATACAGGCAAAGGCTGACAAGGAAAACCAGGGTCTGAGGGGGAGACGCCAGAGGGAGTCTGTGGGAGAGCATTACCGCCGCACGACTGAGACTGTAGTTTATCCAGATGGTAGGGTGTACAGACTCGAAACTGAAGAGTGGGACTAGTGATTTGAGCTACCGCGAAGATTTGATTAACGTTTCCAGAGTTGTTTGTGTTACTTAGTTAAACAACAGTTGCGGAAGTATGTGTTGTATTAAATACAAGTTGTTTGTTCAAAGTTGAAGTTAAGGTTAAAGAAGAAAATAACCAGAGGTTGTCGGTAAAGAAGGCGTACTGAAACAATACCAAGGGACATCAGTTGTCATTGTTTTTGTTTTGTTTTGTTTTTTTGGAATAGTGCACTCGAGGACGAGTTTGTTCTTAAGAGGGGGGTAGTGTAACGGGTTGGTAGTTTGCTGCCACCTACGTTAGGAGAGCTGCTGGGTGACAAACTAGGACAGGCAATCGAGACAGAGATTGAGCTGTGATAATCGGTATAAATCTACACGAATCTGGTTTGTATGACAAGTCGATTGTGATTATTTGATTATTTGATGACATGTGAGACTGCTGATCAATAAAGCATTGAGATATTGACGTTAAACTGATCTGAATTCAAGAATCTTTGTGTGTCAGTCCCATGAACGCTTGTGGACGGCGTGGCTGTGCATGTGTTGAGTGGTGAAGTACGGGGAAGTGCCGCGTGGTGTGGGCGGTCGTTACAATATGCTGTTCAGTGAGCAAATGTTCAGAAGTCACTACTGTAGAAATATGCAGCCCATACCTGCAAACTGGTGGAGTGTAGTCCCACCAATGTGACAAGCTGCCACCCCAGTACTCGCAGTGGCAAAAGTTGAGTCCGGGGGCAGAACGCCGATGATATGCCTGAGTAGGAAAGACTTGCCCGTGCCAGCACTGCCTGTGAAGAAGACACTCTGGCCAGCTAACACGGCACTAAGGACCTTCTTCTGTTCATTTGTCAGAGGAGGTTCTTTCTTTAGTTGTGTCAGATTCAGCTTCTTGCGAGGGGCAAGGTTTTCCTGTAACAGAGTAACAAGTAGATACAGCGCACTACCATTATAACTAACACGGTTATAACAAAATTCCGGTTACAACGAAATAAAGACTCGATCAGGCCCTAACATTATCCACTCTATATTTTTTATTGTTTGATTGTTACATAATAACAAAGTTTTACTATAACAATAGAAAACTGCTAGTCTCAAGGATTTCATTATAACAGTAGTCCACTGTACACACACAAGCACACAAATGTCAAGGAATAATTAGTCTGAAACAAAGATTAATACAGCCGAACATTGCAAACCAGCTACTAAAACTTCATCATAGGCAACATCTTCAGATATGGGTGTACCATTCTTTGGGAATTTCTAAAACTCAGTTACACATTAAACATTTCATGTGAATTATCAACACCAACCAAAGTTAGTTATACAGTCCTACCTCTCTTATCCAGACACGTTGGGACCAGTGTTCAGCCAGATAAGGGATTTGGCTGGATATGACTCAATGTTTAATACACACAGCTGCCTACTTGTACAGTGTCTTGATTTAATGGAAAGTTTTCTGTCTATGTTCTTGCAGTGAAGTGGGGATATAGTAAATGTCTGAATGCATAATATGTTATTTAGATGAAAAGTTAATGTGAATGTATGTTAATTATGTTGGGAATAATATGTAATTCACGAGAGTTATTTAGGAATTTTGTTTGAGATCTAAATCCCCCTTTTCCCCGTAGTTAACAGATTGGGGAAAAAAAATCACAGCAAGATCGCGTCTGGATAATAGAGCAATGCAGACAAAAGGAGGCCGGATGAGAGAGGTCAGATTGTATTACATTGATAAATTAGTCTCGCACTGCAAGAATTCTAATAATAAATGTCTGTCATTGACAGTGACCCTTACTTGATCAGCCTTTGTGTCTTGGTCCACTTTCCTTGGCCGTTTTCTGGTGCGACCCTTGATGGCCCCTGGGGTGGTGGATGTACCCTTAGCCTCCAGCAGCTTGGCTCGCTGGTTGTTCAGAGTGTCAACATCCTTCTGGTTGAGGGGACTGATTTCACTGAATGTCTGGGCCTTCTCAGACAGCAGCCGCACCCTCTCACTGATGACCTGAAAGCACAAGCAGTCAAGTATTGATGGATATTGCTGTTTCGCTTACATGGTATTGTACATTCATTTAATGAATAGACTTACACAATCTTTCACAGAGCTACAAAACAGCAATAACACCAAGCTTGTAAATCATGACAACTGTATGCAAAGAACTGTAGCAGAAGATATATGCCTCATGGGGGGGGGGGGGGGGGGGGGGATAAATTATTTGAACAGCCTTGTAACACCTACCCATAGGAACGGTTCCTGACAAGCTGAGTCAAAATCTAACAAGGAATTTTTAAGGAGACAAGAAAACACGGAAAGGTCATTTAATTGCGAATGGCTCACAACTCCAGAAAGTCAACAAACAAAAAGTGATAGCAAGAACTCACTCAAGCTTTTGTTCTGTGAACTGGTAATGAGTAATATCCCTAATATGTTTCCACGACAGGAGGCAGCCATTTTAAGTATCCATTTTACCACGTGAGTGATGATTCCAACCTGCAATAAACAATCTCCTCTATGTCAATCTCTATAAAAACTGAATAGATCTAAAGAATTTAGATTGTTGCTTTACATTTTTGTTTACTTGTGAATTACTGAAAATAGATTATTTCTATTGATTATTCACAATTTTTATTAACATATGGTATCATTATGGACAGGTAATCAAGTAAATTATTGAATATTCATGAAGAGTAAAACATGAAAAAAGACATAAAAGAAAAGCAAGGAAGCATTTAAAAAAAAACCTGAAAGTTTTAAACTGTGCAAATATTCAATCTTAACCATTTAAAAGCAGTACTTTGGTACTACAGGTGTAAATAATGACAAAATTCAAAGCCTCTGTGCAATTTTATATCACAAATATGAACACAAATTTTGAAATAAGATCATGAAATATTACTCGCACATTCTTTATAGTTATATTCCCTGCCCTAACTCCCTGAATACCTGACTACGTGTACCAGAATACCTGGCCGGGTAAGATTGAAGGATTACTTCTGACATACGATACCTTATCTGATTTTCTACAGGCCATCTTGACAGCCAAGCTCTTGAGAAAGGTAAGGAGCTGGTGAGGTGGGCTGTTAGAAATCATAATCTGAAGGCTCTGCCTCGGCAGGCGAATGCATGCTTTCCCATCCTGGGCAAAGCGGCGATGGATCGCAACATCCTGCATTTGGAAAGATGCTGAAGTTTTTCCTGTGTATGGCAGCATATCACACACAGTGGCACAAAAAAGAACACAGAATGAAGAATGGAGGTGAAAGGGGATCACAAAAGGGATGAATGTACTATTAACACTAAACAGGAAATAGAATTTGTGTTTCTCATAAAATAAATTACACCCTCTTGGAGCATTACCATCACTAGCACCTAAATTGCATTCCTTTAACTTGTTCATGCACAAAATGTCAAAACCTCCGTACAAGATTTACATGATGTACAATATATAGCTGCACACTTCCAAAGAGATAGATTCACATGTTTGAATCATATACTCATCTTGACTATTTTGCACCTAAACCTATTTGTTCCCTTACAATTGTTTGCTAGAACATATCACTCATTATATTTCATAGATCCTGAAGAATAAGATGCATTTCATATAAATCAAACCTGTTAGTATTGCTAAAGTAAAAATATGACATATGCAAAATACACATGCACACAAATAGTGGTGGTAATGACAAAGGTGAGTCATGGCATTTTGTAACGCCTGCAGGCTTCAATTTTGGATTATTGAAAACAAAAAAATGCTGGGTAACTGCTTTGGTGAGGTGTCTTCTTACAGCTGTACTTCATCTCGTAACGTTGCTGGAATCTAACTAAGTTCAGTATTTAGACTGGTCATTCCAGCCACTCCCCAACTATCGCCTTCTTATGGAGCCCTACAATTTACAAATCTTAACAAAGTTAGGAAGAGAGGAAGCATTGTACATACCAGTGATGACTCGGAGTATGATGTCCTTGAATTCATTCCTTCCCAGAATGAGGTTTCCATTTCTGCATACAGTCCTCTTGGTGACCTCTCCGCTGGGGTTCAACTTCTCAACTGCCACAGTACATGCAAGCTCCGGGCATTCCATGGCCATTGACGTCAAACTTCAAGCTCTTCTCATATATGATGAAAGCCAAAACTCACCCTCCCATCAGAAAAACTGCAAAAGAATTGGGACAATGATATGATATGCAATGGTAATCAAATTTACATTGGATTGAAGTGATGAATCTGCATTAAACAGAGGCAAAACTTAAAGCTTAAAGTACAAGCAGGACAAAAAAAAAATATATACCTCCCTGGTTTTTTCTTTTCTCTTTTTTTTTCTTCAGGGAAGCATCTTGGACAGATTGTTCCATTTTCCTCAAACTTCACTATGTGTAGGCCTACACTACTTCATAAATGTAGACCCTACTAACATTTAGTATTGAATCAATGTTTATTATACTTGGGGTAATTAAATTTTCATTCTCGTAACAGGCCTATTCAGTGGCTTCAATCATTTGAGCAGAAACATTGGTATATCATAAGTCTGAAAGATTTCACTCATGTCACTAAGTTTGGCATAACTACAGACTGTAACCCCTTTTGGCTGGCTTGGGCACACTTAGGGACAGCTAGGTGCTTATGGTCCCAGGTATAAGGTGGTTCTTGTATGCAGCCATGTGTTTGAAAGCTTCACTCCTTTCATGGGGGATGTGAATGACCCCCGACTTGTCAGCGAACATCCACAAAGACATAGGCTGTTCAAGCTTTTGAACCCCTCAACCATCACAATTGCACAATCTATATCACACATGCATGATGAAGTATCAATACAAGAATGCAAGAACAAAAGTATTTCTACACACAAAAGGCAAGAAGTAAACAAATAATCAACTATGATAGCTACGTACTGATTGTTTTTCAGGAAGAATTACATCGTCCCTTGAACCTTGAAGAAGTAATCCCTGTTGCAGCTTTTCGTAGGAAGCTATACTGGGATGGTACACGGTGACATCAATGGCCGACGGACAGAGTGTATTTACAGATGGCAATTATAATCAATTGTACAAAATAAAAATTTGCCATGTGCAAGTAAAAACCAAGCCGGTGGATTTATAGTATTCTGGATCCTACTGGGGGCTGCATCACAGCATGTTCCGAATAGATGGGAGGGCAGCCTCTTGGAAGGCAGTAGGTGTTCTTGAAGTAACTGTAGAGTATGGTAGGTGGTTCGGTAATCATGTAGAAATGCACACCCATGCATACCTACCATTCCCATAAATGTTTTGTCCATGAAATTTCTTATGGCTATCAGACATGCTACATGTATTTGCTAAGATGGATTTTATCAGACGGTTTCGGTACCATGGTTTCATGGAATTTGAAAGTCAATTAATAGGAAGGAAGTACAAAATTCCGGATTCCAACTGAAAAGTTGCAGTTCACAGCATACAGCATACAGTACTAGTACTCGTGAAATCGGTACATTAGCACGGCGGAGGGGCTTTCAATTTCTTTCAAAGTACTTGTGAATGCGGCCCCAACAAACGGCGTTTTCGCGAGATTGATACACAGCGGCAGGGCCGATTTCCACAGGCTGCACAGCATAGCATCTTTCGTCCTCCCGTTTTTTTTTTCCTTTGACTTTGGTCTTCAACTTTTTAGTCTCTGAGGGACTCCCTCATGTCCCTCGACTAATTCAACAGCCAATTTAACCATAAATACAACCCTAACCTTACCTTGCTTGCTAACGCCAGGTGCACGCGCACTGCGGTGACTGGGGCCAATTTCACGATTTTGCCCAGTTCACGAGCGACATAATTCCAAACTCCAATTTCTCTCTTTATTTTGCCTTTCTGACTTTTCATATTCCAGGAAAATACTCTCACATGGTTCATTTGAGCACCTCCAACAGGTGCACAACATTTAATTGACATACGGCGAAGAAACCAGTAGGTTTGCATTTCTACATGATTACTGGAGGTTCCACAGTTTTGTCGAATGTTGTTCTTGGGAAAAATGAATATTTGTATGGATCAATTGTGGCTTCCCTGCATGCACATGCAGTACAAAGTAAAACCTACAAGCGTACACTGGTGTACGGTAGATTGGTTCTATGCAGTTGTTTTCAGAATCCACTTCAAATTTGTTATCAAAATTTACAGAAAAAATCCTCTGTCTCATCTCTTTTTTTTATTTTATTCATAAAGATGATAAGGTTAGATAAATCATACAAATGTAGTTTTGAAAAGTCGCCAATATTTTCGTTCTTTTATGAAAGTTAAAATTTACAATAATTACTGGAAGTCATACACACACACTCGACACAGCTTACCACAATTTTAAGTTGATCTTGAAACACCCCCGAGGTAAATGTAATCACTGTATGTGGCCAGTTCTGAATTCTGTCGCTGTACATTGGTCATTTGTTATACACAGCAAGTCGCGTGCGCTTTACACAGGGCGTCTCAGGTGCGTCTGGTCGGGTCGTCGGCGGCCGCGGCCTGCCTGTGTGGGTCGGGGCCGGGGTCTACTGCGGTCGGGCTACCACGTACAAGTATGCCGAGCTGGTCGATCTGTGGACAACAACAAACGCAAACCAGGATTTACATACGTAAAGTCAAGAATCCGAATTAATCACTGTAACTAGCTAGATGTACGCAGCTAGAAGTACAGAAGTCACAATCAATATCAAAACTTACCTTACGCTATGCGGAAGTTTACATGGAAAAGACGCGTAGATCTAAAAGATACGGCCAAAACTACCACAACAGCAATGAATGGGCCATGCGGCGTTAACAACGTCGAAACGCAAAGTGGCCATTTAAATTCGCGGGTGTACATTAACCAATGGGAAACAAGTACGGCCGTCGCGCAGGCACGATAGAAATCGAGAGAGGGCGTTATCATTTTAGGAACAATAGTCTAGTTTTCATCAAAGAGATTTTTCTCCTCCGGAAAATCTCTTTGGTTTCCATTCACTGTTCCACTCGGTATAAGATGTGCATTCGCTGTGTGTCAAATTCTTCTTATTTTTCTTCATTCGATAAAGTTAGGCCACCATGTGGTATATCAGTTATTAAAATTAATGATTGATTGTTGATTTGCGCCAGTGATTGATAGCATCATGTCAGATATGTTTTCCTATCCAGTGGCGGATCCAGATGTTGTTGTTTTAGATTTATTGGAACTCTCTGCCGGGTGGGCAATTTGCTCCAAAAATATAATTATTCAAATATACAATGTACCTTTAAATTCAATTACAAAACCTATACTACTTCTAATTATTCACAAAAAAAAACTAATCACATTTATTTTAATATTTACAAGTGATATATTTACAAAGGAAGGAAAAGGGGACAGGGTTCCGGAAATGATGTCATCTGCCTACTCCTGCATCGAGAGGGGAGCGCCCCCTCTTTTATCTTTAAATTTTTGTTAAAACAAAAGAAATAGAAAGAAAAAATGGGGGCACGAGCGCCCGCTTTCATTTTTTAAAAGTGCCTCCCCTTTACGGAATTCCTGGATCCGTCCCTGCTATCTATTTGATCGAACATTCCTTGACCAAATAAAGATCAATCTCTTCTTCTTCTTCTTCTTCTGATTAAGTCTGCCTCCTTCAATAGACTGAAGATTCTTGCAGACTGGTGCTATTTACATTATAATACAATTTATTTACAGATATTTACAAGCACATAGAAAATTTGACGAAAATACTAGCCACTGTGATCAACCGTTAGACGGTTTCGAAATGATCCCACAGATGGCGCTGAAACAATTTCTGACGACAGGGAATTCCAGTTCCTTACAGTTCTTGGGAAGAACGAATGGCGATGCGATTCAGTTCTCGAATATGGTACCTGATAGGAGTGTGGTTGCGAGGCTCTCGTTAACTGAGTAGCCTGTTTGATGATATAGTCCTGTGCTGAAAGAGGAGTGAGATTATTGTGTATTTTGTACATCATAATTAGCCTGTCATTTTCTCTGCGCTGTTCCAGAGTGGTCCAATTAAGTTCTTGTAGCATTTTGGTGACACTCGAGGTGTTATGGTAGCGATTTAAAGTGAATCGCGCAGCTCTTCTCTGGACCATTTCCACTTGGTGGATAGGTTCTTGGTAGATGGGTCCCAAACTGTGGAAGCATACTCAACAATTGGTCGAACCAATGTTTTGTAAGCTGTGGCTCTTGTAAGCTCTTGTCGTCGGTGATATGATCCGCGGACTACACATGAAAATGAGTATCTTTGACAGGGGGGTTACAAAATATGCAAGCACATGGTTGTGGAAAAGCATGCATGTTTTATATAAGACTATGTAATGCATCATGTCGGTATACACGCGGTTTCGATAGGCCACAAGCAATATTATTTCACTGACCCCATGCAACTCAGCTAAAAACAAAAAAAGAAACAAGAAAAAAGAAAGAAAGAAAGAAAGAAAGAACTAAAGAAAAAAATCGAAAGAAATTGAGAAAAAAAAAAGAAAGAAAGAAAGAGAGAAAGAATTAAAGAAAGAAACTAAAGAAATTGAGAAGAATTAAAGAAAAAAAGAAACAGCGGACAAACAAACAAACAAGCAAAGGAAGAAAGAAGAAAAAAAGAAAGAAAGAAAGAAAGAAAGAAAGAAAGAAAGAAAGAAAGAAAGAAAGAAAGAAAGAAAGAAAGAAAGAAAGAAAGATAGATGATGCTGTGTGCACAGTGAACACACAGTGACGGTGACTGAAATTAACTCATTGGTACGTTTTGACATTAGACTAACTAACGCGTGGGTGATGTTTACGGCTGCCGATCCAAAAAGGGGGCCGGGTCGTTTTTCACCTGACTTTGACGAATGTGACTGAGAATGAGGAGCTGGTACACGTAAATTTCATTAGAAACCGAAAATCCCCGTCAGCGCATGGCCAGCATTGGAGTTGTTGAATACTAAATGGGCAAACCTATCCGTATGTTACGACTCATGTGATTTGGGACATCGATCAAGCAACGAAAGCTAAGTGATCGCCGAGAAGTTCGACGACTCGGAGTCGTGATACTGTAGCGTGTAGCCGTCGTAAGTATGGAAATCCACTGCACTGGCCTATTTTAGTATTTAACACGTTACATGTAATATGTCTATGTATACCGTCTAGCTTGCCAGATATTTGTACAAGGCCATTGTGGCATTGGCATTGAACGATCTACTACAGGAGTGTTAGCGCTAACTGTGGCAATACGTATACAGCATTGCGATGTGAAATTTCTTTTTAGTTTACGATCTGTTAGTTACGTGTTGTGTTGTACAGGATTGTGTTTGTAAATTTATTGCTAGGGCGCTCGTCGGTAGTGCGATGCGCTTTGTCACCCCTTCAACAATTCACGCACAGGTCGTGAGTTCAGAAGTTATCTTTGACCTTTAGGTCTCTATTAATGTATTTATGCATCTACAGAGCATAAAACAAAACCATTTGTTTACAATAAGACTAAGAGAAATCTATCATATTTATCGCAATTATGAATTATGTGTACGTACTGAATTGAATTGTTTTTTTGGTCGAATGAATGATTGTCTAGCTAAGGTAGCTAAATGTTAGATAATCTAAATTCTAACAATGATAAAATGATAATGATGATGAAGAATGGGAAACATGTTTGGGCAAACTGTAACTGACCCCAATGCGTAGCGCAGTATAAACTGTGTACAAGGAGCGCCCTGGGGTTTGTAGGCAAACTGATTTTGCCCGTAGAATCTCTCGTAGTAGTACCGTACATTACAGTAGCACTTAGCAGGGAGGTGACATCTTTCCTCCCTGATGAATAATCATGCGAGGTCAGCTCAGCCTTGGGCTTGGGACAGCTCCGATCATGCCGATCCTACTACCCTATACAAACTCGGAGTGTCAGAGTCGGAGGAGTATGTTCTACACTGGTGTGTAGGGAGCATGATCGAGAGAAACGAGGGTCCCGTTTCATGGAACTATTTATGAGTAACAACTGCCACATTTCTGTGACAGATTTGCTCTCAGCCAGTCAGATGCAAGGATTTCAGTAGCTTATAACAACTATCGTAACTTGTTACTGATAACAAGTTTTACGGGGCCCAGAAGTAGCCCGACCAGACTGTCGCGACACTTGTGTACAGCGACTGCTAGGGCTGTGTGTAATTAGACCAGGGCCCCGTTGCTAGAAACTTTGCGTTTAAACGCAACTTGCAACTGATTGTCACTGGCCAATCAAAATCATTGTTGCATGCATTGCATGTCTTCTTAATAGGGCAGACCCTGAGCCAATCAGAATGGTTGTTTCAAAATTAGCAATTATTTGCAATTGATTGCAACTTTCTTGCAACGGGGCCCAGGAGGAGAAATATGACCCATGCAATGCCCACTGGGATTTAGATTGGTATTGGTGGGATGCTCATTAGCGGGTCATTACAGCTGAGCTATGTTATGGACTAATTACACTTTTCTAAAGATCAACAGCACTGTAACACAAAAGCAGACAGTTCTATTAATATCATTAACCATGGCATTAAGTAGCTTTCCATCAGACATCTGAGCAATGTAATTTTTCATCTTATTGTCCTACTTTGACAAGCAGACATTTAAAAAATGACTGCTAAAGTGCATAAAGGTTGGATTTGAGCTGTGAGTAGCAACCCAATGCAGCAGTGATGATGTGATATTATAGAATGTTTCTAAATTGCTGAGCAAAAGCTCAAACATTAGGTAAGGTGGTATTTATTGCCTGTGACTTTTAAATACTGTAAATTAACTTTTGCCTTCACTTCAAATTCCACAAAGATTGTGTACAGTATCCCAAAGCTTGCTTGACCTTTAACCTAACATCTTAACACCAGAACAAATTCCGGCTTCGATACATGAAAAATGTTAACAAGTAGTGGACATAAATTAGGAAGGTCTAAACACAAGCAATTCAGGCCAAAAACAAAGATTGAGAGTACATTACTGCATAGATGTACAGTACCTGGTACTGCCGTCTTCATAATTAAATATATTTCAGATTAACTCTTGCTGATACTACTGATAGAAGCTATGTGAGTAATGCATTAACACTACAAAATACTGCAGCACTTGGAGACAGCCAATAGCTTTAACATAGCATCCAGTGCTGAGAGCAATTCAGCATTTGTCAGTAATTTGACTGCATTCATCACCTGTACAAGTTATTATGACGATATTTTTTTTAGTTTGAAGTGTTTCATTTTGTTTCACATTTACAGTTTACCATTAAATCATTGTTCAGTTTCTAGACTGAGAGGAACAAGACGATTTCATCATGGGGTCCTTCATGGCAAAAGCTATGGATGAGAGCTTCCAGAAGAACAAGGAGTTCATGTCAGAGATGCAAGTGACTACAGTAAGTTCTTGTTTAGGAGCAGAGACTCCAACCTCAAGCACCTTCTGATCTGGAGATTCTCCCGCCTGAAAACCCTAGTAAACGGGAGACTCCAACTTCGGTGTGCACGAGGCGCACATCACGAGCGCAAAGTACGAAGTTCCTCGGCGGCCCTCCAGAGTCCCGCTCTAGGGTGTTATGTGCTCTCTTGTGCCATCTCATGCTTATTTTTCAACATACGATGACACTCAGTAAGAAATCATTTCAAGCAGGAGACACAGAGCCAGGGCATGAGAAATTAGATCTCTAGCGGGAGAACGGGAGATTTTGCAAAAACGGGCTTTCAGCGGAAGATCTCCTGTCGAAAGCGGGAGAGTTGGAGTAATAATATAACTGTAACACTCATTCTGGTGTCCAAAATCATCATCAGCTAGTCACTCGGCACTCCACAAGCTGGGAAGTATTTTGTCAACCTCCAACAAACATTAAGGGCAAAAAGGGAGAGGCAGAAGAAGGAGGTCCTCTCTCACTCTCAGTGAGTTCCAGTGGTAGACTGATTCTTTATCAAGAACCCACAAGTTATTTCCATTTGCATATTTAAATCATAGACTACACAAACCAATCAAAATGCTAAGGAAAAGAGTGTGACCTGAGGTCATAGAAAGAACCAATGGAAAGTAAAGATTAGGTGTTCATGAGCTGAACTTAAACATGAGGTGGAGCAGAACAAAAGAGTCATGAGGTGTTCATGTGGAGATGGGTGAGAAGTAAAGAAGGCAGAGACTCCAACTCTCCCGTTTTCGATGGGAGATCTCCCGCCGAAAGCCCATTTTTGCACAATCTCCCGTTCTCCCGTTTGAGATTTGATTTCTCCCGCCCTGGCTCTGTGTCTCCCGGTGGAAAGGATTTCTTGCTTATTTCTATCGTATGTTGAAAAAATAAGCCTTAGATAGCACCAGAGAACATTTAGAATCCTAGGAACTTCGCGCTTCGCACACATCAACTTGGAGTCTCCCGTTTGCTAGGGGTTTCGGGCGGGAGAATCTCCAGATCAGAAGGTGCTTGGGGTTGGAGTCTCTGAGAAGGTATTGGAAATTGTATAAAAGGCACAAGGAAGGGGAGAGGAATTGGGATGTATGGGAGACTAAGGGGTAGAAGAAATAAGGGGCATGTGTTGAAATTAAACTCTATGGAAAGCTAAAAGGAAAATTGAATTTAATACAAGTATATCTGTGGATCAATTTGACGCTTTCAATTACCAACCATATACAACTTGATGCAGCTTAGCTGCATATAAGATATTACTGCATTGAACCCAGTGTACATGTTGATTGGCTGGCACTGCTCATTCCCTTGACAGTTATGATTTATTCTATTTCACTGGTGAAATATGACTCAAGTTTCGAGAAACAATTCTAAGCTATGCAGTCACATCTGTAGACATTTTTCTTTATCTGCCATTTGTTTTTGCTTGTTTGTTTTTGTTTGTTTGTTTGTTTGTTTATGTCATGAGGTTTCAGAGTTTGCAAATAATAGGGCATTACATCTTCAATATAACGTACATGCTGTACTATGAATGATATTGCTACTATGTGATTTTCTTTGCAAAGGGGCAAGGTGTGATATTCAATATCACATGAACTCGTAAATTGTACAGATGTGACCAACAAGCATGCAGGTGCTGTGTTGAAAATAGAATAGACCTGCAGTACTTTTTCTTAGAACTCCCAACTACAGGGTTTGAGAGTAGACTTGTAGTACACATGTATGCCTCTTTTGATAGAAGAGACTTATTCTGTACCCTATGATTTCTTTGATACCTGGAGATCTTCATCAGTTTTATGATGCAACTCTTCCGTGATTTGACTCCTAGCTTGGACGCCAGATCCAGATGCAGAACCAGATGCGAGAGAGAATGATGGCCATGCAGCTAGCTGGGTCCAGAGAGTTGTTTAATTGGCTTGCATCTTTCTATGGTGTCATGGCAGTAGTTGGACTAGCAGGGTGAGAAATCAAGCTTTTTGTTGAGCAGTGTGCTTGTTTTATTTGTTTATGTAAATATCCTGAGGTAAATGTTAGTTTATACTCCTGTGGACTTTTTTGGGGTTTTTTGTTTCCACTTTTTCCATTTGTTATGAAGTTTTATGCTTTATTTTGTGTTTACTAGCTTGACTAAACTTATTGGAATGCAGAAATGAAAATGCAAAGAAACAGGAAGTCCATATGTCATGTTTTACTGAGCACTAAGCATTTGCAAGGCTGCCAGCTTGTGTGTTATTGTGTTATTATCATATTTAGTTTACAATATTTTCTTTCTTACCCCCAAATAATCTAGAAAATATGGCAACAAAATGAGATAGAATATGTTTTCCATCAGAAAGTTGTTTTCCCCCTGTATCAGTATGTCTTGGTTGGTATTTATTTTATCATCTGCAGTCATTTGGAATTCTGCGTAGGTATCAAAAGAATGAATGGGCAAGTCCAAGATAACACGCGCGTTACGTATGGGACATTCAGAGACTTTTATGACCTGAAAAATAGTGTTAATGGCTTTTGATCATATTAAACTTTATCATGGTGATTGATATCTAGGAGAAGTATAATCATGCAAAAAATGGAGAAAAATTACCTTCACAATATTATTCTAGAAGAGAAAATAAGTGCCGTTACGTATGGGACCAGAAAAATTTTGTTTTTTTGAACATTTTTTTCAACCTCAAAACTCTCTGAAAGTATTTCATTCTACAACTTGTAACTCCCTGTGATGAAAGTCACAACACTCAAGATTATCACAGGTAAGTTTCGTGTCATTAGGTAAAAAGCTCTAATTACAGGTTCTAATTAAAGACAGACATGACGTGTTACGTATGGGACAGTTACGTATGGGACAGTTTGTCCCCCATTCATTTAGTGTGTGAAGAACCATGTTTATGGGTATTTTGCATAATTATTGAAGTAAAATCGGTTGAAACTACTCAAATACTGATCCAGATTGTCAAGGAAACAATATTCCCCAAATATTCACCATCCTAATCATATTCAATCATATTTTTATATTTTTATGACCAACCTGAGTATGCATGCCCTTTGTCCCCCATTCGTTTAGTGTGTGGAGAGACATGTTTATGGGTATTTTTTGCATAATTATTGAAATGGAATCAGTTGAAACTACTCAAATACTGATTCAGATTGACAAGGGAACAATATTCCCCAAATATTTGCCATCATAATCATATTTAATCATACTCTATATTTTTATGACCAACCGGAGTATGTACACGTGTATGCCCTATTTCTATCAGGATAGTTACTACTGAAAAATTGAATAGTTTAAAGTGTTTACTTCCATTGATGATGGGCAGTTTGCCATTTCGTTTCAATAAAAAACAACTTGACACAAGAAATATTAATTTTTATAAATAAGCAATACCTGCTGCGTGGAACCTCAGTGATCGAGTAGATATATGATGTCTGTCTAGCAGTCAGGTCATTGATTCAAGTCACACCTCAGTATGTATACCCATGAATTTTGTCGTGGCTATTATTGAAACCTGAATAAGGACAATTTTTGTATCACTTGCAATAAAAGAAAATCATTTTACTTTATATTTTTTTTAAATATTTATATGACAACCATTTCAAATTGGATCTCCATCACTAAACTTTGAATTCCTCTTGTCTTAGGATTGTATGCTCTTTAGTAATTCATATAATTGGTTTCCAATCATCTCATTAAATGTTGAAAACTGAATCCCCGTTTCTACAAAAAACTATACCATCCCTTTAATGCTGATTTTTCATTGTGTATTTTGCCATTTCCACTCCCCCTTTCTGAAAATTGTTCAGTCAAGTACATGTATTGTTTAAAGTGTCTATAACTCAAAAAGTAGTTACAATGTTGGGATGCTTTCTTCAGGATGATTGACCATTTGTGTACTGAGAGACCTTCCCAGCTAGCTACATGCATTCACATGCATTATGTATGAGGATGTCCCATACGTAACGCATTTGTCCCATACGTAACATTATTTCAATGCCTCATAAAAAATATTCCTTTTGCTGTTTTTTCTTTTTTCTATGGTATTTAATTTCTCTAAACAATAAATTAGAACTTTCCAAAAGGGCATTAATATAACCTTAGCAATTTCAGAAAAAACCTAAAAAAATGACCTCAATTTGTTACGTATGGGACATCTCATGATAGGACACGAGCTAATTTGCATAATCATTTGCATAATCCCTAAATTTTCATACAAAGTTAAACTATTTGATGAACTTCTTATGTCCACATATTAATCAAATATCATTTGCTTTCCTTTGAATTAATATGAATTTTTATAAATGTCCCATACGTAACGCTGTGTTTCACAATTATGCAAATGAAGCCCTTGAAATTTGCATAAATTTACGTAATATAATTTTTTCCTCCATGGAAATCAAAACTTCAACTCATAAGCTTCAAAATGATACCAAACATGTCAATATTGAGCAAAGATGAATTTTTGCCTTCTGAGGGGACCTTATCTTGGACTTGCCCGAATGTAGAACATTGCTTTTACTGTATATCTTATATCTCAAAGACTTGATAGGTTAGATGGTAAAGTATGCCACAGAGGGCTCCTTTATGTTAGTCTGAACTTTACAATGAATTTGAAAGATATCTGTTTGTGGTAAACCTCTTGCCATAACAAAACTTGTACACCGCATCTTTGGGTACAGGAAAATGATGAATTTACTTGAGGTCAATTAAAAATGTATCTCCAGAATTGGTCATCAGTAACTTTGCTCATTTCGTATATTTTGCCTTTTAACCTATTCCATACGGGAACTCGGTGGCCTGTGTATGAAGTGAAGTCTATGGAGGTTTCAAAATTCAGTATGGAATGGGTTAAAAGCATTTTCAGAAGTTGTCTTTTTAACAATGCTAACATAAAAACACATCTTTTAACAAATACTTGATAATCAGTTTTGTATTTCTCAAATGCTTGATGAAGTATTTAGCTCTGTGCTGTATCTCACTTCTATCAGCCTTGTTTAAACGTCGTTCAAAATAGTTATGACTCAATTTCTTTACAGGGGACTTATTTGTGTGTGAGAATCGATTTCTGGCCCACTTTCACATTACGTATGTGTGTAAAATAGACATCACATAAAAAGCATGTAGTGATCATGCTTGTAGAATTTGAAGATGTATAGCAGGCTGTACATACTCTTGTCCTCATGCACTTTCTGTCATAGGTAATCAATTGTGAGGGATTCTGCTTTGTGTGTCTCTCACACAAACTGTATTATGCTGATTTTTTTTTCAAGAAATTTTAAGACTAACTGGAATTTCTTAAAATCCAGCATATCTCCTGGTACCATGACTATTCAAAGGTTCTATGTTAATGTGTGTGGGAATTCAGCGTCAAATGTACTTCCCCTGACCTGTCTTTTTTATACTTTCTGGTCTGTAGCAATTACTCTTTTATAAGTATGTTTGTGGCAGTATTCTGTTAATTCCCAAATTGCAAGTTATTCATTCATCTGCAATCATCATATTTTCTTTTATTGAGACAGAGCTGCCAGGGGAAGGAGAGCAGCCCTTGCTCCACTTCTTCCTCTTACTTTCATCGTTGGCTACCAGTGGGACTATTGCTATAACACTAAGGTGGAGAGGATACGGGGTGAGTGTAGTCACGTGTTCCTTACCACTCATCATAAAAATATCTGGGCAGCGTTTCATGAAACTTGTCAGTCACTTACCACTGTTGTAAGCTCTGAAATCATTGCATCTGATTGGCTGAGAGCAACAAAACACTTGATGAAATCCCCCCCCCCCCCCAGCCTATACACAGATAGGGGGAAAGTTACCAGAAAGCACTTACTCTCACAAATGAAAGAGTAAAATAAGATCATAATTTAAGTGAATTCCATTAAATGATACTTTGAATGTCTTAGTATTACGTAGATACATGTAAATAGCACCAAAAAGTGTGTAACTCTGAATGCTGATGAATAAGTAGAACAGGCTGTCTGTCTTGGAGATGGAAGGCTGGAAATTTAAAGTTTCTACAGAAAGCAAAAATTATAAAGTCACAACTTTGCATAAAGTTAAGTAAGGGTGTTGTATTCTTGCTAATCTTACCACACAAAATATCTTTCCTCTTCAGATGTTGGAGAGGCAAAGTAATGCATTGGGGTCTCTCTCAAAAAGTCAAATGAAAATCTGTAGTAAGATTATGTCAGAAAAAAAGCCCAAGAAAAAATGGGAAGACTATATCCAGTTTTACTCATCTATGAATTGTCAGCTTTGTGAAAACATCTTAGTAAACATTTTAGGGCTAACGAAAAGACAGTTAGATTTCTGAATGTGCTGTAACCCGTTGAGGATGAGTACTGAGTATACTCGGGCAAGTGTCTATGGGAAATGTGTGTTGTAGCAAAATCAGCCTATCCTCAGTGGGTTAAATATGAGTGTCATCATCATCTTTTTTTTTCTCTCTCTCACTCTGTCTCCACGTTGATATGTTACAGCTGAAGCGGAACGCATCATGACTGACGAGCATGGTATCCTAGCCATGCCAGCCGGTCTTCCGACCTTTGACTCCATTGAAGCAGGCAGGCTAGCAGGAGCCAACCCATCAGGCAAGAAGGAATAAATAAAGTTGTCTGGCGCCCTCTTTGATGATTTCATTTTAGGCAATGTCTTAACTGCATTAGATCTCCATGTGTGTAGGGCAAAGGAGAAAATAGAGAAATATCCAGAACAAACTCAGCAGCCACACCAACCAATGTCTACACTCTGGAGACCACTGAACACATTATGATTTGATTAATATTCTAGTCATAAAAGGTCTTAAACATCTTCTCCGTTCTGTTTCAAGGCCTGTCCTTGGTAATGCAGCATTTTTTTTTTCAGGTCCCTTTTGCAAACTTTATATGACCTTGTAAAGGTCACTCATGATAGTCCAACAAGCTGTTACAGAGCTTTGTAGAACAGCATACTTTTCCTTCTCCCTGATACTGAATTTATTGCCATTGACTCCAGCTGTGTACTGTGGTCTTCTTGGCCCCAGCCTCTAGCCTCATTCAGTGACTGGCAAAGTGCTGTAACACTTTCTTTAGCAGTTTTGTTTCATGCTTGCAATTATAATTTTTGAAAAGGAAGTTAGAGTTTATCATGAAATAGTTGTGTGTCGTGAAAAGCAAACGTGAAATTCAACTCAATGACAGGTTAGGAAGAGTGCACTTTAGTGAGTAACATACACATCTGATACTTCTTAGCTACATTGTATGATATATGCCATATATTTTGTGAATCTGGACTGCTGAGGATTTTTTTACATGGTTAACTTAGCAATTGGGAACCATAACCATGAAATGAGGAATAGATATCATCCTTTGTCAAGAAGCAAAGGCTGTGTTTTCCCATGATACATGATCCATCATCATATGTTACCCATATAAAGTTGGAGGTTATAAAATGAAGACAAATTTGCATAAAGCTGACTTTAGCAAATAGAATGTAACCATTACAGTTTCTAAATATTTTCCTTGTAATGAAGTAGGGCAAATTAATACATCAATTTAAAGCTTATCATCTAACAAATTCACATTTGCCAAAAGAAAAAAAAAACACCTTATAGTTTCCTGACATTATATGGCTTTCATGATGACATATCACATATGCAATGCAAAGATATATGTTGCAATATGTGAGGCAACATACTAATGTGTTGCAAGCTTCACAAATATCAGTCAACTCCAAAAGTGATAACAGTGCAAAATATGACCTGCCATACATGGTAATGGCCAATGGGTGCAACTTATTCTTTGCTTTGGAACCCCTACCAGTAACTGTCGGGAGAGACGCTGTGTGAAGATGTGTTTTCCAGCAGCTTGAGAATTCTTAATGTTTCTGAAGAATACAGTTAATTTTGATAGAGAAGGATGGGTTCCTTTTCAAACGATGAGCAATAAAAGTTTATTTGTGTCAACCAACTATTTATCATATTGTATGTCTTAATGCTAATTAGTCTAGGAAGAGCTGTGTCATGGGAAAAGATTATGATTACAGTCAAAATGCACTGTCCTTGCACTTGGCATTTCATTATTGAGTGACTTCATGCTGGTATATGAATTCTCTTCTCAGAGACTACTGCAAAAGTGAATATTTTTGCGCAACTGATTTTTCCCGCTTGGCCGGGTAAGAAGAGTTTCACGTGTTTTTAATTCCGCGGAATCAAGACATCACGCACAGGACAATATGGCAAGCAGAAATATTCGCACGCTTTTATTTTCGCGCTAGTTTCTGATTGCGCGAAATGCGTGAAAATTTCAACACCGCGAAAATTTCCACTCTTACAGTAGTTTAAAGAGTTTTGGATATGTTCATTTTAAAAAGTCATTTCACTTGATGTCTGGAAGAGGGTGGTCCCTTCAGTTGAAAGAAGAGAAGTGAGTGAAAAGGTCATCACAGAATGTAGTGATCACAAAAAGCAGTTATACTTATCCTTTATCTTATCATCTATCTTAGCATGCAGGTTGCTTGATAACTCCTCTTTTTAACCTTGACCCTTGACCTTTGAGACTAATTATGCATATCCAAACTCAGGGACAGTCAAAGTGAAGAAATCAAAGGAAAATTTTGAAATAGTTTATGACTGCAGCTGCAAAAAGGATTATCTTTGAAATATGACAAATTCAATTTTCCTTTTGTAGATGTAGTGTACATTTCACTGAAATTAATGTAGATTTTAGTGGTCGCTAAATTTGAGACCAATAAAGGAAATTGTGTCTCAGTGTAGACATAGAGTAAGATCTTGCAGCGTGTACTAGAACCTGTGTTTTCCAACCTGTTGCAGTACACATAGATGTATACTTTACAAATTTTGCTCCAATGCAATCAACTCCCATGTACCATAGTATGACAATTGCAGCTTCCTTTTTGTTAGCGACATCACAAGTAACCTCTAGGGGCTAAAGGGCAAAGGTCGTAGGGAATGTGACCTCAATTTACAAAATGCATTGAAATAGTGTGTATGCTTGTAGTTACATGGTTGTGTCCATGGTGCTCATAAATCAAGCCATGCACTTCTGTAGGAATAATAGCTTGTGACAACGTAGCAGGAGCTCATTAATTTTGTCTCTTTGTTTCTTTAATTAGTTATAATGTCTTATTTGTGCCATAGTGATGTTAAGTGTTTTAAGAGATTAGTTGTATTGCTATACCTATTGATGGTATCCAGTTCTCCTCACACAAGTCAGCCTCAAAAGTAAGTGTGGTTCTGGGCAAAGCTGAGTGCATTTGGGCTCAACTTGAACAGTAATTCACTATGCAATGTTGTAGAATGATGTGCTAACAGTGTTGGATGATATGCCCCCATGTGATGGCTTTGAGGAAGAGTTGTGTATAAATGTGTAGCAATGCAAATACACATATGTAGACGTTTTGCGAGTTTACTAGTTTTTTATACCACATGAAAAATCCCTTGAAATTATTATCCAAATCAATTCTGGGATATGTCATGTGAATAGTCCTTTGTTAGACTGAAAGGTCCGTCTGTCCAGAGGAGTCTTTTATCTTTTTTTTGACGTTATCGCTTTCCTCATAAGAGGGGATTCCGTGAAGCCAGACGCAGTCCCCGCGGAACGTATCCCTGACGACCAGATACAGACCGATCTTTCAGTTGAGTCCTTTGTATGCTTGAGTGCTGATTGGCACAGAAAACCCCATAGCCTTATATACAATGTCCAAAGTCCGTGGCAGAGAAAGGGTTAAGAGATTGTGGCAGTCTTCAGAGATACTGTAGCTGCTGAGGTGTAGTTCTGTTTTCAAATGTTAGTCTTGCATCATTTTCTCTGTAATCATGACTAATGTCACAAATATTTTATAAGTACCAGAAGAATACAGAGATCATGGTGCATTCTAAGTACTGTAAATGTTTATAGACTGTAATAGTCAGTTGTTTTTTATTGTACACATGTCCATTGTTTAGTCAGTGTGACAGTGCCTTATGTTTTGAGGCACATTTATATGAATAAAGTCTATATTAGTGAGAACTTATTCTGTCAAAGCACTAATGCCCTTAAAATTTGCACTAAGAAATGCTGAGAAGTTATGCTTGTATGTTGAGGATATCTGTGTGCATGTATAATGTGTGTGTGTGTGTGTGTCTGTGTGTGTGTGTGTCTGTCTGTCTGGCTTTGTGTCTGTGTCCGTGTGTACATGTATGTATGAAGGTCCTATGTGTATTTATACAGTAGATTGATAGATGGGTAAGTAGATAGACAAACAGAGAGACAGACAGACAGAGAGACAGACAAACAGATAGAAAAATAGAAACATACCTCCCAACCATTCTGAATTTGGAGGAAAGAATCTGAATTTTGACCAATTCCAGTTCATATTTCAGTAGGAGTTATCTATTTTTATTTATTGATAACTTTACTACACACTCCTATGGGAGATGCTTTTTTTTCTTATCTTTGAACCAAATCATTCATATATTCAGCCAGCAAGATTGGGAGTCTGTAGATAGATAGATGGATGGACAGATAGATAGATAGATAGATAAATGGATGGATGGATGGATAGATGGGTGGATGGATGGATGGATAGATAGATAGATATATAGATAGATGGACAGATAGATAGATATAGACAGATAGATTCACTTGAGAATGTTACATTATTAGAGAGCATAGTATTCACATAGCAGTGCTGTACTTCAGGCCAATTCCCATAATGAGATGTTGTGATTTTGATGTGGAAAATGTAGCCTTGGTAGCCGTTATGTGTGAACGTGTAGCTAAACAAATACAATCATTAAATCACCCAGCCATCCACTACACGAGAGGACTACGTTCATGACGTCACAATATCGACACTTGCCCAATCACACATTATTATGGAGACGGCCGCACTTGTTCTAGTACTGTAGGAAGTCACTTTTTTTACACCATTGGTTTATAGTTAGCGTAGCAGTGATACTACATTGTAGTAGGATCTAATAGGATCAGTTCAATGTGGTAACTTAGATTTGTAGACAATAAAGATGGTAGAGCAGTCAAACTTTGCTTTTTACGCAAGTGTCATTTTAATGACAACCATAGTCAATGCATCGCACTGTTGACACTTCAAATAAAACAGAAAAATGGTAAGTGTAATGATTATTCAATTACGTGACTTAACAAAAATGCTGAGCGCTACAGTTCACATAAAACAGAAAATTGTATACTTGTAACGATTATTCACTAGCTTTAGCGGAAAACGATAAACGCTACAGTTCATATAAAACGGAAAGGTGGTCTTTGTAACGATTGCCCTCTTGCGTGACTTCAGTTCGTATTTTAATGAAGCCTGATAAATATTAGGACAAAAAACCCAACAAAATATGAGGTCGATAAGTTTACGGAGTTTCAATAGCAGTGAACGAACGACATTGTAGATATCTTGACTTCTTTTACTATATATAACGCCTAGTTCGCGTTCTACCTCGATCCAATCATTGTACTGACAGTGACGATTATATACTAGTAGATGGTAATAAAATGATAACGTTGATAATGATCATAATGAAAGCAACAGCATTCAGTGATACGAATATTGCTAACATTGTTGTAAAGACATTCTGGAAGGAACTTTCCTTTTTATTTAGAGACCTCCGGAAAGAGTCCATATCCACTATAAATTCACTTTAATTTGCCTCATTTGACTTGCAAAACGCAAAACGTCAATATGTAAACATTAAGACGTCATCAGTATAATGATCTTAGTACGGTTTTTTTTTTAATGTAAGATATGAAACTCATCTACTTTGCAAGCGATTATTAAAAAAAATCAAAACAAAAACAAAGCGGCCTTCAAAGATCAACTATAAAACAGAGACTGACAATGACTGAAGAATTCCAGTTTCCTCGATATAAAGAAGCAGAATAGTTTGGCGTTCATTTTGTCGAGTGCTGTTCATTTTTCTTTACAAAGTTCCTATGTAGGGATATTTCATATGGATTCACTAGGGAGATTCTCAAATATACAACGCTGTCTTAACGTGAATGTTCATGTGGCACAACGATGACATAGATACATACCACCAAGTTTCCTTGAAAGGGACGTTAACTAAGAGAACATATTTTACACTTTTATATTATATATATGACACTTTTGATACCATGTAGTCACTACTACACACGATGAATCACAAGTCAATGTTTCATAAACATAGCTTGTACAGCATTACACTTTATTCTGGAAAACAGGTTTTTCCTGATAAGAAATGACTTTTATGTCACTCAGGGAAAAGTTCGTCGTACAGACTAACCGAAATATTTGTGTGGATATTTTTTGGTGTCTTTTTGTTACACTACACAATTACAACTTCTGTGAACACTCCATTAATAGTGAGAGATTTTTAGACCCAGTACTGTGTGCTGCCAATCACTGGCATGTATGCCCCGTTCATGAACCTGACGGGTCTACTCTGATAGGTCGGGTCATAAAAATCCCACTCGTAGGATGTTCGTTTGCTGGTTCCCACGGTAACGGTTAGACTACCATCTGACGACACGTTACATTGACTGGCGCCGGCACTCATTCCGTTGAGGCTGTCCAGCGAGCGAGATGACGATTGGTCAGTCTCGGGTGAGTTTGTGGGCACCATGAGCCTTGGTGTGTTTGGCTGGAGCAGGATGAAGAGCAAAACACACTGTTATTTCCATATTTTACCTTTCAGTCAGACGAAATACGCTAGTGAATCATGTTAGGCTGTGTTACCACAAACCGCGGATATTTTTTTCTTGTTTGTTATGCTGTTCGATACTATGTTTAAGCTATCTCTTCTACAGTGGTGAATCCGTTGGAGGGGGGGGGGGGGGTCGCGCAGCGGGCTTGCGCCTCTCTTTATTTTTGTTAAAACAAAAGAAATAAAAAAATAGGGGCGTGCACCCCCCTTTAATTTTGTAAAGGCGCCTCCCCTTTACGGAATTTGTGTATCCGCCCCTGCTTCTAGGTGCTCTGATTTTAAGGCGTGTTTCATTTGCAAATCGTAAGTAATCGTTTAGATGCTTTCCAGCTTGTGTTCATGCCCTTCACATCAACAACTACAACAAATGCATCTTCCGAGAATAATTCGTCGATCTATTTTAAAGTCCCCCTTGCCGTAAGTAAATGCCAAAGCCCCCTGTTTTCACTGCTCGTTGTATGGAGTGCGAGCAATCACGTAACTAATCATAAACGACACATCTTTATTATAGCTACATTCGTATTGCTTTATTTTTCTTCGATCAATATTTAGAAATTTTACTCCTCCCTGTGAACTTTAAACTGATATTAGTATTATAACAGTGGATAATGATAACACAGATGATCAAGAAAACAAATATGAGATTATGATGGTCGTTAATCTTTGTAATCAATTATCATGAAAGTTGACAAAATCGCCACCAACAACATCGTCATCAACTTTGCTTATACGAAATAATTGTTCTCCTACCTCAAACACCGTGTTTTCATAACTCCAGTCGTCCCACTTTGGTGAGATGTTATGCCCAGTCCTTGGGACTCCTACCAAACTTGGTTCCGATGACGTAAGAATGACCTCACCGGCCAAATTGAACTTTGGCAGCGTTTGTTTCGTAGGTCGCCATCGCTTTCCGGTACTTGCAGGGGGACGAAATCCTCGTGCTCCGGTATCGCCTCCTGTCGGCCGATGGTGCCGGCGCATTGGTAGTCGACTGGCTGCGTATCTTGGCGGCTCGGAGAAGACGGCGCGTGTTCCTGGATGGACGAGATGGGAGAAGGTGACGGGACGAACGGTCGTGTGCCAGCGAGGACGCGTAGGCTGATGTTGTGATTGTACACGAGTCGTCGGCGAAAACGAAATATTCGCGTTTTGATCACGGATCAAGTTACATGCCATTGGGATGACGCGAACGAAACCATTGACATTGTCGCTTTGTTGGTGGTGAATAATCGGGCGTTCTATCCGTTGTCCATTTTGGTTTAGAGGTGTGCGCGTAAATGAATATTCTTTTCTGGTTTGTTTGTTTTCTGGAATACGGTCTAACTCTCCATGTCGAAAGGAGGTTTCGTACATAGGGATGCATTCCTGCTCCGTGTACGAAGCCGGCTGACCACCGCTGCCCGATCCTTCCATGTACTGCAGCGACGTGGCTAGGTTGCTACGCAACCACCTCTGTGTTGCCTCCTGTCGCCGGGCCTGGGCGTTCCCTCGTTCCAGGCTGTGGAAAAAGTCTTTCCTCGCTTCCCTGTGGTCGGCCATTACTCCGGTAGACCTTAACTGCAACTTGGGCGATTTTCTACTGATTCTTGGCAGCCTTCTTCGAGGCTTCTTTGTCTCGCTCTTCGATTTCTGGACGTAGATGACGCAGCGGCACGTCATGATGAGAACGATGACGACAACCAGAAGACCTGCTGCGATAACGACACCCCACAATGCCCAAACGTGAGTGATGTTGATGTCTCCGTCGATTGGGCCGGTTTTGGTAACAGCCACGGTATCATCACCTCTTCTTGTAGTGTTACTCGATCTCGATCCCGCGTTGGGGTCGTTGTCGTTTGTAACAGCAGAATTTAGTGTAGAGATTGGCATGATATCTGACGAGTTGGGAAGAGTGCTCTGTTCACTTTCTGTTGTATTGCGTAAAATATTTGCGATTATCGGTTGAACGACATCCGACAGATCCGTGATGTTCGCTTGGCTCTCGTCGGCAGACATTTGTTGTCACGTCGTCACAAAATCAAAGATTGAAATCACAGAAAACCATGAGCGAAATACGCTTTCTAGGCTCGGCCCAGAGAGAGCATGGAAGTGTTAAACGTAAGAAACTCAACGATAAATCATCGTCCACACATTAGACAAGTGTACGTAAAGTAGAATTGGCAAGCGCAGCGGCCTAACGTGCGGACCCCTAAGAAGAACCTTTTATTTACACACAATGAAATCGAGTTGCAGTTGTTGACACCTAGAAGAATTTCAGCACAATGAACTAAAGAGTATACAGTGTTTGCACCCCTTTGAAACGAATGCCTGACATACCAACTGACAGACAACTACCCCACACATCAATAGGGGACAACTCTGTACTTTTTACGAACAGGTGAGCTTCTCATATCTTCACATTCAAATGCAGATTAGCCGTGTACATCAAGTGAAGTTTGAAATGCAAGGCGATGCTGACAAAAGCTACCTTTCTTTCTTTCTTTCTTTCTTTCTTTCTTTTTCTCTCTCATTCTTTCTTTCTCCTTCTTTCTTTTTCTCTTCTCCCCTCATGATCTCTTCGCACTCTCCCTGTTCAGCTGAATGTATACTCTCTGTGTGTATCGTGTTTCTTAGAAAGGTTTGCAGTTTAGACACATAACAGAGAGTTTAACACCAAGTAAACAATGCAAAAGAAAATTAGTCGCTGCAATATATTCTCGGTCACTCTTTATTACAGACTGAGGTAGTACTCGTTCATTAGAGTAGCCTGATTAACATGATTAGACACTTTTAATGATGACACGACATTTACTCCCGTCTTATTTTCTCCAAGGAACCTAGGGTTAGGGTTGTGAGGGTTTTAGGTGTAGTTAATGTGAGGATTTCAGGATTACTACGGTTATATTAGTGGGTAGACTTTATGTTTGGCTTAGGGTGCAGATGTTTCATGGGAGCAATTTTTGCAGGAGCAAATGTCATGAAACCACTTTTAATAGATCCATTTAAGAATGACTGTGAAATCAATAAAATGATGGCGTTTGTGGGCATCTTTACTTCATAAAGATTCTTTACGAAAAACATTTCTTGGACACTTTGTCGATTAAATATGAATTTATCTTGTAATTACAATGATTATAATACTTTCAATTAAATTTTAGTGGTGAAAAATAACAACAACAATAGTAAATACAAAAAAGGATAGAATGTGTTTTTGACCGCTGTGCTCAAATGATCCATATGAACCCATAAACAAGCTAATAATGGAATAAACTTAGCAAATCTCATATCTTTATCCTGAGTAATCAATTTGAGCTCCACGAAGAGAATATCAAGTAACACAATACGATGAGTCAGAGCATAAGGTATAAGTTTAAGGTTCAAAGGTCAAGACATGTAGTTGTCCATCTGTGTAAGCTGGGACGAAAAACTCCGCCTGACCATCTCCTGTGACGTCACGCACGGAAGGTGAGCCAACGGTGCCGTGTTCGGCTTCGAATATCGATGTCTTGGCGTACTGCCAATCCGTTGGATCGTCATCATTAAGGGCCTCGAAGATGTACAGATTACTGTCGTCATCCCCAGCCATGGTGATCATAGGCTTCCGTCTGAAGTCAAATGATTCAATATGTTAAGAGCTTTAATAGCAGAGAGTCACCAAAAACATACAGTCATGGGTTCGCGCTATTTAGAAGTAGGCCTACAACTTGACGAGATCACGTACACAATCTGACAATGCCTTGCCGAAATTCTCTTTCCATCATCAGTGTTTGCATGTCAGCTATTTCATGCACAATCTCTCGTGCATGCAATCATAGTTCAAAGATATTCATCTTCTGGATGGGCAAGGTAGTCTCAATGAAATGGCATCATCTATCTATGACGTACATGTATACACACTTTTTTCAACCTTTTGACCAATCAGTATAAGCCACGATTCAAAATGATTTTTAGCGCGAGCTGAAATTCGTTTTTCGAAATACCGTTTAACTGTGTGTCATAATGAAGGAATTTAGAATACAAAAGTTGTATTGGTATTCTGTTAGACAATGATTTTGTTGTTAAACAATATTCGGACCTTTACTTCCATTATTTTCAACCGTCTTTCTGGATTAAACGATCCATGGATGTTATGAAACGAAAAACATATTCTGCGCGTAATAAATGCAATGAATAGACGTAGGCCTATGCAAAGTAATACATGCAGGAGAAGACGAACCGACAGACTGGCTTCATTTTGAATAAAGGTTCAATATGAAGTAACAATTGCATTTGCCAGAATTCACCTTACAGTGCACTCTATCAAAATTTACAAAACACGGCACACACCCTCATAATAGCACACGCGTGTCGTGATCTCAATCGAAAGGCCATCATACCTGTTCCTGTTGTTGTCAGGGTTGATAGTAAAAGCCACTCCCGGTGCACCCATTCCCTCGAACGTGATTGGACTGTTAGGCTTGAAACCCTCAGCAATCACGTGACGCACCCAGATCCCGGTTTCCCAGTCGTCAGGGATTTCATAAGCAAGCAGTTTACCGTTTGTTTCACTGATTGATAGAAAAACATGTATTTATAAGACATTTAATGTTGATAAACTTCTACAGTACTTTTTCCCATACATGATGTCGTTAAATACTCTTTCTTCTCATTCTATTTGTTTCATTTATCAATTTGCACAAAATCACAACCCTTGTTCTGTCCCACGAATCATTTTTAGAAGAAATGGCCGATAGTTGTGCTTGTTTTTTAATTCAAAGAATATAAGCTTGAGCATGATTCTTTTTTTAAATTCAAATGTGATTATGAGCTTGCTGGGCCTTACTTATAAGCGGGAAAAGTAATGGTGTGTGCGATATTGCTTTGTTTCTAAACAGTTTCAAAAGTAGTAACTGATATTGTTTAAGTAATGAACAGGTATTGCGGAATAGAGTAGTACTATAATTAAAACTCGTTCATTCTTATCATACTATATGTAGTTATCTAGAAAGTTAAAAGTCTATTATAATTATGCTTACCTATTCGCTGTTACCAGAATATCTAGGCGTCCGTCTCCGTTTAAATCCACAATCTGAAATATTGATTTCAAAAGGCAAAATACAATAATGACTCGAATGTTTATGCTAGGCTTGCCTTACATTGCGACTGGCTAATCATGACAAAGATTAACCAAATTACGAGGTTTGATCTACACAGGAACAGCAATCAGTTTGAACGCATCAGTACATTTGTTTATTCAAGTTATATGAATGACACTAATCACAATTAATGATATCGTGTATTAATTCGATTCATATCCGACTCAAACTGTTCAAATGTTTTAGAATTTAACACTTGCCTGACCTGTTAGATATTTATACGTATTGTTTTAGTTTAAATAACTTATTACTTAGCTAATGAATTTCATAGCCGGTACTCAGTATTACATGCGTCTAAGGCTGCGTTTATCTAACTTGAGAGAGAGAATCACGTTTCCAAACGCGTTTGCAACGGTGTTTGTAAACGTGGTTTGAAACGCGATTCTCGAGGAGCCGCGTTTATCTAACCATCATACAATCGCGATTCCAGTGGTGTCACTGCGCAGCTGCTTTGCGGCGTCTGACCCGGGAAGTAAAGGTCAACTTCATACCACCAAACCTGCCTCATCAGTCACACACAAATAATGGGCAGAGAGCACAACCGGAAACAGCTGGGATTTGACCTTGAGATATAAACGCGTTTCAAAACGGCATTGCGTTTATCTACTCACAGAACAGCGATCGTGGTCTCAAACGCGTTTCAAAACGGCCTTTGAGAGGCGTTTCAAAACGGCGTTCCTAAACGCGTTTGAAACCACGGTTGCGTTTATCTAACCCCTGAAAATGCCTCAAATGCGTTTAGGATCGTGATTCTGCCTCAGAAAATTTTTAGATAAACGCAGCCTTAGATTGTTTCCACTTACCTCACATTCAAAGAACCTTTCCTCAGGAACGTAGTCAATAATCCTGTGCTTTATTTTAGACCAATCAGGGGAGAGTCCTTGAAGAATAGTCAAGAACGGGATGAGATTACATGCATAGAAGGTTGCAGTTGTGTGTGGTGTCAATGATTATTATGAACGATGCATTTTATATTATACCATGCTATACATCATTTTACATATAATTTACTTGCATGGTATAATATAATGTTACATACTATATTGTATTGTTTTATGACATACAAATGTATTATACTGTTATTATTTATATTAGATTATTTTTTAACTTTATTATAATACCATCCCAATAACTATAGTCATAATACCACCCCAAAAACACTGCCCAATGCATCGAGATTGCACGCATTTAACGTGACGAATTTCTGATAAAGCAACTATGATCATGATAATATAAACCCATCTTTCAAGTGACATACCTTCTGTCCATGACACAACGATCTGCTCAGAGAAGTACTGTGTGCTGAAGATGGCGTATCGCTTCTGGCCGATAGAGCGAGGCAGGGGCAGCTCTTCGTAGCGGAAGAAAGCATCAGGACCTGTAAACATGACGTTCTCCTTCCAGGGCAGGGCGAGCGGGTTGCCGACTGGTGGATGCTTGAACCAGACCATCTCAGCCTGTACCTCTCCGACTTTAGGTGGAAAGAAAGAAAGATATCGACGTTAATTCAATAATATAGATTCAGTAATATATCAATGCATTTTTCATACTTCAGTAAGAGGTACATGGACAGAACATCACGACAGGCCTCGAGCAGATAATATAGGCATGCAGTCCCGGGACCATTGGCCAGTGTGCACAACTATTGGGGTTTCCTGTGCCAGTCAGCACTTAAAAAACGAACAAAAAGAGACGGGTCCATGGGAGACAGGTGTCACATGCACCACTCTCTTTTGCGTCATGATTCATTATTGATTTGATTATAACATATTCTAAAGAATGAAATAGGATCACTCAAAGAATGAAAAAAAATCGTTATATCATTATGAAATGACTGTAGACCTATCAAGACATCTTTCGAATATAGGCATCAAAATGGTTATCTGTGACTGCTTAGTCTACCTTATCATTAAATAGGCATATTACAGGACGTACTACCCTTCAGCTTATGATCATTATTTAGAATCTTTTTCAAAATCAGATCTCAGAATAATATGGCATACGTTTGACAGGAGGTTTACTCCATGGCAAACAAAAAGTTATTATCCAGCGGCATACTGTAGGAATAATGAATTTTCCTTTTATACGCCTTCCTGTAAAACCGTGTCAATAAATCATCTCATAACATAGGCAGATATTACTGAAGATAGGTTATTCTTCTTATAATAATCAACTCTGTACAAATTGTGTCGAATCTATTGGGATTGGAAAATAAGTTTCTGTTTCGATAATGATAACATAACATGATGATATCATTATGAGACTTACAAAATATAATCGAATTACTGCACCTCTCAAACTCAGGCCTTCAAATACCCGTTATACTTCGACTGCTATTTCGACTTAATGCAGAAATGTGTGCACCACATTTATGTGTGCTCGATACCCCATTTTTAGTCTGGGTGCCAGAGGCTGAACCTTGTTTTACCGTCCATCCAATGTTTTTTGATGGTTTTACCCTATTTCGGGGGTGCTGAATCCGAATCCGGATGATGCAACTCTTGCATCCTTGAGGGTTTTGAGATATTCAAGATGGCCGCCAAGATGGCCGCCAAAACCAGAAACTCCCACGTATTTCCTTCTAAATGGTGAGATATTGAAAACAAGTGATGGATTTACCCTATGTCGAGGGTGCTGAATCCGAATCCGGATGATGCAACTCCTGCATCCTTGAGGGTTTTGAGATATTCAAGATGGCCGCCAAAATGGCCGCCAAAACCGAAAATTCCCACGTATTTCTTTCCAAGTGGTGTGAAATTGAAAAGAATTGATGATTCTCCCTATTTGGAAGGTGCTGAATCCGAATCTGGATGATGCAACTCTTGCATCCATGAAGTTTTTGAGATATTTAAGATGGCCGCCAAAATGGCCGCCAATCAAAACCGGAAATTCCCATGTATTTCCTTCTAACTGTTGAGAAATTAAAAACAATTGATGGTTTTACCCTATTTCGAGGGTGCTGAATCCGAATCTGGATGATGCAACTTTTGCATCCATGAAGTTTTAGAGATATTTAAGATGGCCGCCAAAATGGCCGCCAATTAAAACCGGAAATTCTCACGTATTTCCTTCTACATGTTGAGAAATTAAAAATAATTGATGGTTTTACCCTATTTCGAGGGTGCTGAATCCGAATCTGGATGATGCAACTCTTGCATCCATGAAGTTTTAGAGATATTCAAGATGGCCGCCAAAATGGCCGCCAATTAAAAAAGGAAATTCCCACGTATTTCCTTCAAAATGGTGAGATGTTGAAAACAATTGATGGTTTTACCCTATTTCGAGGGTGCTGAATCCGAATCTGGATGATGCAACTCTTACATCCTTGAAGATTTTGAGATATTCAATATGGCCGCCAAAATGGCCACCAAAACCGAAAATTCCCACGTATTTCCTTCTAAATGGTGAGAAATTGAAAACAATTGATGGTTTTACCCTATTTCGAGGGTGCTGAATCAGAATCTGGATGGTGCAACTCCTGCATTGTTGAAGATTTTGAGATATTCAATATGGCCGTTAAAATGGCCGCCCAAAACGGAAGTTCCCATGTATTTCCTTCTAAATGGTGACAATTTGAAAGCAATTGGTGGTTTTTATCTTATTTTGAGTGTGCTGAATCCGAAGCTCAGGATACAACTCTTGCATCCTTAAGGGTTTTGAGATGATAAAGATGGTCGCCAAAAATGACCGCGAAAAACGGAAATTCATATGTAGACCCCCTATTTCCTTCTAAATGGTGTAAAATATAAAACAGTTGGTGGTTTTACACTATTTTGAGTTTGCTGAATTTGAAGCTCCAGTATAAAGCTCTTACTTCCTTGAGGGTTTTGAGGTAATAAAGATGGCCGCCAGAATGGCCCCTAAATGGCTGTCAAAAACGAAAATTTCCATGTAAGCCCTATATTACCTTCTAAATGGTGTAAAATTGAAAACAATTGGCGGTTTTACTCTATTTCGAGAGTGCTGAATCCGAACCTGGTTGATGCAACTTTCGTGTTCTTTTTTAAGGGTTTTGAGATGTCCAAGATGACCGCCAAAATAACTGTCAAAAATTGGTAAATTTTAGGCCCTATTCAGCACCCTCGAAACTTGGTTGTTGAAATTCGTCCAGTCTTTAGGGTTTTTAGACGTCCAAGATGACAGCCAAAATAAGTGGCAGAAATTCCAATGTTAATATATTTTTTCTTAATGGTAAAAATTTTAAAATAAATTGATGGTCTTACCCTATTTCGAGGGTGCTGAAGGTCTTTGAAGGTTTTCGGACATCTATAAATGTCCTGTATGAACGGAAACTCCTTAACATGTTCTTATACTGAAATGGTGCAGTATTGTGCTCCAACGCGAAGTGGGATATTAAACCCATGCAGGGTGAAAACCAATAATTCGTATTCTTGAATTCAACTCAGTTGAGCGAATTTGTCAAATCAGCCAAAATTTATTGACAGTCAAAATGACAGTCACAATGGTATTGTAATATACTGAGATATTCCGATATGTCTCAAACGGAACTTTAACACGTACTGGAAAAAAAAAGTGATATTGACATCATACTGAAACGTACAAACGCAAAGAAAGATACGACTGAAAATGTCTTTATGCATAATTGTTATGAAATAATGCTTGTGGTCGCCAATAATATGGCTCCATAGATGTAAAGTTAATCCTTTTCGGCTATCAATAGAGCAAAATTAAATTATGGCATGTTGGTATTTGGTCTTGAAACTTGTCTTGTATTCTGACGAGTCTCGCCTCGTATTCTTGTGAAACTTGTCGCATATTCTGATTAGGTCATTGGAAATGGTTGCATCCATGACCACTATATAGCAGATATCAATAAGGGTAATTTCAAAAGCACTCTGCGCGATTATGATATTCATAAGTACTGGATTATCAACTATTACCTTCCATGTTGTCGTTTGATTTTTATTTAGTTTTTTTTTTCACGGCGCGTTACCTGGTGATTTGTACGTCCCCTCGTGTGTGTTTGTAATAGATTATATATACATAATTATATACATATACACATACATAATGTTACATCATATTGAAGAAAAAATTGAAGCATAACAATAAAAATTTCCCACTCGTGTCTTCATCAATGTCATCAAGACCACCAATATAAACCAAATAACCAATTTGAGTGTTCATGGATAAAGAGATTAAAACTGCTCATGGATTAAGGCAGGTAATGTTGGGTAATTTCAGTACACTTCTCTACATCACTATCACAATATGATTTAGATGAACATGTCTTGTCCATTAATTGTTAGTGTTCAAAACTTATCCATTATATGTAGAGGAAACAGTGTAATCTTGCAATTATTCAACCGCATCTGTAGTCTTGAAGGGTTAATTACTGGCACACTTGTATCGTACCAACTCAAAGATATCCAGTAGAGCTGGTTTCACTGTATATACAGCAAGTTCAAACTGTGCCATTGACGAAAACCATCAATTTCTCACCATTTATAAGAAGGAAATACATTGGAGTTTCCAATTCGGCGGCCATTTTGGCGGCCATCTTGACTTTCTCGAGGTGCATCATCCAGATTCGGATTCAGCACCCTCGAAATAGGGTAAAATCATCAACTGTTTTCTATTTCTCACCATTTAAAAGCTAATACATAGAAATTTCCGGTTTTGATTGGCGGCCATTTTGGCGGCCATTTTGGCGGCCATTTTGGCGGTCATCTTAAATATCTCAATACCCTCAAGGATGCAAGGTTTGCATCATCCAGACTCGGATTCAACACCATAGAAATAGGGTAGATCCATCAATTGTTTTCAATTTCTCACCATTCAGAAGGAAATACATGGGAATTTCCGGTTTTAATTGGCGGCCATTTTGACAGCCATTTTGGCGGCCATCTTGAATATCTCAAAAACTTCGTGGATGCATGAGTTGCATCATCCAGATTCGGATTCAGCATCTTCCAAATAGGGAGAATCATCAATTATTTCCGATTTCACACCATTTAGAAGGAAGTACGTGGGAATTTTCGGTTTTGGCGGCCATTTTGGCGGCCATCTTGAATATCTCAAAACCCTCAAGGATGCAAGAGTTGCATCATCCAGATTCGGATTCAGCACCCCCGAAATAGGGTAAAGCCATCAAAACACATTGGGTGGACGGTAAAACAAGGTTAGGCCCAAAAAGTGGCTTTGGCACCCAGACTATTTCGAAGACTCTCCGGTTGCAAAATGATTATGTGCTTACCTACTGGTACATATGCACGACACGTGAGGGCGTCCTTGAGGCCGTCTTTGTCCATATCGACGAAGTAAACTCGATGGTAGAACCATTTGGATCTGTCGAGGACTCGGGTAGTGATGTCATAGGTGGTGGCCGGTGCGACTTTGTGAAAATTTCAGACAAACAGATGACTACATGTGAGCGAATGTATTAATTTTAGTCATTACAAATGTATTATGCCTGACAGGTCTATTAGCGCAATTAACGTAAAAATAGAGTATTAAAATTCAAACATCCCAAAGCACCAATACGGGACGGTGCCAATAAAAACGTTACCAATTTGATGATTTCCTTTTCGGTACATCAGTCAAAATGGGAATAAGCTCAAAATGGCGTTATAATTATTATGCTAGTGTGTGGGGAGGGGTAATGTGGAAAGACGTGAAGCCTGCCTGGGGAAGAGAGAACCCCAAACATACGACTTTGAATACCGCATCAGATTCTTCCAGAAACTGACTGCAGGTTGATGGCGAACGTTTAAGGTAAATAGTGTTTATCTTGACTGTGTACACTCACTGGAAGTGTCATTCCCTGCTTCGATGATCTCGATGTTACCGTCCGTTTTGGTCGGGACCAGGAACCCATTGGCGACCCACCACAGACCATGGCGACCAAACACGTCGTCTGAGTGAAAAGGATTAAACGTCCATTAATAAAGTCTAAGGCTAGGGGTACGTGAGTTCTGGATGGCATCCAGTTTATGCCTCGAAAGAATAAGGTAGAGTAATTATGATTCATGTAAAGATTAAAGGCAGCTCACCACAAGCTTTGCTTTTTTGAGGTTCTGCCTTCCTGTACAATAATTTCATGCATGTGATTTCCTACATGAAAAAAAGATGGAAAATAAATGTTATACAAACTTGAAACTTAAAGGCTCACCCAAGAGCTATTCCTTTAGTCTTTTCTATGACTTCATGTCTTTGTATTAAAGAGTTGTTTGAGTGAAATTGTTGTGACAAGCAAGAGTTTATGTTACTAGTTGCTGTTTTATAAAGTTGATTATGATTAGCATTTCAGACAGTTAAGTATAATCATGTTTTCATATCCTACAAATAATGTGCTTTTCATATCTAGTGGAATCACGTATTGCGAAAGGTCGAAATCATGGTACAGCAAAATATATTAATGCGATTACAGATCCCTGAGTGTAAACTCGTGTGTGCCTTGCTCCCGCCGAATAACATATCCATCAGTATTCCTTCATCACTCCCTTTCTCCCTCCTTCTGTCCCTCTTCCCTTCTTTCTATTTTTTCTTCTGCCCCCCCCCCCCCCATCACTTACACGGTCACCTTAATCAGCTATATAACCAATTAAAACGTCACCAAACTCGGGTGATACGAGTACGAGAGAAACAGACATGCGCAAATCCCACAATTGCATCCCGCTTCAAACCATTGGTTACTATGGGCTCAAGAGGGTCTTTGCGCAGTCGCTGTATATCTCGTACGATAAAACGGCATGATGTGCCTACACGCCTACATTATTGTGTACCAGTATCCCAGTGTCACCACATGTGAGTTGTGTTTGTTATATCCGATAAGACTGAATTTATCTATTGACAAGATAAGACAATTGGAACGGACAGGTGTAAATTTTCTCAAATATTAGTCCGAGAATAATTCCTTGCCTGGTACAGTGCATTATTTTAATTTGGCCTTGTGATTAGATTACACATCGCCATGTATCCGGCACCATATTCTATTGATGATGGATGGGGCTATATACCTGAAGACATTGATCATAACTATTGTTCTTGGATGTCACAGTACACGTCATTAAAGGACAAGTTCACCTTCATAGACATGTGGGTTGAGTGAATGCAGCAATATTAGTAGAACACATCAGTGAGAGTTTGAGCAAAATCGAACAATCCGTTCAGAAGTTATGAATTTTTGAAGTTTCCGCTCAGTCACGGCTGGATGAAAAGATTACTATAGCTTGTGATTTCACATGAGTACAACGATATAAAGAAAGAATAAAGAAAATTCAACATATTTCAATTTTTCTCGCATAACAACAGAACACTCGACTTCTCTCTTTCAGAAGGCAGGGGAATAATATTACCCTTAACATACGTCAGTATCAAGTCGAAGAAATGTGCACTTTATTCAAAAAGTAAAGTTTTGTGAAATTCTCTTTTTATATTCCTTATATAGTTGTACGCATGTGACATCATACACTGTAGTAGTCTTCTCTTCCAGCAGTGACTGCGCAGATACTTAAAATATTCGTAACTTTTGAACGGATTGTGCAATTTTCATCAAACTTTCACTGATGTGTTCTACTAATATTGCTGCATTCTCTCAATCCTTATGTATATGAAGGTGGACTTGTCCTTTAACTTGCATAATACCATACATTGGCATATCAGTCGCGTGCATAGTTAATCACGAGAGTGGAAATTCAGATTTTAACTGTTTGTGAAATAAGAAACCACTGATGAAATATCATCTAGAGAATAGGTATTAATTTCTAAGAGAAATTCGAAGTTCACTAGATGAAAAATTGGTTTTGAAAAGGCTAAGATACCGCAGACTTAGGAATAACCTACATAGCTTTTTCTATACTTATGATGCACACTTCTCTCACTTAAATAATGGTTCAAATCGAAGTGCAGGCCCGATACAGTGTTTTGAATCTGTAGTAATTTTGTAAAGAAAAGACAATAACATCAAAAATTCACAAAAATGTAAAATATACGCAGAAGCATATAAACTTGTCTGATAACTATTCTTGAAAAAAAAATTGACACCATTTTGTCCTAGCATTAAATACTTTATCCTGACAGGACCAGTACTTGCTGCTGTACCGTGCTCTAAACAGAGTTAAGGCAATTTCTGTCTGTAAATTTTACCATTGTTTGAAGCAGGTGCGTAGTTGTTAAAGAAAGCCTACTATTTTGACACATGAATTTTCTGCAATGTAGCATTTCGCTACGAGGTTGCTGTGACATGTGTAAGCAAAAATTCATGTTCTTGAATATATTGCTTAGGTGAAGTAAATATTCCTTGAGTGAATGCATTAAAAAAGACCACATTTTCTACAACATCATGTTGTCGTTGTTGTTTGACAAGCTAAATATCAGAGAAATAACGCTGGGGCGAGCAGGGTTGTATTTACGTGTCTGTGTCAATTTACTATCATTGAAACTTTCTTAAGTTTCTTGTTGTCGGGAACTTTTCATTGATGTTACCAGTGTTACCCGTAGGCATTTTCATCAGTTTTAAAGTTTAGACCACCCGTCTCAGTCGGGGTGGGGTACTTCATTCTGCAGCTTCGCCTTTTTTAAATGAAAGCTTAGTTTGGAATATATGGGGATACTCCCATTCAGGTTTCCTTGAAATTTATCCAAAATTACATACAAGTACTGCTGTATTCAAACTGTCGCTTTTAAGACGCATTTCCCCTTCAACATAAAAGGCTTCTATACACTGTGGTACAGTGGATAAGGCGCTGTACTTCCAGTCTGCTGTTTGGAGTTCGAACCACGCACTGTGCTTAGATGTCTAATGTCCCTCTTGAACAAAACGTGTTACCTTGTAATGCTGGGGTGATATATATATATATATATATATATATATATATATATATTTTCATTTTTTATTGGGCCCATTGGGAGTCTACTCTTAATTGGTAAAGAAAATCACAATTGTCATTGTTATAATAATTATCACCAAATTGATTAAGATTTACCGGGAATCTCTTCGACCTCGTTGGGCCACACCATGCCGTCCGCGAGGACCTCGGTCACCAGGGCGTTCGCACCGTTGTCGGCGAGTTGTCGCCCAACGTCGCGCACGATGTAGATGTTATCCTTGGTGCCTGGCACGGGGTTGAATGTGCTGATGGAGACGGTGTCCACTCCCGTGTTGGGGTCGGGAAGAACGGAGGTGAAGGCAGCGAAAGGGATGTCGATGTGCCCGAGATTCCGCACCGTCCAAGCCATGGCGGCTGGATACAAGACTAATAATACCAACCAACGAATCATTTTCACAGAAATTTATGTATTTTAAATATTTGCCCTCTTATTATATTGCAGATGTGGTCAACTTGAGTTGTTGGTGTCAAGGGCCAAAAGTATGTGATTCAGACAAGTGCTGAGGGCTTTATATACATCTCATGGCTGGTATTAAGAGCATTAGCCAGTAATCCGCTTACGATTATGGAAAGAAATTACTCAACATCCGTTGTTTACCTCTACATCTCATTTGCAAGCACGTGAGAGCGATTTTCGAAAACACTGGAGGCATACTATATGTAACGGCAGGCGAGAATCATGAAAAAGACTGCTGTATTATGATTTAAGAGTTTAAACGCCGTCGGACATCATGAGGCATTTCTACGGACAAAGTATCCACCCCATTCCTAGATAGTGTGGGCTTTAAATCACACGCCCTAATTAAAACGAATGAGAGGGCTAGAAGTTAATGTGTCCATTGTCACTTTTGGCTCTCTGTAAGGCCGTCGTAATAAAGGGGAAATCCAGTCCAAATATAAGTTAGTCTGATAAAAAAGAGTAAAATCTTACCAGTTAAACGGTAGAATTTTCACTGAAATCGGATGAAAAATAAAAGTTATGACATTTTGAAGTTTTGATAATTTCAGCAAAACAGTTCTTCTATACGGTTGATATAAATATGCAAATGAGTGAGCTAACCATGGCATAGCCTCAATATTTTCCATGGATCGTGTAAAAAAATGACGAAAATTCAATGTTTGTCATTGAATTCTGAAACATGATGGTATTCCTGGTTGAATAACTTCAGAATAGAGATCAGTTAGATATACTAAGATTTGCTCACTTTGCTATTTGCATATGTTGACTGTGCAAGAGCTGTTTCCTGAAAAATTAACGAAACTTCAAAATTTTATAACTTCCTCAATTTTCACCCGATTTAGATCAAAATTTTACCTTATAGTTTACCCTTTCTTGGATCAAACTAACTTATATTTGGACTGGAATTTTCCTTAAAGCCTTTGGTAAAAGTCCCACCCTCTCCCCCCCCCCCCCCTCTCTCTCTCTCTCTCTCTCTTACATGTTAACATTGACATGAGAGAATTCAATGTTGTCCAAAACATCCAAAGGGGAATGAAGATTGTGAGACTTTCCCTCCATTATTCACATGTATTTCTCCACTATATACGCAATTCTGTTGCAGAAATTGCTAAGATGTCTTTAGGTGGTTAAAAACTCAATTCATTCAGTGTTTTGTTTATAGTTCGTTCGTTTTTGCTTGTTTGTTGTTGTGGGTTTTTTGAGGGGGAAGGGGGTTAGGGGAACATGCAGTAATTTGCTAATGGTACTCTGATTTATTGGTTTATAGTCGTTAGAAAAACAAAAATACAATATTGTGTGAACCTTGCCTAAAATTCGTGCTCCGGCTGTGAGCACAAGTATAGAAGACCTAGAATGCAATTAGTTCACATTCGCTTGCAATGCTCATTCCCCTATACTTGGGTTGATTTGATTTCATTTGATCTGAATTTTTGTTGTCTTTTCCTATCGTATAAATGATAATGCATAATGCTTTCATTCATACCTGCATCCTCTTCATATTTTTCTGTGCCTGTTTATCAACCAATGAGGTTAGTCACTCTGGTACTCACTGGCGCCAATCTTGATAAATCTGACGAAATTTCATTGAACTATATAGGCGGACTTCAAAATGTAACCATCAATGTATAGGAACTAAATGTGTGTGGGAGTGTATGTGTGTATGTACTGTATATGGGTGTATTACGGTTTACGCTCCGTTTGATGATGATAGACGAATCATCTTGAATCAAGAGGGAGAATCAGTTTGTCTAGACAGCAAGTTTTCAGGTGGCAGACTTATGGTAAATTAATGACCTTTGTAGTTACTTTCTGTACAGCACCAAGTATTACGTCTTCTACTGATGACGACCGACAAGCTTTGCTTGGGAACACGCCCTTCTGGCGAAGAACGACACATATTTTCCTGTGTCTGTGATATCTATACTCGATACAGATAACAACTCCTCTCATTTTCACTGAGATACCGTCTTCGACACATCTCCCGACTCAAAATGGAGAGAATCTTACTTCTTGTTGCGCAGGGCCTCGTCTTGCTTGCCCTCAACGGGGCGGCCCGGGGAGATAGTTACGTTGAAATAACCTCATTCGACGCGGATGATGCAGCCTTCTCGGCCATCCACGAGAATCCCAACAATCCTGACCAGCTGGACCTGACCGTGAGCACCTTCAATGCCAACCCGTTGTCTACGGACGAAGTGTACGTGATCAGGGACATCGGCAGCAAGCTGGGCCGTAGTAACCTGAACTCAGCCCGACAGACCTTGGCTGATGGTCTTCTGTGGCCCAACGAAGTGGAACCTGTTCCAGGTATGGACGACTTTATCAACATCTCATCATGTAGGGAGAGAGGAGGAAGTATTAAAAGAAAAGGAGAAAAATAGACAGAAACGGAGTGAAGTGCAAAAATATTATGCGAAATAACTAATCATGACCTTAGATGTGACGAGCTGACCAACAGAGATCGCGAGAAGAATTGTTGCTTTTTATTTTGATGAAAGAAAGATAGATTGTGCTTGTTTGTGTGATTTGTATTTCTTCTACATGACCAAATATTAGAGATAGCTGATGTCACTATTGTCTTGATTGTAATGATTTGTATGGAGACACGCCCACGTTTTTCGTTCCGTAATTACTAATGAGTTTTCATATTCATAAAAAAATTCCCTTAACCACAAAGGACTATACTAACTATACATCTTTCTGCCTCAAGTTCTTCTTTCCTGGTAAATTGCTTTTCTTTCAATCCCACTCTGAACTGTACTATTGACCTTATTTTAGGGGAAACGGACTTGTCGAAACCACCTTGCTTTCCCTTTCTCATTATACAGAAGATGTATTCGGCACCGATCGGTATTGGTGGGTGGCCAACGGATTTTTGGTCCCCGGCAAAACAGCAGGAAGTATTGGTGTGATTGAAGCAGACAGTTCGTGTGAGTGTCATTTTCTGTTTAATCTATTGGAATGACTATCAACTTATAGCTAAGAGTTAAACGAGAAGTTGAAAAATATGTCCTCTGGACTCGACAGTGCTTTTTTTCTATACCTAAGATGTATACATGACCTGTAGGCCTGTGTGTTTGAACTCACCTTTTGTAATGTATTATTTTATTTCTTTTTTTTATGGGATGTTATTTTAATGGAAGGCAGGAGTAATCTATGTATTAATGCCTTTGAAAAGATATTCCAATATCATGATTTTGCATTTCCCATCATATCTGAAAAATTAAGTAAAGTACTCTCATTAGAGCAAAAAAGACATACATGAAATCAACTCAGACAAACGCAGCCACACGTGTATAATCATACAGTGAACTGAACAGCGACGAACGAAAAGCCATTGTATGTGTTCATTCAAATTGTAAATGATCTAAATGTCTAATTTGATTGTTTAGAGCCTGCGTTGAACCAGAGGGGTATCACTTTTGAATCGTAATATTATTTGACAACTTAGACAATTCTCTTTACAAATACTATGTTAAACAGAAACCTAAAAAGAATGGGTCTGGCAATGTGGCAATCATGTTCAATTAAATATGATATTATAGAGAATCACGTATGTCTGAGAAAGTATGATATTTCGAGTCATTTGACTCCAATTTCAATTCTACAACGTATTCATCAAACATCAACATGTAACATAGAATTAACCTGTCCACATTGTGTATCATGTACATGTATCAGCTTGTAAATGATGAAGTATAATCATCACTTTTTAAGAAATGCAGTAAATTTCATTTGTGAGTGAATCTTGTTCGACAGGAGAAGAGAGTGTTTGCAAGGGAAGATGACCTCTCCAGTTGTTGCTTTCTCCACACAGCCCACCCGGCTCCCTACCACGACCTGACCACTGGGTCGGTCACGGAGCACTGGTGGTATCATCGTGTCTACTTCGTCGATGTCGATGGTGACGGACGAAAAGACATGCTCACCGCCAGAGCCGATACATGTGGGTAATATCCTTCGTTATGAACTCGGGGAAAATGCAGGGAAAGTCCGGTGGAGAAGTACTGTATTGAAAACAAAAAGAGTTCGTGGTTTTAACATAGTTATAGGACCGATGTAGACAAGGGCAATCCGATATAGATATTGCATTTTACATACATGACAAAACTTTGCGGACGACTTGCGGCATTTCTGTGTACTCAACGGTTGTTAGTAACACCGCTATTTAGCAATATTCTTGTGTTAATGGAAAGTGATTTAATCATCACTTAATGGAGCATTAAAACAGATTCGTTGGTCGTTGAAAGCGTGGCTGTTTACCGCCACAAGAACCCTGATGATACTGAGTCGATGTATAAGTCTCATCATTGCTTATGAGTTCAGATTTTACTTCCCCCTTTATAACTTTAAGCAACCTTAATCTTTCCAATTTGTTCACTTTTCCATCGACATCGTTATTGCTCTTGATAAAATAATGTTCAGAATGAGGCTACAAATATAATTCATCACACCCACCTGTTTCTCAGTGACATGCAGTAATAACAGGAACCCATGATTACCATCCCGTTATCATCCCCCGCCCACTCCCTCCTTTCCTGAATCTTTAGCATCCGCCTCAACGACATTGGCAGAGATGGTGTACTTCAGTCAGCCACGGATGAATCCCATCTCCACCACATGGGATGTTGACACGCTCTTCGAGGGTCCCGATGCCCTTTTCCGTTACGAGGAGATACCGATGTCGCCATGGGTCACGCGTACGGCCATCTTCAGCACGCAGTACTTTGCCGAGAAACTGGTCGCCTCCTGGTCCGACGACGGTGGGTATATTGACGAATTTTTGCTCTAAAGAATTCTCCATCTTGCTATCGTGTTTCAAAGTACTATTAGGGTATTTTTTCGGTTGTACTATACTGTTTAAATTGCGACAAATTTAATATATTGATTGCTGATTAAATAATTATTCGTTTATCTAATCAATCAGATAGTTTAAAATATCTCTTTCAATATTCATCTGATGGTGACAATGATGATGATGTTGATACCGGTGGCAGAAATCATCAGAATTCATTTTTGAAACAATCAGTGCGAGAAAGTAAAGCGTTTATCTTCGCAATCATTTTTCTGTAATATCGTTACATCATTACGTCTATATACATTACATTGTTTGACTTATCGACATAAACTTTGATGACAAAATTCAGTATTAGAAAGCCAGGGAAAATACAACACACACACACACACACACAAAAAAAAAAACTTATCGAATATCAGTGCATTTGCACAGGATTTATTTTTTTCTTGATAAAAACAAAACAATCGATTTTTTTTTTCATTTTTTGCAGATCAGCCAAATTTCAAGAACTTGAACCACCGTACTATTGAGGCGATTGCCGATAATCGATATTTCGACTGTGAGGTAAACCAAAATTCTCCTCTGACATTGAACTTAATACATAGATAGTTTCAGTTTAAGTTTAGGATGATGTAGATTGTCATGGTGATTACATGGGTCGGAATAAATGTGGGGCCTACATTCTTGTTCTAATGATAGATTACTTCTTGGTTTTCAAATAGTTTCCTTTGTGTGTGTGTATGTGTGTGTGCGTGTGTGTGTGTGTGGATGTTATTTGTACATTATGTGACCATTTTGAGACTTGGTACAGCAGTATACCAGCTTCTGATACATTTGTATAGAAATAATGAGTCACCCACATCTGTATTCAATGTATACAAAATTATATCAATTCTAATACCATCGCTGACGTTGAATGCAAAGATAAATTGCCGTCAGAAAAGTTCGTATGAACGGGTTGAAAGTGTCTTGTACTTATGCCTTTGTTTGAAGTATATAGTATTATGATCATGTTCCATTGTTGCGTATACTAGTAATCAAATTATGACCCTTGTTTATTGTTCGTTATCATTTCCTGTATTTCAGTACGTTGATATCAACGGAGACGGCAGAAAGGACCTCCTAGTCTCCATCAACAGGTGTTTAGAATGATCGCTTTTAAACAAGAATGAAATAAAAATAATCTGATCTATAGCTACAATGTAGGATAGTATATACTTTGAAATAAAGGCAACAGTCGGGAATACGAAGCAAATCATATCAAATATATCAGGAAGAGGGTGTTGTGGAGTTTAACGTATATACAAAGTCGCAATCACGATACCAATTCATCTTTTACTTTAAAATTCCTGTAAAAACTAAAATGTACACTAACATACAGAAACGTGATATACCGTTATTCCATCTAATTCCTTTCATGTTTAGCCATTTTTGTGTAATTATTTAATTGATCTTATATACAATTGTTGCCTTTAAATCAACATTCCCCGCAGAATTTCCTCTCACTATGTATATTGAACACATCCGTTCAGTGTCCTCTCTACTCCTTGTAATATAAAATACTTCATTTCCACAGTAAATCAAATGGTCAACTGGTCGTGTTTGAAATCCCCGATAACTGGGCGACTGGCACGTGGACTCGACACCTGATCGCTGAAGGTTTCAAGCCCCCTGGTCTGGTCGTGACTGAGGGTATGGGTTCACCCGGAACCACTTTCACCTTCCAGCCAGACGGGACGTACAGGTCAGTCTTAGAGAGGCCTTCAGGACCCGTTTCATGAAAGTCGTTATCAATAACAAGTTCAGATAGTTGTTATTAGCTACTGAAACTCTTGCATCTCATGGGCTGAGAGCAAATTTTGTCATAGAAATGTGACTTCTGAGCAGAATTATATCCATTGGAAACCCTTTGAAAGTCCCTAATCGATACATTTCCCATTAACTCATCGCTACTATTTCCCAATATCACGAGGTTATCATCGCTTTGGTCTCGCTTTGTCTCTTTTCAAGTAAGCCTAATTTCCTCAGGTTGCTGCGCAACTGTTTCTGTACACATTTTAATCTGCCGGTTGTTGTATCCTTGTGTTTACTTCTGTCTTCTGTTGTGTTGCTGTTGTGTTGCCGTCGCATTTTAACGTCCATAACCATGGAATCTTTTCTGACAATAACTTTCCGATCATTTGTCCAATTAAAGAAATACTTAAGTCAGAGATGCACATGATGGGAGATATTCATGTCATGGTATTTTCAAGATTATATACCAAAGTCAAACTTTTGTAACCACTGATAACGGTAGTAATGAGGAAGAAAGAGAGAGGAGAAAAGTGAAGGGAGAAAGGAATGCTTTCTTATCATCCTTTTTATTATCATTTTGTAAAATAATCATTTCTGGTGTTGTTAGATGCTAATCTACTTTGCTTCAAATGGTGTTTTGTTCAGGAACAAGCCCCTGATAATGCTAACCGGTGACGACGACAGCAACATCTACGTGTTCGAATCGGAGAACGACTCCGACACCAACAACTGGAGCTACACGAAGAGGTCCATATTCGAGGCTACGGATGGAACCGTGGGTGCGCCAACCGTTCATGATCTCGACGGCGATGGCAACGTTGAGGTGGTCATTCCGTGCTACTCCGACGGGAGCGTTCATGTCCTCACCTACGAGCCGTAGGAGATCGACCACCGAATCGGATACGAGCTAGAATTAATAGTGTAGTGCACAATTAATTTTCAGTCATTCTAGGGGTGTGTGATGCATGTAAGGTGCGCCTCATTACGTGGTAAACAACTGGTAAAGGAATCGTTAGTGCGTTTTTTTTTTCCTGCCCTCTTTATTCTGAGAATAAAACTTCAAAATGTGAAGGTTACGTATGTAGATATGTAATTTCTATGGGGTGAAATGATTGAGTGATGCATATACTTCAAAACATAATTATGACAGCTGGGCCCCATTTCATAAAAGATGTTAGGGTGACAACTCTTGCTGGAATGACAACTTTCCACAGCAAACAGCCAATCAGGAAGCTGTATTCTTGTCGTTACCATGACAATATAGTCATTCCAGCAAAGAGTTGTCATCAAATAAACTCTTTATGAAATGGGGCCCTGGTGTATGAAGTATAACAGAGATGGAGAAGACTCCCGTCCACCAAACATAAAATCTTAGAAGCCATTTTCAACATTTTAATGAAATATACGATATTTTGGAATTGTTATTTGCTGACTTGACTGGCACATTTCCAATCTGGTTTTTTTTTTTTTTTAAGTAAATGTTTCTTGTCTTGTTTTCCTGTACCACCACATGATCACGGTAAATATTCACACAGCAAAACGATTTGTTTGGGAGTACAATGTCAAATAAACGTAAACCATTAAAACGCGCTTCTCTGTTTGGCGTCTTATTGTGCCCCATCGTGCAACTCTTTGTTTCTTTCAATGCCAGAAATTTATATGCTCATTCTGAAAGCTCTAGATTCAGCTTATGTTCATAATCACATTGTGTGAGTATATGTGCGTATACATGTGTGCTTAGGATGTGTTTGAGTGTTGTGCGCATAGACATAGTCCATACGTTGCAAGATACCTATTAGAAGAAACACATACAGGAGCCTATATACTTGATAAAGAAATGTTCATGACGCGACAATAGAGACCTCAACAGCTAGGTTTACACACGTACGGTACCTGCATACATTTCGTTGTTTCGTCACCTTTTTATACGTAATGTGTCCGTCGGTTTCCCCCAATTAGTTGCACATGTCTGACTTGTATAGAAAATAAAAAAGAGGACTAATATCACTGCGATGTATTCAATGAAAAAATTGAGTCGTGTATGTGATGAGGGTGTGAATTATTTTTGTTTGTGTTTTTGTCCCTCGGATAGGACATAAAATGGAGGTCCCGTGTATGAGAGAGTCACAGCTCATGCACGTAAAAGATCCCGCTTCATCCATTCATTCATCGCAAAGAGCAGGGTGTCTAACCCGGTGAAGTGGTCCCACCCCACATCCAACTGGACCCCATGGAAGACCAGCTTAGTGTAGCTGAATATGGGCTATCCAGCCATCTTCACAGATGGAAAATGAACAACAACAACAACAACAACAACAGATAAATTGTACCTTATATAAAAGAACTTATGGAACAAACAAGAGACACAATAATACACACATACTCATGCGTCCTATTGATAAAAGCGCTTGAATTTGATATCATAGTCACTTTAAGCAGGGTTCGACACTAATGGTGGCCCGGTGGCCCGGGGCCACCAAAAATGAAAGTCGGGCCACCAAATTTCCCAAAAGGGCAAATTTGGTGGCCCGCCTTGAAAAGCATGTCAATAAATTCGTAACTTTTTGTGTCGAAAATTAGCAGTTAAATATTTAAAGGATGGATGAAAAGGACTGAACGAGTGCCTGAGAGTGAGTGTTGCGAGTTTGTGGAGGTTTATTTATGAGTAGATATGTCCAACTTCCAATTCTTACTATGATAAAACTTAATTATTTGACTCATCAAAAAAAGACTTTTAATGTTTTTTATTGTTTTTTCGGGCCACCAAATTTTTCTCTCGGGCCACCAAAAATTTGAAATTGATGATTTTGGTGGCCCCATCGGACCACCAAACAAAAAAGTTAGTGTGGAGCCCTGCTTTAAGGCAAGCCATATACTTCATTACGTAATCTGTCAGTCACAGCCATGTTATCAAAATATAATAGATTGTATAAAAAGTGCTGCTTCATCATGTTCATCACAACTAAAATCCAAGTCGTGGTAGCGATCCTCCGCTTTGACTGTGACTAAACTGACCAATATTAAACTGTGATTAAAACTGACATAAATATATAGTTTTTGTAGATATCACTATCATATTCATCATCGTCACTTTCATCATTACCGTCACCATGATAATTTTAAACCTTTAAAATAAAACAAACGAGAAGAAATGAACTTCCATATAGGACCGCCAGCAGAACAGCTCTAATAAAATGAAATAAAATACATGAGAAAGATGCTGACGAGAAGCAGAAAGTTCGAGTATAGTAGCAGAAGAAGCAGAAAGAGAAGAGAAGATGAGGAAGAATCAGACATGATGATGATCATGATCATGAGGAGGAGGAGGAGGAGGAAAAGGAGAGGATGGCTGGGAGAAGGCGGAAAAAGAAAGAAGTTGACGCAGGACTGGAGGAGGAGGGGACTAAAAGCAGCAGCAACAAGAGACTCGGATCGTGTCACCTCGAGCGCGGTACAATGGCCTGCACTTCGGCATGTCTGTTTATCATTGTACAAGTCCACGAGAGCAGCAGAGATAATTTTGTGTGTGTATAGTCACGGGACAGTTTGAGAATATTCACACCTGCCGCCATCGTATTATCACAATTCTCTTGCTCAGTATTAATTATTATCGGGCCGCTCAGACTCTGCTCACGTGGCCTTAAACATGCCATGGGATTTGCAGCAATGCAAAAAGAAACACAATAATTATATATGCCTAAGTCTCCAACTCAAGATATATATAGGTATATATATATATATATATATATATATATATATATATATATATATATGTATGAAATAAATAAAGGGAAAACCGATGACCAGAAACAAATGGGATAGTGAAAACATGTTATATATACATATGTATACATATATGAATAACAGCAATTTATAGTTTCTGCTCGGAGTCCTAAGAAAGTATAGATTCAAAACAGTATATAGTCAATATAACAACTCCGTGGACGTAACTTTGACGAATTTTCGCCCATAGGGCTTTGTCAAGTCAATACATTTAAATGATTAAATGATTAAATGTATTGACTTGACAAAGCCCTATGGGCGAAAATTCGTCAAATTTACGTCTCTAACGGAGTTTTTATATTGACCTACTGTTGTGAATCTATCTATATATATATATATATATATATATATGTATATATATATATATATATATATATATGTATATATATATATATATATATATATATATATACATATATATATATATGTGTGTGTGTGTGTGTGTGTGTGTGTGTGTGTGTTTGTGTGTGTGTGTTTAGGTCGATCATGCAGGTATTCTTTGCATCCTGGCAGTAATCAGTGTATCGCCAAAATAAGGGAACAAGAATGTATAGATATCAAATAAATTTGAGCACCTCAAGGGAACTGTGGCATATACAGTGAGATGTGGGTATAACTTAAAGGGACCGTACAGTTTTGGTTGACACCTAATTTCAGGTTTCTAACATTTTTGGTGAGATAATGAGAAACCTCAAATGAAATATGAAAGAGCATGTAATTCTATGAGGAATTCAACGTTTATTTGATGAAAATTGGTTTTGAAATGGCTGAGATATCCAAAAAAGAGCGATTCTAATAAAGTGTGGGACCCACACTTTATAACGATCGCTTTGTTTTACATTGTTTTTGGATATTTTTGTCATTCCAAACCTGATTGTCATCAAATAAACTTTGAATTCCTCTTAAAATGGTATGTTCTGTACTATATCATAAGTGTTTTCTTGGTATCTCACAAAAAGTTAAAAGCCCAATTCTCATCTCCACCAATACTGTATTATCCCTTTAAAGCCCGTGTACAGTAGTCGATTAGACACCTGAATTGTCGCCAAAAGCCACGAAAGCGATTGATTTTCTCAACGAGACATTATAGAGTATTATATAGCATCCTGACATTGATCAACATGGATTTTGAGGGTTGAAATTACTGAACTAACTTTCAATCGTATAGGTCCCGACTTCCGAATTCCGTCAAGTTCTTCATCCTTACATCGCAGAACCGCTATAGGCTCCTATTGAGGTTAGCTGGCCATATTCCGATATACTTAATTTGGTCTACTGTGGCGATTTCTATAATGTGCACAGTATGAACATGGAACTACTATTAGAACAATACCTCCATGGTGACATATTGTTTTTCAGAAAGTCACCGAACGAAGCAGCGCGTTGTTGCACTTGCTTTGTGGCATTATTTTACAATCAAATAGTACGTATTATTTGAAGAAAAAAAAATCGTCACTAAAAGCGATGTCCGAGTCATGGTCCAATTAAATAGTATACCATCGAGTGTCAAACCAAGGAGGTACTAGGCGAGCTCGCCTAGTACCTCGCACGTTTGTCAAACATGCCATCATTCTGAAATAGTTGAAAATACAAATAATCACGAGAAACTTTTTCAACCAGTCAATAGAGGACACATTTTTTTTTTTTAAACAAAGTACTATACTTAGACTTGAGAGTGTCTGTTCAGTAACTCTACCCTTATTCATGCGTAGTCCAGATCGTAAAACATCAGGGATGACATAGTTTTGGTTGAGGTGTGGATTCTTTCTTACGAGATACTCGAGAAACAATTTTATCAAATGATAAAAAGCATACAATAAAATTCTTAGAGAAATTCAAACTTTATGTTTTGAAAATCAGCTTTGAAATGGCTGAGATATCAAAAAACAAAGTAAAACAAAGCGAGCGTAATAAAAAGAGGGTCCCACCTTTTACTAGGGTCGCTTTATTTTGAATATCGCAGCCATTTCAAAACCAATTTTCATCAAGTAAACTTCGAATTCCTCATAGAATTTCATGCTCTTTCACATTTTCATAGGAGGTTTCTCATTATCTAAAAAGAAAAAAAATCATAAGAAATAACATTGGAACCTGAAGCCCCATCTCAACCAAAGAATTATGTAGATAATGAAGAATTATGTAGATGTTTATTTATATACATGTACTTTCTTGGACAACAAAACAAACCGACGTTATGCAGGGCAAACAAAATAACAACAAAAACAAGTTCTACGCTCATGTGTACACGTCACGATATTTTGTCTTCTTTTGTTGTTGTTATTGTTATTGTTTTTTGCATTCATCACGTGACGCTCATTGATTGGTCTTTGGTTTGGGTCGTCATGTACTAAAAGCTGAGTAATAAACCAATATGGCGACTTCCATGGTTGATGACGACTTTGAGCCACTTGAGCCTTCGATCCGCAATATCATCGAGCAGAAATCTCTGAAATGGGTTTTCGTTGGTGGAAAAGGAGGAGTTGGGAAGACGACATGCAGGTACAAGATAATTTACATGATTTGTCGAATGTAAGCTGGCAGTAACCAGTACACCCATGTTGATGTCAGTCGACCGGTTTATGCTGATGCACGCGACAGCATCTGCATTGCTGCACTGTAGTGTTGGACTTTGCCATACACCCATGCATGCAGTGGGTCTTGTTTACCATGTAGTAGTGCGACCAGCCCCATCCTGCGTATGGGGCTGGTCGCAGTTAGGCCTATCGAACACTGCTGATAGTATGAGACAGACGGCAGATGTAGTGACAGTAGTGGTATGAATGGAATGGAAGTAACGGCAAAGCAAGAAAGGCTTTTTAGAACCTCTTCCTATAACGACATCGGAGCGTCTACCGGTATACTGTGGTAGTAGTAGCCCGACTGGTTAACAGTGCCCTGCGCCGGGGTTACTTATAGCAGTGACACTAACCACATCACATGCTAACACTATCCAACACTACGCAACGGGGCTGTGTATTGTTATCACACAGGTCACAGCTAGCTTCTTCATCTTTTGTAGACAGTATGCCTAAAACTTAAGGAAGGAGTTCTTTACCACAGGATTTCTTAAATTAATTTTGAAGTTACTACATGTTGTACATAACTTTCTTGCATTGGAAAGAGTTTGATATAAAATCCTCCACTGAAAAATACATTTTCATTCATTCATATCAATTCATTTATTTTCACTGAATAAAACATGTTTACTTAAACTGTGGCAATAAACAAATTTGACCTGACAATGTCACAGATAAAACAAACTTCATCATCTTCCTCATGTAAGTATAAGGTCTGTGCTTACATTCGCTAACTACAAAAACCTAACCATAATTCTAATACACACTCATTTAGTTGTGTAAACCATCCCTTGTGTAAATCAGGGACTTGCAACAAAATTTGCTGTATTTGTATTAATTCTTGCTTCACACGAGTGATGTTTGAATGCAGGCAGAGAGAAGTAATGTTACAAGGCAAGGCTGCACACTGGCACTGGTCTAAGGTCCCTGACCAGTAAAAATCACTGTCAGACTACAGACACTCCAACCCCAAGAACCTTCTGATCTGGAGATTCTCCCGCCTGAAACCCCTAGCGAATGGGAGACTCTAACTTGATTGTGCGGGAAGCGCGAAGTTCTAGGGTTCTAGATGCTCTCTCGTGCTATCTAAGGCTTATTTTTCAACTTACGTTGACACTAAGTAAGAAATAATTTCAAGCGGGAGACACAGAGCCAGGGCGGGAGAAATTAGATCTCAAACGGGAGAACGGGAGATTTTGCAAAAATGGGCTTTCGGCGGGAGATCTCCCGTCGAAAGCGGGAGAGTTGGAGTATCTGAGACTAGTAACTTTTTCAGCAATAGACCAGTAAAATATGGAAAAACTGGGTACCTACTGGTCCGACAAACCTACTGGTCCGACAAACAGGTCGGACCAGTAGAAAAAAATGGGTTGGTGTGCAGCCCTGCATAAGGAAACAAAATGTAGATACATGTATACTATTGTGGGTCAATCCACGTCAAATCATCCAATTTTCAGAAAAGTTGTCACCCGACCCCCTCCGATTTTCTTTAAAATCGCACCAAATGTTCCCCAAAGTGTCTGACGGAAAATCCCAAAATATTTTGCCCCAAGGTCAATTGGTTGCTAAGATACAGCCTCACATAGCAACCGATGCGCATTCCAAAATATTAGTTAAAAGAAAATTATGCATTTTTGATTGATTGTGGTAGCATGGATATTTATGCAAAAGTGTTCATTATCTGGAAATTGGGAGAACTTTATAGTCTTTGCAAGAAAAAGTGACTGTGACGCGAAATTGACTTTTCGTTAACGTGCACGAGGTCACCGAAAATGGCGTTAAATGTTAATTTCGAAAATTTTAGTGCATATTTAGAGGCTAATATCTTCCACATTTCATCACCTTAGGTTCTAAAATATTATGCTGTTGAAGGCTTTGACTTGGTCAGTAATTTTGAAAAAAATCAGCGAATTCTTGCCCACCGTTTTTACGGAGAGCGCCCTCAAAGTTGACAAAAATGAAAAATGTACCAAATTCAAGGTCACAGATCACCCTTCGTCCCACCTAGGAATGGCATCAATTTTTTTGTATTGATAGACATTTACCTATATTACCTTGGGTTACCAAAGAAATTTTGCTACCGAAATGTTCAATGGTAAATTTACCCCACTGAAAATGGTCGTAAACGGCCAAATTCCCATGTGATATCACATATTGGGTTTAGAGGACATTTCAAATGTCCACGCTTTCAAGATGAAAAGCCCTAGCCCTGTGATATTTGCAGTAGGGGCAGTCTGTTATACATATTTTAGTAATATATACCACAAAACACTTTTATTACATTATAATGACCTTGAAATTTAATCCAAAATTTGAGAAAAACAATAAGTCGCTCCATTTTCCTCATTGCACTGCATGTAATATGTGTTTTGAAAGACTTTTCACAGAGCAATATTTCAAGAATTATGAAAGCTGACAGCCTAACATATTAAGGTTCTAAACTATTTGTGCTCTTCTTTCAGATTTAGTGTCAATTTGATCATGAATATTATACCCTTGACCTTGAAGTGCTTCTAAAAATAGCTGTAAATTTGTTAACTACAAATTACACACACAACAGGTGTTTTATGGCATAACATACTAGTGATTCTTTCACAAGCACAAAAGTTTTTATGGCGTAAATGTTATATACTGGAATAAATCTATAGGTTCTTGCAAGATATGTTACAATTAATTACTTTATTCTGACAGTGACCCTGAATTTATCACCTTCAAAATCAGGAGAAATGCCTATTCCTGCCCATACAAAAAGTACATAATAATAGTTGATTATGGACATTGCGCCCAACACGTAAGAATGATTCTTTTTCTAGCCTGTGAAACGCACATTAAAAGCACTGAGAGTAATCTTTTTGGGGGGATTTGTACTGTAACTTATGACAACATCCAAAATCATTTCCATTCTTATGTATTTTCTTGTTTTTGGGATATTTGTTATGTATTTCTTTGTTTTTTATTTTCTACAGCATTCATGTTTTTTTCTTTATTGGAAATTGTCACAGCCCACTTTTTCTACCATAATTTGAATAGAATTAATCAATCAAAGTGATAAATAGTAAAAATAGTCAAGTTTTTATGAGTTTCACCACAAAGCACTGTTTTCCATAGGAAATGCACACAAAATCACAAAATATTACTGTCCGCTTTTGTGACTGAAATTGAGGGTCATTGTCAGAACAAAGTAATTTATTGTAACATATCTTGCAAGAACCTATAGATTTATTCCAGTATATAACATTCACACTATTAAAAGCTTTTGTGTTTGTGAAAGAATCACAAGTATATCATGCCATAAAACACCTGTCTGTGTGTAATTTGTAGTTAACAAATTTACAGCTATTTTTAGAAGCACTTCAAGGTCAAGGGTATAACATTCATGATCAAATTGACACCAAATCTGAAAGAAGAGCACAAATAGTTTAGAACCTTAATATGTTAGGCAGTCAGCTTTCATAATTCTTGAAATATTGCTCTGTGAAAAGTCTTTCAAAACACATATTACATGCAGTGCAATGAGGAAAATGGAGCGACTTATTGTTTTTCTCAAATTTTGGATTAAATTTCAAGGTCATTATAATTTAATAAAAGTGTTTTGTGGTATATATTACTAAAATATGTGTAACAGACTGCCCCTACTGCAAATATCACAGGGCTAGGGCTTTTCATCTTGAAAGCATGGGCATTTGAAATGTCCTCTAAACCCAATATGTGATATTACATGGGACTTTGGCCGTTTACGACCATTTTCAGTGGGGTAAATTTGCCATTGAACATTTCAGTAGCAAAATTTCTTTGGTAACCCAAGATAATATAGGTAAATGTCTATCAATACAAAAAAATTGATGCCATTCCTAGGTGGGACGAAGGGTGATCCGTGACCTTGAATTTGGCACATTTTTCATTTTTGTCAACTTTGAGGGCGCTCTCCGTAAAAACGGTGGGCACGAATCCGCTGATTTTTTTCAAAATTACTGACCAAGTCAAAGCCTTCAGCAGCATAATATTTTAGAACCTAAGGTGATGAAATGTGGAAGATATTAGCCCCTAAATATGCATTAAAATTTTCGAAATTAACATTTAACACCATTTTCCGTGACCTTGTGCACGTTAACGAAAAGTCAATTTCGCGTCACAGTCACTTTTTCTTGCAAAGACTATAAAGTTCTCCCAATTTGCAGATAATGAACACTTTTGCATAAATATCCATGCTACCACAATCAATCAAAAATGCATAATTTTCTTTTAACTAATATTTTGGAATGCGCATTGGTTGCTATGTGAGGCTGTATCTTAGCAACCAATTGACCTTGGGGCAAAATATTTTGGGATATTCCGTCAGACACTTTGGGAAACATTTGGTGCGATTTTAAAGAAAATCGGAGGGGGTCGGGTGACAAGCACTGGATGATTTGACATGGACTGACCCTTGTAATGATGTTTTGACTGTAAGCATTGTCCTTGTGGGAGTTTCAAATAATGTGGTAGTCATGGTAAAAATCAAAACAAGTTCCATGATCTTGTAACAGATTGATGTAAATGATAATCAATGACAACTCTGAATGTTTTATTTGTGTCAAAAATTTGATTTTATAAGCAAAGGGGTAAAGTATCAATGACATTTGGATTGTTGGTTATGGTGGTCTATGAGAACAGTTAAGTACCGGCACTGAAATTCCCTGTCCTCGGAAATTGTTACAGGGCCATCTGTGGGAGCATTCCGAAACTGACTAATGGTTGATCACATCACAGTGGCTAGTCTTTGTTCTTCATATTTGCTAGGGCCTATGTGCTTGTAAATATCTGTAAATAACTGTATTATAATGTAAATAACACAGTCTACAAGAATCTTCAGCTTATTGAAGGAGGCATACTTAACCAGAAGAAGAATCTGGAAATACACTTTGCATAGATTTTGCCACTTTGGTTAACTTTGGGAGTATGTAAACAATAATCTGGGTATACCAAGTCTACACTAATCAGACATGCTATCTATTCCAAAGAACAACTTTTCAGGTGTTTAAGTGTTGAAAGGATAGTGTTTTCTTTCATATGACATGGAGTTTCTCAAAGATCACAGTGTGAACCATGCTCCCTGTACTTGACATTCTTTTAGCTGCAGCTTGGCGGTCCAACTCTCCAAACACAGGGAGACTGTCCTCATCATCTCCACAGACCCCGCCCATAACATTTCAGATGCCTTTGACCAGAAGTTCTCCAAGGTCCCTACCAGGGTCACTGGTTTCCAGAACCTCTTTGCCATGGAGATTGACCCAAACCTGGGAATTGGTGACCTCCCTGATGACTACTTTGACGAAGATAGTATGTTTGGTCCTTTCGTCATATATTACTGTAAACATATTTTCAACAGTCTTATTCTGTATGCGTCTTGTATGACATTTGTAAAGGCAGAGGCCTTACAAAAAAAAAGAAATAAAGAATAATTATGCAAAGTTTATATCATCTAAAATTTGTACCACAGTGTGGCCATGAGTTCAGCAATCAAAACTTCTTTAGCTGATGTTTACTTGATGGTGTCAATTTAACCTACATTCTATGCTCAACTCTTATTATGTGAAAATGTGAGCAAAACATAACAAGGGAAAGGAGGTATTACAAAGTAGAGTTTGTGATTTAATTTGAAACATGATTCAGTTTAGAGTAAGTTCTCGATTCATTTTATCAGATATCATGCTGTTGCTTCAGTTGCTTTTTCAGTTGACTATCACTACATCATATTTGAGATATACACTGTATATGCAAGCATTCATACTGTAAAAAGTTGTAATGAAGATAATGTTTGTTGAATATGACTCTCAGACTCATGAGAATCAAACTAACCGAGTCCTCTTCTGGCATTCATACCTTCTGTAGATCCTCTGTCTGTGGGAAAACATGTCATGCAGGAGCTACTCGGGGCCTTTCCAGGAATTGATGAAGCTGTCAGTTTTGCTGAAGTCATGAAGTGAGTTGATACATCAAAGTATTTTTTCCATCATTGATTGTGCTTGTCCATCCTGTGGTAAGCAATCACCATTGGTTATGAAGACCTCTTGATAACAGTGTGCACAAAATGAGAAACATAGCACAGATTTTTGTATGTCTTAGTGTATTTTTTAACCCATTGAGGATGAGTCCCAAGTATACTTGGGCAAGTGTCTATTTGAAATGCATGTTGTAGCAAAATCAACCCATCTTAAGCAGGTTAATTACCAAAAAGAAAAAAAAAAGCTGCAAAACTTCATTTCTATCTGACAAACAAACATACAGAATTACAGTATGTACTGTACTAATGCGTAAAAGACTCTTATTTACAGAATGGATTATCTAAGAAATAGATGTTTTTATTTTGATTCGTAATCCCAACTCTGGCGTGTTTCAGAGTACATATACTCATTTTAAGCAAATATTCTTTAATACTAGACTAGAAAGTTCTTGTCTCTATCACTGTTCAGAACTTGTGAAACAGATTTTGTTTTGTTTTATTGTGTGTGTGTTTTGTTTGTTTTTTCCTGTGGTGGTCATGTTGCATAAAATATTCTGTAAATTGCATATTTACCAACTGTAAAGGACAAATATATTTGGCTTCCAACACAAATGCACAATGTATTTTTCTTTAGAAACAATAAGTTAGTATTAGACACAATATATTTGTCTGATCAGGTACCAATTTGCAATGATTTAGTTTATTAATTTGTAATTACATAATATCAAATTTAAACTAGAACTTAAGAATCCCCATTCACATTCACAGCAAACTTAAATTGAACAATCGATGAAGAAAACCATATTTTGCATTTGAATAGGAAGTGCAGGCAATAAAACATGGTTATGAGTAAAGTCTAAGTAATTGCTGGTAGGTGATGCTGAAAGGTACTGGTGGATATTTTTGCATGCTTGCATTCAGAGCTCACCTGCTAACCATCTTGCATTCCTCCCAGATTGGTGAAGAACATGAACTTCTCAGTGGTAGTCTTTGACACAGCCCCCACTGGACACACCTTAAGACTCTTGTCATTTCCCTCTCTGGCTGAGAAGGGACTCAGCAAGCTGCTCAAACTCAAGGCTCAGTTTAACCCATTCATTCAGCAGGTGAGTGAGTAGAGCACCATTCCTTCATCCTAGCACATCATTCCATCTATCTCATCTTTCATCTGTTACCATGGTAACTTGAGAAAGTTGTGAGGTACACTGACTATACATATACAGCAAAAATAAAGTGAATAGATTATTACATAGTGTAGACAGCAAAGATATTATAGTGAATAGATTATTTGACCATGGCATCAAAGGTCCTAGTGTCCTGCAAAGCAACATAAAACTATGTTTTGACAATTCAGTAATATTTTAAGAAATTCTCTTAAAAGATGAAAGCTTGCTGTCTCAAAGGTAAATCAATGTTGACAAAATTAATTGGAGAGGAAGGGGAAAAAATTAGCACAAATAGATGAGATGAACATGGTTTTTATATTGAAATAAAGAGTCAAACATAGAAGTTCTCAACCATCAAAATTTTGACCTTTTTTCTTTCCATTTATTTTATTCATTCTAAGAAAATACATTGTGGCTTCTACAAATCACATGGATTACCTCTTCCAGTAATTAATTAATTGCCCCCGGTAATTCATTTCATTTTGAACAATATCAGCTTATCCCTAGGCCAGTTCATCATGTTACATCTTTTTCGTTCATATTTGTTCAATGTTGTGCAGATTGGTGGTCTGCTTGGTATGGGTGAGTTCAATGCCACTGACATGCTATCCAAACTTGAGGATACTGTTCCAGTTATCAGGAGTGTTAACGAGGCTTTCAAAGACCCGGTGAGTATGGCCTGTCTCTTCTAGCCCCAGAATAGTTGCTTGAAATCATCAGAAACAAGTGATGAATATTTCTTTTACTGTTATGATCAATTCAAGCAAAGAATCATATTATGGTGCCATGAAACAGTATTTTCATACAGTGTATATATTTTTGTTTCCCATACAGTGGTAGTGTATTACAAATAACATGACAAAGCAATTTGAAATGATGTTAAGCGCGTTGTTTGACCCTTGTCACACAGCCTAAACATATATATATCCATTATGCTGTTTCTGTATAATATCTTTATAAAATAAAGTAATTACATTGGCAAGATTTGGAGAGAAAAAAGGAGGCTGATGTAGCCATTCTTTGATACAGAATTTTGCCATTCTTCTACCAGGCAACAACTCACCTGGGAGAGTATCTCCTCTTAAGCTGAATGACAGTTTGAGTCAAGATATGAATTTGCCCCAGAATTGATGTATATTTGCCATACATTCGCAATATAATAATTTGTGAAACATCCTTGTATGAGCCGGTCGACATCCGCACATGTCCCAATTTTTCCGCAGAGGCACATTTTTCTGTTGCCAGGATTTTTGAGCTGCACAAAATTTTGGTTGCGGATGTTTAGCTAATGTAAACCAACTTTGCGGGCTATTCATACGCAGAGACTGGGACCTGGGTGCCGTACATTGACTGCTTTGAGATGGTATCATTAGATTAGATTTTATGATTGAGATGAATGAAATAATGTGATGTACTAATTTATCAAATATTGCTTCTTAGTTTTTTTCAGAAGAATGAGAACTAAAGAATGGTTTGTTTTTGACATTGTTTTTATTTTCACTGCACATTTGCCCCACCAGGAACAAACTACCTTTGTCTGTGTCTGTATAGCTGAGTTCCTGTCGCTGTACGAGACAGAGAGATTGGTCCAGGAATTAGCCAAGTATGGTATCGATAGCCATAACATCATCGTCAACCAGCTGGTCTTTGCTGATGAGGGGCGGAGCTCCGTGCAGTGCAGGATGTGCCAGGCAAGATACAAGCTTCAGAAGAAGTACCTGGAACAGGTAGGAGCATCGATCAGAGTTTGAAGGATGGCAACATCCCTGGTGGAATTTACTGTGAAACCAGAAATGTTTGTGCGCATGAAACCATCACAAATTTCTCGAGGAGCTATGATTCACTGAAGTAAAATGCATACAAAAGTTTTTGTCTACACAATTCAGTCCATATAGTATACTTGTTCAATTTTTTTTTTTTTCATGGTCAGCAATTTGAATGCCACGAATGCTTCTGGTTTTGCAGCATAGTGTACTGTCACATGGGACATCTACACATTGTCATGCTGGAACATACTTAACACACACACACACGCCAGCTATCACATTATACATTGTATGAACTACTTTGATATTTCTCCAATGGACTACATGCACTAGTGTGAGTTCATCTTGTATACCCTAATAAATTATACACCATATATTTCATGAGCATGATTTGACGTGAAGTGGAGGATCACAGTGACACAGACTGAGAAATACGTAATGTTCCTTTTCAAGAGGAAGTTTGGTGATTTTGTACAGTGCACTCCCGTTATAGCAAACATGGTTACAACAAAACTCTGGTTACAACAAAGTAAAAATTCAGACTGCAACATTATCCACTGTATGTTGTTGTTTTTTTCTTATTTGATCAGTTGTAACAAAATTTTGATATATCGAAAGAAAACTGCCAGTCCCGAGGACTTTGTAATAACGGGAGTCCACTATAATACCTTGCAGACAGTATGATTGTTTTCATTTGTGTGAGGGGAAACAGTTTGGGGGAGTTGTTAATTTCAAATACACGTATTTCAGTTGACTGGGGAATTTGCAAAGAATGAAAGCATTGTGAAAGTAAATTGATACTTTATGTGTGTAGAGTAAAGACCAAAATAAAAGGAGGCTAACAAGAGGCTGGTCATTTAGTGCAGTGCAGTGAGCGAACACTGAGCAAACTTCTTTAGAAATAGTAGCTCTGATAAAAGCAGACTCATTAATTTCTAGTCCAGCATCACATCTACAAGAAAACTTTTCTTATCACATTGGCACCAAAAGCAGCAAGATAGAATGCAATACTACCTCAATAATGTGAATTATTTAGTACCACTTCTGTCTTTATCTCAAAGTTGACAATGCTGTTTTCGAAGGTTACAAAAGATTGTTTTGTTTTTTTCAAGTTAACCCTAAAAAGACTCGGGGGGGGGGGGGCCTAAAAGGCCCCCCCTCGACATTTCGCGCGATTACTTTGCAACACGCGATGCTCTCGCTGCGATGCTCTATGACTTTTTTCTTTCGAGTTTCCCGCACATTTTGACACCAAATTTGTGACGCCCGGGGGTACGGTTCTGAAGTTACATAACTTTTTGTACATGCACGTATGGCCGAAAATGGCTCAAAAATATGATTTTGTGTACAAAGTCAATGCAAATTGAGTTTTTTCACATGGTTCATATAAATATGCTTATTTTTACTCTCAATGGCTAAAATTAATTTGTTTTAGGAGTATTATGCTTCAAAAAGTGTCTGCCACAAATTTTGTTAAAAAAACAACAACAACAAAAGGTCGGAAAAACAAGGAAATACATAAGAAATTCATAAAACAATAAAATAAATAAGAAATTAATTTTGATACCGAATTTGTTTTCAAGTACATTTGCTAAGAATGCCACAAAGAATAATTAGACCAAAAATGAGCACTTTTGGAGCTTTAATTACTGATTTAGATCAAAGAGTCTGATTTCTTGCATAAATTAGCATAATTAATCAAAATAAACTAAAAGAAGACTATTTTGTAAAATTTGAATATACAATCTTGTAGATTACATCTCACACTACCATTGTGCAAATTTGCGCGGCGATCACGCGATCCACGGCCGAGATCTGGCCCTTTAGGCCCCCCCCCCCCAGTCCTTCGAGCTACCAAAATAGCCCAGTCTTTTTAGGGTTAAGCTTTATGATGATAACAGCTCTTGATATTTGCAGATGCCAGAATAAAAACAACCCTGCTCTATATCAAATGGTCTCGCAAAAGATTTGCACAGATGCATGAATTGTGTATTCTGCATTCAGACTAGATTGATTCTTCTTATTAGAGCATGGCAGACGAATCCTTGTATAGCAAATAAAAGAAGGAATAAATGCTGATGATTTACGTATTGAATCTATTATTACATCTTTATTTTAGACACATTTGCTCTGTACATTCTTCTTTAATACTGGTACATTTCAGGCAGTAGGTTAAAGATTGAATTATGAAGCCATATTCTGGGTTAGTTTATGTGTATTGTATTTCATCTTTCTGTTTCCCAGATTGAAGACCTATATGAGGATTTCCACATCACGAAGCTGCCTCTTCTAGAACACGAAGTGAGAGGAACGAACAAGGTCCTAGAGTTCTCATCTAATCTAGTGGTAGCTAGGCCCAGGACAGTTTTCACTACAGAACAAGGGCCATCCTAGTGTGAACTGACTGGCCTTACTTCCATCCTCAGTGTGATGTTAGGTTTCCCTCTTTTGGTGGAGTACTCTGCAGGAGATGATGCCTGAAATACCTTTCAGCATTGAATGGAGAACAGTCGGAGATAGTGATTCTATGGAAAGCAGGGTGTGCCACAAGTGGAATTTCAAATGAGATTTTACTCACATTACCAACTCTTCTGTGGAAAAAACAATCTTGTAGCAGATGTAGGATGGTAGGTCTATTAGCAGACATAGAATACAGTGACTATAAGACTGGTTTCTGTGAACCAGAGTTAAGTTTCATTGATGACATCTAATGTCATGCCAACATATATGAATTTTAGTTCACCATGGATGATGTGCTGTTAATGTAAATTTCTGCACATTTGTTAAAGGTGAAATGAGAAAATCAACTGTCCAACGTAATGTGTGGAAATACATGATTTCTTAAATCCAAAAAGAATGACAGCTGTGGTGATATTAATTAGTAGAAACTGACCTCATACACAATGGGCATTAGTATGGTCAGGTTGATGTGGTCTAGTCCTTAGAACAAGGACTCTGGAGAGTGAGAAGTTTTGTATACAGAAGTTCCTCTACCACTCTTGATTTATACCTTAGTTTAACCCGTCGAAGACGAGTCCCAAGAATACTCGGGCAGGTGTCTATGGGAAATGCGTGTCATAGCAAAGTCAGTCTATCCTTAACGGGTTAAAGGAATGATATAGTGTTGGTTGAGGTGAGAATTCAGCTTTAAACTTTTTGCAAGGTAGTTAGAAACCACCTTATGAAATGTTAAGAAGCATACAATTCTAAGAGGATTTCAAAGTTTATTTCATGAAAATTGGTTTTGAAATGCCTGAGATATGCAAAAACAAAGTAAAACAAAGCTATCCCAATAAAAGGTGGGCCCCACTTTTTATTAGGATAGCTTTGTTTTGGATAACTCAGCCATTTCAAAACAAATAAACTTTAAATTCCTCTTATATGCTCTTTCATATTTTGTAAGAGGTTTCTCATTATTTCAAAAAATATCATTAATAAAGGTGGAAACCTCAATTCCCATCTCAAGTAAAACCGTCTCCAAAAAATTAGATTATAGGAACAGACACAAATGGGGACAGTTTTCGTGGGGGGGGGGGGGGGGGGGGGCTATGAATAATTGGCATATGCTTGCTATGCTGGTGTGGTACTAATATGTTCTCGGTATCTGACAATAGAAAACATGGGAACAGCCAGTCTTCTTGTATGTTTGTGTATGTCCAAACCTTTAATCACAATTCTCCCCAAGGTGTGTTATCTCATCTGACCTCTAACCTCACTAATAGTGATGTAGAATGTTACAACCATTTTCTTTCAATTGACAATTATGTATGCATTATGGATTTATTTAATTTCAGAAATTATTGCTGTGTCACTGCATGCTTGAGAGTTACAAATTGTAGATTAAAGATAATATAAAGTTTTGGTACCTCAAAAGTTTCCCCGAGTTTCCTTGTCTTAGTTTGTGTTTCAGGTTAAAGGACCTTTCATATAACTAACACTGTGAGACTTACTCGCCCCAAAGTGCTCTCAAGTCTTAGTAATCATGCAATAATGATTTCGTACAATACGTGTATATTGATTGTCGCGGTACCGCGTCGAGTCAAACTAACAGCTCGTTCGAATTTTTCAGAGCCCGCTCTGCTCTGGTACGAAACCATTATTGCATGATTACTTAGACACGAGAGCACTTTGGGGCGAGTAAGTCTCACAGTGTTAGTTATATGAAAGGTACTTGTAAACCTGAAACACAAACTAAGACAAGGAAACTCAGGGAAACTTTTGAGGTACCAAAACTTTATATCATCTTTAATTAGACAATGATCTGGGTGGTTCATCAAACAAATTCCTACGTACAGTCAACCTTTCCCAAGTCAAATCTATTTGGACTGAAGAAATAGCTTCGACTGAGAGAAAATTTTACCTATGAGGGATCAAAATCAATAGAATATAAAGAGAAGAGGACATAAAGAGATGTTCAACTTAAGTGATTATTCAACTTAAGCAAGGTTGACTGTATTTGATTTTGCGATTGATTTTACTTACCAACTGAAAAGAAAATCACAAAAACTTGTTGCACAAAGGACGCATATAGAAATGTAGGTGTGGGGGACTAGTGTAAATTACAATTTTTTAACACTGGTTTTACACATTTATACATGGTGTAAACCAAACCTGTTCTTGTGCTGATATCTGCTTTTATACATCACCTAAAAAGAATGTAGCTATCCGATTGGTCGATTGCTCATCATGCCTGGGAGGCCCCCTCCATATTTTCTGTGACCGCCTTGCAACCGCTGAGAATTTGGGAGTCTTGCTTTGTGTCTTTATATTATGACTTTTTCCCCCTGAAGACTTGCGCAAATTTTGATGCCATATTTGCCCATATCAGATATATCTGTGGGGTGTTACATGTCAATTAGTATGAGCATGTCATTAGAATAAGCCATTTTCTAATTAGCTCATGTGCACATTGGTACAAATGACCTTCCTTTTTTCTCAGTTTGTTAGGCACTTCACTCATTTTCAAAGCGGCATAATGCATAAGCTTGCCAGACATAGCAATTTATGGAATTCATGTTCAAACAAAGAATGAGCTTGTGTTGAGAGCAGGTGATAAGAATACTCCATCAGTTGACAATATAGCAGGCATCCATTTCATTGTTTTGTATTGAATGCAATAACAGCCTATTTCCTTATATGTATACTGTGAAATACCGTTCTTGCTGTCAGGTGAATGTACTGGCAAGCACCATTTAGATAAGGATCACATGAATAATCTTCGCATCACAGATGCTTATCTCGGTGAATTAACAAACCAAAATGCCTGTTGGTACAAATGACCTTTTTCTGCTCATGCGCAAAGTGGAATTACGAACTGGTCTATTGCTCATTACTACATATACACTTGTACATGTATCGTGTACAATTGCAAACTGTCAGTCCACAGTGGCTTGCATTTCTGTATGAATCTTGCACCCCCCCCCCCCCAAAAAAAAAAAAAAAAAAGAATTAAAAAATGATGTTGCACTCGCTTTGTGCTTCATTTTGTTTCAGATAGAAACTGAATAAAGTTTGAAAACTGTAAATTTCATGATTAAGTAGAAAACAGTAAAACATAAGAAATATAAACAGTACACATAAAAACAAAGTTTTTGTTGTTAGCGGGGGAAAAATGCATTTTTATATACAGAAATGATTCACATAATTGTTTTTTTGATTGATTTCTCATTTGGGATACATTCATTATGATACATTTTCCATGTGTTTTAATACTTGTTTAAAGGTTGAAATTATGGAAATACATCAAATACAACGTATTACATGCATCACATGAAGATCTATCAGTATGCAAATTTTCTTATATTAGTGATACTCAAACCCAGAATTAGTATGGATATTGGGAGAACTTGATAACAAAATACAGTGTACCAAATGAAAGATTTATATGTTATACCAAATGGTATGTAGTGTAGCTGCCAATGCAGTGGTTGTTTGTGGACACAAGATACATGATGTATACTCTGTAGTGTTGTTTTGGCAGACTGCCACATTGCACACAGTACTGGAAAACAGGAGTCAAAAGATAAAGACGACAGACTAGGTGGGATAGGAGGTAAACACTGTGGTCCCACTGCAATTTGTGATTCAAGTGAAATGCCCTATGCTGATTTTTATTGTGCGTTTTGTGCTCCAGTGAGGAGGCATTGGTGGCTCAGTGGATAAAACTGTGAACACTGAATTGTGAGGTCACTGGTTCATGTCCACTGGTAGCACCTGATGTGCCCCTGAATTTGTCATCATTCTATAGTTCCTAAGATGGGACTTTAAAGCCATTGGTCCTGTGGTACGTGTAGCTTGGTTGTAAGTGTTTAAAGTCTTCTGAGTGGACACATAAAATCAATGCAAATACAAGAGGATGGTGCTTCAAATCGTGTCTTACCTCAAATGCAATATGGCTAGGGAGAGAGAAACGGAGATTAATTTGTAAAGATCAGGACAACCCTATATCGCTCATGGGCATTTTACTTGTTTCTGTTGCAACATATTTTGATGTTCACTCCTTACGGGCCAGTCCCACTGGCGTTAAGGAAGATTTGCATATGAATTGTGCGCAAAATTGGTTTGTATTCGCTAAACATCCACAACCAAAAATTTGTGCAGCTCAAAAATCCTGGCAACGGAAAAACAGCCATCTCATACAAGCATATATCACAAATATTGCAGATTTTTAGCGAATATAAACCAGTTTTGTGCACAATTCATACACAAATCTTCCTAAATGCCAGTGGGACCGGGGCCGTAAGTCTAGTGTGACATGGAGCCCAGATTGTGTGTGCCATGAAATATGTGGACAGTGGATACATTCCTGTATTAGTGTGTCACAGCCAACTTATTACATCTCTGTTGGTGGTTGTGCCAAAAAGTTCCTTAAACCCATACAGTCAAGCAAGATACAGTTGTATTTTCAAGACATGAAATTTTCGTGAATTGGAGCCAAGGGCCTTTTTCATGGCATGAAATTGTTGCGAATTGTCATTGGCATTCAACGCATGTAGTGTAGAGGAAAACTTTCATGTGCATTTTAATTTTGCAAATCTTGGCTCTCACAAAATTTGTGAAATTAAAATACATGCAAATATTCCTCATTTTACAGTATTCTCCAGCATGAAATGTGCTTACACTCATTTGCTCTGGACAAAGCAGCTACCATCAAGGAAGGTTGCTTGTTAAATACATGTAGTAAATTAGAAGCAAAGTTATATCAATTCTATATTGGATTGTTGTACAACTGTACTTCATAATGAATGACAGTCTGTCTCCTACACTTCTTCTGTGTTCAATACAATGTGTCACATAAAACCAAATGGAATTTTGCATCCTTACATGCATGATGCTATATTCATTCAAAACCCCTATACTGTATTTCTGATGAATTCGAATTGTGATTGATTATTGAACAACATGAAATATGTACCACTCTTTGAATAAAGTTTTCATGTGCACGTGCAATGAAGTGAACATTACGTGTGTAAAACGGTCAATATTTCCTTGTCCTGCATCTTTGTCCAATCACATCAGGGCCCTGTTGTAAGTTGCTATTGATTCCAACACATATTGTACCTAATTATCAGTGGTAACTTGCCATCGATGGCAAGTAATGTAAGTAATTCATGCAACAAATTTTAACTACACATGTACTAGGTGTTTCAAAAAACATTTCCCACTTTTGATCATTAATAGTTCAAAAACTATTCATCCATTGAAACTGTCATTGACATGAGTAATAGCTGGATAGTGTACAATTTGGTTGGAGGTGATTTAGACGTGAAAGCATAAATCAGTTTCATTAAATCTAAGATTGATTTTGAAGTAAGGTTTCAGATTTTGGTAAAATTTTAACCTCTGTACAAAAATTGAACTTCGCACAGGAACCAATGATGTGTATGTGAGTGTGTGCTGACAATGGCCCTGAACAATGGACATGCCTGAACCACCTGTTGACTAGGCGTCAGTCTCGCACTCCCTGGCACATGAATGCTTAATCAATAATTCATGTGGATTTCCCGGACACTGCTAGTCTGAATCCATGCACGGTAAAGTGCTTGCAAACACCACATTTCATTCCAGCTGGCACTCATTTTCAAATTTTGCTTCACATATCACTAAATTTGGGATATAAATAAGAATAAATGATCTTCAGTTCCTCATTTCAATACAACTATCTACTAATAAAATAGTCTGACAAAATTTTCGCTTTTTTCGATAAAAAGAGATCATTTTTGGTAAAGAGTTCAGCAGCATTTATCATTGGGGCGATTTGTTTCACAGAAGATTTATTTAAGGCTCCATATACACAAGTGTATACTCTAATTGATTTTCTTTGCTTCCTGTCACCACGTTTATGATAGATCAAAAGGTACAAAATTGTATTCATTGTAATTTCGCGACTCAACGACAGTATCGACAGGCGTTTGACTTTACACAGATACTGCCAGAGGCTGAATAAAGACTAGTTGTGATAGTGGAATTTTTCATGAATAAATAATGAAGCATTCAAACCCTGGCCATTGTTCAGGACCATTGTCAGGGTGTTAACCACACACTCCCATACACACCCATTGACCCCTGTGCAAAGTGAAATTTTGTACAGAGGGTTGAAAATAGAGCAAAGTCTGGAACCTAACTGTGAAATTAATCATAGATTTCATGAAATTGATTTATGCTTTCATATTTAAACCACCTTCAACCAAATTGTACACTATTCAGCTATCACTCTTATCAATGGCAGTGTTATTTGATATATATTTTTTGAATTATTAAGAATCAAAAGTGGGAAATGTTTTTTGAAACACCTAGTACCATCAAGGAAGGTTGCTTGTTAAACAGTAAATTAGAATCAAAGTTATATCAATTCTATATTGGATTGTTGTAGTTCATAATGAATGACAGTCTGTCTCCTACACTTCTTCTGTGTTCAATACAATGTGTCACATAAAACCAAATCTATGGAATTTTGCATCCTTACATGCATGACGCTATATTTCATTCAAAACCCCTATACTGTATTTCTGATGAATTTGAACTGTGATTGATTATTGAACAACATGAAATATGTACCACTCTTTGAATAAAGTTTTCATGTGCACGTGCAATGAAGTGAACATTAAGTGTGTAAAACGGTCAATATTTCCCCGTCCTGCTTCTTTGTCCAATCACATCAGGGCCCTGTTGTAAGTTGCTATTGATTGCAACACATATTGTACCTAATTATCAGTAGTAACTTGCCATCGATGGCAAGTAATGTAAGTAATTCATGCAACAAATTTTAACTACACATGACGTTTTGTGAGATTCAGAAGACTTACCGGTAATTTCGAGAGTTGCAGTCAATTGTAATTCTTTATGCAAGAGGGCCTGATTTATTTCATTTTGTGTGCTTCGATTTGTTATTGCCTTTGCCAGCTCATGGCAAGAGATAATTGTTTCTTAGTACCCGGTACTGTATTCGTATTTCATATTACAGCAATTCAATGAAGCCATCTTCAATCTCCAATGCCCAAATTTTGCCCCAATGATTGCAGAATACACATACATGCACACCGTATAAATAAATCCACATACTGCACGGACTTCAATATACACACACAGGATTTACAGTCACACCTGATCTTCCCAGTGACGAGAAACATCACAAACACATTGTATTTTGAGTTTTCCTTCAACCATAGCACAGGAAACAAAAAGGAGAACAAAAATTGGGAAAACTTATGATCAATGATGACATAATGAATCTTTGGTGTACCAAGATCGGCCATCATGAGTATAGTGTACAAGCTGATATGCTTTAAAAGGCGTCTCTTGCAATTCTCAAAGTTCTTTTGCAGACTTGTATTCACCCAATCAAAGAAAATGGTGTAGCAAGATTGTGGCTGTAAAATGGTGAATCTTGCATCCCATGATATAAAAAGTACACTGCTGCTGGAAAATAATTGTAGCAAGACATGCTTTCATCATTCTTGCCATTTCGTTTTCCCCGTTTGCAATCAGCTATGACACAAATGAACCAGTAAACTGTAACTGTAACCAAAGACGATGACTACAAGCACATGCAGTAGCTCTTTACTATAGATTTGCATTAATTTGAAATAGAATTGGGCCAGATAGACTCGTGAACATTACACAAGGTTAAACTCTTATCATTGATCTGAAGGAAAATACTGCCCTCATACAATCACATTCACCTACAGCAAACATGCACATAAAAACAATATCATCCTAACCTGGCTCATACAGAAAGACGGACAAGTTGTAGAGAGTGAACTTTCTCCTACAGGTGTTAGCATTGATACAATGCATTGATACAATGGATGACTATTCCACGTTTCATAAACATTACATGCAAATTCTATTGCTATTCAAAAGTAAATATTCCATTTCCTTTTTTTACATTTAGGCATGTGCTCAAGTTCGCAATGACTGGGAATTCAGTTACTACAGTGCTAACAACATATTCCCACGTTTACACTTGACAATTTCTCACACCAATTTCCTTAGTACAGTGGACTCCCATTATAATGAAGTTCTCGGGACCGGCAGTTTTTTTTCTTCGTTATATCGAAATTTCGTCATAACTGAACAAATAAATAATAAAAATATATAGAGTGGATAATGTTGCGGCCTGAATTTTTACTTTGTTGTAACCGGAATTTCGTTATAACCGTGTTCGTCATAATGGGAGTGCACTGTATTCAGATCAGTACTTTTCTGTGGTAATTTTTAGTGGTATCTAGTACTTACTTTTTCAAATCAAAGACAGTGAAGAGAAAGTAGTTTAAGGAATCTAGTCAAAGGAGCCAGTTGCACAAAGCACAGGCATACTGGCATCTTACTTTGAGAAAACGCAGAGAGAGATTTGTTGTAATTGATATGCAACAAGTGTTTTTTCATTATGAGTGTTAATAAGACTGGCAAGTACTAGTGTAAAGTTTGATCAATTCATTTTATCTCGCAAATTACGAGATACGCACAATTCATAGCGCCATCTACGGAGACTGAAATTCATGATGTCGCAATGAACGATTCGCCCTGTTTGCAATGAGAAAATTCAGGATTATCTTGAGAATCCTGAATCCTGGTAAATCCAAACCGACAAATATAGGCATGGAGGTCAGTAATTTACTCTTTTCTAAAGCATTTATTGAAATTATGTCTCTAAAGATGTATAAATTTGGCTATAATTTGTGCAATGTTACTGTAGTCAGTGACAGAATGTGTACCGCAGTATGCGTGTGTGTTTCGCTTGACCGAAGTACGTTTATGTACATTACAGAAATTTAGGTTTAGTGTAAGAACACGATTATGCAACAAACACTTGCAGTTATGGTTGGTAAAATTTAGATAGTTGAAAAGCCTTTAATTGGAGAACACGTTTGTGCACGTATGAAAGTTAAATGTCAAATGAATCAGGCTCAAGGTCAAGCCAAAGTCACACACAGCTATTTGTTCAGATTGTACATGTTAGGCTGCCACGTAAAACGGCACTGAAATTATTCTAACAAAATTTGAGAAGAATTTATGAAAGTTTATTAATATCAGAACGTTGCCATGGTGACTTTCTGAGTATTTTAGAGTTGTCTTTAAACACAGAGTTGCGTATCAACTTAGGACAGAAATTAAAGTTGAATGTGTTTTAATTATATGCGAAGTCTCATATTGAAAGAACTGTTAAAATAGAAATGTTATAAGAAATTATGAAAACAATATAGATAGAGTTGAGGTTCGAGTTAGATAAATGCAAACAAGACACACAAGTAAAGAGTCAGATACTGAGTGTTAACTTATAAGATGCATTTATTGGTACAAACAGTTCTTTATCTTTCTATGCATACACATGAAATGAGTCATTCATTTATGCCAGTATGTTAACACATGTATTAATTATATGCCTTTGTTTATATCATTCTCTGTTACAGTTTTCACGGAGTGGAGTGGAGTGGATTGGAGTGAGTTGCGATAAAAGAAGACAAGATTAAATTATGACACTCCCATAGAAACCCGAGTCTGAGTGATTTATCATTAACCTGATCTCGTACAAGCAGGCACAACTAGCAAAAAAGTAGGGAAAGTCTAAGAATACATGCTCTGTTTTATAGTTGATACAGTGTGTAGCGGCATAACAAGTATACTATTGACAACACTATCCCTCAATAGGTAGACAGTGGCACCCCCAAAATATTGCAACAATCCCAAAACTCCAAAATGATGCATGCTCTGTTCAGCACCCTAATTTGCATAGAACACCCAAGCTAATTTGCATAGAGCACCCTCACCCCAAGAGAGTGCATACTCTTTGTTTATATAGCAGAGTGAGTTTGGAAGCTTTAAGGACAAGCAGTGTCTTCTAATAGAAGAGTAATGAGGAGAGTTATATTTATTGACCAGGATACATAACAGTTGTGAACCACTTCACTTCATGTTACACATCACTCTACTGTATACACATCACATCACACAGATGACATTATGCTGTTGTGAGCTGCATGAGCCGGATAACTGAATAAAGTCACTTTAATAGCCAGTGGAACATAAAGGACTGGGTCTATAACAAGTGTTACGATTCAGATTCTGACTGTGCGTGTATGGACAGTGCCTTTGCAACGTTAAATCTACAATTGTAGTAAAGGTCCTCTGGACAAGGCTAGATTTTTAAAGTTCACACTCCAACTCATGTCGCTCCCTTGAAACTATATGGATGGTTTCACAAAGTAGAGCAATGAACATGAATCTGAAATCTCTCAACCAGCTCAAGATGAGGTTAAATCATTGCGACAGTGCTGTCAAGGCTACCTGGGAAGCATCACTAGAATGTATAAGCAACTCAAAACTATATGGATGGTTCACAACGGAGAGCAATGAACATGAATCTGAAATCTCTCAACCAGCTCAAGATGAGGTTAAATCATTGCGACAGTGCTGTCAAGGCTACCTGGGAAGCATCTCTGGAATGTATAAGCAACTCAATGTTCTTATTGATAACAAGGATGCAGTTTTGAAGAAGTACACTCGGCTTAAAAGTGTATTCCAGCTGTATGAAGGCAGATTCAGAGAATATCACAGCAAGCTAGTTGGTGCTGATGCAGAAGCTGCATTACAGAAATTTGAACAGAGCAAGGAGAACATAGAGGAGTTTCGTGGCAGACTGAAGGACTGGAAGGAGGCTGGAGAGAGGCGTGGCGCTGAATCAGTTCGACATGACGACAACGCTTCTGTGAGGCCTGCGACCACGACTAGCAGTCGGTCATCTCGAAGGAGCAGTGCGAGTTCATTGTCTACAAGGCTAAGGGAGGTTAAAGTGAAAAAGGAACTGGCCAAACTCACGAAAGTGCAATTTGAAAGATCACAAAGGATGAAATTGGAACAGTTTCAGTTAGGTCAAGAGTTGGCTAGGATGGAGATCGAGGATGAGTTCGCAAATACAGAAGTGTAGAAGAAAAATTGTGGGCAGAAGAGGTAGTAAATGAAGAACTTCATTCAGGTGAGCCTCTTAAAGAAGTTGATGTGCAAAATCAGGATGTTCAAGTAGAGAGTAGAAATCTTGAATCCTCCCCAACAGTAAAGAAAGAGTTCAACCCACATACCCCCATTTTCTCAAGTAGAGATTATAAATGTGAAAATGATGCTGCTACTCTTGATAATAATATGTCTCATATGTTTCAGGCCTTCAATTTGGCAATGAATATGCCAAAACCAGAGCTGGTGACATTCAGTGGTAATCCAGTAGAGTATTGGAGTTTTATGAACAATTTTGATGTAGTCATAGGAGACAAGGCATGTGCTGATCGTATGAGACTAACATATCTGATACGATACTGTACTGGTAAGGCAAGACAAAACATTGAGAATTGTGTTTTGTTGGGTGCAAGGGAAGGTTAGTGTAAGGCCAGAGAGATTTTGGATGAGCAGTTTGGCCAACCATATGCTGTTTCTCATTCTCATATACAGCAGGTTTTGAATCGACCACAGGTGAAGCCGAAAGATGGAGTGAGACTGTGGATCTTGGCAAGGGACATGCGCCGATGTCAAATGGTCCTCTGCCAAATGGGATTTTCAGCCGATATGAATAGCTCTGACAATCTTCTCCAGATCCAAGACCTCCTACCAATGCACCTACAATCTGAGTGGGCCAAGCAGGCACACAGGATGATGAGCAACGGGGTCTGCCCAAGCTTCGAGAGCATGACTGAGTTCATCGAGCAGTCTGCAAAGCTTGCGAGCAACATGTTCGGACAGAACATAAGGAAGTCACCAAAGACTGCTGTCGGAAGTGGGCCAAAGAAGGAACCTCAATGGATGACTTTCACCACTCAAGCAAGTATGAAGGGTGAGACTACCAATGCACACCCACAGAGTGTAAAATGTTCTTGCTGTGACCAGCAGCATGGACTCCAGAGATGCCAGAAGTTTAAGGAAAGACCCTTTTCTGAGCGTATCAAACTGACCAGGCGACTACATCTGTGTGATAACTGTCTCCAACCTTCTCACTTTGCTGTTGGATGTTTAAGAAAACCGCAGTGTGAAAAAGCTGGTTGCCACAAGAAACATCACACACTTCTTCACCCTCCACAAAGTGGAAAGAAGGAACAAAGACAAAATGATTCCTCCACGCCTACATCTTCTACTGGGACCAGCACGGCGACTGCAACCAGTGATCCGACGACATCCAAGACAGACGGAGGTCAATGTCTCAGCACATCTTCATTGAGGAGAAAGGTCTGCCTCCGTGTTGTTCCTGTAAATGTTGCAGCAAATGGCCAAGTAATCTTAGCGTGGGGATTACTGGATGAAGGGAGTGACGTGTCTCTCTGCAGTGACAGACGAAGTGACAGACGAAGTGACAGGTGAAGCAGCTACCGTAGGCATACAAGGAGCTCCAAAAGACTTCCAGTTGACCACTGTCGGTAACAGTCTATCAAACCAGAAGGGCTTGGAAGTTGGGCTGATGGTGAGCAACATCACAGACAGAGAGAACATCAATCTTCTGAAGGTTTGGACTGTCAAGGAGATGAATATCTCACACACTTGCATTCCTACACAGGCAGACTTGGCAGGATAGCCACACTTGAAGGGGATCACACTACCCTGCATTGATGAGGAAGATGTACAGCTTCTGATTGGAGGAGACACCCCAGAAGCTTTCTGGGTGTTAGACCAATGTAGGGGCAATCCTAAGGAGACATATGCTGTGCACACAACATTGGGATGGAGTCTGTTAGGACCAATGTCATACGTCATCAAAGAGCAGAATCCTCATCAGTTAGTGTCAACTTGTAAGAGACGAAGAAGATCCTCGCCACAGCCAACTGAAAGTTTTGGGAGCTGGCTTTTGGAGGCTATCTGCAGGAGGAGAGGACGGGCATGTCAATCAAGGACCAGCGGGCACTGAAGATGATGGAAAATACAGCAAGGAAGGTTGGTAATCATCATGAAGTCAGCCTACCATGGTGATATTGGCCACCTGAGATGCCGTCCAATCCCTATCTGGCAGAAGTCATCTTGAACTACATGTACCTCACATGGAAGCTGGAGAGGTGAAAGACGAGTCTGATCACCAATCCAAGAGTTCAGACGATGGAGAAAAGAAATCAAAGGAACCTAAGGAGTTGAAGTGGTACCTCCCATGCCATGCAGTCATGCATCCACACAAACCGGTGAAGGTGAGAGTAGTCTTTGATTGCGCTGCTCGCTGTCATGGCACAGCTCTCAACGATCAAGTACTACAAGGGCCTGATCTAACCAACAACTTGACTGGAGTACTTACAAGATTCAGGCAGGAACGAGTTGCCTTTGTTGCAGACGTGCAAGGGCTGTTCCACCAATTCAAGGTTTCAGTCAAAGACACAGATGCGATGAGATTCCTGTGGTAGAGGGATGGTGACCTATCCAAGGAGCCTACAGAATATCGCATGACAGTACATCTTTTTGGTGCGACTTCTTCGCCAAGTTGTGCAGGGTTTGCACGAGGATGCTCGGGGACAGTTCAACAAAGAAGTCATTGATAGAGTCCTGAACAACTTTTACGTTGACGACTGTTTAAAGTCAATGAAGTGCCGAGATGATGCAATGAGTCTAGTGGAAGATCTGAGGCATCTTCAAGCACAAGGAGGTTTCAGACTCACAAAATGGCTCTGCAATGATCGAGACGTCCTTGAGACGTCCATTCCTGAGTCGGAAAGGGTTGAGTCCTGAACAACTCTTACGTTGACGACTGTTTAAAGTCAATGAAGTGCCGAGATGATGCAATGAGTCTAGTGGAAGATCTGAGGCATCTTCAAGCACAAGGAGGTTTCAGACTCACAAAATGGCTCTGCAATGATCGAGACGTCCTTGAGACGTCCATTCCTGAGTCGGAAAGGGTTGAGTCAGCGCTGAACCTAGATCTAAAGAGGATTTACCAGTTCAACAAACCCTTGGCATCATGTGGAACATGGAAACAGATTCTTTCAAGTTCATGGTCCAGGTAAAGGAGAAGCCGGCAACAAGATGCAGGATTTTGTCTGTTGCAAGCTCCCTTTATGACCCATCGGGTTTCCTCGCCCCATTCGTGCTACCAGCTAAGGTACTCCTACAGAACCTATGCAGATAGGATTCGACTTGGGATGCAAAGATTTCACTGGAAGAAGGAAAACAGTGGCAAGAGTGGCTGAGTGATTTGCCTTTGCTGACCAAGATCCAGATAAGTAGGTGTCTGAAGCAGGAGGGATTCCAAGAACTTGAATCCGCTCAACTCTACCACTTCTGTGATGCATCTGAACTTGGATATGCGGCTGTGTCCTACTTGAGCCTGACAGACAGATCAGGTGAAGTACATTGTGCGTTTGTCTTACGGAGGGCTAGATTAGCACCCATGAAGGTGGTTTCAATTCCAAGACTGCAACTGATGGCTGCTGTCCTTGCAGTGACTATAGACCAATGCATCAAACGTGAGGTGGGAGTCAATATCGATGAGACCGTGTTCTGGACCGATTCTACAGTGGTGCTTCAGTACATACAAAGTAAATGCAGATGGTTCAAGACATTCGTCACAAACAGAGTTGCTCAAATCCACAAGGCATCAGAACCTGAACAATGGAGACATGCTGACACCAAATCAAATCCAGCAAATGACGGATCTTGAGGTCTGAAAGCATCAGAGCTTCTCAACAATCAACGATGGATCACCGGACCGGATTTCCTCATGAAGGAATAGAAATTCTGGCCTACACCTCAAGAAGTGCTAAAGCTTGCACGAAGTGACCCAGAAGTGAAGAAAGAAATCCATGTGTATGCTACTTCACTGAGAGGTAACTTGCAAGATCTCTTCAGTAGATATTTTTCATGGAATAAATTGAAGGGTTGAAGGGAGTCGTGGCATGGCTTCTCTGCTACAAGAGGTGGTTTCTCGCCAAGGCAAAGGGTAAACAGAATGGAAAGTTGAAGTCTTCATTGCCAGCAGAAGAGCTGATGCTAGCTGAGAGAGACATCATCAAAATCGTGCAAAGAGGTGTGTTTGGTGATTATCTTGATGGCAAGGATCTGAAAGGCTGTGCTTTGAAAAAGCTGAATCCAATCATAGTAGACAAAATCGTCCGAATAGGTGGCAGGCTCAGCAATGCTCCTTTTGACAACGATGAGAAACATCCCGTCATCTTGCCTCATGAACATCACGTTACGAGGCTCATTTCACACTGTACCATCATCTGGAAGGACACTCTGGAGCAGAAATGACGTGGTCTCCCCTGAAAACCAGGTATTGCGTGATGAGAGGAGTTGCAGTGAGGAAGGTTGTAGGAAAATGTTTCAGGTGCGAGAGGAGGAATGCACCGAGAATGAAACAGATGATGGCAGAGCTTCCGTTGCACAGACTTACACCAGCCAAGCCTTCCTTCACATATGTAGGAGTCGACTATTTCAGACCAATTCTGGTAAAAACAAGGCCATGGCACAGTAAAGAGGTATGGCTGTTTGTTCACCTGCATGAACAGCAGAGCAGTTCATGTTGAAGTCGCTCACTTGCTCGAAATGGATTCTTTCGTCAACGCTTTGAAACGATTCATTGCTAGGAGAGGCAAGCCCGAGAAGATAGTGAGTGACAATGGGACAAATTTTAGGGGCGCAGAAAAATAGTTGCGAGAGAGCTTGGAGTCCCTCAACCAGTCCAAGGTGAACAACTACCTTCTTGATCAAGGAATAAACTGGACTTTAAACACCCCAACGGCAAGTCACATGGGCGGGGTGTGGGAGAGAATGGTGAGGTCAATTCGGAGAGTGAGAAGATCACATATAAAGCAAACTGGGAAAATAAGCTGGATAAAATGCAATGCCTCCTAGACAACTGGAGGAAAAGAAGTTTGACTTTCTTTGGGAGAGTGATAGTATTGAAAAATTTGGAAGTTAGTCAAATAGTACATTTGCTTATGTTCGATTCAGCTCCAGTAATGATTATGAAAAGGTTGAATATGATGTTTTTTAGATTTTTATGGCAAAGTCAGGCAGAAAAAGGAAGAAGGTGTGATGTTATCAAAAATTATTCAAATAGTGGGAAAAAAATGGTGGATGTGGAAAAGCTGGTGTTAAGTTTTAGAGCCCTTTGTCCATCCACTTTACTGTCCTGCATGTTCCTCTCTCTTCTCTATTTGACAGTTCAATTCATGCCACGTAAAGCCGGAAAATGTCTCCTCTTAGTAGCAAGAAAAGCAAAGGCCACTTGTTTTAAATGTTTCCAGAGACATCTCAAAGTGTGTTGAGTCACTGAGAGACTATAGTTCATGTTTTCTGATCCCACGTTTCAATCCAGCGATATTCTCCCAAGCGCACCATTCCTGAAATCACGCACAAAGATGGCTGCTGCTGCCTCAAGGTTCAGAACCTCTGTCCTTGATCCTGTACGAAAAAAAAGGATAAAATTGGGTGCTTTTCAGTTGTAAAGAACTTAGTTATTATCTATCAAATCACAATCCCCTCAGTAACTATCTAATGCACTTTATGATTTTACCAGAAAGAGGCACTCGATTTGCACATACACAATGAGTCTGATGAAGAATATTATTACTAAAATTGCAATTCCTCTTTCTCTGGACCATCATATTTCATTTTTTTAACTCATTGAAGACTAGTCCCAAGTATACTTGAGCCTGTGTCTATGGGAAATACATGTTTTAGCAAAATCAGCTGGTCCTCAATGGGTTAATTTTTTTAATTTCTGTATCATTAAGTCTCCTATGAAAGCAATATATTTTGCATTGTATATTAGGATGCTGTTTGTGAAGTTCTGCGTGTTAAAGAGCATTTGTCATGAGGTATTGTATGCATATAATGCAAAGGCTGCAGAACATTTTTTAGGGTGGGGGCTGAAAAACAGGAAGAATCTAAGGATGAAACCTTTGGAAATAAATTGGTTTTGTGATTCCCCCCGCCTTTCTTTTTTTGATGAGCCAAAAAAAAGGATGACCCCCCCCCCCTTTTTTTCTTGCCCCTGTAATGGCAGGCTTATCACACATACTGATATCCATAACCTTTCTACCATTACCCTAGACCATACAATATCATATATTTTTGGGATAAAACAATACAAGGTTTAAGGTTAAAGAAAGGAAAACTCAGAAACTTGTGCACAGATACATTCACTTGCACTCCCAACTTACAGTAATACATACCCTCATATGTCCGCAGCTTCCTTGTCTTTCCAAACTTTACTGCCACATCTCTGAGCACACTATCGATGCTATCACAAGGCACTGAAAGGCTGTAAACATCTACATAGCTGGAGAGAGTGAGAGGGACACATGATAGCAATGAACTCTAGGGCACTCTTCTATCACTACTGAGCTTTTTCTGCATGGATTCATCAACTGTGATATAGATATTCCCATCATCTATTCTTCCCCCTTGGAAAAAAAAAATGACCACATTTTCATATTCCATTCAAGATATCCACATTATACTTTACAGTTTGTGACACTGTCCACTTGTAGAACCATTTTGGTGTGAATCTTATTCACGAGGTCTTTATATAGATACTGTCAGTAATACATTCTCATATTTGGATATGATTTTGCAAAGGAAAACACCACTGTGCTAAATATTATATCAAATATTTCACATTTCGTTATTTTCAAAATACATTTGAAGTGACACATACATCAGTTTCTATTGAAATAACAACTTCAGAAAACATCAATCAGTTTTCTTGACAAGAACAGCAAAATTGAATGATATCACATACATGCTTGCACATTAACCCATTGAGGATGGTTTGATTTCGCTACAACACGCATTTCCCATAGACACCTGCCCCTGAGTATACTCGTCTTCAACGGGTTAAAAAGAAATTAAGTATGATATTTCTTTATTAATTACTGTATATGCTATAATAATTAACTAATTTTTGAAAATCGGGACTTTCTGATAATTTTGCTAGGGGTTGAATTCATGATCATGGAGTACAGTAATGAATAGAGAAATGTAGGGATACAGTGTACAGGTTGCATTTATGCCAGGATCAGAGTTAATACTTTTGTATGTTGTTAAATTTAAGGGTAGCATGCGACTCAAAAATTTGAGAAGATAAAAACCACGCAAAATAAATGGCGTATACAGCATCATGCAATGATTTTGGTTTGCTTGTTTTCATAATGTTTACCTAACGATATAAGGTATTAACGGGAAAAAAAATCTCTCAAAATTCAGAAACTTACTCAAACTTTTGCATGCTGTTTAATGTGAAGAGGATGTAGTCTGCAATCATGTCCATACCAACCATATGGTCCTGTAACGTTCCTGCATGAAGAAGTAATGATCAATATTGGTTTCTAACTCCCGAACTCCCATAATCTAAATCATTGTTGACCAAGTCATTTGAGTCTGCAACAACAGACTAGCCTACTTTGCAGGCACAAACTCTTGTTTGTTGTAAAGGAGTCCGTGCCAAGACTAATTAATACATGCACCACTGGGGTAGCATGTGCTGGAGCAATGCTCAGCCGAGGATATTAAATGTTTTAGGATTAGGGTTAGAGTTAGGGTAACATTGTTCTCACTGTCCTAGGGTAATAAACTGAGTAAAATCTAACCCTAATCCTAAAACATATTTCATATCTTCGGCTGAACATCGCTCCAACATATGCTTCCCACCGCTGGCACTGCAGCCTCTCTCTCGTTGGGAGAGGCTACAGTACAGGGCCTATATGGGACAGTGCCAGTGCATAATAGTATTGGCATAGACTCCTTTATGACCAACAAGGGTTTGTGCCTGCAAGCTAGACTGGCCCTAACTTTATCTGCCTCAAGTCAACAGGCTGCATAGTCTGCATGTTGGCTGCATCAAACAGAAGTGTGGTGACTAGAGCATAATGTGTTGACATTTTTGTGAAAGCAAGAGTTTGATATGAAGCACTATACCTGCTAGATATCACAGATATTATAAAGTACTGCAGAAAACGACAAAAATCACATACCCATTAAAAAAATTGTTTTACTTTGCATTTATCTCATTGTGGAGACAAAGCACCAATGCAAAAATCATACAGGGATGGAAGATGAGCTTTCATCTATAATAATGATCATTTTGTGACAGGTGCTTATCTGATTCCTCAGTTGAATGACTGGGTTTTGCCACTGATTTCATCCAAGAATCCACCATGTAATCTTGTCTTTCATGACTTGCTGTTAGCAGACCATTATATGTTGTAGACACAGCGTCAACCATCCTTTTAATTGCCTCATTACTACAGTAGTAACCAAGTGCCAAATCTAGCTTGGTGCTGGATAATAATACACAACTAACAATGATCATGGCACTCTATTCAAAGTCAAATAGCAGGTTCTCTTTGAGAATATGACAATACTTATTTTTTACCAATCTTATCATTTTTTCAACAATATTTGTTTTTTTAAGTAATTTTTAAATGATTATAACGTGGAGTATGTGCAACATAACAAGCCTATTCTGGCTTTCTACCCGCATACCATTTTCCGATCAACCAAACACACAATGTTCACATGAGTTTCTGTTCTTTATGTACCTGTGATATCTGTTTTCCCGATGTGGTTTTTTATTCTTTTGTCTTTATCAAAATCTCGCCTTGTTTTGTTGTCGTTTCCATTGTTTTTAAACTCACTTTTTGCACAATTTTCTCATATTCACATGTACCGATGTGTTGGCTCAGTGAGTAGAGTGGCTGCCCTCACAATCGGGAGGTCGTGGGTTCAAACCCCGGCCGCGTCATACCAAAAGACGTTAAAAGATGGGAGTTGCTGCTACCTTGTTTGCCGTTCAACAGTTGAAAAGGTTAGAGCAACGTCGATCTGGCGCTGCTCAGTGGCTGCCGGGCCCACGATCAATTGGGCAAAAAGAATTTCCATTCTTGGACAATAAAATTTGGAGTTTATATCCAAAACAATTATTATTATTATTATTTTTGTATATTATATATTGAATCGGAAGTAAAGATTGAATTGAATACCAGCTGCATTCATAGAATTGCAGCATGATCTGTGCACTCCCTAATTGAAACAGTTAGAACATTCTTGCTACGTTTGTCCCATTTCACCCTCATTTCAATGCAAGTATAGAAGTTAATCTTGCCAAATTTCCAGCATGGCTAAAAATACATTATATCAAAAACTTGTTCAAATTCTCACCCATCATTGCTAGTTTCATGCCAACCTCCACGTTGGGTATGTAAGGTGTAGTTATACCAGGTGTATCTAGAAGCCACACTCTGGGTTGTTCGCTCACCTGCATTTGTGGTCAAGAAAAGCAGCAAACATATCATTGTAAGGATAGCAGATTGTATTTTATATGGAAAATTCACTCCCAGAGAACACTTAAAAGAAATCAGCGACACAAATTTACAATTATCATGAACATTATTTTGTAAAACCATCCCCACTTACAACTCACAATGAAAACCACAGAAAAACATACGTCCATATGCTTCTGCAGATCACTTCTTTAACGTCGTATCTGTCAAGTACCTCAAGTGTGTGTGTGATACACTGTTACTCCACTGTAAGAACAAAATATGAGGTTCTGTGTCAACATGCAGATACAGTGCACTCCTGTTACAACTAACACAGTTAAATAACAAAGCCCGCCTTACACAAAGTAAATATCCAAGAACCCAAATTATTGTCTATACCTGACATGTACATACTTTATTGTTTGGCTATAATGAAATTTCAATAAAATAAAACAAAAAGATGTCGCTCCCGAGGACTGACTGATAATGGGAATAATCTGTATTGCAAGCAAATATGCGAATTGATTTAACTGAAAATGCATCATCACTTCATCTAAATAGCAAACTCCTAACAAGTGCAAGGGTAATTGATCATCATCTAATCTCTATCATTCCTTCCTAAGAGGTATCTATCAACTCACCAGAATTCTGTTCATGAGAGCCCTGGTCACTCCTGGCAATCGGCCAACTTTAGCTCCTTTTCCTTTTTGGGGAAAAAAAAAAATATATATATATATATTATGTACATTTTTTTGATGTTGCTAAATTTAAAAGGAAACCCAAAGAAAAATTTGTGATGACTGGAATTATTGAATCAAGGAATTATTGAATCAAAATGCATGGATAGAGAAAGCATGAGGTATACCAGACAAATAATGCCAATGGTGAGATAATCTAAGTCAAGGTTATGATCCATCATAATGTCCAATGGGCACTCAAAATTCTTCTCATTGCTTTATTGTGATATGGCTCAAGTAATGCTTTCCACTTTGAAAAATATATACATGCACACTATGTGATTCTTTTTTAACCAAAATCTCTATGATTTGAATGAATGTTTTCACTCGTTTGATCTCAAAGGTTGTCCAGAAAATATTATTGTCTGAGTCAAGTCAGGGAATAAAACACTACATGAGAGGTTAATATAGTAAAGAGTGAAATATGATAATAGTCATGACATGGAGGTGGTTGTTTCACAATACCCTTCAGACAGAAATTCGAGAACTGTAATGACTGCCAAATAGTAATTTTCTCAGTATTCATAAAATTTGTCTTATCTACAGAGTTTTATTTCAATCCTTTTAATCAAAATTATTTTCTTTATTCATCTTGCCCTAAGATATAATATTTCTCTAAACTCTACATCAGCTTAATGTAATCAGGGAACAATTTTCAAGCATTCAAGAAACATTATTATACTGTCATAATTTTCCTGGTATTGCATTGCACTTTAGTATGTATTTTTTATATGACTGCTATACAAGTTTTTTTGTGTGTGTGCAGCAGGTTTCTTTACATAATACTGTACAGAACTTTGTTAAAAGTATTGTCCATTAATCAAAATTGTTAATCAACTGAGAGAAGTAAAATCATTCCTTGTAAATGCATCTTGAAGCCTACAAGGACGTTTGACCTTAAGAATTTGATGCATGAATATGCTTAAATATACTATTTTTTTTCAACATCTGTCTTCAAAATGACTTCAAGTATTGTCCTGTCTTTATGCATGCATGATCTGTACAAATAGCAACTAAATGAATAAAGACAGTACATGAATAAACAAATACATAAAGAGTAAATCTATACAAATTAGGTAGACAAATTTATAAGCAATAAGAAAATCATTTAACAAATAAAGAAACTAAGAGGTGCACACATACATAAATATTTATACCCTTCTGATCAAAAAAGGGAAAAAATCTTCAAGACTGATTGGCAGTTGTTCTGACCTTTCTTGATGTACATCCTCCGGAGGGCGTTGATGAGGGATGACTTGCCTACATTGGGGATACCAACAATCATGATGGAGAATTCCAGGTCCTCGTTGCGATTAAACCTCTCACTGCCCTCAATGATACTCAAGACAGATGGAATAACCTAGAGGGGTGCAAGAAAGATTTTGATCAGCTTCAGGTTTTCTGCTTTTGCTTCTGCTCTGTTGAAAACATAGAAAAATGTCTAAAGGCTAAATTATGAGTTATTTCCTGTGTATTTCCTTTTAATTTTCTAACACAAACAAATTAACAGATGCTGCATGGATGATCACAAGTGAAGAAAGTTGCATGGACGAGCATGAAAAAAAGATGTGAAATTAATAGAAGGAAATGTGTAAAGTGTGTATTAATTGATAAACCCTCTGTTTATGTTGTAACTTTTTAGCTTGGCGAGGACTTCTCTAATTCTGGGTTATCGCCAACGTGCAGAAAACTTCTGCCCTGTCACACAAGATGCACTTTGGGATTCCTCAGTACCATTGTCGCTTCTGGTTTTCTCGCATGTGTCTCACTTCCCATGCAATTCAATGCAATTTCATTTTCTTTTCTTTTGTTGCTGCTTTTTTTCTTTGCTTAGAATTCACCTTTAAAAAAAGTTTAAAATTTCAAAATTTGACTAATTTGTGGTCACTAGAGTCATGGTTCAATACTGCAAGGCTTCAATGTGCTGGTCACATGATGGAAAGTGAAGAAATCTTCCAAAGAAAATACCCCTAGATAAAGTACAGCGCAGCAAAAATCTGGGCAAGTTTGTCCCCTAAGCTATCCCATAATGCATCTAAAATACTGCTCTGCACAGAGCACCAAGGTATTGGCGATACCAAGAATCACAAACCTTCTTTGCACTTGGACTGTTTTGCTGTAAGCAGTTTGTGAACATCACATTTCTGATGTCTTCCTTTTCCTGCAGCTGCTGCCGTATGTCCTGGGAGAATATTAGACATATTAGTCAAAACAGTATTGATTGAATTCAACCTCACGCATTGGTTTCCATTCACATCGGGGATATAATTTACAGTGACAGAATGTCTATAGTTTGCAATTTTCTTCAAGAGTCAACAGACTGTCTTTCAAACATTCCTAAAATCATGGTATAAAATCACAAGCTTCCTTTTTTTTCACCTATTTATTTCACCTAATCCCCATAACTAGGTACAAAGGCATGTTTGCTAATGGAATAGTCTTGAAGTAGCAGAAAGTACAATTTGGGTATTAAAAACCATCTTCGGCAGTGAAATATGAAGTTATTTCTTGCATTTCAGCTTCCAAAAATTTCGTTGGAAAGCTCAGGACATCAGCCAGTGACATTTGGATAGATGGCATGGGTGAGACTTCATAAACTTTGCTATCAGAGGTCAATATTGTAACAATTCACCTATGAGAATGATTTTACCCGTGTAAACTAAAACTGAACAAGGAAAAAGAGGTAAACAGTTCCTTTATAATTATACAGAGGTTGACTTTAAAGCATCGAGGACAGACTGATTTTGCTACAACACGTATTTCCCATATACACCTGCCTGAGTATACTCTGGACTCGTCCTTAACGGGTTAATAGACAGACAATCAAACAACTAGTACTTGTAGAATGCACACTTTAGAGTGTGACATTGGTGGTTGTTATTTCAACATTTTGTTGTTGACATGGGAGAACACTCACATTGCTTTTGCCCATTTCTGCTAAATCTTTCTTATTGAGGATCAAAAGGTGTGGCTTCACTCCAAAGCTGTCTCTAAATGCTGGGTTCCTTCCTGCAAATGGTAGCTATGGGAACAAAATCATGTGATCACTTTTGTACATGGTCTGTATTAACTAAACAACAAACATGCACACATGGACTCTAAGTAGTTTATCATTATTGTAAACAAAATTTCAGTGCAAATATATAATAAAGTATTTTCATTGTTGCCATGGTAATCAATGCAATTATTTCAACTCTCAGTCATTGCCAAAGTTTTCATGCTAGGCTGAGTTGCATGGCATTACACTGCAGTGGTATATACACTTGTACACTTGAAAACAAAATTCAGAACTAGAATACATATCAATTCAGGTACAATCTAAACCAACTAAAATAACACTTTACTAAATGGTTCATGAACAAGAATAGTTTTACTGAGTACTCAAAAAGCATTCCTATTCTGATTTGGCATTCATAAAAGTAAAGCACCTCCAGGCTCTTGAAAAATGAGGATACTTACAAGGTGAGAAGTCATGTTTTTTTTTTTTTCACTGTCTTACCCGGGCATCATGGACCTCAATAACACAGTCCACTTTCCTCATCGTAGCCTGCATCTTTTTCAAACCTGAAGACACAAGAGACATTTGCCCATAGTTACTGAATCATCAACTAAATGACAAATCACAAACTCTAAGGATCTGATGGATGAATATGTGTAAATATAGAGCCTACTATTTCTTTTTCTTCAGCATTTGTCTTCTAAATAACTTCATCAAGTATCATACTGTCTTTACGCATGCACATGTACAAATAGTAACTAAATGAATAAAGACAGTCGATGAACAAAAATACAGAAATAAACTATAATGGGTAGGAAGATTTATCTGTATAAGCAATCTAAACATTAATAATATGTAAGGAAATAAATGGGTACATATACATTCATACACAAATTTGTATCCCAATTAAAAAAAAAGGAAAAATCTTTATCGCTGGCAATTATATACTTTGCTGATGCTGAATTGTTTAATATTTGCCCCCCCCCCAAAAAAAAAAAAAATACATATGATAATAATAATGATACGATGAAACAAACTATAAACAAAGAGTAATAGTGATGATATCATAAATTAATGGAATGGTGATAGCAATGTCAACTACGAAAAGGTGATTGATATACGGCTTACATTGTGATGTTTAGAATAGCAATAAAATGAGGTTAGATAGGAATTATAGCTAAAATATCTTAAATCAATAATAGGAATGGTTGTGAGATTTAAAGGGTGAGACCTCACAGAAACTTACTCCTTGCCATATGAGATGGGAACCAGTGGGTGAGCTCTTTGTGTCCAAAGGTGAAGGCATCTCTGAAGACTTGCTTGGTTGTCATGGTAACTCAAGTGTCTCTGAATAGTTCTATAAAAAACACAACAAAACAAAACAAAAACAAATAGTTACCGTATCCACTTTACTATTACTAAAGCTAGCACTGCATATCAATACTTCCTCAGGGGTCTAGGGCAATTACCCCCTGGGCAGTTACCCCGCACCCTTCCCCTGGCCCTAATCCTAATCCTAATCCTAATCCTGAACCTAACCATAACCCTAACCCAAACTCCTAACCCTAAACCTAACCCTAACCCTAATCTTTACTCTAGTCTCTAACCTTACCATCAACCAGTATTTGGCCGGGGGGTAATTGCCCTCTGGGGGTAATTGCCCGGATACGCTTCCTCAGAATCTGATACCTGTGTACATAACACTAACAGGACATACCGTGGTACAGAAATAATAATACTTGCTTTAAACAAAAAAAAAAAAAAAAAAAAATCTTATCAATGTTACTTCTCCTGTCATGAGACAATCACTACTACTAGGTGACAATGATTGATTGTCCTAAAATACAATCAAAAAGTGATGAATTTCACTCACTGACAATGAAAGTAAAATGTTCTCAACAAACCGTCCATCAGTCACCTGTTACTGTGCAGTGTGTGCCTGTTGGTAAAGCGTGCGGCACTGACATGATGGTCATTACTCAATTAATGACCCTTTTGAACGTTAGTCAATCAATTGCACTACAGTAATCACAAGCGGAGATACTGTACCTGTAGTCAGCGCGTCAGCGATTTGGACTCGCACTGCAGCCACGGCACGGGCCAGCGGGCCGGGCACAACGCGACGCCTACGGTCCGGGCGGGCTAGCTACTAACATGCTAACGGTGTTAATTGACGAGGCGAGGGACTTCGATCTGGCTACCTACCAGTGCGAATGATGTCTTCGCCGTAGATTGCCAAACTTTGTTGAGAGACAAACGAAAAGTGCCCGTCATAAGTTGGAGGGTAGCTGATGTGCAAAATATGTGTTCTGTGACCAAAATATCACGGCATGCTGATGGACACGTTGAACTTCTAAGCTGTAGCAACACTGGTGGTTCTTCATGGGGTGATCTCTTATCAGTGCACGGTTTTGAAACAACGCCTAAGTTAGTGATGAAATGTTCATCTAAGAAGGGGGGGGGGGCTGCGGCGGCTGCACTTTGTTGGAGCGTTGGCGTTGAACACTTACTTTGAAATTACAAAACTATCAACATCTAGAACCCTTACTTTTGTGCGATATACAATGTATTTATCAGGGTCCGCGATACAATAGAGGATGGAAGGGGACTGTCACTTCTTTACCATTTTTATTTTGAAAACAAAAAATCAGGGAAAACTGGGGGAAATCCCAAGAGGAAATCACAAAACTCACTTTTCCGTTTGTATTAACAGAATAACGGGGGTGGGCTAGGCCCTGCCATGGACCCTTGACTCCCAGCGATCCCCTCCGGCACGCAGCCCCCCTCCCCCCCCCCCCCCAAAAAAAAAAAAAAACACACACAAAAAAAAACACAAAACAAACAAAACAAAACAAAAAAAACAAAAAAAAAGAAAAAAAATGAACCGCAGCTCCTGTTTATGTCTCCTTAACAGAAAACCCATAATTTTGATTAATTCTATCAAAAATCGATACTGCACTTTCTTTTTCCTTAAGAAATTGCAAATACATTTGTTTTGATCTTAAATTGCTAATATCAATTGTTTTCCCTCCTATAATAAAATTAATTTCCAAAATATCTTTTTCTTTCATATTTCTCCTCCAACCCATCGGTATATTTTCATAAATACATCTAAACAAAAAATATCTTTAACTCCTAAACCTAAATCTCTAAAATATCTATCACATTTCAGTTCACCATTATTTCCCCTGGGTTTCTTTTTTTTTGGGGGGGGGGATCTTAAACATCATCGATTGAGGCAGAATCGATCACTCTTTGAGGAAGGCTATTCCAAACGGACACCAATTGACTGCTTAAAAAACAGTAATGATAATGACAATATAACAAACATGAGGAAACATTTCGATTTAGACCCTTTGGAATTTGGTAATAAAGCAATAATTAGTTAGGTAGGCCTAATGAAAAATACTGTAATCGTGAAATGATTAACCAGGGAGGTGCACCTCGCTGGATTAACTAACTGTGGTTCATGGTTTTTCATGTTTTCTCACTACATACGTACCAACTACCAGTATAGACATCACTGACAGGGAATTTATAAAGAAAACGATAAGTGTAATTTCTTAATCTGTATGGGGAAAATGGGGTGGGGTGCTGTGGATCCCTGCTTCAGGGATCGAGGTGCACGTGAGTCACCTCCCAGTACATGCTCAGTGAATATATATTTTTTCACTATCTTAGACGGCTAGGGGTCTTGAAGGAGGATGACATAATCTGAATCATTCATTCCCCGACGACGACCACATGCAACAGACTCAGTGTGACGATCACGGAAACTTGCAGTGAACTGACCCACCGTCGCGTAGTTTCGAGTTTTTACCACAGATTTACTCCGTATTCTTGATTCCACCATCATGGGTAATGACGAGGACCATATCAGGAAGATAGGAGCAGTCCTGAATGATGAAAATCAGCAGCTATCGGAAAGATTTCGTGCTCTGTTCACGCTGAAAAATCTCGGAGAAACAGCTGCTGTTGAGTGCATAGGGCAGTCGTTTTCGGACTCGTCTGCCCTGCTCAAACACGAAAGTGCATATTGTTTAGGACAAATGCAAAATAAAGAGGCCATTCCGATCCTTACTAGTGTGCTACGAGATGTGGGACAGGAGACTATCGTCAGACATGAAGCTGGTAAGACTTAAAAACAATTCAGTTCGATAGGTGATGGTGTACTTTGTAGTGCTTGTGGCAGTGGTAGTTGCGATCTGCGCGATTGTGTAGTCCCAGACGCTTCGTTTTGTGTTAGGAGTTTTCCAAATGGGAAGATATAGACCCTTGCTGGCCCTCGACCCTCATCTCACTCATATAGCTCATAGGCGTTCTGTCACTTCTACATCACATACATGATCACGATGATGCAGCCGGACGCGATCTGCACCCCACCACGTCGCTGTCCAGTCAACCCATGATTATGAATGTGCCTCGCCTGCCTGCGCAGTGAAGCGAAGGGAAGGCGGTTATCTCAACTGTCGAGCTGTCATTCTAGCAGCAAATGTTTCAATGTTTCAACTTTCAGTGATGATGTTGCCTGTCAGACTACCATTTGTCACTTGTGTGTGCACGTGCAGATGCAGTGATCGAGTTAGGAGTGGTTGTATGTGAAAAGCATTTAGATGTACATGTTTAAAATTGGAGTAGATGGTGTATGATCCCTAGACAGAGTAGAAAAAAAAAATGTGTGCATGGAGAGAGAGGTGGGGGTGGTAACGGGGATGGGGTGAACCACTTCACATGTGTTTATTGAAGTCAACTGATCGATCAACCACTTTGACAGGTTCTTAACAAATCTGTGTACTTTTTACTAGCTGATGACTATCATAAAAATTTCAAACCAATCTTAATGGAGATATTTAAATATGATAGCATGATCATGTTCAAAATTTTCATCAGTTTTTAACATTTTGATGATGATTTTTCAGAAATACCTTTCACTGATATGAAAATTTGTAGGTTTTTGTTTGTTTGTTTGTTTGTTATTTGTGTTTGTTTTGGTTTTTTACAAACGTAATTATAATTTGCAGTGCTTTCACAGTTCATATTTCTACTGTTGTACATATTTGTGGCATTGCAAGTGACCAGGGACAGGCAGATGAGTTCATGCAATCAGTTCATGCTAGGCACTAAACATCATGTATACTTTGTACTTTCTCATTCCAAACAGGAGAAGCATTAGGAGCAATTGGATCCCCAGACTGTTTAGATGTGTTGAAAGAATATGAGGCTGACTCAATACAGGAGGTAAAATTGTGCGTTGTCAATTTACTTAAAGTTGGTATTATGACTGGTTCTGAACTCTGGTCTGCCTTTATCCACTTTGAAAATTGCTTTTCAAAGGTGGTCTGTTTGTTCCACAAGTTTTTCTATGCACCACTTGATTTAACCAGTTGACTCACATGAACAGTACAAATTTGACTAGATCTTGCTGTATAGTAAATCAATTTCCTCCTCTAAAGTGTCCATGCTACATAAAGTTTGATTATCTTGCAACTGTTGCAAGAGGTTTTACGTCCTTGAAGTTTTTGGTAACTTTTTTTCAACTGTACATGTACAATGTGCATTTACTTTTGTCCTCTTTCATCATTTACAAACATGGAATCATGTCAATATGCATTTTCATATCCAGAGTCATGGAAGCAAGACAGACAAATATTCCAATGACAGATCTGATATGTTGATGTGTACCATGTACTAGTAGATGGTTGGAGGCAGTCATAGTTTCACAATAAGGAAAACATGTTCTCCTTCAGCTTTTAATATTAAGGACACAGTCTGTACCTGTATTTTTTTGCAATAACTGTTCACTCAGTAATTGTTTTCTTTTTTTTTGTATATAATACAGATTGCTGAAACATGCCAATTAGCAATCCAACGGATACAGTGGCTAAGGAGTGAAGACCGAACGCTAGAGGAGTCCAAGCTGAAGGCAAACCCATTCAGTTCAGTGGACCCCGCCCCGCCCGCAGTGGAGACGGGTGTGGAGGAGCTGAGAAAGACTCTGGTAGATCCAAGCAGGAGTCTGTTTGAGAGGTACAGGGCTATGTTTGCCCTCAGGAATCGCAATGATGAGGAGTCGGTGATCGCCCTAGCTGATGGTGAGTTTTCATCATCTTTCCTGTGTTGTTCTTCATGTGGCAGTGCATATGAATGTCCTGGACCATGTATCTCCCTTGTGTTTATTATTATAGTCAGAATATCAGATAATAATTCAGTAGACAAGGTTGAAAGCTGTAATCAAAGTCACTTTGCACCTTTATTCACGAGATTAGCCAAATTATATTTGATGGTGTCAGGCAGTTCTTTTCAATAAGAATTAGTTTGTCAAACTACCAAATGTTGATAAAGAGCCAGATGATACATTGATACATGCACTTCAAGCACTGCACAGAGCATAATTACTACATGTAGATAGGGGTATTGACAGAAATACTGATGTTTTACATTGTAAGAATAACAGTTTTGAGAATAAAAACTCAAATGAAAAAAAAAAAAAGAGGTAACTCTGGATTTTATAAAATGTGGAAAAATATTCTGTATGTTATGTTTTTGCATTAACAAGTGTAATACAGTTGTCTTGAAATGTGTGAGTACAGTGTCAGAATTGTTTTAACCACTGACTCCACAACCTCTGCCATCCCCTTAGGCTTGAAGTGCACCGACAGTGCCCTCTTCCGTCATGAGATTGCCTATGTCCTGGGTCAGATGCAGCACGAGGCCAGCATCCCTCACCTACAGGCACAGCTCGCCATGGCAACGGAGGACCCCATGGTGAGGCATGAATGTGCAGAGGCTTTGGGTTCAGTGGCTGGACCAAGGTCCTCTGAGATGCTACAAGGCTACCTGGAGGACAAGGAACGTGTTGTGAGGGAGAGCTGCATCATTGCCTTGGACATGTGTGAGCATGAGAACAGTGAAGAATTCCAGTATGCCAACACCCTCAAGAAGCTAGAGGCAGAAACAAAGACTGCACCAAAACAAATTGAGTTATAGCAAGACAGTTGTTCAACATCGCAGGACAATTGATACCTATAAAATCAAACACATACTCATCAAATAGATAATTGGCATAAATTATAAATTGATGCAAAGTGAAATTGAAACATACAATTCAAATCTCAATCATTGTTTGAAAGTCCTTTTAAACCTTCCCATCTGAAGGAAATGGGTGAGTATTGAAAGTGTCATATCATTCTCCTGAAATGTTTAACTGAGAGCCTAAGTATATCACCATGATTGCGTGAACCTGGATAGATTGATAGTCATATGTTTTAGACACAAACAAGTGTTATAATCTTTTGATGATTTTATAACCATAGCAAGAAAAAAGAGAAAAGTAAACTACGAGGTACTGTGTGATACTCAAGAGTTGCTCTTTCCTGCTTGGAAAGTGAAATATTCCCTCGTGTTAAATACTTTTTAAGCATTTAACTACATGATGTATTTCATAATTGAAACATGATAGACAATTTTGCATTGGTTCAGAGGTAACTGAAAATCCCGGTGACAAAAAATAAAAACAACAACAACAACAACAACAAACAGTGTTCAAGGAGCAAAGTTGGCAATTTTGACCTTGAAGACTATAATATGAATGTCAAATACATATTCCATTTATATTGCAGGAAGCAGCACTATGTTGTCTTGTTAGTTTATGAATGCCAGTCTTGCATATTTGCAAAATGAAACCTTTACAAAGTGTATGACACATACAGTTTACTTTTACTTTTCACTTTTAATACCATGAGGAAATATTTCATCAGGACTTCACCAAACCTCAATGATTTCAGTAATTTGCCTTCTAGTTATCCGGTTAAAGACGAGTCCCGAGTATACTCCTACTCAGGCAGGTGTCTATGGGAGATGCGTGTTGTAGCAAAATCAGCCTGTCTGCCATGGGTTAATAGTGCACGTTCTATCATTTGCCTATTGTCAATCCGTCTCCATCTGAGATCCTGATCATTTATGTACAGTATATCCCTTGCATGTTTGACCCAGGTGAAACAAACTAATCATTATCAAGAGAGATGGTAACCTAATCATTCGTGCTTCTCAGTTTTAATACTCATGTAAGAGCTCCTTGTTGAACCTGATTTTGTGTTACATTTATGGAGTTACAGTGGACTCCCGTTATAACGAAATCGTCGGGTCCGGCAGTTTCCTTTCATTATAACTGAACAATTAACAATAAAAATATTTAGAGTGGATAATGTTTACTTTGTTGTAACCGGAATTTCGTTATAATCATGTTTGTTGTAACGGAAGTGCACTGTACTTTGTTGTACTCCATCCATTATGTCTTGAAACTTGTCCCTGAAGCTCTTTGAGCTAACAAATGCAAATTATTATCATGATTAATATGAATAATAAATACATGTGTATTCTAATTTCCTTGTGTGTAATGTATGTGTTTATGTGTTGAGCTAGCATATATAAAAGCTTGCATATAAATGTTTTGTTATTGTATGAATACGAATACACATATGATGTAATTATGTACATTATATATTATAGACTGCAGGAGACATTGTTTCTGTTGACGCTAGTGTTATCTCTTTCTGAGTATTTAATATCAGAGAAGGGAACTAATACAGTGGAAACTCGATATAACGAGATGGTCGGGACCGAGTCATTTTCCTCGTTATAGCCGATATCTCGTTATATCAGTAGGCATAAAAGAAGGCATAAAATAATGACATTAATTTGCACATGTGGGACTACCCATCATATTTCAATCAATACTGAAAACTTGATATTGTGTGTGAGGGAATTACTCACCTTTATGGGTAAGAAGATGTTTTTGCCAAGAATGTGTTTCTTATTAATTGTAGATGTTTGAATTTGTAAATTTATATAGCTTGCGATTGTATCAAGATCGTCTGTGGATTGGTATGTGCATGGTTATCGTATGGGTGTGTGTTGTGTGGAAAGCTTGAATATGATCTGCACAATGCTGTGTGTGTATGTGACACATTCTGTATGTACATTATGACTGCGTGTGTGTGAAGACGGGGAATTCCCTTAGTAGAAGGCCAATCACAGCATCAGATTGCCTCACACCTGCCAAACATCATGATGATGTCATGTATACATATGGCCGTCCCACCACATTTTCTGCATGTATCAGTGTGCGTGCACACACACACTTCACACGTACAACATGCAGTGCTAGCTGGAGTGCATTGAAGAAAATGATTATGTGTGTACAAGACAGTTTTTGGCGCATCAAGCTTTACAATCTCGGAAGATGATAGCACAGGCGAAGTAAAGCTTTACCGAAGGCACTTTGCTTTACCTCGCTATAGCAGGTTTGATTTACTATGTTTTTCTTTGTTTGAAAGTCACAACATTTATCTCGTTATAGCAGTTATTTCGTTATAGCCGATCTCGCTATAAGAGTAGCATTTTACATAGACTTGTGTGGAAGGAAATTTGGGACCGAGAAAATTTCCTCGTTATAACCGATATCTCGTTATAGCAGTGTTCGTTATACCGAGTTTCCCCTGTACTTGGTTTTCCAGGGTCTCCTTTTGGGAGAGCAAATTTTTATTGCATTTTATCATATTCAGGAAAAAATGTGTAAAGATGGTCACATCAAATTCAAAGTGCAAACAGCTGAACGGGGAGTGGTGTTTGAGATGAGTTTATTCACCCCTTTTTAGATTTTATACTAAGTATCTAGAATCTTTCTGAAAAAGGGCAAATATAACAAAGTTATGTCAATACTCAACTGAATCACTCGATATGGCTGTTAGTGCAAATGCGTGTAGTACATGGACAATGTATTTGCAGTCTAAATGTACTCTTCTTAAATTGGACTACATTGTCATACCATCACTGATAGAGTTGAGGTTCTGACAAGTTGCTGGTGAAATGTAATTTGAGGTGATTTACAAGAGACAAAGTATGTTCCCTCCAACCTATCATGCAGTGATGTTTGAATACTGTGTAGTAGAACACACAACACACACACACACACACAAAAAAAAAAACAAACAAACAAAACATAATGAGAGTGACATTATAGAGAAGAGGATAATAGGTACATGTATACATCCCTCGAGTTTTAGTAGAGATGGCTGCTTAACGTCTGCTTTGTAAGGAGAGAGAGATGCTGACCGAAGAAAGACATAGAGACCAGTTATGATATGGAATGTAATGGAAATGCACATCAATAATGTGTTTACAAGACAGAATATAAATTGCACAAAACAAGTTACAATTGTATTTAGTTTGATCATAGTGAAAAACCAAACAGACATCCGTAACGTCATACTCGGATTCTATGTGAATATCAAACACGCAAACACCCGTGCACATTACCAAATAATCACTAGGGAAAGGAACACGAAAAAATATGTCCTTTGGAATTGCAGGGAATTTTGCAACAACCGAGTCACAGCTTTACAGCTTATAAGTTGTACACTGCCCTCTGCGACGTATGATCAGTAAGATAAGAAACAGTAAATGTACATGTATGTACATTGTAGTTCGAACACCCGGGTAGAGCACTCCCAGGCGGTGAGCTGGGCGTCGCACAAATATGCCTTATCTGTGTCGAGCGTTGAGAGTCAAATGGGAAGAACGAATACATTGTACTCGTAAATTGTCAAGTTAAGTAATCAACTGATAATATTAACACTGGAATATGAACATTCACTTAATTCAAATATTCATTTCTGTAGATATAGCACTCGTTAAAATACTCATAGGTAGCGGCTGTTAGTGGCCACGCGACTGAGATAATTATCATCAGTCTATAATAGTCATTTGCGTGCCTTATGCCCAGTAGACCGAGAGTACAATATGCTTGAATTGCAGTTTGATTAGATCTACGTACAGTTACACGTCTAAATGGTTGTTTTAGAGAATGAGTGGGTGGGAGTGCAAATAAAGAATGTCGCTGGAAACAGTAATGTTTAGGCATGAAGAACCTGCCATTTTGTGAATTGGTTTTACTCTCAGAGGAAGGTGAAACACTCGTGGACAAATATAATCCAGTGTAAGATGACTTTTACAGTAGGCGAATATATTCCTATAAGATTATGACCATTTCTCTCCCTTTAATGTGTTTATTCTCTTAGTTGAGAGACATAAATGTACATTATTCATTCTCATTGCGCCACAAGTATCAAAATATATTTCGCACCATTTTACACTTTCTTGAGTATCGTGAAAATATGGCACAGCTGTATACACATTTCGAAAATTTATAAATGAAACAAGGAAAATACCGGGAACTTATGTCGATATTATTAACATAAGTAGCTGTGAGCGCTCAATCTCATTTTTTTTCCAATTCCCCGGCCATCCCGACAGCTTTTTATGTTTCAAAATTTTGTCTCACCAAAAAGTACAGGATCATCAACGTAAAAGTGACTACGGCTGGGGTGACTCGAGTCGGCCAATACTCGATATGCGTTCTGCTGTTATCAAAGATGTTCTAAAATATGACTGTCTCCCCAGTTCTCTCATTGATCTGACTGCCACGATTTGTTTTGGGGCAGTAAAACTTGCACCGAGTTAAAGGTCCTGCATGTTTACCTTTGGAAGCAGTAAAAAAAAAAATTCAAGATATCATATTTGATGCATATGTATAGATTAGTTGTGTCATAAAACATCCTACCATATAAACATTTTGAAATAAAGCCGAAAATATAAGGAGATATCACTGTTTTTCTCAATAAACCATAACTGTTGACGGTTTAGTCTGGAAACATTTTTATTATAACAATTGTTCACATTTTGTGTATTTAACAAAACTTAGCACCAATTAAACTGATTCAGTTTTTTTTTTTTTTTTTTGCATTGGTTGTTCCTACACATTTTAGAACTATTTTTGAAGCACTAATGCTGGGTGTTTGTTTCATCTGCAAATGGTATTTTTATGCCTTTAAGATGGCTAAGGAGACATTCTGATGAATGAATTATTTTCATACCAGAAGGACCCGGACTGAAACTCAATCGGTCGTGTCAAAAGCAAACCAGTTGTGCTCGAGAAAAGAATGGAGTCAAATATTCTAGGAACTACGTCACAATAAAACCCGTGGGCAGACACTGCTATTGTTAGTTCCATCGCAGGCTGAACGAAGTTGAATTCATTCCAGCGTGCCTCCAACAATAGGCCGGACAGACGTCGACAATAGACACAAAATAGGTGCGACCTGTGGGGATGGTGTTTTCGTTTCATCGCCTCGAATCGTATGTTGGTTTGCACTCATCTTTGGGATTTTTAAACGCACTTGAATTACATACTTCGTACCCTCCGTCACAATCATGTAGCCAACTGTTCTTCGACACTCCGTATAGGCGTGCCCACATGGCGTAACAAGCTTCCGCTTTTCAGGTAATCATGCAAGTAATGTAGGATTCCCTTTCAATATTTTGGTCTGACGATACAGTGGTCGCTTACGTACAGCTGTAACTGCACTGTGAAAGACCGAGAGGGTAAGAGGCTCATATGTTTTTAGTGAACTGTACATGTACATACGGTACTATGCAGACTTTGTCCCGATGACAAGCAATTCAACTCGCTTAAATGTACGAAAGTATACGTGCTTCATTTCTGTGTTTGTGTGAGTTGTTTAGCAGCAGACGGCTTCGGGGAAAAACCTTGTCGCCGAAGTCTACGACAGAACAAACCACACTTCTGGCTCCCATTTCTACGCAGCGATACTCACATTAACATTCGATCTGGATAATATTACTGCCTGCGCGCTTAACGTTGGATTCACCGATTATTTATACCAACTCGATAGCGGAGACTAACATATTGTGGTTCGGATTGTATAAAATGATAGCAGGATACTTGTTCGACTTATGCCCGTCGCTGACTGTCTTAATTTAGTTTCTAATCGGGGCAGAACAAAACAGAGTACAACTGTATAAGAAACCATTATGCCAACTTTATCTGATGCAGAAGTTTAATGAGAAATTCGAGTGTACAGCTTTTTTAAAGTTGTTTTCCAGTTTGTGTCTATGTGTTAAGTAGAGTTCGTAAAAAGCTCAAAGAGTAAAAGCAGCCATCAGTGCCTTCTGCTCGGCCTCGGTCTTGCGGATTATCATCATTCCCACTATGTACCTAGAGACTAAAGGAAAACAAGTCCTTGCTCGAATGAATGAATCAGTTACTCCCTGGTGTGATCGCAGCTAGTCCGGGAACTGACGAATGAATAGCTGCAATTTGCCGGTGAGCCATGCCCTGGACTAATCGCAGATCCAGGAACAAAGACCACTTTCAATATCACTGAACAACAGACAAAATTCTAGCAATTGGCGACTTTGGCTGCATGGTCTGTGTGGAGAAACTGGCAAGCGATAAGAGTTAATAGCCTGACGGCAAATCCGCTTCTTTTTTTTTCTTTTTCCTGATCTCTACTGATAGTTAACTTTTTGGAGGAAATGGATGAACAATCAAGATACCAACTGAGCTGGCATGGATTTCACTGGGTGACGCTGGTCATTAACTTCATCTATTTCAGTGAGTATACTCTTGGACAAGCTGTTGTATAGAAGCCATGGTGTATTATAATTACGTGATCAAACACTTTAACCTGTCCATTCATCGTCATCAATTAATTCGCAATACCTGTTCAGACAACTATAATATCAATGTGTCATTTGTTCATGTATATCTCCTTATGTATATTGACGGGACATTATCAGTAATAGTTTACTAATATATCTATACATTTTTTTTATGTATACAATGTATTATATATATGCATATGTATGCATATCAGATGTATATATATAAAATCTTAAATGCATATAAGATATATATATATATATATATATATATATATATATATATCAATATGTTATTCATACTAACGAGCATTTCTATCATGTTTTCATATTTTGCATGTATACAATAGGTCAAAACCTACAGAGATATAATGCGGTACTTACTCACCCGTACTTGTTACTCACCCGTATACTTGATTACAGACCAGGCATAATGCGTCATGATATACTCGCGTTCACACATTCAGTATTATACTTTAGACAACAGTAAAACGTGATGACAACTATTATATTCTAACAAGCATGCCTACAAAGTTAAACTTTCTCCTTTTTCATTACATTTTTAATCTGTTCGGAGTTCCGGTTTGCACCTCAGATCTCCTTTAATCTGAGACTGAGGTGATCGAATTGTACGGATGTGAACTGTAAGCATGGTAGGAATTACTGTAGATTGTAATAAAGCTATACAACCATACATCTTTGTACACCAGTGACTGTACTGATAACAAATCGCTCAGTTCGCTTTGTGATATCCAAATAAGCAGACATCTTGGATTACTTATCAAAACAACGATGCTCTGCACCGGAAATGTGAACTCTTTGACGGGAAATTATAAGAACTATATGAATGGGACTTTTGTCTTTGAATGTTTATTTTAACACGACTTTCCGCGGCCTTATAGCTCTATGTGAAAATATCCTTATTCATTCAACCATAATGCTATAATAATAACAGGATATATCTCTCATTTTAGACCAGAAGACCGGAGGTAATCCAGACTTATAACGGCAGTATTATTTCAGTTGCGTAATGACATTAGGACCAAGCGGTTATTCCAATTATGTCAAATGACCATACCTGAAACAGCTACGTCTAATAAAGTCCAATATTGTTTTCAGTGTCCTACCATGCCAAATAAGTACAAATGTAACAGAAAAGAAATAAATATTGATATACGGGAAGCAGCAACATTGAAGCCAGTGGTTCAGAATGACTTGGACGGAAGCAGATTAAAGAGTGTACGGATTGTATTTCGCTTGCGACTATCACATTGTTTGCCGTACACATGGAGACCGAGCAAAGTATCGTCATTATAGACTCGTGTACACTGTACTTTGTGCACTATGTGTGTAGCTCTGTCAGTGGGATTTTGTTAAACGATGTCTAAGGTCAAGATGTCGATGTAAAAAGTACATTCTTCAATGTCTGTGCTGTTACTAAGGCGATGAAACAAAAATCCCCCCGTTTCAACAAGAAAGAGGAAAAAATATTTGTTGGTCTATTACGTGCACAAGTCGGTAAAGTGTTCACCAATTATACAAAGAACAGAAATATAAAGAGACGGAACTCGAAGGACATGACAAGAATAGAAAACTAAACAACAAACAAGAAGTACAGAGTGCAGCATCTTGGCCTACTTTCTAAATCTTCTTTTCCAAGTTTTGCGATGACCTCAAAACGTCAACACAGCATTGGGAAATCCCCACATAAGATATTGTGAAATTTTGTGTTTTCTCTCATATTAACCATCATGAGAAAGAAAATTAGTTTGATGTAGTAATGTATATTCTGTTAATGCCAAAGTGACATTAACAAATCTAATTCCTTTAATTACAAAACCCACACATTCATTTTGTCATACGATGTACATATGTATGCCTACAATATATTGTTCAATCCTGGGTTTTTACATATTTATTTCCTTTTCCTGTTGCCAAATCACTTCACGCGTTTTCATTTTCAATTTTGTTGATACAAAAGGCGCTAATCCACGTTATCTGAGAGAATTTCAACAAAATGTTCAAGATTCTCTGCCAAACTTTCACTTCCTTACCTAAAAAGCCAAAATCTGACAAAAGCAATGAAACAAAAACAAAAGTATGTAGAATCGATCAATCAAATCAATCAAGCTATAAATAGTCGATTTCCAAGCCATGACGATTCTCTACAAATCTCAGCTGACGATAGCATCTGGAGTCGAAATAATATGTATATGCACATCAGCACATAAAGTATCCTATATACAATTGTACATAGTATCAGTGTTTGTCAGTAAGAATTCAAAGCGTCCTGAATCCTTGTCAGTTTTGAGCAATCTCAAGTGTCGTGAAAACACTTTGTGTGTATAGATGGGAAATAATGGCATTATTTCTGCCATGAAAACCATATTGAAACATGCTTGTTGCATTGCTTATCTTGTAATGCACGTCACCTGTGCTTGAAATCAATCATTCAACATCAATTATAGAGTTACCGGGTACATGTATTTTCAGTCCAGCTCACAAACTCCAAAGCGCCATCCCTCCTATACTACTGCACCTTGGCCTTAAGTCGGGTTTTGTCCAAATATCAATGTATGTTTCTGTAAGTGAGGTCAGGGACCTTTCAGATGAAATTTACTTCATGTTAGATTAAACTTTGATTTCAGATAACAGATAACAAGCGGAACATCAAACATTTCATTGATCTCGGACATAATAATGAGGTTGTGGATCTTCATACGGATTTTTTAAACGAAAAACTTGAATTGATGGCGATCAGATGTGTAACTATGATTCGATGATGTCATTATCTCTCCATTTTTGCAGTTTCTTACTAAGATATGTCATTTTGTTCCATTTTCAAGGTCTCCTTTGCTAAATTGTAACAGGTCTGTAATGATTGGTTGTGAAAAATATTATCTTTGTTTAAACTTCAAGTGAAGATTTGTGCGCAAAAGAATGGGAGACTGGAGGACGTAATGCCCTCACCTCATTGATTTTCATAGCAACCATGGCAACTGTGACTATATACTTGGAGAAAGCACGAGGATTTTTTTTTAAATCTCATAACTTTTCGCATTTTATGCGAAGATTCACTGTTTCTGTTTGCCTGATTTTATCTTCTTAAGACAGTCGCCTTATTATAAATGTGGAGTGAGTCCTCACGTTTATATCAAGGCGATAGTTTCCTCCAATGACTATAGTATCGATCTATTTCACTCCTCTCTACATATTCCATGTAGTCCAGTTCCTCCGGTTGGTGTGTATTTGTTGTTGATATAAATCCGACAAATATATGCCTTATGTAAAGTTCTCTAGCTTTCAGGAGCATCTTTCTTTCTACTAATGCAAAACATTTTTTTAAATAAAAATGCGTATTAGTTTTAAAACGAGACGTGGGGCGCCTTTCGTATGCCAACCCTATTATATATGCCCTTCATACAAGATGTATGTGTGGTTCTCAACCTAATTTACCAAGTCTGGGTAAGATTTTAAGAGATTATTTTGTGGGGGCGGATCAAAGTTTGTAAAAATATAATTATTTTGCTAATAATATCCTTGATATCTTTTTGGATTAACTCAACTCTTTTAAAAACGTAACCTTTGTCACTTTATATTTTACCTTTTACAATTATGGACAATCGATCGTCCTGTCAGTGGCATCCCTCCCTGTTTTCTAAAGCTACTGTCGAGATCCCACAATGCTGGGCGGACAAGGAAATCCACCCTGCAATTTTGTATTTAAAATCATTTATATCCGGGATACTAAAGAAAAGGTCAGAACATTTCAAAAGAAACCACCTGACATGCCTGATGGTACGCCGCGTCAACATGGTAGTCATCTCAGTTGCAAATAAATATATACGAGAAGTCTAGAAGTTCCATAACACTTCCTGTTTACAAATCATGGAATCTCCCGTAGGACTTTGTCAAGAAATCTAAACAACATCACTGCTCAAAGGTATCTACTCATTTACACATCACTTTTCAAAAGGGACACTAGTAGGTAAAACATTTTTCTCAAACACGTCAAAGATGTACCCCGGACAGGATTCGATCCCGTGATGTTTTAGCGCTCGAGAGTCCCTGGGTCTCATCCGCCTCCAGGTGCTCCTTTAACCGGTGTGACGTAAATAAAACATGACAAGGCACACCAAGCAACGCTGTTAACGAATCAAAAAGTTTGACTTCTAGCCATGAGGGTCTAATATTTAATTGCAACAAAAATAGATGCCCTGGCTATGCGAATATAGTTAAGGTGAACTAGAATTTAAAAAAAAAAACTTTTATTTCTTTTTTTACTTCTGGACTGGTATTTCAAGAAATATCTGAAACTTGCAAATCCCATATCTAACTTCACCAAGAAAAGTTGTGTGCAAATTTGAGAAGGATGCAATAAACAATTTTTAATCCTGTAACATATGGTAGAACGCCATTATTATTCATACCTATGACAGTCAAAATAGCCCGTTTCCAATCCGTCAACTGTTCAGAAATGAACAGAGAGAACTGAAGGTCAGAACTATCACCTGTTGACATCAACAGTATATCTGTGATAAATTATAATTTCTCGATCGCTCATTTTTGTACAGACATTCATTCATCACATATACTTTTCAATACACTGTACATGTGGGTTGCTTGGTGAATGAAAGCGTTGTAAATACAGGTCATGGTTGGGGGAAAAGATCACCTGAAAAGGGATTTGATGGAATTTGACCCAGGTCTTTCGAAAGCCAGAGGCTTGTGCAAAAAAAAAAAAAAAAAAATGTATTTGAATGATTGAACCTTACACTAAAACCCTTTATGACCTCCCCCTCTTGATCCTTTTTTCTTTTCTTTTCTTTTTTTGCGCTAAGCCCCGTATGGCGCATTGTATAGTGAAATGCTGGTTTTCAAAGTCATCTCACATTAAACAAGAATACATGAACACGGGTGTTGTCCCCGTTAATTAGAACTCCACTGCACCAACGATCCATATTGGCACAACCTGTTAACTCCAAAAGGTAACCACGTCTTTCATGTTTATGATCCATTAGTCCCGCAAACAACAACAACAATAGAAGCTCATAGCGAAATGTTTCATATTTCGTTGAAGATGTTTCATAAATCATACATGTATTTGCAAGAATGTTGGAAAGGAGGGTTTATCTCTTTTGTGTTTGAGTACTGACAATTTAAAAGCAAAAACGAGAAGAGTAAGAAAAACAAAATCAATTAGAATGGAAGAGAATTTGGGGAGTGTAGTAGTATTAACCTCATGGATGGACAGAGCTGTTGATTGTTAGATTCCAGATTCCAGATTCCAGCCTTACTCTTTTTATATCAATGTCTTCACTGGAATTTCGGTGAAAATATGAGAATATGCAGACTGCATTGTTCGGTTGATTCTTTTCGATTGTTTTGTAATGTTTTTCAAAAGGAGTGCAAGCATTATCAAAAACTATGAAATATTTGTACTTATTGAATAAGGCCTTGTCATGCTTGGAAATCACACTATAATTAGATGAACGATGTTTGTTCGTACTAAAATCCTTTGAGGACAAAGATTTGTTCTTAGTAGAGGGGGCGGAGTGTCTTAGAAATGCGGCTGATAATAAACTTTAAAAAAAATCAGGATTTAGATAACAAAACGTTTTCCTTCCAGGGGTGTAGTTGGATTTGTTGACTGAAATATTTTGCTATGAATAGACTTTTATACTGCATGCCTGCCTCACAAACTACCATTGACGGTAAACAGAGGGGTGGAACCCGTCCAGGTTCATCCAATTAAGTGACACAATAGACCTGGCAAGGCAAGTTGTATTCATGCAGTTGATTCTGCTTCCCTCTGTCATGCATGACTTCATAAATTCAGACACAGTCTGCAGTCGTGATATGTATACATTGATAAACAAGACTGAATTTTTGTACAGAAGTACGCAGACATGAATGTCGACCGGCAAGAACATGATTAGGGATTATTACTTCTTCATATACCCCGCTTATTTGCCTTCATAGAGCGATCTTGCAACGGACCCAAACGATGAAGGCCCATAGGTCGATGACATACATGACATACATGTACTTGCTTGTTAAATAAACATTGTGCGATCATCGCAGTCCCGTACGTACCAGAATGGTTTGGGGAAAAGAGGTGTACATTGATTCAATTAATCTTTATATCGAGACAGTGTGGGCGAATCTCAACTACATGGAAATGGAATGAAATGCTATAATCACTTCCATCGTATGTATACAATGTACCTTGTAAGACAAGGTACACACGATAAAAGTCCCCAGGAGAGCAAATGACGTCTTCATTAAGAATTAAAAAAGAATAAATGAAGATTATGAATGCGAGAGAAGTGACAATTATGGTGATGATAGTAGTCATAATGGAGACGACATCGATGATGATGATGATGATGATGATGATGATGATGAAAATAATAATGCCAACATCACGATCATCGCAATCCAGTCAAGGAATTAAGCAATGCAATTATGTGATCAGTTATTCAATTCTCATGCCATTTGTTAGCTTATAAGAATATGAAAAAAATAATTCTTTTTATAAACTAATAACTCCTTGAGTTCTCCTTGAAACAAGGTTATTTAGTTCTGATGCACAAGGTGGAATTACTTACCTTTCGGCAGTATAAACCCCAAATGAATATACTGTATAGCACAGTATAATGCGTTTTGATTAAAGCGTGCATGGAGGTTACGCCTCTGATTATCAGTATTTGCTGTTATTGGTTTTTGTCCTAGTTTAATATCAACTCATTTTTACTTCTGTTTATACAGAAGCGCCCACTTATTTTACCCGGAAATTGTATCGTTATATCTAGATAGACAATCTTTTTCCCAGTCAATATGGAATATAAATACAGCGCGGTTTCTTAATTACAAGAATAATCATTAAATAATGCAAAATTCTTTGCAGGAATACTGACTAACATTTCCGTTTTAACGGAAATTTACAGACTGCTTTATATGCTTGCTAAAAGTTAGGTATTATAAGTGTGACTTTTACCATATTTTTGCCAGGAATGAGGAAGTATATTTCTCTGTAGACACTCCATGTGACTCTTTCTCCACTCTTTTGAAGGAGGTTTTCCGACCTTTGGCAACGAAACTGAGAGCGATGCTTTCAGAATTTGCTCAAGCTCAGTTATCAGTAGACGACTGTGTAAATGCAATGACAAAAAGTCCATTCAAAGCACGTCTACAAATGCAATGAAGTAAGCCTGGAAGAATGACGAATTTGTCAACAGTATGTTTTACATACTTCCAAAAGTAAATAAGCGCTACGACTCACAAAATAGAACTAACTTTTTTCATAGACCACACTATCAAACAAAATATTAAGATACAATACTTTCATGCGGTATTACGCCAAAATCAAACATTCAGCAACACAGTACAAAATAAACATACATACAGCGAATGTGAGTCTACATCCTGTTGTTGCATCGCCGCCATTGATTACATCAGGAAAACGCTCTCCTTAGTGGTCCGTTTCAGGGGGACTTTTGTTTAAGTTACGAGTTCAATCGAGCCTTTCTTCATATCATAATTAGCTTCGATTTCATTTCTGCCTGTCCGTGCAGAAAGACGGACAAAGAGATAGAAATGGTAACTTAGAAAACTCATTTCCACGTAATGGTTATCTGTAGACAGGGCAAAAAGGGAATTGAATATATACTTTTAAATTGCTCAGCCAAAGGTTTTTCTTCAGTGAGTTTAAAAACATAATTGCAAACTATCAAACTACCAAAATGAAAGTTTATATAATCTAATAATCAAATATAAGTTACAACGGAAATAAAAACGATTCATTTGTACATAACATAAACAATAAAGATGTATGCAAGGTGGAAATATATACCGGTAAATCAGAAAGTAAATACAAATTTTCATAACACAATAATGATATGAATATTGTATAGATAGGTCATACAACTGATCAAAATATTTTTTTTTCTGATACGATACAAATACTGTCAGAATGTGAAAAAAATGTTTACATCTGAGGGCGTCTTCCAATTTATAGTCACAGAGTTGACAGCTGGTTGAGGGTCTCTGTTCTTGGGTACCATCTCAGCATCCTTCGTAAGCAGTACGTATCTTTTCCCTCCAAGATCCTCCTGTATCATTTGCCCTTTGTATCTTTTTTTTTCAGTTCCTTTGCAGCAGCAGTGTATCGCCGTCACTACCAATGGCCCGTCGTCCAGACCCGCTACCACTTCTCCCCCGTCGAATATCACGCAAGAGCCAGACTTTATCTTCGGGATCGTAGCCGCTATCGTCCTCCTACTTCTTGCCGTGGGCATCGTCGTCCTCGGTGTCAATCTGTGGCAGAGAACGTAAGCTCGACATCAGCAACATTGTAATATCATCAACGAGTGCGTGGACGATTGCAATCAAATTGTTATATAAGACGATTTTTTTTTACCTGCTTCGATTATTAACCAGCATTTTATGGTAATATTATATGGACAATTGAATCAGCTCAATCAACTCCACATGATAAATAACTAAATGATGAAAGCATGAAATAAATGAATGAATACCAGAGTGAACGTTCAAAAGAACAAACAAACAAATCAATTAATAGCAATAGGTCAACATTATCAACCAAAGTCATGATTTCTGAAACAGTAACGTTTTTGCGCGCTCGATTGGACGAGTTGTGAGTTAGTGACATCATCACGTCAGCTAATTTGAATAATGTGGTTGCGACCTTAACTGACTCACTAAAGTCAGTCGAAATGTGAGAAACTTTGAAACTGCCAGATTTTTTTTCTGTTTTGGTAAGTTAGATGAAACCTGAAAACACGCTGTTCGTCTATTTTTTTTTATTTGTCAGGAATATGTATTTTTGTATATTAAGTGTAACATGTTCAGCCCACGAGGGGAGAGAAAGTTTCGAGGCTTTTCGGGCTGACTATGGAGCTCGAGGGGAGGAATAAAGTTCAGTTGCTGTTACTCCAAGAAAGTTTGGTGGTGATCCGTTTTGTGTCACTGATGATAATATTTATGTGTGACGTGTTGTTGAGTTGCCACCATCTTTTCTCCCCTCCATAACATATTCATCAATTTCGATTTCCACATGTTGTGGAATGATAACACTTCACTGTGATTTCATTTTGATGTGACATTTAGGAGGAAAAAGAGGCACCAGATTGCTGGAAACGAAGAAAGAGGGATGACCGAACTCGAGCTGGTTAGAGCTGGGGAGCTGCAGAATGGAAACTCTATCACGCACGCCAATGGTATGGTTCTCTACCAAGCCATATACGGACAAGATTATTGACAAACCGAGAAATGCAGAAAAGTGGAAAAAAAAAAACAAAATGAAGAAAGAGAAGTAATGAGAGATGGCCCTATGCAGGAATTCGTAAAGGGTGACAAGATTATATTCAATATTTGGGAAACGCTCAAGCAATGTCAAGCGAGGGAGTGTAATGATCGAACGTTTGTTTGTTTGTTTGTTTGTTTGTTTGTTTGTTTGTTTGTTTGTTTATTTGTTTGTTTTGGGGGACCCTGTGTGTGAAAAAAGGAGATTAAGAGAGAGAGAGAGAGAGAGAGAGAGAGAAAGATGTATATAAAGGAGTATGTATATGATTACATTTCGATTATTTCAATCAGGTCGTGTGGACCACGTACCAAAGGACAATGATTCGAGACTAAGCTACTACACCCGGTATGAATCGGTGAAAATTCGCGACTCTCCGTCGGGCATACCAGTCGAAGAGTTCCCCCACTTTGTGCATCTCAATAGACAGTCATTGGAACTCATTGAGGAATTCGAGGTAACTATTTTATATTCTTTCTTAACAAAAAATACACAATGAACAGGAAATGAACTCAGAATCATGTTTTCTGAGAAGGGAGTGTTTGTCATCAACAGCAGTTGAAGCAATTCAACCGCATAATTGAAATCGCTCTATTTTGTAGTTCTTTCCTTGTGTTATATACTGTCTTTCTGTAAGGACACATAATTGTCTGGTATGAATTGTTATTTCTTCAAAGTATATTTCTCATTTGCAAGGAGGTCATAGGGCTAATAATAAATTGAGAAAAAAATACCGTGTTAAAATTTACTTTGAAATACAATCAAACAGAACAGGGAGAGATTCATTGCGCATCCGAATAATGATGTCGGGCCATCAGTTGGTGAGGTAATACTTTCATCGCTTTCTCTAAAGTGCACATCACGTAAATGTGACCGATTATCACTGAGTCTAAGAAATATGTTAACCTTCAAAATTCCACTATTTTTTCTTCATGTTCGTCCAATTTCCAGGGACGTTAATCAGTCTTCTCTTTCATTTTCCTCTAATTGTCAAAGTCAACATAGATACAAGAGTAGAGTTTCCTTAAACAAGTCATCAACATTGTTTTCAGATGCCTGGAACTCGATAAGGAAGAGAACTGTAGACTAGCTTGCTTCATGGAATCCTGTCCTTTCTAACCGAACCCATTTTAGTGGTAACCCTTTGTGTGCTTGGAGCCGAATGGCACATAAAACTCCTTACACATACAGTCTGACCTCTCCTATATCCGGCCTCCCTTTATCCAGATCTCTCTATCCGGATGTGATCTCAGCGTGATTTTTTTTAATCTAATAATTAATTATTCTTTAAAGGCTCACTATGATTTCAGTTTCCAAAAGAGTTCGGGTTTTGTGAATCTACGGCGAAACCGACGTAGTCCCTTGCCGTAAATAAATGTCAATAAAAGCGTGTCAAGCCTCCAAACGTTTAGTTCAAATCTTTAAAACTGCAATCCGTGTTTTCTTCTATTATTAAGCATCTTCCTGGTGTAAACACAGAGCGCCAGTCGTACGCGAAGGAAGAAGCCAACAAGCCGAAGAACAGATACAGGAATATTTTGCCTTGTAAGTCTACAGTGAAGCTCGTTGTCTCCTTACATTTTGTTCACCGGTCGGGCGGTAAAAATAAATGAGGACAAGAAATTTCATGTTGTTCAGATTATGTGGAAGACTCTTTTACTTCATTCGGATTGCTTTAAGGCACTCTGTCTCTCACCTCAATCTTTCTATTTTCAATGAATGGAAGTCTGTCATTTCTTCTTCTTTATATTTGCAAAGAATATATCATTTGTGTACGTATGAGCAAATCAACAGTAGATGAATGACGAAAAATGAGCAACTTCAGATAATAGCTACTAGAAGTGAGGGGGAAAAGGATTAACAAGTGTAGCAGTATTATGTGCATTAACTTTCTGACAGTTTTAATGATTATGATGTTTGTTATCATTAGTGAACTTTTTAAGTTTTTAGTGTCGTTGTTATTGTTGATACCGTCATCGCTTTTATTATTAGTTTTAAGCAATATGTAGTTATAGTAGTAGCAGTAGTAGTAGTGACCTGTATTCCTAATTATCGTCTCCATCTCATCAAAGGTATAATTGCGCAATATTGTGACGTCACTTTGTCGTTTTTATGTCCCCATCTTCAGATAATAATACTCGAGTAGTCCTTGAAAAAACTGATGGTGATCCCTACTCAGACTACATCAACGCATCGTACATTGACGTAAGTTTTGTTGTTATTCTTATTTCTTCTCCGTTCCTCTATCTACCTATTTCTCCCTTTATCAATCTCTTTCTCGCCCTATCTATATTTTTCTCTCCCTTTATATCTATCTCTATCTCTCCTTATCTATATCTTTCTCTCCCTATATATTTCTCTCTCAATCTGTCAATCTTTATATCCTTTTTATCTCTTTCTCTCCCTGTCTATATCTCTCTATCTATCTCTTTCTCACCATATCTATCTGTTTCTCTACCTATCTATTTCTTTATCTACCTATATATCTCTTTCTCTCCCTGTCTATCTATCTCTCTGTCTATCTCTTTCTCACCATATCTATCTGTTTCTCTACCTATCTATCTCTTTATCTACCTATATATCTCTTTCTCTCCCTATGTATCTTTTTCCGTCTTTCCCCCTCTCTTCCCCTATCTAGCTCTTTATCTCATCCTTTCTCTCCCTATCTATCTGTTCCTATGAGTGCATAGGGACATTATCACTATGTGTTATGCGCTATATAAGCACTGTCAATTATTATTATTATTATTATCTATCTCTTTATCTACCTATATATCTCTTTCTCTCCCTGTCTATCTATCTCTCTGTCTATCTCTTTCTCACCATATCTATCTGTTTCTCTACCTATCTATCTCTTTATCTACCTATATATCTCTTTCTCTCCCTGTGTATCTTTTTCTGTCTTTCCCCCTCTCTTCCCCTATCTAGCTCTTTATCTCATCCTTTCTCTCCCTATCTATCTGTTCCTATGAGTGCATAGGGACATTATCACTATGTGTTATGCGCTATATAAGCACTGTCAAATTATTATTATTATTATCTATCTCTTTATCTACCTATATATCTCTTTCTCTCCCTGTCTATCTATCTCTCTGTCTATCTCTTTCTCACCATATCTATCTGTTTCTCTACCTATCTATCTCTTTATCTACCTATATATCTCTTTCTCTCCCTGTGTATCTTTTTCTGTCTTTCCCCCTCTCTTCCCCTATCTAGCTCTTTATCTCATCCTTTCTCTCCCTATCTATCATGGGCGTAAATCCCGGGGGGGGGGGGGGGGGGATGGGGGGGATATATCCCCCCTGAAATGGAGGAGGGGGGGATGGCCTGTACAATCATCCCCCCTGAATTTTGGGGAAAAAACGGAGGAAGCAGAAATGCGATTGTATCAATTTTGGCATATTGCATGACGTTTGTACGCCGGCCTTCAGACAGGTAACAGAGCTGAACAGTATTCTATCTTGTAGGAAAATGCATACATAATTACATAATTTTCTCAAGCGCTCGCTCGCTTCGCTCGCTCGCGAAGAGATTAACATCGACATACACTGTAAGGTATGGCTCAGACGTTGACGACGTCAAATAGTATAGGCCTACATGTAAACATGCTATAACGCGAGTAAGTGGGGACCATCTACCAAATATGTACGAAAACAAACAAACAAACAATAACAAAAACTATATCGCCATTATTGAACCCCCTCCATTTCCTGAATCATTCGTTAGAAACGACAGTGAGTGATGACAATTCCCGAGATGAGGACAAATCTCGAACTTTCTTAATGAAAAATTGTCCAAATACCCCCAGAACTATGCACCATATCGTTGAATTGCAATCATAAACATGCAAAAGCTCCGCTGCCGCTATACTGGATCCCTTTCGATAGACTTTGTACCCTTTTGAGATTGACGTATATATTTCCCTAATTCATCAAAGAGTGTGCAGCAGATCTTTCACTTAACAAAAGCTCCCCCATATGCAGAGGCGTCGATGGGGGGGGGGGGATCGCGATGGTTCCCAAATAAAGTGGGACAAACAAAAGCGAAAAATATAGCTACAAACGGCAGTTTTTGGAGTGTAAAATGTCAACATTTTCAAGCTCGCTCGCTCCGCTCACTCGCATTTAATCGCTACGCCATTCTCCTGATGTTGTTGCCAGTGATTGACAGCAGTTGCCCCCGGTGCGCCCCCCCCCCCTTTGATTTCCAAAACGAAAAAGTATAGCTACAAACGGCAGTGTTTAGACTGTAAAATGTCAAATTTTCAAGGTCACTCGCTCCGCTCGCTCGCATTTAATTGCTATGCCATTCTCCTGATGTTGTTGCCAGTGCTTGACAGCAGTTGCCCCCGATGCGCCCCCCCTTAATTTCCAAAGCGAAAAAGTATAGCTACAAACGTCAGTTTTTAGACTGTAAAATGTCAAAATTTTCAAGCTCACTCGCTTCGCTCGTTCGCATTTAATCGTTATGCCGTTCTCCTGATGTTGCTGCCAGTAACTAGCTGCCAGCAGTTGCGCCCGGTGCGCCCCCTTAATTTCCAAAGCGAAAGCATACAGCCAAAAACGGCAGTTTTAGGACTGTAAAATGTCGAAATTTTCAAGCTCACTCGCTTCAGTCGCTCGCATTTAATCGATATGCCATTCTCCTGATGTTGCTGCCAGTGATTGACAGCAGTTGCGCCCGGTGCGGCCCCCTTAAAGGGAAGATAAACCCTAGAACAATGTGGATTGAGTGAAAGCAGCAACATTAGTAGAACACATCAGTGAAAGTTTGAAGAAAATCGGACAATCGATGCAAAAGTTATGAATTTTTAAAGTTTTGGTGTTGGAACCGCTGGATGAGGAGACTACTAGAGGTTATGACGTATGAGTGGACAACAATACCAAGAAAATATAAAGAAAATACTACAAAAATCCATTTTTCATGAAAATTACAAATTCCATCAACTTGATATTGACATATGTTAAGGGTAGCAATTATTCCCCCTGTTTTCTGAAAGCGGTTGGTCCACTGCTCTTTCATAATTCTAGAAAAGTGAATTTTTGTTGAATTTCCTTTATATTTTCCTTGTATTGTTGTCCACTCATAGCTATACTTTTTCGCTTTGGCTGCCAGTGATTCACAGCAGTTGCGCCCGCCCCGCCCCTTAATTTCCAAAGCGAAGAATATAGCTACGAACGGCAGTTTTTGGACTGTAAAATGTCAGAATTTTCAATGCAAAAACATTTCACCGTGGGAGGGTAGAACCCCAGTACCATACCCTTCCCCCCCCCCCCCTCGCTTGCTTCGCTCCCTCGCATTTAACACCGCTCCCGTAAGATCAAATCCTGTCTATACGCCGGTGAAAGGCCCCAGTATTTAGTAGGTCTTCACAGTGATGTCGCACAGGCGGAGCAAGAGCTGAAATACCACGATTTAGTCATTCAATAATATATTGTGAATATTTCATTTTCTTATTGTTTTTTAAATGAAAAAAACAAACAAAAATGTCACCAAAAGTGTGCGCCAGGGGGGCATTTCATGAAGAATTTTGGCCGACAAAGTTGTCGGACAAATTTGCTCTTAGCCAATCAGATGCAAGGATTTCGATAGCTTGTAACAGTTTGTCAGAAAAATATCCGACCAAAACGCTTCATGAAATGCCCCCCAGATCGCTGAATTTCAGGTCTCAAAATGCAAAATCTTCCTCGTGTGGGAGAGGGATACCCCCCCCCCCCACACACACACACACACCCTCCCCCCGTTCGGTCGCTCCGCTCCCTCTCACAGATATTTCAAAAACAAATGTCTTCATACTTTTAAGGTCATCTGACAAGCAAAAAAAAAAAGCAAAAACAAGAACAAAAAGTCTTCATATTTTTGCTGCCACTTTCCTACTTTCCTCCCACGTTATATTTCATGCAAAAGCGTGGGACATCCGATCCTTGTAAAGTGTATGTGTGTGGGGGGGGGGGGGGGGGCACCAAGCTTCCCCCCCCCCCCAAAAAAAAAAAAAAAAAAAGGCTGCGCCGGTCCGGTTATGGGCTTGTAATCGTGGTGATGGTGACTATTGCCGATCATCCCCCCCCCCCCCCCCACTCCTCAGCACGGATTTACGCCGTTGCTATCTATCTGTTCCTCTGTATATCTATCTCTTTCTGTCTCTACCAATCTCTTTCCTTTATCTACCTCTTTTCTATCCTTTATTTACCTCTCTATCTATCTCGTTGTCTGTCTATATTTCTCTCTATATCTATCTCTCCTTTTTTGTCTGTTTGTCTACCTATATGGGTACGTATATGTGGATAGCTATCTGCCCGTCTGCTTATCATTCTCGTACCCTTCATCTTTTTTCTTACCTCTATGTTTATTTCTCTCTCTCTCTCTCTCTCCTTCTATTTCTCTGTCTGTCTGTCCCTCTCTCTCTCTCTCTCTCTCCCTCTCTCTCTCTCTCTCTCTCTCTTGTTTGTCTCACGATATAATTTTTTTTCTTCCATGCCTTGGGACAACTATTTGGAAATTACAAGTTTTAATTCCACGAATTTGGCAGTAATCGGCTATGCGAGTGTGAGGACATCGTTTTCATTTTTACACAGCGCCATTTCTTTTCTTCTTTTTTAAGAAAATGAGTTTCCTTTCGTATGATAAGTAAATAAACATTTAATAAACAATAAACAGTAAGTAAACATTTTAGGGACTACTTTCCAATATTTTGATATTTTGATCACACATGTGTTCGTGAAATGCATCTGAAAAGGCAAACTCTTGCTATACTTCCCACCATACAATGTACATATCATGGCATCTGTCGATATTATGGTATTTGAATATTTCAGAGACAACAATGTCTGTTTCCTGTTCTGCCCTTAATTGACGTCATATTTTCTGTTATTCTTCTATACTTCAGAGTTTTGACCGTGAAAAAGCGTATATTTGCACACAAGGTAAGTTCTCCCCTTAAAGTACTGTTATTTTTCCATATGATATATAAGCAACAGTATGAACTTACTTCCCTTTCCAGTTGTCCTAATAATAAAGGCATGGAATGATTAGAAAGACATCGTTGTTTTGTAAGCTGTCACAACAAAATTTAAACCTTGGGGTACTGTTAGTTTCGATGCAAGAACTATCGTATATGGTGCTGGTAAAGGTAGCTGGTATTGTAATAAGGGTAACCTGTACTATATTCGCAATTTTATTTTGATTATTTGTAGTGACTTTCTGTTTGTCCTTACTTCGCAAACGTTTATAGAAAATGCCACTTATATATATATATAAAAAAACGTTAATCGCAATGAGACACCAAGATCCATTCGTCGTCATTAAACATGTAACAGCTGTAAGATTGATAGCTGGGAATTCTATGATTGCGTTTCATCGTTTTTGTAAAGGCCATATGTTTTACATTAAAGTCGTGTCATCACCCTCTTTACCTAATGCTTGATGTTTTAGAATTTGATTTACTCCTAATTTCCCTTACTACAGGTCCAAAGAACAACACGATTAGTGATTTCTGGCGAATGGTTTGGCAGGAGAAGATACGAGTTATTGCCATGGTAACCAACTTGGAGGAAGGATTAAAGGTGAGTTCATCTTTACGATGGTTTCGTTATTTTGTAATGAAATGAAAAAAAAAAACATAATAATGTGATAATGACAAAATTACAAATTTGGCTTCTAAAGGGTAGAGGATGCAGGTCACATTTCTTATTCATTGACCACACCTCATCTGAATAGAAGATGTTGTTCCCGTCCATCTTACTATTTCGTGTATGCATTTCTGGAATTTTCAATTCCTTTGCTTCTTGAAGTACGAAGATTTCCTATTCAACCTTCGCTTGATATTGCTGCAAACTGAAGGTGCAGTTGAATGGATATGCCCTTTAAGTTTGTTGTCAGACCACAGCAACTGCAACCATAATCACTCAATCTTACCGTCATGACTCATTTTTTGATAGGTATCGGAACATAGACCATAAAGAAATGATTGCAGCAAAGAGCATTAGCGACCCCCCTCAGCTGATAGTATTTGTTCCAGTCTTTTCTTTTATTACATGCTTCGCCCCAATCCTTGTCAAAAGACTATCTAGATGTAACTGCACTTGTTACGACCAGATTCGGAGATTATACAGAGTGCAATGTACTTATGCTGTTAGAAGTGAAGCTCTTGTTGATTATGAGTGTTTACCATGTCCTGCTTTTTAATTTGCTTCTGATTTGACAGAAAAAGTGTGAATGCTACTGGCCGTCTGGAGACGAGGTTGGGAAATACGGTGACGTCACGGTGTCTGCCCGACAAACAGAGGAGAGAGAGTTTGGCTTCGTCAGGAAATTCGTTGTTGAAAAGGTTTTTAATGCACTCTTTGTCATTATCATAATATCATAACATATCATTCTCTTTTTCCTTCGAGTGTTTGTCCTTTTTCACACTCGTACACTCACACAATCCTACGTGGGATCTTGTGGTAGACAAGACAGCCTACCGTGACAGCTTTAATTTCTTTTCCAACCCTTCTCTTAAAGTCACTGTGAAAGTAATAATAGTCTTGAAACTACAGGACTACGAACTACTTGAGGTAAAACAAAAATAATTATTCAGTTAGTTCCTATGCCTCTTTGTCAGGCTTTAATTTATGGGGAACTATTACAAATTTCTATTTCAATTTCCTCTATAAGTTAATTTTTCTTTTATGAAAAAATACGAAGTTTATTTCGATTTTCAAAACCGTAAAAGATCATGTGAGATCTGTTTGGTGTTGTCGAACTTTTGAATCTAACCTCATGCTGAATACATAGCGCCTCATTATATTCTTTTATCTTCAATCTTTCAGTTATATCTTGACATTCGTTTTTTTCTTTTCTTACTCCTTTCATTCATTTATTCATCCTTGTGTAGAGTGAAGAATCCAGGAGCTTAATTCACTTCCAGTTTACCAAATGGCCAGACAAATCCGTTCCCAAACAGACGTCACTGTTGCTACGATACCTGCAGGAGGTTAAAGCCGAGTACGCTACGGACGATTCGGCGCCGCTCCTCGTCCACTGCAGGTGAGCACGGAAAGTGGCTACACTTAATACCCCATCCTCTGAAGGCATCGGATACCATGCAGCGGTGTTTAGAAAGATGCTGATAGTTTGAATGCAATGTCTGTCGTCGCATTGATGGTAGTTATTACTGTGCGTGTTCTTGGGGCAAGCGTGTGCGTTTGTGTGTGTATACGTGGATGTATTTTGATGTGTGTATGGGTGTGAATATGTTGGTGTGGGGTGTGGAACGTGGGTGTGGGGTATTTCTAGCGATCCCCTATGAGAGCGACTCTTTATACCTTATATCCTGTAGATGGCGACAAAAATTAAGATCTATCATCCTAGTAAGTTTCATTACCCTCCACATGAAGCAGATCTCCTATTCGGTATACAGAAACTTGCAACAAGGGATCTTGCTTCTAAATTTATGGGAGAATCACTAATAGGCATTCAATGAATATCAATTGTTCGTCAATTTTCAACAGAATATTTTTTTTTTAGATTCCCCTAGGCATTCTTATACCAGCTTCGATAAAGATATCAAACTTACGCGACAACATGCTACATTGAATTACCTACTGTGAGGTATTTTTGTGCGAATGATAGCTGCTTGTACACTCCAGTAATTTGTTGTCATCTCTATGGAATGTCCTCCACCCATACAGTGCCGGCATCGGACGTACGGGAGTCATCATCACACTCGACAGCGTCGTCGAGCAAGCGAAGAAGACTGGGAAGGTGAACATCCACGGCTTCGTGCAGGCGATCAGAGAGTCGAGACAGAACATGGTTCAGACAGACGTAAGTTTCCTTCCAAGCTGATCACGTGATCTCTCTCTCTCTCTCTCTCTCTCTCTCTCCCTCCAAAGCAGACTAGAGTTTAATTCTATGTTCCCTTATACCTCCATACCACGCAAAGCAGTGAAAGATAGTAGGATCGGTTTCACCTCATAAAATTGTAAGGATGCGTGAATGGTTTCTATCTCTGCTGTATTGAGTTGTGATTTGTTCTCGCAGCCCGAAGCCACGCAGCACAGTGAATGTTATTTCAGCGACTTAAAAGATGCTTCATTGTTTAACGTTCATCTCGCTGAATATAAGGAAAAGGCTATCAAATTAAGTTCGAAGTACAAGGATATACAGCCGCGACAGTGAGTAAGTATCAGTGGTACGTGATGAAGACTTCAATTAATGGAATTCATCTTTCAAGTATAAACGTTTCAAGTATAAACACAGATATGTGTTTAAATTGTTTGTATCAAAGAAATGTTTTTGTGTTGAAGTAATAACTTTGTAATTCATTTATCCTCTGTAAAATTATGTTGCTTCGAGAAATCAATAAATTCTATCATTTGAAAAAAAAATAAATAAACGTTTTGTCTTAATCTGCATCACTTTATTGGACAAGAAAATGCATAAAAACCCAATGGTAGCAAATATCACACACACACAAGCGCGCACACACGCACACACATATAAACATTATACTTGTTTCTTCTGGAAGGGATCGAGTGGCCGGGGTAAAGTCAAATGTTGAGATCTCATAGAATAACTACGAATTTCATGTCTAAACTTCTTGATAAATGCAAACGATAGTGTTGACACGTCTTACTCTCTGTTGAATTCATGTTGGGTTGTGGAAGTTTCAGGAGATGAATCATGTTCACCTGTCTCATCAATAGCATCTATCTTTCTTCCTCTTACTCTCGGTCATATCCTGGTAGGAGCAATACGTGTTCGTTCACGAGGCCGTCCTCGAGTCGCTCTTGTTCGTCGACACCGTCATCCCCATCGACCGGTTCTCGGAGCGACTGAAAGAGTTAAGGGAAAGCCAGTCGGGCAGCAGAGTAACACTCTTGGACAAAGAATTTTCGGTAAGTTTCTTAGAAGTACATCAGTCTGAATGGTAGTCTATTCTTATGACCTCTAGAATTTGCTAGATTTGTCATTGTCAAAAGCTGCTGCATACCTACAACAACAAGAAAAATGTAACACTCATATAGATGTAGACGAAATCCCACAATTTTGAAAACACGAGCCAAAACAATCAAATTAACACACAAAACAAAAACCAGCCTATAACATGCAATTTAAAAATATGCATTTCCCTATGAGTAGAAATGCATTATGAGTTGAATCTGACCCGGTAACTGTTTCTTAGCAGATTTAACTTTAGGCTCCCTTTTAATGCCAACCTCCTTTAAAGCTGTGCAGGTCAAAACTGCTATTATTTTCAAATTGAGTGTAATCCTAACTGCCCCAGAAAAAAAAGAGATAAAGGGAGATGATAAAACTCACGATTCTTGGATAATTTTCTTTTTCTGCTCCAGACACTCTTGAAGCTGTGTCCCGACCCGGCCGCCCTGGCCACACGAACAGGCAGCAGACATGAGAACACACTGAAAAACAGAGACGCCTACATCTTACCGAGTAAGTCGCTGCTCGGTGGGGAGAAAAATCTAGCGGGGAGAAAAAAATCGATCATTTTTCTATTGCGAGATCCCAAAAGGAATGCTTCTGCGAGCACCATGCTGAAGAAAATTCGAGGGTCTATGAGAATCTTAGAATCCCATTGATAACTTTGCATTCATCAGCAAGAAATATGCCCTGCCAAAAAGATCACAGTGGCCCACAGTGTGTTCACAGTCAAGGACAGTGTGTTCACACAGACGACTATGTCGAACACACTATGTCGAACACTGGACCATCTATGAACAGTGTGTTCATGGCCGACTCTGTGAACACACTGTGTTGAACCCTGTACCATCTATAAACAGTGTGCTCATAGCCGATCAATTCTGTGAACACACTGTGTTGAACCCAGTACCATCTATAAACAGTGTGTTCATTTGTTAGCCGACTCTGTGAACACACTGTGTCGAACCCTGGATCATCTGTTTACACAGTGTGTTCACAGAGTTGAATATGTGTACACACTGTGAACGCTCTGAACACAAAGTGGAACACTGTGTTCACATTGATATCGTTACAATTTAATACAGTGTCTCACACTGTGTTCTTTCCATCAGGGACAGTTGCTAGCGCCATGACTGAGACTGCGATCTTTCAATCTGCGCTTAATTCAATGGAATATTTGAACCACGTCGATATGTATACTGTATCCCCTTTTCATGACATGTGCTAATCAAGCAAATGACAAAAGAAAGTGACATTATAGCTTTGTCTGTTAGCATTATTACATCCGTTAAGATAATGATTTATTATTAAATCTGATGACAGCTGTAAATGAGATAAATCAAATCACCTCAATCCTAATCAAGGGAATGCATATGATCACGAACACCACGTCTTTGTTGCTCGTAGCTTAAGAAAGCAATGATATTCAGTATCCCCAATTTGATCCCTACTTTGATTTTTAGATGTTAATCCAGTTGTTTTGTCATATTGTGTGCTTGCCAGTTGAAAGGAATCGAGCCATGTTACAAACACGTGTCAACAGCGACACAGCTGCAGACTACATCAATGCAAGTTTCGTGAGAGTGAGTACCTTGGAATGATTGATTTTTATCGATATGTACCTTATTCTACATGATTTAGTCTTATTCGTTTCTGTGACACATATTACATTTGTTACTTACAATTACCGTTTGTCAAATCACACTTTCCTGACTTTGAAATTCAGCGTCTATTCTTGAACTTGTACTCGTGCGAGGGGAAGAAAGTTGGTGTTTTCTTTCCAATCTTCTTTGATCAGATGATTGTATCACACACCTTAAAAAGCTTTACTTCATAAACAGTCTAAACAGTTTGTGTTACATCATGTTACTTGAACGGAATCATGTTGTATGTATATTTGGAGGAGCGTGTGTGATTGTGTGTGCATTCATTCATGCATGTATGCAGGGCTTAACATCAGCGGTGGTCCGGTGCCACTAAAAACTGATGATGGGCCACCAAATTCTCAACAAGGCTATCTTTTTTTGGCCCGATCGGGCGCTTAAGATTCAAAATTTATTGTTATGCTTCTGTTTATTTATTGCCAATACATTGCTATTTCGGGCCACCAAAGTTTCAGATTAAAAGATTTAGTGGCCCGCGAACAGGCCATCAGAAAAAAGAGTTAGTGTCAAGTCCTTATGTATGTTTGCAGACCTTATGTATGCATATCTGATTATATGGGTGTACATGTGCATGTATGTATGTATAATATGTATGTATGTATGTATGTGAGAATATAATTATGAATGTGTGTTTATTATGTTTATTGTGTTTCTTATTGTGAATGCCGAAAATGGCGTCAAAGTAACATTTTCCTTTTGACTGTCTGCCAGTCCGGTGACGAGCACCCTTTCATCGTGACCCAGATGCCTCTTCCTGACACCGTGGTCGACTTCTGGTCCCTAATCTATGACTACAAGCCGACCAGGATCGTCATGCTGAACGAGTTCGAAAGGGAAGACCCGGTAAGCCATGATTGGATTGGATATATATATAGCGGAGGTTTTCCCCTTTTTTTGAAATATGCTCAATATAAATTTCATGTCATGAAAATATCACTATGATAATTGCAATTTTAACGCAATTTTAACGCCTCGAAAACTGGTTGAGGTTAAACTAGAATTCCCAGAACAGGTGCGGACGTGCACTGCAATACACTGTTGTTTATTTGAGACAAATATGGTACAATATAACATCGATTCGAAATTAATGTCCATATCTCAGAAATTAAGTTACGTAGGTAGAAACAATTTAGTGCTCCTGAGAATGATGCTTCTGATGTGGTCGGCTAAATAGATTGCACAAGGAGAGAACATAACTAATGGTTTTACTCTACTATAAGGTCGGTCATGCAGCATCATGTGTATGTAGGTTTAGGTGTGTGTGGGTCCAATTAAAGCCGATTACAAAGATCCCACGCAAACTATCGCAACTCGTCAGAACTGACACATCCGTTGTTTGAGTCGTTTGAACAAGACTTTTGCACACATGTCTTTCATCATCATTTGCAATAATAATAATAATAATAATAGCTGGTTTTTATATAGCGCATTTCACACTTAAGTGTCTCAATGCGCTTTACAGACTATCATTACCCCGGTCACTGGATACATGATTTCCAACCAGCACTAAACAGTGCTCATTCTCCACTCCCTGGGGAGCATTCCAGCCAGTCGCAGCCATTTTACAGGCGCGCACATGCTGATCAACCAACATAAGCTTAAGCTTAAGCCAATAGGCGTGTTATCGGTGCGTATACGCAATATAGCTAACCTAGAAACATGCTTTATTAGGTAGAGCACAACTTTATGAGTTCGCTATGACTAATCGTTCTTGATTTCTTGTGTGTGTTTTTGTTTGTTTATTTATGTTTGTTGTTCTTTCTTGCTTGTTTGTTTACATTCAATCTGATATCGTACTCCCCTCAGACATGTGCCCAGTACTGGCCTGACGGTGGGTCGACCCAGTACGGACCCTTCACCATATCCACAACGTCTACAGAGAAAGACAAGGGATTGATCGTTCGGACGCTACAGGTGCAGTTAACCGGCACGCAGGTTGGTGTTCCCCTGTTAGCCCCATCCAAATCAAGTGCGAGTGATTGAATATATATATATATATATATATATATATACATATAGTGAGAACTTTGAGCAAAGAAAATGGGTTTTCATTGGGATTCGAACCCGAGACCTCCAGATTACTAGACCAGTGCTCTACCGATTGAGCTATTGAAAGCCCTAGATCGGTGTTCTTGCCAAACCCTTAACTCTCTTTGCTCGTGTGGTCAGAAGCTATAGTGTGTGTATGTGTGCCACACAAACACACATTAACCTTCTTGTTTCAATATACAGTTGTATATTACAAAAAGCTGCATCGCTTCGGCGATCCCTCGCATTTATTCCAAAGTTGATTTACATCCTATGGGTTTATGTCAGGTTAATGTGTGTGTGTGTGGCACACATACACACACTATAGCTTCTGACCACACCAGCAAAGAGAGTAAGGGTTTGGGACGAACACCGATCTAGGGCTTTCAATAGCTCAGTCGGTAGAGCACCGGTCTAGTAATCCGGAGGTCTCGGGTTCGAATCCCGATGAAAACCCATTTTCTTTGCTCAAAGTTCTCACTATTTATTATTTGTTTCTGGTCAGTTTTCCCTTTCTTGTTTCAATATATATATATATATATATATATATATATATATATATATTGATAAAGTGAAAGTTTAACTTCACCTTCCATCTTCATCATCTCTGTGGTAGTTTCATCAAACACTGTCCAATAATATCAACTTACAGAAAGAGTAGGTACCACAATGGCAGTCAGAAGGTAGTCACTGAAATCTGTCTATAGTGGCAGCCGTATCAACTGCGATCCTAAAGTTACAATAGTTAATATTCTCGATCATATCCAGAGATTGGTCAGTTTTGAAAACAGTATGCTATCTATAGCCTCATGTACAGTCGTTTATTTTATTGTTCAGAACGTGCGCGTGGTCCGTCAGTACCAGTTCCTCGGCTGGCCCGGGGATGACAGCCGATTCGACGACCAGAACAAGAGTCTACTCCTTGACCTCATCGAGGCGGTTTACTCCTCGGCGTCAGGCGTCGAGCCATCTTCCAAAGTGCTCGTCCACTGCATGTAAGCCAAGTCTTGTACATTGTGTCATAATATACATGAATAGGAAGCCCGTCTTTTACTTCATTGTTCAACGACGGGAAGGCACCTTGACAGAATGCTGATGTAGTAATGGATTACACACCAAGACATTAGCGGTTTGTAGTCCACCACTGTAAAATCAGAGACAATTGTCTGAGTTTTGAGTTCTTTAATTTGTTGTGCAGCTATGTAACAATTTTCTCGTGAGGTTTTTTTTTTTTTTTTTTTGTATGTCAAGATGATTTTATACGTGAACCAGACACCTTTGGTAAGAGTTTTAGGTATTGAAGTATTATTTATGGTTAATCCTTCGAAAATGAACAAAGGAAGTTTGGAAATTAACGCAGCGAAACAAAAACCTTATTGTTATAATGCTCGAAGGAAGAAGGAAAACTCGTTATAGCAGTCATAATTTGTTACGTTTTTCAAAAGACAGTAAGAGTAGGGCTGCATTAATGAATCTTTTAGTGGTCTTGTGGTAAGATGCGTCTTGTCTACCGTTTGTTCGTATCCATGGTGACAGGAATGGGGCGGGTCGCAGCGGAGTGTTTTGCGCGGTCAGAATGTGTCTGGACCAGATGACCCAAGAAGGTACAGTGGACGTCTTCCAGGCGGTCAAAGCACTTCGAGCTGACCGGATGAGAATGGTCACTTCAGTGGTAAGTTGTGAGATCCACTGTGTTCTTTGTTTTTGATTTTCATAAAGTAAATAACTTAAACACACCGTGTTAATGTTACACACCTTAGATGGTAACAAAGAAAAAAATAGAACAGGTGTACACGTCAGTAGAGGTTAGAAGATAATGGGTGGGAAACTTATATGAAATAAATGATGACGGTTCTAACAGTAATTATTGAAGATTACTTGGAGAATGCGGATGTGAGAGATGCCATATGATGGCTGAAAATACAATTTAGGATGACACTCAGGACGTGGCAGGTATATTATCTCAGATTACTTCTCTGGTAGTGCAGAATCACATTATTTCCCCCAAAGCATTTATTAACACGGAGGTATAACCTAAACAGTAACATCAATATGTGGGAACAGTGTAGAGATCGTACAACTGCCTTTCCACACTACACACATTAAAACCATTGGTTTGGTTAAACATTCTCATATCTCCCAATTCTCGTGTAAGCTCAGTGACAATTATGGAGTACCCTTCTACACGATACGTAAGGAACTGCTATAAGTTTCACAAAATCCTGAATTGAAATGTTTGGAAGGCATGCATTCGGGTGTCCCTCACTCACTTTGGCTAGTTGAAAAGCTTGTCTCCGGAGGATATAGGAGGCTGATCCCAACATTTACATTAATTCATGTCTCTCAGGAGGAATATCTCTTTTGCTACGAAGTCCTTGAGGAATACATCAAACGTAAGGACACTGACGAAGAAGATGACCATTCGGATGACGACGTCGAAGCCACGACTGAAAGCCACGATGTTGATAAAGACGAGGATAAGAGCGCATTGATTGACAAGGCCGACGAGAACGAAGCCATAGACCCTGATGAGGGAATCGAAAACGTAGCCTTCGTTGGAGACGACTGAAGTTCATATCCCTTCATTGTCTTTGTCTAGTATTCCTATAGATACAGCCATAGAGCCATCATCAGACTTCTCTTTCAAGGAGGAAGGTAATTAGAATTACACGGTTTTAAAAAGATACAGTAATTACAGGGTTTTACTCAGTCGTGCTTCACAATTGAATGTCCTCTATTATTCCAATCAATAACCAGTTTGTGTACAACATCATGTACATTTTTAGCATTGGTCTCAACAGGGTTAAAAAAAAACTTTTTGGCTGCAAAATGAGCTGTGAGGAGCTTCCTACTTCCCCCCTCCCCCCTCGTCAACAGCGATATTAGCTTTTAATTTCTTATGTTTGCATTGAGCAGTGTGATATCATTTTGCTCTATTTTTCTCTACGGATACTTTTTATACTTTTATTCGGACTGTGAGGCTGATTCGATGTTGTGTATAGAATATAATCACATCACCAAAGATGAAAGATTCTTGTCTTATATTCAGGAATCGCAACTTCTGCAGTTCAAATGAAATGATCCACAATATTCACAATGTCCCAGATTCTATGTTAATGACCACATCTACGTTATTGTTAGAAAGAAATCAGCACAATACCGCCTATATATAGTTAGGGCACGGAATATAATTAAGCAATGTTTGTGTCAACTTCAATGTCTGTTGGCAGGCATATATTAATGTTCTTCCGCACATGCATGCTTTGTTATGCCGATCATGCCCTTGCAATGTCTGCCTTGATTTATTAAAATGGCAAAGGAGAAATGAACTACTTCCTCTCCGTAGACTGAAATATTGTAATCTGAGTTCTCATCTAAGTTACTGAAACCAAATGATTACCACTGCGAACTGAACCCACTAAGAATGAGACACTAATGTGAACCTGTACAATGTTGTAGGATATAGAACTGAAATCGTATCACGCATGCTCAAGACATACTCTGTAAAGAGCACATCCCTCTTACATGTCTTATTGTTACCCACATGAGTGGTGCCTCTGCAGAACTGAGAAAGCATTCTTTATTCATTTCTTTATTTGAGTTTTTTCTCAAGTTTTAGTGGAGCGTCTGATTAATTAGCGATTAGTCTAGGACATCCACATCTAGTATCTGATGAAAGGAGGTTTCCTGTGTTTGTATATGGCAGACTTATTAGATGCTTATTTGATTTGACCAGACGGTAGTGCCTTACAATCAATATCATGTCTTGTCATTTGAGGCTGACATAATACAGGTACGTAGAAATAATGTATGTTATGCCATTAGTATATTTTCTATCTTGAATTTGTCTTTGATACTCCGTTATTTTATTGAATTTTCTTTTTGCAAATGTCTGATTATATATTTGATACCAATTTATTTTTGTAATCGTTTGTACATACAAGCATAGGATGTGTGATTAGAGCTTTGGTATTGTACACTCACAATACGTCGATCGATATTAAATGAGAAGGGCGTTATTTTATGCGAAGGTTCTGGATGTATATTTTGGAGGGTGATTATTGGGAGTAGGAAAGCGTGTATTCGATTTTAATTCAGTATAAAGCGATGCATGTGCCAGAAATATAATTGAAAATGTTTTTAGAATTGTATTCTTGACCTCAACTATTATCTTGAAAATGATATAATATACAGTGATTTATATTCGGGGTTTTTTTTTTTACAAATTCAGGTTAAAGACCAATATATTCAGGTGAAGGAATTTTTGAAATTATTTACAGTGCTTCGTCATGTTCGCTTCTTGCTCATTTATTTTCTTAAGGTGCAATTGAAGAAATTGTAATTTTTCTTACTTATATAGTGTTTTTTTATTGATTTTATGCCACGATTACTGTCACTGAAATTATATCTAGTCATTTGCACGTCGGAGCTCCACAATGTTTGTGGATTACATACTAGTAAGATATGCGAACAGGAAAGACGACAAACGCTGCTGCTGTATTCAAGAAACGACAGTAATCAGCTGGTAATATTTCTGATACAGACAAAATACCTCACAACAAGTTGGGAGTCTTCTTTTATAATGTTGATGGTTGTCAATGATACGACAGAAGACATAAAAGTGTGTTGTAAAGTTTGTCTCTCAAGAGTATCAATTCAAAATATTCGAATATGGCAACATTTTTCACGCACTCTGTCGTTATACGATTTGTAGAGTCATATTTATTTCCTTCTTTTACGCCATCGAAAAGTAATAACAAATGTGAATGATACTTTCTTCAAATATTTCTTTTTTGGCATGGTCATGTTGGCGACAGACAATGCAGATCAAATAAGATATATTTTGGAAGTAACCTGGTTCCCTAGATAACTGTAATTGCAAAATTTTGATACTGAAATGATAGAAGCGATTCATCTTCAGTTCTTACACTTGATTGAAGCATAGAATGTAAAGGTTCATAGTATTATAATGACTCTTTTTTTTTTCTTAAAGGTGATTATACGATGGTGTAATATCTGGAACTATTTGACAAAATATGTTTATGCGATACCGGTGTTTTGGTAGAGGCGCTTATTTGATGTCAATTGTTACACACTCAGTGGGAAAAATATAAGGGTCATAATATAAATTTTCTTTTCTTTTCTTAATTTAAGATCTGGTTGTGACCCGTTGAGAAAATATATTTCTTAAAAGCGTTACACTGTTGCACAAAGAGGTATTAGATCAAATAAGATATATTTTGGAAGTAACCTGGTTCCCTAGATAACTGTAATTGCAGAATGTTGATACTGAAATGATAGAAGCGATTCATTTTCAGTTCTTACACTTGATTGGAGAATGTAGAGGGTCATAGTATTATAATGAATTTCATTTGATTTTCTTAAAGGTGATTATACGATGGTGTAATATCTGGAACTATTTGACAAAATATGTTTATGCGATACCGCTGTTATAGTAGAGGCGCTTATTTTATGTCAGTTGTTCCACACTCAGTGGGAAAAATATAAGGGTCATAATATAAATATTGTTTTCTTTTCTTAATTTCAGATCTGTTTGTGACCCGTTGAGAAAATATATCTTCTAAAAGCGTTACACTGTTGCACAAAGAGGTATTAGGGCAAAATATATTCTTGACTTGTACATGACCACTCGTGGTCGGCGTTCTGAACGAAACCCAAGACGCAAGCGTAAACGAGAGCACTGATCATGACGCGTTGTCGGGTGGTTCAAGAAAACCAAACAAAGAAAAACTTTTACCTGTAGTACCACTTTGACATGAACTGGAAAAAAATAAAGAACATTATGACTTTCTTTTCTTCCGTATCACTTGGGTTTAAACTGGAATTACAGTAGTCTTTAAAGATCATGGAGTTCTGTGATCGTTGCGGTGTCGACTATATGGTTATCTTTACATCATTGAGTTGTTATAATCTTTAAGGAACACTATGTTTTGTCAGTAGATAAAAGTGAGTAATCGAATATGTTCGTAGATTTATCCCAGCCAAATACTTGTGTAGATGTTTACATATCCAATGGATTTCACGAGCGTGACTCAAACACTATACACAGCTCAGCCACTGATCATCACGAACAACTCCTCATCCATGTCATGGTCACCACATCAAGCAGATGATATCTAGAAATAGGATTCCTGGAGAAGACTGTAAGACACAGTGTCCATTTTGTATGTGTGTGTTTGCTATTAATGATTTCACTCCAAATGCAGAAGCCCGTGTCTAATGACAAAATGAACGAATGCATGAATGCCAAATTCTGTTTTCGACCATTTTTTTTTAAATTTGATATGACATTTACCTTTTGAAAACATTGATGTTAGGTAAAAATGTGCTTTCAGGTGTTGGTATACATAAATAATTTTATGATATAGGAAGATGTACAACAGATTTATTGCGCTAAGGTAGTGGTGTCAGGAGTTCTTCAGCGGATGTTACTGCTGAGTAGTGAAGCTCATAGGGAACCTTCCCCCTATATGAATTCATACCAAGTATTAGATTTAGAAAAGCGTGAAATAGTGGCATTGTAATTCAAAATTTTGTCTTAAGACTAGATACAAAATGGCGCCTCTTCGCAGTTAGACAGAAAGTTCTAAGTCCTGAAAGATTTTACTTCTGATTTGATGTATGTTTAATTGATCTGACTATACAGTGTGTCATATTTCTGAATGTATACTCATACCAACACAGATTACTGGGTGTTTTATACAGTTATATATACCCTAATACTTTTATCTTTTATCTGTGTAAATACGATCAACGAAAATAAGATGATGAAATGTATTTTTAGAATATAAAGGTTATTGAAGTACAAGCGAAATAAAATGATATTTTATATTTGAAAATGAGCGGGTAATCCTTGTTCTCATATTTTTATCGACGTGGCTGATCTAGATGGCTGTTATTACTGAGCATATACATGCATACTTCATGTGAATATAAACTTTATATGCATATTTATACTGTGAGTGTGTGTTTGCGTATGCATAGTTAAAGATGAATGGTTGCTTTAACTTCGATGTTTAAGACATTAGTTGGAGGAATTATCAGCTGTAGAATACTTTCGTGTAAAGCATGAATGAGGACTGTGTTATGAATTCGAGTGTGTAGGAGTCAATTCAATAATAAAACGTCACCAAATTACATTTAAGAAGAGCGAGAGCTTTTGCAGTTTAATGGGTGTATATACATCTCTTCCATGAACACCTATAAGTACCGGCTGATCTGGAGATGATTTTATAGTATACATCAGCACAATTGACAAGGAAAGAATTTCAGTAATGTATAATTCTAATGACTCACCATGCCTTTTATTTCTTACACGTTTAGTTTTTCATCTTATAGGCGTCGTTTTGTTTTTATGATCATGAACGACGAGATTATCGGCGTCAAGAGTCCTCGACGAGGGATCGAACTGATCGAGAGGTTGGAGATGTGGGAGATTTTTGCATCAAAATCGATTTGTACAAAATCACTGCGAATGTTATGATTGCAACCAATTTTCATGTAGGTCAGGTTAAATGTCCTTTTAGGTTCATAAGCTAAATATATACATATTCAAATTTATGGATACCTATATAACAAAGGCCGTTAGAGACAACCATAAAACTTGTCTAAGGCTTGTCTGATATTGCAACAGCTAATATATGTACATTGCATCCTTCAAAGATTCATTCATATTCATATTCATTCATCAATTTGAATACACTAGTAAACCTTGCAATTGATAAAGAACTTCAAACAGAAAAGCTTAAAAAATACACAGGCACATTTATAGTAAGAACTGAAACTTTCTCGAAATCTAGAGCCATCTAAGAACTAAAATCTGCATAGACATCTGATCGGAAGATGGTTGCAATCGTTACCTCGACTCGACCTCGACTCTCGGTGGTTACGAAAAACTTCGGACACCGTCCACTCCTCCGCAACACACAATCATACACAATTACATACGTCCACAGAACGCACTGTCAAAAGAGTTCGAAGAACTTCTGAAGGATCGGGTATCAATTAAAGCTTGATACTGATTCTTGCAACACGAGAAAATAACCTCAATCATAGTACATGGTCTCATACATCAAGACATTAGTTTATGGCTCTGAATAACTTCATGTAACACGAGCCTAGAAAGACGTCTTTCGAACATATTTCTTTTTTTTTTCTAAACTACATTTGCAAGCGACAACGATATTCACAGAATTACAATGAAATTGTGACGGCAGAATGAAAACAAATGTTTCGAGGGTGATTATTACAATCTGGAATACTGAGGTAAATAAATTCCGAAATGTTAAATCAATGTCCTCTCTTATATTACAGTGTTGATTGCAAGGACACAGAGCTTGTTCACACGTTGTTACTTCTTATTGTTTTTTCCCTTCGCTTTCGACGCAGCACTCGGCTTGCCTTCAGGTTTCCTTTTTCGACTGTTTCAATGAAAGGGGAAAGTAAAGAAAGTTAAAGAAAGAGGGAAAATGATATGAATAGTAGATAAACTGTGATGGTCAATTAGTCAACTGCAATCAAAGTCTCATTCTAAAGTTAGAGTCTGGAATTTTAGAGACGCTTCTTTGATCAACTTCTATCATACTGTATACTTGTGGCTATGAGCAAACGTCATGCAATAGCAATTTCAGTGTTAATATTTCCAGCATTGCATAGTTTTTTGATAATGATTGCAACTGACTCATTTCAGAAATGTCGTAAGATTTAGACTAAATGAGAAGTATGCAGAAATTTATAATGTCATGCAAAATGTGCATAGAATTTAATGAATATCAGGTATATGTCTGAAAATGAAACTTCTGCAATGTATCTCCTGCAAATAAACGCAATATTAACGGTCCTTGTTGGAATGTTACCTCCTGTAGAAGAGAAAGCCAACGATGACCGCTACGAGTAAGGCAGCTGCGGCGCCCCCAATGCTTGCCGGCAGGACGGACTTGTGAAGGCGACGGTTGGTCGAGGATCCCCGGTTGGTTTCAGCTGACGAGGGAAAATAACCAAAATAAAAATTCATAACAAGGAAATCAGAGATCAAGGATAAAAAAAAAAACCGCATTCTTACATTTTGATTCTAATGTTTGATGTTGTGTAATTTCCAAATGAAAAGTTTTAGCAAATTGAAAGACTCGTGAACCCTAGCCACAAAAACAAAATCATATTAATTTTTGTTTGAGACAATACCAGCTCTCATGAATTCATCAAAGGTTAGAGAAGTATTGACAGTCATATTCCAGTTATGTTGTCAGAACTTCAGCTTTGAATCTGTGTTAGTGTGGCGTCAATGATCACGGAGCTTTCCAAAGGACAATGGGATCTGTTGATAGTGGAGGGGAAGTTTCTACGAGCTGTCAGCATGTTTTAAATGTGTCAATAACCCTCACCTTTTTTTTCACGAGGCTCTCAGGAAGAGTTTAAAGATAATAAAAAGTTTTGGTACCTCAAAAGCTTCCCTGAATTTCCTTGTCTTGGTTTGTGTTTCATGTTAAAGTACGTTGTCTGTGAGAATTACTCGCCCCAAAGTGCTCTCATGTCTTAGTAATCATGCAATAATGGTTTCGTACCAGAGCCGACGCTGACCAGCGTCGATAAATATTGTACGAAACCACTGACTGCGACCAACAGCGTGCAGCCCATTGTACGCATAGCTAACTGCGACCAGCAGCCCCATACGCATAGCGTAATGGGGCTTCGCATTGTAGCATTCAGGATCATGACAGAATTAGTATCGCGGGTAAATGTCAACTTAAAATCCAAAAAAAAATTTCGATTTGAAGACTTACCAATTAACCCGTTCCATACGGGAACCTGGTGGCTTGTGTATTAAGTCTATGGGGATTTCGGAATTCAGTATGGAACGGGTTAAGTTGAAGTATTGAAAACAGGCTTCGAACAAAGTTTGGTTCTGCCAATAGTCCCTTTCTGTTCGAATTGATGACTGAATGTGACTCGGTCGAGAGGACCTTGGGAGAGCTACATACACTGGATACCATGGCCAGCGCATGCGCACACAAACATCTTATCCGTTCATGGATTTGAAATTTGTGTGCATGTGATGTGTTCGCATGCACTGGCTGTAGTATTCAGTGTACTGTATGTAGCTCTCCTAAGGTCCTGTCGACCGAGTCACATTCAGTCATCAATTCGAACAGAAAGGGACTATAGGCAGAACCAAACGTTGCCCGAAGCCTGTTTTCAATACTTCAAATTAATTGGTAAGTCTTCAAATTGAAGAATTTATGGGATTTTAAGTTGACATTTACCCTGCGATACTAAATCTGTCATGATCCTGAATGCTACAATGCGAAGCCCGATTACGCTATGCGTATGGGACTGCTGGTCGTTATGCGTATGGGGCTGCTGATCGCAGTTAATTGCATGATTACTAAGACATGAGAGCACTTTGGGGCGAGTAAGTCTCACAGTGTTAGTTATATGAAAGGTACTTTAACCTGAAATACAAACTAAGACAAGGAAATTCAAGGACACTTTTGAGGTACCAAAACTTTTTATTATCTTTAAGGCTATGAGAACCACTGAAAGGCAGGTTCAAAGAAACACAACACCTACACACAAACACACGTAATCGGACATACGCACAAGCACACACACAATTCCAACTGATGACGTAATAGCCAACTTACATGGATGAAGACTGCTCCTTGTCTTGGCTACCATGGGCGAGGACCATGGACCAGAGCCAGCTCCGTTTAATATCCTGGCCTGTTTAAAGTACAGCATATGATATAACGTTGCGTTCGACATGTTTATAATCATTCAGACAGAATTCTGGTCCTTTATGATGATTCAAATTCCATTAGCCTTTCTTGAATTGGTGATTTTAGTTGCTATTTTCATACATACCATATCTATACTATTATGTACAAGCATGACACTAAGGAAAGATAGTTAACAAAGAATTTGGTGGAATAGCCAACTACTTGCTTCACCATATTTGAGATAATCATGCTATATCTTGTTAGTTTTGAGAGATTATGTTTTTTTTATTTCGCACTTGATGTACACAGATTACAAATCTTTACTTTCATCAAAGATTAAATTCAGCTTCTAAACGAGTTAGACTTAAGCAAAGGCAGTTTTCTATGAACATGTGTTTCCATGGCTATAGTAAAAGACCTCATCTTACAAAGTTGACAGAATATAATTATAGTGAAGAAAGAAAAACGAGCACGTTGCATGTCGTACCTGTATTGAATAGGTCGTATTACGTGCTAGATCGTTGATGACGTAGAAAATCTCGCTCAGCGTGGTCTTTCTGGTGACGTGTTTACCCGCCGGTTCTGGGTCGGGGTGTATTCGTCGATACTCAACCTGGTAGGCAACGATCCGACCATTCAGATTGAGGGGCTGTGCAGCTTTCAGCAGAAGTTTAAGGGACGTTACCGAGCTATCGACCACACGGACGACATCCGGGGCAGGCGGGGCTGGATAGTGTGATACAAAAAAAAAAAAGATCCACCGAATCAAACAATGCTACTGGAAATTCTTTCACATGACCCAACAACCGTCTTGGTAAATTTGTTACAGGGATCTGTACATGACGCCCCAACGAAATGACAGGGCAACTTACATCTCATAGAAATCCCTAAAACTACTAAACGTTGAAAACAAGCAGATGCGTACAGGATTAAGAATTTTATTCCTTTTTAACAACTGTTGTCGCCAGATGAAATCACGTCGTTTTCCTCGATGAAGACAATATCCACATCATCACAGTGCTTTAGGAACACACGAGCCGTCCTCTAATAGTCACACCGGTCCTACTACAGTGGCATGAGGGATCTTGCAGACATTTAGATAATTCTGATAATGGGAGCTATGATAATTTGACAATTTCTTTACGTTGGAAGTGTTTATACAAACATTTGTTTATAATGAACACCAAGCAAGGCGAAAGGACAATAGAACTACATCTTCTGCATATTTTTGAGACTAATACGTCATACGCAAGACGTCAGGCATCTCTATGAACAAAATGTGAAAATAAGAAAAAGAAATGAATCAAAAGAATCACCCTCTGCAAAGTTTAACATTGCAAACATCTTATACTTTTGAATACAATAAGTCACCGAATAAGTTAAGTTAGCCCTTGGTCATGTATTCCTCGGAATGATTGAGTCTGCTACAGAAAAGCTTCAAGATCCCTGTAAAGTACTCAATAGTACCGTCATTTGGAACAGGATTTACCTTCTTCAGCTGTCCTGGCAGTGATTAATTCACTGGCTGAACTGGTTGTGTCTTTATTCGCTGCTGTCAAGAAGAGTGAATACTCCGTGTATGTCCCTATGGCTGTCAGAGTGCAGGATGAGGTAGCATCGAAATCGACAACTTTGGCGCGCTCTTCGTTGGTCGCTGTATCAATGTAGTGGATGGTGACGTTGGTAAAGCCACTGCGACATCGAGCTGCGCTCTGGGGAGGTTTCTAGAGACAGATAAGATGTCGACATGAATGACTGGTAATGTTATATACTTGGTCAGCGTATTGTCTCCAACCTTAGTCACTGCGGAAAGAGCCGCGTGACCAGGCAAAGTCGTCATCACTCGATCTGCACCTGTATTTTGTTTGTAAAAGAAACTACCAAATTTATGATCATTTCGTGAAAGTTAACAAAGCTTTCATATGCATCGATGAACAGAAGTCTCATAATTGTGCTGGAATCATTGTCTCATGAAATCAATTTATCACAAATCATAATCGTATCCACACTGTGACATTGTGTTGAACGCCTGTCGAAGTCATCTCGTTGTCTTTCGGTGGAACAACGTCATAGGCGAATAGATTTTGAAATCAGACTGTGAGGCTAAGCTGACCATTTATCTCTGTGTAAACGAATTATATCATGATATTATGATAATTATATTCTTTTTTTCATAGAGACCAGTGGTACCGACTTATTTTCTAATCCCTAAATCCTCCAAAATCGACACAGCAAGTCGGCTCGCAGCAACAAAAACAAGCAGCCGTTTTATTTGTTACCGCGTCATGAAATTTTGTCAAATCCTCCAACATCACAAAGCATGTATACAGCTGCAGCCAAGCCACGACATTCTCTCTCCTCTCTGATTTCTTTCTCTTCATCTCTTCACTTTTAGAGTTAGACATTCCGCTCAGCTTTTCATGCTGCGTTTATACTTCAGGTTAGATAAAGTACCACACATGTCTTACCTGCCAAGATATGGTGAGCTGACGAGGAGGGTTGTTCGGGCTAACAGCCGCTTGAAACTGAGAAATGTCTGGATCTTAAAAGTGAAATGTAAAGCATGAAAATGAAATAATTCAGTGACAGCATTGGCGTAAACCCTTTGGAAATTAGTGTGTTTTCAGTTGATATCTACTTCAGGGTCCCATTTCATAAAAGATGTAAGGATGGCAACTCTTGCTGGAATGACAACTTTCAATAGCAACAGCCAATCAGAAAGCTGGAATTTTGTCGTTACCATGACATTGCCATTCCAGCATGAGTTGCTATCATATCAAGTTTTTTATGAATTGGGGCCCAGATTGTTATGTTTGCATGCTCTGAATATTGTTTGAGAAAATACTGCATTCAGAATTGAAATTCACAGCTATTCGTGCGATTATAACGCGCATGCGCATTCGCAAATTATCATTGTTACTTTTCTGTTTACATTTTTAAGAAACAGATGGTCATTTGCTTCTGCTCATTAAAAAGAATCGTTTGCGGGCACGATCATAATATGAGGCTTTTTCAGAGCATAATCCGCATAGTTATACAATGATTGAGCTGCGAATAAAAAGCGAAATGAGTCCTATATCAGGTCTGACCCTAACTACACAAGCCTCATACCAGCACACAGCGTTGTCACATCAACCGTGGGGCCAGGTTCTCCAGTACCGCCCGGTCCCTCCCGCACTGCGGCCACAGCGAAGCGGTAGACGGTGTCTTCCCTCAAACCTGCTACAGTCGCAGTGAGATTCTCCCCGTACGTCACGTTGACCACCTCCCACCAGGCATTGTCCGCTTCTCCCTGATAGAATACCCCGTAACCAATCACGAGTGGATCCCCGATGTCAGTCTCGGCTCGCCATGGCTCCCACTGTAATTTGACGTCATGTTGGCCAATACCCGTGACACTGGGAGCTCCAGCGATGACGGGTAAATCTGAAATAGAAATGTCGGTGTAAAAAAAAAGATCCAGTTACGTGTTTTTTTTTCGATACATTCTGTTTTGAAGGATTAATGGGCAGCCGTTTCATCGGATGGTGCGAATCAGTGACTTGATACATCCTACGCACTGCAAGCAATAGCTCATTGATAATGTTTGTTGCTATGGTCTCGGATGATCAAGTCTTCCATAGGAACTCCTCAGTCACTAATGTCTTGTGTTTGCCGTCGTCAGTTCTTCTGTGCACGTCTCTTAGGCATTCAGGTATTTATCGTTCACCGAACGATTTCTTTTCTTTTCTCTCTTTTTTTCGTTTTTCGCCTCAATGAATGTCAGTGTTAAAAATATGTTTACATGTAGGATTTGGAACACTCGAACAACATAATTATGATAGGCGCATTACCGAAATTCTACCTACAATCTTGAATTGATCGTGGGAATCAATCCATGGAAGACTAATGTGTAACGCATTCGATCCTTAGCAGCAAACAAGAATCATGTGGTTGCATACAATCTGTCTTCAATGTAGCATTTTGTAAGATACAGACAATTTTCCGACGCGTTTTTGACTGCGAAAAAAAAGGTACAGTTTGTACTCTCTCTAAGTTAAGCAATGTTGCTTTCTTACAATGATACATTCTCACCAAACGTTGAAGCCTCTACTTCTAGAACAGCTGTTCCACTCCTCTCAACCAGAGCGCAGCTGTAACGACCACCATGCACCACCTCCTCGACATCGAATACCACGGCGACGTCAGAGCCCGTGGTCATCGCGCTCCTCCTTGTTATCCCCCTGACCTCGTTAATCCTGGCACCGAAGACGGAGAGATGCACGGACTCCGGGTCAGGTGGAGGACTTCCGGTCACGTGACAAGTAAAGTTGGATGGCTGACCCGGATTCACTCGTGGGTTACTCTCCAGCTTCGTAACACCTAATGAGAGAACGAAGTCTAATTTGAGCAAACGCTATATAGTGCGTCAATGATTGAATTTCCCTTGCGCAGTCATGACTGGAACGTCAGCTTTTCACATCACGATCAATCAAATTTCAAGTCGTGAGATTACAAATAGTATGATTACATTTCAACTAAGGGCAGTTAGATTCTTTTTCTTCCATTCTAATTTTGATTAATAAAAATAAATGTTGAATAACTTCATCATCAGGGTGGAATGAATCGTATCCAAGCCCAAGTTTACTATTTATAAACTTAGAATCAGCAATTCTTTCTATTAATGCTGAAAGAAACAAAACTCTTTTGTTCTGAGCTAATCATCTGTCGAGGCATTCATTCAGGTTTCTTACAGAGGGTGTATCAAACAGATTCCAAAATACCGCTCTCATTCTTGCGGTCTTCCGTAAGATTATCAAAGAAAGAATAGAAAAAAACGTTCTTGGGGAGGAGGAGGAGGAAGAACCGTGAAATTGACCAATCATCTCTGTGACCATGGTAACCATGGTAATGAACTCATACAGGCATACCTCTGCCGCAGTGCGGTGGTAACCAGTTCTCCAGGCAGCTGCCTCTGCACATCCCCGTCTCCACGTCACAAGCCGACTTCTCACAGCGGCACACGATGTTGCAGTCACGCCCGTGGGCAAGACCTCTGCAGGCTTCGTTAGAGATATCAGACATGAATTACAGACATTACTAGCAACCATACCTGCTAGCAACGCGTTTAAACGGGTAGCAGTCACAGTACTTGACGGTTTAGATGTGATGACAGTATTATTACCTAAACACACATCGTAGTGATACAAGATACGCACTTGATATTACTTGGATGAATGTATAATGTGCGAGTGTTTTCAGTAATAGTAGTAATCACAAGGTAAACGAAACCCACACGAACTTGCTCATCTTTTGGCAGTGTTATTTCCAGCAGCAAAGAGGGATTTACGTAAAGTAAAAATAAAAGTAAAGGATAGATCAACGTCAATAGATGTCACTGTGGTAATTACTGAAGTGTGTCCTTTTGCAATGCTCAGTCGTATGGCGTAAAAAACAACACAGGTTTTGATGAAACACAATCTGATGAGGCTAATGGTATACAATGTCTCCTTGAATTATGGTTTACAAATCTCTGAAGCAGAATGATTTTGTAATTTACATGGCTGAAATCAACTCCTTGTGAGAGTATTGATTTAGAACCAAGCTACTTGTAATGCTTCATCAGCAGCGAAAGAGAGAGGGACAAAAGTACTTTTCCTCACCTTCACACACCAGCGAGCCGTCATACCGAGTGTAGTGCATGGCACATTGCCCATTGGAGCACGCCCCCGTGTGTCGATCACAGGACTTGTCGTCCAAGCAATGGCATTTGTCTGTGCAGTTCTGTCCGAAGTAACCTCGGGGGCAGACGGCCGGAACTGAAACAATGAAGTCATCTTCAGTAAGTATTACAGGCGTGATAACTGATGACAAAGAATGTCGCAGGAGTCTAGGAAGTCAACACAAGTGTGTTTAGCGGACAAATAAGGCTGAAGAGGACGTAATGACTTGATGAATGGTCCTACAAAGTATACTGTGGTAAAGATACATAGCAAAGAAATATAGACCACCTTCAAGCAACAAGAGAATCTCTTGATCCAGATATTTCCATTGCTCACTCAATTAAGCCGACCGCCCAGACGGCCCACCCATCCCAGCTCGGATGACTCCGGTGATGATGATCCGACAGATGGTACCCACTGCTGTAACTCCCAAACAGACATCCGCCGCGGACACCCGGACCTCCAGGTGACCCTGACTACCCCCCGACTGAGACTAGACCAAGCCTTTAGCAACCGGCACTCACCAAGACTGATGAAGGATTTTGTTATTTGTATGTTAAAAGTTTCTTTGTGCAAAAACAGACAGTAATGAAAAAACAAAAGCTTTGTATCTTGAAACATTCATCTGCATTACTCACTTTATGAGAAATTTATATGGACACTTGAATATCCTTCCGACTATCTGGGCTCTAAGGAAGTTTTACACCTGATGGACTTAGTTAATAAAGATTACTAGTACTAGTAGTATTCAGTTATGTATGAAATAACATGCTTCATCATGCATAAGTGAAGGTCTCAAATACATTTTCCAGGCTTATGGCCATTCTATTTGATTGAGATTGATGGTCGATAATCATTGACCACAAAAGACACACACACACACACACACACACACACACACACACACATATATATATATATACACCTCACAGAGGGTTCGCCTTATTAGATTAATTCACTTCATTGCATCGTATGACAATCAATCAGTGTCATATATCCATTCAATCAGTGTAACGTCAGATCCTTACAGAGCAGGATGAATAATACTTTAGAACTACAAATCCTGTGGCGAGCTTGTTCTGGATGGCTAAACTCAGAACAGTCCAGCCCCACTGATTCAATGTTGACTCGCATCCCCTAATATGAAATGAACACTGTATCAAACAAACATCTCTCCGCTTCACTGATCTCATATTGTAAAAGATATCAGTTTCCCCATACGCTCATCATAATCACAAACACACCTGAACTCGCACCCAGAAAGCACAAGCACCAGTCAAGCAGCAATATCTACCAAAGGTAAACCATACGATTCGCATCTTTTTCTATTCTCCACGTTACTTTGCCTCAATATTTGGATATCACCCTGTCTTTGTTTTAGATAATTATGTCAGTAAACTTTATGACTTCTCACGCCATATTTATAATGATTATACTTCAGACTATACTGCACCTAACAACTATACTAAACTATACTCTACTATGATACTATTCTAGACGTATATATAGACTGTACTATACTACATACTTTACACGCTGTTATAATTCTTCTACTCTTAACTGTTACTATAAAAGCGGACTGCTGCTGTAAGAAACTTTTCTTTTGTTTGTTAATCATGTTAACCGGACCGAAATATTGGCCTTTAAAAGCAGGCCTGCTGAAATTTGTCGCTGTAATTGTTATTTTTGTTTGTTAAAAATCAATGAAATGAAATTTAAAAAAAAAAATGAAATCCAGGTGCGCCTACTGGTCCTTCCTTTAATTCTTCTTCAATCATATTAATCATAATAATGTATGGCTACGAAGAAGCAAGATCATCTAAACGCGATATGTGACTTTTCTCTCTCTCTCCATCTGCCCCCCTCCCCCTCTCTCTCTCTCCCTCTCTCTCTCTCTCTGGGGCTCCCTCTCTCTCGCCTTCTTTTTCTTAATCTCTCCCTCTCTCTCTCTTTCTCTTCATAATTCTGTAGCCTGAAGAGTATACCTCAAATCAAATGATGTAAACAGTCCCTCTCAACCACTGCCGTCACATTGTTTTAGGAGACATTACGCTAAGACTTGAAAGCTCGAACCTATGCTATGCGTGCTATTCAATTTCTAGTTACAAGTATAGAATCTCGTAGGCCAAGGAGAGGTGTAAGTGGGTCACGGGCAGTGGGAGGGTAGGTGTTGACGTCACTGATTACGACTAACAGTAAGGGCTTTTTAGCCTAGTTCATCTCACACATCTTTCACAGCACCTACGTGAGTGCTGTTACTCTACTCTGTGTTATCTTGTGACATTGCGTGTATTAGAACTTGTTATGAGCGAACTATAGGGTGCAGCCTGAATTATTCCATACTTTGCCATGGTGGGTGTATACCTATAACTACAATAGATTGTTGCGATCTTGTTATATGGCAGCTCTTTTGCATGTCAGAATACGCTCGAGCTTTCAACTCTGTTCTTGGGGATTGAATAGCGTAAATAACATGACCATTTCAGCAAGCTCAGTCACGCATGCATTGCGGAAAACAGCATTCAGTTTCATAAGCCCTACCAAACTTGATATTCTCTGAATGGCACTTTATCAATACCTTACCTGTTACCCGAAAACAGAACACAAAAACGTCCCTTTTCATACACTGGTAGCTCTCTTTTCAACAAACCTCCCATAGCAGTATAGCTGACTTCATTAAATTTTATGAGTATATTTACAATAAAATTGTACATGATTTATTCCCACGTTTTAATTCTTTCTCCTATGGTCCCAACAATTTATCTATTTTGTTATTTTTCATTGTCACCCTTCTTATACATCCCTAATTAGTCACTGTCGGGGGGGGGGGATTTCTAAGGGATGGAACGTGCAAAGAGGCTCGTGGCATCAAAATGTTTGCTCTTAGCATGATGGTAGAGTTCTTTCCAATACATGCATACCATGATACGACGCTAAATTTCTCAACAAGAAAAACAATTAAATTTTTAGGAATGTGCACACCTTCACTACGTCAGATCAAGCGTTTGCCAGGGTCTTACAGTAACTTGTCATGCTTGTAGACACGTTCATCTATTCAAGTGATAGTATCTAAAAACATGAAAAGAGTCATACTTTCACCACTCATCTCATTTCTGCACTCACCATACACAGAGTGACGTAGATCTGACGATTAGGCCTACGGTTTGTTATTACGACACTGTCCGAAGGTTCATTCATCCGAAAACGAAATAATTTTCGCAATTCAAAAGGTTGCCGTTATCCGCACATTCTTTTAATTTTCGGAGCAACGAACCTTGTTTTATTTTCGGATTATTGAGCCTTCTTAATAACGAACCCTCGGAACAATGAGCCTTATTTCATTTTTGGATTAATGAACCTTCGGAATAATGAACATCATCCGATCTGACGTACTCACTTTGACAGTTCGTTCCCGACCATCCGTCGGAGCACTCCTTCGTGAACCCTCGGCACGTTCCCGTGAATCTGTCGCACTCGCCCGATGCACAGTGACAAGATTCCGAACAGCCCGCGCCATACTTTCCCTGCAGGCATGCTGGTGAAATATCATTTATTGTTTAAATAGAGAGAGAGTTCGTTAGTGCATTTATCATTATACAATGCATTGATTAGCATGGCTAGGTGCTTATTAGCTTTGCGACCCAGCGTGCCGCACACCTCTATTAAACTGCCCTCTGTTCAAGTATTGTCTACGCCTTTCATGCCCACAAAAATGTCTTCCAACAGCCCCCTCGGTTAGCGAATGGCAGATGAATATTGGCTTAAGACCTATAAAAACCTCGTTATCATCTTCTTGCTTGTTTCACTTAATTACGCGACGTCTTAATACTGTAAACCCAAAGGAGAAGATATCCTGCATTATCTAACGAGATGATCTACGTCGAAGTCTTTATCGAAGCTCCATTACAGCATGATACATATAGTTTAAACGACGACAACAACAACTCTCTATGAGGGGACTGCATTCTACAAGCTCTGCTTTTTAGCAGTCCCCTCCATTTCCAGCAATATTGTTTACTTAGTATGCATTTACCACAGTGACGTAACAGTTATTTGTATCTCTGTTGATAATTTACCTGTATCTCTTTTAAATGTTATTCTGTTCATCGCATTGTGGTACTGATTTCCTGACATCAGTGTATACGAGTGTTTCATTGTATTTCTAATTATTTGTTTGTTGGAAATGAAAACTTGAACTTGAACGATAACCGCTGCTTCAGAGTCGTACACCCACCTACTGAGCAATCGTGGCCTCTAAAACCTCGGTCGCATGAGCAGCCGAACGGGTCCGGGAGACAGAAAAGAAAGCCTCGGCAGGCGTTCGGCTCGTCGGTCTCTATCGAGCACCTGAACTCGCAGTCTCGGCCAAAGCGATTGCCCCCTTCTCTTCCTTCACCACAAACTGCGAGCAAAGAGAGTTTAGTACATAGCATGCATAGTATGTAGATTTTCTCTAAGCACAGCATCTTACCTATTATGACATCACAAACTTCCATGCACTTTATACGTGTATTTATCCTGATTTGAGTGTGAATCAGTGTGTGCTGAAGACCTCTCTTCTACTGTCTATACTGTCATAGTGTTTTTTCTACAGAAACAGACATAATAATGTTAAAAGTCAAAGTCACACTAAAAAATGATACTGACATCAGTGGTATAACATTTATACCGTTATTTTACATCATTATCTTGATCACATATTTCCAATCCCTCAACAAGGTATAATCATCATTTACATCATGAAATCGGTAAGCCTAATGACACATGATAACTGTATGTCTACCTTACACACCTTTGATCTATCTCCTCCCGCATACATGGCATACGTGCTACACAATAACAAATGACTACCGACGCCAACATGGCTGCTGCTTAAGTGACTGTTATGATTATTCAAGATGATCAATGAATTAAAACTCCCTGTTTGACAAACTCATGACCACACACCCCGTGCTGTTGTTTCGATCACATTATAGTTTACATGAGGGATGTGTCATTGACGACATTAGAACTTACTTGTAAGACAGTTTGGTCCTTTGAAACCATTGGGGCATATACATCGCCCAGATTTGTCGTCGCACACACCGCCATTGTAACACATGTCGCATATTCCCGAACAGTCCGGGGGTCCCCACTTTCCCGCGGGACAATCTGTAAGATGTCAGTAAGAAAAGTCACTTGTCAATAAGAACGTAGCTCCCTGGTCAGTTTATAGAGCGTATATTGTCGAGTTGCACGACTATGCTTGGGATTAGGACTATGGCTCAGTAATGATATATACAACTGGTCGATCAGTTATATCAACTGACCACGGGGACCTGAGATGTCCCCAGGACAGACGCAGCGAGAGTAAAAGCAGATTGTAGGATCTTGCAGGGAATGACCTGTATTGGTATATAAATACAATATGGAAATGGATTACCATTTTTTTTTGAGGGGGGGGGGGATTGCCGAAAATATCAGTTGTTTTTTTTAAATATATATTTATAGTAAGGTGTCGACATAGGACCGAATCTGGAAAGAAGATCATAGATCTGGTCTGAATAATATATCTATATAGCGGTATTAAGATTTTTCATCTCTTCATGGAGGGTACTAATTTTATTGCGTTTTCTGTGACGTACTGCAAAGTCCAAAATTAATGTTCATACTGCTTTGTCAGCTTCCATGAATTTTAAGTAGGTTGTTTTCCTAGAAAATTTTGAAAGGTGCCATTGATTGTTTTTTTGATAGAGATATCACATCTTGCAGTGATAAGAATACAGGAATCGAGAGGATTTGCGATTCAGAAGGCCTTCTTTCTAGAGCTACCAAATATTTCCCCAGAGGAGATTCATAACTTACAAGCCTACAACAATCCGTATGCACTGTACCTCTGACGATTAGTCGGAATAAGCCACCCCTGGCCGTGTCCCGCTCGCCCCTGTAAAAGATCTCGTACACGCCCTCATCAGCCGGCGTCACGGGACGGCGTATCTTGAGAACACTTGACTTGTCCGGTCGGAGCGCATCGGTGCCGTTGAATCGCCACCGTAGCGGTGATCTCGCTCGATCCGGTTGCGCTATGGCCGTCATCAGAATTTTGATACCGCGCTCTCCGGCATTGACGGTGCGCGTGAACGTTCCGTCGCGAGACAGAAATTTGGCTGCGGGGTGATAAAGGTTGTTAATTCATAGTGATTATAATCTGACAACATCCTGTAATAATGCTCTGGACAGCTGGATTGATGTGGCTATTATCAGTAGAGTTCTAGATGAACAGCTCATCGTTTTTTAATCTACTTTTCAGTCAATGAATTCAAATTCTTGAGTCCTTGAAGTCGCAAGTATGCATATTGGTGTGCTGAGAGCATACGAAATAACAAGATAAGTAGTGGATGCAAATATGGGTGAGAAGGGGACACAGAGATATAGAGTGAAGAAGGGGAAGAGAAAGGGGAACGAAAGAAAGAGGGGGCGGGGATAGGGCGATTGAAGGACAGTATAGGCGCTTTCCCGGTTTAGGTTTCTAACCCATTGCAATCAAATTCTTCGATTCCAATCAATAATAAGCCGAGTGAATGTATAATTTCATTAAATACGAAGTTTTGTGAAATTTTTCTTATATATTATTTATGTCGTTATCCATGCGTGACGTCATAAGCTGCTTTTGTCTTCACAGCCAGCGATGATGGCACCGAAATTATTTTTAAAATGTATAGTTTTTGAACGGAATATCTGTTTTTCCTCAAACTTCTTCTAACACTAATATTGCTGCATCCACTCAGTCCACATCCATATTTAGGTTTCATTCCCTTTAATTAGACCTGCATATTGGGTTTCATTCCTTTAATTAGTATGTTGCTTACGTATATGGATAACATACGGATCACTCAAGAAAAATAAACCGATATCATATCGCAATGCCTTTACGCATTGATTTTGACGTCACTTCTGCGGTGATAACGCACTTAGCTATTGTTGCGTAACGCGCATTGTTCAATATGCAATAATACAAAATGTGGAGGAACGCGCTTGTGAACAGATGCACAAAAACCCGATTGGTCAATCGTATGCTGCTTAGTTACGTACATGACATACTTTTTACAGACGTTACAATAAACAATACCCCATTGCCACTATACTAACAGTAGTCTGGAATTAATCTTCAATCCAGAGATACTAGTTGATACAAATCCACTTCCCATGTGATACCACTTTTCCTCGAAAAGGAAAAGTGTGTTCCCTCCTTTTCCTCCTACGGTGATTATACAGCTGTGAGTACATTTGGATCCTTGAATGGTCCTAGTCTTTCCTATTAGATTGACTGACCATCAAAGTCATAGTCCTTGTGCATGCAATTCACTTTACATTGATGCCTCCAACTTTTGAAACGAGTGCCGCTCGACACGCCGGATTTACATCATTCCGATTAGTCACGGTACGAATCAGGAAGTGTCCAAAATACTGTACGGTATATAATACAAGTGAAAGGTATATACATGTATCTTATATTTATGAACCTTATTACAGTCCTTCAATTATTTTGATGCAGAGAAATCTACTAATGAATCGTTTGAGGACAGGCATGGCAGTCGGCCGAATGATCGGTAGGGTCATTGAGCAGACGGCATCAGTAGATGCTCGTTGTCACCGTGGGGTGTGTTCTATGAAAACGCCATACATTCGTCGGACAAAGATGAACTCATCGGCCATGAGGTCCGGGTCGTACTTCGAGACGGTAAGCTCTCACTGGGGTCAGTGTGAGCCGGTCGTGATCGAACTAGCCAAAAACCTCCTAAATTTCTCTCTGAACGATGAGGTCCTCGATGTCGGCTGCGGCCCAGGGGTTTTCTGTCGGGAGGTTGCGCCAAAGGTTAAATCAGTAACTGGTGAGTATGTCTATTTGTTTGTTTTTTTCTCATGCCTTTCTTCTTTTTCTTTTTAAATCGCTGACGCCGGTCGACCTCACTCTTTTCCCATTAATGTCATCGATGGGTATAAGCAAATTTGTGTATGCGTGTGTATGTCTGTGTGTCTTGGACACTGGAAATTAGACGACCACTAATAGTATATAGGCATAAACCTCTAATGATTGATTGATTGATTGATTGATTGATTGATTGATTACTTTATTGTCCACTCTGGAAATTCTTTGTACATTGGATATCACAACAAAATAAACATTCAATACATCACAGGTACACCACAGACTTATCACAGAATACGAATGAAACTAACTCATATCAACATACAATAAGGTATGCACCATAACAACATACACATTAACCCGACATTTACAACTATACAAAAACTATTAATTATCACTTTTATACAATTATTCAATTCATAAATATATTCATTAATATCCTTTCCTGCATCATCATTATACACCAAACAATATAATTGTCACCTACATATCCCAATGTATATTTTTATAATTCACTCCAAAAATGTTCCCCCCAAAAAATATATATAATTATACCGTTACCATGGCAGTGCCTTAGCAAAATAACACAAAGTGTGTCTTACATAACTACACCTATAAATCATTACACATTCCAAATTTAAAATAACATAACTTAAATACAGTGGAAATAATAAGTGATTGATCATTGATTTCGCGTAAAACAGGAATAATAGTTAAGATTTCCTTTTTATTCCTCTTCTGTACAATTTTGATGAAGCACGTTATCACTAAGGGCACGAGAGCATAATATTACATAATATTAAATGTAAGAAAAAGGAAGAACTCTTTCATCTTGTTGACGTAGAATATTGAGCATGGATCATCTTATCAATATTGCGTTACACTTCATCGAAATCACTGTCCCAATAAAGGTCTTGACGCCTGGCCCGAGATGATCGAACTCGCGAGAAAGAACTCCTCGGCATCCAACATCGACTTCGTCGTCGGCGACGCCCACACCTTCGGGAGCTCCTTTCCCGGCTGGGCCGGTCGATTCGACAAGATAACATCGCTCTTCGTACTGCAATGGTGTCGAAACCAAAAACTCGTACTGGAAAACATCATCCAGTGCCTGAAACCGGGCGGGGCCCTGCTCCTCGGGGTTAATCTTCAATCGCAGCTCTTCAGCAACCGCTGTTCCTACGGAGAAACCTGTGATTCGTGGCTACGCAGTCACCCCAAGTGGGGACCATACCTTGTGGTAAGTTGACAGGGTTGCGTACTCTTTTGATATAACGTTACAAATTATACTTCTTGCAAGAACAGTCATACATTGAGAATTGTGTGTATGGGCGTAAACGCACCGTAGTCCGCACGACTATAAGATTCGAGTCCTACCCCATTTCTTATGTCCTTGAGCAAGACACCATGCCAGCCAGCTCCTCGCTACCCATGTGCGTAAATCATTCCTTGTAGGAAGCTGTATGTTGATTGGTTTGTCCATGGACCTATAACAGAAGTCCATGGTTTGTCTAAGCACCCAGCAATTAGGTGTATGCCGAAGAGTGGATGTAGTCTGTGACTGAAATTCACTCTTTACAGAGACTTGAGTCATGTACTCAGATTACGGTTGATTTCAAGAGATTGGCCAATAATATGTTTTAAAGTGTGTTGAGCATTCTCGCCATGATGGAATAGCGCTATTCAAGGACAACATTATCGCATTATCAGTATTAAAAACCATATATAACCTGTAAAATACGATGTGTTAGAGGTCATATTCTGTGTTTATCGCTGTAATTGATTGATGGTATTTTGTAGCTGCTATAACATGTGTCTCAATACTCTCTAGACTCTATCCGAAGATATGACCTTATTGTCCTCAGCCAGCTGTTTGGATTCATGGAAAGTGATCTCATGCAAAGTACTTGGCATCCACGAAGGAAGGGCCTCGGCCGATTTCAGGGTACTTGAGTCGTTGCACTAATGATTGCTCATAGCATTGATTATTTCCAAAAAGTAGAAAGACAACTTATCAATCCATCTCTGTATACAGTAAGAGAGCAATGTACTGTTCTATACCTGTTGCGTGCCGCATTGCCATGATCCGATCATCTTACTTTCACACTATCACACATGTACATTTTTTTTCTTTTTTGCAATACACGTATCATGATTTCTTTTTCATTTGAAACAGCCTATCCCATGAGATTATCTACCCCTTTAATACACGATGGAAATTTCACACTTTGCAGGGATACGTCCGAGAAAGAAAAGATTGGGAAGAGAAGACTGACTTCCTGAACATGTTCCGGTCAGTCGGTTTTACCGTACACCATACTGATGTAGTCATGACCTCTGACCGGAACTGGAGCGCGAATAATGCAAAAGGTAAAGATATTCATATGTCCGTGGTTCACCGACTTATTGTCAACGAAGTGCATTCTTTGTGTTATGCATGATGTCGTGTGACATGGTGGCTCTCGTACTTATGATGATTGTCACCAAAATGAAAACAATTTTCCCCTGTACATTCCGACAGACCTTAAATTGCAGGCGTGAGTGTCTTATTTTCTCATTTATTTTAGTTGACATAGGTTTCGTTTCCGTGTAATTTGCTATGGATCACGTGTTTGGGTACTGATCATGTATCAGGAGTATTTAACTATTCGGCGCGTGCTAAAATCCTGTTCATTGCAGTCAATGAGCAGAGAGACTATAAAATTGCATTTCCTTTCAAACATGTCGACGTTGACTTCGAAATGTATGATAATTTTACATTACATTAAATAATATCGTTACTAGTTTAAACCTTGTAATATCGAAAATAATAATACAGTACTCTCCGCGTAATCGGGTATCGCTTAAACGGGTATTCCGTCTGATTGGGTAGTAATGTCAAAATCAGTTCCAATGCACATTCAAATTACCTGATAATCGGGTTGCCTCTCCGCATAAATGGGTAAATAATTTTCTTCTAATCTAATTTCTACCCACATTTTATCCCAGATATGACACTTTAAGAAATCATAAATGTCAAATTTTCCCCGGCTAATGGCATTCTCTGCTTAAGCAAAGAAGACAATCATTTGGGGAGTGATTAAAAATGAAAACACATGTACCAGTACCGACTTGCAACACGTAAACGAATATTACACATGGAGCTGGCACTCACATTGCACAGACAGACAGGAGTTGAACACACTTCACTTGCGCTCCGAATGTGCCGTACAAGCACGCGTGTTAAGCATACAGTGTAGGTGTTTGGTGCAGTGTACAATGCATGTACATACACATTGTGTGTGTCCAATGTGAATGAGACGTAGTTTTCTGTTAATCGGGTACTCCGTTTAATCGGGTAAGAAACGCTCTGCCCGAACCTACCCGATTATGCGGAGAGTACTGTAATGATAAATGATAATGTCGTCTTTATCCAGGGTAGCCTCTTCAGTGTTGCCACTGCTCTATCAAAATGCTCGATCACAATATCAAAATCATAACATGAATGTCATGGACATTAGTCTATTTCCACCTCAGTTGTAATTCCTTAATTTCGCAGTAAGGCATAAACTTTAAGAAAGGCCGACGAAAAGAAAACAATAAATCTCTCTCATCTCCTTTTCTAGTTCAAATCCGAACTCTTCTCGGCCATCTGGAGTTCATTCCTGACGAGCTTCGTGAGAGCTGCATCGATGACGTGTGCACATGGCTTTATGACGTCACACCGAAGAACTCTGACGGAGAGCTGGTGGCGCCCTTGGGAATGGAAGAAAGTATCGTTGTCGTCGCGACGAAAGTCAATGCATGAACTTTCTAATGTTTGCTGGCTCTACTCCCAGATGCATTTGTGTCCGTGCCAATAAGAATGTCGTGGTGTATCAGCGAAAATGCCACTTCGTTTGCGCATGCATAGCACATTCCATCGTTTCAACGCGTAGAGAATCCACTGAAATGCTAGCAATAAACATAACTCTTTCCGATTATATTGCTGCATTGGATCATTACTGCTGTGCGAGACTCTGGTTTACTAGGAGTAACAAAACGTTTAGTATGTTATGTCATTACCTGTAGATTGCATTATAAGTATCAAATCTCGTAAGCTGAAATATCTCAACAGAGTGATAATATGTGTTTTTCCAGTTATCAAAACTGTTTAGCCACAATAGGACATACGTATACTTATGTGTGCGCGCGCGCGCGTGTGTGTGTGTGTGTGTTATGTGTGTGTGTGCTCTGCTGGAAAGAACACAGTGTCCTATAGTATGTTTACAATGTGTTCACATAGTCGACAATGTGAAAACGCTCGAATTTGACAGTGTGAAGAGAATTAACACAGTGTTTACAATGTGTTTACACTGTGTTTCACATTGTGATTCACACTGTGTTTACACTGTGTTTCACATTGTGATTCACACTGTGAGACACTGTGTTCTTTCCAGCAGGGGTAGAGTAGTGTATCACATACATGTATTGAATGTGTAACATTCACAATTTGTCGCACAAAATAAAAGTGAAACATATTTTTAGAATCTCGTAGAGCTTTAAAATCATAATGTGTTCTCCTGCATTATGGGAAGTAGAAGGATTCATGGGTGAAGCAGACCGACCAACCAATCCAGTGTGAGGTGTCTTTGCTCGTAATGGTTAGACTATATACTGCTCGGATGTTAGTTTATGTCCATGTAACTTATGTAGCAGGCTCAAAGTATGTGCTTTAGAAATGACATGCACATCGTACAATGACGGCCGACCCTCGGGAGCCAACTATGTCAAGTGAATAACATTGTTCTTTCTGTCCCTATATTCAACTTCTTTTTGACCTTTGAGATTCTCTTTAGCTCGGCTTAGTTTTCCTTAATGAAAAACTCTGCAAACTTGAATGATGATCAATGAACTGAAAATAATACAATTACAAAACAGCAGCGGTAACACGACATTTGCTCCTGCGACAATTGCTCAGGTTTTATTTTCTCCAAGGACTTAGGGTTCGGGTTAGGGTTGTGATAGGGTTTTAGGTTTAGTTTGATGTGAGGATTATGATTAGGGTTAGTTTGGCTTAGCGTGCAGAATTTCCATGGGAGCAAAGGTGTCACAGGAGCAAATGTCATGGAACCAAAAACCCTGTTGTAGGATCTATGATGGAACCAACAGCATCAGGAGGATGTCTGTGTAAATGTTTCCGCGGCAGGTACGGACGCGCGCTCCTCCCGACGGACGCGCACCTCAAAGACCACTTACCGTCGGACCGCATGAAGAACGACAAGACATTGGTTGTTTCTTTGCCAGGCTTGACACCCTGACAGTAAAACACTCCATAGGCCATCGCCTTTGTGGGTCGAGTGAATCTAGACACGCGAGCCAGTCTTGGGTAATCCCTCAATTTAACATCGGGTGGTGGTCCAGTCTCGTTCGATCGAGTGGCGATATATCGACCGAAGTTGATATCGGCGTCCGCGTCTACTTGACTTCTGTAGCATCGATACTCGGATCGTCGCTCGATATCAGGAGAGTGGTAGTTGACCGATAGTGACACAAGGTGAACGACCTCACCTAGTAATATGGAAAGAAGGGAAATATCAAATTGTAGGGAATTCACACGAATATCTTGTCATCTTTAGGCAGTGAATGCGTCTATACGATAAAATACTGTCACAGAAACACGACTAATTAACACGACTGCGTTGATGACTCGCCAATGGCATTGCAGCAATTGCCTACAGGGAGAATCTTCAAGACTCCTGACTGAGAAAACAAAACAATGTCTGTTTGCCATAGAAACAGAGTAGGCAAAGTTATGTGATGCACTGTAAGCTCTAAACTCTTTATTCACTATAGGCCCTCAGATTATTTGTTGAATAATGTCTGTACTTATATTATACACATAATTATATGTATTTCTTTTGGGTACTCTTGTTTATAAATCATTTGATGTGAAAATTGCTTCTTTTGTCATAGTGATTTCAATTAAACAATAAAACAAATCTACCACTTGGGCTGTGTTCCATCCAGTAACAGTATTTTGGTTGGAATATATAGGATATAATATCGTATGATACAGATCGACATTTACCTCAAGAACTTCTCATTCCCCTTTTGTTTTGTATACTTTCAGTAACAATTTTGCACTGAAAACGCAGACAACTTTTGTCATGATATTTTTCGGATAAAAGAGAGATTCGGGAAAGTGATCTCCGGATAACAGAGGTCGGACTATTATTATCAATACTAGTAGTATAAGCAGTAGGAATTATCATTAATGTTATTATCATATTTGTTATGATAATCAACATCAATAGGAGTAGCAGCAGTATAGTAGTAGTAGCAGTAGGAGGAGGAGGAGGAGGAGCTCTTCAGTAGCAGAAATCTGCAGTACATTACACTGTACTCTCATCCCTATGACTATCGCTGTTATGATAAGTCAGAGTACGATAAAGTACAGAGTACACATCATAATTATTGGAATCATTGTTTAAATCTCAAAAGCAACAAAGTGTCCCTCAGCCTTATGACAACTAACCCCCTTCTCCTCCCCCCCCCCAAAAAAAGAGTATCATTATTCTGTTTAATACAGCCACTATGCTATCTACCACATTGAATCTGATCCTTTTACATAGGGTGACGGGGGATGCAGGAAATAGCCAAACAAGTAGATAAAGACTTATATATCTGAGTGAAATTATGCTTGAAAAAAATACCATTAACTTAGCTAAATCCTAACTTTCAGTGCTATAAGAGAAAGCTTGTAACATTGCAAATGAATTCTTTCTACACTTTTTAATACATAATTATGGAGCTATATACGAATGAACAGCCAAGACACATGTCAAAAGAAAGGTCTACGTTTTCACTATACTTGTTATCATCCATTTTTGCCAAGATGGGGGTGGGGTAGGTAGTGTTGCCAAGGCAACTGACCCTGTTTGCACCTATTCGAGCGAGAGCTCCTTTTCCGTCCACCAATCGGATCTAGTCACTCCCACGGCTGTGATCCAATCAAACCAGATGTTTCTGATTACGTATACAACTTTCTTTCACAATCCTGTTGTCCTATTGGGCAAAGGAGCACAGACGTGGAGATCAGGGCACAATAGAACATTTACTGACTTAAGGAACTAATTATCCATTGGGATTATGTCACGGTGGGAGGCGATTTCCATGATATTCATTTGATAAGATCGTGGTGGGTCCGTTTGACAAATAAAAGATCTGCGTTAAGACATAAAGAAAGAAAGGGACATTGTCTCGCTGACGTAGAATTTTTTTTTCTGCGTGAGCTGGAACCATCGTAACTAAGGAGCTACCCGGTTCGCTCTTTCACCATGAACTGAAAACCATGGGGACGGGGATGTCCGGTACAGGCGTCTTATGAACTTTAACCTTCACATCCAAATTTCCGCCTCCCCTTTACTCTAATGTTTCCCCGCTTTCTCTCCTTCGCTGCTTTCAGCTATTCACTTGACCTTTATTTCTCTGTAGTGATACAATCTCTTCTCTTCATTGATTTTATCAAAATTTCACGCTTGTCAGTGTTATACAGGAGAAATTGAGTTAATCAAAGCATTTCTTGTATCGCTTTCAATAGCAAAAGCAAACTTGTCAAACTTTTGTCTGGAGATGGCGCCTTTGCGTCAGGATGCATTTGTTAAAATTTGGCAGAAAAAAAACAAAAACTTATATAGGTCAATCAGTATGCCTCATATAAGAAAGTCTAAAAAACATAAAAGTTTTTGAATTGTTATACTGAGCATAAATCATGGACATGTATTTACTGTGCCGCATAAGAAATGTAAATACTAATACTGCGCTGCTTTGTTTTGTTTTCAATCAAGAATTGCATGATATTTAGTATGACGTATGTTTTTCACATTTTAACCCTCTTATACTAACCTTCCTAAAATTCTACTTTAGTTGTGTATTAACAATTCAAAATGGGACTCAAAGCGTTAAGTTACACTTAGTCATCTTGATAATTATGTAATTTACATTTGTTTAATCGTCAGTTCTAAGTGTCGAATGTTTGGTTTCATCGATGTAATCAGTAACCATGACAAGGGTTCCTACAGGGTGCTGTGACTCCCAGCTCACTTACCAAGGAGCTATAATTGCCGATCAAATTGACGCTGAGATATTAAAGACTAATCAGACAACAACAAGAAGAGGGTGACGAATGACAATAGTAGAACAGTTCGAATGTGAGATAAAGAGATTACAAGGTTCAATGTGGTGAATAAGATCCTCTCAGAGCTAAACCTCTGACTCTTGTCATGAGATGATTACTACATGTAAATATTGGTAGGCATTGTTCATTCCATCTTTTTCCCTTTGCTAATAAAAGAGTAATACATAAAGTACGTTTCTTATCCAATGGTTGGTTATTTACGTCCTAATGGTTCGGGAAATTAAACCAAAGTAACTCTTCCGATTCATATCAAACGCCTGCAGCGATCAAGCAGCTTTCAACATGTGATCTAACTTAACCCTTCATGTACCAGAGACTTTGGACAGTGTGTACAATACTATGGGGTTTTCTGTGTCAATCAGCACTCAGAGCACATAGAGGATAACTGGGATGTCCACTCAGTTCAGTTGACTTCGACAATAACATATAATGTGAAACAGACAAAGCCGTGAAAGTTTCATTTAAAACAATTACGAAAGAAAGAATGAGAAAGTTAAAGAACTTGAAGCGTTAACATCAAATACATGTAGTGATATGGGCTCATAGCACAAACGTAAATTATCCAAAGCAATGATGTCATGTCATGTCGGGAGCTACTGCAATTCAAATGACAATTTGAAAAAAAAAGAAGAAGATCGATTTGAGTTTGTACTTTCTTGTTACGGATGATAAACGTTTACTCTCTTGTTTTGCCACGCAGGGCAGAACTACGCTTTGTATTCATGTTTTACTGGACTGGCCTGCGAGAATTTATATACTTACTTGATCTGAACTACTTTAATAAATCGATGAATAAAACCAGGTACATAAAACAACACGTTAATTTTCAGTTGTGTTTTGCCTCCAACTATATATATTGTCAGGGTCCTAAAGGTGAAAAACCTCGTTAAAGACCAAATAGGATAATGAATTGCACTCACTTTTGTGTGAAACCCTTATTATCTACGCGGTCACCAACAATAACAACAACAACAAAACGAAGTGAAAGATGATTAAAATTTGGAAGTTATTACGTGTTAATCTAAGAGTCTCACCTGTGATATCGATGGTTAGTCCGGCAATGATCCCGACGACGATGACGCACCTCGGAAAGGTCGCCATGATGATCTTAAACTTGAGTTTAGATTCCGAGTATCTCCAGGTATCGGCGACAAACGTTAAATATACCCAATTCTCTCTCTCACTTCAGTGACGTAAATTTATCTCGCATTGAGTGACTTGCCTTAGTTCTCCTTCCGAAATTCAGTAAGTATTTGTATATGTTTTGCACAAAATTGCAAGCAGCTTACACGTTTTAAGGATCGCAGTCTATCCCATTCGAGTGTATTTCTCATTACTGCACTTCTTTTGATGTGTTGATGAAAATAACAGCAAGTATCGCAGAAGTACCGAAATCTATCACTAAAAGTTTACCAAGAAACGCTGCGCATCACTAATCCAAATGTCTCGAGTACATGAGCCGTTTCAATCAAAGATCGAAAGAGGGTTATGTTGCTAATGAGAAAACCGTCCTATGGAACATGAAGTCCTCCTCATCACTGCTCAGTGGAGTACAGGGGTAAGTGTGACGCGCCAAATCGTGGACACTGAGCGAACACATCCAGACAGTCATACACCACGATAAAACACATATGGGCGTTCGCTTAATGGCTCGCTGTTTCTCTTACGATATAATCTCATTCGATGAACCTTTTACTTTGAGTTTCTCTCATCTGCTTCCGCCGAGATGATTTTTTAAGGTCTTCAATGAAGCGAGAATACAAAATGATGATAATTTGATGATCATTACCACACCGTCTGCTTTGTTTTCTAAAGGTGATGAGAGGAAAACAAGGTCGACCCGTCCAATGACTCACCAGACGATTCGAATCACTTCACCCGACCACAGATTTTACTCTCTCGTTCGCTCAAATTTTAAAATCTACACTTCTCTTATAATGACCAGACATGAATACTGGCAGCAGCACATGCCAAATGTCACTGCGCGGTAGACTTGTCGTGATTGGTGGAAGCCTTCATTGTTCTCGTTAATAATTGGTTAATGCAGATTCCCACCTAACTTGAAAAGTCGCTACTGGAACAGCCGGACACTTTATCATAAAAAGAGGTAGACTGCTGGTCTACATTATTCTGATTAGCGGACTGCCTAGCACTGCTAGATACATTTTGTGCAGAATTATAGTGATCTGACATCTGCCTAATGTCTTAATTAAACACTAACGAACGGACAATAACAGTTCTGAAAGATGATGAAAACATCAGCTCATGTACATGTCATGGAAGTAAACTCTCTCAATTGATATCCAAGTTTAAATACGTTTTATTAACTTTCATTATAAGCCTCTAGAAAGAGAGAGGGACAGAGACATTCATGACCTACATCAGATATCTGAAAGAAAATCTTTAAAGATATGCTCGAATTCTGCCTTTTATGGAAAAGTTCTTCTTTCGCGTTTGTTTTAATCCCCTGTGGCGTTTTGTTTTTCGTAACCATGGTGACAGGTTTGATGACCTTCACCCTGGTAACGCCCTAGAGGATGTCTTCTTGTAATCGAGGCACCCACTTTAATACCCACCATCCTTCCTTGACTAGTCGTTGACAAAGATAATTGGTTGACAAAATGTTGAAAAGTCTGACATGGGGTCAAATCACTGTAACAAGCTTTATGCCTTTATAACGAGCAGAATTGGATAAACAACAAGAACAAACTCAACGAGCGAACGAAGAAGGACGAACAGATGAATAAGAGGAGGAGGAGAAAGGAGTGAAAGGATGAAAGTAACTATGAAGAAGACGCAGATAAGACAAAATATAGAATATGTTGAAGAAGAAGAAAATAGAAAAAAAAACGTAGGAGGAAAAAGAAGAAAATGAAGATGAATGAGGAATAAACGTGAAAGAAGAACGAAAAGTTGTTGAAATAATGATTGTGGTGGTGATGACAATGATAATGATATACACACAATGCAGAATGACAACTGACAACCCAGACCAAGTTCTGTTGCCAAGCGCTAACATTAAAGTGTAGACTTGAAAGAGAAGAATGTTACAGACAAAATGTCAAAGGCAAGGCATTAGAGAACATCCTGGAGTCAAATTAAAGGTGACAGGTTGGTTTTGTTTTGAGGCTAAATATCTTGCCCTTTGCGACTGCTCAATATCGTAGACATACGAAGAACATCACCTACTATTAAAGGGAAGAAACTTGTAAGGTTTTTGATAGCCATGAGGTGAAGCAAGTAATGCACTGACGATGAAGATATTCTCTTCATGAATCAATTTTCATAATTAATGTTTTGTAAATATTAAAGTGCACATCAACAAAATGCGAGTCGATACATGATGAAATTTGTTTGTTTAAGCTCCATTCGTATATCCAAAAAAATATAAGAACTGAATGAGTTACTTTATTACCTCTGATATCCGTGAGGGGTATACAGAATCTGTGCTGGGGCATAAAGATAGTAAGATAGAGGTACGTAAATACAATCTTACAGCGCAGAAAAAAGGAAGAAATAGGGTTGTTGGTTTTCCTGGGAATCAGAAGGATGGAGAAGGAATCGAAACTGCATGGAAGTGCCTTGATTGTGTGCTGTGGTGTGTCACAATTATTCATAATCCTGAGACAGAAATAGTGCGGGAACTCTTGGTTTGATTCGCTCAGCACTTTCATTTCATTTCATTTCAATTTATTTTCATATTTCTCACATATATCACAATAAAGTATATAAATACGAAAATTATACAAAACATAATTCAGATGAGACTTCATCAGAATGTACAGAAGTTTGATTTGGTATAAACACGAGGTCTGTATGCATGCGAATTACACTGTGGTCATAATGCGAAAAAAAATATGATGGGGCCTGCGTAAAAGCATTAGCTTGTACAGCCGCAGGTCCCGTGAGTACAGCCGCAGGTCCCGTGTATACAGCCGCAGGTCCCGTGAAGACTTCCCTCATTATTTACCCTCCTTCAATTATTGCTTTATTCATGAGTCTTGTTTTTACAGGGTGGCTCCATCAGTGAGTTGAACACTGTTATTCATGGAGGCCCTGCATAATATGGACAATACACACATGTATTCATAAACATCAAAACATCATAATATCAACTAAAACAAATATAGAACATGTAACACGCTGTCCGATCTAAGGCAAATCAGTTGGTCTTGTAAATTTGCTCTCTTTTAGAATGACTATAAAAGCGATCATTTTCGGCTAACCCCAAAATTAATTTTTCCTTGTCTTATTGACTTTATCTCCTCTCTTCTCCCCCTCCGTCCCTCCATCTCTCTCTCTCTCTCTCTCTCTCTGCGATTTGCATATGCTGGGTCTTGTTTCGATGCTATTATTTCTCGTACTGGACACGAGGAAACTGCTGACGAAAAATCAGTAAGGATAAGAATCGTTGATACACTATGCCTGCTGTCCATAGTTACCTTCCCGCCATTATTCCAAATATAGTATCCCCATCGGAAGCCACCGATCGCTGTAAGATAGTCACAAACTCAAGTTTTGAAACGATTGTAATCATTGTCTTTGACATCTCCCCTGCTCGATTATACAGGGTGTGTTAGTAGATGACGGAAGCTATTCAACAGATTTTGTCTTTAAGGCGAGATGGGGAGGGGAGGGGGTGAGGGTTTGAACTACCCCGGGATCGTGGGGGAAATCCCTCGTATCCACTTGATTCTGGGTGACTGCTTTGACCTTTCTTGATGTTGCTTGCAGTAATGTTGTTCGTTCGCATACAAGGTCAGACCGTTTGCTCTTGAAACACTGAAAGACGCTTTCATCGGACCTGAGAAGGAGGAGCATTAAAGCATATTTTCCCTCTTTCGAAACGTAGTTTGATGTCCCCATTATCTCAAACAAAGTTTCAGACACAGTTGTGGCCAAACGACACTTATCATCCAGTTTTGCAGTGTGACTGCGACCGACATTGTTCTTAGAGAACGAGTCAGATTGAAAACGATATGACTGTAATTAATTTCCACCCCTCGCAACCCCCATTCAACTGTCCTTGCTTTTAAACTATGTGTACTTTATTTAACTTGAACTTGACTTTTAGTGGACTCATAAACGACGGTAATTGTTTATACTCAATGATCATTATCTTGGATTACTATGAAGTGTCAAATCAAGACACTCCGCAAATTCGAGGCGATATTTTAGATCCATCATACTGTTTTGTTGTCGAAATATAAATATTGTCAGTGTAAAGGCAACAGGGTAGGTTGATATTTTACATGCATGTAAAATTGACTACCTATAATCAATCACTGTTTATTTATGGTAAATCATTCTGTCAGTTGTCAGTTTAATGAATGCTAAGCACCTTTGACGTGTGACCATGTTGCATCATGAAGTATTGCCTCATTAACTCTGCGATTTCTGATAAACTGTTTTGACAGGATCGAGCTATCCATATCCGTTCCCCTCACATAACCCAGACCCTGTATATATATCGACGGTCTATCTCTGCGAGTAAACATTATCAGACTGTTTGAACACTTAAAATACTGCTATATCAGTAACCTTTGTTGTGTGTTTATTTTCAGGGTACACGGATCCGTGGACCTAGTAATATGATGGATCTAAATGGATTTAGACGTGCTGTATACTTTTCAACTTAAATTAATCAATACTGTGTCCTTAGAAGTGATGATAGTATAGGGGGGGGGGGGGTTAGTTACAGGCAACCCGTAACGTGGTTTAAAAGTTGTCCTGGATGACGTCGAGAGAGGGCGGCATGAACTATTATCTTTGGATTGTGTCTAATAAGTTTATGGATCTCGGAATGACTGCAATGGGTGTTTCAACAGATGGCATGATGTCTGAACTCTTCATCTCATCTTGAACAAGGAGGATAAATTCCATCCTACTGCAAACAAATTGTGTTACATTGCAAGAATCATTTCCATTACGCATGGCATAAAGGTGCAACAAAATGGCAAGAAAATCAACTTTATTCAGGTTTTTTTAAATGTAGAAATATTGACTTATACGAGCAACAATACTATCAACAGAAAGTCACATCAGTAGACATTGCATGATACAAAATGAGTTCATTATACACTTTACTTTGACGATACATTTTCAGCACCCCTAACTTTCACTCCGTGTGGTAAAACTCGGGTAAAACGTTGTTTTCTGTGTATACTCTGTTTCTGTTTTCTGGTACACATGCCTCGATTACAACGCTGCACTGCAGGAAAGGTTTCCGCTTTTCTTTACAAGGAAAGAATGCATTCGTTTCAAACAGCACAGATTCTATTCATGCTCTTGAAAATGCAAGTGAGTACTGAAAAGGACTTAATTACAAATCTAAACACGTATTGATCTATCGCAACAGGGCATCCATTCTGCCGTAACAGTATGGGAGCAGAGGAGAAGATGGAGTAGAATAATAGGAAACCTAGTGACAAGGCTGGGAGCTCGTTTGCATAACAACGGACACTCGAGCAGCGGGTGAGCTCCGGTGCAAAGGTGGCTCATCCTTGCGACGAACAGTGTGCGACTCCTTACAAGTTCGCTGAAGCGACAAGTGTATGGGGGAAATACTGATTCTCTCCCCTTTGTATTTCGACGTTGTTGTTTATCCGTGAACGTCCGCGTTTACTGCTGGTGTCGAAGGGACTGTTTTAAAACATATCTGACTCTTCTCAGGATTACGCTGCATAACTTGGAATACGCCAGATATATTTCGAGCCTGGACTAAATACATGTGTTGTTCAATCAAAGAGACGAGGAGGAGTTATGTATACTGAACAGGTTGAAGATACTCAGCGGCGATGAGTTGAGCTAATAAAGTCACACCAGTAGCCTTGGCGAACCAGGTAAGCCGTTTACCGTAGCGCACCACGAGCGCCACTCTGGTGGCCTTTTGAGCGAGCTTGGTATATCATTGTACTGGTGAAATCGCAAAAGAGCTCATTTTGTACCACATAAAATTGGGTACTAATCCTAACCCATACCCTAATAACCCTACAGGACTTCGGAATCCGCGTAACCCAGGACTCCAGAATCTAGGATAGACCATGACAACTATTTATCCCCAATAAGCAATATACACGGCTAAAAAAACAAATGATTTCCCGTCATGTGAAATCTAAGTATGTATACATCATACTTTTCCGAATGGGGGAGGGGAGTACAAAAGTAATCTAGTTCTAGATTTGTATTCTTGAGATCTACTGTACATTCAGTCAATTACTTGTACCAGGGCCCTGTATCAATTATGAAGAGTTCTATTTGATTATATAATTGATTTCTATCATAAGTCTATGGCAGCCTGTGTGTTAAGAAAATTTAGAATCGATTTGATCTTCTGACAAAACGGGGGCCCAGTTTTGTGCTATATCCGATAAAGTATTATCCTAGATGCCTCCAGTCCCATGCAGTCGAGGGATGATTCTTAACTCTGTCCATGGATGTATAGTAGAGTCACTCCCAGAATCCCTGTTCTGTCATCATCACAGCACACAAACGGCTTGTTACAAATTCGACTTAGTCCACTATTCATTTATTCATTCATTCAATCAACATGGTTTATTGTGCAAGTATGAAAAATATAAAATAACAATCCAGCAGCTCGAAGGCTGATACGGTTGCTTTACATTAGAATCATAAAAAAAGATTAATGATTCTAATCACAGCATGACGTAACAATGCTTTAATTGTGCCAATTAGATGACAGGCAAACAAATTAAAGGATACTGCTTCCGCTTCGAACACTAGATGACCATAATGATATAGTGTTAGGTTTAAGTTCTTCTTCTTCTTCTTCTTTTGGGGTAAAGAACATGTACAAGCCTCCATGGGGTGTTTCAGCGTACTGGCTTAACGCTGCTCCTAAAACTGTCCTCAGATAAGATTTGAGTCCGTCTTCCTGATAGACTGTCTGTCTTAACAAGGAACTTCACTAATATTTCAAGTTGTCCGAAATGAAACAAACAAGATGGCAAAATGGTGGCGAGGGTTCCATGTAAATCGACCTAAAAATATTGAAGTTATGAAAGTTTGAAATTCTACATGTTTTTCCTCCGAATAGATGGCACTTAGCACAGTATTGTTAATAGCCCGTACATTCACTATTTACAGTGATGACGTCATAACAGGATACGAATCTCCCATTCACTTTGACTCAATGAAGTCTTACCCACACCTGTCTTTTTGTTTAATCAAGTAGAAATAGTGCATGTCCTTCATGCACATTGTTAGAATTGTAACAATTTAATAATAATTTTGCAATGAAGGGATATGATTTCTGACTTTATGCAACAGAATGATCGTGCATGTAAACGTCTTCTTAGCATCACTGTATTATTATCAATTGCCTACATCTTACACGAGTTCTTAATAACAACTTAAATCCCGTTTGGGTCTACTGTGTGCATTGTTGAAACTTTAAACGTTTATCATTCCTAGACAATTCTTTCTTTATGTTTCTAGCCCTTACATTCTGCGTCGGTGTCTCCTTGCAAAATACGGTAAAAACCAAATTGCCAAGTTTATAACTATGTGATCAAAGTCTGCGTTATACAATGTATACAGTCATAGAAATGACCGTCAGATGTGAATAGCCAAAGCAAGATTAGGAAGTTTATCGACATGAAAAGTATGTCATAAAACATTTCCATACTATGTATTTTGTTCCGAACACAACTGCTCCATTTAATTAAAAAAAAGTTTTCAGAATACACACACATCATCATCATCATCATCATTTGTGTGTGTTGATTGATAGATAGCGATTGTAAAGCAAAATTGGTGTAAAAGTCTACCATATACTATGTAGAACAAATATATACTATATGGGTACATTGTGTATATGTAATCTATGTAATTCACGCCATTTTCCATTTCATTATGCAAGATTATTACTTAAAGGACAAGTTCACCTTCATAAACATAAGGATTGAGAAAATGCAACAATATTAGTAGAACACATCAGTGAAAGTTTGAGGAAAATTGGACAATCGATGCAAAAGTTATGAATTTTTTTAATTTTTGTGTTAGAACAGCTGGATGAGGAGACTACTACAGCTTGTGAGTCATATGCGTACAACAGTATGAAGAAAATGTAAAAGAAAATTCAACATATTTTCACTTTTTTCGCATAATAAAAGAGCACTTGACTTGCCTCTTTCTAAAGGCAGGGGGAATAATATTACCCATAACATTTGTCGGTAACGAGTCAGGGGAATGTGTACTTTTTTCAAAAGATGGAATTTTGTGAAATTCTCTTTATATTTTCCTTATATTGTTGTACGCATGTGACATCTAAGTTATTCATACACTGCAGTAGTCTTCTCATCCAGCGGGTACTGCACAAAAACTTCAAAAATTCATAACTTTTGAACGGATTGTCTGATTTTCCTCAAACTTTCAATGATGTGTTCTACTAATATTGCTACATTCTCTCAATCCTTATGTTTATGAAGGTGAACTTGTCCTTTAAACATCTATGCAACTGATGCATTAATCCTTTCATTGGTTCTACAGGGAAACACTTATCTTGGCGACTTCCACTCACGTGATATGAGTATTTTCGATCCGCGCCAAATTCTCCAAGTTTGATTGTCGTCATGACAACGATTACCGGGACTTTTGAAGAGATGAAGACGAGCAACTGACGGCGTTGAATGATTTCTGTAAGCTTCTAGTCGACAGCCTTGATGTTCCACATTAACACTTAACGCAGCGTGTAAAACTAAACCTCTTTCTAGCTTTGTTTCTCAGATAGTAATAGTTGAGTGAGACTTCTCGGAGTGCACGTACATTCTATATCATTTGAGGGATTATCATTGGCTGAAGAGAAATGAGAAAAAGACAAGAGATGAGGATGATGAGGACAACGATTCCGTGGATGATGAGGTGATGCCATCCGGTATTTCCCCCGATGTTGCCGCCCAAGACCTCGCAGAATGGAACCAAGAGCGGACTACGTACACCTTCTTCACGAGTTGGGAGAAACCTAAGGTGAGAGGGGTACCCTATCATGCTGTACTATGATGCTCTAGTGTCATAGATTGACAAAATATGGTAATATTTCTCAAATTGCAGCAACAAGATACTACGACGAACTTGTATGCTCACAGCCAGCACACTTTCATTAATCAGTTTGCATAACTGTAAACGTACCTACAGATGAGAAGCACCGAAAAGTCACGTCGTGCATAATAACAGTCACAAAGTTAATGTCCCAAACTCTTTAATGATAAAACTAACGCTGTCTCTGATTGGGGTGCTTTTTGCAGCCCAAATTGTAGCCATTATTACCTTCGTTATAACGTACAACCAGCGGAAATGTGTCATAGCTTTACTGAAAAGAGAACTAGAGTCAACAAAAACTGAATTACATTCGTACCAGTATTCATACGAGACTTCAGGATTACAAATTTGATACCAGATTCTGGGCAACCGTTAATCAAGTATTTTACGATAAAATGGAACTACCTGTATGAATGAATACAGACCTTTTTCTAATAGACAATCTGTTTCAAGTGGTATACACTTACATATACAATGGAAAAGAAAGTGGAGACTCTTTTCAAATACTAGGACCGTTTGAGGACAGGGAGAAATACAATCAGCAAATATATTTCACTCCATCTCCTTGAAGCAAAGATTAAAATGTCACTTTCATTTAGGAGGCTTCAGAAACAAATTCCAATAGAGGAATCAACCGCTCTCTAACCTTGGAATGATCATTGCATTTACATTTATGTTAACACGGCTAAGCGAATAGACTCGCCCCTACCATGCCTACCATGCCTACCAGCTCCGCACACGTCCAGCCACCGTGTGCCTCCTTATACTCCTTCGGGAAACAACATCCATCTCTGTACGGCGATTCTATTCAATAGCTCCCAATCGACCTGTCTCCTATGTGTTGGCTTACGTAACGCCTTTTGTCCGTCGGACAAAGGCAGAACATGGAGGATGTACAATTTGGGACAATACAGATGAGGGCAAAGGGCTTCGTTTACATCCACTGCGACGTTTGTGGGGCGTTTGTGCCTTCACGGTTACGGACTTGGTTGAGGTTAGCCTACCGTCAGATTTCGACGCCAACAACTAGAACAAAAATCAATTTTTCCCAAAACGGACCTTGAATAAGAACCACATCCCAAGGATGGCGGGTCGTCATTTCTCTATCGCTAAAAACGAAACGACAGGCAAAATAAATTTGTAGAATGATAACAGAGAAACGCTATGAACAATTATTTTTTGATCATGTCCGTGATGTTTGCATGTCTTGTGGGATTTGGGTTCCTTATCAGTGGACCCCAGGGTAAGACCTGGAATATACTAGTATTGTACTAAAACACCTACCTGTTTAGTACATTTAGTTTGATGTCACACATTTCTAGTCTGCGTATGAACTATTGATTTCATTCTCATAAATCATTATTGAATAGATACATATTTCATCTTTATTTCAATGGAATTATCATTCACGGAGTATAACGCATCCACAAACGACCGCACATACATAACACTATAGACGCTTGCATCCCTTTAATAAATCAATATTTTGAATAATACATTAAAATTATTTTCTTTCATGAGCAAATAATTAATGTCCTAAATAGCCAAGGTTTTAATAGGCCTTTAGCGCAGATAGCTTGAGACATGATGTTCCTTGTGAATCCTCGTGGTAAAAGTGATGTCTTCACAGAACTGTGGATCTTTTTTGACAGCCCGTAAAAAGATGACGATCAGACTAACCTGACAAAATCTGACCAAGCGATACATGCAAAAGAAAAAAAAGAAGAATAATTGAAATTCTCAGAGAATCATGGTGGACCTTAACAAACCTGTCTAAATCAACCTCTCGGACTCAGTACTGACAGTATGTTGGTGATAAACAAGTCAGTTGCTCTTGAGCTTGGAATAGGGATTTGCAATAGTCATTATACACTACTTCCTATCGCCTACTAACACCATGAAACATATCAGAAGGACTCGTTTGCCTCTATCCTGAAGAATCATTTCAATCTGTTGAATATTGCTCTCAGTGTACAAAGTCATCCATCCCTGCCCAACCTTTTCAAATCTTTTCCACTGTCATCGGATCTTGCCTGCCATCTTTCCTGTCCAGTCTCCTACCAATACCTACCCCGCTCTTCCCGGCTTCCCCTCTGTAAAACCCAACCTGCCCTCAATCCCCCACCCTCCGGACCTCCTCCTCCCTCCCCCACCTCTCTCTATATCCTCCTTCTCCTCTTCTTCTTCTTCTTCTTCGTCCTCCTCTTCCCTGTCGGCCCCTCACTCCTCTATCCTCACATCTCCTCCAATCCTTTATTCCCCATGGTGCACTCTCACCTTTCCCTCCCTCTCCCCTCCGGATACATGTAAAAAAAAACACAAACAAACAAAAACAAATAAAATGAAAGAACAGACACACACACACAAAAGACAAAAGATAATGTCAAATCTTACCGTTCAGTTAATTAAAACAAAATCAGAATCACTACTGCTGTTGTGGTAAAAAAATATGTCAGCATGCCACATTATATACACACGTACAGTGTATTGACATGGGTGTGGCTTCCCCAACCTGTCCTTTCCCCCTCTCCCCCCCCCCCCCTTATTTCCCCATCCTGTCCTCCTTCCATCCGAACCTCTCCCCATTCCACCCGAAAAGGAAAGACAAACCAAAATGAAGGATAAATCAAAAACACCAATTTGGATGGATGTACAATAGATACGAAAACTCACTAATTATATCGGTGGAGAAAACCTGTTCGTTTGTTTACTGGGTTTTTGTTATTTACATCATCATGTTGTATAAAGAGTTCACATTCAGTGTTACGTATTCATCTTTATTTCTTTTTTAATATCCATACACATCTAGATTGAAGACGTGACCAATGAGAGGTAGTAGGTCAACAACAGTACACTGATTGTAACGCGTTGACATTGCCGCTGTCCCACACAAATCAATACCGCTCGATGAACGTTGGTCCCATAGACAACAGACAGACGGAAAACAACTCGCTCTACAATCTTGAAAATCGATAGGAATGTGGGATATCTCAGTCAAATTACATGATTCACAGAACATTGGAATGAATAACAGCAACAAAATGTAAATAATGGGAAACACTGGCGCGCATTCTTTTCTCATGAGAACTATTGGTCCTGCTGTAGGGGTAAAGATGGGGTAGAATTATGAGTTGCACATAGGGCGCGATGCTATCCACAAGTATATGAATAATCTACGCTCCTCCTATAAACTTACACAGTAGTATCACGGTAAGTCTGAAGAGTGCATGCATGCCCTTGGCAGCCATGCACATTGCCACATACCTACCTGGCTTCTTTAATATGATTGTATGCTCCTAAAACTAGTGGAGAGTATGATATGACATATATATTTTTTGATACATCTAAATGTTTGAGTCCTTGTAGTTTTAGAGAAAGACGCTGTATAGAGATAGACTAATAAACATCTGTGCTGAGAGTTTGGGGTGTGATATACCTCCTTGGTGATGGAGACGTGAGAAGAATTCAAAGTGTAGGTCACTCTTCATACATCTAAATAAGTTGGTTATCCGAAACCAGAATAGGAAATTGTTGTATATCTTAGAGTTTTCAACGGTTGTAATGAAAAGATAAGTAAGAAGTCAGGATTTCAAATTCAGAAGATATATAGTTTAGAACATACAATGTACGTTTATAAAGCTCCACCAACACAAAATTCACTATTGAATTGCTGACACTACATAGTGTTGTTGTTTGAGAGATGAAATAAATTGTATACGTATACATAATGCCCCCGGGTTTGTTTTTTTTTTTTCATGACTAGATATTGCTGGACCGCGTTCTAATTCTATGAAAATGGTCACAGTTTATTAAGATATTTTGATTATTCCTCTCAAAATCCACTGCCCTCCCCAGATACTTGACGGATAAAGATAATTCCATGGTTACGGTGTGTTTAAGTTATGGTATATTAAATACTTTACTAGTTATTACCTCAAGTAACAATCAGATTGTATCATGATCAAAATTAGAGTACGCACATAGATGAAAGCAATATTTCATTCAAGTCCCTGTAGAACATCTTACCTTTGAAATATCATGCTAACACAATGTAAAGGCTACGACCTCTTGTCAAAGAGTATGTGTATATCGCAAACACGCCAAACGCCACAGTAAACACAGGTAAGTATTGCACGGCGGCTGAGCAAACACGACCAAAGGGAGTCCCATGTTACCCGTTGCTTAGTGAAGTCATGTAGGAGGTGTAGATAGTAATCGAATATTATTACCTCCTTAAAGATGATGGCGCCATTTATTCTGTGTTTGTTGGGTAATATTTTTAGGACTGTCATAAAGAATAACAGGAAATAATTATGGATCGTGATTGGTGTCTCCCCAAGGCAAGGGGGTGCTAGCAGGCATTTCTTTGGTATAGGCCAGCAATTATGTCAGTATGTAGGCCAGCAAGTTCACACATGTAGCACTTCAATAACGATTTAGACAGGCGTGATAAGAGTAGATGGGATAATGTTCAGTTTAGATTGGTGTTCACTCAATGACTATGGATCAGTATTCTTATCATAATCAATGCTAGATTACAACATGGTTGTCTCCCCCTCCCCACTGTCATGTGTCCCTGCAGTAAGCCGCGATGTGAGGCGTGGATCCCATTGAATGGTTGGGAGCAGGGTGACGAGGCCGACCAAGATGTCTTCTACCTGGGTACGTTCTTCATTGGAAGTCTGCCAGGATCATCCTGTTGATGTCGTCCTATTCACTTTGATTTTTTGGTCACTCTCATGTTCATAGAAAAAAAAAGATAAAAAAACAAAAAGATTATATCTATCATGTGGTAATAAAGCAAACATGATGAAATCGACATCAAAGGGAACTTGTATCGCTGCACAATCTAAAGGTAATTTATACGATGATACGGGGAGTGAAAACTTGACGAGGGTGAGAATTCAATGATAGATAGGGGAAGAAAACTCAGGAATATGATTACTTTAATCATATACACAGATAACAGAGTTAATAAGTGTTATGGGATTATATTCCACTGCTTCAGTTTTCTTTTAGAAAGTGGTATTTATCAATCATTGACATTATCCTTTTCATTGTTTATGCTTCAGCAAATTAATTTCTAATCACAAAATTCATGAGACTACAGAAATCATGATAACTACCCCTTGTCCCATTTTACTTTCAGCTATCGACACATGGGCGCGCAGGAATGCAAAGATTAAGCCAAGTAAGTTCCGTTGTTGTTAACGTATAGTTCATTTGTCTTGAAAACAGTCAATGCAACGAGGAATCAATGTATATCTATATATATATATATATATATATATATATATATATATATATATATATATATATATATATATTCAAGACATACATAGAGGCAAATCTAATGTTCACTCAAGATGTGTTTGTACGGCATGATAGGCATACATTCTGACGACTATAGTTTATTCGTATAACAATAGTTTTCCACACTATCAAATTCGACATGTTCGAGGTCTGATTTTACCCCCTTGCCCTATACGTAACGATTATTCTATCACATTTAAAATGTTCTGTATTTATGTGAGAGATGTGAAAATTCAGTTAATGGATGAGAGTTCCCCAGCCGACTAGTCGAACCATGGAAAACAGACAGAACTCAATGTTTGTTCGTGGCACAGTCACAACAATAAGCGAAGTTTCCCATAAGAACCTCTCCAACAAACTCACAAGACATGAAAAGAACAAATGAGGTTATAAGGTTCTTCATAGCTCTCTGTGTAATGTTATATTGATGAAACATGGCAAATTGGTAGAATTACAGACTTCTCACTTAGACCTGAGGCAAAGTAAGACCAAAAAAAAAAAAAAAAATAGATACAGAACAAATAGAATTAAACTTTAAAGAAGCATCTTACACTATGAGAGTTGTATGTTTTTGTCATCTTTGCACTGGTGCTGTTGTTTTTTTAATGATTAATATGTTGCTGTGTATTTGTAGACGCTCCAAAGGGTGTCCCGTCCTCCAAAATCTGGGAGCCATTTCTGTGCACCACCGTCCACCAATGTTCCAATATTCCCGACTACGAGGCCTTCGTCAACGTTAGTCTCTGCCTCCACAAGGATATCGAGGTCGTAGAAGTCGAGCAAGAAGTGAAAGAAGAGAAAGTAGCGAAGCCGCCAAGTGACGAAACGAAGTCACCAGCAGCGGAGAAGAAGGAAGGCAAGGATGTGGGGACAGAGGGGAAAGGTGAAGGGAACACAGACAGTAAAGACGCTGTTACAGCAACGAACGAAGGAGTCCCCCAGAAAGGAAGTGAGGGTACAAATGTCGGTGATGATGCTGTAGAAACTGCGACTAATCTGGAGACAGAGAATAAGACAGTGACTGTGGAAGAGTTGAGTCAGCAATTAGCGAGTCTTCGAAACGGAGACGCAGAAGTCAAAGTCCTCCAGAATGGATATGACGCTGAAGAGATACATAGATATAACAATTCTCACAGTGCACCAGTGTCACGAGCGGAACGGAGGGATTCCCTACGGCAGAGGCGGGCGGGCTCCGCCAAGACCAGGTATGCTGAGGATAAACTCCGGCGAGCCGCCATGAGAAACTCGATCAAGGCCAACGTCACGCAAAAGGTGTCCATACCCGCAAATCCCGTGAAACTCTCCTACGCCCACTCGCAGAATCCTCGAGCAGGTATATTCGCCGGAGACCTGCCGATGAACGAACTGGTGGACTTGCTCGAAGCCGAAGGTGATTCCGAAGACACGCTGACAACACTACCACCGGAGAGCATAAAAAGGAGAACTTCTCAAGAGCGACGAATGTTGATCGAGGAAGCCCTAAGAGACTCTAAGAAAGTCGAATACATTCCAAAGGCCGCTCATGTCAGCATCGGTGACCTGTTGTCCAGTGCACCGAAGCTAGAGAGGCGACTTGTCAACAAAAGTCGCAAGCGGGACTCGGTGTACGCATCGTTGATGAGCGGTGAAGAGGTGACATCCTCGGCGGAATCCTTCGCAGGTTGGCCCTCTCCTAGACACAACGGAGAGGGCGGTTCACCTTCCAGTGATACCAGTCTTCCACCTGTCGTCAGCTCGAACCTGACCCGAGAAATCCACACGTCACCCAGTGCTTCTCAGGTGGAGGGTCGCAGGGGAGAACCCAGGGGGACGGTGAACCTGAAGACGGCCAGGATACCAGTGATCAGCTACAGGAAGCCAGCAAGGCGAGAGAAGGATGACACGGAGGAAGTTTGTGAAGTGAAACCCGCCAAGAAGAACGAGCGAGAAGACACTCGATACGTCAAGGTAGGTTTCCTTCTCCTTATTGATAACATAAATATGATCTCGACAAAGTGCTGACAATATTTCTTTATGATACTCACAGATTAAAATGTGGTTGGTATATAGCGTAACGACGTCATTGCATATTCTATTCTCTTTTGCTAAAAGCAACTTTGGTGATTTTCGCATAAGTTACTGCATTATTTACTTGGTGGGTTGTATTTGAGATGTTTCGCATGACAATGGTATTACGTTTATGCTATCACACATCGGTTCCCAAAGATTAAAAGAGCTCAGCTGATTAAAACATCACAGTGTTAACAGGAAAAAGTACAGTGGACGTGATACATCGCAGTTCATCACAGTTGGTAAATGAAGATGTCTGATAAAATATTTGCATCATTTTGTTGTTAACACACCATGTTTATAGGGAACTGTAAGTTTTACATACAGGAACAATAATTCGTTAACACTGTATCCTGCATTTCGACCCTTGTTACAAGTTTACAATGTGCATCACATTCATTTATTTTCTAGTCCTCTTAGATTGAGGTGTTTATTCTTGTTATTTTTTTTTGCCTTGATATTTGTTTGACTTCCTGCTAGTATAACGACAGCATTATGAGTGCAATAGAAGAAACTACAGTGGAGTTGGATTCGGATATAACACATGTAAGTCTCGGATATTCGGCACTGCACTGTAAATGCACACATTCGCACCTAAAAAGCGCTTTCCATGTTGTAGATGTTTAGCAATATCATTGCGGGCGTGTATCATGTTGTTGTTAGATGCAAAATCGGGATGTTTCATGGTTGTCTTGTGTTTGAGATTGTAAATCTTTTTGAAGTTTTCACTCTTTTTGATGTCTTTTGTTTGAGTCCTGTTAAATGATCATCTGCAGACAGCAAATGGCCTCTTCAGATTTCTAATCATTTCTGTGGAAATCATTTTGAAATTAACCTATATTCCAAGGTTTTAAATAATGTGAAACCAAACAGGTTATGGCATGTTTTATAAAGGATGCAATTCTGATTTATTTAGAAGTACCTGAACGGCATCCCGTGGTTTCGAGATTATTTTCTGTTCATGCACACATTGTTCTTCCACCAAATTTGCATAATGAATTCAAACAGTAATTAGTACAAGTGTACTTAGTACAAGTACAAGTGTTTGTAAAGGTATAGCTTCACTTAAAAGTATATGCTGCAGAGAGCTTTGAACAATTACTTGCTGAACGACTATCAAAATCATCGATGCTATTTGCTCTCTGCCGATGAACTGTTGTAACCTTTGGAACTACAGCAATAAAGAAACTGCGCATTATAATCGTGAAAGAAGGAAAGATGTGTACAATCCACGGGCTGTCTGTGAATGCAATTCATGTTTCAGTATTGATAACGTCCCTTCATGTCTGCTATTCATGTTTTCATCTTCCTTACTTTTCCATTTTTCTTTCGATAGTAAGGTTAGTTTTACAAACATCATTAGAACACACATAAACGCAATGCATGCATTTCATTACAACTAATACGACTCGTGTTCTAGTAGATTGTATTAAACACTGCGAAATAATTGCAGCATTCTTTCTATTCATTACTGTTTCATAGAAAACATTAAATGTTACTACCTAATCTTGAATAATCTCATAATATTTTCATAGAGTTTCAGATTACAGATTTATAATAGTTGTTGATATGAAAATTAAATTGGTGATATCAAATCATGATGATATGACATATCACATTTGCGCAATTATTCTTTGAGAGAATAATAAATCAAATCTATATTTAGTTTACTAGGATTGGTTGTAACAGACTGGAACTTAGCAGCAGCACTACGCTGTTATTACACACCACCTTATGTTATCTCGAAAAAAGATGAATTAATAAAATAAGTATTCTATGTCATCTCATTCTCCGTGGAACATCTCTGGTCAACCCACCTTGATAATTTTCACACGTACATTTTCATGTCAAAATGTTCCATCTGCGAATATTCCGAGCCTCTACTTGAAACCACGCCCAGTAGTAGTCACGTGATGAAATTCTCCATCCAGACCCAGAGCGTCCCCAAGCTGAGAGAACATGACCTTTAAGTATATCATCCGTCTACGAGTATGACCCAGTCGTATTTACGTAGGAAACACACACCACCTGTGTGGGGGGTCAGGGGAGGGATAACCTTCTTACGTGTACCCTTGACAGTATTATTAGACCTTTACGCGCTATACTATCAACCGTAGGAGCAGTTGCGTTCATTCATCCTGGTTGCACCGCTATTTGTCATGGGATTATGTCGTTGTTACCATAGCAACCCATATAATTCCCAGTGGTTCCCATTGTCCTCAATCCAATGCCAAACCCGCACTCCATTTTTCTTCTCTGCCTACCGTACAACTCAATACTACGTTTTCACTTAGAAAGCAACGGGACACAAAATAATGAGAGACCTTTGGTCTGGCTACATCAACGAATGAATGTGTTTGCTCATTATGTTCCAATGAGATGACGGCTACCTTAGAGTCAAATGAATGCGAGTAATGGAACAGGCTCTACCTGTACAGCAGCTGTACACCATCTCCACTACATAATTTTGGACGGTACTATGGGGGAATTTACGTGGGGGGGTGGGGGTGGGGGGTGGGGGGTGGGGGGGGGGGATATCCCCCAGCCGCAAAGTGAAAATGTGATGTGCATAGAAAAACGCCATCCATCATGTGTGTAGACACATACATGTAGTATGTTCCTAGCACTCTGTCTCAGGCTCAGCCCAACGGCAAAACAAACAGAAAATTAAAGACTTGGGTTTTTTTTTTTCTTGTCATGACCCACTGAACCATCGTCACCCCCCTCCCCCCCCCCCCCCAGCAAAAAGCTAGATCCGCCCCCTCAATAGTAGACTGGCAGATTAGATTGTTGTGCATCAGTCACGCGCTCTTTTTATGCACCATATTGCTCTGAACTTTGTTCTAAATTGTCTGTTACATGTCTCGTTTTGTTTTTCTTTATTTGCTTCGGTGGTGCGGCTCCTATCACTTTCACTTTCAGAGGCTTCTTAAAGCGGCACTTGCACGTGACAAGGGCCGCGTGCACTCAGCGGACTATATCCGTCAGGTACTAGTATGGGGGCTATCTCTTGTCTGTTTGTGACTTAATGCTATACAATATAGTAGTAGTAAGGTCTTATTTACCCAGGGTAGCCTCTTCAGTGTTGCCACTGCTCTACCAGAGGGCCCTGCTATTATTATTACCCTAGCGTTGCCAGGTACCCATTTATACACCTGGGTTGAGAGGGACATTGTGGGTAAAAACATCTTGTCCAAGGATGTAAGCACTGGGCGGGATTCGAACTCACGGTCCTCCGTTCGGGAGTCGGGATTCTTATCCACTATGCCACAGCGCCCCCATAATATGAGAAGTCTTATTAGATGAAGAGTTATTGCTGTTATGTAGTCTAGCTTCCAGCCTTCTTGTGGTCAAAATTCTGTCAGGTGGTTCATGTAGACCTGGAACAAAGTTATGATTGTGACATTTCACAGCTGGAAGCTGAGCCCAAAAAATATGTTTTGTTTTGTTTTGTTATTTCATTTTGTTTACCATTAAAATGTCGGTCACGAATACCGTTCCAAACTGTGCTTATGTACTCAGTGAATTGAATTTCACATAAGCCAGCAGTGCAGGTGATATCAATTTGAAAGAAAGGGTAGTGTTTCAATTTGATATTTCTTGTGAAGAAAGATGGTAAATTAACATATTCAGATGGACCCCTTTGAAGAACTTTGACCACTTCGATGACCGCAAGAACAATGGCTATCAAAACACAAAGTATTCAAAGTTTAAAGCAGCAGTATAAAATGTATATATTATAATATTGATAACCCTTTTAAATCTAATAGAGACAAGGAAGACCTAAACGTTTTCGAACAAAAGTTTTTAATTGTATTCACTGTTGTAGTAGGCCCTACTGCACAGCACAAACATAATAATGCTTTCGCAATAAGACGCAAGAACTGCCGTGTATAGAAAACCTAGCTAGTTTGTTTCCCTCCTTATTTTCACATTTAGTTTAATACTCAAATAGAACAGAATTTTGTTTTAGTACTCTTGTCGGACTGTATGCAGCTATAGAATTGACACGAAAGTGTCCTGTTGTCTTGTGCCCGTATACGTAATATCGTGACAGTGTCAAAGTGATTGTTGTGTGTTATATAGGAGTGTATTTATCGTAAGGGTATATTATATCATGATCATATCGCTTATATTGTTTGCACACTGCTTATATGATTATCAACTTAATTCATCTGCTACATAATCATATAGTTGTGAGGAAAATTCGTCAGATATAGCATCTCATTTCATATACAACCTTGTAGCTTACTTTATATGGCACTTATATTAATGGTATCATGTACTACAAAAGATAAAAAGCCACTCGTGCTTTCAGGAATAACCCCCTACTCTCCAAAAGGAGACCTCACAAAATGGCGGCTAACGATTAATGCAGTCGCCATGGAGACGGCTAATCTACAGCCATTATATTGAATGAATAAGGTGTTGCTGAAGGAGCCTCAGGCAATGCCATTAGCTTGCAACATTGCTGACGTCTTTATGAAGTATGATCCTAAAGGAGATGTAGCCAATATCGTATTTTGATTGAAGATAGTTCTTTGATGGTCTTCTACTCCATTGATAGGGTTACCTCTATATAAGTGATGGTTACAGTTCATTTGAAATATATGTATTTTTTCTTTCTAATCAATCCCCGGAGCTGTAACAAATAGAAACTTAACATTGTTTACATCTCCCCCAAACTTGGTAATTAGTGGTTTCAAACTAGCTCAATCCAGATACATATAAATTGTCATACATAGAAAAAAACCAAACTTGCCAATTATGTACCGAGTGTAAGTGTGTGAGTAATGAATTATAGGTCTTTGCACTTTGACCCTTAAGCACATTTACGTTTCGTTTTAGAAGAATATCATCTCTCTATTTTTTCTGTGTATATCTCATTATGTACTAATAACACTAACGCTTAATTCAAAAGGAAAAGCAAGCAAATGTTCCAACAACTCAAGCAGCTTCGAAACCTGGTAGGAAAAGAAACAACGAGAAATCCCAGGTATATCGTTTGTGGATATGTACTGACTGCATATTGCACTTGATGGCTCTTTTCCTCACCTCCCCCCCCCCCCCCCCCCACCCCATTCATTGTGTTCTTATATTATGAAGATAACAACAACGGCCTTACTAATGTTGGTTAGTTTTGGTTATCAAATCCGTGTGTGAGTTGCCTAACGTTATGGGTCTTGTGTTTGTGACTTTGTCTATATATGAGTATTGTTGTCATTTCTACGTATAATATAAATGCTTTCAAGAATGAATTGAATGTATTTGGACCACTGAGCGAATAAAAACCAGCCAAGTAGTAGGTCTACACCAAATGTATGCACGTCTTGTTATCATAGTCATCTAAGTCACGTTTGATACCTTGTTATCTTGCTTCATTCACACTGTAATTCAGAACAATGCATACATTTCAACCAAATTTTGTTGTTACGCTGTTGTATATTTCATGCCGTACGACCTTTCACTATCATTATTGTGTGTTCCTATATGCAATGCTGTTTATTTTGTTTGTTTGTTTCTTAAATCAATATCCTCTCTGAAGCCTTGTCGTTCTGAAAATGATTCCTGTGTGAAGCGATTTATTTTGCAGTTTTGATTTTGAACCTTATATTCTGCATCGTTTTGCACTGGCGTTATCAAATTTGTGAAAGAGTTATTTACTTCATACATTTCTGTTTCATGTTCTTACTCTGAAGTTCAACGCACACAAACACACACAAACACACACACACACACACACGCACAGAATTCATCTCGAAGTCATGGAATTAAGTGTACATCATACTTTCATGTTTGAGGTGACGTTTGATTATAACATTGTGTTTTTATTGCTTACAAATTACATAAACGATGCTTTCCTCGGCTTTGATAAATCTGTTTTCATGTACTTCTTCATTAGCGACAAGAGATTAAAGACGGCGCGTGACCTACAAACCAAACTGTAGCAGTACTGATCGCTTTGTGACAAAAATCGCTTGGCCACATGCGCCACATGACAAAGAAATAGCAATAGATTGCGACTGCAGTCATTTAAAGAAAATATATTAATGTGGGAAGAGCCAAACAAGCACGAAAATGTACATAACACAGTGCTAAATTCAATTTTATCTGACAGTATATTATCGAATGACGGTAATATTGCTATTGGTGAATTCAATATGAAGGTCTCTACCTGAAGAGGATATCCGAAACAACAACAACAACAACAACAACAACAAAATGTCTTGATTGTTAAGAATATTATGTATAATATGAGAAAACTTAGTATCTGGAAAAATATGGTCATAAGCATCAAAGGTTACATTTGTTTGGTCGTGCTTGTTGACAAAACTGTACTCTGGCTTAGGTTATTTCATGTAAGCAATTACTCTATGCAACAATTGCATAAATATCTGGTAGATCACCGAAATGATTTTAAGCAAAACCCTCCAAACTAGAGCTTCGCATGAGGTGTTATCTGTTTATGCGAGAGGAAAGAATCTGAAACTTTCACCTTTTTGCCTTCAATCCATCCCTTTCTTAAGTAGCCATTGTTAAATTATGGGTCAAAACTATAGGTAGATATGATCGTTTGTCGTTTGTCAGACAGAAGAGTGGGTGGAAATGAGTTAGCATTGTCGTTACCTTTGCTGCTTGTAGAGGCAAAGTTTCTTCAAACAACTGCCATGCTCTTGAAGGATTTATTTTTCATTGACTCATAGCATCCAAAGATCCTATTCCAGTCTGCTATGATCTTCTTTATTGTTATCACAAATGTAACCATTGACTAGTGAAAGCTTTCTTCCTGCATGTTTCTATTCATTAATTCCGCATGTTCCCCTGTCTACCACCCTTGCATGCTTCATGTGACTTTTTTCTTGTCATGGGATGATGTTTTCTGGTGCACCAATCAGCTCCAAGCAGAGAGCGATCGAGACAAAGATCGTATAGTGTCCCAAGTGTTGGGCAGGCAGAGAGTACCACGGGTAAGTGGACCAAGCTGGCCGGCAGGTGACCATCCTCACCAATCGGTATCTAGGGTGGTGAATTCTTTGGAGCGTATTTTCCTTTTCCACACAACTTTTTCACAATTCATGCTGCTGTTCAAAATCATCTATCAACTCTTCTTAGTAATGCCTCATATCATAAATATTATTCCATTCTAACTACACAACAGTCTCATCCAATCATCTATGACTGCTCTTTTTGTGTCATTTTATTTTCATTCATGTTTGTCATTAGCTACCCGATAATGTTTGAATGCCAGAATATCTGTGAATGCAGTTTGTAACCGTTTCCCTAATGACCCTATGAATTAAAGTTGCTTCAAATCCTCTTCGCAATTACCACCAAGAAACTGCTTGATTTCTTGATGTTAATGCTTTTTCGAAGTAAGCGAAGCCTGCAAAATTCACATCGTTTCCTTTACATGCTAAGAATTACCAAAAAAAAATCAAAACAAAACAAAACATTGCGGGTTGTTCAACTTACCTACAAAAATTATGCTTTGAACATTGATACGATTTCATGAATTTAATACGGTCTTGTTTCCCTTCTCTTTGCTATATAGACCCTGCTCCAAATCTCTGTATTATGTTATAAGAAGTCATATAAATAGGTCTGTGGTCCGATTGGCCTGTAAGAAACAGCATTAATTTTCTGTGTGATGTTCTGTCTGATCGTTGATGTAGCGCGGTCCGCCAGGGTTCCGGCCTCAGAGCTTTAAGACGCCGCTACAGAGAGCTGTGGAAAATGCTCACAAGAAAATCTATGGTCAACACTACTATCTCTTCTACAACAACTCAGGCACACAGGTATGTCTCTCACCACCCCCTCTCTGTTTCTTTCTGTCTATCTGTCTATCTATCTATTTATCTTTCTATCTATCTATCTACCTAGTAGTATCTATCTATCCATCTATTTACCTGGCTAGATAGCTTGTTAGATAGATATGTAAATCTATTCATCTCTATAATAATGTCTAGCTAGCTAGAGAGGTAACTATACCTATTAGATCTATCTGTCATTCCGTCCATATATTTGTCAAATTTTCAGTAGCTTACATTTTTATCTCCTCACCTATTCATTTCCCATTGACATATCTTTCCTTACTTATTCTCCCTCTCTCACATCTTGGTATATCTTGACCTGCTCGCATCGCGAGAGTTCTTGACGAAAGGTGGTAATAGAAATTTATATCTTAACTAAAAGATAAAAATTTACATTTGGTATAATCCATGTAATGATTTGTTATTTTTTCCTTTTCTTGTCTTATCATAATAAATAGTTAGGGAATTCACAGTCTCAAAACTGAACATTAACTGAGAATGCCAAATTATAAAGTTGTTATAATAAAATTCCATATAAAGCGCATCTTTTTTTTTTCAACACTTTATAGCGTACTTTCCTGCGTGGTTCTGCCACACAGCTCTCAGTTTGAAGTTACCTACATATCTATAGAGTAGTCATGGGATATAAAGACTAACGGCTAAGTTTTACTAAAAAGCATTGCCAGATTGATGCTCGTTTCAAGTGTTGAGAATCTGCCGGGACATGGTCGGCCAGAGTTGGGTTCCTCGCGCTGATCTTTCATTGATGTTATTATAGTCCAAACGTTTCCCCCAATATCGATCAATTTAGACCGATGAATCAGTCGGAAACTCGATCGCTGCGGTAGGCTGAACAGCAACTGTATTCCAGATGCGTATATTCGTCACAGTTAGAATAATGACAGTTTGACATTATGGAAACTTGTGTCGACGTACCATCCAAGAAATTCCATTAGGAACATTCTCGTAAATCAGCTTTTTCTATATATAGTGTTTAAATACTGTTGATGTTTAAGTGTCACGTATTATGTTCTGAAAATGTCTTGAAGTCAATCAATGGTGGAAATTTTCAGAAGTTTTACACACTGAACTATGATCTTTTCGTAGTGAAATGTTCCTCTGAAGTTTTTTCACAACCTATGTTTGCTCACATGAATTTGGGGACTTCGATATTTGATTTGTGCCCGCTAACAATATTATTCCTCTGATTGTCTGGTCCGTAGATTTTCTTTCTCTCGTAAACTGAACCTATTTCAGATTCCTTCACCTCGGTATTCCCACAATGGTCAATTTCGTTTCAATTTCAATTTCAACGGACGTTGGATTAGATTTTAATGCATTTATATATATGGTTTCCTCAGGGAATGGATAGTTCCGAAGATATCCGAAACGGGGCCGAAAGCGCGAACGGCAGTGCTTCGGGTCTCCGAACGCAAAGTGCGAGTAGCGACATCAAGAGCGCCTTCGTGTGGAAGGAGAATCTTGAGAGCCAGTTACGTCACAAGAGAAAAGCGTAAGTATCACACTGACATCAGAAGCGATAGTGTAGCTAACAAATCGACCTACGTATAATGTAGACCTGTATATTCTGTTGTTGTTGCTGTTGTTGTTTTCAATTTATTCATAATCATTACAGCTGAAATAACGGTAGTGATATTATCATGAATGACAAACAGTATGCATTAATACTAACTTACTTATAACAGGTATAATACTTCTAACTTCTCTGACGACTTGTACTCTGACACACACTAGCAAATTCCCAATGTAAACATATCATGAGCATCTAAAAGCATTGACAATGAATGTAATCTCTAACAGTATGATAATTTGTTTTTGTAACTACTTTTTAAATCAATATTCTATTTTTTTTTAAAAAACTTACTAAGAACGGTTATGGAGTATGGCTTTCGCTTACATGCCATACTGTTATAAGAATCTCCCTCTATATGACTTTCCAATTATAGCTACTGTACCTTTTCAAAAAATGAAGAAATCACAGCTTTTTTTCTAAATAAATATAGCCTGACGTTTTAGAGACTCACAGTTTCCAAGTCCTCCTCCAGCGGGGAGATATCGCACCTTTTGTGTCATCGAAAGTATCTTCCACCTGTCGAGAGAAAAGGGGGAAAGAAATCGATGCCTTCCTGAAATACCCTCTCCACCCACGGCAAGCATGGCAGGTGGTATCTGATCAATGGGGAGTTATGTAGGAATGAAGATGCGTGTGTGCGGTGGAGAGGGTCTCAGCGTGAATGATATTGAGTGGCTATCCACTGCACGGTAGACGTACTTTTGGTGCCATTAAATTTCAAGTCTTTTGAGCTATGGTCAAAATGACGTTTGCAAATCAAATCACCATCTCAGACAATACAAATAAAAACAAAGCAAGAAACAAAAGGTGAATTCTTTTCCACAAATCAAGCATAATGCATGCTCTCTCTCATTCAGTCTCTCTCTCTCTCTCTCTTCATTTCTTTTAACTATTATATCTGTCTTAATTTTGTTTCATCCAGCTAAAATACGTTTAAACATGAAATAGTCCTTTAAAAAAAAATTGTGTACTTTTCTCTAATTGCGTTGGAAACTGTGTGAAAAAGTGACATGGAAAAACAAAATTCTGAGCTTCTGTGCGGATGTAATACCTACCCGAATATTGGTTCGTGGGTCTGATGACTTTAAGAAGGGGGCTGTTTCCGTAGAGAAATATCATTCATCACAATGATAAAGTTTGATTGCCGAAAGAGTTGGTCTTATATAGGATTTGTCGTCCGGACTTCGCCAACACGGATGTAATCTCATACCTCCTTTCATAATTATGCTAGTGATATAAATACAGTGTAAAAAAAAGAAGAGAAAAAATGACACCACTTCATCAAGTGATTGCTTCTCTTCACTCTCTTTCTCTAAAACTGTAAATCTGTAAACTATAAATACAATATAATTTTAATTTATACGTTTTGAAGAATTTGTTCACATAAATCAATTGCCATTTATGTTGTCCAATCTGGCAAGAACTGAAAGTATTTCACGTATCTTCTTCCGCAAAGTTGTTTGTTTTATTTCATTTTCTCACTCCTGAGCTTCTATACTCCCCAACCGTAACCATCCACTCGTTGATCAATGCAATGATTGATTTACGCTTCCCCTATAATATATACATTATTATACATTATATCCCATACATTTATCATGCGATGTTTGAAAGAAGGGTTGCTTGAAATTCGATAGCAAACATCAATATCTGTTGAACACACCATGCATGTTAGAACATCCCCACTAGAGCAAAGACACAAACAGTCATTTGGTCACAGAAACAAATAAACTACTTCTCATTACTTTGCCGGCAATTTGTTTTTAGATTAAAATTTCAACAAGTGTACATTCTTCTTGCCATCCAAATCACTAAATCTTTTCGTACCAAATTTCTTTTGTGAAAGAGAGCCCTCCGAATATTCTTTTTCTAAGGATTAGATGACAGCGGTCATGAAAGAGTTTACTTTTAGTCGGTCAAAGACTAAGAGGGAGTCTTTAACCTTACACTTCATCAATATCTAATCATTACCAGTAATCCAATCTAACGGCATATCCTTTAATTATCTACCACGTATACCAGTTTTTTAACTCCCAAGTGTTATAAACTTAGATATCTAACTGTTATGATTACTATTCATTGTGAATAATGACTGACAATTGTTTTGATATCGCTAATTCTTGATAACAAAACGCAAACCCGCTTACCACTCTTGGCTCCAAAGAGGAAGAGACATTCCCAGGCAAACCTTAACGTAAGTAGCTCTAACCAACGCTTGAAGGGAGCTCGGCTAACGACTTACCAACTTCTCCCTTGATTCCTGCGGCCATCAAAGCTTCCTTTCTTGCTCCCATTTATCATTTCTTTTCCCGCCATCCCTAATCAGCTGATGAAGGAGGAGACAGACCAATGAATGATTTGACCCGCTCGGGAGTCATGCTCTGTCTCTTCATGTGTTTTCAAATCTCATATAACATCATGACTCAATAACTAATTTGCCTTCTCATGTTAATGTTTTAATAACATACATTTTGCACCTCGATGTAGGATAGTCATACAATGTCATATAAGCTGATTAATCTTCATTTTCATATACAGAAGCTATCAAACGACACAGACCTTAACACACATGGCTCCATCTGTGCTTATTATTATTATTATTATTATGATTATTAACATTATTATTATTAATATTTCCATAATAATTATTATCATCGTCAGCAGTGCGTACAGGTTTAGACTCTCAAAAGACTGTAACCATACTGCAAAGTACGCCATCTATCGGTCGATACATGTTAATTGCTCTTCTTGCTGGCACAACCTGACGGTTGGCAATATTAATTTTCGAGCTGCTATTTGACTGGAAACAAATTACATTTTCCCCCGTCATCAAGCTCATAATTGAAGTAAATACTTTCAAGGTACAGTTAAAAATTTGTTGTTAGCTCCAAATCATCAACGACTTTTGAAGGTGTGATGCAACATCCACGGTACCACATGTACTGCTTAAGGCGAGGCAAGTGATTGTACAAGATGGAGATTTTAGTGTGGAGAGGTCTGTCAGTATTGCATCCGACATTTAACCTCATCCCATTCATTTTCTGTCTAACTGTCCATTTCTGGTACTCATGAGTTGGGGCAGTACTCTTGAAAAGGTCATCGATATTCCTTCCAGCAATTCGTTTTGAAGACCATAGTGCTGAAAGATTTTGAGGTCATCTCATCTTTAAGACGACTTATCCAATAAGAAATTAACCATTTTTTTTAAATTGAGGTATGGCTCTAGTTTTCTGAAATGACAAGTTAAAGGCTCATGATAGCTGTATAAAGCGTAATCATTATTGCGACATCATCCAGTTGCTAGTCTTCAAAATGTTGAACAGCTCATGGTTACGATATCTTTTTGAATCTATTGCTCCAACTCACTGAGTACAACATTAACCATAAAACTGTTAATATAGTATGCAGCTGCTCTCATTACTGACTTGCCACTAACCAACCCCGTAGGACACCGGTTACCACCACCGTCAGCCTAGGTGAAATACACGACATCCGGTGGCGCTCGATGAAACAGCAAACCAACTGGTCGTCTGTCGTTGAGCACTACGTCAGACATTCGGAGTGAGTTTAAGGGTTGGGATTGGATGCTGAGATGGGCTGGACTAGAAAGAATTCTTACCAGAAAATTGTCAATTTGCTCGGTTTCGTCGGCCTTTGGTGTGATTTTGATTTTTCCCCTTGGAGCACAGTAATTTTAGGTTCTTTCAAGCGCCTTTAAACCTTATAAGATTTGACCTTTATTCTATTGTGTAAATGTAATGACATGAGAGCACGTTCACACCTGGTTACGGGCATGAACTCTAACCTCAACTTGCTACCAAATACATGATAACTGGGCTTGGAATTAGCTAGAATTATCATTGTTGAGGCGATACAGCAAACCTTTGGGTCTGTGATTTCGGATGTTTTGAAAGGAACTTTTAAACACATATGGGTAAGCTGTGGAAACCGTTTGAACGTTTGATGTTTTTACAAGATGAACACGAAGTCTGCTTCCTCAGCTCATAGGCGTCATATTGTACTCATCATTGCAGTGTCGATTAAGACCACAAATTTATCTTTTATGTCATTAATACAGATTATTTTTTTTCAGACATTGCCGCTTTAAGCGCCATATTGCAATAATCAGCATTGCGGACTATGTCTTATTTTCACTCAAGTGTACGATGTTATTATTTGGTAATCTCTCATTCTCCTTGAAAGGTACAATGTGCTGTTAGGAATCATTGGACAACAGATATTAATACGCCCAATATCCTTATACCATACATGTTACATAATATACTGTAAATACATGCTCAAACGCACCACCCTTGTTAAGATTTTGTGTTTTCATATCTAACTCAGCTAATTACAAAGCCCTGTTCTTTCGCACCTATGATCATTGAAGCTAACGGTACATTTCTTTGGCACTATTGAGTTTTGGATGATATTTTATTAGTAGACATTCACATAACCTTGTCAAAGAATATCATATTTATATTATGGCTGTTGGTCAATTAACGGAACCCCTAATCTTCTTTCCACACGATATCTCTCCATCGTTTGATCTCTATCCCACAGTGATTCTATGGTAAGACGGTGACGGAGAAACCAGAATGTGGCTTTTGTGACATTTTCTCTTCTTCTTTCCTCGGAAAGAACCTTGTCATCACCTCATGGTTAATCTTACCTTACTGCACGTCATTGTTACCATGGCAACTGTGTGATGGTGCTTTGCAATGTGGAGACTTTGATCGTGTATAGATGTCACATCCTTACTTCGAAATGTTGACTGTTGACAGATCATCGTTACAACTTATGAAATTTCATGCCATAATAATTTTCATTGTAAATCTTAATTCCTAGAAAAATGAAACACTGCCCTCTTAAGTTGGTCTATGTCATATGTAGTTGTCTTTGGTTTTGTTTTTGTTTCCAAGTTTTAGGTTTGCCGTCCTTGACACGAACCGGTTGTTGATTTTGATTTTGAGAAAAATGATGTTATTTCACCGCACGATGTATGTTGAATGTTTGACAGCGCATCTGCAGGCGAATTGGAAATAAAATGCAAGATGCCATCGTCTCCTGTTGTTGATGACTAACTCTAAAAACAAAAGGAATTAAGGAATGTACTTTCCAGAAGTGGTAGAATTAGCAAGAGTGTATCATCAAAAAGAAAGCGTTTTACAATAATATATTTTACCACCGTGGCTGCCAAACGGAATTTGAATCCATTGCATGAGCTAAGTCTGCTAGGGATGTAGATGTTGTGTTTTCTGTCACTATAGTCCTTTATAAGTGGTTTGAAGTTTTGAAGATGTGAGGAGTTAACACTCATGGTCTCCTCATCTCTATGTCCTATAAGTATTGTTTCTTGGATATATTTTTGCTGTGCTGTGGGTGATTTTCAAGAATCGTGTGATGTTTTCAGGCAAAGCAATTAAGGAAGAGCATCAACGATATTCATCTCTCCCTCTCTCTCTCTCTCTCTCTCTCTCTCTCTCTCTGTTTCTATCCTTCTTTCCTGTCTCTCTCTTTCTGTCCATCTATCTCTATTTATCTCTATCTATCCATCCATCTATCTATCTGCCTACCTATCTATCTATCTACCTACCTATCTATCTATCTATCAATCTATCTATCTATCTATCTATATATCTATCTATCTATTTATCTATCTATCTATCTACCTATCTATCTATCTTTCTATCTACCTACCTATCTATCTATCTATCTATCTATCTACCTATCTATCTATCCATCCATCCATCTATCTATCTATCTACCTATCTATCTATCTATCTACCTATCTATCTATCTATCTATCTATCTACCTATCTATCTATCTATCTATCTATCTACCTATCTATCTATCCATCTATCTATCTATCTATCTATCTATCTATCTACCTACCTATCTATCTATCTATCTATCTATCTATCCCTATATCTCCCTCTTCTCCCGCTCTCTCATCCTACATCTCATTTCTCTCCCATTTCATCTCTCCCTCTTGCTCATCTATCTATTTCCATTCTCTACTCGCCATCCATCCTTTGGCTTTCTCTCTATCTCGCCTCCAATGCAGCTTGTCTGGGAACGACAAGAATCGGCTGAAAACGGGCGCCGCCCAAGGCAACAGCGTCTGCAACGTATCCGACTTCCGCCCAAACTTTAAAACAGATGCTCTGAAAACTGAAAGGTGAGGGTGACAGCACTCTCTTCATTTTTCTGTTTGCTTCTTATACTTTTTAATCCAAAGTAATAAAGTGATCATTAATGTGTTTGTTTGCTCGTTTATTTGTTTGTTGATGTTTTTTTTTCTCTGAAATTTCCGTCTCCTTGGGCCAGTTACACTGCAGAATGTTATGCAGGCATACAGAAATGACAAGTACCAATTGATACTTCATGTTTAAATGGCTGATTTCAATCATCTAGAAGAGCTCTAACACAACGACTTTATTGTGCTATCACCTTCTCAATTTTTATGGCGGATTTCCTTCCGATAATACCAGTAATATTCCAACGTTGCATTGGTCCTAGTTTATATCTACAGCCACTATCTAAGATTGATTTGTTTCCAATGTGCATCTTTTTAGTAGGAAGACTGTCCAAAGGTGACACAAGGCATCAACGTAGCGTCACTTCACATCTCTTCGAGCTTCGCTGACCCATGTACTCGCCAGAGACGCGGCCACCTATTTACTACCACCAAGAGACTTCTCTCTGCTGATCGTAGCTGACCTGAGTGCACAAGAGGCAGAATTTACTACGATATCCAGCAGTTCGACAAACGACCAAAAAAGTGGAGGCTGAAGATACTTTTTGTACCTACAAGAAGCAGTTAACCTGTATTTATTACCGTATCACGATCATGGCGCACTGAAAGACATGTTTCATGCATAACAGCATTTCAAATGTGATACATCTCTACTTTGCATTTGAGTGAACTCCACTGAGTCTGGGCCCTGCAGTATCTCGTATCTCGTCCCTTTAAACAAACAAAATATGGGTGTTTACACACTACGTATAGCAAACATGAACTACGTGTATGTTTGTTCGTTTCGAATACTGTACAACGTTGAAAAGAACGGCTGACGGTCGGCGACAAGTGCAGCCTGCTGCCTGTCACGTACAGTAAACTACTCTAGCGCCATCACTGTCCGATCAGCGCACAGTCTTGGTATTCGCTGGCAGGCAGTGATCAAGCCCTCTGTCATTGTAGTAGTGCACGAATATCATTATTATTGCAGTGAACCATGTTGGCTATAAGCCAGTTCACAGTTACAATCTGATTTTGTGCAGATAAAGGTCACTGTAGACCTTTTCTTGATTTGATTTGTAACTGAAGTATTTAAAAACTGGATAGGTCTTCATGAAAACTATGTCATAAATATTCATGTATGAACTGGTGCATGTCGGAGTGTACAAGTATAAAATGTGTGTTCTTTTCAGCGGTGTAAACCAAAAGCCATTCATGCAGCACTGTCTTACACGTAGATTGCCACTTTCTGGTTTGCTGTTTTTATCTACTCTTCTAATAAACATACTAATTCATTTCTTTAAAGGTCTGTGGCTAAGTATTATCCAGACCACTGTTTACTCCATAACTAGAAAGCGATAGGGCCCTATAAAGGTTAAAAATCGAAGAATTTAAATGCAAAATCCACAATATAATTCTTTTGAAACTTTAGATGTTTGAGATTGAAGTTGCTGAAAAACAAAGAAAATAATCAGAATATTATGATAATTTCTTGTTATGTAATGAGTGCAGTAGCGTTGAAAATATTATTGATGATGACTTTACTTTGAACATCTCTTCGTATTGATAACGAAACAAACCTGAAGGTGGTTGTTGTTGGAGTTGCTATTGTTGCTTATTCAATGAGAAAAACGTATAGAACTCAATACGTTACAAATTTGATAGTCGTATGAATGTGTCCGACAATAATACCCTAGATGTCCACGCAAACATGATCCACAAACTTGATTCTCTCTCGAAAAATTTACGGTAGTAAACTTGTATGCGTAAAATAAAAAGAACAGTCGATTATATCTGAGATGTAATAAGCTATACTCGTGCAGTACAAAATGAATTCATAGTGGGCAAAAATTGCGGCGCTTAGCCTAGATTTATACAGAGAGAAAAAAAAGAAAGAAAGAAAAGAAGAAGAAAATGAAGAATAGGATTGACAGTGGGGTTTTCCCTCATGTCATAGAGCAACCTGTAAAGTTTGACGGTTTCACTGCACGAAGCAGACCTAACAGAAACTTATCTAGGTTTTCTTCTGTCCAGATTTTCACGCAGGAAAGCAGTGTTTATCATGATATGGACATCGCAAAATGTATTGATGGGAGATATTGATATTCATTTGAATAGTTTGCGGATAAGAGCAGGCTGCTGTTCTCTTAGTTCCTTTATGGTCGAGGAGTCCACCAAGACTTAGCATACCTCAACATGGTCGATTGGATCTTGACCAAGACGTTTAATTACATCAAACTTTTTATTACATCAAACTCCTATGAATCATATCGTTGCACTTTATTCCTCTATGTTAAATTTTTAATCATTTGAGGTCTGTCCGTGAACTGCATGTTGCATTTAAAAAAAAAACTGATCCGAAGCTATTCAATGTTTTTCACATGAAACCAACAAGGATTCGTGGTTTTTTATTTCTTTTATCTATTGGAAAGGAATAAAAAAAATATTCATATGCACGTAGGCTTTCCCGAAAACTATTGCAATTTGAAACTAGAATGTAGTGACAATGTTCAATGTCTATAGAATTCCCACGCTTTATAGGCAGGTGGAGACTTCCGTTTTTATTGGAAATGCCTAATGGAAAATCCAGAGTCGAAAAATCCAGAGTTGATTTTAAACTTGTCAGTATACAAATGATGCACAGGACAGAGTTTATCAGTGAGAATAGGATGCACGAGTTAAACTTTGGAACTGTTTAAACCCACGAGCGCAGCGAGTGGGTTTTAGAATGTTCCAAAGTTAAACGAGGGCATCCGATTCTCACTGATCCACGAAATAGGCCTGTGCATCATTTGTGTTATAAAATGGGCCCGTAAATTCATGAAATACAAGCATTTTCCCCATCATGTGTCCGGTATACCTTCTACACTATACAAGACTTGAGCCACGCGTTCGGACTTTACCGGATGCATGGCTCAGTGTGGATCAGTAGAAATCAGTGCATGACAATTGACCAATCAGATTGCAGAGATTCTAAAGCCCATTTCATAACCCGCACTGACAATCAGCAACAGCATCATAATGGTAAATAATGATATATCATACATAGCGTCAAGTGTACTACTGCTAATTTCAAAGAGATATCTGGCGCCATGTGACTAGTTTAATTCATTAAGTTCTGGGGTCGTGCTGCTGCAGACAGTAACAATCACATTGTACTCATCAAATTGGCAACACTGAAGTTTATTACGTAATCTTAAATGGATTAGTTGGATCTACTAAAATCAATTAGATTATCAGAAGATAAAGATGTATGAAAACTTTCACCAGTGCTGGGACAGAAGCATTAATTTGAATATTCTTTACATGTGTTTCCAAATTAGTGATTAGTTACAAATTGAGCAATTTAGGGGCTTTTGATAGTTCTTGAATAGAATTAAAACAATTACATAATATGAACAACACATGGCTCAAATGAAGGAGATTTTGTTTTGCTCTAATCCATCAAACGTTAACCAGATAGAATAAAAAATCATTTGTGATATAGATAAACGAAACAGCATTAGGTACTATATGCTCTCTGGTACTTGATGGCTTTACACTTTGATACGGACATCAAATGTCGCCCTTGTCTGGGATGGCATGTTATACTGATTTTTGAGGGCCTGTATGATAGAAAGTTAGTGAATCTTGACTCCACGATATCGCACAAGAACGATAAGCACAGACATTTCGACGATAAAATAACTGAAAACAAGTATAAATACGACGGGTTGATGTGCAATATCATGATGTTAAATTAGACACGCAGAGATGGCTGAATACTGTTCCTTGTTTTCACACGGTTAATACATTCTTATGTAACGTCAAAGTTAATACATTTTCATGTAACGTTTATATTACAGCTGTGCGATAGGAGTGACATATATCGCTCTTTCTGTAAGGTCAGGATGTACATCTCATTTAATTTAATTGAAGTGAGACACAGCTTCCTCTTTTCACACATGCAAACACGGAATTTGCTGTGATCACTTTTTACTTGCATTGGATCCATCGCGATGTATGTGAAACAATATCATTTTTGCTTCTAAATCTTCTATAAGTATACTCTTGGAGTACCATTGTGAATGTCGCTAACAATGTTCGTCTAGATTATAGATTTTTCTAGTTGGAATTGATATTTTTCTGGTTTCACTAGAGAATCGATGTCTTGCGGAGAACAAAGGAAAACTGTATTGATATATCAATGGCTATGGTCAGAACTGCAAATACACTTTGTTGTATAGCAACCCCCCTCCCCGAGAAAATAAGAATCTTAAAGTAATATTGCTAAATATTATAATAATGATTTTGACACTCGACTTTCTCAAAACTTGATAGTAAGTAATAAACATGTTCCGTTTCAATTCTTAAAAATCTGTAAAGTTTACTGACCTGAACATTCCAAAATCGTGAAAATGTTGATTTCTTCTCTTTTTTTGCGAAAATGTGAAAGAAAGTTACCACGTTGACGTCACTGAGAGATATGATTGGATAATAAGAAGTCGCTGAGAAAACCCCACCCTTATCACAGCAGATAAAACGAATGTTCTAATTTAGTATAAAAGTCTGTTGACTCTATTCTGACGTTTCTAGTTTTACACAGGGATTAGTCATCAACATCGTCAAAGGAATTATGGGTATTTGGTATTTATTTCATACACGACAGAGCTTTCTATTACATGTTTGGCATGAACGTCTAAAATTATTCTTGTCGTCCTTGGTCGTGACAGCTTATCCATGTGCTTCATTAACCTGACTCTAATTATGCGGTGATCAATAACTCCTTAACTCTGTGAATAGATCGGTAAGAGAGGCAAAGAAGAGAGTCAAATGACTGTTATTCTAATTTTTCATCACACATATGTGCTTTGACAAATCAATTTTATGGCGAGTTGACGATAAAAGCCGACTTAATGCTATGATCAAGCTTTTGATATGAGTGGATTACTCGAACGTGCTAAATAGGCCGGAGGTTAGATGATAAAAGAGCCAAACGATCACGTTCTTGTCTTCACTTGTCATGGTGAGGAATATGAGTTTAAAAAAAATGAAATTTAATGAGAAGTAGGTTTCTTCACTTTTCTAAACGTATAATCATGGCCTATGGACGTTTGCTTGTACATTATGATTGCTAGATAGACAAGAAAATAAAGTGTTGGTGTAGGAATAGTGATTCCATCTGCTGAACTCTTACATCGTTTCGGTTTTGCAGATGCATAGCTAGTGAAATAAATTTCAAGTCATTGTTCGGTAAGAAGGCTTTAATAACTATATACTTAAAAAGATATGAGGCTCGTTGTTCTATTGCAATGACTTAAATGTGTGTCCATGTTTCAATGAACAATAAACATGTTAAAACTGTTGATTCAGTTTTGACCATATGCACTGCTATGTTTCTGATTTCTTGTCGTTTTCTACATAATCCTCAGATGAGTGTGCAAGAATGTGTAATACCGCACGCAAGTGTACATCGTATGTATACGCATCATTATAACTCATTATTTCAAACACACTATATATCTGACATGAATTAATTATATGCAATTTTGTAATGTAAGTATGATGTATTTGATTTGCATTCAAAGGACACTGGTCGAATAAACTGATGAGGATTTCGCAGTTGTTTCCCAAAAAGTAGTTATTGTGGGGTTCGTTACTTGAACAAATATATGCCTTTCAATGGCATACGTGGCATCGAGAGATTCTTTGCACGTCACCACAACTTACAACTTTGCAAGAGCGGTTGAAGGTCCAACCTCCTTACAGGCCCTATCAGCCCTGCCACCCTCCCTCCCTCTGCCCTGTCACATAATATATTTAAGTGGCATTACCAGTTCAAGAAACTGTACCCTTGTCTTATCTTGTCACCCCTCCACAGGCGGGCCTAACGGGGAGGAGATCTCGCTCATCGGGTGAACCTCGGGGGACTTGAGCCAGAGCTTTCTCGTGCTCTTTTGTATGTCTTCCGCGCGCCATTTACAATTTCCCGCCAATGATATCCGGCTTTCGCCAGAGAATCTTAATCGCTAGAAATCTTGAAGATTTTATGTTTCTCTTTCCAAAACTTTTTAAGGCTTTGGAGAGCTCTCCTTGACTTCTAGCCATGTGCACTTCTTCAAGACATAAGTCCCTCGACTTGAACCAGCGAAATGATAATCCTATAATCTCGAAATAGTTGCTTATTTGTTAATCCGAGTAAAAGGGAGACGCCCATCATGTTACTGAGGAGTATTTATTTCGTTTTATTTAAAAATGACAGCTTGAAATGATATCTTAGACACTTGTGTGCATGCTCCAGTTACAAATGTTTTCTATCTTTTGCTTTATGAAAAACATAACATAGACATTAGATAAGCATCTAGAATTGCACCAATCTGGTCTCTTCGATCCCCGATCCCTTGACGAGTTCAACAATTCTGATATTCTTCAGTTTTTGCGATTGTAAAATGAGACATAGAACTGCTCATCGGAGAAGCTATGCTAATCTCTAAATTAAGACCTATCTATGTTCGTATGAGAAAGGACGAAAAAACGCGAAATCATCATGATCATGATTTTATATGAAATAACAGGGTTGACAGCACATCAACAATATGAATTCTATTCATTCGATCAATTTCAAATTCAAAATGAAATGTTATCGATTAACCACACATTACATACATAAATACATTACGATAGCAATATATCTGCATGTATTGTAGTGAGAGGCAGTATCTTTAAGATATTTTCCGTAACTTGACAATGGGGTCAAACTATATTCAACTATAGTGGTTGTCTCATGACAATAAAAGAACATTAAAACAGATGAAGTTACATCATTGTAGCTGAAGTAAAAATAGAAAAGAGTAGGAGTGGCAAATATTGGTCGACAAATGGTGAAGGCGTTGTTTTGGGGGTAATTTTACTAGAGAAACAATAGGTGCCATTACATTGCTGAAGGGATAATGTGCGTTAATGTTTTGTATGTTCCGTGTCTTTGTAAATACATTGCAATCATCAGATCAGGATACTGTGACGCAGTTTTGCCGGTATGAGAGAGATGAATACAATGTATAGACCTATATGAACACAGCTGCACTCTCTATTCATATTTTTAGATTTTCGTTGCTTTACCCAAATATTGCATTTCCTGCAAAAACAGCTAGTTTATCAAATTTTATTTCAATTCATGAAACAATTCTGTATTAATTCATGTCTTCAAAAATAAGTACTGCCCCATCCAGTCCAATGTTACACTGAGTTTTTGTAGCAGCTTTTTCCGAGGGTATCTTGGCTTCAAGTTGCCCCCAAACCGTCGGGGAGGAAGTTGCTGCTTTCGGTCTACTCTACAGTGATCGAGAAAACGGACACATGAATTTTCAGTTCAGTGTTTGACCACTTGAAGCGCCATAGCCGCTTGATCAGTATAATATCTAGTTTATTTGATAACACTCTCAAGAATGCATTTATTTCACCCCCCCCCCCCAATCTTTCAAAAACCCTCACCAAGAGGTTCACATGTGACGTAATGATCCAACTGCTACACGCATCAATACATTTACCGAGAAAGCAAGAATTTGTATCTCTCTCTCGGCAGAAGTAATGGAGTGTTTTCATGTTTACACATAAAACATAATCGCTACCATTCCTTGAAACCAGTACGTATGAAGTACAGCGAACACGATAAGGAAACTCAAATACCAGCTGTGAGATCGACCGGCAGAAAGTTCAAAAGTCATTTGGATGCAAACGTGCAAGAAGGACTTCTACCATGAATTCCTATCAAGGTGAAATGATTTTACAGCCTCTTCCCATCCCTGAAAGTAACTAGGTCTTAAGATTTAGGGAGGTCGAAAGTCAAGAGAAATTAAAGAAAAGAGAGTTCCATGTGAAAATAGAACTATTTCTATTAAAATAATTATACTTTGACTGAAAAAAATGCGTGTAGGGGACGTGGCATAAAGGAAAATTGAATTGAACAGAATTGAATCCAACATCAATAATCACAATTGCTCGCTTTGCTGATTTGAAGTTGATTCCGACTGCTATTTTGATACATTCTTCATTATTCAGTTTATTCACTAAGAGGAATAAGAATCGTTATGTTGCTTGTTTGATTCTCTTTCATACCTTGGTCAAAATAAAAGTTTTTTGCTGTGCTTATTCTCTTCTGAAATTTTAGATGATATTTTAGACAGTCATTTCGCTGTCGTCACACCCCCCCCCCCAAAGAAAAGTGATAAAAAAGCTTGTTCTCTTCGCCATGTTGCTCTCTGTTCTCCAAACACTTTGATATCCACTCAATGGCAGCTAAATAGCCAGATTTCACATACCGTCACAAAGACAAAACTCTATAAATCCCCTTCAGTGCTCTTCATAATCACAGAACAGAAATTTATTTCTATTATCACGTGTCCTGTCCACTGATGATGTGACCAAGGAGTTGACAACTCCTTTATCTGACCTGCGACTTGTGTTCCAGACGGTTCCAGTATTATCATCACTGAAATTAGTAATTAATCATAACTTGGTCCTATTCAGCAAGCATGGCAAGGAACCTCTCTTACAACGCCAGAGGATTGTGCCATTATCATTACCCTAAAGCCTTGACAAGTAACCATTTAGGTGCCTACTTGCCTAGATCAAGAGGGGCATTGTGGGTAAAAAAAAATGAACGCACCTTATTGGATCTCAACCGAAGACAATCTGTGTAAAGGCCCAGTCACACTATCGTATCGAGCCAACGAATGCCCAAAGAATTGGAAAATTTGAAGATACGTTCGCATCCCTTGCTGTTTTATACTACAATAGTTTGCAACATGCTTGACGTTCTTTGTATTCATTAGCTATTCGAAGGGATTCGCAGAGATACGCTGGAGCCAATCTTTTTTCTTCTTTTTTTGACATGTCCAAAGAACGTCAAACATGTTACGAACTATTCTAGTACTGGCAACGGATGCGAACATATCTTTTAAATTTTGGAATTCTTTTGACTTTCGTTGGCTCGATGCGCTCTAGACGGGGACTTTAAAATCCAGTGTGTTACTCAGAATATGCACGGCTATATACTCCAACTTAGTCCTTTACATGCATCTGCGCCATATCTTCGATTATAATCTTCAGACATCTTCGTCTTTACCGGCCTACATTCCAGATACCATGAGGGAAAGGAGAAAAAGGAATTTTCTACACTCCACAAAATTTAGGCCACACAGACTGACACCATGTAGAAATTAATCATAAAATGCAAACTTACTCTTGATTGGTTTGTGAAATCTATCGACTGAATGCATTCACTGAAGTTTCATAACACAGCATTTATATTTAAATAAGCCAACAGATGAAGGTACACTAAAAGAGCACAGCATTTGCAAATTCTAGTTCACTTAATATCACATTCACAGATGGTAAAGAGTCGGGCTATTTGAGGGAATTAAGGCGCTGATGACGGACAATTTGGCGCAAAGGTTCTCAGAATGCTTTAAGCATCCATACACTTTAAAAAATGCCCCTTAGTCCATATGGAAAGTTCATTTTTTTACCCACGATCTATACCCTTAATTCGCCGACCAATCAGAATCAGGAGTGATAACACAAAGATCCACCTGTCTTTCCTTTTCTTGTATCTTTATTGATTCCTTAGTTTGCTTGTTATAACCACCACGTGACGAGAGCAACAGGTTAAGGGGAAAACAAAACTTTGAGGTTAATACTGAAGTTTCAACACTTTGTTGTTCAGTTCTTGAAGAAGAAATCATACAAACTGACAGTGATCCGATAATAATCTTGTTTTGGTAAATGTCATAATCACACCGATCACACGTTTATGAGTCATATATCAGTCAATAACTTTGACGCATATGATAAGGAGCAACTACTGCGCACACGTCAATGGTGATGACAGCTTCTATACTATACAGATATGAGAGTAACAAGTTTTTGTTTCAACTACAATCTTTCTTTTTTACGACGACTTTTGACGAGTAGGGGAAAATGCGAGGAAACCTGTGCTCAATAGTACTACTCCAATCAGAGTCTGATCTCATCCATCACACGTTTCTAATCAAAATGATGAGCTGATTATGATGATTATGCTGATGAAATATCTACCAAAACTCTGATTATTGTCATTGCAATCGTTCTCATTGTCATGCCACTTTTAGTGGCCGAAAACTATTTCAACTGTAGTAGCAGTAGCAGTGGTAGTAGCTGCCACCGCTCGGGTAGTAAATAGTACTTTAACAGACAGACATTGTTTGAGTTATCTCTCGGATGTCATTGTCGATGACAGATTCAACGAAGATCGTGATGACTCAACCGGTTGTCATAGCTGTCCGTCTTCAAACTGCGTCATCAAAACGTCACCCGATCCCCTGCCGAAACTCGACCCGGGGCACATCTCGTGACAGACATCTCCCAGTCGGCCAGACTTTATATACCTGGAGCTACAGGATGTTGGAGCTCCATGCTCTATGCCAGCCCCCAGCCATGGAGCTATACAAGACAGCTCCATACTATGCTAGCCTCCTCTTGGAGAGTGTATGGTTGTATGTAGTCGCGCACAGGGCGAATAGTTAAGTTCTCGCTCCAATGCGAGTGCTCACATTTTGCCATGTTTGCAGTATTACAATAAAACTTTACCTCCTATGGAACCAGTACAGTGTTCTGACAATCCTGGAACATAAAAAGAATCCGATATAAACGTAACAAACTCTCATTTACACTGAATGCTGTTTGAAAAACCATGATATGAAGTATTAACAAATTTATACTTATATTTAATAGATAAATAGGTTCGTTAACAGACCTCATCAAAGCAAACGATCCTTGAATATCGCCAGCAAAACTGAAGATATATTGCATTAATTTTTCTTTTCCTTGGAAAAACTAGGATATCAGTGGCTTTCAGTGGTGGAGTGGTAATAAATATGAAAGTTTATTTTCAAAGTCATAATGTCACCTTGATATAACTTAGATGTAGATATATCCTTCGCATGAATGTAGGTTTAATCACTCGTGAGTTGGAGCTTGAGAGGGCATTTTTTTTCTCACTATTATACCACGTAATCAATCCAGTCAACTAAGATAATAAATTAACTAAATTCCCTCTCCCCGCAGTCTTACACACATTACGATATGATATTGATATAATGTACAGTCATTGTCATATTACAACTTTGATAATTCCAACAGTGGAAGAATCTTTTTGTACGCGAGCAGTGGATAAGAAATTACCGAAAATGGTGCTGGCGTTCTTGATTGTGAATCGTTCATAATCAGCACAACTTAAATGCCATATTGAAAATTTCTACAGCTTGTCACTCCTTTGTGTAAACGTATATTTTATGCATATGATCCAACTTTTGACACCTCAACCTGGAAATTGTAGGGCTATTCATGTTATGTGCAAAACAGCAACAGAAACTGCATTAAATTTATTCGTAAAACATGGCCTTCATTTTGTGATTATGGTAGAGGTTAGGGGAATACAGGGATGAATGTTTGAGAATCACTTAAAATACAGGGTTTGTCATCTCTTTTTGCGACTTCCGTACAGCTGTGGTAAAGGCACGAGACCAGTTTGAGGGGCCTAGAAGCACCTCTATCAGCCGGGTGAGACCGCAGACGGCACACGCCCGCAGCGCGGCGAGCGCGAGGAGGGTAAACAAATCTCGATGAGCGCAAATAGAAGAAGAAGACAAAAACAGCGGACATTTCAAAGGAGCTTCGAAGTCGTCAAATTATTGAATACACGTGTATATGTATAGAGATAGATAAGATAAAGATATTTTCTGAAATCTTGCGCACGCTGTCATCACGTGCTTCCAAGCTAGGAAACGTCGCATTCATCTTTCTGTACTTGTAACTGCCGATTAAAAGTGATAGGATTGTGATACGATGGTACTACAAATTGGCTCGAAGTAATCATTAAGACTTCTATTTTACTACATGAAAAGGTGAAATTGCTCACATCTGAACACGTTAAAAGATCGTACTGTTGTCTTAATATTCTGAATATCATTTCAATCAATAACAATATAAATAATATCTTTGCACTAACCATCTTTTTTTCCCCACATGAAAATTGAAAAGCTAGAATATGAGAGATATATATGGCAAACTGCTGACCTAGCATATATAAGAATCTATATCTATTCATATCTATAAAATCTATACCAATATGTAACTTTATCTATATTATCTATATCTAAGATACCGTCATTATGTGTATCTTGATCTGAAGTATTAAAAAAAAAAGAAATTTGCATAAAGCTAGGCTACGGAGACATAAGGATTACTTTTCCTGCCCCCCCCCCAAATATTTTGCGTACAATTGTTAATTTTCAGTTTTATTATGACACAATATTGCTTTTCTTTGGTTTGTAATTAAACAAAGGTAGAATTCTGACTGAAACAAATCTACTTTGATCTAGAAATTGGAAGGTGCTACTTTGTTTGAGGGAAGTGAATTGGATAGTCTCATGAAATATCGTGATTAAGGCTGTATATGTGTAATGCTGAAAATATTAGATCTGGAGAAAGAAATATTCAGAATAGTGTCGAAAACCAGCCAGAGATAATGATATGCAAAGGTAGTACGTATCTTCATAAGAAATACTTATCACAGCAATTTCATTATGAATTATATCCTTGTGCATGAAAGATTAAATTGACGTGAAAATATATCAACTATAGGTTCGTTGTGAAAGATGGATGATATATGTGTACATGGAGATATAGACAGAGTTTCTGTAATCAACTTCATAGTCACAAGCCCATCATATACTGCAAAATTGATAATTTCATTTTGCAGACCTTTCCGATAGCTGTTGACTGACTCCATATAATGATTGTCCGAACCGAAAGTAAAGGATTCTGAAACGACACGCCTTGTCGGGCATGTATATTCATAAATGCTGCATAGTTATGAGCATTGCGCTTGAAAGTTGTGTCATCCTTTCTTAACCTTAGTACAAGTATGCATGTAGTCTAATTCCTGTTTGTTGTCAACTAGTTAACCTTTCCCTTTAACTTTGGTCACGTGTCATTTTGAGCTAGAATGGGATTCTCTACTTCCGTTACCTCATTACAATGAGTTCAATCGACAGCTCAATAAAATTTGAAGAGAGTTTTGGATCTATAGTAACTTCAAAGCCTCCACAACACTCTACTTGAATGATGAAATTAGATACTTTAGTTTACAACGTCATAAAAAGATGATAAAGTCATCTCTTTGCCCCTCAAGAAAGATGAATGATGAAAGATTAAATGGTATCATTAAAATTTGAATGGCTTTGCGTGCATTAATTAAGACTGGCAGTATGTCTTGGTTTGAATTAAGATATGCTGGTATTTGGGCTTAATGGGGGCACTTTCGCCGTTAGGGAATGAACACGAAGTGAAAATTTGTGTTGAACTTTTACCCTTGGGTGTCTACGCCATCTTCCGTGTGACGCTAAGTGTCTCAATCCAGCTGTCACACACACACACACACACACACACACACACACACACACACACACACACACTGAAACACGTATGAATAACATCAAAGTACTCGTTTCTTCGTCAGTCTGCCTTCCTCTGAATCATGGTCGAACTTGAAATGACATTGCATTCATGAACAAGATTAGTCTTCTATTTATACTGATGCAATATTCGTCTGCAAATGAAAAATCTCCAAAAGAGGAAACATAGTTAAGTTTATTATTTAGTTTAAGTTTATTACAGTTTACCACTTTAAAATAAAGTGGGATATCGTCATTGAGGTGACATATTTTTTTTTCTATCTCTCTCTTTAAATCCTATAGAGATGTCTGTTTATCATTGTTCACAAAAAAAAAGACTTATGCATTTAAAAACGATAAGTGAAATGATTTGGAAGGCCACAGCGTACTTTCGAGTTTAAGATACCAGTCTTTTGTCTTCATAATCAGCATGCTATTTATTCCCACTTTCCAAATGTCTAATCCGTTTTATTGGAGAGGTGTATTCTTTCCCTTTGTCAAGCCGACTTGACTTCTTCTTACAAGTCGGGATAGGGAACACTTATGGGCTTTCTCATTGACCCACTCAATCAGTTGAATTAGTCTTTTTTTTCTCCCGTATTCAAGGACTATCCTAGGGGCATGTCTCAGGGAATTATTATTTTTTGTCTTCAGGATTGTGCTATAAGAAATAGTCAGTGCTCTACAATGGTAGCAGATATGTTAACATGACTAAAAGATGCTGCGTGAGTGAAGCCACTCTTAGAGGGCTGTCGGATTATCGGAGAAGAGAGCTGTTAGTTTGGAATTTCAACCGAAAGAAAAGAAGCTTTTATTGGCAGAAGGCAGAAAGAACGGTGTGCCTCTATTGGTCGAAGGATTTGTCCCTTTTGTCCTTAGATGTTGAAGATGCTAAAGAAGGAAAGGAAGTAAAAATGAAAGCACAGATTGCTGATAAGTGAAGGAAATCCAGTCAATGAAATGTAAACAAGACAGTACTGTCTTATCTTTTCTCTATTTTTCTCTGCTCAAACTCTTTTTCTTTCTCCTCTTCCTTCTTCTCTCCTTCCTTTTCCTTTTTCCTTCTTCCTCTAATATATTATTTCCTTCTGTATAAAAAAAAACTCATTTTTCTTTTTACTCAGGGAACTTGGCGATTGTACAAGCTCTGCCTTTTGTGCAAGTTCCCCCCATATTCTCCCATGTTCCTTACAAGCGAGGGCTATTTCAACTCATAGTCATAGTGAAGTCATCGTGATCAACTATGTACATCACATGTATCTCGGTATGTGTGTGTAGGTGTAGCTGTACATATGGCTATACTTTGTTCTTACATCTGTATATTTGCTCATCTCTTTGTTTAAAAAATATGAAAATGACTTCCACTAATGCATTCTTTTATTGCTTACCTGGGTTTGCCAGATTTTGAGGAAACTTTAATTCCTCGTTGGCTGCTTCCCTTCAGCTTATCATGTATTATGTATTCCATAGATCCGTCTTTACTCTGTGCTTGTCGTGATTGTTTATCATTGTCATTCTTTGATGTTGTTTTTTATGCTGAACAAATAAATTCAATTCAATTTAATTCAACTTTTCTAATATCATTGTTTGCATTTGTATTAGAACTTCATGTCATTTCCCCTTCTTGTACAACTCGATTTTGCTGCTTTGCAATTATTTTGTATTATTTGGATATGGAACAAATATTGAAATAATGAAATGATAATGAAATATTAAGCAGCGAGCAGGAACGTCCAACAGTACTCACATACATTACCCATATATGTATACGTATGTGTATATATATATATATATATATACTCATATATATTACGCATATATATGTATGTATATATATATATATATATATATATATATATGTATATATATATATATATATATATATATATAGAGAGAGAGAGAGAGAGAGAGAGAGAGAGAGGGAAAAAAATGGTGTTTTGGTGGGTCGAGATCAATCTATCCAGTCGTTGGCAAGAGATTCGAGATGCAAGGGCGAGATTGAGGCTGACCAGTTTTATTTTCACATTGGTATATCTAAATAAGCATCTAAACGTTCATTTCTGGTTTTTGTTTTTGTTTTTATTTTTTGCCTTGCTTGCTGTGTGCGAAACTTTGTGTATATAACACTATGCTTGTGATGTCAGCAATGTAAAATCACATGTTTTCTTTCCTTTCATCTCATTTACAAATTAACAAACTCAAAAACTGCACAAGGAATTTAAAAAGAAAAACAGGGGCTATTTCTATGACAGTTTGTGCACATATATATTTTCAACTCTTTAAAGTATTACACATAATAAATATCTTGATCTTAACTCAAAACTCGTTAATCCGTAAATTAACACCTTGTTCTCCAAGGGTCCTGTCCAAAACAAATGTACATTAGAATGTTCCTTAAAAGAGTTTGTACAGGGCACACCTAATTGCCACGAGAATGATTAAGATGACACAATAAATTCTACTTCGGGTCAAGTTCTCCTGCCATCAGAAATTCTCAACCATCCGTTGGTTCTCGCGCCCTGATAATTACTGGTATTTTTGTTCAACTCTGACAGTCATCTTTGAATAGTAATAACTTTTAATCAGCACGCGGTTGTGTCCTTTTTTCCCTTTGCATTCGTTTATGATTTTTTTTTGTGGAGAATTCTCTTCTGCCACTGTCGTAGACCGTGGAACGAGCTGTATTTAATGATATTTCTAAACTGGGTACGCTGTGTCATCAGCAGGCCTTTGATTCCCCACAGAAAATGGCATGTTGAACCTTAGCTGTTTGCGGTCAAAGACGTAAAAATAATTGAAGAAAAAATAGATGAATAAAACTTAACTGCAGATGATATGAATGAAGACGATTTATTAGCGCTGCTACTTCCACCTCAATGATTAATTCGTTTTCGTTTACCATTATCTGATTATGATACTTTATTTGACATTTGTATCATAATACACCTCAAGAAAGGTGATTTATGATATTTCATCAGCTCAATTCTGATGCAAGAGCATCGTTTATCATAACGGCATCTAAAGGTGCAGACTGAACGATGTATTTCAGTTGTTCCATTCTTGTCTCTGTGAGCAGTGAACTTCGGAATAGTGTAATGTAACGGTGATCTACTCCGAGTTACACAAAGTTGTTAAAGTGAAAGTTGTGATTGAACAGACCTGCGATGATTTCAGCAACTAAATGCAAAAAAAAAAAAATGTTCAAATGACGATGGGTAGAATATATTAAGTCATTTATTAACACATTGCCTTAGATCACATGACCATGACGTCATACAATAACAAACTAGATTTGACTTTGAATATCATCAACGGAGTCATTATAAGAAAATAATGATAAGCTTACGAACAAATGCACACAAAAATGACGCCCACAAATTTGATTTGATTTGATTTATTTCTGCTTAATTCCGTTACATCAGATAGGATCCACTATTACTTTGTAGTGACGTCACAGTCATGCTGCCAGGAATTTCATTTTGTCCTTCATGACGGATGCCTTACAGACATACGTATAGTACGGTTCAACATATTATCAACTTATTTCTGGTAATCTGATTAATTTCGATTTCATTTCAATTTCATCCCGTACACTTTCGCTTTGCTCACATTCGTACACTCAGATGTTATATTATGTTCTATCTGATAACTGGAATACTGTTTACATCTTGTAGTTGTTGTTTTTTCCTTAAAAATGCATGTATGTGTGTGTTTGAATCTGTGGGTACGTGTTTCATTCTGTACTGTGTATGTTCGTGTGTAAAATATGGCAATCTTATAGATCAAATCTTAAAAATGGACTGTCTATGTTCCTTAAATGAATATACATTTGCATTTTTCTTTTTCCTTTCTTGTGTCATTAATTTTGTGCTACACAAAGTTATTAGGGTTTTTTAAACTTTCTTCCAGCATTGCGGAACGGAATCAATAAAATTCCTTTAATAACAAGATTTTACACAAACTATTCCCACACAATGACATGATATTTGCCGCTGCTATGGTGTTCAGTTGATCCTCATGTATTGATAAAGTTGTGTACGTGCGTGTACTGTAGGATGAAACATTTTCAAGGTTTTCGCAGAAAAATTGTCTCTTCCATCTCTCAACGGGGGACAGATCTATATCTCAATTACTTCAACACGTGCAGGTACAAACAAACAAAAACCACAGAACTGCCTTGAACTTGCAAATAAATGGAACAACCGCTTAATTAAATTGATATTGATCTACCCTTTCCTGTTATCCTTTAAACTTCGGGAAATAAAGGTTGCTCGTACTATTCTCCCCATCATATTCATGTCATCTTCATTTTCTTCATTTTTTTAAAAGTTTCTTTTGAAAAGATATATCGTCAGTTGGATGAAGACAAGCACCTGGGGAGCGCTTAAGGGACGTAAATGAAGACATGATACCAAGCCTGACCGGTGGACTAACCCCTCGGGCTTGAAATGCGATCTAGGGGTACCGAGCCAGGGTTTTGTTATAGGAAGTAGAGGCAAATATTGATGCAGGATTCGACGAGGGTGATGGCGGTGTGTGAGTGCGACGACCGCCTTCTTTTTACTGGTGAAAATTAAGAGTGTTGAAAAAAAGACGGGAATATGCGTTATTGTAATATGGTGTGAAATCCCTCTAAATTGATTAGATACAACGCCTGCGTTAATAATGTCCCTTCATTATCCTGAATTAATTTCCTTCTTCCATCCCTTATCATCCCTACGGCCCCCCTTCTCTCTCGCTCCCCCCCCCCCCCGGTTTCCCTATCTATCTGCATATCTATCTGTCCTTCTCCATTTTCCCTCTTCGTAACAGATATTGGTTAAAAATAGAATAAAGATAATCTCCTTATTCAGTATAAAATACAAATATCATTAGACAAGTGGTATGTCGAACAATTATAAATACATCTAGTTAGACTGTAACACAGATGTATTTCAACTGTATGAAACCCTGAACATCGGCTGATGAATAATATTCTTGTATTTTTACATAAAACATACCATGAAGAGATATAAGTATTACAAGAGAAAGAGAGTCAAACAAGTTGAAAACTTTAAACCAAATAATACATCGATTTATTCCAGTCAATTTAATATTTCTGTAGTATTACAGAATATAACGATATTTGTTAATGTAACATTACATACTATTAGGTCATTACTGAAATTGACTGATACTGTGCTACGCGCGAAATTATTTTTATGTGATTTATATTCTATAGGTGGACGACAGGACCGGAAAGTGTTTCCTGTTATACACTACCTTCTACTCTACTTTAAAGGGACTGGGGATGAGTGTTCGGTTGTGCAAAACATGCGAAAGAGAAGGTGCTTTGGGTATAAAATGAAAGGTAGATATGTAACTTAACATGTGTGAAAATATCTTGGAAATCGGAATCTTCTCAAATGTTTTAAAAAGCGAAAAACAAAACATACTTTTCTGGAAAAAGACCCTTCGATACGATGGCGATACGTATTTGAATTGCGGAATACTGCTTGTTGACTGCGAACATCAAGCCAACTTACAGCGAAATCAAGCCAACATGCCGAGTGAGCTGCGGAACTACTAGTAGTTATACGTAGAGCAATTGTGGCTAGCTCTACGGCTGGCTGTGCTATGGGCGCGGCGAGCGCTGGCCGCACTTCACTTGCCATAACTCGCATCATCATACACAGTGTCCAGTGCTAGTGCTTCTAAGCTCGAGCTGCTGTACGATCTTGCGTGTTTTCATTTGATGAGAGCGCTAACCTAAAATCAAAGGACTCCTCCTTTTCAGATTCACATGTCCTTCTTCCAAGATATTATGAGAGCTAGTTCTATCGTCAGAAGACTCGGTAGGCTACGTATCCTAAAAGCCATCAAACTCCATTTATTACAAGATTCTTCGTTGAGAAGTACCGAAAGCGGGATAGGTGAATGCGGTAAAGTAATACGTAGCCCGACCAGACGCCGGGCGGGCCTATATGTACAGCGACTGGGCTGTGCGTGTACGTACATATAGAAACTTTTCCGGGTAAGGACGGACACAGCCGGCCCAGCGCTAGGTCGGTACCATGTACGCAGTAACTGCCGTGCTTCGCACGGCGTCTGGTCGGGCTACGTAGAAAAAAAAAAATCAACGAAATCTCAATTTACAATAATTTACAATTCATGTAATTATTACATGAAACACAAACGGGTTGTGTTATTACATGTACATGCAATTCAATGCAATCTTCATGGCAAACCCATTTTTTTTTTCTTCAAAGATTTGAAACACAAGTACCGAGTAGGCCAGAGAATTCGAAGTATCCGGTACAATGTTATATCTAAACTTGCATTGGAACTAACTAGGCTTAGCCTAATAGTTCATTTTTATTACCGGTACAACTTGTCATGTATTTGTAATTTCATGTGACTTTAATAGTTGTAACATTTATTGTGGATGATTTTCTTCACAATTGACACATGCACATACTAGGTTAGAAAGTTGGTCATTGGTATGGCTTAGGCCTTACCTATTTTCTGTATAAATAGGGTTAATTGGAATTATTTCACAGATACACACAAAAATGTTGGGAATCAGATCATTTTCAGTCTTCTAGACTGAATAATGTGACACCTGTAATAGTCTAATAACCAATCCAACAATTTCTGAGGCTATCTTATACATTTTCTTATTTATCGTATGTACAATGCAACCATGCATGATGCAATGTCTTGTTCACCTATACAAGGAGAAAATCAAGACACAAGGAATAATCTGTTCAAGTCAATTATTTCCACATAGGTCAACAACATTCACTCAGTTTTATCTAGAACCCTGATTGGGTTTTTATCATCAGAACACATTTTTTTCTCATTGGTAAATTGACGCTTAACAATTAGCTAGGCCTGTATACACAGGTAATATCTTGTTGTGATATTTCAGTGAATTTAAATCTAACACATTACTTATGTAGGGCTAGGGTTCACTTAGCTCTCTAGCACTCATCACACTAAAAGCAAACTAGGGCAGCACACATGTGTTACTTGGAAGGAGTCCCCTGGCTAACTAACTTGTAGCCAGTTTATTCTTCACATAATTTGGCATGGGTTTACATGTAAATGTGGGTTGTTACATAAATATGCATACACAAAATCAACATAACAAAACATGCAAATAAAGAAACAAAGGTTAAAACTAAATATTCATAATAATATGTAAATGATGTGCAGGCTTGGGTGATTTAGGCATGATTTCAGTATTACAGGGAACAATGGGTGAGAAGTGAAAGAGTGGAAAATGTCATGTGATATGTGGTGTGTCTGTGATACAATTGTAGGTGGGGTGTGTGGATGCATGTGGATGTGAATACCGGTACTACTGTATGTGTGGGTTGACGTATTTATGTGTAGAGGGGTGGTACCTGTAATAAAAGAAGGGGGGATATACTTATAATAAAAGGTTCAAAATAAATCCCTACACTTACGTTATACTACCATGCATAAATACAAATTTCATGTGCACATATAAATTGCATGTGTACATGGGACCTACATTAGAAGTTGTGTGTACCAGGGTACACTGACCTTACATTTTCTTTTATCTTTGCATGTATATTTGCATTTGGTGTTGCATCATGAGCACAGGTTCTAATTGCAAATGTGCTACATGTATTTAGAAACTGCTCTCACAGTAATGTGATGTGATATACAATGTAGAGATAACAAATGTGTGCTGGCTACTTGCATGTAGGCCTATATCTTTTAAATATAAAATGTCATAATAGAAATAATTGTAAAGCAAAGATTGCCAATTGACACAGGTAAGGTAATCATTTGCAGAAAAAAAAAGAAAAAAGAAACTGCTCAGCATTCTGTCATTAGTCAATTTGGGCATCTACACATTATACTCCTATCATATTGAACAATTATGATAATAATACTATAACATGTAAATTAAAAGAACCTTACAAATGCAACCACTTTCAAATAACTTGTACATTTGCAGGGAAAAAATATTGAAGTGAAAGTCCAAGAATCAATGTCACAGGGTTAATGACTTCAAGTACAAAGAACACTATACCATTTCAGTGTGGAGACCTTCTACATATTGCATTGTCAAACCACAATTGGTTTAGGGTTTGAGCATATACAATTATATCAGAACATCATGTAGGGACCTACCAAAATGTATATTACAATGTATTTTTATATCTATGTGAATGAAAACTGAACATCTTGTTTGAAGCACTTCCAACACATTTGTTTATCAAAATTCATACTTTTTTTTTTTGGCCACAAAATATAGATGCAATGAATATTACAAGGGCACAAACTCCATTTACCACAAAAATATTGTCCTCATAATAATGTGATTTGATAGAGTTATCACAAAATTTTGTGCTGAAAAAGTGTCTTCCAAAATGCTGATGGACAATGCTACTGTGTAGGACCTGCTGTGCCACTTGAATGTAACACATGGCATGATATCAGTGATCACATAAATGATGAGGATAATAATCATTATGAAGATGATGATAGTAATAAAAAATTAGCAACAACAACAATAGTAGTAGTAGTAATAATAATAATAGTTAGAGCAATAATGAAATGTGTGAAAGGCCCTTCAGTGATGTACACTGTTGTGCATGACAGCCCTGCTTAAGTTCACTTTAAAACACTGATGCAATATTTTATCGTAACGGAGTAATTGTAGTTTTTCACCTCTGAAACACCTGGGAAACACAGGGGGAAAAAAGACCAAATGAAAAACAAGAGACCCGCGGGTCACGCGCTCACCTGAGTATCGCAATTTCACCTTCCATGCATTCTTGCACACTCTTACCTGAGAACATTGGAAACTTTAGGTCTGCATATGGATCCCTCCCCCCCCCCCCCCCCTCAACTCGGGGGGGGGGGGAGGGGGCAGGCAGTCCTGGATCTGAATCTGCAATTAACAAACTTGGAACTAAAGTCATCAATGTTCAAACTCATGGTATTAACTTTGCTTTATCATTTCTGGTTCTAGAGCAGAAGATTTTAAATATTCCTCAATGTGGGGGGGGGGGGGGGGTGGGCCCCCTAGGGGGCCCCCAAGAGGGACATGGTGCCCATTTGAAGGAATTGAGATTCTATCCCCCTAGGGATGCTACCTGCTAAGTTTGGTCAAAATTCATCTTGAGGTTTTCAAGAAGAAGATGAACATGTACAATTCAGGCTCCATTACAAGTGTTGGACTTCTCCCCAGCCCTCTCCTGGGTCCTAAGGGCGTGGGGGGGGGGGGGGGGGAATGAATCCGCCAACCCCATGAAAAAAACTTGAAACTACAGTCATCAATGTACTAACTCATAGTATCATCTTAGCCCTATCATTTCTGGTTCTAGAGAAGATTTTTAAAGGTTCCTTAATTTTAGGGGGTTTGGCCCCCTAGGGACCCCCAGGTGGGCAATGGTGCCCATTTGAACAAATTGAGATCCTATCCCCCTAGGGATGCTACCTACCAAGTTTGGTGAAAATCAGATATGGCGATCTCAAAGTGAAGATGAAAATGTACAATTTAGGCCCCATTAGGACTCCTCCCCACCCCCCTCCCCTGGGTCCCAAGGGGGGCACCCCTGATTCCCCCATGAACAAACTTGAAACTACAGTCATCAATGTACTTACTCATAGTATCAATTAAGCCCTATCACTTCTGGTTCTAGAGAAGAAGATTTTTAAAGATTCCTTAATTTTAGGGTGTTTGGGCCCCCCTGGGGCCCCCCAGGTGGGCCATGGTGCCCATTTGAACAAATTGAGATCCTATCCCCCTAGGGATGCTACCTGCCAAGTTTGGTGAAAATCGGTCATGGGGTTCTCGAGAAGAAGATGAAAATGTAAAAAGTTTACGCACGACGGACGACGGAAGACGCACGACGGACGCCGGACGAAGAGCGATCGCAATAGCTCACTTGAGCCTTCGGCTCAGGTGAGCTAAAAAAGGACAAAACACTTTGTGCCTGGATATTGCAGCCCTTTCAGTTTCCAGTAACAGTTTAACGCACATGCAGTTTAGGAGTTTACAGGATTTATTTTCCCTACTTGCTACATGGGGCAAGAACAAATTTTCCAGGCAATCAATTCACTGTTTCATTCTGATTCACACATTTGAGTACTAACATGTTTGTTGTTACCTCACAGGAAAGACAGAAATAGAGAGTTCAGAGATATAAATGTAGTGTCATATCAGTTATCACTGCCATCACATGAATGTAGTCTATGATTGGAATTGATGTTATTCATGTTCAATGCGCATTTATCAGAATCCCCAACAATCCTGGTACAAAGGTGCAGCTTTTTCATTACTAACATGTCTTTTGCTATAATACACAATGAAGGCATAAATTGACAGTAGGCCTACAGGAAGAACTGGTGTCAGAGCTATTATCATTGCCATCACTTGGATGCACTCAACATAATTATGATATTGAAGTCATCCAAGTTCAGTTTTCAAACATTTGCCAGCCACAAAGAAGAACATGAGAGGGGATGTCACTGGCTTCATGGAGCTAAGTAGTTGGGAGGGCTGGTTCTGATTGATGAGAGGGGATGTCACTGGATTCACTGAGCTTGGTGGCAGAGAGGGCTGGTTTCCACTGGCGAGATGGATGTCACAGGTCTCACCGAGCTGCGTAGCCTAGAAGAGGCAGTCTTATTTGGCGAGAGGGGGTGTCACTGGCTTCAACAACCTGGATATCTGTGATGGCACTTGGATGTGATGCTAGCTGTTCCACTGCAATAGAGGCCAACAAGCACATTCTATTGATCTCTCATCTAATGACTGAATGTTGGTAATAAAGTAACTACTACACATTTACAATGAAAAATTATTTTACTACTCATATAGACTCAATTAACTATTCAGTAATACACATAGTAAATATTCTCTTTAAAGACTATCATTCAAGCAATGACAAGTTTAGTACTGATGAAAGCAATTATGTTATATGCTGAAAGTCCAATGAAAATAGCTCATTTTATTTATGATATTTACATAAAAATTCCCTAATATGCATGCCAAAGGGACGTCTTCATCATCTACTGTAAAAGTGGAAATTTCTTGCGGTGTTGGTTGAAATTTTCACGCATTTCGCGTAAGCCAAAACTAGCGCGAAAATAAAAGCATGCGAATATTTTTGCTCGCCATTTGTTCAAGTAGTTGATGTCTTGATTCCGCGGAACTATAAACATGCGAAGCTCTTCTTACCCCGCCGACCGCAAAAAATTAGTCGCGCTAAAATATCCACTTTTACAGTAACCTGTTATCTCCTTACATCTGCCCAGGCTCTGATAAAATCAATATCTGTCAGCACTCTCACCAGGTTTTGATCCACTTCAATTTGACCCAAGTCCTTTCCTCAGAGTAGCATTTTCCTCCACAACTAATTGGAGAAGGCAACGGCATTCATGAACTTGTCCTTTTTCCATTTCACAGGGGCATCTGGACTGGAGTTCATCTGTATATCAGACACAATGAAAGGCATTAACACGGACTTACAATTAGGATAGTCCCGTTAGTTCTTCACCAATCAGTAAATTTAGTCACAGAACTTGCTATCCCATGTATTTCAGTGTAGAGTCTACCAGGTAGCTTTATCTTGTAGTGCTCACATACATGCAACAGAGAAAACTCCATGAAATATGTTAGAAATAGACTGTCTACTGTAGAACTTAAATAGCAACTAGAAATGTCGCTATGGCGACTGGTATGCCTCCGCCATAATGCATGATTTTCCTAATAGGTCTAGATAGTACATGTGGACAATGTGTGATTACATTTTCACAAAACTGGTAAAATATTGAAATGACAACTTTGTCACAAATGTGTTGAATGTTCACCTTCCTTGACCTTGGTTTAATTGGATGAATAGGAGAGCATGTATTTGGGGATTTAAGGACTTTAACTTGACTTTGACCCATTCATACATTTATGCATTGAGTAATTTTCATGGTACCGGTATGGAGAAAAAGTGCAATTTCTGTACTGGATAGTAAATTGTTACCATGTTCATCTGGCCTTTGACCCTAAAATTCATAAGATACTAGTAATCACTTTCAGGTAGAACATGCATAAATATGCAGTAAGTTTCACAATAAACTGAGCCACTTCTGAGATATGGAGGAAAAGTTAGTTCAGCACTTTCACTTGATCTTTGACATTTTGACCTTTGAGGCAAAAAAAAAAAGAAAAAGAAAAAAAAAACTCTCCAGAGAATTTCTATTAGGTTACACACGCATACACCAAGTGTAAAAAAAAATAATAATCCTGCTGGCATTGCATGAACATGAGGGAAATAGTAAAATTTTGATGTGCTGCACTTGACCTTTGACCCCTGACCTTTGACCCCATGAACCCTACATTCTCTAGATAATCACTGCCAGTCAGTACATGTATATACTATGTTCCATGAAGATACCTTGAACAATTTTCCAATTTACAGAGAGAAAAAAAAGAAGTTTTAATACTTTTACTCGACCTTTTGACCTTTGACCTTTGACCTCATGACCCAAACTTTCACCAGAGAATCTAAATTGGGTAATACATGTATACACTAAGTTTCAAGAAAATATCTTCTGGCATTGCATAGATATGGTGGAAATAGTGAAATTTTATGTATTTGACCTTGACCTTTTGACCTTTGACCTTGAGCACGTGCACCCAAAAGTTGATAGGCACAACTTCACCCCCTAATACACATACATGCCAAGTTTCATTAGGATACCTCAACAGGTTTTGATAGTTACCTTGTCCACAAAATTCATTACGGACGGACGGAAAGACGGACGGACGGACGGAAGGACGGAAGGACGGACGGACGGACGGAAGGACGGACGGACGGACGGACAACCCGAAAACATAATGCCTCCGGCACCACTTCGTGGCGGAGGCATAAAAAGGAAAATAAGACCTACAGAGACCCTAGCCAAATTTTTGATGAGTTGACACTGCACATGACGTCGGGATGACCTCAGCCTCTCATTGTGCATCTGGGTAATTCTGTGAAGTTGGGGCACGAAGTGTGACATTTTAGCATAACTCAATACTAATTATGCTATACATGTATTGTTTATAGGCTTTGCAGTTGTATTGAGACCATACATTTTCCTGGAAATTTTGTGCCATTCCGACTCAATTTTGATGAAATTATTAAAACGATATGTAATGGTGTCCTGTAGCATCGTGACGTGTCCATGTAGCATCGTGATAGTAAACATTTGGTCCTAAAAGACAAATTAAGGAAATTAGCTTGACCCAAATTTGATATAATATGCATAATTACTAGATTAGTCAGATAGCTAAATATCTTAACTCTCCTTTCCACAGTTTTACACAAAAAAGGACACCGCATAGCATCGTGATACATTTTGTAATTTTCTTTTAAAATTGAAACTGTGTACAGGAAATTTGAGATATTTAGCTATCTTATTCATACCTTGTAAATATGCATATTGCATCAAATTTTGGTCAAGCTCATTGCCATAATTTGTCTCTTTGGACCAAATTTTAAAATATCACGATGCTACGTGGACACGTCACGATGCTCCAGGACACAGTGTTACATATTGTTTAATAACTTCATTAAAATTGAGTCTGAATGGCACAAAATTTCCAGGAAAATGTGTGGCCTCAATGCAAATGTAAAGCCTACAAACAATAAATGTATAGCATAATTGATATTGAGTTATGCTGACATGTATTTTGTCAATATCACGATGCTACATACATGGACACTGCCCCAACTTCATGGAATTACCCATCTACAAAGTAGGCCCTATTTATTTATATGTTGTGTATACAACCTCATATCGGGCCTATGATGTCTTTCAATCCAGCCACATGCAAGGGATTTGGGGGTCTGTATAATTCCACATACAATCATATAGTAGGCCTATATGTGGCTGCAATGTACAAACTATGTAACTTGTAACCCTAAAAGTAATGATCAAGACAACTATAATCTTATTAACCACTACCACAGCTTTGGGTTTAAAAAAAAAATGTTATAAGTTAAATTACAGCAAGAATAAGAACAGCATCGTTTGAGAACACAGAGTTATCTATTCAATTTATTGATGTTTTGTGTACTAAATATCAACATTAACTTTCATTTGCAGGTTCAAAACAGTTGTTGGATCTAGGTGTATTAAAAAAGTACCAGGTACCCAGGTAATTAAAGTTAGTTTGTACAAACCTTTTGTACCAACGGAAGGGCTGGTCTCAATGGGCAAGAGGGGATGTCACTGGCTTCATCAAGCTGGGAGGGCTGGTCTTGACTGATGAGGGGGGACATCACTGGCTTCACCAAGCCGGGTATACGCTAGCTGGTCGAAACTGACGAGAGGGAATGTCACTGGCTTCATCAAGCTGGTTAGCTAGGAGGGCTGGTCTCAATTGATGAGAGGGGATGTCACTGGCTTCACCGAGCTGGGTAGCTGGTCAAAACTGACGAGAGGGAATTTCACTGGCTTCATCAAGCTGGGTAGCTGGGAGGGCTGGTCTCAACTGACCAGAGGGGCTGTCACTGGCTTCACTGAGCTGCCTAGTCAGGATGGTCCTTGAATGCGATGCTGGCTGTTGCTCTACAAAAGATACCCACAATAATATCTGACAGACCTTTCTCAACAATTAGCACCTACTGTGCTACAAAGCATACACCATTAACCACTACACTATAGAGACTGAGTGAACTGCGCTACAATGCATATACGCCATTAGCCACTTATGTATGTACGCACAATAGATACACTTCAATCAACATTTTTGCAATGCCATGTGTACCGGAGACAATAACAAGGTACTGGTACCTTACCAAACATGTGAATTCACGTTTTTGGTCCGATCATAGCTGTGATGACAACATATACGGTACACAGTTGAGTCTCCACAAAGTATTTTGTAAAAACCGAGAGTTACCAGATTCGCTGACACTTTCATTCATTCAGTGTCGTTTCGTAAAATTGGATTTCTCGCCTATCGCCAATTTGTAACAAACGTCAGTTCTGATGAGTGTCGTAACTTTCTTATTTCGACATTTTGAGACCCATAATTTGACATGAAGGTAGAATAGGGCAACATAATCCAGAATACGGTAAAATAGGAATTCGCGTATTTACATGCAAAACACAAATAGCGTGCCATTTCTTACTGTGAACAGCGATTTATGTGTAATAGAGAAGCACATTTCAAAAAGGAGAAATGTTGAGCCAAATTTGGGATGTCATTCATAGGCAAAAAAATTTCCATGTTAACTTATGGTAACTATACACAGCCCAGTTGCTGTACGTAGGTACAAGGTACGGGTACATAGCGACAGGATTCGCACAGCGTACCGTACTTACAGCGTCTACCACTCCTAGTCCGAGGCCTTTTTTCTCTGCCATTATAGCTGTAGCCCGACCACACGCTGTAAGTACACTGTGCGAATCCTGTCGCTACGTACGTACAGCGACTGGGCTGTGTATACAAGTGTAGTTACCATAACTGGAAATTTTTTTGCCTATGAATGACATCCCAAATTTGGCTCAACATTTCTCCTTTTTGAAATGTGCTTCTCTATTAATTACACATAAATCGCTGTTCACATTAAGAAATGGCACGCTAATAAAGTGTTTTGCATGTAGATAATACGCGAATTCCTATTTTACCGTATATCTACTGGATTATGTTGCCCTATTCTACTTTCATGTCATTAAATTATGGGTCTCAAAATACATAGGTCTAAGATACCTACCATACCTCAATCGCATTCTGAATAGGGCCTACACCTTTTTGTGAATCTGCATGTAGCCTTTCTCCACATATGTGAGTATTAAAAATCTCAGGCAAACTCTGATAGGCCTACAAGCTCATATCTTTTAGTTTAACTGGTTAATAGAAAAATGTTAGGGTGTGGCATAGGACACCTAACAAAATTACTAATCTAGGCCTACTATCAGTATTACTAAATAGTAGGCCAATAGTGTGTGTAGATCCTCTAAGTGACATCTCTATCAATTAATGTTACACTAACAACACTAAACACTGTAACAGTTGTTATAGGTCCTACTCACACTGAACTAGTATGACTATGAGGTCTTCCGAGTTTCACAAATTTATTACCGATCCAGCCGAAGTGAAATGACATCTCTGTCGTTCAGCCCCTTATCTTCTAGTGTCTTGAGGGGAATTGGGACTCTACATTTTATTTTTCTGTCACCATCTCCATACTCTGTCACTGGTTTTCATGGTCTTCCTCTTCTTGGAGACAGATCTCTCGCTCTCCACCTGCGGCTCCATTGTTTCGAATAGTGTGGATGGTATTTATACGCAGCCAGCAGATCAGAGTTCAAGCGGACCCGTGCCAGCTACAAGCTGCCGGGCGGATCCCGGGAAATGCACCGATAACGCTCGCTAGCCAGTGAACAGGCACCCGGGTTTCGCCTCGCAATAGGGGCGATATCTTGGGCTTGCTTTTCGCCGAGGAGAAGGCAATACATTAACGCTGTGCCAAAATCGGACAAAAGAGGGAGGCAAAAACAACACTTGAACGGAGAGCCTCTAAGCCGACCCCCCGTGATTTTGACAAGCGTTACATGTAACGCTCTTCAAAAAATCATAGATATCTTCATAATGCCGTATTTTTCATCGATTCTTTTTCATTGCTTAGTCCTTTCATAGACATTGGTCCTTGTTTTTGCCTGTTTCACTTCATGAAATAGCACTTTTGCATTTTGGGTTCCAACACTCATCCCCAGTCCCTTTAAATGAATACATTACATATACGGAAATTTAACATGTGCTTACTTTAATTTTGAGAGTATTGTACAGACGGTTAACTTAGTGGACGTTGATGCCTACTGAATAGAGTGTTATGTATCCCCCCCCCCCCCCCCCCCCCCCCCCCCCCGGTTGTTGGGGGTGGAGTCGGAGCATGTCCTGATACACACGAAGCAGGGCGTGGCTAAAAAGAAACAATCAAAATGGCCGCCTGGTAAACAAAGTCACGTGGCCTCAATCAATGAGACTCTGGACAGTCTGAAATTACCCCGCCCAAGACTGATGTCCAAGTTTACCCCGGTCTTCCTTGGTACATCACTGGCATGATGCGGGTTGTCAGTTTATCGGTGATGCAGATGTCGATGGAGCACCAAACTTTGAGAGAGAAAATCTATATTTCTATAGTTGAATCTATTCCCTCATCTCACGGCGGTCGAGCTTTTGATATCGAATAGGAGATGGATTCTAAGAGAAACTGATTGCAGTCTAGACACCGACAATAGTAATTGATGGTATTATAGTAATTGAACTGTAGCACCCTGATACAGACTAGAACATTGGAAGGAAATTCGCTATGTAAATTTGCACATCATCTCAAGGAGTAGAAATCAATCATTCGTATGTTGTGATCTATTGTGTATTAAAGTGTTTGTTTGAAAGTTGGTAGGTATCGCTTGTCAGTGTTGATTATTGTAAGACAGTGTAAGTGTAAGACAGTGTAAGACAGTGTAAGTGTGCGCGCTGTTCACATTTTAAAAGGGAACTCCGGACCAGTCAAAAGTTATCTGAAAAGAAAAAGTAAAATTTTACAAGCACAACATTGAAAATTTGAGCAAAAAGTTTTTTTTCACGTTTTTTCAACATTTTTTCAACAGTTCTTGAACGGTCAATATAAATACGCAAATGAGTGAGTTGATGATGTCATCGCTTTATAACTTGCAATATAGTTTGTACATAAAATCTTTGATTTTTTTTTCCTAACGCGATTATGACACAGTCTAAAATCCTACTAATGTATATCTGTCTGATCATTATTTTAAAGTTATTCAGCAAGGATAGCATAAATATTTTACACTTTTGTGGCAGAAGAATTGATTTTTCTTTCACACGAACATTAGAAAATGGTGAGGTGAGGATATGAGCTCACTCACTTGCATATTCGCTTCAACTGTTAGAGAACTACCAGTTTTGCAAAAATCAGATGTTTAAAATGTCATAAATTCCTTGCTTATAATCCAATTTTTCCGAAATTTTCACTGTTGTGCTTGTAATAATTTGCTCCTTCTTTTCAGACTGAACTTGTAACTGATTCGAATTTCCCTTTAATTGTTGTTCGTGATCTGAAAGGAGTAAAAGACGGTTGGATTTCTGCTAACTTTACGTCGGTCACCGCGAGGTCAGCTTGAAAGTTTGATTACAGTTACGCGTATCATTAGCAATGACGTCACAATCACTCTAAAAATTATCGCAGGTATCAATCGTTATCACTGTACTTACGAGTAACGAGAAAGATAGAGAGGAGAGGGAAAAAAAAGACACTCACATTGACTACCATTAAATCTTTCCCGTGAAAGCAGTCAAGTACTTCGTTGTGTGTTTTATTCACTTTTCCTCATGCTTTCTTGTTGTTGTTTTTTCTCTCTCTCCTCCTCCTGTATTTTCCCCCTGGTTCTTCTTTCTTGCCCCCCCCCCCCCCTCTCTCTCTCTCTTTCTCTCTCTCTCTCTCTCTCTCTCTTAAAACAGATAAAGATAGGAAAAGGCGGATTTCTGGAGGCATCTACCGGATACCAGCAACAAGCCAGGCAGGAAATCATTTAAAATGTTGCGAGGAAAGAGGGAAAACAGACCAAAAAAAGAAAAGAAGAAAAAGCTAATGTTGAATACATGAAACTGTTTGCCTATACCGGTATAGTCTTGTCTCCAGTCTATCATTTAACCCTGGATGCACGTTACTGATACAACAACCATGTCTACCACACCAAGTTAGTCTCACATTGTTTTGGGAATTTGTTGTTGTTGTATAGTTAGGTGATCCGAGTATCCTCTCGGATCACCTATTGTATCTGTACTGAATCTTTCTTCTTTATTTCTTTCTCCTCAAATGTTGTGCAGCGATTAACTCAAAAAGTCATTCACCTATGACTTTTAAACTTATACCATATATGTATCACGTCATAAGAACGACAGATCTAATGTATCATTGTGATCAGTCAACCATGACGTCACTATGACGTCATTATCTGAAATCACGTTCACATTCGTATCTCATTAATGAAATGGAATTTCTCAACGACATTTACATATAATATAGTTCAAGTCAAGGTCTATCGATATATTTAATAAAATTTCATCACGACCCTGGTAAACGAGCGCGTACGGGCGCGTTGAAATTTTAATATGTTCCAATCGAGCTCAAAATTGTTTTGCACACGTTTCAGGTCATTTGGAGTATTTCAGAAAAAATCGACGGACGCGTACGCGCGCGCGCATATACGCACGCACAGCTCATATGCAATAGAAACTTCCCGTTTTTTCACACTTATCGGCTGCCTGAAATGTCAAGGAATATTTCTACCAAGTTTCAAGTCAATCCGACTCAATATGACGTCATACGGGCCCGTCAAAGTTGAAATTCCGCGCGCGCGTCAATGGCGATATACAGTACAACTATGCCAAAAAACTGCCAATTTTAAATCCGATTTTACTCGTCAGGATGGACGGTGACCCCCCATTTTCTGTACATATTTTGGAAGCTGATGAGTTGTACATGTCATTTCATGGGTTGGCAATGCTGACAAAATGATTAAAAGATATCAAATTTCTTAATAAAGTAAAAAAAGTAAATTTTCAAAATGACGTCATCAAATTTCAAGTTCATTCGAGCGTATCTCACTAGTCCTTTGTCAATTTTCACCCATATTTCAGTATGATGTAGCTCATCTAATTTTCTTTCAAACATAAAATAACAAAATTTTGATTGGATAACGGTATCACCTCGTAAAAATTGATTGAAAGTAATCTTGTCAAATTTGACCAGTTTACGTGTTATCTCTATGGGAGTGCAGTTTTTCTGGAAATGAAAATTGACATGACTATCTTTATCGAGCACTAGCTCACTTAAGCTTCGGTAAATTTCTCCCAGATTTTAATATGTTGTAGCTGAGACTTTACACTACCGTAAGTGTGCCCTTTGTTTTTTCATACGATGTCAGAATCACGTCAAAAAATTGGGTTGAAATTCAGGCTTATCTTCGATGTATTGAGATATTTCTTTCTTTCTGCAACTTTCTTTGCAATAACTCAAGAAAAACGGCCTCTATCACTTCCATATTTTGCACATGTTTAGTTCATGTCACGTGAATTATTTCATAAAATAACAACTACTTGATCGGACACCATCTTGGGTATGTAAATTAGGGTCAAAGGTCATAAGTGTTTCACCCTGTATCTTAGTGAATACATGTCCTATCTTTCCCATATTTTGCACACGCAAAGACCATGTTACAAGGATCATTTCACAAAATAACCACTTTTTACTCAGATGCCATCTTGTCTGTGCAAATTGAGGTCAAAGGTCATATGTACTTCTTTTTGTATCTTCGTTATGACGTGTTATCTCTATGGGAGGGAATTTTTTTAAATGTGAAAATTGACATGATTGTCTTTATCGAGCACTAGCTCACTTACCCTTCGGTGAAGTTCTCCCAGATTTTAATATGTTGTAGCTGAGACTTTGCGCTATCGTTATGTGCCCTTCGTTTTTTTCATACGATGTCGGAATTACGATAAAAAACTTGGTTGAAATTAAAGCTTATCTTCTATGTATTGAGATATTTCTTTCTTTCTGCAACTTTCTTTGCAATAACTCAAGAAAAACACGCCCTATCACCCCCATATTTTGCACATGTTTAGTTCATGGCTCGTACATTATTTCATAAAATAACAACTACTAGATCGGACAACATCTTGGGTATGTAAATTAGGGTCAAAGGTCATAAATGTTTCATCTTGTATCTTAGTGAATACCTGTCCTATCTTTCCCATATTTTTCACACGTATAGACGATGTCGCGAGAATCATTTCACAAAATAACCACTATTTCATCAGATGCAATCTTGGGAGTGCAAAGGTGGGTCAAAGGTCATATGTACTTGTTGCTGTTTCTTCGTTATAGTGTATACAGAATTTGGTACCTAACATGGCAGATATGACTCCCTTTGCTAAATGAGAATGCAAACATCACACGGCCAATGTCTCTAAACACAGATGAAACTTGTATGGTCATGCCTATTGCGATCAGGACTCGAATCATTGATACAAAAAATCGGATCACCTTAATTTGTCAGTGATGACAAATTACAATCTCTAGTTTTTAATGTTTTGTGAATTTAAGATAATACTAATTAGGTGATCCGAGTATCCTCTCGGATCACCTTCTGTATCTGTACTGATTCTTTATTAGGTGATCCGAGTATCCTCTCGGATCACCTATTGTTTCTGTACGGATTCTTTCTTTATTTCTATCTCCTCAAAATTTGTGCATCGATTAGCTCAGAAAGTGCATTGCCTCTCAATGTCAAACTTATACCATATATGTATCATGTCACAAAGACGACAGCGCAAGTAAAATCAAAGTGATCAGTCGACCGTGACGTCACTATGACGTCATTATATGAAAACACATTTTCATGCATATCTCATTAATGGAATGGAATATTTCAATGAAATTTACGTCACATATATTTCAAGTCAAGTGAATTGTACTCATATTCTCAAAATTCATTTTTATCTCAAAAACGCGCGCGTACGCGCGCGTTGAAATATTTGTATGCTCAAATCGAGCTCAAAATTTTTTTGCACACGTTTCAGACCATTTGGAGCATTTTTTGAAAAATTGAAAAAATTGGACGGACGCGTACGCGCGCGCACATATTCGCATGCACAGCTCATATGCAATAGAAATTTTCAGTTTTTTCACACGGATCGAATGTCCAAAATGTCAAGGAATATTTCTACCAAGTTTCAAGTCGATCCGACTCAATATGACGTCATACGGGCCCGTCAAAATCAAAATTCCGCGCGTGCGTCAATGGGGATACACAGTGCAACTATGCCAAAAAACCGCCAATTTTAAATCGGATTTTACTCGTCAGGATGGACGGTGACCCCCCAATTTCTTGACATATTCTGAAAGCTGATGAGTTGTACATATCATTTCATGGGTTGGCTATGCTGACAAAATGATTAAAAGATATCAAATTTCTTAATAAAGTAAAAAAAGTTAATTTTCAAAATGACGTCATCAAATTTCAAGTTTACTCAAGCGTATCTCACTTATCCTTTGCCAATTTTCACCCAAATTTCAGTATGTTGTAGCTTATGAATTGTTCTTTCATAATTGTAGAAACATAATTTTGATTGGATGACGGCATCACCTCGTAAAAATGGATTGAAAGTAACCTTGTCAAATTTGATCAGTTTACGTGTAATCTCTATGGGAGTGCAGTTTTTATGGAAATGAAAATTGACATTCCTATCTTTATCGAGCACTAGCTCACTTATGCTTCGGTGAATTTCTCCCAGATTTTAATATATTGTAGCTGAGATTTTGGGCTATCGTAAGTGTGCCCTCCGTTTTTTCTAACGATGTCGGGATCATGTCAAAAATCTTACTTGAAATTAATGTTTATCTTCCATGTATTGAAATATTTCTTTCTTTTTGCAACTTTATGTGCAATAACCCAAGAAAAACATACCCTATCACCACATTATTTTGCACATGTTTAGTTCATATCACGAACATTATTTCATAAAATAACAACTACTTGATCGAACACCATCTTGGGTATGTAAATTAGGGTCAAAGGTCATAAGTGTTTCACCTTGTATCTTAGTGAATATATGTTGTATCTTTCCCATATTTTGCACACGCAAAGGCCATGTTACAAGGATCATTTCACAAAATAACCACTTTTTACTCAGATGCCATCTTGTCTGTGCAAATTGAGGTCAAAGGTCATATGTACTTCTTTTTGTATCTTCGTTATGACGTGTTATCTCTATGGGAGGGAATTTTCTTTAATGTGAAAATTGGCATGATTGTCTTTATCGAACACTAGCTTACTTACCCTTCGGTGAATTTCTCCCAGATTTTAATATGTTGTAGCTGAGACTTTGCGCTATCGTTTTGTTTCCTTCGTTTTTTCATACAATGTCGGGATTACGATGAAAAATTGGTTAAAATTAAAGCTTATCTTCTATGTATTGAGATATTTCTTTCTTTCTGCAACTTTCTTTGCAATAACTCAAGAAAAACACGCCTTATCACCCCCATATTTTGCACATGTTTAGTTCATGTCACGTACATTATTTCATAAAATAACAACTACTAGATCGGACAACATCTTGGGTATGTAAATTAGGGTCAAAGGTCATAAAGGTTTCATCTTGTATCTTAGTGAATACCTGTTCTATCTTTCCCATATTTTTCACACGTATAGACGATGTCGCGAGAATCATTTCACAAAATAACCACTATTTCATCAGATGCAATCTTGGGAGTGCAAAGGTGGGTCAAAGGTCATATGTATTCATTGCTGTATCTTCGTTATTCAGTGTATACAGAATTTGGTACCAAAGATGGCAGATATGACTCCCTTTTCTAAATGAGAATGCAAACATCACACGGCCAATGTCTCTAAACACAGATGAAACTTGTATGGTCATGCCTATTGCGATCAGGACTCGAATCATTGATAAAAAAAAATCGGATCACCTTAATTTGTCAGTGATGACAAATTACAATCTCTAGTTCTTCTTTCTTTGTTTCTTTCTTTATTTCTCCTCAAAAGTTGTGCAGAGGTTAGCTCAGAAAGTGCTATGCCTATCAAGTTCAAACTTATACCATGTATGTATCGTGTCCCAAAGACGACAGATCAAGTAAAATCATTGTGATCAGTTGACCGTGACGTCACTATGACGTCATTATATGAAAACACATTCTCAATCATATCTCATTAATGGGATGGAATTTTTAAATGAAATTTACGTCACATATATTTCAAGTCAAGCGAATTCTATTCATATTGTCAAAATTTATATTTTCTCTTAAAACGTGCGCGTACGCGCGCGTTGAAATATTTGTATGCTCCAATCAAGCCCAAAATTTTTTTGCACACGTTTCAGACCATTTAGAGCATTTTTTGAAAAAATGAAAAAATCGGACGGACGCGTACGCGCGCGCGCATATACGCACGCACAGCTCATATGCAATAGAAATTTCCCATTTTTTTCACTGTGATCAGATGTCTGAAATGTGAAGGAATATTTCTACCAAGTTTCAAGTCAATCCGACTCAATATGACGTCATACGGGCCCGTCAAAGTTGAAATTCCGCGCGCGCGTCAATGGCGATAGACAGTGCAACTATGCCAAAAAACCGCAAATCTTAAATCCGATTTTACTCGTCAGGATGGACGGTGACCCCCCATTTCCTTTACATATTCTGAAAGCTGATGAGTTGTATATGTCATTTCATGGGTTGGCGATGCTGAAAAAATGATTAAAAGATATCAAATTTCTTAATAAAGTAAAAAAAGTAAATTTTCAAAATGACGTCATCAAATTTCAAGTTTACTCGAGCGTATCTCACTTATCCTTTGCCAATTTTCACCCAAATTTCAATATGTTGTAGCTTATGAAATGCTCTTTCATAAATTAAATACACAATTTTCATTAGATGACGACATCACCTCGAAAAAATGGATTGAAGGTAACCTTGTCAAATTTGACCAGTTTACGTGTAATCTCTATGGGAGTGCAATTTTTATGGAAATGAAAATTGACATGACTATCTTTATCGAGCACTAGCTCACTTATGCTTTAGTGAATTTCTCTAAGGTTTTAATATGTTGTAGCTGAGACGTAGGGCTATCGTAAGTGTGCCCTTTGTTTTTTCATACGTTGTCGGGATCACGTGAAAAAACTTGGTTGAAACTAGAGATTGTAATTTGTCATTACTGACAAATTAAGGTGATCCGATTTTTTTTTTATCAATGATTCGAGTCCTGATCGCAATAGGCATGACCATACAGGTTTCATCTGTGTTTAGAGACATTGGCCGTGTGATGTTTGGATTCTCATTTAGAAAAGGGAGTCATGTCTGCCATCTTTGGTACTAATTCTGTATACACTAGATAACGATGATACAGCAACAAATACATGTGGCCTTTAACCCACCTTTACACTCAAAAAATGGCATCTGAGGAAAAAGTGGTTATTTTGTGAAATGATTCTCGCGACATCGTCTATACGTGTGCAAAATATGGGAAAGATAGGACAGGTATTCACCAAGATACAAGATGAAACATTTTTGACCTTTGACCCTAAATTACATACCCAAGATGGTGTCCGATCAAGTAGTTGTTATTTTATGAAATAATGTACGTGACATGAACTTAACATGTGCAAAATATGGGGGTGATAGGGGCTGTTTTTCTTAAGTTATAGCAAAGAAAGTTGCAGAATGAAAGCAATATCTCAATACATAGAAGATAAGCTTTAATTTCAACCAAGTTTTTTAACGTGATCGCGACATTGTATGAAAAAAGGAAGGCACACTGGCGATAGCGCAAAGTCTTAGCTACAACATATGACAATCTGGGAGAAATTCACCGAAGGGTAGGAGAGCTAGTGCTCGATAAAGACAACCATGTCAATTTTCACATTAAAAAAAAATTTCCCTCCCATAGAGATAACACGTCATAACGAAGATACAGAAAAAAGTACATATGACCTTTGACCCCAATTTGCACAGACAAGATGGCATCTGAGCAAAAAGTGGTTATTTTGTGAAATGATCCTTGTAACTTGGTCTTTGCGTGTGCAAAATATCGGAAAGATAGGACAGGTATTCACCAAGACACAGGATGAAACATCTATGACCTTTGACCCTAATTTACATACCCAAGATGGTGTCCGATCAAGTAGTTGTTATTTTATGAAATAATGCACGTGACATGAACTAAACATGTGCAAAATATCGGGGTGATAAAGGCTATTTTTCCTGAGTTATTGCAAAGAAAGTTGCAGAAAGAAAGAAATATCTCAATACATCAAAGATAAGCTTTAATTTCAACCAAATTTTTTGACGTGATCCTGACATCGTATGAAAAAACGAAGGGGACACTTACGGTAGCGTAAAATCTCAGCTACAACATATTAAAATCTGGGAGAAATTCACCGAAGGGTAAGGGAGCTAGTGCTCGATAAGGATAGTCATGTCAATTTTCATTTCCAGAAAAACTGCATTCCCATAGAGATAACACGTAAACTGGTCAAATTTGACAAGATTACTTTCAATCCATTTTTACGAGGTGATGCTGTCATTCAATCAAAATGTTGTTATCACATTAATGAAAGAGCATTTCATAAGCTACAACATACTGAAATCTCGGTGAAAATTAGCTAAGGGTTAGTGAGATACGCTCGAATGAACTTGAAATTTGATGATGTCATTTTGAAAATTTGCTTTTTTAACCTTTTAAAGAAATTTGATATCTTTTAATCATTTTGCCAGCATTGCCACCGCATGAAATGACATGTACAACTCATTAGCTTTCAGAATATGTAAAGAAAATTGGGGGTCACCGTCCATTCTGACAAGTAAATTCGGATTTATAATTGGCGGTTTTTTTGGCATAGTTGCACTGTATATCGCCATTGACGCGCGCGCGGAATGTCAACTTTGACTGGCCCGTATGACGTCATATTGAGTCGGATTGACTTGAAACTTGGTAGAATTATTCCTTGACATTTTAAACATCCGATCCGTGTGAAAAACTGAGAAATTTATATTGCATATGAGCTGTGCGTGCGTATATGCGCGCGCGCGTACGCGTCCGTCCAATTTTTTCAATTTTTCAAAAAATGCTGCAAATGGTCTGAAACGGATGCAAAAAAATTTTGAGCTCGATTTGAGCATACAAATATTTCAACGCGCGCGTACGCGCACGTCTTAAGGTGTAGATGATTTTTGAGAATATGGGTAGAATCCGCTTGACATGAAATATATGTGACGTAAATTTCATCCAAAAATTCAGTTCCATTAATGAGATATTAATGAGAATGTGTTTTCATATAATGACGTCATAGTGACGTCACGGTCGACTGATCACTATGATTTTATTAGATCTGTCGTCTTTGTGACATGATACATATATGATATAATTTTGATATTGATAGGTGCAGCACTTTCTGAGCTAATCGCTGCACAACTTTTGTCCAGAAATAAATAAAGAATCCGTACAGATACAATAGGTGATCCGAAGGATACTCGGATCACCTAATAAAGAATCAGTACAGATACAGAAGGTGATCCGAGAGGATACTCGGATCACCTAATTAGGTGATCCGAGTATCCTTCGGATCACCTTCTGTATCTGTACGGATTCTTTCTTCTTCTTTGTTTCTTTATTTCTCCGCAAAAGTTGTGCAGAGGTTAGCTCAAAAAGTCTGCTGCCTATCAATTTCAAAATTATACCATGTATGCATCATGTCCCAAAGACGACAAATCTAATGTATCATTGTGATCAGTCGACCGTGACGTCACTATGACGTCATTATATGAAAACACATTCTCAATCATATCTCATTAATGGAATAGAATTTTTCAATGAAATTTACGTCGCATATATTTCAAGTTATGCGCATTTTACTCATGTTCTCAAAATTCATATATTCTCTTAAAACGTGCGCGTACGCGCGCGTTGAAATATTTGTATGCTCCAATCGAGCTCAAAATTTTTTTGCACACGTTTCAGATCATTTGGAGTATTTTTTGAAAAATTGAAAAAAATGGACGGACGCGTACGCGCGCGCACATATGCGCGCGCACAGCACATATGTCATACGAATTCCCCGTTTTTTCAATCGGATCGGATGTCCGAAATGTCAAGGAATATTTCTACCAAGTTTCAAGTCAATCCGACTCAATATGACGTCATAAGGGCCCGTCAAAGTTGAAATTCCGCGCGCGCGTCAATGGCGATATACAGTGTAACTATGCCAAAAAAACTGCCAATTTTAAATCCAATTTTGCTCCTCAGGATGGACGATGACCCCCCATTTTCTTTACATATTTTGAAAGCTGATGAGTTGAACATGTCAAATCATGGGTTGGCGATGCTTAGAAAATGATCAAAAGATATCAAATTTCTTAGTGAAATAAAAAAAGTACATTTTTAAAATGACGTCATCAATTTTCAAGTTTACTCGAGCGTATCTCACTTATCCTTCGCCGATTTTCACCCAGATTTCAGTATGTTGTAGCTAATTTAATGCTCTATAAGTTTTGATCAATTAAAGTTTTAATCAGATGATTTCTTTACCTCGTCAAATGGATTGAAAGTAACCTTGTCAAATTTGACCAGTTTACGTGTTATCTCTATGGGAGTGCAGTTTTTCTGGAAATGAAAATTGACATGACTGTCTTTATCGAGCACTAGCTTACTTACGCTTCGGTGAATTTCTCCCAGATTTTAATATGTTGTAGCTGACACTTAGGGCTATCGTAAGTGTGCCCTCTGTATATTCATACGATGTTGGGATCACGTCAAAAAACTTGGTTGAAATTCAAGCTTATCTTCGATGTATTGAGATATTCCTTTCTTTCTGCAACTTTCTTTGCAATAACTCAAAAGAGAGAGCCCCTATCACCCCCATATTTTGCACATGTTTAGTTTATGTCACGTACATTATTTCATAAAATAACAACTAATCGATCAGACACCATCTTGGGTATGTAAATTAGGGTCAAAGGTCATAAATGTTTCATGCTGTATCTTGGTGAATATATGTCCCATCTTTCCCATATTTTGCACACGCAAAGACCATGTTTCAAGAATCATTTCATAAAATTATCACTTTTTGCTCAGATGCCATCTTGTCTGTGCAAAGTGGGGTCAAAGATCATATGTGCTCCATTCTGTATCTTCGTTATGACGTGTTATCTCTATGGCAGGGAATTTTTCCAGATGTGAAAATTGACATGATTGTCTTTACCGAGCACTAGCTCACTTACCCTTTGGTGAATTTCTCCCAGATTTTAATATGTTGTAGCTGAGAATTTGCGCTATCGTGCATATGTCCTCCGTTTTTTCCTACGACGTCGAAATTACGTCGAAATCACGTCGAAAAACTCGGCTAAAATCAAAGCTTAGCTTCATTAGGTGATCCGAGTATCCTTCGGATCACCTTCTGTATCTGTACGGATTCTTTCTTCTTCTTTGTTTCTTTATTTCTCCGCAAAAGTTGTGCAGAGGTTAGCTCAAAAAGTCTGCTGCCTATCAATTTCAAAATTATACCATGTATGCATCATGTCCCAAAGACGACAAATCTAATGTATCATTGTGATCAGTCGACCGTGACGTCACTATGACGTCATTATATGAAAACACATTCTCAATCATATCTCATTAATGGAATAGAATTTTTCAATGAAATTTACGTCGCATATATTTCAAGTTATGCGCATTTTACTCATGTTCTCAAAATTCATATATTCTCTTAAAACGTGCGCGTACGCGCGCGTTGAAATATTTGTATGCTCCAATCGAGCTCAAAATTTTTTTGCACACGTTTCAGATCATTTGGAGTATTTTTTGAAAAATTGAAAAAAATGGACGGACGCGTACGCGCGCGCACATATGCGCGCGCACAGCACATATGTCATACGAATTCCCCGTTTTTTCAATCGGATCGGATGTCCGAAATGTCAAGGAATATTTCTACCAAGTTTCAAGTCAATCCGACTCAATATGACGTCATAAGGGCCCGTCAAAGTTGAAATTCCGCGCGCGCGTCAATGGCGATATACAGTGTAACTATGCCAAAAAAACTGCCAATTTTAAATCCAATTTTGCTCCTCAGGATGGACGATGACCCCCCATTTTCTTTACATATTTTGAAAGCTGATGAGTTGAACATGTCAAATCATGGGTTGGCGATGCTTAGAAAATGATCAAAAGATATCAAATTTCTTAGTGAAATAAAAAAAGTACATTTTTAAAATGACGTCATCAATTTTCAAGTTTACTCGAGCGTATCTCACTTATCCTTCGCCGATTTTCACCCAGATTTCAGTATGTTGTAGCTAATTTAATGCTCTATAAGTTTTGATCAATTAAAGTTTTAATCAGATGATTTCTTTACCTCGTCAAATGGATTGAAAGTAACCTTGTCAAATTTGACCAGTTTACGTGTTATCTCTATGGGAGTGCAGTTTTTCTGGAAATGAAAATTGACATGACTGTCTTTATCGAGCACTAGCTTACTTACGCTTCGGTGAATTTCTCCCAGATTTTAATATGTTGTAGCTGACACTTAGGGCTATCGTAAGTGTGCCCTCTGTATATTCATACGATGTTGGGATCACGTCAAAAAACTTGGTTGAAATTCAAGCTTATCTTCGATGTATTGAGATATTCCTTTCTTTCTGCAACTTTCTTTGCAATAACTCAAAAGAGAGAGCCCCTATCACCCCCATATTTTGCACATGTTTAGTTTATGTCACGTACATTATTTCATAAAATAACAACTAATCGATCAGACACCATCTTGGGTATGTAAATTAGGGTCAAAGGTCATAAATGTTTCATGCTGTATCTTGGTGAATATATGTCCCATCTTTCCCATATTTTGCACACGCAAAGACCATGTTTCAAGAATCATTTCATAAAATTATCACTTTTTGCTCAGATGCCATCTTGTCTGTGCAAAGTGGGGTCAAAGATCATATGTGCTCCATTCTGTATCTTCGTTATGACGTGTTATCTCTATGGCAGGGAATTTTTCCAGATGTGAAAATTGACATGATTGTCTTTACCGAGCACTAGCTCACTTACCCTTTGGTGAATTTCTCCCAGATTTTAATATGTTGTAGCTGAGAATTTGCGCTATCGTGCATATGTCCTCCGTTTTTTCCTACGACGTCGAAATTACGTCGAAATCACGTCGAAAAACTCGGCTAAAATCAAAGCTTAGCTTCATTAGGTGATCCGAGTATCCTTCGGATCACCTTCTGTATCTGTACGGATTCTTTCTTCTTCTTTGTTTCTTTATTTCTCCGCAAAAGTTGTGCAGAGGTTAGCTCAAAAAGTCTGCTGCCTATCAATTTCAAAATTATACCATGTATGCATCATGTCCCAAAGACGACAAATCTAATGTATCATTGTGATCAGTCGACCGTGACGTCACTATGACGTCATTATATGAAAACACATTCTCAATCATATCTCATTAATGGAATAGAATTTTTCAATGAAATTTACGTCGCATATATTTCAAGTTATGCGCATTTTACTCATGTTCTCAAAATTCATATATTCTCTTAAAACGTGCGCGTACGCGCGCGTTGAAATATTTGTATGCTCCAATCGAGCTCAAAATTTTTTTGCACACGTTTCAGATCATTTGGAGTATTTTTTGAAAAATTGAAAAAAATGGACGGACGCGTACGCGCGCGCACATATGCGCGCGCACAGCACATATGTCATACGAATTCCCCGTTTTTTCAATCGGATCGGATGTCCGAAATGTCAAGGAATATTTCTACCAAGTTTCAAGTCAATCCGACTCAATATGACGTCATAAGGGCCCGTCAAAGTTGAAATTCCGCGCGCGCGTCAATGGCGATATACAGTGTAACTATGCCAAAAAAACTGCCAATTTTAAATCCAATTTTGCTCGTCAGGATGGACGATGACCCCCCATTTTCTTTACATATTTTGAAAGCTGATGAGTTGAACATGTCAAATCATGGGTTGGCGATGCTTAGAAAATGATCAAAAGATATCAAATTTCTTAGTGAAATAAAAAAGTACATTTTTAAAATGACGTCATCAATTTTCAAGTTTACTCGAGCGTATCTCACTTATCCTTCGCCGATTTTCACCCAGATTTCAGTATGTTGTAGCTAATTTAATGCTCTATAAGTTTTGATCAATTAAAGTTTTAATCAGATGATTTCTTTACCTCGTCAAATGGATTGAAAGTAACCTTGTCAAATTTGACCAGTTTACGTGTTATCTCTATGGGAGTGCAGTTTTTCTGGAAATGAAAATTGACATGACTGTCTTTATCGAGCACTAGCTTACTTACGCTTCGGTGAATTTCTCCCAGATTTTAATATGTTGTAGCTGACACTTAGGGCTATCGTAAGTGTGCCCTCTGTATATTCATACGATGTTGGGATCACGTCAAAAAACTTGGTTGAAATTCAAGCTTATCTTCGATGTATTGAGATATTCCTTTCTTTCTGCAACTTTCTTTGCAATAACTCAAAAGAGAGAGCCCCTATCACCCCCATATTTTGCACATGTTTAGTTTATGTCACGTACATTATTTCATAAAATAACAACTAATCGATCAGACACCATCTTGGGTATGTAAATTAGGGTCAAAGGTCATAAATGTTTCATGCTGTATCTTGGTGAATATATGTCCCATCTTTCCCATATTTTGCACACGCAAAGACCATGTTTCAAGAATCATTTCATAAAATTATCACTTTTTGCTCAGATGCCATCTTGTCTGTGCAAAGTGGGGTCAAAGATCATATGTGCTCCATTCTGTATCTTCGTTATGACGTGTTATCTCTATGGCAGGGAATTTTTCCAGATGTGAAAATTGACATGATTGTCTTTACCGAGCACTAGCTCACTTACCCTTTGGTGAATTTCTCCCAGATTTTAATATGTTGTAGCTGAGAATTTGCGCTATCGTGCATATGTCCTCCGTTTTTTCCTACGACGTCGAAATTACGTCGAAATCACGTCGAAAAACTCGGCTAAAATCAAAGCTTAGCTTCATTAGGTGATCCGAGTATCCTTCGGATCACCTTCTGTATCTGTACGGATTCTTTCTTCTTCTTTGTTTCTTTATTTCTCCGCAAAAGTTGTGCAGAGGTTAGCTCAAAAAGTCTGCTGCCTATCAATTTCAAAATTATACCATGTATGCATCATGTCCCAAAGACGACAAATCTAATGTATCATTGTGATCAGTCGACCGTGACGTCACTATGACGTCATTATATGAAAACACATTCTCAATCATATCTCATTAATGGAATAGAATTTTTCAATGAAATTTACGTCGCATATATTTCAAGTTATGCGCATTTTACTCATGTTCTCAAAATTCATATATTCTCTTAAAACGTGCGCGTACGCGCGCGTTGAAATATTTGTATGCTCCAATCGAGCTCAAAATTTTTTTGCACACGTTTCAGATCATTTGGAGTATTTTTTGAAAAATTGAAAAAAATGGACGGACGCGTACGCGCGCGCACATATGCGCGCGCACAGCACATATGTCATACGAATTCCCCGTTTTTTTCAATCGGATCGGATGTCCGAAATGTCAAGGAATATTTCTACCAAGTTTCAAGTCAATCCGACTCAATATGACGTCATAAGGGCCCGTCAAAGTTGAAATTCCGCGCGCGCGTCAATGGCGATATACAGTGTAACTATGCCAAAAAAACTGCCAATTTTAAATCCAATTTTGCTCCTCAGGATGGACGATGACCCCCCATTTTCTTTACATATTTTGAAAGCTGATGAGTTGAACATGTCAAATCATGGGTTGGCGATGCTTAGAAAATGATCAAAAGATATCAAATTTCTTAATGAAATAAAAAAAGTACATTTTTAAAATGACGTCATCAATTTTCAAGTTTACTCGAGCGTATCTCACTTATCCTTCGCCGATTTTCACCCAGATTTCAGTATGTTGTAGCTAATTTAATGCTCTATAAGTTTTGATCAATCAAAATTTTCATCAAATGAAGTCTTCACCTCCTAAAAATTGATTGAAGGTAACCTTGTCAAATTTGACCCATTTGCGTGTTTGCTCTATATATTGGAGTGCAGTTTTTCTGGAAATAACCGCCAATTTTAAATCCGATTTTACTCGTCAGAATTAATTGACGTTGATATCCCATTTTCTTTACACATTCTAAAAGCCAATGAGTTGTACATGTCATTTCATGGGTTGGAGATGCTGGAAAAATGTTTAAAAGATATCAAATTTCTTAATAAGATAAAAAAAAGGAATTTTCAAAATGACGTCATCAAATTTCAAGTTTATTCGAGCGTATCTCACTTATCGTTTGCCGCTTTCCCCCTAGATTTCAGTATGTTGTAGCTTATTAAATGGTCTTTCATTATTATTACGTTACAATTTGATTGGATGACTGCATCACCTCGGAAAATGATTTAAAAGGAACCTTGTCAAATTTGACCAGTTTACGTGTTATCTCCACGGGAGTGCAGTTTTTCTGAAAATGAAAATTGACATGACTATCTATATCGAGCACTAGCTCACTTACCCTTCCGTGAATTTTCCCAGATGTTGCAGTTGAGACTTTGCGCTATCGTTATCGTTTTTTCAGACGACGTCCGGATCACGTCAAAAAACTTGGTTGAAATTCAAGCTTATCTTCGATGTATTTAGATATTCCTTTCTTTCTGCAACTTTCTTTGCAATAACTCAAGAGAAACAGCCCCTATCATCCTCATATTTTGCATATGTTTAGTTTATGTCACGAACTTTATTTCATAAAATAACAACTACTCGATCGAACACCATCTTGGGTATGTAAATTAGGGTCAAAGGTCATAAATCTTTCATGCTGTATCTTGGTGAATACATGTTCTATCTTTCCCATATTCTGCACACGCAAAGACTATGTTTCAAGAATCATTTCACAAAATAACCACTTTTTGCTCAGATGCCATTCTCGGTGTGCAAAGTGGGTTCAAAGGTCATATGTAATTCTCTCTGTGTCTTCGTTATGACGTGTTATTTCTATGGGAGAAAATTTTTCTAGATGTGAAAATTGACATGATTGTCTTTACCGAGCACTAGCTCACTTACCCTTTGGTGAATTTCTCCCAGATTTTAATATGTGGTAGCTAAGCTTGGCTTGTGCCGAAAGGGTGGGTTGGGTGGTGGCGCGTCGCGTTAATGGGAACACCCCCCTTCGTCCAATGCCCCCCCCCCCCCGGTTTTGCCGAAAGGGTGCGTTGGGAGCGTTGGATCGCGTCGCGTTGACTGGAACCCCACCCTTCGTCCAAAGCCCCCCCGGTTTTGCCGAAAGGGTGCGTTGGTACTTTTTCTCTTTTTCTCATGTAGCCCTATAAAGCCCAAGCTATCTTGATGTTATTGTTTGATGTTTCATCGTCACATTCGGCACATGGGTAGAGCAACTCATAGTCTACATGACCGCATACTTGATTTTTTTCATGGTGACACATAGAGGGCGCTATTCACCAAAATATAAAGAAATACATAGGAAATATGCTAAAAACATGATTTTTCTGTATAATTTCTTTATCCCCACTATGTGTTATCATAGACCAATATTTTTCATATTTGCCACAAACGATTTGCAAGTCAAAGCTCATTATTTTTTATGGTCGAAATTTCTCAAGGTCACTACATGGGGGCGCTATTCATAACAAAATAAAGAAATACATTATGAGACCTGAGATGTATTGTTAGGGATAGGTACATGCATATAGTTATCATATTTCATATACCAATAATATCGGAATTTTAAGTTTGCAGATTGATAATGTGATAAACAAATGATATTAGAGGTATAACTTGGGTGGAGGAATCAAAATGACACAAAATAGAATGGCAATCTTTGGAAAATACTGTTATTTTCAAGTATCTCTATTATATCTACTGTTTTATGGCATTGTTACAGAAAAACAAAGGAAATAATAGGAAAAACATTTCAGGGCCATAATTACTTCACATTTTGCTCCTTCAGCAAATTTCAGCCAAGAAACGCCCATTTTATACATTATAATATGGGTAATTGGAATTGGAACAGAAAAATATGCAAAATCTGACTGACATGGTTGTCAGTTTTATTGTTGCCATGGCAACCAGCAATATCAAATATAGCTTAATCATATATCAAAATGTTTGGAATAAGATTTTTAGAAAAGTCACCAAATTTGGTTAAAACTGAATTAAGGGCGAAGGAGTGGCGAATGAAAATCGGGTAGGGGGCACAATGTGCCCCCCCCCCCCCTTGGGCTTTATAGGGTTAAAGGACGAGTTTTGAATTCATATCTAACCAACTGATATTAAACAACAAATAGCAATTAGACCAAACAGTAATTGGACGAAATGATGACTAGACCAACTGGTACATATTAGACCAACTGATATTAAACAGTCTATTAGACCAACTGGCTGTAGACCAAGTTGTATTAGAGTGTAAACTGATCCGGACGATAGCCTCTTTGAAATGGTTGTTTGAAGGTTAAATGTAAATTCAATTCTTTTGATATTACATAAGAAAAAGTACCAACGCACCCTTTCGGCAAAACCGGGGGGGGGGGGGGGGGGGGCTTTGGACGAAGGGTGGGGTTCCAGTCAACGCGACGCGACCCAACGCTCCCAACGCACCCTTTCGGCAAAACCGGGGGGGGGGGGGGCTTTGGACGAAGGGTGGTGTTTCCATTAACGCGACGCGCCACCACCCAACCCACCCTTTCGGCACAAGCCGCTAAGCTTTTGCGCTATTATTTTCTGCCCTTCGTTTTTTTCATACGATGTCAGCATCAGGTTAAAAAACTTGTTTGAAAATAAATCTTATCTTCTACGTATTGAGATATTTCTTTCTTTCTGCAACTTTCTTTGCAATAACTCAAAAGAAACATGCCCCATCACTTCCATATTTTGCACATGTTTAGTTCATGTCACGTACATTATTTCATAAAATAACAACCACTTAATCGGACAACATCTTGGGTATGTAAATTAGGGTCAAAGGTCACAAATGTTTCATCTTGTATCTTGGTGAATACCTGTCCTATCTTTCCCATATTTTTTACACGTATAGACGATGTCGCAAGAATCATTTCACAAAATAACCACTATTTCATCAGATGCCATCTTGGGAGTGTAAAGGTGGGACAAAGGTTATATGTACTTGTTGCTGTTTCTTCGTTATAGTGTATACAAAATTTGGTACCAAACATGGCAGATATGAGTCCCTTTGCTAAATGAGAATCCAAACATCACACGGCTAATGTCTCTAAACACAGATGAAACTTTCATGGTCATGCCTATTGCGATCAGGACTCGAATCATTGATAAAAAAAATCGGATCACCTTAATTTGTCAGTGATGACAAATTACAATCTCTAGTTAAAGTTTATCTTCGATGTATTGAGATATTCCTTTCTTTTTGCAACTTTATGTGCAATAACTCAAGAAAAACATACCCTATCACCACCATATTTTGCACATGTTTAGTTCATGTCACGAACATTATTTCATAAAATAACAACTACTTGATCAGACGCCATCTTGGGTATGTAAATTAGGGTCAAAGGTCATAAATGTTTCATCCTGTATCTTGGTGAATACATGACCTATCTTTCCCATATTTTGCACACGTAAAATCCATGTTACAGGGATCATTTCATAAAATAACCACTTTTTGCTCAGATGCCATCTTGTCTGTGCAAAGTGGGGTCAAAGGTCATATGTACTTCTTTTTCTATGTTCGCTATGACGTGTTATCTCTATGGGAGGGAATTTTTTAGATGTGAAAATTGACATGACTCTCTTTATCGAGCACTATCTTACTTATGCTTCGGTGAATTTCTCTCAGATTTTGATATGTTGTAGCTGAGACTTTGCAGTATCAGGACTCGAATCATTGATAAAAAAAATCGGATCACCTTAATTTGTCAGTGATGACAAATTACAATCTCTAGTTTGTTAACAGCGATTGTGGGATTTTTTGAAATTTGATGACACAATATAGAACGAGGCCATACGCATAGACTTATTAATGTCCGTGATAAAAATTTTTTATTGTTCAGATAGAAATTTAGAAACAAGAAGAAGGAGAAGGAGAATAAGAAGAGAAGGAGGAAGGCGGGGGGAGGATGAGGGAGAAGAAGAAGAGGAAGAAGTCTACGATTGCAGTTGTAGCTGGGAACAAACTACTCCCTGAAGTATTTGGATCACGATGAAATTTTGTTAAAATGAAATTGGAGAACTGAACGGCCTCATGAACATCGACGAAAGAATGATATTTCACCACGACCTTTGCTGCTACTGCGCACTACTGTATTTTATCAAAAGGGAAGAAATGGAGTGTAGTGGGGGGGGGGGGGGGAGATGGAAATCGTGAATACAGCTTGGGATGTCTTGACTTTGAAATGCCTGAACATGCCATGTATTTGCACTTGAAATTTGTTGCAATCGGATAATGGAAGATGCTTATTGTTTCGAATATCGCGCAAAGAATTCAAGTTATCATGTGAATAGCAATCTCTAAATAAGCAAAAATGATTGAAATTATTGTGCGTGCAGTGGTTTTAATGTTATTGGTCTAAAGGGGGCAATGGGTTTAAATCAGGTGATCAATCCATCATTATGACGCGAAGCACAATGATGATGGTGTTGACGAACTTTTCTCGTAAACCCTTTCTGTGCAAATGGGTCACATGTGCACATTTCACATAGAAACCTGTAGATGAGCAGGTATTGTGGTGCTAACAGATCGATGACAGCTTTAATTAGAATCATGCAACAAATGGACAAAATAAGACGCAAAATGGACGCGATAGCATGTTTTTGTTTTGTTGCTGTTGGTTTTATTTTTGTTTTATTATTTGAAGGGCATGGTCATACACGTGGAATTTATTTTTAGAAATTGTTTTACATATACCGGTACCTCTTTCTCTTTATCATACTGTGAAAGTAACCCTGGGAAAGACGACAACTTGCACTATCTTCAAAAGGAACTTGATTGACCCGAACTTCTGTTACAAAAACCATTACATTTCCTTGCCATTTCGTCAAAGACCGGGCATTTGAAACAGGCCGCACAATATCCAGGGCATTCCCGAATTCGACAATGCATTCAACCCACGGACCATGAGCTGCGAGTGTTTTTCTACACGAATTGCCATTTTCAGTGAAATAGCGCCCTCGTTACGATGTCAAAAAAAGAAATAATTTGGTGAGTGACTGTATGCACGTTCACGCAGTAGTTTTGAGCAGTTCGTGTGTGTGTTTGTTTCGCTGCGCCTGAAAATAATGTTGCAATACATACTGTACTTTGCCTTGAGATCGAGTTTGCACATCACAATAGCCATTGATTGATGAGAAATGACGTTCCACTCTTACAAAGGGAAATGTCAGAAAGGAGCATTAGGGTTATACATTTTATAAGTACATGTAAAAGTCTACTAATCGTGGTTTGCAAATCTAGTTTGCTCCCCTACATGGGATCACATATGTTAAATTGTCATTTCTTCTTTGAATACAGTTAATTTAAGAAATTTTTACACAGAATAACGTTGGTTTTACAGGCATGCATGAATAAGCGTGTTTTAACTCAAATGCTTTGGGCTGCAGAACTTTCGTTTCGTTCAGCCAACGATGAGAGGGGAAAATTATTAGTGTGATATCACGCACGTAGATTATCGCATACCATGGTATTATATACACAAGTATACAGATTATTGATTGCGCATTTCAAGATGAATGTGCTTGGACAACAGTGGCTGAACATAACATGGATTTCGCAATAAAACTAACGACTGAAAAGTAACAGTTAATGCGTCTAGGTATCATGTTCGAGGCATCTGTCGTTTATTAAGCATATCAAAATAAATTTGAAGCATAGTTCCTGTGTGTCCATCTCGAATTGCTGTAACGACATTATCTACATGTCCTATTACAATTTACACGTACAGATATTTTCTTACTTTACTCCATTACTTTTTGGAGTGATTATCATGAGTAGACGCATGATGATGTTATCCTACAAATATGTCCAGGTTTTTGCCGGAGGAAGGTGATGTGAGATGTGAGATGTGAGGTGAAAAAATGTGCGTCAGCTGTCACGATGTAATACAAATATATTCGTGATTCATGCTTGAGTATCATTAAGCATATTTTACGTGTATCACACTACCGCGGTGATGACGATTTTGCAAAAGCTTTGCGCAAGGTATGTGCAATAGAAAGGGATGATGAAAAGTCGGGTTTTTTCCACACGTACAAGCATGAACATGTATATACGTTTATGTACTCAGTACAGTCATCTTAAAGAGAAGGAGATCATTAAAATTCTGCCAGTTTAGCGCTCTGCCGATGTCTTATTTATTTTTTTTTAATGGGATCGACATGATTATTTGCATAGTAAAGACCGACGTTATGTTTAAAGTGGTTCGGTGGATGAATAAAAGCAGAAAACGAAAATAAGACCGGATTTATTTCAAGCAAATATACAATCCTGTGGTAGATACAGCAACGTGTACACAAAGAACAAAAATGTATCGTGTTCATGGAACTGTCCACAGATGGATGGTATACGGATGGAAAATAGAGAGGTAGATAGACAGATATCTACACACATAGAATTATATCAATAGAGGATTTTAGAGAGATAAATCAACTCCAACATATTACATCCTTATTATACATTGTGACGTATGTACATATATATATATATATATATATATATATATATGTACGTATATATATAGGGAGAAAACTTTGAGCAAAGAAAATGGGTTTTCATCGGAAAACCCATTTTCTTTGCTCAAAGTTTTCGCCATTTATCATTTGTTTCTGGTCAGTTTTCCCTTTCTTGTTCAATATGTATGTATATATTCATATATATATATATATATATATATATATATACAAATGTATATATATATATATATATATATATATATATATATATACATGTATATAAACACTGTATAAGCTTTTTTGTGGTGCTTGGAAGAGATCATGTATACTCTTTCTAATTGTTCATAATACATTTCATGTACATGTACATTTTTATGTACCATGTACAGGACTGTATTCTTGTGAATGATTTCCATCAAAAAATTTAGTGACTTCCAAGTATACCGTCATTATTGGACTTTGTTAGTTGTGATGTTGTGTTTTGTCCGTATATATTAGCGATTTGTGTAAAGTAAAGAATACTGCTCAGATGAGCCGAGGAAGGTCTATTCCTAATCTTTGTTTCTCTCATTGCCGCTATTTCTATTAAGTCCAGCACATTACAATGTGTTTCATAGCTTCAGTTCTCAGTCACAAATGCCATGCACACTCGACATGCACTCTAAGTCTTCAAGTTTTGCACCAACATACACACACACACACACACACGCACAGACACAGAACATCACATTCACAATCGCCACTAAAGATATCAACCAACATCAATCAATGACATGAAAATGAAAAGAACAAAGTTACAGTTGAGATTCAGTTTTCAATTTTTCCTCTCACAGGAGGTTAAGTTTAATTCACTCGACGTTGGTACTGTCGTGCAATTCTTGGAACTAAAGAGCATAATTCTTTTTTTCAAACAGAACATAAGTATGCACTTTTGCAGTGACAAAAATTCATCACATACAAGAATTGTGGTGTGGTGGAATAAATTATAGTCTGTGCTTAACAGCTGCAGAGCACACAATGCTTAATTTGATCATGACAACCGATTGCAATTTCTGGAATATATCTCTTTGACTGTGTATCTATCAATTGGATATGGTGCGAGTTGTACAGATTTAAAATGTGGTTCATATTCCAAGTAGCAAGCAAGAATGGGCATTTTATGTATAAATTGTAATCATGGCTTGTTGCCATGATGAATATTAAATAACTTGAAAAATAAATTTGGCAAATCATCATACTTCAAGCCTCAATTGGTTTTAGCGATCAACGCCAATTTGTAGAAATTTAACAATGTACATATAAAGAAAAATCTGATATTTACAGAATTGCCCGTGCCTTCAAAGCACAATTCATTACATAACATTGATATTAATTCATTCTCAAATGCTGCTCTTCTTGAATTGTTTAAATATACAAACTGAAGTACTGTTGTGAGGCACTGGCAACAAGATAGCCTGCTGTACAATGTACACAATTCTCAAGTAGGCAAGTTCTCTGGTATGATGATGTTTGGAACAGAGGTTGCCATCAGGAGACAATTTAAGTTTACTGATCCTAACAGTAAATCTCAAAGACAGATTTATCAGCACACTTTGGTTTTTAAATGGTGTGCATCTTTCCTTTGCTGCTCCTGTATAAACTTTCGACATTTTCTGCTTTACAGCTTCTTGGCTCAGCGAAGAAGCTGCTTCATGCAGGGCTAGCCCAAACATTTTCTTCAAAGAGGCACTTATCAAACTAAGAGCACCATACAAAAGGATTTTGTATCACAATTCCTCAGATCAAGTTCCAGCTTTGATCTCGAGTCACAAAGAAAACCAACAAAAATCCTATACAACATTCACAAGGTGTGCTTTCATAGATTTTTGACTGTGCCAACTTTTTAGCGATGAGGTGGTTCTCATGAAACACAAAAACACACTCTGCATCTTACCACTGCAAACCAGTGGATTTGCTTAACAAGCTGTGAATTTGACAAGCATAGAAACAAGTTTTCATGCCAGCAATGTTCACATTGTTACACAAAACGACATACTCAAGAGCGTTTCAGTTCATTCACATGTGACGCTTCATGTGGAGAGACAAATGGTCAGAACGAGAGAAAGCACGTTCGCAGAGGTGGCACTGGAAAGGGCGGTCACCGGTGTGCTTGCGGTAGTGTCGGGTGAGCTCGTCGGAGCGGGCAAACTTCCAGCCACATCCTTTCCAGTTGCAGTGGTAAGGCTTCTCCCCGGTGTGTGTTCTCATGTGAGCCTTCAGATGTGATGACTTGGTGTAGGTCTTCCCACAGCCGGGATGACTGCAGGTGTGCGTGGTGGTGCGCTTGCGACCCCACGTTCTCCTCCCTTTCCTCCTAACAATCTGGGTGGCTGGGACTGATGTGGGCACGACGCTGCTGTCGACTGGAGTGTTTCGCAGGAGATCAAGGAGCGGGGAAGTTGGCGGAGTGTTGGGAGGTGTAGGCATCATGTGCTGGGGTGGGAGTTGCTGCTGCTGCTGAGGAATGGCTATCCTCGTCATCTGGGGTGCAACCAGGTGCTGGTGGCTGGAGTATGGGGGTGGGTCGGGCATGGACTGCGCCTCTACGTGCTGGAGTTGAGCGGTCAGCTGCAGAGGATGGGCATTGTAGGAGTGGATGAACTGCTGCTGGTGGTAATGCATGGGATGGAGGTCTTGTGGCATGAGATGGTACTGCTGCTGCTGGGGTTTGTGCTGGAGCTGGGGCTGCATGTGTATCGCTGTCTTGGTCTCGAACCCAACACTGAAGTCATCGTAAAACTGTCCAATACATTCTGGAGAAGGAATGGAACCTGGGAGTGGTGAGGTAGCCTCCTCTTTGATTTTGATGGGCACCTCTGGAACAATACCGGCTGGGACCTCTGGGCTGAATGCCTCCACGCAGTTGGTGTTGTTGATGATGAAGTCGAGGTCGAGCAGGTCATCGTATGTCGTACTCGTCGTCGTGTCGGACTGCGGCGAGACGGGCGGTGGCGACAAGCAAGCACTGCCATCACTGCCAGCTCCAGATATGATGGTAGATGTTGGAGAGCTGGTCTCGAGCCTTGGAGCAAATGCAGGCTCATCCAAGCTGGGTGGGCAGATTTCTTGCAAGAAGCTTTCCATGTCAGGCCAGAGCTGCAGAAACAAAAGAAGGAAAAATCTCACATTTAGTCTCAGAAAGTAGCACACATTAAAAGTAAAGTTTCAGTGCGAGGGGAAACTATGCCTCATTATGCAAGAATGCTATAGAGTGGCAGGTATTCAAACTATTCCATTCAACTTTCAGCGAGGTATTGTTCACAGATAATCTGTGCGCGTCTGAATAGCCCTTTCAAGCCTGAGCGTGGACTGGTCGTGCCCGGCGAGTGTGATTGGTCATTCAGTGAATGATAGCGTGGTTTCTCACGATCTGTGCGTGACCAGACCGGCGAGCCCCGGGAAATCAAAACTACAGTATATATCACATCAAATGCAGCCAGTAATAATTTGTAGAATGACAATATATAATTGCTTTGGATCTAGAAGTCTACTGACATTACGATTCACATTTCCTTTCACAAACTGCAAAGATATGTATTATAGTATGCTCGATTAACACGAGATTCTACGCAAGAGGAGAATAAGAAAATAACACCTTCGAGGTCAATAATATCACTAGCAGATAAAGATCACTAATCGAACATCCACTTGCTTAACAATTAAGACTGTTATAAACTTTGAATAATACTCCACTCAAAAATAAATATCAGAAATCAGACACAAAAACATGTAAACATGTCGTTGATACCCGCGCGATTCGATAATCACGAGTCAATATTCAAATAACGCACCTGCAATCACAGAGTGCTCATATTATTTCAGATGCTAGCAGAGCTCAGATAAAAGAGCAAAAGCAACGTGAGCTTACCTCGTATGAAAAGCTGTCATTGCATCCTACGGACTGAGGTTCTCCTAAAAGAGCTGCCATGTTTCCTTCCAATGTTATGGTGTTTTGCAGGTAAAATTCTCAAGTTCGTGAAACGATCTGATCGAGAGGCAAAGTGATTATGACCATGTCAGCGTGGTGTTACGAGCTATAATCACATCGTCTGCTGTCGAGGGTTCAGTGAGGCCTGACACGCTCAGCCAATCAGCGCTCCACAATCCCGGTGATTTGCATGTCTAAATTTAGACGGGTATATATACTCCAGCTCTCGCGCGAGATGGCTTCCCAGTCTTGCGAGGGAGCTCGCTCCGAACGGAGCTCCGCGTGACCATGGCAACGATGAATAAACATGAATCAACACTGTGAGTCTCGAAGCTCTTCACGGTTAACGCTAATGATATACGACGACGTCATGCTAGTTTTTGACGTCACAGAATATGGACCAATGGAATAACCACAAAGCTGAATATTCATCACAGAATTTTCCACGCTTGTAGTTTCTGCCAGCCACACAGGGGTACGACATTGCGAAAAGCACGAGCAGTCAGTCACATGGCAGTGTTTACGGTAGTTCACCGCTTGCTATTTTTGGCGGGTATATAAAGGCAGCTTGTCGTCTGACTCAGCTCGCAGTTCACAACCTGTAGCGGCACTGCGCGGAGCCTGGTGGAAAGTCGAGCTAATACAGCCAGTAATCCCCGCGTCTATTCGGTGGATCTAATAACTTTGTTTTGGGGAATTTCCGATGCTGTGACTCCTGGTGTTGTGCATGACCGACACAGGCAATACAGGAAAACACAAATTTTTAACCATCACCGCAAGGTTCCAATTTCGAAATGTAAAAAAAAAAGAGCAGTCAAATCCTTTTGCTCTGTCATCCTTTTCATTGCCTGCTACCGATATGATTATTACCTTTCTACAATTTGGGTAGTTTCACCTTCTCTAAATTGAATTGCGATAGAGATGAGAAGGTTGTTTTCTTGACTCAAATCAGCTTCTTACCCCAGTAAAGTCGGAAGAATATTTTGTTTGTCACATAAAGAAATAATGACGAGATATCATTTTGGGCGAATGTTTATCGAAGACGAATAAGATGAAGAATGGGAACAAGTCTAGCTCCTTATCCTATATACTTCTTACTACTAGTACTAACTACCAGAATATCATAACAATGAAGCCAGCCATCTTGACGATGAGGTGGACGGTGAAACCATGGAGACAGCTCCACGGTGAGACCAAGGAGGTATCGGATACCCTCTTGGTGAAACCAGGGATGGGGGAAGTCCCACCTCCTTGGTGGAAACCTTCACCTCAGTTGTCTGAGTAGTCACGTTTGCATCTGTCCTTGCACTATTATGGAGAAAGAGACTGAAGTCACCCCCCCCCCCCCACCACCACCACCACCATGATGCCTCCCTACACGGAGGATGACATCTAACCGGTGGTATGGTCACTTTTATATTTAGATCCCACTCTTTCGTATGTTTTCTTCCATTGAACTACCGTCATCAAGGATATACATCTTTACATCACGAATCGAATCTTTCATATGGTTTCATCAGGTATGAAAGAGAAAGATATTTGGGATGTTGCAATTGAGTCAAGAGCATGACTCATCGATAGAATAAAAATGAATGAATTTGAACATGATATTTATGAGAAAATCCAATACTTGCACATGAGTAATACGCAAGTAACTGAGAAGTTGACGCTTTTTGCGCTTTGCCTGAATTTCTGGAGCCCGACTTCCCCTATGTATACTTGAATATCGTAAAAGTTGTTTTCATCATTTTCTCGCTGTAGAAACATAGTTAAATTCCCATGATAATGAGTATTGCTCGTTTACACACCCGAACGAGAAGCGAATTGAGAGCCGTCACCTGACCTAGCTGGCTATAAAATTATGGCATGCAAATCGCACCCTTTTCAAAGTGATGATATTTTTAAAGAAATAAAAACCAAGAAAGATTATTTGAATCAGTTATGTTTCCATGAATACATCACACTTTGCTGTCATGCCATAGTCAGTGAAATCATTACTTTTTGTCTGTAATGTGAGTATTTTATCAAATGAATGACGTATTTTGGCACTCTCAAACTTTTTTCATATCTCTTATTAAGGTCGTCATAGAGTATGTTTCTTATTCCGATGAATAATTTGCACGTATGTTAAATGTATAATATCATAATGTCACGTTAGAGGTTATATAGTATCACATGGCTTAGAACAGTGTAAAAGCGGTTTTTAACTTTCCAAAACGGAAATTTTCTTCATCATTGGTTTTCTTAATGGCTAATGATGTCATGGCTATCACGCTCACTCATACGCGTGGGCATGCAAGCTTTCATATCCATTAATTAATGATGACATTCATCTCGCGCCCCCCCCCCCCCCCCCCGTTTGCTTACTGTTCAACGTCATGATTATCATAAATTACAAAATCTTCTTTTCCTGTTTCAAAACGCATGAGGCATCACTCGTTACGTTATCCTTTGCATTCATTATTTTGATATCTGGCATCTTTTTCAGTATACTGTACGAGGTACATCCTGTTTTCGGAGAGCACGCATCAGCAAAGCACGGGATCGATATTGTTGAGCGGTGGTTTCGGAGAATTCCCCCGCTCAGCTGCGGCGATCGGAGTGAGCCAAGAGGCACTCCGCGCAAGCGTGCCATGGAGTTGAATCTCTCTGCTTACTGTTTATTTAGAGCAATCATTTCTCCATTTGTTTCTTGCTTTATTTGTTTTTATTCAACACTATAAGTTGCCTCATTAGGCAATGTACAGTTCTATTCACGACTACGATCATCGGCGTGGACTGGCTGGAAGAGCGCGTCCAGCATTTTCCATCCCTTTGATCTGACCAGGGAGGTGTGATTTCACTGATCTGGCCAAGGATCTGGCCATGGACTTTGAGCAGTGTTGTAGCTCCATGTTCTGACCACACATGGACTATACTGCAGTATTTCCTTATGTTTGCGTTCATTGCATCAAACTTTACCTCCTAGAGCTTTCTCGGGGCTTCTACTAACTCATAAGCTCCTTGTGTTCGAATGACAAGATAATTACACATTTCTTTATTATTCCGCTTATTGTAATACAATGTCACAGTACCACAGTAACCTCTATTTTTTTTTTCTTTGTGCTGAAGATAGATCCCAAGATGCGATGAATAACGTCCTGAACAGCTGAATGCAGTCACACAAAAATCATAACAAGAGCTGTGTACGAATGAAGAGATATACATGTACAGCAAAGTATAGTACCATAGGCATCTTCAAAAATAAAGTCTTTGTAAGGTCACGTATACTTGTATATAGTGTTGCACCTAAAAAGAGAGAGAAGTATCTGTATACATGTTAATAATGTTTACTTGATATAGATATTTATGTTCATGTATTTCTGAATTATGACAAATTGTGATAGCTTATATTCCTTTATCATTTTCTTATCAAGAAAGGTAAAGCTGATCATCAGTTTGTTTGTGAAAATTGTGACAAAATAGAGTTGATTGCGTTACAGCATATGCCAGTATTTTGTGATATCATGTAAACTTGAAGAGATAAAAAAATCTGTGTTTGAAAATGAATGATTGTTTGATCTTCCAAGAGGTGAAAATCTATGAAATACCAGAATTAACATACCCATATTAAATGTAAGAGACAGCAGTGTGATAATGGCGGATGTTGGAAACGGTTTAGATATTTGTTCATATCTTGATAATGACAACATAAATTATTGTAATAAGATTATTTCAAAGGTTTTGTGTGTCATATCAAAGCTTTGACATGACTGTGTTTCTTCTCTCATTCCAGCATTCACTACAGAGCACAGACAAGAAAATTGGAAAATTTGTCAAAATTGAACCAAAGCCATGTTCAGACATCATCAGCCTTTGAATGTTATAACATTGCAAAACATTGGGAGGAATTAATCTCGGATAACATGTCCATGGCATCGAAAAATTCATTATAAGTGTATCTTGCGGTCGCCATAAAACCCACCTTCATTCATAAGCTTATTTTCAAATTGTCTTCATTTTCTCGGTTTCAATACCGTTCTTATTCGCTCGAATTTTCGGCAATCTACATGACACCTTGATAGTTAACGAATACGTTCATGTCTTTGAAAACAAGTTGATTCATCTTTTAAGGCAAGAACGACTCAATGTCATGCTATCCGGGAAAATAAGAAAGTGACCTTTGTCGATTCCATCTCAGTTGTATAGTTTCATATGTCAATATCATCTTTTAGAAAACTCCAAAACAGACAGAAATTTCAAAAATACATGTGCTCAATGAAATGATAAGGATTTCAGTGGAAAAAAGATATAGTTCGCATGCCACGACCAATAGATCCACACTATTTGTGTATGGATAATGGAATATTGTACATGCTTAGGAAGAACATGCATTTTGGATGGGGTGGTGGATGCGACATCCCCAATTAAAACACAATTAAATCAACATGAGACTGGGTTTCTGCCGGCCGTATACGAGAGGAAAGATGTTGGACGATTCATCATCAGAGTCATCCTAGACACATTAGGGATAGTGATCAGGCGATTACACAGACCCGCCCTCGCTACCTTGATAAGCATTTTCACCTGTATGGACCACGCCTTCTTTTAAGAAATTAAATCTAATGGATTAATAGCGGATATCAGTATTTTCATATAATCCTAATTCGTACTCTTTATGTCCATCAAATTCACGCTTAATAATGGAAAAGATAGTAATGTGATAATAACAAAAATTATTTATAATTGAATTCTACAGAGGCAGTTGCATCAGAAATACTTATGATACATTAATGATAAAAATGATTATGATGTTGATAAAGCAGTCTCTCTATATAAATATATATCAACAACAACATCGCTTTTCTCTTTCTGTGTTTGTTTATTCCTTTTACTTTCTTAATTGATTTCCTGTTTTTGCACTAGCATGTTTACAACGTGAGCAGCCCGTAACACGCCCGTAATATTTACAGCAGTATGCAGCTATAACAATCATGAAAAATATTCTGTTGTTAACATAAACGCTTGCTATGAATAAAGATCACTATATCGGGGACTATAAAGAGAGTTGTCTCTGTGATAAGAAACTCATGCCTTGACGAAAAGGGGTATATTACAACGATATCAGTGAATTATTTCGTAAAGTCGTCGGACAGCCATTGACCATCGCTGTTTTAACGTTCATTATGAGTCTTAATTCATCTATACTACATAAACGGAAACATACTGAGTATACCATGGTATATACGCGAGACATAGCCAAATTCGCAGTTACACAATGTCTTTATTTGAAGCCATATTATCAGAAAAGGGTACTCATCATTACCTTTTAACAAATTATGCACAATGCCACGTATACCTCGATTATCAAATGCAAAGAGCATTTTCTTTCTTTAGCATTTATACTTATTATAGAACCAAACTTTCATAGATTGACCACCATGCATGTTCTAAATGTTTGCGACAATAATGTGCATCCTAACCGGGTATTATGTATCATTTAACTTTGTTATTTTTGATGTTTTTTCATTGAGAAATCAAATGAAAATAAATTGAGATTGAAACTGAAAGACGGATAATTAGCCTGTGTATAGTTCGGTTAAAATTGTAACTTATATTGGTATATTTTTATACTGTGTATTTTTTCCGATGTTCTGGTATACATCTCTTCCGACAGAAAGTCTGCTTATCTATAGCACATGTACACATTCACAAATAGCAAGGGTATATTAAGTATGGTTAATTGCTCATGTATCCTTTGTAGAGCAAAACTATTCGCTGGATATTATGAGATAATCATATCGGCGCTGTCGTAAGGACGTCTGGGGACATCTCAAACTGGCGACCGTTCACTTCGGACGAGAATGTCGCAATGTTCCATTTCTGTCCCATCGTTCTTATATAGCCGGTCGGCGAGCGCCATTTGGTGATTCATAAACAAAATTCATCCTTTTGTCATTTAAATCCGTGCATCAGCGGGGGTGGGCCGACATGGTAAATATTACGATCGGAGGTGAAATTCACGGCTGTTTCATTATGCATATTCATAACTGCCAGAGTCCTTGCCCTTACACTCCAGCCTTGATTGGCGAAGCGCCCGAGCGAGGTAAGTTTTCGTGCGATCTGAAAGGGGAAATAATTTGTCGATGCAATAATGGAATCCCTGGACTGTGAATCGCTGGAAGTTCGGTGCCTTGACGGAATAAATGGGTCACGATGCTCACGGTAACGTGAATAAGCGAAAATAAAAATAAATGTTCAAAGAGTATCCGGAACGACTAATAACGACATAATGCTGACTAGAACATTCCGAATTCGAAACTTACATTATATAGAACTATAGTGGAGTATCATTATTTTTTCATTCGTTTTTCGTTGTTTTTTGTTGTTGTGTGTCTGTGTTTGTTTGTTTGGTTGGTTGGTAGTTTTGTTAACGGAAGGGTTATCACTGATATCGCATACAACTACAATTTTGAGTGCTTTTGAATAGAGTGAATGCCATGCATCGGACTGCGATTTTTTTATTTGTTTGTGTGTTTGTTTGTTTGTTTCAGATTGAAACCCAATCAGTGCATGCCTCCTTACCCATTGATCCAATTAAAACCTTTTCCGAGAATCCTTGTGCATCAGTTAGTTTCTTGAAATTCGAAAGAGCTATTTTTGCAGTTTTTGACAACTTAAAATTTCTCTCATTACCTATCTTCACTTGCTTACTTATATTTACATTCTTTGCCCTTTCACATATAATATTCTGCTCCTTGGCTACGGCGAAGTACGTGTACTCAATCTCCTTATAATTACAATCATCTCTATACATAAAGATGTACAGACGAGAATCGTGTCATCTTAGTAGATATGGATTACTAGCAATAACAATCATTGATTCTATAGAGTAATTTGATTGGCTTTTGTCGATGAAAGAAGTTTGTTTATACCCCCATGATTACACAACATATCTGAATTGTGACTGTATATATTGATAGGCGAAGGAAGCAATACCCTTCCAATATCAGTATGAAGCTTTTCTATGCCTCCAATTAAAAACAAAAATGACATCTTAACGAGATTACCAGAGCTGTTCCTTTTATAGGTTATTCAGCCAATTGTGTAAACAAGCTTATACACTGTCGTCCTTTATTTAGATATCGCTGTTATTGAGCCAGTCATGCAGTGTTCAAAGTCAAAGTACGAGTGCTAAGTCATCTAATTCATGCACGTTGTGTGTTCGTTCGAGCAGCATAATAGAGCTGACTTTATTTACACCGTAAATTCCCCATTCTTGATTTCAAAGTCCATTGTTTAATTGCCAAGATCGGGGCTATCGATGTTCGCTTCTGCAGACTTTTTTCGCGTTCTATGTACATAATCATGCGAGTGGCTCTGTCGTTCTGATTGGCTTCTTGAGTAATTATTTATCGAAGTGTCTGGTAGTGAGTCTGTACACTCATGCCCAGCAATTGAGTAGAGCTAGAATGTGTTATAAAGTTCATCGGTATAGAGCTGTTTAGCTTCTACAATATCAACAATGGCGCCGATAACTAATTGGACAGTTGCGTATATGAAACAGGCAATCGTGTTCATGTGTGATCAGGGCAAGTCTCGGATCTGTTGCTGAGGTTATAGGGCGAGTGATATCTAGTATGAGTGGAGTTGAAATTTACATTGTGGCATCATCAATGCATTCAATTTTGTGATATGTTTCCCCAGGCTAATAAATATCCCCACCCCAGGACTCAATGCACCTGTAATCTATATCGTAACTATAAAGCTACCAAGACAGGGATTTCAGTTCGCAACGGAACAATGATTGCTACATTCTTGCTCGGGAAAGTTTCACTATTCTACAACCCTCTTACTAAAGTATACGTGATAATTCAGGATTAATTGAATATTGTTATATTGACTGTCTCATGTCACGTGTCATGGTGAGGAGCTCCATTAGTGACAGTCAGTGCAATGCACATGACATAATATAGGGTATTACGTCTGCCAACCACCTCCATGTTTCGATTGTATACAATGGATCATGATAACTAACACAGTCACGATCAGCAGGTTATGACAAGAGCCTAACAATCTTAAACACCTAATCGCGCTCAGCAAATTTACAATCAACAATGGTAACGTACCTCTCAAAAGACACTTATAGTGACGTATTGTATAGTAAGACATGACATTGAGAAGGACAATGACATCTCGAGTTTGTCTGGCGATTACATGAAGTTATCATTTTTGGTGTGTTTTCGTATGTTTTTTTTTGTTTGTTTGTTTGTTTGTTTGTTTGTTGTTGTTGTGTGTGTGTGTGTGTTTTTTTCGCTCTAGCTTTCTTTCTTGATCACTCATTTCATTACACCAAGGAGCTTGATTACATTCAGATGTTTTTGCTGTGAAAGCATTTAATCGCCTCTCGGAGTATATACCAAACCATTCAGTAGTTATATCCTTGAATACTCTTACGTTTAGATTATATTAAGGAGATGACTCTGTCTGTATTAAAATCGTAGAACACTGGACACACTTTACTTTGCAATCAAAAAATCAGAAATGATTTAAAAATCATTACACGAGTTTCGAACCAAGCTTTACCATCTGCTCAGAAATAGCTCAGTTTTTGGACAAGTCAGAGTCTCACTCGTGGATACAGTATAGTTCACTAATAATGATATTTAAGATTCGTAGCGATATTCGTATGGGTGATCTAGGGGTTAATAGTTCAATTCACCTGTTCTAGTTAAGATATATACCCTGCTTGGAAGCAGGTTGAAACATTTGACTGTTGCTATGTTGAGCAAACCTCGAGATATTTAGTCGCCTTTGATAACAGAATTTTGTAATGCCGGTTTCGATGATATTCCACTATATCGTAACGAGCAAAACCCGTTTGCGAGGTCCGGTCGTGTATACTGGGCAGGTGATTTGCTTCAATGCGGTTCGTTTTGGAGACGGATGATTACTTTTTAAGTGGATAACCAATGTGTGAAGAGAAATTGTCAGCCATTGTCATCACACAGAGTTCAACTTGCTAAAAAGTACCTGTTCTAAAGATACCGCATATAAACGCAAATAAAGCAATTTAACCACAACAAGGACATCATTCCACCACCACACCTGACTATAGACCATCGAGATAATTACTCAAAACGTGTGAGCAGAGAGCTCGTTCAGTGTCGTTTGCTTTATGAATTACTCTTGAAGTAGATCTCTACCAAGAATTAGACAGAAAACATAGCGGATCCCTCCCCCACTGTTCCCGTATCCTGCCCATTACACGGAGGAAGTTTCCACCGTCACGTTGTTAGTGTTCATCGTTTTGATATGGCGTCTGACGGAATGTGAGCATTCATTATGATAAGAACTTATAAAAATGCTAAAAGTTTGCAAACAAAAGACAACTAGGAAGTCAGACTAACAAAGCACGTTGGGAAGCATTCACTCAGATAATGACAACAAAACTAGGGGACAGGGGCTGCATCACAAGTAGGGAGGATATCCGTGTGTATTCGACATTTTTAAAGCAGATCAGTTGGCTTAAAGATCACTGATTCCAGTTTTCATCTTCTATTTCAACTTCCCTTTCAGAAAATATGTTATATTAATTAATCATTTAGATTCTCCTCGGTTGGAGAGGATGTAAGAAAAAAAAAAGCTTCACACATCAACACGATTAAAAAACAAAAGTGGCCAGCAGGTATGCGCTTTAAACCGCGAGTATTGTATCTGTTTCGCTTGTGACGTTCGCCGCTTAAATTCCAGCTCCTCGAGGCCTTGTAAAATGTAACAAAGCGAGAAAGAATGCACCCCTCATCTTTTCTTCTATACTCTGCACGGACACGATAACAATAGAAGACAATTACTTCTCGTGAGGGGAGAGATCGGCACTGAAATTGGACTTGCTTTGGGGGGCGACGTGAATTTTTGCGGTCGCTGGTTTTGCGGATGTTTTATTGTATTGTTCGCCACCAGAATGGATCAATCAATTCCTCGAAAAAGGAAGTGGAATTTCAGCGAATGCTATCGCCGTTCTTTCACGACCTTTCTTTTTTGCTTCACTTAACTAGAGCACTATGAAAGTCAGGTAAGCACTTTTCGTGCCACAAAGAGAAAGAGAGAAAAATGCCAGCTGCAGAAACATTAAGATACTTTTAAGACTCTTAATTCAATTTTGTTGTCTGGAATAAGGGAAAATTAATTTAGACTGGATTGGAGATATACTGCTCGCTATAGGCCCTACTAATTCAAATGAATATTTTTAGTAAGCGTACTTTCAATGAGGTATGTAGGTTGCTGACACTTTGTTCCGTTTTCCAGGAACTCATTCTGTTGCCTAATTTATCTATTTCCGTTTGGCATATAAAGTCGATCAATGATATGATTGAACATGTCATTCGCAAAATTGAGATACTGATGGCATCTGAGCCTGTCCATGACGCCACGGAGTGTTTGCAACAGGAGCAGTTGATTTGCTTTGTCATATGATTCGTCTCTGTGTGCGATATTTTTGTGTGTTTATATGGGTTGATTGGCGGGTACAACTTACAGGCGAGGGGAGACATTGATTAGGGATTAACGGGTAGGGGGTATCGTATAGGATAACATATAAATACAGAAATGAGAGGCCTATATCCACAGTGGTTAGACATGGTTAGACACAGATATGATTAAACAGTATATTGTTGAGTTACTGTTGGTCAAACGTTTCCATGAAAGTTGTTAAATTAACTTAAAACTTCAACATGCTGTTAAATGCGTATTATTGTGTATGAGGTTACTTTTGTTTAGCCGATTTAACCGTTGGTGTGCAAACAATAATGCTTGCAAAATTGTATAGGGAAAGTAATGATAAGGTTATTTATAAATCGTCTGCACGAACAAAACAGCCAAAAACAAAATGGAAGGAGCCCATGTCGTAACAGGACGTAGAATGTTGATAAAAGTAAGCCTATTGTTTCCAATGCATTCCATGTATTATGTAATATATGCGTGTAACCAATTTCTATCATTTCCAAACACAAGACAGTTTGATCATCTGGTCCAGATCTCTTTGTTGGTGGTGAAAAAATAAAAGTAAATAAATAAATAAAAAAGGAAATGAATGAATAATAGATAAAAACAAAAAGAAATATGAGACTCCTTTCGTGGTTATTTTCATTGATTATTAAGACAGAAATGTTTTACAAAGTAAGAAACAGAAGGAAAATGAAAGAAAGAAAGGATTGAAGCTTGGAATACAGACAAACAGAAAAAGGACATGAAAACAGAAAGTAAGAAAAGGTAGCACACATAATATGTCGCAGAAGTCAGTTGCCTGTCCGTGTTGAACCCCGCAATCGTGGGAATCCCAAAACCTTTTGTTGAGAAAGGTAAACTACAAACAAAACGATTTGTGTGTACTTGTGTGTACTCACAAAGCAGTGTGACCGCAAAGCCATACAAAAACATTCGATAGATAGCGACCTTACCACAAAATACGCACGCTTATCCAAACTGCGAACTATATAGTACGTGTAGTGTGTGATTCCAAAGTCCAATTCGAAGTGGCAGTGACGTCAACGACACTGTCGCAGACAATCCTACCCCCGTGATAATGTGTCCGGATATTTATGACGTTTGTGTAAAAATGCACTTGAGATGTCAGTGAAATTGTAGCCTCTGTGCTGATATTAGTCCCTCCGTCTTTTCTGGCAAGGGTTTGCATATCCGGTACATACCATATTGTACGTGAGCATGAATTTGCAGTATTGATTATTCTTGCTCTGTTCTGCGAAACTGAAATATCTGAAATAATGGAAATATTTCTATTGGTTCCATCCACCGCGGTGGATGGAACGGTGCACCGCTCTGTCTATTGTCCGGGTGATCAGATGTGGTTGGAATGCGATGATTCCATGGTGACGAATTATGTTTTGTAAATATTTCGTGACCAACATTCAGTCCATCATGCCTCATTAAGAATTTGTATGGCAGCTGTTATTAATCATAGTGATGTATAGAGGAGGCCCATGTACCAATGTATTCAAATTAATGGTATATCCCCGATGGGATGAGACATTCTAGTAACCCCTTCCGGTTGAAAACATTTCCATTACGTGAATCCAGTTTGTACTTACTACTATTGCTACGTCAGGTAGGCTTTCTTCCGGTTGTCAGGTATAGTCTTTGCAATATAGAAATGTGCAATATAAGGAATACAGATCAATTTTCTTACAATTTTTAATTTGTATCAATAAGAATTAACATGTTCAGTAAAGGGGGAGGGGAAGGCTGCTAGAACGCAATGCTTGCCTCTGTGGGCCCCTGAAATAGAATCATGTCACAAAGAAATTTGGACCGCGGAAAATGGAGAAGAAGAGGATTTTGAAAAATAAAGGTCACACAAACGGTTACAAGACAGTACAAATGCACATACGGACTTTTAAACAGCTGCAAATTACCTACTATTGAGAAGATTTTATTTTATTTGATTTGATTTTGATTTTGATTTTATTTCTGAATTCCTTTTTCATACATAAATGAAATATGAATGAAATTTGGGGATGAATAAAGGATTAAGCTTGGCCTAGCAGACTGTAAGTGACTTGAAACAATGCTGAATAACTGCTAAGAAAATTTGATGAAGTTATATATTTCTTAGACATATATTTTAGCTCTATTGACGTTGTTATCAAAAAATATAAAAGTTTGTATGTATGTTAGCTCATAATCAATGGATGTATAATTATGACTATGTTCAACGAGCCACTAAACAAGTATACATGGGTCATTGCAACTTTTTTAAAATCTGCTCTGAAATGCAAATGCATGTGGACATGTATTGATTTATAATACTCTGATCATCAGTAAAGTGGCCATAGAATATCTCAATATGCGTCATGTATTTTCCTATATATAATGTTTTTACTATTTCTTGAGATAACTTGGATATGCCCACAAAACAGTCTTCCTCACTATGATTCTGCCGGTGACGTCATCTGTCAATCATTGCTGAAGTGCTATGTTTAACAAAACACAATGGAATTCACCTTCCGTTATAGACCGGGCATAACTTGCATATTTCTCTGCAATGTCTTTTGTTAATCAAATTAGTAACTTATGCAAGTTATGCTCAGTCCAGGGTATGGTGCATTCCAATGTCTTTTGTTATTAAACAGCATACTTTAGCAATGATTGACAGAATAGTCACTAACCGAATCTTGGTTTTACAGGTTTTTGTGGGCATATCCAAATATTCTTGGGGGAAAAAAAAATACAATGTAGAAGAAATATAATCATAATTATGATAGATGGTACGTATTTAGATATTCATTTAGCCAACATTTATGTTGAAGGTATCTTGAATAAACACAATCAACATGCATCGTTCTGCTTTATGCAGTTCCTTTAAGCAGGTTGTTGAAGCGTGATTTTAGTCAAATTTTCACAGCATGACGCTAAGTAGCTCCATAATCAGAGCGGGGATTACGATACCTTGCCCTATCATATCCATTCGCTTCAAACTTTTGCGCGGGAAATCATATTGTTTGATACCACACGTCTGACCTAGTTCTTCATCCTGCGCTCAGGGAGGTCATGAGTACAGTGAAAGTGGAATAGGATGTTTTGCTTCCCCATTGCTCGATTCACGCATCCGCTATTTCTTGTGTTTGGCGGGTAGTATTGGCAATGAGTAAAAATTAATGTCTGCTGTTGAAATTTGTTGCCGAGATCCATGGAGTTACTCCAAAGTCAATGGCTGCTCAATATTTCCGTTTCCCTCTCTCCTACTCTTCTATCTATCTATCTATCTATCTATCTATCTATCTCTCTTCTCTCTGTCTCTACTCTTACAGACTTGTGAAGTCCTAGCTCGACTGGTTATTACATCAAATCCATCGTAGTTTTCGGACGGTCAGTAGACATGATACAGACAAGATCGGAAATTGAGCGAAATGATAAAAAGGATGTTTTCTATTCTTTTGCCTTCCGGTTCTTTTTTTTTCTAGATTGACATCCGAATCTGGTATTGCTATCAAAAAAAAAAAAAAAAAAAAAAGGTCACCGATGAGTAACAGAGTGGACGTTTATTCTTTTTCTCCTGTATTTTGCTTCATTTCTTTTATTCTTTTCAAAGTAATGGCTGATCCACTCCATTCTTTGTTGAATTCTTTTAAACTTACTTGATCCAAAGAACATGAAATCTGTCTGTACGATTTGTAAAATGCAGCACTAGCACTACCTTGAGAAAAGAGCACGTAGCATAAAACACTAAAATATTTTTTACAACATGCATTGCTTTTTTAAACAAACAAATAAATGCATTGTATCGTGAGAATTATTGGTTGAGAATGAGCACCAATACATGCTCGTAGTTCACGATATTCTCATCCAGGTTTCATCCCCTCCCCCTCAAAAAAAAAAACGAAAACTCTGAATGAACAATAGAAATAGGTGTAAGATGTTTTCAAAGTCCGTTGCTAAACTGAAGGCCTGATTAGAATTGTTTGCTATTGTGAAGATTAAGTCGATCAATAGAAAACCCAAGGGATATATACTTTCAGAATGTCGGTATTGTCCTTTACCATATGGCATGACACATTCCGTGTGGAAGCTGCATTGAGAAGTTCAATTGAGAAAAAAAAAATCATTTTTTTGTCTAAAATTTTGTTTCGATTTTAATTTACCGTAATGCGGTGACAGTGAGTAAGATGTATAAATGCATAATGATGTCATGTTTCTTAACTTTTGAAACGTCCGAGGAGAAGTTTAGGAATCATAATCATCACGCATGCATCCAGTACTAATGAATATTACGATGAGCTATAGATAAAATATTTCTACATACGCATATATATATATATATATATATATATATATATAAACTATTATAATGCGATTCTTTTGCGTACGTTGTAATCATCCTAGTTTTGTTTTCGTTTGTTTGTTTGCTTTTGTTTTCGGCATGGGTTGAAATTAAACTCATGGAATTTCTTATGAATATCATATTCGATAATAAACATGCTGTAAAAAGTGTTTTCGTCAGAAAGTCATGCTTGAACTTGAACTTTTGCCCATTTAACGTGAAGGATAGAGGTAGATAAGACGTCTTTTGAGGGGAAGACAGGAAAATCCGTTGCAATTACCAGCCTCATCTGTATAAGAATGGAGATCATAGATGATGCATTATGGTGCATTCACATTAAAAAAAAAGAAAAAAAAAGAAGACGCACCTGTGAGAAAAAGACGCAAGATTTCATTTTCCCTCTCTGTCTTCGAGAATTCATCACTTGTATGCAAAGCCGTCTCCACGTCATCCCTTCTTCACACCGTGTTGACTTGACCACTGGCGAGTCACGCAAGAATGTCGTATTTGATCAGCTCGCACCTCGTCATGTCAGTGTGAACAGGCTGACATATGAAAGTACCTAACGTATAAGTGCTAAGCTTACACAAACAATTAAGACCTTTGCGAAAGTTGTGCCGATGTCTTTCGGCGGTTTGTTTTTCCTCCTCCTCCGACGACGACGGCTTGCTATAATCCCACATTGCCTATACTGTTCAACCGAAAGTCAAGCAAGCCCAGCTAAAAATGCTAATACGACGACTACTTACATAGCTATAGAGGATACGCCTCGTCACGTGCAATCGGAGGTCCCGAGTTCGAATCCCGTCAAGTTCCAACGTCCTTGGACAATATTACGGTGTTTTTACCCACCATGTCCATCTCGACCCGGGTGTATGATAATGGATATGATATACTATACCTGGCAATGCTATAGGGTAATAATAATGACGAGCCCTCTGTAGAGTAGTGGCAACACTATTTTGGCTATATACCCTGGATGAATTAGAAGACCATAATTATAACCACTGTTCATCGCGGGTTGAACAAACAACAACAACAAAACAAAACAAAACAAAGCAAAACAAAAGTTAAATGTAGCATGGAATAAGAGTGAAGTAGACAGCTAAACGAAAGTGTGACAATGTGTCATTGTCCTGCTGAGAAGCCATCTTTGTTACTAAGTTTGAGACGTTTGAGCAAATTGAATTCACACACAATAACATGCTGGAGTCAAAGATGCTACTTTGAGTTTAAGATCATGAAATCACTGCGAAGGAAAACTTGAATCAACTTAATCTAAAAAAAGTATACCTAAAAGAATAATATAAGTTTTTTGTGATGATCTAGATCAAGAGAAAGCAAAGAGGGAAAGTGGTGACAGTAAACATGAGGATAACAGTGGGAGTAGACTGGTTAGAATGAATGACAAACATTGTGGCTCCGTGATAGAACATCGTCAGGAAGAACCTTACTCTTCTTATCATCATCATGAATAACGCCTCACATGGCATCAACACCATCACCACCACCACCACCACCAGCACCAGCACCAGCACCATCATCACCATCATCATCATCACCACCACCATCATCATCATCATCAACGAATCTATATACTAGCCCATCATCCTCATTATGCCGTACCGCCACCACGGTCACACCTCCCGAGGCCGAGGGCTCAAGGCGAGTAATCTCCGCTCTCGGCGCAGAATACAGTCTTTTACCGCGAAATGCGGCGTCACCCATTTCCGAGGCACCAGTTCCCACACTCGTCATTGAAAGCTATATTACACATTGATGCCATTGTCATTCAAACGACTTTGTCATAAATCATTGTTATTATCACATTTATTACTTTTTAGAATATGACACTATCTCTATGTTGCCACTCCTCGTCTGTTAATTCAATAAACTGTACAACATTCAAAGACAGAATGCATTGTCCTGGGTGCAGCATACCCGTTCATTCACTTGATGAAGATCAAACAAAATACATGGTATTGATATTGGCATATGACAACAGTTATATTCGGAAATGTACAGGAGCTCCTCCACAGAGCTACTTTGAAATCAATGGTTTATCAAGAGCCAGTGGTCTGCTGAAAGTGTTGAGGTTTCTTCCTTTTCAACGATTACAGCACAATTCGTAAAGGTCGCACAAAAATGGGGTGAAGTAAACAGCTATTGTGGCCACCAGTCACAGCTAGATACACAGAGAATCGTATCATGTGACCTTCAGGCTCGTACAAGCATTCAGCTTTATTCACGTTCTCTCACATATGTATCAACTTGACTCCAATGCTATGAATATTGACCGTGACCTCGTTCTCGGGGACTAGTCTAGACCTCACGCTGTCAAAAGTGTATCATCCTTCATACTTCAGGTCCTTGCACAGCACCCACCACCCCATGCACCCTTTTGTTGTTCTGGAATATTCCATCAACAAAAAACAAAAACAAACGGGAAAAAAATTCTTGTTTACGTAGATACGGTATGGGAAAAAACCCAAGTCATAATCAAAATGAAGTAAAATGTATAGCACACAAATGATGTATTTTATGTACATGTAATACCTATAGCTGATCTGTATTGGTTAACAAATTCGTCACTAATTACGTATACCCAGGTCCATTTCGGATAATTTCGAGGCTTGCAACATAATATTTTGTCTTCTTCAAACTTTCACATAACTTCACTTTGCTTGTCCACAAATCCGTCATTCTGACTCAAACTTTTGTTAAAGGCGTTTAAACTGAAATACGATGGCACTATCGCTAAAAATAGCTCTTGAAAGTTGAATGTACTGATTTTCTTATGAAGTCAGAATCTCCGAGGACATATTCCAAGAAGACTTGACATATATATTCACTATGATTTTCCCCATTGAATTTATACAATAAGTTGGCTAGAGCAAGAGAATACATGACATTCAAATTATAATTTCACATTTTCTCTGTTGATAATGTAGGAGTTGGGTTTCTTCAAGTTTCATCTCAAATATCACGTGAATATGTCATGTATGTGACATGATAGATTCGTGACACAATAATTGCTAACATAAATGTATAGAATTACAAATAATTATTTCTGTTTCGAAAAGAACACTAAAAGCATGATGACTTATTTAGCAATAACAATGTTTTCTTTTTCCTCCTTCTCCTTTTTTCTTCTCCCTCTTCCTGTCGGAATGAAAGTGCTCCTGGTAATTTGATTCTCCGAATTGTTTGACTTATTCCCAGTTACTTGCGTTATTAATATCAAAATACAGTTTGTAAGGTATTCTTGTATGACTTACATTTACAATAAAAAGTTTTCTTCTGTCCTCAATCTTATACCTTACTAGACCTATGTAATGAAAACACGATGTTTTGCTTATTATAGCTATGTATAAAATACGAAAAATTCATTTAAAGCTAGAGAAGGGGATAAGGTAAGGAATGGCATTACACGTATCAGCGATAGAACTTGTGGACACTGGAAAGATCGCCTGAGCTCAGCACAAGCTGAGAATGGGTGGCTCGTATAAAGACAAAAAGAGACTTTTGAGGACAGCCGCTTGTGTAACAAGGTACGTGCGGGAAGACATGGTCGGACTTGACCTAGGTGAAAAGCTACGGCAGTTATGGATGCGGAAATGTCGGATCCCTGACATTTCATTGTACGCGCTCACGCCCCACGGAGCACAAAAAGGGTATGGATTTCAGCCAGCGAAATTCTATAGTTCCGCTCTGGATCCGTCTGACCATGGTCTTGTTCTCGCCATGGTCACTCCACTTAGCCAAGGTGAGAAAGTGAACAGATTCGGCGAAAGTTTGTGTCATTATCTCAAAGTCATCATTAGGTGATCCGAGTATCCTTCGGATCACCTTCTGTATCTGTACGGATTCTTTCTTCTTCTTTGTTTCTTTATTTCTCCGCAAAAGTTGTGCAGAGGTTAGCTCAGAAAGTCCGCTGCCTATCAATTTCAAAATTATACCATGTATGCATCATGTCCCAAAGACGACAAATCTAATGTATCATTGTGATCAGTCAACCGTGACGTCACTATGACGTCATTATATGAAAACACATTCTCAATCATATCTCATTAATGGAATGGAATTTTTCAATGAAATTTACGTCACATATATTTCAAATTATGCGCATTCTACTCATGTTCTCAAAGTTCATATTTTCTCTTAAAACGTGCGCGTACGCGCGCGTTGAAATATTTGTATGCTCCAATCGAGCTCAAATTTTTTTTGCACACGTTTCAGACCATTTGGAGCATTTTTTGAAAAATTGAAAAAATCGGACGGACGCGTACGCGCGCGCGCATATACGCACGCACAGCTCATGTGCAATTGAAATTTCCAGTTTTTTCACTTTGATCGGATGTCTGAAATGTTAAGGAATATTTATACCAAGTTTCAAATCAATGCGACTCAATATGACGTCATACGGGCCCGTCAAAGTTGAAATTCCGCGCGCGCGTCAATGGCGATATACAGTGCAACTATGCCAAAAAACTGCTAATTTTAAATTCGATTTTACTCGTCACGATGGACGGTGACCCCCCATTTTCTTTACATATTTCAAAACCTGATGAGTTGTACATGTCATTTCATGGGGTGGCAATGCTGACAAAATGATTAAAAGATAGCAAATTTCTTAATAAAGTAAAAAAAGTAAATTTTCAAAATGACGTCATCAAATTTCAAGTTCATTCGAGCGTATCTCACTAGTCCTTTGTCAATTTTCACCCAGATTTCAGTATGTTGTAGCTTTTTTAATGTTCTTTCAAAAATAAATTAAAAAATTTTGATTGGATAACGGTATCACCTCGTAAAAATGGATTGAAAGTAACCTTGTCAAATTTGACCAGTTTACGTGTTATCTCTATGGGAGTGCAGTTTTTCTGGAAATGAAAATTGACATGACTATCTTTATCGAGCACTAGCTCACTTACCCTTCGGTAAATTTCTCCCAGATTTTGATATGTTGTAGCTGAGACTTTACGCTACCGTAAGTGTGCCCTTCGTTTTTTCATACGATGTCGGAATCACGTCAAAAATTTTGGTTGAAATTCAGGCTTATCTTCGATGTATTGAGATATTTCTTTCTTTCTGCAACTTTCTTTGCAATAACTCAAGAAAAACACGCCCTATTACTTCCATGTTTTGCACATGTTTAGTTCATGTCACGTACATTATTTCATAAAATAACAACTACTTGATCGGACACCATCTTGGGTATGTAAATTAGGGTCAAAGGTCATAAGTGTTTCATCCTGTATCTTAGTGAATACATGTCCTATCTTTCCCACATTTTGCAAACGCAAGGACCATGTTACAAGGATCATTTCACAAAATAACCACTTTTTACTCAGATGCCATCTTGTCTGTGCAAATTGAGGTCAAATGTCATATGTACTTCTTTTTGTATCCTCGTTATGACGTGTTATCTCTATGGGAGGGAATTTTTTTAAATGTAAAAATTGACATGATTGTCTTTATCGAGCACTAGCTCACTTACCCTTCGGTGAATTTCTCCCAGATTTTAATAATATGTTGTAGCTGAGACTTTGCGCTATCGTTAAATTTGATTTTGTTTTTTCATACGATGTCGGGATTACGATAAAAAACTTGGTTGAAATTAAAGCTTATCTTCTATGTATTGAGATATTTCTTTCTTTCTGCAACTTTCTTTGCAATAACTCAAGAAAAACACGCCCTATCACCCCCATATTCTGCACATGTTTAGTTCATGTCACGTACATTATTTCATAAAATAACAACTACTTGATCGGACAACATCTTTGGTATGTAAATTAGGGTCAAAGGTCATAAATGTTTCATCTTGTATCTTGGCGAATACCTGTCCTATCTTTCCCATATTTTGCACACGTATAGACGATGTCGCAAGAATCATTTCACAAAATAACCACTTTTTCCTCAGATGCCATCTTGGGAGTGTAAAGGTGGGTCAAAGGTCATATGTATTCGTTGCTGTATCTTCGTTATTCAGTGTATACAGAATTTGGTACCAAACATGGCAGATATGACCCCCTTTTCTAAATGAGAATCCAGACATCACACGGCCAATGTCTCTAAACACAGATGAAACTTGTATGGTCATGCCTATTGCGATCAGGACTCGAATCATTGATGAAAAAAAAAATCGGATCACCTTAATTTGTCAGTAATGACAAATTACAATCTCTAGTCTCATCTTGTCCCTATCAATTTCGCCAAACGAAGGATTATTATTCTTGTTCTGTCTCGACCGTAGGAACTATACCTTTTTGGATCTCAGAGAGCAACATAGGAAGGAGCTTTACGTTGGGAAGATCCTGGAATTAAAAAAAAAAGCGGGAGAAAATCACCTCGTCTTTCCAAGTCACATCACAAAGAGTTTGTTAAATTTGCATCGACCATTGTCCCATCAAAACGATATCCATACATGAATGTAAACAAGGTGAAATAGAACAAGTTAAAACATGCAGGAGTCCATACTTAGCCCAAAGTCCACCTAAGTAGTTAAGAAATGGGGTATAGATTATCCCACTGATATTTGATCAAACTTTAATTATTATAATTTTCCTCAAATGTCAGATCCGGCACTTCATGCCTTGTGTAGTCCCAACTCGTGATCTTGATAGATCCTCAGTTCGCTTTTAGCTCATAAGAACCTAAGTGACGTCAGACAAATCCAGGCTCCCTGCGGAACGAAGGGGGCTGTCTGTATTAAAGGGATGGTACAGTATTGGTGGAGATGAAAATTGGGGTTTAACTTTTTTGCGAGATACCAAGAAAACACTTATGATATAGTACAGAGCATACCATTTTAAGAGGAATTCAAAGTTCATTTGATAAAAATCGGGTTTTGAATAGCTGAAACATCAAAAAACAAAGTAAAACAAAACGATCGTAATAAAGTGTGGGTCCCACACTTTATTAGAATCGCTCTGTTTTGGATATCTCGGCTATTTCAAAACCAATTTTCATCAAATAAACGTTGAATCCCTCTTGGAATTACATGCTCTGTCATATTTCATTAGAGGTTTCTCACTATCTCACCAAAAAAATGATAAAAATCTGAAGTTAAGTCTCAACCAAAACTGTACGATCCCTTTAACAAGACGAGAAGAATAAAATCAAAGGGGTAAAGTTGTATTGCTTCTTGTCTACAAACTCTCCAGACTAAGTACTTGACTTTCACCATGCTCTCATGAGATCCTACAGCAATCGACCTCCGGATATGAATTGCCTGAAAATCGCGTCGAATTTTCCTGAATGTCACAAACTATAATGATTACCAGCAAACGTGATAGAACCTGCCCTCTGAAACCGTGACCGACTTTTATTGCATGCGCTCATCTCCTCAGGACTTCGGGAATGTTTATACAGTGGGCTCAGTTGAAATGTCAACATTGCAGTATGTATTATCATCTGTGATCAGTTACGTTCAGAATTTCGATAAAGGTCTCAGTAGTAGCGGTGGGAAATTCACCACCGTATTACAATGTACGTAATACATCAGTACCTTCAGTCTGTATATATGGTGTATAGTGTAGCTGACTTTTAAAGGAGCTGTACAGTACTGGTTGAGGTTGGGATACATGTTTTGAACATTCTCAAGTGAGATAATGAGAAACCTCTTATGAAATATGAAAGAGCATGTAATTTTAAGAAGGATTCAACGTTTATTTGATGAAAATCGGTTTTGAAATGGCTGAGATATCCAAAAAAGTGATAATAATAAAATATATCTCGCAAACCGTTAAAAGCTAAATTCTCACCTTGACCAGAACTGTACACACCCTTTAAGTCCTGGTACTTTAAGTAAAGGTTGTATCCAGCAAAATTAGTAATTGTTACTGATATCAATAGCATCAAGTTGTCATTTTTCGCTTCAGCCTTTGATATCATGAAATACGTAAAACCATATCATTGCCAAAGTGAATATTCATGTCTGATGATACGAGGGTATTTTAACCTGTCATCCAAAAATAGACTTTTTTTGAATTACAAGCGCTTTTATGGTTCCTTCTTTTTATTTTCATGGACTGATGATGTATGAATGAGCAATGAAATCACACACATTCCAAGAGAATCATATCATGAACAGTTCATCACAGGCCTCTGGTGAAACTCTTTAATCATTTTACACCATGATCCCTCTATTCATTATAGGTGACTATACACAGATGGAGGCCTTAATTCTTAATGGTTGTCCATGATCCCTTAACATAATCATGGCTGCATAGGGACAGAATCTGGAAAGAGAATGGAACTGCACTAAAAACTTATATTCAAGGGCGCATTTCCATAACTGTTCACTATCTTAACAATCCATGATTATCATAATATAGATCTTACTTTATATGTTAGTGAATTGTATTTTTGCCTCTAAGCGCAGGGTGCTGCATGTGTCGTACGACAGTACGACTTATGATTATCAGTCAACTCTCTAAGGACATAGAAGAATTTGAATATAGAACAACTTTAGAATGAAACAGAACAAAAATAGAATGTCCATTAGCGGTCAGTTTGAAGATATCGGTCAGCTCTCGTTTGGACGAAAAAAGCCACTTCTTTTGTTTGTAGATTTTTCGTAGTTTTTCCTATCCATCTAGAATCTCTACTTTTTAGATGTCATGTGTGGCAAACAATAACTTGATCGTGACTGCAGTCGTTTTTCTTTGTCAACGATTGAAAAAAAAGGAATATAATTTGCTCAAAGCAAGAAAAAAAATATGGAGGAAAGCTATGAAATGGCGCCCGATATTTGCCAATTACTGAGTTGAGAACCTTCCCAAGCAAGGTCAGTGGACGCATGATGTCCGATGGACCGGCCGAAGGAGTCTCACTGGACTGAACCAGGTCATTGCAAAATGAGAGTAGGGCAGGCAGGGCCCAGTGCCTATAAAGCTTTTCTACTCGTAACCCCTTTAAAGTTGTACGCGTGACTAGTCGAATGAAACTGGCCTTTGACATAGTCTTATAGTCACAAGCCCTGCTGTCTGGTGCCGATATTGATTTCAAAGTGGCATTGAATCTCAGAAAAGCGCTTGCATAATACCAGATAAATTTCTAAGCAGGGAATTATATACTGCTGGCACCTTATTAATGTATAGACGTTATGTCTGTGTCGATGGTAAGATGTCATCCGAAAATCTGAAAGAGCGCTCAATGATTTGGTGGATTTTGCTTCAACTCAAAAGGGCGCTAACGACTTTCTGTCTTATAATAAGAGCACAATCGTCAGAAATGCTGTTTCCGCCCCTTTGATTATCATCAGTCATAATTACAGGCAACTTATTTGGGTTTATCATGGATTTCATTACCTTTAACATTGTATTATCACTTATTTCCACAAAACAAACAAACAAACAAAGGAAAAAACAGAAAATAGACAGAGCAGGATATCCATCCACGTTCATAAAACAGAAAAAATAGTATCGACCACTTCTGTACCTTTTGAAAACATCGTGGAGTGATTTCAATACAATTAGCAGGGATATAGAAAGATAGAAAAATGCATAATATATGATAGGTAGGTACACTTATAGATAGATTGATAGATAGATAGGTAGGTAGATAGATAGATAGATAGATAGATAGATAGACAAATAGATAGATAGATAGATAGATAGATAGATAGATAGATTCATTAATAGATAGATAAATAGATAGATAGATGATAGATAGATAGATAGATAGATAGATAGACGATGGATAGATATACATAGAGAGATAGATAGATAGATAGATAGATAGATAGATAGATGATAGATAGATAGATAGATAGATAGATAGATAGATAGATAGAGATAAAGAAGAAAGAGAGAGAGGGAGAGAGAGAGAGAGAGAGAGAGAGAGGGAGAGAGAGAGAAGAGAGAGGGAGAGATAGCCACACATAGCGAGGTAATCCAGGTCGTGATATGATTGTAAAGTGTATCAGTAACCCGATTCGTACCTGTTTCATTGATAAACTCGCTCCACGGAGGTTATTGTCATCTACACTTTGTATTTTGAGGTCTCCTATTATGAAATGATACGTGATTGAGGTGGACTTCAGAAACATAATCAGTCGTTCACAGTGAAAAGACTGACCCATTCGTTGACTTTCTGACCTCAAACCATATACTAAGTTCGGCATCATGCGTTGTTCATTCGAGACACAAAAAGATCGAAGAATACTGACCTTTACTATGCTGCCGGCTTTTTTTTTCCTCTCACAATTTTTTTTTCTCTCAAGGACCAGCAATGTGCTTTTAAAATCAAAATGTTTGAATTACTGAAAATAAATATCTTATTCAAATAGGGAGGATAACTAGAGTACAAACGGGAAAATAAGACAGTTATCATCAATTGTGTAATTAAATCAAAGTGTAAATGGGATCATGCAAACCTCTATTATATTGATATTAACAGTTCTGTTCACTTTTATGCAATAGTTTGGAACACCATAAACTAATCATTCCTTAAAACTCCTGGAACTCCTAGTCTAAAATGTATTTCCTCTGAAGTCGAAAATCATTCCCTGCATTGGAAACTGCTGATACATATGTTTGTGAACAACAACAACAACAACATCAACAATAGGAGACCCTTTTCACGAAGGACGAAGGGAGACTTATTTAATCAGAAGTAGAATCGATTATGATATTGTTGCTTCCAAATAGGTGCATTTTGGTAGCTGACTACAGAGATCAATTTGTGTTTTGTGCGATTGTTTCATTTGCTCTCATGGTGTTGTTAATACATTCACTCTTTACATTGGTTAACATACTGATATTCTTACACAACACACACACATACACACATACACATACCTAAGTATACGTCAAATATAAGGTTACAGATGCAAACATGCAATCATAGATATGTAATGCATGGTTGTGTACATAATACACATGTACTCACACCAAACACACACAGACACACGCACACACAGACATACACACACACACACACACACACACACACACATTCTTATGTGGATGTTTTGTCTGCGTTATACAAGTGTGCATGAAGAGCCTGTTTGTAAATGCATTTTCTATCCCACATAATATCTCCACAAACATGACAAAATTAATATCCACTAAGTCAAAATTCCACCATTACTGCTGTCAATAAAGTTGGGAAATGCCATAAAACCTTACTTCGGATTTTGGCTGACTTAGGAGACAGACTGAGGGTAATATAAATGACAAGGCCGTAGTCCTTATCTTTCATCATTGCATGATATCTTGATATCCGGATCGGATCGGCAAACACGTCGTCCCGCTGATGGTACGGACAGGCACGGGGGTGGATGGGCGCCTCATGCACGGAGTGTGGCGCCCGGTCAAACACCTGTTACCAAACCCGCTCTGGACGCCAATCCACACACCATACGAGAATGTGTATTTTGTGAGCATTACGAGGAATCCGTGGGATGGAAACGCCTAGGTAATGCATGTACAATTGCTGTACAGTACTTCAGATACCCATTTTGTGATGGTTTTCTAGTTCCCATTAAACCACAGGATATATAACAGTATAATCATGTAGGACCTACAGGCCCTATACATACAGTTTATAAAAAGTTTGGATGAAAAAAACAACAACAGATAGATCCAAAAAATGTTCAAAAATAATGTCAAAGGTCATCATCAAATAGAGGAAGCATAAATCTTTTTTTTTCAAGAATACTGTTGTCGTTACAAAACATAAATTACTATGGAAGATATTATTGAAATCGTCACATATTTGTTTGTTTGTTGGTTTTTCGAAGCTCAGTCTGAATATCCTATGTTGACAGAAATTGGTATACTGAAGTATTGGCTATCCAAATCTTTCAAATTCAGTGTGGTGCAAATAACATAAAAACGCTTTTGAAACTGCATACATTAGCTTCTTCGCCGCTGTACGTTTTGATGCACACTGCACACTGAAGTAATTGAACTGAAGGTGTGTGCATGAGTTATGCTTTTTTTTTTTAAAAAACTGGAATGGAAATCTGTTCATTTTATCTATACATGGTAAGCAGTGAAATCCATTTGTCAGACCAGATCTGGACACTGCTGGACGTTCAGACTGGCCCTATACACCAGACATTTTCTCTCCGGATTGTCGGATAGCAGGATAGTATTATTGTCTGTGGTGGTACCACAAATAATAATGTCATGGCTGAACAGCTTCGTTCCTAAATAGAATGACGTTAAGCTGGCGAGACCTAGGTGTCTGTGGATAGGAAACATGTTGTTGTGAACACTTAGTCAATCCAATCCCGTTCCTGGTGCTATTTTGGTGCCGTAGACTCTGCGATTCCGTTCCAAGCACCATTGGTTCCAAGAGGGAGGAAGAGTCTATCGCTTTTGTTCTCCGACCTTACCCGGGCGACTCTTGGCTTTACCTCTTGTATCGCATCCATTCATGTCTTAAGAGATATCTGGCTTATAATTCAATTCAGGCTTAATCTAGGGTTTATTGACAGCCATGCAATTGTCTATGCATTAGATGGAAAAGGTTAATCAGCCATCCCTCATTCTTCTCTTCCTTACTGGGAAACCCCAAAGCCCACTTTAGAGAATTATCGATTGGAGTTTTTTTTTTTTCTGGTATTTATACGTCGATTAAACTGTCACCCGCCATTTTGTCCCCGACGAGCGGTTTTAGAAATGGCACAACAAGCAAGGCGAGAGTGGAGACACAGGTTGGTGGCTGAAAAGAATCGCCACCACAATGGCCACTATAGTGACCACTGGCCTCAAGGTTTCGTCTGCAAGGACGGGCTTTAATAGTGACGTCATCAATCTATGATGCTGAGAGCGAGCGAGAGACAAGCAAGAGAGATCACCGAACGCGTCTCCATTCACAGAGTCGAGGATCCAAACTTACCGGAAATGGTGACCCTGTGTACAAAGGACAGATCGGAAAGCAGTGAATAGAAAACAAATACGAACAAACGAATCCAGGTCACTTCATCCGCGTCATTGGGTTTTGTAATAGTTTCATTTGCACTCTTTCTTTCCGTTCTACTGGAAAGAAAAGTGCAACTCTGTAGGAATACCTAAATTACCGAACGCATATTTTAGTTCATATCTATATCTATATATCCAGATTATGCTGGTATCCAAGAGGCTTTTCGACTCTTTCTATACTTAAGGATGCAGAGTATCAGCAACGGTAGGGCTCACTCTGCATTGTTCTCTAAACTTGATGGTGAGACCAACTGCTCCGGTTTGGGTGAATGGTCGTAGTTTGTGGTAATCTTACAATTAAACCAGGGAGGTGGAAGAAAGACTTCACCTCCCTGATTAAACAAAATACCCATTTAACACACGTATTGCGAAATTGATCAACAAGAGGACTGAACTTCTCCGCAATTTGCCATTTTCAGAGCAAGGGCCTTCGGCCCACAATCTGCACATAATAACCGCCCACTGATGAACACAAAAGCTTATTCCCAGGTGTACTTTTTACCTACTTCCGCCTTGTTATGTCGATGGTTATCTATAGTTAAACAACAGTTGGAATTATGTGTACAGTGTGGTCGCGTGGAAAAGTATTGTGTTCAATTTAGAATTGAGAATTTTACGTATAGTTACTGACAATCGCATGTATCATTGTGCGAATGTGTGCGTGTGTGACCTGTTGTTTTTTATTTGTTTTTTGCACATATATTATATGTTTAATACTCATCGTCTAGAACTTGAATAAACTCATTATACATTTGTTTCAAATCTTTGGGCGGTTTGTCTCCGTATACTGTCAGATACTGTCAATGTCAATGTCATTCGAATATCACCCTCAGTGATATGTACCCAAAAATCAATCTGTGTTCTTTTAAAGTCGAAGGATTCAACACTGTTTTTGGTTCATATGCTGTTTTGATTATATCCATGGATGATTGAACGAGATGCAGATAGTACCCATATAAGAGGGACTACAAATAATTTATCGAAGATACCAGAAATGTACACTCAGCATTCAACGTAATGACACTTGATAATTATACCAACAACATGACTACTTTCATTACGACACTTCGATCTAAGCTCATATACTCCTAGTCGTTCCTTCCTGCACTGCGGTAGGCCTTCCACTGGCTCTGGGGCACTCAAGCTCTTTCACCCATTCACGTTTTGGTAACAGGTTAGTCCTTGCTTCCAAAACTTCTTAAAGGGTTCAAGGATAAGTACTCGTGAAAAGTAACACGGACTTATTATCTCATTTAAATAGATTATTGTATACTTAGCAGTCCGCGAAGCAAGGGAGTGCTCTCTCAATAGAGGAAAGTACCCCGTTGTTGTATGGGAGGAGGATAATAAAGACTTGGTTTCGTCATTAGGGGATCAGAAGCGGATTGCTCCACGGTGACAGAGATCTGATCTTCACGCAACATTGGTTCCTATTGTCCGGGCTCCATTTCCTAGACTATGAAGGTATCACGAGCGGGTACTCGAGATCCTACCAAACTTTTAAAAAAAAGGGTTTTGTGCTTAGGGTTCTTGTTAGTTTTTTCAAAGGGTATTTTTTTTTCCTATCAGTTTTCACGCTTCCCCATTCTCATTCCTCTTGAACCCTGTCTCTGTTTTATGACTCTAGCAACCAAGTGAGAGTTTGTTAGTACGGTGAAATCACTGTGAACATGACATAGAATCACACTTGTGCAGATATACCGTAGTACAGTCAATATTATGGTCTTACACGACCAATATCCCGGACTCATGTTTTCTATTTATTGCATTAATGTTCATACATTCATGTACCACAGTACTTCTATGATATTATGATACAGCTTACTGGTATTTCTGTCACACGTAAATCGATGAATATCGTTGAACATTCTTGCGTAAAACTTCCTGGTCTACGTGATAAAAAATAAGTGAAATTTGCACAAAAAAAAAAAAAAAACGTGATTGGTCTGCATGCAGTCAGGTTTCTGAGAAATAAAATCGCCACATATACCAGGGACCTTATGCGATTCTTTCCATGCTTTCAAGCAAGCAAACAAACAAACAAACAAACAAACAAACAAACAAACAAACAAATCGGCTCCATGGTGAACAACCTAACATAAAGAAACAAACAAAGCAGCCATTTCGAATGGCGGAAAATTTTCAGGAGCTTTTTTTTTAATGCCTTCGCTCATCAAGAATAGAAGCCATGATAAGGCGATTACACATCAACAATACTATATTTGAATATCTGCTATTCAGTCTGGATCCGTGTGGCCTTCCCTCCTGGATGATTTAAAAAGGTACACAAGGCCATCATATCAGACTATTTATAGTTATTTATTGCTTAGCGAGGTGTTGTTTTTTCTGTCTTGAGCCACAAGTTGCGATAAACATCGGTTTTTTTTTTCTGTTAGTTGTTGAACGGGATTTGCTCGTAAACATTCAACCATCCCTTTTCACAATATTATTTATCATTCCAAGAACTTAAGTTAGACGTTAAATTTACATACAAAATTCAAGTTTCCATGTTTCAACGTTGTGGTCTATAGCCTTTTATGGTAAGGAAATTAGTAGATCCCGTTTCGCAGTGGTTTTCACTGCGCGAACAATACAATTCATTTTCTCATGAGAACCATTTCTCAAAATGCTATGACACTTCAAATTCGAGATGACCTCTGCCACAAGAGTAAAAACATAAAGGAAAAAAACTGTTATGATTTGAGGTCTGACATTGATATTAACGTCCCTGAATTCTCATATTCCGGCTGCAAACGTCGAAATCCTTTTATATCTGTCTCATTTTTGTCTGATTCTGGTAAAACTCTTCCCAATCAAGTTGGTTGGTTTTGCGACATGTTTTAATGTCTTAAGTGAATATTGAGGGAAGGTGGAAAATTCCCACAAGGTTTTAGGTGCCAGCCTTTTCCCGAAGCGTATGAGTTGAGTAACTAATTAGTATTTAATTTAGTAATTAATTTAATTTAGTAACTAAATCCCTCTCGTCAAAGAAATTGAGTATAGGCATATAGTGATACTCTTAGCTAGAAAACGCATGATTATGTCATTGTCATGAACGTCAGAATTCTCCACGCTAACAAAATACTAAATCGTAGAAACTAATACGTCCATTGTAGTAGGCCCTACTTCTTAAAGTGTATTTATCTGCATGGTCAAGCATTTTTTCCTTCAGCCTTTCTGTGACAGGGACTTTTGACAATGTGTATATTGCTGTAGGGTTTTCTGTGCAAATCGACGCTCGAAGCACACACAGGGTTACGGAACCTATTTGAACGTATAGACGAGTTCACCTTACAGGGTTTTCATTGAGACTGCGGGGCTCTTCAGTGTAAACTCATCGGTGTGTATTGACTGACAGTGCGATTGATACAGAAAACCAGCACGATCGATCGATATATCCCTGAGGTGTGCGGACACCACTGATCTCTATGTAAAGTGTGCGGACACACACACACTCTCTCTATCTCTGCAAATTGTGTGTTTTGTTAAATGAACAATTGCTTGTAATTTGTATGGAGCACAGTGCCACCAGCATTGAACATCGATTAGAAGCACGAATAGTACACACATAATGAAATAACCACTTGAGCAATTAAATCGACCGATGTTCACCGAAGACTTCTCTTCCTTTTTCTTATCAAAACAACAAAGTCGATTTCAACATTACTCTTGTTTTTTAAGGCTTTGTTACCCTTAGCACATTATATTTCACTAGATGTAGAGCAAAGAGCTATTTATTTCAGAAAAAACACGTATTTATATATATATAATACACAAACCGTGAGAACATCCCGCAAATTGTGTTTGTGTGTGTGACGTACAGTATTTCCAATGTATACAGCACTATTGAGGACGCGGGCTTTTCTCAGTTACTGCAAGCGTCACCCTTGTGGCGTCAAAACCATTCCAATTCGCTGTTTCATGGTCACTGGCAGAGTTTTTATTTGCTTTGTATACTTGTCCAGGTTCTTCTCCCCTTTTATCCCTCTTTTTCTGTCTGCGCTACGTTCATGACTTCATGACTACGTACATGTACATGACTTTGTTAACCAAAGTGAAAGAAAAACCTTGCTTTTATCAATTCAGATCAAACTCGTTAGGGGCTGCTGTTTTGTGAGAAAAGCAAGTAATTAATTACTGAGGGCATAGAAATGACTACGGCGATTCTTTAAGGAAGATGATATATTCATGAATCATATCCAGAATCATAAGAAATAATAAAACAAGCAATCTAGTCATTGAGGGCAGACATGTGTGAATGGCTGATATTCTATCACGATAGCATATCAATCAACAGTTCCTATCATTTTGAAGATAAATCAGCCAACTTCTTATAGGTACTGTTTACCTTTGGGAGCTGTGATTAAAAAATTAGAATGTTTTAGTTATCACATTTGATGCATATATATATATGTCTGTTGTATCATAAAACATGCTACCATATAGAATTTTCGCAGTAAAGCCTAAAATATAAGGAGATATCACTATTTTCTCACTAAACTATAACTGTAGATGCTTTAGTCTAGAAACAATTTTATCATAACTGTTCTTCACATTTTGTATGTTTTACAATACTTAACATTGATTATACTGATTGACTTTTTTATACTCGTTGTTTCTATCCCTAACTCACATTTAAGAATTATTTTTAAGGCACTAAAGCTGGGTTTTTGTTTCATCTGCAAATGGAAAACAATGCATTTAATTGAAAGTCTTCTCGAGATTCCTGTTCGTTCCGAATCCCATCCAATTATACTGTATTCCATTTGTATGGATTCCTGAAGGGAGAGCTGCTAAACACATGCACGGTTCAGAGAATTCGGTACACGGCAGCTAGTTTGATGGTGAGTGCTCATTCAGGGCATTCAGTTTCACCATAGAGCTATGATTTGTAGCTCCTTGATTTCACCAAGTTACTAGAACGCAAACTTCAGCATGTTCAGTGGTTACTTTTTGAGAAGTCAACGATATTCTTATGTAAGGTTGTCATATTGTGACTACCTTACAAGTTTAAGACTTTGTATGTGCCTTAAGGCATAAAACAAACCATCTCCAACCCACAACCATCGTACTTTCCATGCTCACTTCATCATCATTTAATATCTGAAAATCTCAAGAGTATGTAGAAAAAAAAACACTCTTGTTTTTGCCAAATACACACAAATTGGAAGAGATGCTAAATGCCATAACACATCGCATTCCTTTCATCGGTTTGTAAACAAAATATTATTGAAATCATGTACATGTTCGACGATATTTAACAAATGCAGCATTGATAGTAATCCCACAAAAATCATCATTGATAGATTATGATAAGATTACAATAATTTCATAGAGGATGCATCTCAGTCTTTCTATTTTCATGCCGAACAAAGTAAATTTGATCATGATTAATGTACAGCTCAATGGAAAACCTGTGAGGTGATGACGTCATAATCTTTGCCAATTTGAGTATGCATACTGATTGATGAAAACATGGGAACTATAAAATCCCATAACTTTCTTACAGTTGGTCTAATTTTGATGAAACTTATACGTTTTCGTTCTGCTGATTACTCTTCATTTGCCACAACCAACTTGAAAATGGAATGTATTGTACTTTAACCCTATTATTGCAATCGTGATCAGTTCATATGTAATGTGAATGACACTTGATCTGGTGGAAAATCATAACAACACTTCCTTGATCATAATGATAGAGGGAGATCACCCAATGTGACGTCAGTGTCGAGTGTGGTATCAGATTAAACGTTGTGCATCGACTCCCATTCTAGGGGTAGGCTGCCCCATCGCAAGCCTATTGACAACACTGCATGGTCAAGGGGGAAAGTTTGAATGCCATTGGGCCAACAACGAAACAATCAAAGAAAGCTATCGTGGGATGGCACCACCGATGCATTCAGGGTATTGTGGGATTACACGGTTTACTTCCTACTACAAGTCTCTTTTCCCTCCAACCAACAATGTTGGTAGATTACAAAATGGCTACTCCTGTCAACAATAGGAAGGATTTGAGGACACTTAGTGTTTTCTGACTAAATAGGAAGGTTTCAGGGGTGGCATTGTTTTCACTCAGCAGAGCTTCCTCGTCTTGGCCGTGTTGCGCTTTGTATTGTGATGTTGTACGAACATGGAACTTCTATCCCTATGGTAACAATACTTGTTAAAACAATACATTTCCTTCTTTGGGAAAATAATTAGGTGGTCTTATCTCAGTTTAAAGAGAATTAACACTGCATGTAGAAAGTGACTTTGATCAAGTGATCAAACATAGACAAAAAAGCAACCACGCAAAATAAGGAATAAGACATGAATGTCAGAAAATCGTTAAATTTTGCAATCTTGAATTATGCAAATTTTACATCTGTCATTCTATCTTAACTGATTATAATGGAACTCCTTTGCCAGTTTGCTTGATTTTTTGTTGTTGTTTATAAAAGCTATTAACCTAATAAAGCATGGATGACTCTGTACTTGAAGTTTGCAGGAAAGGATGTCAGCTGAGAAACTATTGTGAAATTAAAACTTGTGACATACGGTGAGTCAGCTCCTCCTAGATCATTAATCAGGCATTTTTTTTTTCAGTTTGAATGGTCTTTGCTTACTAGGCATTGGTCTGTTTTCATGCCAGTCTTAAAAATCATGTCTACAGGGTATTTAGTTTTTAGTTCATAAGATGCTCTATATCTTCACAGAGACCAAGAATAAATATCTATTGCGAAGGGCTTTTAAGGAATAAAAGTATACGTGAATTAAATATCATTGTTGAAAACCGATGATGTTGGAAATAGTTGAGCCTACCAAACTTGCCAGCGTGATTGTCAAGGTGTACAGAGACCGATGTGAATACTGTGTGATTCATAGTGTAGGAACACAGCACGTAACGTGACTCATACAGTACTGTGAGTATGCCCATCTTCGAGTGGAAAGGCAGGTACCCTGGTCTGCTTGATTTCACACACTGTGCCAGCTGAAGGATGATGGATCTTTCATATCTCTTGTCGAATCTACTTTTTTCTGTTGCAAAATGATAAAACACGAGGGGCTGAAGACGAAAAACAATAAGAAACAAACAAACTAAAAAACTGCAAAGCGTCAGCTGTGCAGACCAATCACGTGAGGGCGCCATAACAGGAAATGCAGAGGCCCTCACAAGAATTACTATTATTTGGGCACCTAAACCACTACCAGCATTATAATCACCATTTCCTTTACCATGTGCTCACAATTACTTTGTATGAACATACAAGGTGTATACAGATGTCTAAGACCCATTTTGACAAAGCAGCAATAAAAATGAAATTTCACAGAAAAATCATTATAAATAAATAGGCACCATTATAATAATTATACGTTATAGACAGTATATGTTTGACTGTTATCGAATCGACATGTCGAGGTGACCACAAAATGTTCTTCATGAACATCGGCGAGGGCGAAATATGATCACCTGAGATCATTTCTGTAAAATATAAAACAATATATTACTTCAGTTTCAATGACCACTGTCTGGCAGCAACCAATTAGATTCCTGCATTTGAGGTGTTGTCATGACTACCGCGATCATTTTTTTTTTGTTGCTCTCAATGAGCGCCCATCTCTCTAGGAAGCGAGGCCCAGATGTGGAAGGTGGATAAAATACAGCTAATGTCACTGTAAGAGGCGAATTTGAGGTATTCATAAATATATGAGCTCCCTCGTGGAGACCTAATTAGCTCCTTTGTGGAGACAATATGAGCTCCCTCGTGGAGACTTGGTACATACATATATATTTGATAATCTTGTTTATATTTTTCTAAGATTTATAATGTCTGTTTTATGTTAAGAGCTATCTGGGGGCAAATTATTTGTATAGGGCCCCATTTTTTCTCTCTCCTTTTTCTTTCTATAAAACAACAACAACAACAACACTGTAAGAGGAGAAATGAATGACATACGATAAATACTGTGAATAGTGCTGATGAAGGGATGTTGTAAAATTAGTTGACAGTATCAACGTGCATTTATGATATAATATTATATATATATATAATATATATAATATATTATATTGTATTATATTATATTACATCATATCATATTATATTATATTATATTATATTATATTATATCATATTATATTATATTATATTATATTATATTATATTACAGTATAGTATATCAAATCATACTATGTTATATTGAATTATCAAAATATATAATGTGTATGCTTGTTTTTGTGTGTGTTCATGTGTGTATGAGAGTCAGAAAGCTTAGGAAAGAAAAAAAAAAGGAAATGGTGCGTTCATTTGATATCAGGTATAAGGGTCTACTTGAAAAAAAAATAGATGTATTACACCACGTAATTTTAGCTTTGGAGGCGGGCACTTCACGTTAATTGACAATTATTATTCTAACCTTCTGTGGGGAAGTGTTGTGCCAATGAAATAAATGAGGTATGCGTTTTGTGGAACTGTGATTTGACAAAAACTGTTAACTCACCGTGTCGTACATAGTGATGGAAGCTAAACGTGCAAAGCTCGTCCTGCCAAGCAAGAATTCTATTTTTGAAACATATTGAAGCTGATGGTACATTAATCAGAAGAGTGAATAGAATGTTTGGGATTTTTTCGGGAAAACTTGACCCTATGGATATCATGTGTTATGAACCGGCTGTGAGTGATGTCATAATCACTGAACGCATCATCATTGTAACACACTATGTTAGGGCATTTACTAATATTGAAACAGTCATACCATTACTGAGAGTTCAACCCTATCCCCTCCCCCCCCCCCCCCCCCAAAAAAAAAAAAAAAAATCGCTCATTTGTTGCTTGTGCTTGAACAGAGTCCATGTAGGTTTGAACTTGTAAAGAGATACATGGAAAATGTGTTCAATGATCGTCATGGACTGGTGGAGGTTTTGAGATCTAAAACAGGAGGAGATTTAAAGGTGAATTCCGGACCAGTTAAACATTAGTCTGAGAAGACAGAGTGAATTTCATCAGCACAGCAGTGAACATTTCATCAAAATCGGATAAAAATCGGGGAAGTTATCAAATTGTGAAGCTTCGCAATTCCTTGCAAAACAGTTCTTGAGCTGTTGACATGAATACGAACTGAATATGCAAATTAGTGAACTGATAATGCCATCACCTCAAAACTGTCCATTTATCGTGTACATAAAAACAGTTTTATCTGTTGTAAAAGTTTTGAACATATTTTTATTCCTAGCTAAATAACTTCAAAATAATAATCAGTCATATAATATACTACTATTTGGATTTGAGATTTGGACATTGATTGCGTTTGAACATCAAAGCAAACCTTGAAATTTCAATTTTTTGTGTACAAACTACAATGGTAAGTCGTGAGGAGATGACTTCTATCAACCCACATATTTTCATATTCATATGAACTATTCAAGAACTATTTTGTGAAAATTCCGAAACTGCAAGATTTCTCAACTTCCATAATTTTGTTCCCGATTTTGATCAAATATCCACTTCATCCTTCTCTTTCTTATGAGACTACTTATAACTGGTCCGTAATTTCCATCTGAGCTTGAGGGTGAGTGAAAGACGAATGAGAAGAAGAAACAAGTCCACGTCAGTTTAAAGGGATTGTACAGTTTCGGTTGAGACCTAACTTCAGATTTCTAACATTTTTTGGTGAGGTAATGAAAAAACTCTTATGAAATATGAAAGAGCATGTAATTTTATGAGGAATTCAACGTTTATTTGATGAAAATTGGTTTTGAAATAGCTGAGATATCCAAAAAGAGCGATTCTAATAAAGTGTGGGACCCACACTTTCACACAATCGCTTTGTTTTACCTTGTTTTTGGATGTTTCCGTCATTCCAAACCCGATTTCTATCAAGTAAACTTTGAATTCCTCTTAAAATGGTATGCTCTGTACTTTTCATAAGTGTTTTCTTGGTATCTCGCAAAAAGTTAAAAGCCCAATTCTCACCTCCACCAAAACTGTACTATCCCTTTAAACTAACTCCTTGATATCCTTGATATCAAATATTTCCTCTTCTTCGAAAGTCAACCACATGACAGGGTTAACATCTCACAAACTTATATATTTTTTTCTTATTTTGTTCATATATTTTGTATATTTTGTATTTTTGTCTTTTACATGTTCATGGCGTCTAGTTGCCAGTGGTTATGCCAGACGGGTGAATACTATTCAAGTCCTACGTACTGTTCTGTGGTCTGACTCGATTTCTTCCTAACGAGAAAAAAACTGTACTGTCACGGTGCAAGGTGGTGGTTATGACTGTGTAAAGAGGAATGATAGAACACGTGCTGTTCGTAGAAAGTTTAAGGTGAGTCTCTCTCACGCCGCTAGCTAACAAGCAATGACACTGGTTTTATTTTGGTCGACCTTCTCGCTTCCCTCATTGACTGTGCGTGTTCCAGGTACCGTGCTGCTGAGCATGCTGAGAGCTGATGGGAGCTGGGAGCTCATGTATACCTGACGCGGCCGATGGCGGACGGGACACCTGGATAGACCACAAGGGAAATCAGAGCGGTTTTCTTATCAATGGCATTGCAGCGCACTTGCACTTGAGCAATACACCTGGTAAAAAAAAAAACCTCTAACTTCCTTCCAGGTTAATGACTCCCGCCCCCCCCCCCCCCCCCCGCCTCCACCACTCCCCTACACACAAGCATACAGGCCCACACACCCTCAAACACTCAAGCACACACACAAACCTGAGTTTCGTCATATCACATTCCCCTGATTCCTTGCACGAAATTCTAATGACCCAAACATTAAGCAAATCGGTTACATGCAAGTCATGCCGAAAAATGGGGTCGGTCAAGGGTAAGTCAAAGTGAATTCTTAAAGCCAAATCAAAAGAAGGTTGTTCGTCCCTTGATATTGGACAATTACACGTTCTTATACTTTTGTATAAAATCATTCCAAGACACGCAAAGTCATAGTGTATAGAGGATTATTTGTGTTCTGCAATCCTCACTTTTTCTCTTCCCCCCTCTAATCGTCCTTGAACTTTAAGTTTAGTGTTGTTGTTAGTTGCTAGTGAAAGCATCTCACAACATACACTAAACTTCTCTGTGTAAACTACAGGTATATTGATAATGAGATAGATAGATAATTGAGTAAATAAATAAATAAACAAATGAATAAATGAACAAACAAACGAACGAACGAACGAACGAACGAACGAACGAACGAACGAACGAACGAACGAACGAACGAATGAATGAATGAATGATGCAATCAATATACATGCAGTTTCTACGTTTGATGCTACGTTGTTTGTTTTCCGATCGTTTTGTAAGTGCGAATGTGACAAATTTTGTCTTAACATGACGTCAGACTTATGTCGTGAGCAGTCACGTGATTGACACTGTGTGTAGGTTTCACAAGAATACTATGTTCTAATTGCACCCAACCCAAGCTGAAGAAACGTTTATGGAAAGTTATCAGTTTCAAAGTGTTTCAGAATGTACTCTCCGTGGATAGGCATCTCTACAAAATGACATAATGCTCGTCGACTGCTCCAACGTAGAAAATAAAAGTGAAAACCGCATTAATTCCATCAACAATGAAGGACAAAGCTTCCCCGAGGCGTGCCCGACATGACAACAACTTACGCAGGCAAACTGTTTTAAGATATTGAAATACATTGAGTATATTGAGGTGGATGAAATAGATTGCTGCTACGGTCAGAAGAAAACTATGTGAAACATAAGTGATTGATCTTTTGTGAGTCTAGCGATCCAATGAAACTCTTTTTTTTTTCAGTTTCCACCATGTGTCACTACGATGATCAGTGGCGTCAGCACACACACATACACAAGCCTCACTATCCTCTAACCGGTTGTGTCATTTGGAAATTAGGTATTTTTCCCCTTTGAGTTTTTATTGAAAGCACCCTCGTGTCACACTGAACTTAACGTGTCTTGGTTATAAATCAAACTGACGCGAAAAAATGTAATGTAATGTATTTTCACTTGTTTTTTAGATGTCATATATTTATGAAACAGGCCTTTATCGCATTCGTCCTGACTGTTTCGTCTTTTCGTCTTCTTTAATTATATCATCGAAATCGTCATGTTTTACTATGATCTGCTTTCTCGTTGAAAAGTTATTCTGGATTTTTACTGCTTTTTTTTATTCAATTCAGGTCAGTAATTGTTTTTATTGATATTCAGGTAACAGTAGGTAGCTGAGTATTTATTCATCAAACACAGCTAATAGCTTCGTAATCATCTAAAGTTATCTATGTGCTTTTACCCCATTTCCTGTATAAGTTTTTCGATCATGGTACGACAAGGTGACGATGATCGGGATGGTCCATTATATTTACAGGTGTGACACCCAAGAACTGATCTGAAGTCTGGTGACATGGTCCCTATTTCTTGTAAACAGGGGTCCGTCACGGCCTTGAACTAGTACGCACGAGACGTCCGAGACGTGATCATTCACCACGCTTCAATGATAGCGCGCAGCTATTTGCAGGGACCCAAACGGTCTCACTTCCCGCGTCACTCTCTCAGGCTCGTGCTCCCGCTTGCGACTAAGTGTGAAATTAGGTTTTATGAGACATTGAGAGACAACCTTCCTCTTACCTTTGGAGAAACGTTGCTTGCCTACTTCGAGACAGTAGTTCGTATTTTTTCTAATTTTCTATCGTCTGAAGTTCGTTCGAAAACAAATTAATTATTGACAGTTCGTTTGGACACAGCAGAACAAGATTAGGGTAAAATTGTGCTAAATATCTAAGTAAAATTCAAATTAAGTAGAACTAAATTGTAATTTACAGCCTTCTTCTTCTAATGATCACTTTCACATGAAAAACATGAAATTCCTTCGAAGGAGGCTATGTGATAAAATGGCCTAACAGACGACATCAATTAGTGTACAGTGTGTCGAAGAAACCGAGGGCTACTGAGGTGTGTCTGAAAGGTACCTGGTAAAAGCACTCTCGTCGTCTGTATAGTTGCTCCGGGAAAGTGGCGCACGACGACCCTCGTCAATGAAATGCCAGATAAAGTTGTCATTTTAACTGGAAACTAGAAAAAAAGCCATTTACTGATGACAGATTCTTCCAATTACAGCGTGAAAACGGAGATATCTGTTAGCACACTGCCTTCTTTAGACGGTTGTCGGAGACTTTGGCAATCAGCGGTAAACAGTGGTAAAAAGTCGCAACAACCAAGGACGAAGTTCAAACTCCAGATGTACCCTCCGACTGAATTTTAAAGAGAACTATCTCTTAAGGGTAATGGGGATAATGTTCTAACGCTTGTTAATAGCCAAAATAAATGATATTGATTTTATAAAGTTTGTTCATGGTTTCATCTGTTTCTTTAACATTTAGCTCGAGTCCAGGTAAAGTGTCTGCATGGAGTATTTGTGATTCTACGTTGAATGTAACTCAAGAATCATTAAACCATTGTGTCGAGTACAAGTTCTCATCATTTTTAAGCCTTAGTTGAACAACTATGAACCGAGGAGGTTCTATAGGCGAGAAAATGCAGTTAATTCTTGACCAGAAACATGTACCAGTAGTAGAATTGCAGATAAAAGCAGACTTCAAACACATTACGTTCGAATTCATTATGAGTGTTATAGATAACCACACTGATTAAAGATTCAATTATAGTTAAAGAGTATGATTTATTACAAACGGATTTCATGTTCAATGGGCAAAACGTGTTATTTTTGTAGCATGAAATAGCATTTTATACATCAGAATGTTTGTGCTTAGTTTAAGGCATCAATGGTTATTCATCAGCTGAAGACAAGCTCAAGACTTGCTTTCAATGTCCAATAAAACACAAAACAATGCTTCAACACGCCTAACATAATTCAATGTGAGTTTTCTCTTTTTATCATTCTTTCCTATTCATTAAAAAAGATGAACATAATAATGTTTTCATACATTTTGATTCTGCACCAGAATTTACATCAAAAAGGGTGACAAGAGTGTTTTTTATCTATTGTAAAGATGTGAGATTAAAAAAAATCAAATAAACTTTTCTTTCTGTCTCTCTCCATTTATATTTCTGCTTCATTTTAAGGTATATTGGACCCATCAATCTCAGTAACCTCTCTCTTTAAAGAGTTCTCAAAATGCCGCAATAAGAACTTTAAGTCCTTAAATGTCATCTTGGATGACTTACGAGTGTAATAGTTGCAAGCACGGATTGATCGTCATCAGTGCGTCCAGTGACATTTTGATCGGAGCATTTAGCGGGGAGCGGGGATTGAAGAGTCCCCCAAGGAGCTGCAGCCCGCGAGTGCTATATTTCTCGGTTTGTTCGTTTTTTGACATTCTATCATGTCGCAGTACATGAACTTCAGAAACGTGCGTTCCGGCTTGATAGTCGTGTCTGTGAGATCATGTAAGGCAGCTGATGGTTGAAGGAGCGTAGCTGAAACATCCCCGTACAACTTCTGTGATGTGTGACGAAAAAAAAATGATATCGAGAGGTACTGGCCACAGTTTGATATGGAAAGTCGATCGTCATACGATTCGTGCTGTAACGAATACGAAAATACAAATGTTGTGGAAGATTAAATCTAAATTAACAATAATCTTCACCCATTAAACTAAATTTTTTAAATAATATGTCATAGTGTGCATTTTATAATTGAACCTAGAAGACGAGATTAGTTTGCCATATTTACTTTTTCTGATAATGGCCAGGCCTCGTCGGGTTTCCTTTCAGTCCGTGTTATACACTGGTATTTAATCATCACATATATCTTCTTTTATATTCTTCTTTTGTTTCACATGGACGATCGATATAACAGTTTGCAACTAGTCACTTTGTACTTTTCTACTTCCTATGCAATATTTTTAAGATGTTATAGCTGTACCTTTTTAGTTTTTATGAATTTGATTTGTTTTGCCTTACGATTGAAATCATGCAATATGTTCTAACGTTCCCAAAATAAGTGCAGGTGTTTGTGCTGTTAATCGAGAGACGAGCATATTCGAAATGAATTTCGTTTGATAAAAGCACATACAGAAGTTAACTAATGTAATATCATTGACGTTTTGGAGTAGATAATTCATCACCTCTATATCATACCAACATAATTATCATTGTGCTGATTCTTCAGTGAATATCAATTTTCAAATGGTTGTTTATCTAGACTTTGACGATGGTAACCGCACTCATTTGTGGTCGAACGACGCAAGACTCATCAATGAGCATAGTGACAGTAGCAAGCCTAGTAGCCCGTCCTTTTTCGGTACGCGCGAGTCGCAGACTTGCCTGACTTCCTTCCCCAAACCGCCGGGTTGACGCGTTTCACCGCGTCGACCCGCTGCGCTGGCCTAGACAAGACGAACTTCCCGCGTCTGTGACATTTCAAGCATTATGAGGGGAAAAAAGTGCACTCCACATTCAAGCTATGCGAGGTTGAGAAAAGAAACGAAAAACCCGGGCATTGCCCAACCAAGTCTGTATTTTGTATCAATGACCAAGAGACAGACATCGCGATTATGAAATGAATATCACAGCTGAATAAACACTCAATCTTTGAGCGGACAGAAGGACATCCGAAACAAGTGATTCTCTGGGTCAAAACTTAAAGGAATAAAGCAGTTTGATAAGTTACAAAAGTTCCACCAAAGATACAAATACTGAAAATATTTGGATGTATTCAACTGACTTGTCGATGAAAACTGCTACCTACACTGTCTCAATTCCTATGGCCTTTCCTTTCTAAATATAATGGAAACTTGAATCTCTAGAAGAAAAAAAAAATCAAAGGAGCAAAAACTGTGCGGTCATGAACATTAATTGCTGTGTGTTCATGAGAATAAAAGTGATGAAAGCATGAGATTATCAAGCAGGGGTATGACGATAACTATTATGATGTATGAAGATGATATGTGGTACGGAGGGCAAACAAAATTGAAGAAAACTCATACTCCAGTAAAAGTGATGCTGAAATAGGACCGTCTAACAAGCTGAGAGTAATCATCAGGCAAACGCTAACAACGGTGAAGTTATGCGACGTCACAAAGTTGATACACTAAGTACAGGAATACTTGCTCAAAATTATTATTAAACAAACTTCTCGAAGTTTTTAAGATTACAACGTAGAAGTAAAAGTTGAACACTACCGTAAGATTAATTAAGCAAATTAATTTCGTGGGCAGTTATACGAGCAAATGTATTCGCTCTTTTTTTTCCCCTCATGTGTTAGCCATTCTTTAATTGTAAGGACAATATTAAGCCGTTTACATATGCGTGCATTTTCTTTGAAATTTCGGTCGGTCTTACGTAGTTTATGTTATAGTACTTATGTGAAAACTGGGCGTGATTATTGTGCTACTCATAATCTCTCATGGACCCGCGGAAGAAAAGACTCTGACACTCTGGCTACAGTGGATGGGAGCTTTGAAATGAGATAAAGCCAAAAGATAACTGAAACTTAAAATCAAACTATATATTTCTATCTCTCTCTCTCTCTCTCTCTCTCTCTCTCTTTGTCGCCAAAAGGATACTAGTGTTAAAAAAAAGTAATTGCAAGATTTGTCATCAGATCCCAGGCATCTTGTTAACTTTTAACTTTGATATCTAAGTATATTTGATTCAATCTGCACTGCTTCATGGGCGATTCAACAAGCCTGGTACATTTTATGTATTTTGTGGGATTCAAAGGTGTATAAGAAAATCTCTGATTAAGGTTAATATTCCAATATCAGTGTGCTATTTGTATCAGTGACTACAAGGGTTCTGCTGATGATGGTCATGATAGTTAGACCTTTAAGCTAAGTTGCAGGCGGACATATTCTAGTTTTTATACGCAATATAGGATGTTTTTGTTGTTTGTCGTGGATGCCCTGAAGGAGCTTCTACCTTCTTTTTTCTTGTGGTTCACGTATCAATGCACAAAATATTGATAATCGTTTAAAGGCGTGGATTGGATCGTTTCCTCTCGACCCTTTGCTATTTCCGAAAAAAAAAAGTTTAGACAACAACAACGTCTCGATTGGCCGTGGGAAGATTGGTCTGAGGCTACACTACCGGATGAGCTTTGTGGAAAAAACAACTCTAGGAGATTTGGTCAAAATTGTATCAACAATAAGTTATGACTGTAGGATATTTCAGGGCAGCATGAATTTTTTTTAATTCGATATTTGCTGGACTTTGGACAGATGTTTAGAACACTAGAGACTTAATTCGATATCTCAGACATACTAAAATCATCAGAGTCTGTTGAACATTTTGTGGTACTGGCTCTTATGTACAAAGCCTTTTTCTGATATCTTTTGTATATGTGGTGAAAGCAACAAACACTCAGAGATGGAATCACGAGTTTCCCCAGGCTGTGGTCATTGTTGTTGTTATTATTATTGTTAGTATCATCACTGTCATTGCCATTAATTTATTTATTCACATTGCCATTAATTACTTATGTATTCATTTATTTGGTTATACATGTAAAATTGGGATATAAGACAGTCATACAGACAACGTATCAACGCATACATAGAAATGAGGGTTACAGCTCGTTATTCCGAAGGTTCGTTATTCCGAAGGCTCTTTATTCCTAAGATTCGTTATTCCGAAGGTTCATTGTTCCGAATTTCATTTTCGGATAAACCAATCTTCGGAATAGCGAACCTTCGAAATAACGCCACAAATTTTCGGATTAACGAACCCTTTTTCATTTTCGGATTAACGAACCTCGTAGGTATAGGGAATTTGCGTGTTTCGGATTAACGACCCTTCGGAATAATGAACCTTCGGAATAGCGAACCTTCGGAATGACGAACAGCACCCGAAATGGGATATATAGGAGTGGAACATATAGGGTTCCCCCTATATTTATAGACAAGTACGCATTATCTTTCTTCCATAAAAACAGTCTGGTCTGTGGTTGCTTATTGGCAGACAATCATTGTTACCACTTATATAAATCATAATTCTTCTTAATTCAGTTCATTACTAACTGATGATTTGAAGTTAATCACAATAAAAAAATATAATCAAAGCAAGTCTGCTTATGACGTAAAGGACCAATGTTCTTTTTGTCTCATACTGTGATTATAGTTAGCATTATTTTCAGATTAGTAATTTTAGAAACGTAAAATAGGTATAGTCTCATAAGCACATCTCATAGTCCCTATAAGAGCACACTGTCAATTATTATCATTATTATTATAAACTCTGCAATCTGCATCGAGACGATTGATCACTTTATGTGAGAGAAAAATGTGGTAGCTGTTCATGGTCATATAATCCCCTGCAAACGGTCAATGAGACATTATAATTCCATATCACCTGAAATGTCTCTTGTTTTGTTTGCAACCAATGATAAATTACACATGATATGAATCACAAATGAACCCCAGAGACGAATGAAAGAATAGATAAAAAATCTTTTGACAATATGATCATTATTTTGATATTTGATATCAGATATGAAATTTTAATTTTACATGATAAGCATCAAGATAAATCAATACATGTACGATAATGATGATTAAGATAATGATAAAATGTGAGAGCGAGTCTTACCAATGGTGAACTGATCTTTAATCTTAATGGTCAAGACAACACATTTAATCAATTAATCAATTGATAATTGATTGGTCCATAAAAGAAGCCACTTCGAGAAGAATGTATTTCTGACAAGAACTCATATTCCTCTCAACTTAAATTGCAATACGTTCTCGTCAGTCGAGCCACGTATAATCATTCCTCACAAGCACCCCCCCCCCCCCACACACACACTCATCATCATCATACACACCTAACTCCGATGATAGCATCACCTTTACTGAGCATGACTGTTTCGTTTCATTTACATCTAACGTATTGATTGCATTATTTGTCAATCAGATGGTGTTGATAACATGTGTTTTCCATCCTCATTTCTTTCTCAACATCATGTAGTACAATTGATGAACTCGGAGGTTTTTTCGGGGAGGTGATACAACGACAAACAGCACGAGTCTCATCTCTCACGTTGCTACAGACGCTTGACTCCAAACAACACGCAGACGACTGACCACATTATCGCCCCTTAGATCTGGCGACCCCTCTCCTGTCTCACTCGCTAAAACGATCTGCCGATTACCATCAAGCTTCACGGCAGTCATGGAAGCCACAGAATAAACACGGCATAGTTTTTTCTTTGTTTGTTTATTTGCTAATCTATTTGTTGAATTGATATGACAGAAGACATAATCTCAAGGTGGGATAGAAAGGGCAGGTGAGAAAACCTCAACAAAAAAGAAACTTCTCCGGCAGTACTGAGGTAATGGGAAGTCATATGAAAGTTATTTTCGCACTGACACTAGTGACAGCATACATAATTGCCCAATATCGTTGCTGGTCGGTGTTGATCAGTTTTAGCGAAAGAAGTGACGCCTCACTCTGCTATGCACTGCCGAAGTGGGGAAAAAGCGTGCTTAAAATTAATCTAAATTGATATTGTTCGGTCTCATGTTGCCAACAAGATACCTGAATATATCTACCTATTACAGTTCTATCCATCTCTCATGATATAGGCCTATATCCATCCTGACATTTGACCACAGAAGTCCTATGTACTTTGGTCATATGATTACGGACACCGGTTTTAGGACATGCAAGCAATGCAAACCACTCACACCCCGGAATTAAAGAGTCACACGGTAACAAACTGTAACCTGGGAGGCGAGAGTCTCACCTCCCTGCTGTAACCTAGATATCGCATACAAATTTTTAGCCACAGGGTCTGCCAAGGGACAGTCTTTGATATGAGTTATCCGATGGCAACACTGAATCTGGCCGTAAAGAAGGACCGTCTTTGGTTTCAGAGCCAGCAATCATAACGTAACAAACCATTTTGCCTTCTCTTTTTACTTGTGGGATACTCTCTACTCGTATTTCGAGAAACAGGACACCGTATCGTGAGGCTGTATCAAGCGGCGACCGAGGGCCCAGGGAGCCTCGAGCGACCCGCATTTACGTGCGGAAAAACACGACGGTCAAACGTCTTGTGGAGAGTGTTGAATAGTCTTTGATCGAATCAGATCCACAGTTGTCAAAATTGCTTTAAATCATTCAGTCTCTAAGGAATGACCGTTTATGATAAATAATTAAATTTACGATTGTAGAAAGCCAGTGTTGTGAGAAGAATGTGTTTGTCCATAGGGAACCGTCACGGGTGCTTGGTTGACACCATTATACCGTGTCGAGGCTGCAAAACGTTATTGCTGATAATTTCGGATCCTGCTATCATATATCATAGTTCTATTTAGAGTTAACTGCTATTTTCATTTCCCCGATGTATTCCAACTCCCCCCGGAGATTTGCAAAAACGGCATCAATAATTCAGACATCACTGGCTTGATTTCGTTTTAATTTGCAGAGAAAGGTAGAGAGCTGATCTGAATGATGACAGGCCGGGCGACCGGAGGGTAACCTCTGGAGCGCTATAGAGATTTGAATGAAGCCTCCATACTAGTATTTCATGTAATTATGGAGATGATGATGATGATGATAATAATGATAATAATAGTAGTAGAAGTAATAACACTGGTAATAACAATGATGATGATGATAATGATAATAATAATAATAATCATAATAATGATGATAATAATAATGATGATAATGATAATAATGATGATGATAATAATAATAATAAGATAATATTGTTATGAATGCGATTATGAATATGAATATGAATATGAATATGTACGTAAATATGGCCTTCTTTTTCCAGGGTAGCCTATTCAGTATTGCCACTGCCCTACCAGAGGGCCCTGCCAATTCTAATATATCCTAGCATTGCCAGCCACACCCACCTATACACCTGGGTCAATCGAGAGAGACATATCTATGGTGGGGAACAAAATCTTGTCGAAGGGTGTGGGCACTTAATTGAGGACAGTAAAATATTAGTTATGTGATATTTTCTTTTTATTCATCTTTACCTTTAGTACTTTTTTGTATGAATAATATCACCATCAATATCCTCTTTATCATAGTAATCAATAACTTTGCAATCATAAATATTATCATAAACATTGTAATGCTCCATGGCAAAAGGCATTATTGCTTTCATTTTTTAGATGAGTGTTGATAACCAGCAGGATTTGTAAAAGTATACCGATAACTGTCACCTTTATCATGATATGCAATAACCATGTATTGGCCTAATAGACCAAAAATTGTAACTGTCTACACACCGTGTAACTTCCGATAAGACTCATGATATATGTTTTTTCCGCACTAACTCAACATCGGTAGCGTGGCCAGACTGCCCGTTCCTACGGTTGCGTAATGGGTGTTCCTTTTGCAACATGGCTTGTATTTACACGGAAACATTATCTTCAGGTTACCATGCACGTTTTAATTGATTGGTGACTTTGGAATATTCTCTTTAGAAACAGATCAAACTATCTCCTGACTAACTTTAAGCTTTGCTGTCGCTGTGTCTAGTCTACCCCTGGTATATGTGCATACGTTCTTGTGTCTCAATTTTTCATACTTTTACATTAGTTGGGGTCCCCCCCCCCCCCGTTGGAGTATATTTAAATGAAACACTGCTGACTTTATCATTTTGTTCAATATTTCGTTATGAACGACACTGAAAATAACAATTATTTCTATAAACTTTTACCTGGGCTGTCTGTAATGTAGGCCTATATATAAAACAATAAGAACATTTTTATTTGGAAGATCGGTTTTATTCCAAAGGAAAAAAAATAAAACGCACACTCAAATTTACGCACTCATGTGTAAAATCTATAACAAACGACTTTTAAATCTCTCACGAATTTTGACATTCCTTAAAGTATTTGTTTCTTTGTTTATGGTGATTACTTTATGGGAGTCACGTGACCTTTCTGAGGATGGAATTACTATATATTGTAATCATGAAAGAAGTAAAAAACAATCTCAATTTTCATCCATAAATAAATTTTGTTCAATTCAGTCTTCCTTCCTGTGTCAGTCTTAATTTAAATCGCTTTCAATATTCCGATGGACAAGTTTAACAGAACTTAACGAAGAGTTTCATTTTAAATTAAATCTAGGTGGGATTAAACGTTAATCCGTGATATCAAGAATCATCTCAACTGAACAAATTATTATTCTGGACTTGATTAGTTGATCCTATTGTCTTCTAGATTCAGAACAGATTCCCTTAACGAAATTCGATATTGCAATATGGTAATCACCCGTCGACAGATCAGTAGGCACCCGTTCATGTGCTACATATAGATTGTTCGTAGAAATATATATGTATGATATCGATGTTTGTTAAAATAATTAAAACACTCTTGAACAAACTTTTTGTTTTGTCTTCTATCATCAAGCCTTTTATTTTATTCCACGTCTTCCAGGGTCCCTGTGCTAGGACACGTTCAAATGCGGTCGCTCACTGGATCTTAAACTGCGTCAGGATATGCGCCAATCCCAAAGCCTTATCCCTGAAATGAAGTGTGCACAAATACCACGTACGTCGTTCGAGAAGAATACACGCCGGTTTTCGGATTAACGGATTATCCCAATGACCTCCTCGAAACTATCCGATGAAATCCGAGAGCTCACGCGCCACGGGTAGAGGAAAAGAAGCGAGAAGAGAGCGGGGATAATCCCGCGACTAATACCTCGCGCGACGTGACACAGAAATCATTCCCCCGATCTTCACGCGATGTGACATTTGTCTCCTGGAAAAGCTGGACAAACGGGCAGAATCTGTGTTCCTTCGCAGGAAGATGAACGCGTATCATTTTTGACACTTTTCCTCTCTCAAACTTGTCTTAATCCTCTTTCAACGTCAGTGTTGGTTTGACCTCAAATCTCCTTTTAGTATTTTTTTTAATGGCGCAAGAGAGGTCAAGACAAGAAGCTGTCGAAGAGACGATATAGGGTGATGGCTTGACAAGATATCTGTCAGGATCCACGTGTATTGATAGATATATATATTGACAGGAAAACATTGCAAAAATCAGTTGAATGATAATAAAGAAGAAAGAGATGATGATGATGATGATGATGATGATGATGATGATGATGATGATGATGATGATGTCAAACAGAGAGGGAGAGAGAGAGAGAGAGAGTACAACGTACTATGTTGCCCTCTAAAATCAATTGGCGTAGAGAGTTATAGTGTTTTCACTACCTTTATGTTAGACAGTGATAGACCTGCTAGATTGAAGGATCATCAAAATTTGGCACAGAAATGATTGCATGACATCTTTCGGATATCCCTGTGTATACACAGCTAATCCCCAACGCTTGTCATGTTATAGCGAGTGACGTTTGAATTTTGGAACCTTATCTATAGAATAAACCTGAAATTCGATTCAACTCAATTCAATTCAAATGAAATTTATTTTCATTTCCAATAGCACTTTTTTGTTATCGATACAGATTCATAGAAAACGAAAAATACAATTTATCAAAACAATATATGCGTATATGCTTTAATAATCATATGAAACAAATTGTTCTTATGGCCTTAATGTCAAAGTAAATGAAATCCTCTCATGATACAATATTCATATCTTTTATTGTTTTTTTTTCTGTATTCATACATAACAGCATAAAGAGACAGAAATTATTACTATTAACCTCAATATTGAAGTAAAGGTTTGATGCCTTCAAACTTGATTTTTTAAAAGCTTCGTGTATTTAGTAACACTACCGTTAAGAAAATTGAACGAAAAGAATTGATTAGTTTGAAATGTTTATTACATTAGAATAGTAAGAACGGTGATGGTAATAAGGTATTCATAGTGGACCAACCCTTCCCCCCCCCCTAAAAAAAAAAAAAAAAACGCGGATGACAATGCTGATAGTCTTGGTGAGTTTTTGTCTTAATTCACGTTTACGTATTTCCATCCATCAAAAGAAATAAACAATACAAAGTATACATTATTTTGTCAGTTTGAGGGAAGTGCAAGTCGTGATTGTCACTGCTATCATCATTACCGTCTTGGATGTCGAGAATGAACGCACTCCTATTTATGAATGTCCCTTCTTATCTGCCCCTCCAAGGAAAGAGAGTGTAAAACTCACAGCCTATGTGACTAAATTCTAGATTTCTTTCATCACATCAACATTGGAAAGCTGTTCATCATAAAGAGACACATGTCGTGCGAAACGAACAATTTCCTCCTACGACTTATTTTGAAGACGCTCTTGGGCTTTAGATTAATGTTGCCGTGATAGCACGACTCCTTAATGTCCTCATTTCCAATTTGGGAGACAGATCCTCCTAAAATGGACCAGAGCAGTCAATGTCGACACCAAAATGTCAATTGCCAAATATGGATGACATTTCACACCGGAAGGTCACGTGATAAAGACCCTGTCATCGAAGAGTTCTGTTCTTTAACATGAAGAAATCGCCTTCCAAGGAGTTATCTGTGTATCCTCCACTGACACCATGCCACCTGTTGTACATTATTGATGGCAGACGCCATTTCTGGATGTCTAGAACATGAACGAAATGAAATATACAAACAACAAATTCTGTTTAAGGTTTGCTACATATTGGATGTTTATAAATATAATGTAGTAACATATTGTTGTACAGTAACATCGACCATACTCCTCTGACACCGACGAGAAGATGGGTCCGTCTTTCCATATTCTAGTTGCTGCCTTACTCGAAAAAAAAAATGTTCGTGATAATGTCGACATATTCGTGAACTTTGGCACTTGTAAAAATCATGTTCGTTTCGCACGTTTTCACAGCATACTCGTGAACAAGGACACTTCGAAGCACTAACGGCTGTATTGTATTTAACTCTGCTTATTGTCTTGACTTTCATGCGAATATGGAGTACACAAACAGAGCCCACATCTTGTACACTTCAAACTCTGCGTTAAAAACACGTTTTTTTCATATGTCAGGGCTAAATATATCCATACTGTGTATCTAATTATGTACGTACATAGAAGAATATTATGTATGTCTCTGTACTATGTATGGATCCATGTATAAATGCATGTATGTGTATTATACAATAATATTATACTCTCATATGCGTTATGTTGGTTGGTATGTAAACATATACCTCTTAAATTATGTGTTATGTTGGTTATCACCAATCCTTTTTCATGTTTTTTCTTGTTTCTTTTTCCTAGGTTATAGGCGCGGTGCCGTTTACAAAGCCTTCCGGAATATCATGCTCGTTTTATCGATACAACGTGGCTGGCTTAGATAGGACTTAATACTCGGCGGTTATCAGCGTGACCTGATGTTCAAGACGAGCGCCGCTCTTCTAGAAGATGTGTTTTCCTTCTTATTTTGGCTAAAATCTCTGATTTCTGATCGCAGGGATCTACCAAAGAAAGTCCTCTTCCATTTACCTTGGAACTATTTTCAGCATTTTTCGTTTTTCCACGTAATAACCCCCAAATTGAGCCCTGGGTGTTACTTTTCTTCGCACTCGTATTGTCAGATCTTGTCTGGCTTGTGACGATGACGAAATGAAGCTAATTTTAACAACATTCAACAACTGTCTGTCATGGAAAAAGACATATCTCATTAATTTGCGCACTGAAAATAAGGTACAATAATATGAGTTAAGATGGACCTTAATACTAGTACACTGTACCTATCATGATGATATACCCTAGCGGTCGACACAACATGACAATCTAATGTATGACATTCTTAAGGAAATGTCGCTTGATGATAACATTCTGAGAACTCCTGCAATGCCCCTGTTTCAATACTATGGTTAAACTAATTTGTTTTAGTTTGTGTGTCATTGGTGGTGTTATAATTTTTTTAGTTGTAATAGGACGGTGATGTAACTATGGAATTGGTTAATGTATTTGGAGTAATCTGCAAACATATGTATATACATATATTAAATCGAATAAATCAGATACTTGATTGCGTTGATCTATCTCATAATCTATTCTTATCTTTGGGTGTATTTGACCAGGGAGGTGAGAGGGTTTTGTCTCACCTCCCTGATTTGACTGACTGAAACCCGAACTTTACAATCTTCTGTTTGCTGCGTGATCGTGGAGGTCTGATCAGCCGTTCAGCACGTCGTCGACCTCTTCTAGACGGCGGGAGCACGGGACATCGGCCCTGAGCTTGGCCCTCTGCGCCGCGTCTGGCCGGGACGCTCTGGTATCATGGCGAGGAATCTGAATGTTGTGAGTTCATGCCACATCGAACCAGACATCACCAACCGCCAAAAAAGTCAAGAGTGTTTTACCTGGCTTAGGGCCCCTGGGAAACGAGCTCTGATCGTCTGCCTGACAGATGTAAAAGAGAGAAGGAATAGAAGGGAGAAAGAGAGAGGGAGAGCAGTGTTTTGGCGGGAAATGACTTAAGCGCGTGTCGAACCGATATCTTCCTTCCTCCTCTGCGCAACGCTGTTAGTGCTAGAAAGGTCTCAGGACATGAACTTTCACTGGCTCAGATGGCTCGTGCTCATCCCTAGACCCCCTACCCCCCCCCCGTTTTGTCTATTTCTCTTTCTTTTTTCCCCCTATATATATATATATATATATATATATATATATATATATATATATGTATGTATATTGTGAATAAAAACCTTCTTGTTGGATCTACAGATGGCGTATTTGAGACTCATTCTTCTTATAATTATAACAATCGAATCCAACACGTGGAAAATTCCAAGATATGTATGTATATTTCCTTTTTTTAATCTGTTCGTATGCGAATAATGTATTTGAATAAGAGCATGCCAAAATACGACTTATGGACTTGTTCGGTTTGGGTGCTGGTTTTTTTTTTTTATGATAAGATCCATTTCATCCTATAACTGTTGGGGGCGGTTAGTTTGCCTAGCAGTAGTTGATTTTATGCACTGACATAGCAATACACCTGACTCCTTGCATAACCCATTGTATCATCATTTCTTCTATAATTTTGGAGGCACCTCAGTTATGGCCAGGATTATAAGCCACAGTATTTTAAAACCGAATAGGTCTGTAGTGTGATGTGAAAGACAACGAATGATACTGTTTAATCTTGTTTCGTTGTTACTTTCCTTCACCTAGATCTTTTTCGATCTTGTAATCGATCCGATATGATTTCTAATGTGCCAAATCCACTATTATGTGGACTGCTCTAGGCGCGAGCATTGTTATCTTTGTTCTTTCTTTTCTCTGTGTAAACTATTGATAAGCACTCCTTCGACAAGACTTTTTTTCTCTTATTTTTTTAATGCGACCAAAAAACAAACAATATAAACAATGACTTCGACAAGACTTGATGTTTATAGACATCACTTCTCCAGGGAGCTGCAACCTTACAAATTGACGTAAAGTTCTACGCACGCAGAATACTTATCATTGTCTTTTAGTTGAAAACTTGCAATCTCTTCGTTAAGAAAGTCATGGTAGTGATTCGTGTTAATCCTCAAGACATTTCGAGGGTAATCCTACACCAGTCCTGATCCCTTAATTGTTTTAAGACGATCGTCAGAGGTGTACTAACTACTCTCTCTTGGTGCACGCTATAGGGATCGGGTTCCATTCTCTTCTGGCCTGTTGGAATGTTGATTGCTTATCTACGTCACGGAGAGCTAATGTTTGACAGATAATTGCCTTTTGGAAAAATAGTCTAGAATCAAATGTTTTTGATGGATTGCAGACAACATGGCTTGAATATTTTTGTTACGAGTCTATGTACCCTAACATGATAAACGGCCACCGGTTTTGAGATTTCGTTATTGCCAGATTTTGCTTTATTTTTCGAATAAATAATGGCAAAATTGTCTTTAGTGATCAAGTGTGTGTTTTCTTTTTTCATATGATATCATGAGCCACACGTAACGTCTGATTTTCTACGACTTGTGGCCAACTAGCTTAAATCGCAACAGTGCTCTTTTTAGGGGACGATATTACTCTCATATCAACCTGTTTTATACAGTCTACGATATCTTGCAAGGAGCATGAGGAGTGAGTGGGGAAAATTAGAAGAGAATGAACAAAACAAGAAGAGAATGATGACAACAGGGACTGGATGACAAGACTATCTGTAAATTCTTCTTTGTTTATTTTTCACTTTTTATTACTGTTTTTTTTTTTTGTGTGTTCGGCATGTATTTCGGTCGCCTGAATAAGGTGTAACTTGACATGAGCTATATAGGGATTATATTCACTGCTTTGAGTCGGATGTATGCATAAATCATGCAGTTAATTCGTGTTTTATATACGCTACTTTACATGCTTATCATTATAACGTTTAATTGATGAAAATATTGCACAATGGTGTAGCCACTAGTACGGAAATCCATCCACATGAGTACATAAACACAATACGATACAAAAGTATAAATATGTAGGTGAATATGACCGTGATGAGTTTCAATGATTCAAACATACAAACTCCTCTCGCTCTGAGATGCACATTCAAAATTCATACAAGATTCACTTATTAACGATAAAGTTACCCGATGTCTCTTTGAAAAAAAAAAGAAGTTTCTGTCAAATAAATAAGCCAGGCGTGATTGAAGCAAATCTTTTGCCATTTTGTCGATCATGAATTAAAACTAGACGATATCTTTCGTCACTTTCATAACTGCTGACAGAACAACGCAGGAAGAAAGAGGGTTTCCTGAACAATAATACTGTCTAGACGGATTAAAACAATGCCAAATAACATGGGTTTCCGCTTTAATAGGTTTTGTTTGGAATGAAATAACAGTGTTTCATGATTTGTTTCCCACGGGTATACATGGTTTAGTGAAGTAGTGCGAAAGGATATGGCAGATAAAAAGATACACACATCGGCATATACATACATACATACATATAGGCCTACATACATACACACACATAAAATACCTACATATTATACTTACATGCATACATATTATAGGTAGAGAGGGAAAGAGCAAAGAAGCCATTGCAAATATGGGCAAAAATAATATTCACTCTCTTTTTGTCTAAAATCTGAACAAGGCTCGTTTTTCATACATATAGTATTATCGTCAGTTTAGGGAATGCGTCTTCCATAATGAATGCATCACAAAACAAGGCAGCACATTGTGTATGTCAAAATTAGTTTATTAAAAAAAAATCATCTGCAAATGTTATATAATGAAGAATTTTGTCATGAGCGTAAGCTGCAATTTTGACATCATACATTGAAGGCCTACCCATGTTTAACGCAAATAGAACTCGTATCTTAGTTTCACGAGATCTATCAGAAATGTAAATTAAATGTGGTTCATTTTCCTTAATGTCAATGTTATTGAATCGAACAGAGTAATACGCTGCCGCGGAATACGTGTATTTCTCTCTAAATGTCAATTTTAAATCATGATAATGAAATCATGTACGGATACATTATACAGAGGCGGACAAGACTATATACGAAGATAATTTTAGTTCATGTTCTATATAAGTCATATGAGTAGCTGTGTTTTTCCGTAAACCTAATTACTAGAATAAAATTATTAATGTGCTGCTGTACATATACAAATAAAAATTTACATTACTTAGTACATTATTGCAGGAATAAAACCATATAACGTTTTATGGTTTTGGCTGCTCGTGCTTCTTGAGTTCTTCAATCTACTTTCTGTTCTACTGACATCCGATTGAGTTTAGTTTTCTTTACAGTTTCTCAGAAAATAGTAAAGAATACCTATGGATCAGAGAAAGTGACATGTCTTTCCTATAGGAACTTAACAATACTCGTGCCTATGTGTTATAAAGGAAAAACTGTTAACTTTTATTTCGGATACGAGAAAGGGGAAAGACAGATCAACGTCAGTAGACTTTACACATTTTAACAATCTGCGGATTCCAATTTCCTCTGGATGTCGCTTATAGGACAAATCTCATAAACTATAGTTTACGAATATTTGTCACTATTCGCTCTCATTCTCCCAAATCAGAAAGAAACAAAACAGACGATTCATACTGCCCTACTTGAAATGTTACGAAAGTTAAATTAATATCAGAGAAGTAATTGGCACGTCTCTTCCACAAGAGAGGGCTTTCTGTAAGCCTTATCTCCTCAGTCAGTGCCTGTTATCACGACATTTCAACAATCTATCTAAACATGTATCATTTCTACATGTCTTTTATTCATATTACAAGAAGAGGTGGAAGGAGGCAATGCACAGCGATTCAATATTTTTTTTTTCATTACAATTAAAAGAGTATAAGCTTCACATGTATCAGTATCTTTTTCTTTCTTCCCCAACAGTTCGAGTCTTGGGAATTCATTCGTCAGTAATAGAGTCATCCTTTGCTCCCCACAAAAGTCCGTGAGAACTCGTTAATCCCTGTTTTCTTGCATCATCAGAAGTAATCGTCTCTTGGTTTGCTATCCCAGTAGACAACTTATGTTAGCCTTGTTTCATACCATAAGATTTTTAGAATGGTTTCAATTTGTTTGTTTGGTTTTTTTAACGAAGTTTAACGAATGAACTTGTGTGGCACTAAATCATATATATCTGGAATTTTACCGGTGTTTCTTAATTTCTACTGTTTTATAATTGCACATGTCTTAAAATGACCTGCAACAAACCCTTCATAGATTAGAATTATATATATATATATATATATATATATATATATATATATATATTAGTGTTTTTAGCATTTATGTCCTCACCTATGATATGTTATTTGAAAATGAAAGTGTAAATGTGGCTGCAACTGATTTCTGATTATGAAAACGTTTGTAACTCCCAGAGTCTATGACTCCTAATGTTATTTCTAATTCAGAACATGACGAGCTTTAAAAGGGAATCTGTTCATGATATTAGAATCAAAGGCCAAGATGACTATCATTTCATAAATCATTGCATAGTCTGAAAGGAGACTAACTCACACAAGATTTTTTTTTTCCTTTCTGGCTTCTTTTTTTTTTTTCTCCAGTCTTCTTCTTCTTTTTCTTTTTGCGGTTGTTACACGATGACTACTTAGTTTCCTCTCTTCGACATAAAGTTCCTTCACTTATTCGTATTGGAAACAATCCTAAATTAATTATTCCTGGTGGTTTACACCGATCTTGGAAGGGGTCATGAAAAGTCCAAACACGTGCGACTCATTTGACGGGGAAAATATCGATGAACTACCCTTTACTTTATCATACTCCTCTTTAGGAGGTTGTGACGTCGACAACTGAAACTCATTTCTCAAGATATTCAAGATCATCTTAGTAGATCATTACTCGTATCAGTCTTCTAGACAGCTTCGTAAATAACCACGAGACATTCTGAAGTTGTCTTTTAGTTTTGGATTTTCAATAAGTCATCATTATATGAAATATTTCAACATTCCGAGAGAAGTATATAATTAATTCAGATATCTTTTAAAGTTAAGAGAGACGTGATCAAATCAGCAGCGGGTGGGCAATACCTTCGCAGAACTGCAGAACGGCAGAAGTGCTCGCTACGAGGATTCCGATATATATCAGCTGACGAGCAGGCTGAGTGTTCGCCCCAAACTACATGAGTCACATTAGGATCACAGGCCTTTTGTGACAAAGCAATTTGAATACAGAGAACTTGAGCCAGTCAAGAAGTGGAGAGAGAGAAAAAAAGACACACACACACACACACACACAAACACAAAGTGAAACAGACCGACAAACGGACAGATGGACAAGCTGAAATAGAAGAACGATGAGAGCTTGGGAATGTAAGAATTTGTTCTGATAGGAAAATTTATAATAGATTATTAAAAATCAAATATATAGATAAGTAGATAGATACATACATAGATATACATACATACACCCTTACACCCGCATAAATACATACACACATACATACATACATACAGACGGACAGACAGACAGATATGGACGCATACATACATGTGAAGGCAGAAAGACAGACAGACGGACACACAAGCAGGTGATTCAGACAATAGATGAGAGAAGAAGATGTTTAGTCGCTATTATGCTTTCTGAATAAGTCTTGTGTGCTTCGTGTTGCCTTGTAATTTCATTTCCTACGGTCATTAGCAAACAGCTGATTTTTCTTCTTCTTTTTTTTTTACTCTCTGCTGCGATCATATTCTGGCTTTGTTTAGAATAAGCTCACAGCTATCTCGTTCCTTTCTCACTTTAGGTCATAGAACTTCGCCAGAAAAGGAAGATGAAAATTATCCGCGACATCTTGAACTTAAACAAATCAAAGACAAAATCAAGAAGTAAAACATAACAGACACGTTAACCCGGTATTGATTATGGTCATATTCTTAGTACTTACAATATTGACTAAAAAGAACTGTGAAAGCCCTGCTACAGCTTATCACCTTTCCAAACCTTTTATTTTGTTTATCTAGTGTATGATTATGAATTAATATCATTAACCATTAACACGAAACTATGAATTACAAATATCAAAATAAGCAATCAAATATAAATGTAAATCATTCAATTCAATGGTTCTTTTCATGAATCAAGTTGTTTTTATTGCAACTGATTCGCAAATTGCCTTTCATCAACGTAAATATGAATATAAATGTAAATATTAATGAAAATAGACATGTGAATATGAATAAAAAAAATACATAATACGTAAAGTGGTAATCACACCTGTCTAGCAATCACAGGATAGTTGGTTGGTGTTCAACCCAAGTGTATATTCCCATTATTTTTTTTCTAATCATGGTTACTACTAAAACACTGAATAATGAGCATGACTGTTTATCTATGCAGATGAAGGACAATTTGTTAATATTTTGCAATGAAATACATTAGTTACGTTTTTAGATCTAAACTGTAAATGATATGTGTATACGCATATGATTATAGCTACACGAACATTTTAGAGAGAGAGAGACACACACACACACAAACGCACACACACAAATACAAGTGTAGACGAATATCATATAAATGATATGTGTATTCCAGTGTGAATATCTATTGAGTTATGAATATACTTTTCGTACGCATTAGGCGTGTAATCATGAGTGTATATTGAGCAAGTTTCCTCCATTTACCTGCTCCAAAAGTTCTTCTTGCCACTTCAGATTTTGACCGCTGGATACAGGTGACACCATTATAGCTGATGACTGATCGTGAAATCAACAAGCCTGGTGAGTTACATGCAACAATGTGTTAGAGTGCTAATTAAGCAGACCTAATGAGATCACATTCTCCGACACGATTTGGGGCTAATCACATTAGCGACCCAGTGAGTGACCAACAGTGACCATCACAGTGTCATCAATGAAATGATTACTATCTTTTTCTTATATCCATCATCAAAAGGATATAAAGCTTCCTTACAAAAAAAAAAATAGAATGTTGATATCGAAGGTTCCTGCTTCGTGGCGAATGTATTATGAATTATGACATTATCTACTCATCATCGGCACATTCTTGTCTTGTACCTCTAACATTTTTGTCTATATTTTCCTATTCAATTCAATTCAATTCAGTTATACTCCATTTTCATCCAGCAAAAGGCAAGATATAATACAATATAATATACTAGTACATTAGACAAATTATATCTTGTAACAAATCATAACAATGTTTAAAAAGTATTAACATCTTTTAAAATATAAAATATATATTATTTCCTCCTCCCTGTTTCTTTAGTCTTTCCTCTTTGATGTTTCTGGCTTACTATCCATTCGTCTCCGACTCTGTTGGACGTCTTTTTTTTTATATTCACATCCTTTCTCGATTAATATTTGTTATACATCTTTTATATTACTTTTACTGCTCTTACGTTTGCCTTTACTATTTATTTTTTTTCAAAATAATGATAAAATCTTAATTTCTTTTGGCTGTTTTGCTGAGTACGTTTTATCGTATCCCTCAGTGCTTGATGATTCCCTGCGGTAGGGTTTGTTTTCTATATCTTGAGGGTACATTACGAGCGATCATTAATGAGTGGCTCTGAACGTGCTCTGGTAATAACGTTTGAGTGTTTCCCCGCCTCCGTTCAATTAGGAGGGCATGAATAAAATGTGGAAAAAGAAATAATTAAAAAGAATATACACAGAAGCATTTTTTAAAGGTTAGAAATAATGACTGAATCTAATAACCTTCTGGTTGTTGCTGTTGTTGTTGTTAATTTTTCTTCTCTTTTTACATGGCTCTGCACCGTTCAGAATCTTATTTAGCCATACTTCTATCTTCGTATCTCCGGCTTCCTACATACAAGGCCTTTCGCCATTGCAGGTCAACCTTTTTCTTGATATGTATATAGGATACATTTGTCATCCAAACACAAGACAAACTTTGGAAAAAAAAAATAGGGGAGGAAATATAGCATTCGACCTTAGTCTCAACAAGACTAGAATGCATCGGAAAATTAGTCTCTATCTCCCTCTCTCTCGAGCCTCTCTCTCTCTTCTCTCGACTCGATTTCTCATATCAAATCGATGTGATCAACATAGATTTATCGGAACTTTAGTCGGATTCGTTTTGACGCCGGTTTAGGTCTGGCTTGCTCTATAGGCTCACGAGGATTAAGCAAAGACATAGATATTAACAAACTTTACGATTCCTGTCGGATTGCTTCCTGTAAAATAGCTCCGACAGAGATCTCTAAAATAAGTAAGATTATTTATCTTTATAGCATCATGCATGCAGAGATGGTTAAAGGTATGAACTTATGTCTATTGCCTGATACAATATGTCATAGTAATCACACTGTCAAAGAAACATAAAATCAACATCGTAGTTTCATTTTGTAATAAATACCTAATCAATTTTTATTTGCTACTCATCACACTAATTGCAAAGCTTCATCCTAGTCATTCACATTTATTTTTCTCAATAGAGATGTTACATATATATTACTGAAATTATTTGGCATAACATTTTAAAATTGTTTGGCTCTTTCGCGTTCTACTGTACGAGTCATACATGGCCGCCTAATTGGCGGTCTTAAACCCGCATTTCCTAGCAAAGCGGGCGGAAGTTATGCACACTTTCATTCATGCCGCCACGTCCACTTTAAACCTGGTAGCGCGTAACGCGTTATTAATCATAAATTGATTTGATGTTCGATTCCCGTGTCGTCTTATTGACAGTAAGCGGGTGAGTGGGTGGGTGGGTGTGAGGGTTAAGACACATTTTTCTGACGTCAAATAAATCGTAAGTTGTGCGGTTAGCACCCGGCTATCATTGGCGGTCGTGTGGGTAGCTGAGATACTCAGGGGATTAACCGTAACAAGTGTGATGTCAAGGGTTCAGCCAAGGAACAAACCTCAAGGATGGAAAATTCACCTTCGAAAATTCCACTCTAAGCCTATTATTTGTCTGTTTGTTTGTATAGGTCGCATAATTTTGTACTCTTTCGACTGAATACATTACATCCGTTTGAGAAAAAAAAAGAAAATATGTGCACATGATTTAAAAAAAAAGTTGACTTGAAAAATAATGTTTTAAAAAAGTACTGAAAAAGAAACATTTTTTTTTTAATGATTGCTTGTTTAACGTAAGTTTCATATACTCGACCGAGTAGGCTCCGCGCCAACTCCCTGCAGAGGTCTATAGAGCCAACTACGTGTTTTTGTTGATGTTTAATGTTTCTCTTATTCATCCCCCCCCCCCCAAAAAAAAAGGGGGGATGAGAAAAAGAGATGAGCAGACATTCAGCAAGTGTTGTTTGTTGTTAAATCTAAAGAAAGAATTGTACAGTCACCTAAAACTCTCATAGTAAACACGTCTTTCACACAGAAAGAGAAGAGGAATTCACCCTCATTAACCACAACACGTTGTTATGAAACTGGGTTCATTCTTTTTTTAATGTGTGCGGTTGTTTTCCCAAAATCTATTTTAAGTATCTTTGTTGTGAGTTTGTGATACCGCCAGAAAGGGTCATTGTTACTAGTGTATCCTGTGAGATATTTTTAGGGGAATGTTTCAATGCTGTTTGCTGAGCTCCAGTTTTTTGGATCTGATGAGCTATATCATTTCGCGGTCGATTCAGCCGATTGGATGGTGCCTTCCAAGGCTGGCTCTGCTGCGGTCCCGACAGACGGCCGACATGTGCCCATCAAACGTGTCAGTTTTCTTTACTCTCGCTTCTTTCTTGGCTAAATGAGATGCGCACCTGATGTATAATAATGTATCATTATCACGATCATACGCACCCTAATCTTGGGTATATCAAGATCTAGTCTAGACATTATAGGACAGGGATGATCACAGGAGCAAAAGACTGCCGAACATCCAGCTTGCTGTTTACCACTTCATGGGGAACCGTCGAGTCATAACGCTAAAAATATATAAACCAATCACCTCAAAGACAGCAAAAAATTCATCAAATTATGCAAATGTGCCACATAATGTCGTGAGGCATCTTTCCTGGCTTGAGTGCTTTCTCTTCCTTGATGCTTTTTTTTTAATGAAAGAAGTACATTAATTTCATCGATGATCTTTAAAGATCTAAAGTGTCCTTGTCATGCTTGTAGAATTGAGGCATTTTTATGATACGTCATGCAGGTGGATTTTTGCCATACCGTACGAAAAGTCACAACTGCATGGACTTATACCTCTCAAAGAAAGCGAAACGAATATACAATGCGTGATCCAAACCTTGCAAGACCAGTGGTACTGAAGAGATCTCATTCGGAATAGATGTACCTTTGTGGTTCTGTGTCAACTGACATTTTCCGACTCCTCACTGCAAGGCCGGGCGCCAGTCAACAAGATCAGGCGAGCTGACGCCGCGCGTGGCGTGGCTTTTTATGTCGATCCGGATGTCGATCCGGATGTCGACAACCCACGCACTCAAAACGTTTCCTCGTAATGAGATTTCTTTAAATGTGTTATAGGACGTCGAATAGGACTTCGTTTTATCAATCCGTAAAGAATCATCAACTTCATCACCGTATTTCAGCTAGTGGAACCGTTCTCAAATGACAATTCCAATTTCAATATATTTCAATTTGTAACAACATTCTCAAAATATCATCAACATTTGGTTTGCGACCATTTGTGTTTGTGAGGTTTGGGAAATAAGAAAAGAAAAGAAAATGGAAAGATATTTTGATAAGAAATCATCATTCCATTCTGCGCTTCATGCCAATATCAATTCAAGTTCATTGGAAATATCCACACAGAATACTTATGAAATTCTTAGTTCCACTCTAACATCATGACTCCTGTAGGCATGGGGTTCTTTCACTTTGTATATAAAGTAATTCACACTCAGAAATTAACAGGAAAGGTTTAACTTTACACTTAGAGGTCCTGTTTACCTTTGGGAACAGTGATTTAAAAAATGTTCAAGATATCACTTTTGATGCATATGTGTAGGTCAGTTGTATCACAAAACATTCTACCGTTTAAAATTTTTGCAAAAAAGCCTAAGATATAAGGAGATGTCACCATTTTTCTCATTTAACCATAACTAGTCTGGAAACATCTTTATTATAACTATCGTTCCCATTTTGTATATCTAACAATACTTAACTTGATTATACTGGTTCAAATTTTTACATCGGTTGTTTCTATCCCTAACTCACATTTTATAACTATTTTGAAGCACTAATCCTGGGTTTTTGTTTCATCTGCAAATGGTAAATTATGCCTTTAAGAATTTATCTCAGAAAATTCTATCCATTTAAGAAACATGTCTTATATATAAACATTTACTGACTAGAATAACTGAACATTATAATTTTATACTGAGAAAAGAGGGTTTATGATATTAATCAGCAGAATTATACTAATTGATGGTCGAATTGACATCCGGCAGAGGAAGATATCTACCAGCCATTAGGAACAGACAAAACACCTTACTGGGCCTACCTAGTGAGGCAACTGAAATTCCGATGATTTCAGAACTACAGTGTATATCTAAAAAAATTTCCCCTTCTGGAGGTAAAATGCTAGAAGGATGACAATTCCTCGCAGCTTCTTTTTGGCAACATGCCGATCAGGTGGTAGTGACTGTCCGCCAGACTCCTGGCTGCCCTGTTCGCCCGTGATCCGCTGCGAGTGAGCGACGGTCACGGCTGACAGAGGCACGTCAATCGTGTGGCGTCGAGTTGTATTCACCACGAACCTATTTGCGGTGTACACTTGACTGTGAGGAATAAGGTCAACGTTTTCCAAGAAAGATGGCGCACAGGATCTGCGGGACTGTGTCTGATCGTTCCCGATTGCACATGCTTCCATTATTTCCGATCACTTCGGTTGTACAGCACGGCTGGAACAAGGGCGCACATCGAGATGGGGGAATTGTAAGGGGGTGAGAGTTTCATGTGAATGTATTCTTTACTTGTGCGTGAAGTTGGCAATGGCAGTTTTCCTTGCAAATGCCATAAAAGAAAAGGCATGAAAAGATAGAAATTTGACTTTATACACGTGTAGAAGTAAAGACAATTGCAAACATGATTATAGACATGGTTTCCGTGACGACAAGGAAAGAAAGAAAAACATGTGATGACATGCATAGGAGCCTATAGCATCAACCCCATCACGTGTCCGACTTGGATGTAGGGCTATGTATAGGATACGAAAGTTACGAAATTTGTAAGAATCACACATTTCATAAATCTACCTTATCAAAATCCAATGATATAAAAAGCAACCACGTGAGGTAATGGCAGAGATGTTGAAGGCATCACCCCACAAGTCCACCACCTACCTTTACACAAAATGTAATATTGTATCACTTTCCTTCTTGAAAAAATCATAATAAAATGTTTTCTTCACATCATATCATTGGAGTCTTGTGATAACTGAGAAACGATAACTTTAACGGCTAAAAAGAACGCAGTTCCTAAATTATCCAGCCAACAAAATCATGATGCAAATTATGTCTTCGCTAAAAACAAATAGGAAACTTGTGAAGTGATGTCATCTGTGTCTCTTCAAATTTGCGTGAATTCGATAAAAACATGTGAAATATCAAATTTTGCATGTCCGCTTTGGATGAAATTTCACTAATTCTGTTCGTCTGCAGGTTGTACTTCACCTGTGAAGTCCGCTTGGTGTGGACTTTCACTTCCATGATCTAAGAAAAGGCCTGAAATTCATTCATTCATTCATTCAATTTATTTCATTTCCGGCCAAAGCATATAATATGACTATTTCACATAAACAAATTAAGTACAATGTAACTATTACATTTCCAAATGAAATTTAGATACACGTCATTTGTTTACATGAATCAATAAACATACTAGTTGAAGAAATACATGGGCAAAATGTGACTGAATTGTCAGGAATGATAAAACTATGACAACTACTTGTTAAGTTAGAGAAATCATAATTAACATTTACCACTAAAGACAGGAGACTTGCAAAAAGCATTATTTTGTGGACAACGAGGAAGATGATATCGCGGACAATGATCATGGTGTGTGGTCCTATCTCTGCCAGAAGTAACCTTGTCAAACCGCTATACAGTGCAAGGTAGGATAACTGATTTTACACATTGGTGAAATAACCATGTGTATTATGGAGTGACACGCTTGCATGCGTAAAATTTGTTCCAACTTCAGGCGGGAATCGATGTCTTTTATTAGACGACAATCTAATAGGCTACATAACTGTGCCTAATTCAATTGTGACGAAAGAAAATGAATTGAACTTTCACGCTGGAGCATCAGGCAACAAAACTCTACACTTGAACTCTTGCCAAGTGCAGATTTGGCGCTTAAAAGCAAGGATAGTAATGAATGAAATGAAACACAATAACGGAGAGGGAGAAAAAGATGAAAAAAAAATTACATAAATTAATGTTAAGCCGGAAGAGGCTTAGAATAAGAGTTTAGATAGACACACCTTGGCACAACTTGAGATGCCGGTATCTTTTTTATTACAATAGAGATCGAATGCTGGTACTAAAAAAACAAAATGTTATTTTGATGTTTTATTATTCATCGTTTGCAACGATGAAGAAAAATACGAATGAAATGCCAGCATAAATCATGTTTATTATTATGTCTTAATATTCTGTGTACAGTGATGAAATCATGCGGGCTAATTTTGTCAAGTTATCAATTTCATGACCATTAGCCTTGACAAGCATTTCTCACATTGTGCCTATTCCCCTTCCTGTCAATAGCATTTTATCGTGGTTGACATTTATTAACCTTTTCACAATCATAAAATTTTATGTGGTTGACTGTACTTTGTCGAAACTGGAGAATAAAGTAACAAAAACAAAACAAAACAAAAAATACCATCATTGCTGTATTGGCTTTAGGTCTCTGTATAATCATTGCATAATTGAATATTGTTATACAGATAAATATCTCGTCAGTGTTCTTTATTGGTCAGTAATTTGATGACTTTCACTTCATTCATATATGGTTACTTCAATTCACCCCTCTTATGGTTATGCAAGTTTGTAAAACGTAAAAAGAAGTTTGATATCATACTTTAAATCACTCTCATAGTATCGGAATGATTTCAGAGTCAATCATATGTCAAGAACACAACGCTCCCTTCATTTGAAAAAAAAAACGCTCATAAATTCATACATCGTCAACAACGGGAACGGGTTCATGGACAATATTTCACTCTCGACAGGGTACAACGAGTTCTGTTTCCAGTATTTTCAATTATTTTCAGTCGATAAAGTCAACCAAATCCCTGTGACCGCGCGAAACATTAGCATATCAGTGTCAGAACTTAAACTTTTTAAGTGACGGTCTTTCGATTCATGAAACGTTACCTCGATCGAATTCGAATTACGCATACAAAAAGCACACTTTATGCAGAGCTCAACACTAAATTTTTTGTAATTGGTGTCCAGTTCAGACCACTAAAATCTTTGAATCTGAAAATCTGGTGGCCCACCAGAGATATGTAGTGACCCGAATCAAAAAGCAAAAGTAATAATTCATTTTGAATCATAGTTTCCTGATCGGGCCGCCAAAAGATAAATTTGGTGGTCCGGGCCGCGGGGCCTACGCATAATCATGATAATGTCGAACCCTGTTTTATGCATCCTCACCTCCATTTGTATGTTTACTATGCTCTTCTAAATGAAAGCAGAAGAATCTGGGATTGTCTGAAATTATGTCATTATGATGACATATATCTACTTCTACATCATCTTATTCATTGTCTCATGGGCATTCAGTTTTCCAATAATGTATTGTAAGCATTCTTAGAGTGCAGTGTAATTTGCTTGCTCTCGAACTTAATTTTCAACAACTTTCAGTAATGTTCAACAACTTTCAATAACATAACATGACGGGGTTTTTTTTCTAGGAAAGTACGAAATGAGCAAATGGAACCAATACGCTATAAGGGTCATCGAGGTGACCGACTGGATTCACCTTTTTTTTCTAAATTCTTTGTCGCTACGTCAAGATTTTACGACGTAACTACTCAGACATCAATACCCTCTAGGATGTCTTGTGTAAAGTATAATGCAGAACAATCAAATCAATTCAACTAGGTCCAATTCAATTTAATTTTTATTCCCCTATTAACAATTACGTACGTGTCTTGTGACGTCATATCACAAAATTAAAGCCAAAGTACTGGTTTTAATATATTATTATCCTGAGTAGTAAAATCTTAAGGATTCTTGAAAAAAAAATGTGTTACAATCGTTGCATCATCAAGTTGGCGAAATAAGTTGTCTTCTGTGAAGTCTATCATCCCTGATTCCTCTGAAGTTTGTATTATCATTATTCTTGCAATGGTAATGAAATTGATGATTACACTCACTATCATTTTCATCATTTTTCAAGGTATCATCGGTGATGATGAATTGATATATGTTTTGGATAAAGCTGTAATGGTTTGCAGAAGCAGTGGCAATAGTAGCATCTACTGCTAAAGCTGAAGAGTTAATACGAGAAGGATATATCTAAGAGCAATAGGGAGAAATGCTGAGAATACAGAAACTTAAAGGTGCAAGCAGTGACGATTGATATCCCCGCCTTATCATCCTGAACGAGATGCCTAGGCACACGTCAACAAGTCACCGTTCACGTTCTCGCATCGAAGAAGGCGTCTTGGTCATATTGGTGAGTTTAAAAAAAAAAGAAAGATACTTCCTCGGTTTCTCGTCCACAGAAGGCGCCTCAGCGAATTTGAACAAGCCGCCTTGGCGCCGAGGCGAGTTCGGAGAAGTCCCCTTCTCGTCCTGCGCAAGGCGGCTGCGCCAATTTCAGCTAGTCGCCTTCTCGCAGCATATTTAGGCTGATAAGAAGGTCCACATGAACTGTGGAATGTCCTCGAAGCCTGTTGAATGACCTAACCATCGATGAGAGACTATCATTTAGGATGACACACTGGTTGTCGAAAGTGTATAAACCCTGTCAGTTTGTTGTCGGCTAATTGCTCCGACCGCGCGGTTTCCTTCCTTAGCAAGCACCTCTGCGATTGTTGCTATTTTCTTCTAAGCCGTAACACGTGTTGCCCGCAGCGGCGTGGCCTAAATTCCCCTTTCTTTCTATCTCTCTCCCTCTCTCATACTCTCTCTGTCTCTCTCTCGCTATTTTAGTTAATCCAAGGGTTACAATAGAATTGCTATTCAATTTCCCCCTTGAGTTTAAGTATGCTATTCTGTGGTTTTGTTTAAGGTTCATGAACGGGCGTAATTTCCGCCAAACGTTCTCTCAAGAGGTACGCCGAGGATAATATCAAAAACGATAGACAATACTTCAGAGGGGAAAACTGTTAAAAACAACTAACTGCTGTTAATTGAGGTATAAATTAGAGAACTGCAATTGTTCTGAAACAACGGGTTTCACAATCATCACCAGTTTGTTTCAACATTTCGTATAATCCTTACTGGTCCTTATTTGAATCCCTTGAAGTGTTTGGGCCTTTAACAGGTTAGCCTTTTTTTTCAACTTTCATTTTTCCTTTCTTCTGTTCAGCATACAATTAAACACTTCTTTGGACTTAACCGCCTTTATCAAAATGTAACCAGTCTGTTATTCTAACATCAAGGGATGAGAACGTATCGCATGGGCTTTTAAACTGAATATGACATTACTGTAGAATTTCTGTGTATCGAAGAGCACTTTTCCAGAAAAGAAACAAAAATAAATGAATAATGGCATCAAATCTCTCTACTTTGCGCAATAATGGGATGTTGCAAGAAATTAAAGTTGCAATCGATTGCGAATATCTATATTGCAAATCTTCCAATAGATAGAGCAACTGCAACTTGCAATTGCATTGGGGGATTTTAATGAATTGCAACTCTCTTGCAACACCCCCGAAGACAGATTTACGTATTTTCCCCTGTTGACTGACAGCCACTGTTTACAGGTATCGGATGTTCCATGCAATAACCCACTGAGAATAACCGGTTGAGTATGGTGTATTTATCAACTACAATATGCTTCCCTGAAATCATTTACCCAGAATGCAGTACCGAAATTACCCCCTTTTATTATTGCGCGCGTAAACAGCAACAGCCGATGCATTCATCAATTAAGACAATAACGATTGAGTGTGGTCAGGTAGGATCACGCCCCTGTCGCTCGCCTAAAGCCTGACCTCCCGTCCTGCGTTGCTGTTTTTTTTTAACAACGTGACAAAAGCTGTTTACCCAATCGAGCTTACTATGAAAGTGTCTAGTTTTTCAACAAGACTTTGTTCCTTTTCACATTTCCTTTATGACATTGCAACGAAGAATAAGTAGTCTTTACGAAGTATTTCACAGTTTCCCCCAAACCGATTAAGCAAAGTCATCGGACCATCTTTGATTTCTAATAGACCACTATTCTTCTTCAACAATTTACAATCTTCGGTAGATTGTTAAGACAGAATGTGTTTTACTTGCCTCCGCATCAACACACCATACTTTGGTAATAAAGAGTTAACGGCGATGATAAACGATTCCACTGATGAAGATCGTGGAGGGAGAGTGTAGATGGGAGGGGGGGGGGGTGCAGGAAGTAGATGACCAGGAAATGGAAGAAGAAGAAGAGGCGTATTTCAGTTTAGTGCGTTCAGATGAAGTTCTCGATCTAAAAACTTTGTAAATTGATTGCAAAAGGTCCAACCAAACCATTTTTGTTTTTACATAAAACAAGTCCTAAGTTTCTACGCATAAAGGCAACCATTCTCGATAGTGGCTTTCATGCATGTGATTCATATTTCATATTGCATTGATCGATATTTAAATATGTGGGCAAATGTCTGTCCTTGGATTTGTTAACGACTGAAAGAAAAAATAGTTCTGTCGTTTCGAAACGTCTGTGACTGAAGAAGCCGGGTTGAGATATTTGGTTATTCACAGAGGATGTATAGAAGATGTCTGAAATTTATAATTTCATGAAATCTAATCCCTATTCTTGTTTGAGATATATATTCTGTAGTGATAAAAACGTATTGGAACGCATCACTACCAATGAAGTGCCATTGCACTAGCAATCGCAGAAAACAGCGGACCAAAAGAATTATACATGGAAGAGTTCCTTGAAGGGCGATGAGGTTGGAGGTTCCCCCACTCCCTCCTAACACTCACTGACCTTCACAAATTTGGATCAAATGATTTTAATAATGATAATTTTCAACGGCTGGAGTCGTGACTAGCAAGTCTGTGAGCCACCCCGTCAGGTGTATGTTGGTCGACGGGCAGGTATACCATCGAACTGTCAAGCTCATCACCTGATTGGACGAACTATTCCTGGGAGATCAGCTCAATTTAAATCAGATCTGGGTAATCTGCATTAATCCGGAAAGGAAAGCCACGCGCTCCAATCAACACAAGGCCTGGATCAGAGCCATGGTCGACATAGTCTGCCAAATTCAGACCCAGCGAGAAATTTCCCCGTGAAATATCCTTTCCGGTGTCAGTAAATGCACTTTAGGATGAATACGGCAGTTATTCTGTATAAGTTGATTATCAAATCACATACATAATCCCTTCTTCATGGATCGTTTTTATCAAAACTCTAGCCTTGATAGAATTACCACTACTTTCTCATATTATTGATTTCCAAATCTTTGCCACTCACCGATCAAGTGTCTTCTAAAATAGAACATCTATTATCTTCATTGCACTGATTCTTTAAAATTTTCAACAAACCAATATATTCACAAAGACCTTATGCGACAAAGAAAAGAAATTGAAAAATCTGACATCATATTTTGCAAAACAAAACAATGGTTGTCGATTAAATCGTAGATTTCTGATGATGTTCATTACGACATTGCACCAAATGCCTGATATGTGTTACTTTGTCACAAAATGTCACAAAATGATATGTTAAGAATCTCTTTCTGCTCTACGACGTGTTATACACGATTTAAAATGTTGTTATCTTCGTTGCGATTTATAGTCAGTTTTATTTTCAGTTTTCAGAAGGAGCTGTATCAGTCACTCTCTTCTGTAATTTTTCGTAATTGTTTCTTTGTCAAGGATGCTAATGTGAAGTATCAAATTTCCTATTTACAAAAGCAAACGAGGAATTCTAATTCAGTCCTACTAAGTGTATAAAGAACAAAAAAGTACATTATCAATTTCTTTTTAAACAAAATGACGCTCCTTATCCTAACAAAGCGTTCCTCGATAAATAAACTCATTTTTTGGACAATTTCCCTCTTGTCACAGAGGGGGCAAAATGAGAGGGTGCAGAAGTTCGAGGTTGTGACCGACGTGTTTGTGTTTTCCTGCTACATCTTGTGGTCTGGTGATGAAGCCTATCGCTAGAAAGCGGTCGCAGAGGAAGTGTAATTGGGTTAAAAATACCCGGGTATATAAGAGAGGGGTGCGATCTCTGGCAGTCAGTTAGGGGGCTTGGCGCTCCTCAAAACGAGCGCCCGTGACCCCGGCGCGGCATTCGACGGTCGAGGCGCCAAAGGCAGCAGAAGTGATCGTATGCACACAGGGCTGGCCACTTTCACCCAACTGAATATGGAGGCACCTATGAACATGCAGACTTATAACCCACTCCCCGTTTAGCAAGTTAAGCAATGTACAACAAGAGTATATGTATTACAAATGTATAACAAACATAAGGCACATTTTGCAATTCTACGATGTTGGCTGTATTAAATAGAATATAACAGTCACAAGTCTCGTAAGTTCCTTCTCAATCGACATACATAGCACTCTTAACTAAATTTCATTTCTATGGAATAAAAAGGAAAATTTCCTATCTTCCACAACATATATTTTTGCTGCTTTGCAACTTAATATCTACTAAATAACCAACTAAAACTAAGATATTTTTGTCAAAAAAAACCCGCCAGATATTCTTTAAATAATTATGTACGTTACAGCACCGCATTGACTAAGGATCTAATATTCATATTCAGCCTTAATCCTCCAGGTTATTTCCCCAATAAGTTTGAATGTGAGAAAGGAGACATATCGCAGTCAAAAAGGTCAGACAGAAAGCCTATTCCACAGTAGTGACACTATAAGTGTTTTCCTCCATTTACTTGTATTACGACAGCCTTGACTTCTTTACCCACTAAAGGTCTTGTCTGATGATGCGCAAATACCCAGCGATTTGTTTCTTTATTTCGTCAATGTTATGCTACTCCCTCTGTGCAGAAATTTCACCTTCGTGAATGTGTTAGGCCTACCAAATTTTCGACGGATATGACTTTCAATTTAGCTGAACTCGATCGAGGCAGAGTCAATCATACGATGGGACTGCGTTGGATAACGAATTGAACTGTCTCTCTGTAGCAAGTAATATTTCACACAGAGAAATGTGCTTCCACTGCACGTGTACACCGTACATACCGAAGCGCGCAAAAATAGATTCCCCTCCGATCAAATCGTCTGATAAGCTAAGTTCGACGGCGGGTTGCTACAATGCGCAATTCGAAAATACCTCGTTTATACTATCGGACACGAAATCGCGTGGTTTGCGTCAGAAACGGTAGAATTATGCTAATAGCGTAAGTAGGAAGTCAAAAACATCACCTCAATATGCTCGTTGCCGAGCATATCTGACTTGCGACTTCGATGTTATCGTTAAATACCGCCAGTTGACGACCGAGGGAATGCGTATGTATATTAGTTCAAGTTTGAAGATTTCTCACGTAAAAACAGGTTACATTATTGTAACTCATCTTATACAGGTGCTAACTCATTTCTAGAATATAACATAACTTTTATAAGGTGTTTGCATACAACTAAAGAAGGAAGTTAAGCCACTTTTTCTCGACGTTTCCTTTTATCGATCCTGCAAGAAATGTATCATCTTAAATTTTCGAATTAATTCCTTTTAGTGTTATTATACTCAGCCGACTAGTGGACATCCTTTACCTTAGCAATAGCAAAATAAAAATGTAATGTATGTATTGCAAGATAAAAATAGTTCTGGGGATGATGGACAGAGATATAGTCAGAGGCATCCACTTCATCTTTAAAGAACAGGTGCTGATGATTCTCATTTCTTTCTGACTCGTTAATTTTTTGAGACTCCAACAATCTTGTGCCAACGTAGGCTAACCAATCAAAACTCAGGATTACGCACAAGTGGCAATAAAGCTAATGTTATACTGTCAGAACAGTTTGGCGCGGTATTCGGAGCAGGAGTGCGGTCTAGAGTTGGCTAATAGTCTGATAGTCATGGTTGCTAAATGTCACAATGGTATGACTATGACTTGTTCAATTTCAGCCACGTAGGCCATTAAGAGGGAAAGACCTCTTGGAAGGCGGGTGAAAATAGAAACAATTCTTATTCCCAAACGGTTCAAAAATAACCCGAGGAAGTTTGTAACGCCGAACTAATTTTGCTAACGACTGAGCAATGTATACCTTCTACGCCCAAAAGTGACGTCACCTCTGTCGTCACACTGCTATCCACAATGCGGACCACTTTACTAGGGGCTCTTTACAAGGGACGCGTTGCAGGTGAAATAGTTGTCTTTACTTTAGGAATCATGCCAGTGACTTGCTACATTTTACTGCGAGTCACCTCTCGATACCTTTAAAAAATAATTGCATTGACCGCGAATACAAAACAATAAGAACGACACAAGAGAAGTCGGCTTCGCATAACGCATGATAGGACACTGGTGTTGAAACCCTTGGTTAAAGAACATAGTGGAGTTTTTACCCAAGTCCCCATTAATCATTGAAAAGATGTACCCGCGGATATCCAGAAAGTCCCCTGAATAAGGTGAATCTGCGAATTTTCGTTAAATTAAATTTGTTTGCATTTAACATGGCTTAACCCTAAACATGGAAGCTCGATCGGGAAATAAATTCGAAGCATTTACATGTTTGTTACGAGAAGAAAAGAAATGCCCTAGTTTGAGGAGTATATCATACGCGTCTTTCTCACTGTCCGCAATTTATAATACATAAAGATAAACGAAGTAATGTACGTACTGTTTTCTCTCTTTATATCGTTCTACACTTTGAGTCCTCTTTGAATTTGGAACGGAAGGAGCAGGAGAAATAAAAACAAACAAACAAAAAACAAAATGAGTAGAGAGAAAGTGAGATGCAAAATATAAATGTGTAAATCTATGCCCGATTAATCTCCACCCTAATGTTAAAAATGCATCCTATCACCATGACACTGACAATGAGAAGGAATTAGATGACAATGAAATGAAGACGCTCATGAAGTGGGAGCAGAATGTGGGACAAAAATAATTTGGTTTGGTATATTTCTGCATTTTCTTTCTCCAAATACGATAACAAAGGAAAACAAAGTGATACAGAGTATGCAAAAAAGGAGAGTTTAACATACAAATCAATATAAGATATATCAATTTCATAACAGCATCAGTCTGTAATGACATGAATCAAAGCAACATATTAAGGCATACTGTATTCATGAACAAAGGAGAAATCAATACAGGGGACAGTCATCGTAAGCAGAGCTTGACGTGGATGAGGCCCTATCTATAATAATACAACACCAATTATAGATCTACACATAAAACTCTTAATCTTGATATACGAAACACATTTTGCTAAAGGAAATAGTCGAAGATGACTGAATACTCTTCCCTGCAACATAATGTACTTCACATCAGGGGAGAGTGGAGGCCACACGCTGTGTCACCGATGCCGAAGAGTACAACAGGTAGAGAACATCACACGCGCGAACTCTAATAACCTGCATCAAGCAGAGTTGGCGGATTTCGCACTTAGTTTAGCACCATTTGACCGGAAGGATGTAGCGGTCACCCAATGGTCATCAGCGGTCAGTGATGATGATATGATACCATGCACGACCATGTGATGACAGTTTGAAGGAATTGATATATTCCTGATGATACCAGATTACCTTCTTTCCCTCTCTCTCTCTCTCTAGATCTCATTCCTTCTACTTCCCCTCTTCCATTCCCCTTAGCTCTTACTCACGCTACCGCTTACTCAGTTGTGAGAATGACGCATTGGGACACCCCTAAGCTGAAATTAGCACTTCTACTCATCTATGGATTCATTCCCAGTGATCCATCACTGTTTAACTTTCTCCTCCACCCCCCCTCCCCCGTCTTTCTCTCTCCATTTTTTTTAATCGATATATCAAGGAGAAACTTATTTATCAAATGTTCCTTCACGAAGAACAAAGGGAAAGAAAACATAACAGCGTCAATTTAACTTTTGCTTTACATCGTGTTCCCTCTCAACCACACACACACACACACACATACATACATACACACACATACGCACACAGATAATACCTCTCAAGACCTATTTTAAAGGTACTGTTTACCATTGGGAGCAGTGATTTTAAAAATGATCGAGATATCACATTTTATGCATATGTGTAGGTCAGTTGTGTCACAAAACACCCTGCCTCATAAAAATTTTGCAATAAAGCGTAAAATATAAGGAGATATCACTTCACTATTTTCTCATCAAGCCATAAATGTAGACGGTTTAGTCTAAAAACAATTTTATTATAACTATTGTTCACATTTTGTATATTTAACAATCGGTTGTTTCTATCCCTAACTCACATTTTAGAACTATTTTGAAGCACTAACGCTGGGATTTTGTTTCATCTGCAAATGGTAAACAATGCCTTTAAAGATCAAGAGAAATATATTTCAGCTTACGCTTGACATGAAAGTTTGATTCTATTTCACAGCTGTATCAATTGAGGTTCCACGGTATAGCACATAGTATTTTCTCTATCTTTGGCCTATAAACTACTTTTTCTCACCAAGGAGGTGCTCTCGCCCTCACCCCTCTGTCCTTTTCTTTCTTCTTGCTTTTACTGTATTGAGTGTATTTCTTTCTTTGTATTTCAGGCTGCCTCAGATGGTTCAAGTTTATCGTCCGAGGGGGAGGGGTGGAAGTTTGGAGTTTGTGTGTTTGGCGAGGGGCCAGTTCTCACCCATAACACTCCCCGCGAGACGCCGATGTGTTCGATATATGAATGACTTCCACGCTTTGACATCGATGCACTTTTCTTGCCTTTGACACCTGTTGTCACCTTACGGACATGACTGAAGGGTGCTTCCGCTGTCACGTGATGGATGACGTAACAAATGCTGGAGAAAGATGGACTTCTATCAAGCTTTGTGGTACAATGAAACACTACTCCATACTGAAGTGGACGTTACTAAAATAGAGTGAAATCAAAGATGCACAATCAGTGAAAGTTTGGGTGATATTGGACTCGAAATGAGTTATCCCCCCAAAAATGTCATTTTTAGGTTCAGCTGATTTACACGAGACAAGTGCACATGTATTGTTCAAATTCGCATATGCATGCAGTTTACATTTTTCTATTCAAATGTTTTCCAGTGACCTTACCACAGTAATGCCTTGTAGTTTTGCTTTTTTTTTCTAAATAAAAAGAAAAATAAACACCATGAGGCCATTATTTCACAACTCTGAGAGAGTAAAAAAACACCTGTTCTGAGGAAAATCATTGACTAAAAAGAAGTGTTTCATTTTTGTTTGTTTGTTTGTTTGTTCATTTGATTGCTTGCTTGTTTGTTTGCTTGTTTTGTTGGGGTTCTTTTTATTTTCTCAGAGTTGTGAGATAATGGCGCCATGGTCTAATATATAGCGTTCATATACGAACGTTACCAAGACAACGAGATCTTTTAAGTGGCGAAAACATTGGAAAATGTGTGATACTGTAAAAACTCGTGACTTCTCCCTTCACGCTAAATTTCAATGACGTTTTCGCCATTTTGTTTGTTGATGTTACTCTATAGAAGATATTGAAGATGGGGTAGTGTTTCCTCGCAATGATCAATAAGCATTTCGCTCGGAACGGTATACGTACACACCTGATTGTAGAAAATGTGACACTATGATATAACATAGTATGTTAACTTAATTCTCCTGAGTGAAATAAAATGTATCGGTCCTAAACAATTGCTAAAAATTTAGGAGAAGTAAAAACAGCACATAACATTAGTGACATACGAACCGATTCCACCCATCTATATCCTCTTTGATATTATGAAATTAAACCTTACAAGTTTCTGTATGTCCATGACGGGGCAGAATTATACCAGTGAACTTTTATAATTCTGTTACTGCTATACGATTAATATCATAATAAGACAAGAAAGGATCTAAGGATCAAAACACGTTATTATGAAAGAAGTTCTACAAACGCGATACAAAAAGGCTTCTGTAACGTCAGTGCTATGAAAAATTCCGTCTAAGATTACCTACGACAAATTGTCAGATTCTCCATGACGAAAATTGTTTCTATGGCAACCTGTCAAAGTCCAAACAAACAACTTTATTTGACCATACTCCTCGTTCATAGGGGAGATGTCGAAGCCTCTAATAAAGAAGAGGGGAAAAATCAACATCACCTTTCCACTACAAAATAACCTTTCACATAAAAGATATAATGAAAATAAAAAGAAATATACATTTTCCGAACCACAAACTCCCGCCCTTCAAGGGACAGGATGGTCAAAATACTTATTACACGACATAGTAAGACATCTATACGTAATAATTATGACTGTTATAAATCATGCACTATGTAGCTGATTACTCCTTCTCGTCAGGACGAGCTCAGATTTTGGGTCGGATCCCTACTAGACAGCGTATGGACTCGATATACTCCGAGAGTTTGAAAGTAAATATTAAAAATTTGTTTTACAGGTGTTAGCGTGAAAACTTTGTTTTACAGTTGTTACAATGAAAATTTTGTTTTACAGGTGTTATAATGAAAACTTCGTTTTACAAGTGTTTATATACCCGTGATATTTTCCTGGATTTTGTATCCTGTAAGTCGTTTGGTTTGTTTTTTTTTTTTTCTTGTTCGCTTTGTTGTTGTTGTTATTTGAACGGTCATCTAATCAGTCGTGTCACTGGTAAAGGGGAGTATGCACAGTTTGTGTGCATCGTAACCAATCACCAATCTCCAGAAATTTTCGATATTAGGACATTCAAAGTATTAAAACAGATATCCTCTCATGTTGCCATTTCCCGTATAGTACATCAGAGTGACGTCATTAATGAGAGTAAGGCATATAACAGTCTACTGTTCTTAGCTTTGTTTCTCCGGAAATAAAATATATAATTGTCATTTCAGATGACTCTCAAGTATTTCACAGTCAAGATCCGTGCATGCCCATTTAAACTGCCGGCTAATTCATTGGCCAGTTTCCCCCAATCATGACGAATACGACAGATATTCATTGCATATTGAGACTATCAATGGATGGCGGGTTACATGCCTACCCCATCCAATGCCACCATCTCAAAAGACACATGCCCCATTTTATGTTCCAACCGTCATGCATAAAACTATTACGATTCTTGGAAATATTATCCGTACCACGAACATGTATCTTCTACTCTTTTAGCTACTTACAACAGTGTAAAAACGCGGGATTCCTCAATTTACCTGCTTATCTGCTTGTCTGTAACACGGGAATGTTTACATTCCAACGTACATAATGAGTGAGTGATAGTTCGTCAGTATAGTTCTATAAATGCACCCGCACACACACACGTACGCACACAACACAACACAACACAAAAATAGTATCGAAACCAGACTAGCCAAACACACATGTAACGTTTACGAATGAGATACAAAGATTTTTATGAAAACCCCCCTAGCTTCTGTAGTAAAAACACAAAGTTTCCATTATAACGAAGTGACATACTAGAAATTATATATTTCAAAGAGTATATGACCAACCAAATTACAATCATTGAGCATATTTGTTTACACATATATGCAACCGAAATATATTTTTCTAGATTCCTTAATCCGGAGTACTTGTATTCCTTCTTTATATTCCGTGATCAGCATGAAACTTGCTGATATCCCATTTCATGTTACAGATAACTGTGACTTCTACGAGCAGAAATTTTTATTTGAATGCCATATGAAAAAAAAAAATGAATCCAAACAGCTAAGACCAAATCAATTTGAAAAGGATTCAATCAAACTTGAAATTAAATCTAAATACACAAATACTGATGGCAGTAAAGTACTTTTCTCTGCATTATGTTCAGTTTGAGTGGGATGAGGAGTGGGAAAGGGTGGGGTTAATCAGAAGGGAAAGCATGAGGAATCTGGAAACTCATTACTCCGTTTATGTTCAGAGAAACTGAATTGTTGTCTCATGTCCTGATATGTCTTTGCTGTTCGGCCTTTTTAGCTAGGATTTCTCTTGGCCTGTCCAGTATATCATAATAATATGGCGGATGCAATATTTCAAGTTCTACATCAATAGCCAAATCTTCCGTTAAAAAAAGTAAGCCAAAACAACACAATAAAACAGCAAAAACCAGGGGAAATAATAAAGAATTCGATAATCTGTGAAGGAAAACTTGTGATAGTGATGCATCTCAACTGTGGTTAAGGAGTGGAAACGCACGTCCTCGAAATCTACAAATATTTGCTAAGAACTCCGCGGATGCATTCTAAATAGATGTTGCATTTTGATACATGTATTTGTACCTTCGTGGTCTTTTAATCCTACAATTCATACCGGTAATTAAAGTAATTACTTTAGGAAAAAGATTATCACAAGGAAACACTTTTATTTAGTTTGCTTGTTTGGTTGTGTGTGTGTTTGTTTGTTTATTCTTTGGGAAGATGAACAGCACCGTAGTGTATTTAGCAGAACCGTTATTAAATAGATTACCGCACAAGATAGGATTACAGGAGAGTGCAGTTTAGAATTATTTGTGAAGCCAACCGGTACGATTTAGTTACACCACTTGATATCCGGCAGCGCACGCAGAGTTAAGTAAGCTATCCGTCGCCGCGACGTAGCGGTCATTGACTAAACAGAGCCTGACGCGACTTACCGTCGCTAGATGGCGGTTTTCAGGTAATAAACTTGGTCAGTGGGTGACGTACTAGTAAACTGCACATTGAGAACTACAATGATATATCTGTCATCATCTTTACCATTGAACTTACTGACAAATGCAGCGGGTCCAAAAAGCTCGGAAAATATTTTGAACAAAAGATAAATCAAGAAATAGGCGAGGGCCTATTGTAGATTCTAGATGACAGCCTCTATGAAATCATTCCGACTTTCTGACTTGTGCAAACAGTCATTATCATTGTCATTACTCCCAGAGAAATCAGGGCATGTTGAAGTACATCTCTGTATAACATATTAGTATCATACGAAATATTCCGCCTGAACAAATCATAGATATTACGCATTATATTATGGGTAGCTTTTACGATTAAACCGTCCCACTAGTTTAACCCTTTCCACACTGAATAGTACACAGGTCACCAAGTTCCAGTATGAACACTGATGAAAGTTATGCAACCGGATGACGTAAAAATAGCTTAGCATTATTGTATTTATCATATTATATGCTATATGATATACTATATGGTATACCATAATCAATAAACACAAAGTTTCCTCTGTATAATGAGATCAAAACAATTAGTAACAAATTCAACTAATGAAGGCTAGTGCACGTTGTGGGAGTTCATCGTGAAACAAAAATTCTTTGCTATGAGGTCAATAACCTCAATTCAGGATTCAGTTTTAACAACACAACCATTGACGATAGCAAATCACGGAGAAGGTCTCGGTATTCTCTGAATCCGTGTTATTGACAATGGATTGACGCAATAGCTGAAATCCGACAACACATGTTGCTTTCGATCCTCATCGATTTTTTTTTTTTGATTTTTTTTATTGATGGTGTCCTTTGCCTCGTTATCTTTTCTTTCGTTTTTGAAATACAAATCCTGCATGATTGCTAAACAATCCCGCGATAGGAAAACGAAAGAGAGAAAAAAAAGAAAGAAAACAGGACTGACGTTTTCCGGCAAATGTTAGAAACCTTGTCTTCACACACATAGCCACCCTAGTCCTCATGTCCATATTGTGTATCATGGTCCATATTCCGAAGTTTTGTAGCGCCAACAGTGGTGCCGACGAATCCTCGTTTTAACGACACTAACTTTATTCTATTGGATATATTCCTTAACAAAACAATATGAATGGGAAGGAGAGATTGGTTGTTTCTGCTGAAAATGACTCAAATTCCAGAAGTTAGAAACTTCTATTCTATTCATATCATCAGTGATCATGGTAGACGCAAATCACATTCCACGCATGACATTATCACACGTTATTTTAACTACCAGCATTGGATCAGGATGTTTAGTTTTTTTTTTTTTTCTTTCCATCATATCCCAGAAAAAAGTATCAATCATTTCCGCTGCTTTTTTATTGCTTTTCTTAGACCTTGGAATATCAAAGAGAAGGTTGAAACATAACAAAAGTATTAAACTTCAAAGCTGCATTGCTACACTTGCACTGGATTAGAGTAAAGGATTTCCTAACAGACATTGATCTGTTTCATTCTTGCAATCCAGTTCGCCTCTGTGTACTTTTCCAGCTCCATGATGCTACAGGTTGTGGTGTACCATGTGGTTTTGCATAGAACTACATTTGTGCGTTACACAATTTTGGGCAATTTGATTTGTTGTGGGAGAAAAAATGTGTAACGCATGAATCGAAACGCTTATAAGAGCCGACGTTGCATAAACATACGGCTTCTGTGATTGTGTTTTAATTGCTTGAATATGACGCATGAATTATTGACTATCAAGTGTTGTAACAACATTGGGGGATGTGAACCTGCAATTTTATGAGGTCTTACTTTGCTCTATCTCTTGTTCATGCAATCCCATGATTCCTTGCCATACCTTCTTTCCGGGAAAGGAGGAGACAAAAACCAAAATCACATATCGCTATCATTTCTTGGTTAAAAGCTGACCGGTCGAATCTTGCTCTATCAGATGCTTCAATGTAAAACTACATCTTTCGCCAAACATTCCTTTTAAGGACTACGTACGATGTTACCGCAAACCTCTCTTCCTCATTTACATCACCATGAAAACTTTCAAACAACACATAAAACCACATGTATAGTATGAAATGGAACCAGTTTTCAGGATACGATTTACAATAAGAACAGAAACAGGAGTTAAAAAGGAATTCATCAAACCATTGACGCGAATCTATCAGGTGACCCGGTCTTTCCAATCGGACTTTCCAACACGGATTAAATCCCTTCTTTTACTGCAATATAACATTAGCTATCTATAGCTTTCTATCTATCAAAGTACATTTAAAGATGCAGGAAATTATTTTTCTTAAAAAGCTTTTTATTCAATCTAAGCCTGACGTGTCATCATATCAGTTTCTCGTTCACATCGGAACTTTTCTGATTGATGTTATCTTTAAAAAGTCTTATAGAAAATGTTTGTGTTATTTTTAATCTTATAAATCTCCTCTAATTCCATAACTGGTTCGGACTCTATTTATAGTAAAAGGGCGTTTAGAATTCCCTATAGGAAGTTTCTCTTTGTTACTTATTATGGCATTGACGCTCAGTTTATCACTAGAATGTCAAATGTACACTGAAGACAGACGTAGTGGCTATACATAGTGTGCAAAGACCCGCAGTCGTAAGAGTGACAAGTCTATATGGACAGTATTTTTAGAGAAATCATCTTATTGAACAATTTAAAAAAAAAAAAGTTGTTTGAGCAGAGATTGTTAGTAAATGCTTGTTATATCTCATATTATCCCATACCGGTAGTCCTACATCCCACGGTGCAAGAAATCTGCTGATAAAGAAAGTTAGTTGAACACCAGATTTGGAGCTGAATGAAAATTGATGAACATGTGGTAAAGTTAAACGAATGGAGAAAAAAACAACCACAAACTCATGAAAGCAAAAGTTCGGTACAGTATGAATATTAACATTTGGTCTTGACCACTTGTTTTGTGTCAGTTTCTGTTTCAGTAAGTTTTATTTCTCCACCTGTATATAAAAGAAAATAGATATAACAATATCAAACATATCATTCACGAGTTATGAAAATAACAACAAGAGTTCACATTACAAATATATAATCATGTGAAATAATACATACAATTTCATGGCAAATCTTTAAGTATACAGGTGGAGGAGACCGTTTGTCAATAAGTTAATCGCTTGACTTGGACAACGGCCAGCCAGAGATGCACAGCATCTCTTCATAATCATGAATATGTGGGACCGTAGGCAAATGTTGCCATTCGTATGAAGATTTTTTTTTCTCTGAATTTAGCAGCAGTTATACACACAGATATAGGAGCTTTGTCTACACAGGCAGAAGACGGCATCACGGTGGAACATCCGTGGATTCGGCTCCGCGGAGAATCCCGCCACTAATTAAAGAGATCCCGTTACGAGATTTAGCAGACGACATGTCTGGAGGGAAATGTCCAGTTTACCCAGCCAATTTATGGAAAACGAAAACCTACTAACTCGGCATCGTTACGGGAGAGCTCGTGGACGAGAATGCGCTGAATGACGGTATTAGCCGCAGAAACAACAGAATCGCGCTAGAGATCTAGAAGCAAAAATTCTCGATAATTGACAAGGTGGTTGCAACTGCACGAAAGGGGCTCCTAAAAACATGATAACATCGGCTGGATAGGTGTTTATTAACAAGAGATTTCACTGACAAGACATAGGAGACGTAACGGGGTGATAGGCAATTAAAACAATTTAGCGCTTGAGCTCTTTTGGCACTATCATTGGACATGCAAAGTGGGTCGCGGAGGATACTGCTAACAACGTGGAATATTTTTCATATCATATTTTGCTTTTTCTTCTGAGAAAAACAATGCTCAAATATCCATGAATTATTGTTGTGTGACAAAGTGTGTGTTCACAAAAACTGAGCAAATTTTCTTATAGACGATTGAATATAATGTGGAGTATCAATATGCGCCGTGGAACATACAGGGTCTCGCAGGAATGATACGAAATCTAAAAAAAAAACAAACAAACACATTTTTAGGTGCACACAGAGATTAAAGTGCGTGGGGATAATCTTCGTATTCGTCTTCTCCTTTTTCTCCATCCTTTTCTTTATATTCTCCTCCTACCTTGTCTCACTTATGGGGGGGGGCTCACTGACATGCGAACTGATGTCCTTCACCTCTGATAAGGTGGCGTCCTCCTTCATCAGGTTATTAACCTTTGTATGCTTAGAGTGCTGATTGGCACAGAAAGACCCCATAGCATTGTACATACTGTCTAAAGTCCCTGGCACAGAGAGGGTTAACGTATCATCTTTTAGGTCTCCCTCTCCTCTGTTTGCCTGTCACTTTCTTTCCGATGTTTTTATTTGCATCAGTTCTCTTCATCTCTCTGCGTACCTCAAAAAAACCGCCGTGACCTTGTCTGTATGGATATTGCTCCAAACTCCAAGACGGTCGAACCTTGAGTGAACCCCCGCATTCTTCACGCTGTCCCCCTCGTCAGGCCCAGCACTCATCTTCACATCTTTGTGTCTGCAATATTCAGATTAACCCTGCCCTCATCATTCGGTTAAAATGTTCCTTGCCTTGTTATAAAATGGGCTTTAGAATCTCTGCAATCTGATTGGTCAATTGTCATACATTGATTTTTACTGATCCACACTGAGCCATGCGTCCGGTAAAATCCGAACGCGTGGCTCAAGTCTTGTATAGTATTGTAGATGTACCGGACTCATGATGGGGAAAATGGTTGTATTATGAATTTATGGGCCCATTTTATAACACAAATGATGCACAGGCCTATTTCATGGATCAGTGAGAATTGGATGCTCTCTTTTAACTTTGGAACAGTTTAAAACCCACTCGCGGCGCTCGTGGGTTTAAACAGTTCAAAAGTTAGATTCCCGCATCAAATTCTCACCGATCCACTCTGTCCTGTGCATCATTTGTATACTGTACAATGGTGCTGGCTGGACAACTGCTTTAGCAACCATGGCAACATTTACCTTATAACCTTTGTGATAAATTAATCTTAGGATCAACGAATACCTAAAGGAGACTTTGAATATAATTTGACCTTAAAATAGCTCAGAATTATTGTAAGCTAGTATGACACTGAAACTGCGTTTGTATATGGTTGAAATAAATCGTATTCTAAATTCGTCGTTTCACAAATTAGAATCGCGTTAATCTGTCTCTTGTATGTGTAATAAGGAAACTTTCTTCGGCTGGGTGACTAAAAAAAAGATCTAATAATAACACCGGGGTTTGGGTGAAGATAACGTCATAGAAGAGCTCTGTAAGCATTTTTCACATGTTTAATGTCAGCCGAACGTTTGACCTTGCCATTTTAGTCAGGATATGGCTGTAAGAGAGCAAAATCAATCAAACGACAAAACATTGATGGAACTTATTCCAAGTTAATAACAAGTGCTAATCCATGTTTACCTTAACAAAACACTGTACTCTCTTTGGATCTATTCTCGCTCACGTACAATGTATCATACAAAGTTACGTAACATTTCAAGGGCGTTGATAGTTGGCAGGCTATCTAGGTTTTGACCGTGAATTTATTATGAGTTGTGAATAATAGGAGATTGACGGTTATTTTCTTTGGAGCGATTGGCGGGAAGCGGTCATATCCAGAAACGTGTCATATGGACGAGGCCCGCCGGAAGTAGAAATAGATGAGGAAGAATGGAGAATGATGGGTAATGCTTTGATTATAAAAGAAAAAAAAATCTGTCAGGTGAGAAAGTGCGAACTAATCACACCAAGTAGGCCTACCTTCTTGGTCACACCTAGATGATGTGTTCTTTCATCAGCCAATCTTCATTATACAGTAAGACATTAAAAGGCATTATTTACCATTTGCAGATGAAACAAAATCCCAGATTTAGTGCTTCAAAATAGTTCTAAAATGTAAGTAATTGATAGAAACAACCAATGTAAAGATTTGAATCAGTATGATCAATGTTAACTATTGTTAAATATATAAAATGTGAACAATAGTTGGGATAAAATTGTTTCTAGACTAAACCGTCTACAGTATGGCTTAGTGAGAAAAATTGTGATACCTCCTTATATTTTAGGCTTTATTGAGAAATTTTTACATGATCGCTGATGATAGGATGTTATATGTGATACAACTGACCTAGGTATACACATATGCATCAAATGTAGTATCTTGAACATTTTTAAATCACTGTTCCCAATAGTAAACAGGACCTTTAAGAATGAAATGAATGCCAAAACATCATCGACCTGAACATGGTTATTCGGAAGACTCCCCCTCCCCACACACACACCCACCCTTCCATGGAGGCGAATGGAAGTGGTTATTTGACGTACACACACAAAAAAAATGGTAGCTTACTAAACCACTTGTATTTTTATTGTCTGACGTCCTCACCTTGAATACCTCTACCTTTGAACTTATCGTATGATTGTTTGCAATGTCTTGCAGTATTTGTCTTCCAAGTGCGAAAAACAACAGCTCCTGACTACGGTAAAGACGATCGTATTAACCACACGACCGTGACGACCTCTACCATTGTTACCGCTTCCATGTTACAAAACAAACCACAAATCAAGGATTGAGAGATAGAAAGAAGAGAGAAGGGGGAGGGAAAAAGAGATCGTATGGTAATGTGAATGATGATGACGTGAAGGCATAAGCAGAACGGCATAGATAATCAAGAGAGTTTGCAAGCGGAATATCTGACTCAGCATACCAAAATGATTATCAACTTTTGGAACTTCGCTCTAGACTTATTAAGCTCTCTTCTGTCCGTCTGCGCTGGGAAAGATGTTCGCGAAAGAGACGCATGAATCAGATCACATACTCGGAATCATTTCTTCTGAACCACGGGAGAAAGAGAGAGAGAGAAAAACCTCCGGCTTGTTTGTGAATTCTGAGATTGCATGACGATAATGGTACCGGGCATGTTTTCAGAGCGCCAAATCCTGCTGGATCAGGGATACCAAGGGCTCATGAGCGAACAGGAATGAGTCACAAAATGACAAAACAGTGCCATGTAAAAACCATCATGTAAACAAGAAAAAACAAGAAGTAGCAATGATCTGCTTGCTAACTTGTAATTGAGGTACGATATTCATTGTCGTATTTCTGCTATGTAGGCAAAATATTCAATATGACGCAATCTTTTCTGTTCTCATCTTTCCGACTCAGTGACCATTACTTGGCAGTGCGTAAACCCTTTGATGTGGAATTGTTCCTACCTTGTGTTGATCTTACCTTGTCTTCGATGTCATCAGAATTCTGATGCCAGTACTTTGCAAGCAAAGCTTGATCTCACTCCGATGCGTCATTTAGGGAAAATGTTTTGAAGAATGCGGGGATTAAAGGAGACCTCCGGATGATTTTCAGATTTTTACATTTGAACAACTATAAATTACTTATACTGAGGACAGAGTTTCAGAATTTGTGATAATTGGGATGAAGAATAAGAATATTTTCAAAATTTAGAACAAATTGCAATGAACAAGGATGATGACATGGCAGAGTCACCATAAGAATGCATGAGTTGGGGCTCAAGGAAACAGAACAAAAGAAGAAGGCATGCATAGATTATACACAGGTGAACTCGCAAGCAAGCGGTATTGTAATGGAATTACACTGCTACATTTCTGAAATATGTGAACCTCCTATGTCATCATCCTTGTTCAGTGTAATTTGTTTAAGGTTTTTCAAAGTATTGTTTCTCTGCTCAAGAACCACAACAAATTCCACAAATCTATACATGGAGCCGTTGATTTATGTACTACATGATTTGAAATTATGAAAATCGTCTGGAATGTCCCTTTAATGGTGTTGTTTGTTTACTGTTGTTCGATGTGCATCCGATTCTTCTTCTTCTTCTTCTTCTTCTGATAAGTCTGCCTCCTTCAATAGACTGAAGATTCATGCAGACTGGTGCTATTTACATTATAATACAATTTATTTACAGATATTTACAAGCACATAGAAAAATTATTATAAAAAATATTAAAAATTATTCTAATGAATAACACGCTGGCCTTGCGACTGAAAGTTGGTAATGTTGGCTTAAATTGAGAAGAATTCAAGAGATTGAAACGGCTATAGAAATGTCGAATGAGCAAAAATACTATGCAGCCTTTATGACGATAACTGTGACATTCGTTTTTCAATGCCGCTGGTATATAGCCAAGAGTATTTTTTTATATGTATTTATGTATGTATTAATATCATTTCACAATTTGGCCCTTACGAACTTATCGATTAGCTTAGAAATATATCATTATTGTTACTATTTAATATATCATTCAAATACTTGGAATCAATTTTCCATTTCATTAGCCGTTGCTATGTCGGGAAAGTCTCCGCTACAAGATTATTGCTCATCAGGAATAGCCTTCACTGTATACAAAGTATGCATCAAAAGGAATTGTGTACAATCTAATACAAAGGTTTGTAAGTATATTGGATCAAGGATTTATCGTATATTCGTAACTCCTTGGCCTGACGGTACACTTCGAGCTCCTTCGGAAATTAACGAACTACGGCAACGAGCAAACAAGGATATGAAAAGCAACGATGAACGAAGGGGTACCGTGATTGCGCCACGCTGCCTCTAGTCCGCCGGGAAGACGGGGGCGAGGGGACGCACGGAGCGAGGCTCAACATGACGAAATGCGGGCACGTCGCGGACTCGAGTGGGAATAAACAACATCAACGTTGTTTGGCAGATCTCCCAAATGTAAGCCATCACTCATATTCGTGACGTCCATGTTACTTGTCATATCTGTGTCAAAACACACAAATACACACAGACTTGACTTGAGATTTGGATCTGAGTAGCGTTAGCAGGCATACTGATCACGTGACTTCGAGCACGATGATAATCGGAAAGTTTTAAGGCCCAATATCACGTCATATTTATTCACGTTAATTCATGTAAATATAGAATAAAATCTAACAAACAAAACAGTAGAGTTTTCACTGAAGTGTGAAAGAGTTTTCACTGAAGTGTTTCCGCTGAATGTGTTTAAAAGAAAATTAAGAATGCATGTTTTAAATCAGTATGCCGAAATTGTGTGATAAATTGTTCTCTCATGAAATATGTCAGTGTGAGTGTGTGTGTGTGTGTGTGTGTGTGTGTGTGTGCGCGTATATATGTGTGTATTAATTCATAAAGAAATGTTTTCAATCAATATCTTGATATTTTATGAATGAAATAGTATGGGGACAGGATTTTTATATAAGGCATAGCCTTTCTGTCTGTCTCCGAACACTTTCAAATGTATTGTACATTCGTAATGTTATACTGATGCTTATTGTGATCATTCTTTTCTTTGTTATAGTATGGTGTTGTCAATTTTCTGTATTTTTCCTCTGTTTTTACTGAAAGTGTTGAATACATCGAATCTGAAATCTGAATCTGAAGTCGGACATGAAATCAGAAAGTTATGGGATGGGTTAAGTTTCGCTTGCGTTCATTAATCAAAATCACATGACATTGATACTCAACAGGAACAAATTCGTGTTTACAATAACATCCACGCCCCTTATACCAGTTTAAGAGATAGAGAGAGGGGGGGGGGGGAAGAGAGAACTTTAACTTTTAAAGAAAAAGTTGATAGTGTCTCTTTTTTGTACATCACATAACGCATTGTGCGGTACATGTCCAGTGCATGTATTCCCTTGATTATTTCAATCCTAATCGACCTCCCGCACGCACACACACACACACACACACATATACACACACACACACACACACTCACAGAGAGAGAGGGAGAGAGGAAGAGAGAGACAGAGAGAGGGGGGAAGAGAGAGAGAGAAACGTCCAATGGCGGGACTAAATTACGAAAGACTCGTTAATCATTATGGCTTGTACAAATGGTGTAACAATGATACTTTTTTTATTTTAAAGGTACTGTTTACCATAGGGAGCAGTGACTAAGAAAGTTAAAAGTTGTATCACAAAACATCCTTCCATATGAAAATTTCGCAGAGCCTAAAAAGGAGATAGCACTATTTTTCTCAATTAGCCATAACTGTAGACGGTTTATTCTAAAAACGACTTTATTACAACTATTGTTCACACTTTGCATATTTAACCATATTTAACATTGATTATTCTGATTAAAACATTTACATTGGCTGTTTCTATCACTAACTCACATTTTAGAGCTATTTTGAAGCACTAAAGCTGGGTTTTCGTTTCATCTACAAATGGTACATAATGCCTTTAACAAGGAAATGCAATTATCTCTATGTGTGTTAGTTCTTTCTTTTTAACTCCCCCCCCCCTCTCTCTCTCTCTCTCTCTCTCTCTCTCTCTTTATCATCGGAAAATATTCGAGAATTGTGCATATTATGTTTGTGAATATGTGTGTGCGTGCTTATTAATCATCAAGAACAAGATGGAGCATGCCTTAACTTCTCGTTTCAGTTTGATTCCAATCTATTGCATACCCTTAAGAATATCTGTTCCTTGACTGAATAGTAAATTGCGTAGCTCATCACTGTTGATCACGAGGCAAAGCTATCAGCGATTTTGACTACATTATTGTAAACCGGCCTGTTGTGGTTTCAGTGAATACAGGGAGGTGAAACAAACCAGGGAGGTGGAAGAGAGATATTCCACCTCCCTGGACTAACAAGGGAATGTAAAGACGTCGTAAACTCACGAACGAGCTCATAGAGCAATCCCGGCAGGTTCATTATACTCACATCAAGGGCTCTAAAAGTAGGCCTACAGGCTTAGGCCTAACCCTACCAAGACCATCATGCATGTGCACCCAACACCATAACAAATTTAGAGCAAGATAAATTCATGGCTACACTAATATCTACATCTTAATCAATCAAACATACTCAAACTGGGTATGGGTATCCTTAATCCTATTTAATCAATCAAACATATTTTTATACATTTGTAATTTCCCTCTATGTAAACCGGAATAAGTAGATAACTTCATGTTAGGAAATATGCATTTTCAATTTTGATGTGAAGGTTTCTAATGAGTAATGAGTGAGATTTCCCGGTATCCAGTGGTAATATATTTCATACACTCGCATGACACAATGTAGATAAACATACACTTGCACTCTAGTTTCATTTACAGCCACTTGCGGTAGCCAGTGATAACAATTAGGCTACTATTTCCTCGATCAATCTCCGAAGCCGGAAAGAGGCTGTGAATTTCCGGTAAACCGCAGGAATGTCTGGTATGATTGGTATTTTGCGTGACAATAGGATCCCGGAACTTAACCTTCTGTGGCTCACGGTCTCAAAATTCCACTGCTTTTACAGGCTATGGTCCTACATTCAGTTGTCTCAAGGTTAAACGATTTGTCCCAATCATATCGCTTTAGTATCGTGATCAGCGCGCGCAACTGACAAAGCACGTCACCCTCTAATTACTCTTCCTCTGTACATTGTGCGTATTCGCAACCTGCGATATGAATAATTATAATAGCCTACGTGACGCTATTTTCCCCTCGGTAAATAACGACACGCTCAACGGACACACAATCCGAGGAATTTTGCGTTGGCGGTTTATCAAAGTTTTCATTTGAAATAATTTCTTTATTGAGTTTTTTGTTATATTTCTGTGTCTCCTTTCATTTATGGTGTTGGCTTTATTGTCTCAATTGTATTGACCGGAAATGGCAGTCATCCCATTTTGAGTTTTCTTTCTTTTTCCTTTTTTCGCCAAGCATTACCAAAAGTTCCGAAATGTAATGTTGAGTAAGAAAGTTGAAATTAAAAAATATAAAATAATGATAATTAAAAAAAGAAACTATGGGGAACTTTTCAGTAGCTCTTTGCCTAACGGTGATTCGCTTTACAAGTTGATAAATCATATTCTGATTTTTCATTAAGGAGGAATATCACCAGAGTTATATATATAGACTTGAGCTAAAAACAACGAAAAAGTTCGGAGACCGAATGTTCATATAGCGACTTGAGTTTTCTCACACAAGCACAACACAAATTGGTCTTAACATATCTGTATGCTGTTCCGGAAACCAAAAGAGAAATGTCAAGTCATCCCCCCACCTCTCCTCCTCCTCCTTCGCATCCTCCTCCTCCTCCTCCTCTTCCTCCTCCTCCTCCACCACCTCCTCCTCCTCCTCTTCCTCCTCCTCCCCCTCTTTCTCTTCCTCCTCCTCCTCCTCCTCCTCTTCCTCCTCCTCCTCCTCTTCCTCCTCCTCCTCCACCACCTCCTCCTCCTCTTCCTCCTCCTCCTCCTCCTCCCCCTCTTTCTCTTCCTCCTTCTCCTCCTCCTCCTCCTCCTCCTCCTCCTCCTCCTCCTTGATCCTTCCTCTCCTCCTCCTCCTCTTCATCCTCCTCTTCCTCCTCCTCCTCCTCCTCTTTTTTTCCTCCTCCTCCTCCTCTTCATCCTCTTCATCCTCCTCTTCCTCCTCCTCATCCACCACCTCCTCCTCCTCCTCCTCTTCTTCCTCCTCCTCCTCCTCCTCTTTCTCTTCCTCCTCCTCCTCCTCCTCCTCCTCTTTCTCTTCCTCCTCCTACTCCTCCTCATCCTCCTCCTCCTCCTCCTCCTCCTCCTCCTCCTCCTCCTCCTCCTTCTCCTCCTCCTCCTCCTCCTCCTCCTCTTTCTCTTCCTCCTCCTCCTCCTCCTCCTCCTCCTCCTCCTCCTCCTCTTCCTCCTCCTCCTCCTCCTCCTCTTCTTCCTCCTCCTCCTCCTCCTCTTTCTCTTCCTCCTCCTCCTCCTCCTCCTCCTCTTTCTCTTCCTCCTCCTACTCCTCCTCATCCTCCTCCTCCTCCTCCACCTCTTCCTCCTCCTCCTCCTCCTCCTCCTCCTCCTCCTCCCTATGACCAGTTTACCTATACATTTTGCCTTCTTCTCAGAACAGAGCTATTGGTTTCTCATCACATGGATCTTTTCCGGAGTGATGGCCCGACATAGCAGCAAATTATCCATGCAAGCTGGAAACCAAGGAGTTTGAGGCGTACTCAAAATAGATTAGAGATTTGTGGAATTAATGTTGTTGTTGTTGTTGTTGTTGTTGTTGTTCTTTGAATGTCAGTTTTGAGTTTGTACCATTTCACGTGGCTACTAATGCAGCAACTCAATTGAATCAACAAACAACCATGTCGTTCCCATGTGAGTGTATTTATAAAGCACATTTACTGCCCTTTGAGTATAGCAAGAGCCTCTCTCGATTGCAATTCCCCTTCCCATCCCTTGCCCATCACCAACATAACGATTGTAATGCTGAGAATAATATGGTAATAGCTGTTAGGGCCTATGCATAGATTTGATGTTGATTGCGAAAGTTGTGATAGTGGCAGGCGGGTGTCAATTGAAAAGAAAATGACCCACGACTAACGGTGTCACGAATGATTTGAAATACCCTCTTTACCGATTAGAGATGCCATTTTCTGTTGGAAAGACATGAGTGTCCATGTCATCACCTTCAAGACAAGGTTACAAAATGGCCGTCAAAGTCACGTTTACCCCCCCCCCCCCCCTCCCACCACGGGTTCCTATGAATCCTAATAATAGTTAACATCCATCCGTCTGAACACAAAGACGAAAAGCAATTCAAACAAGCTTGAGTTTACCTAAGTTTACATACACGTTGTTTTCATTTTATACTCAAAACGTTGAAACAAGAGAAAAAAAAAACAACTTGCGATAATTCAATGTGTTTCTATGTTGACATTTTCCCCTTGTGAAGTCCTTCCCCGCAGTTTACCCTCCTTATATCATGTGCCAATTTTCGCGGTCCCGAGAGAACCATCAAATCTAAATTTCCTCCTGTATCCTATGATCAGTTAAATTTTCAGAACTGTTTGTGTGGGATGATCGTCTCTTATTTTTCAGCCCTGAGTTGTTGTTGTTTTTATTCGGTGCATATGTTTCTTGATTGCAGCAAAGAGTCGACATCGCGGAGGAATCCCTTGACACCTTCTGACGCGCCTGCGCAAATTCATTTGGAGATAACTGGAGTCGAAGTGGAAATGGGTTGTGGCATGAGAGCTCCGTGCTGTGAGATTGTGTGCTTTATTGGGTCCTCCATGGACTATATTTTGTCTCTGCGGAGGCGTTCACATTTTTTTCTTTAAATTCCAGAAAAAAATGAGGCAGGACATTACATACCACTGATAACGCACCAAGGGGATGAAGTTCTGGACCAAGAACTTGATGTAGGTCCTAGATCTATACATCTCAGCAGGAAAGAATTGTATGATGCTTTGAGACGAACCTCAAAGATGTTATTCGATGTTCTTAAAAGGATTATGTACAATGCAAATGCATATTGACCTTCATTGACTTATGATGAAATGATCATCTTTTATGTGGACAAAAGAATATCTAAATGTGACATATGTTTTATGATAATATTTCTACTGATCTTCCATCAGATTATTCTTGGATACATCCACAAAAACACCTTCCAAACCAAGATTTTGCCAGTGACACCATCTGTCGATTTTTGCTGGAGTACTAATCAATATGATAAACAAACAGCATTGGAAAGCACCTTTCCTTAGACTGAGCAAATAACCTTTTTTTTTGCGTGTATCCCTGCAAGAACTTTTGTTAAGCAACATGAAACGTACAAGTTTTGCTCATTGTAGGGGGAGCATGCATTCCAATCCAGCACACAGCGGTGAAAAGTGGAAAATAACTTTCGATCGAATTTCCGCCTACTGTCTAACAAGTTTCCCAAGAGTCTTACGTTTTAAGAAATGTGTCCCCATCAGATTTATTTATTTTTCTTATGTTTTTGATGAATAATCCGATTTGATTGATACCAGTAACATGGAAGCAAACGAGCAGTTATGGTTTGATAGAAATGAAGCAAATAATTAAGAAATCACAATAATATCAATAACATCTTAAATGGTGTCATCAAGATTCAGTTTTGACAGATATGACCTCCAGACTGAGCTTAGTTTAGCACTTACTGTGCATGTGAAATATACCCCAATCCATCATGGTGAGATTTCTTCAAGCATTGTAGAAAGAAATCCCAATGTGCATCTTTATTACACTGGATGATTCATTATGATATTATAGTTCATAAACTTTTGAAATAAATCCCATATTTAGTATTTGCTTGCAAAACAGTGAGAGCAATGATTCTGAAAATGTTGGAAATGACACATAACTCTGGGGAGTCTGGCAGAAGATACCTCATTTGATCATTTGCTGAGATAACAACTTTCGTTTCAAACCTAATCTAAAATCAGCTCTGCTAAATTCAAGGGCTCAAAGCCAATATCCATGAAAAAAAAATGATTAAATGATGAAGTAAATGAACACGCAAACGGTCATAACTTTCGTTTTCATACTCAATAATGTTTGAAGTCATTTAGATATCCACCGCGAGGTTCTAACTGAGGCCCACATTCTTCCCCGGGGAAGACACTTTTTTTTTTTCTGGAGGAAATTCTTTCAGAAATTGAAGGAAGGAGGAATGCTGACGTAGTTTTTCCATCTTTGAATGAACCTAACTGATTTGACCTAATGATGTATTTCTCCTGGTGATGACACACTGTGCATACCGATAGGAGTTTGAATGAATCAGAGTGCCATAATGTCACCGAGTGAAATATTCTCCAAGTAAGTTAAAGGTCATCTATCTTCTTCTTCTCCTCCTTCTTCTTCTCCTTCTTCTTCTTCTTCTTCTTCTTCTTCTTCTTCTTCTTCTTCTTCTTCTTCTTCTCTTTCTTTATTTTTTTTACACCAGCAATCCATACGTAGAGTAATATAATCATTGTGTTCGGTATAGGTCAAAAAAGTCACTGCACACACATAATGCCAAAAGTCAGCATTTTACAGTTGGTTTTGAATTCGCTTGAAGGTCTAATGCACATTATTATTCGTCTACTAGTCGATTCTTCTCGGCAATATCATCACCTTAAGGGTGTATCAGTTATCGATATCAAGATTCTGGTGTCTGCAAACACGTTGTCGATACAAGATCATAGCATTGGCATGACAAAAACTGCGAACGAATACCGGTAATGAGATGTAAAGAGTCGGGTTTGTTGAATAGTATGGTCAAGCAGGGCGGTGATATAGCTCAGTTGATAGTGCGCCTGCGTTCAGATATAAAGGCCCCAGGTTCAATTCCCCAGTCTAACTGAGCACTGTTGTGTGCGATCATATCGTCCCCTCTAGCAAGAGGCAAAACACTCTGCTCATCGGATAGGACGTAACATGTGAGAGAGTCACAACTCATTGCTAATGCACGTAATAGATCCTGCTTCATTCATCGCAAAGATCAGGGTGCATAACCCGGTGAACATTGGTGAAGTGGTCCTCATCTGAACCCTATGGAAGACCAGCCAGTGCAGCTAAATATAGGCTATCCAGCCATCTTCTTATCTTAGATGGAAAAATAAAACAAACAAACAAACAAATAAACAAGTATGTTAAACACACGATGTCACCCCCTTCAAAACAGGCAAATCACTAGGAAGAAAGAGAGGCCTTGAACCAGAGGCTTCAAGATCAAAGGTCCCCGATCTAATCCACTCCAATCCGCCACAGCATGTGTTTCTGCGCAATAACTAGTCCATTGAAAGCTAGGAGGAGTACCACCACTAGCAGCTCCTTGGTCCGAAAGTCCCCCCCCCATAACCCAACGAAGTCATGATTTTCATGATGTGTACAATCCAGTGGGAAAATGTTTTAGACGATGACTCCACTGCTACGTTGCATTCGAGTACATATATTTGAATGTGACCGATATCGTTATTATCTTTTTCTGAAAACAATGGGATTCTCTTATTCAATGTCTGATTGCAACAAACTCTTCAACATTCCGTTGGATCGATTTCGCTTTATTCATAAAGTCAATATAACATGGTGTAGAATTTCACCTTAGTACCTTGCTGCAAGTTAAAGGAAGACGGTAAAGGTCGTTCCAGGCAAATCATGCCATCGAGCACACATCAACCTCCAGTACTGTCACATTCAAACAAGCCCACGCTCCTCTCGGATTCCAAACAGGGTCTGTGGGGATTTCCCCCGCATCCCCGCGGGGCGCGCGCGAGCCAAGAACACGTCCAAACAGCGCGTCCCACCGACTTGAGAAGTCCTGTTGCGCTAATGAGGCGATTTTCCTGCAATTTGTCGAGAGTAATCCCCATCGATTTGTGCAAAAAACCTGAAGCATCGGGTCTCCAGTAGAGGAAGAAATGAGCCGTAGGGAAAAGTGATACAGCTCAACACTGATCCGTGTCGGAGGCTATGTTTTTAATGCCCTCCGATTGGTACTTGACGAATAACCGAAGTACTTCGCGCTCTTGACTCGTCAACTACAATTACCTTTTCCGTCCTCGTAAACTGCGGGTCATTTCGACAAACTTTGCTGCATCATTTCGATGTTCGTTTCGTCTCCGCTGAGAAATGACGATCACATCATAATACGTAGATGCAGCTCCTTTTGCATTTGCGTGGGTCTTTGTCTTCATTTCGTTCAAAAAAAAACCCAACAACGATCAAATGATGAAATGAAAATCACTTTGATTAATTTGTTTCCTAGTATGGTAAGTTTATATGGAGATAATGTTATGAATGGTTTCGCTGCAAGAATGTAACACTACGTTTCACTCTGATCATGATCTGATTTTGTCTGAATAATTAGACAAAACACAGACAAAACAATTGATAAAAAGCATTGATTGACCAGATTATTGTACAATTTCTGCTGCGTGGATGCATTAATTTGCGTGCATTGGTTTCAACCCTTCAACTCCTCTTCGTTCGCCCCTTTTCACTGTCCTCTTAAGTCTCTTCCTGTTAAATCTTCGCAGCTTACATTTTTCCCTTTTTTACAGTTGAGATGCCTCGTGTTTGTTTGTGTGTATGTGTGTTTCTTTTTGTCTTTCTGTTCTTTCTTTTAAGGTAATCTGCCTTAGTATTCTTAGTTCAGTACTTAGTTATTGTTTGTGTGGAAACTGCATATTACAAGTCCAGCATTCCAGCAGTCCTCTCCGTTTCCAACAGCTTTCCTCCGGTATATAGTCATTAAAGTTATAGCACATAGTGAACTTCACTTCACAGTATTTTTCTTGATTACAATAATGTTTATTACTCTGACCTTGTGTACTATGTAAATGTTCAACTGTAATTGTACCTTTGTTGGAAATGAAATGAATGAAATCTGAATCTAAAAAGCAGAGGTCCATTTTCCCATCCCACTTTTATAGGATGGAACATTTTGTATTTTGATTCCATAATGATTTAAAAATCATTATTTCTGGCATAACGTACTTACGACCATGCTTCATTCTACTGCTGTACTAAATCGCAGTTTTGCTTAACTTTCTCACAACATTTGTTACTGTCGTGTTTTGTTTTGTTTTGTTTTGTTTTGTGTTTTGTTTTGTTTTGTTTTGTTTAGTTTTGGTTTGGTGTCTGGCTTTTATGGAGAATTTTCTCTAAAATATCATAGCTTTGCAAGAATGATGACGAAGATACAGATTAATAGAAGAAAAAGAAAAATAAAGATTGCACAAAAATGATACAAAGATGGTAAAAAGGGTCTTTCAAAGGTAGTGCAAAGATCGCATGAGGAAAGCACAAATACGGCACAAAATTTGTTGTAAAAGTGCGGAAAGATGGTACGAAAGACACTGCAAGTAATATTCTGCGTTCGCACAGTAATTCAACGTGTGTGACTAGAAGATGATGTCAGCTGTATTAGGGGGAAAAAAACACTGAGGGCGCATACAACCTTTATGAACTTCACTCGACCTCCTACATGTCCTAGCTGAGATTGAGTTACCGGGCAAAAAGCTGATAATAAAGACTACAAACAGGATTGACAAAGACTACAAATGTATATGGCTTTTACATCACAACACAAACCCACGTTTCTCGTCGCTCCCTGCACAGATGTACGTCTGTGTACTGAACAGAACTCCACAAAACTCCACAAAACAAGGAAAAGACCACGCCCACACACACGGCGTATGTATGTCACCTGTTTTACGTTTGGTCATGTTCTTTGTTACACTCATGCATCTATAGCGTCTATCCTTGATTTACTTTACCAATGTTCATGATGGCTATATGAAGTTGAATAGGACAGAGAGAGGGAAACAGACGGAGAAAAATGATCATGACAAATTTCTCGTCATCGTGCACCATTGATCAATTCTCGTGCCTATCCAAATTAAAGACCGTCCATTTAAATGAAACATATGACAGATCAGTATAGTCTCGTTTAGATCTCTTGTACTGAAAAAAAAACCAACAACAGTATATTCTCGTTTAAATCTCTTGTACTGAAAAACAAGTCACATCTTACACTGGATTCACTTCGGAATGTTAACTGTTCCCTCTTCATACAACATACTGTGGTAATCTTGTAATGACGCTGCGTTAAAAAAAAAATGACATTTTGTTGTCCTTATCACTTTTAAGCAGACTTCAGTCTGCTACTATTTATATCTATATTTATTTGAGAGCACGCGTCCTTTTTTTTTTACTTCGAGTTGCTTTCAATATAGACATATATATCTTGGTTCGTGATTTTACCATGTATATTTTGTCTAATATACCACTTATATTCCTTCCCCGTGTAGAAATAGATATGTCTCCCCGAAGCTTCGACATTTCCACAAGATCAATCTGAAATGGAAACGTGAAATTATTTCAAGCAAGATAAAAAAAACACGAATATATTATTAAAATGAATTATATCAATAAACTTACGAGGAGACGTCGAGTTCTTATCAATAATATGTGTCTCTCCTAATTTCAGAAGAGATATATTCTGTAAGACAAAATTATATCGAATCTGTATATATATTTTCATGCAACAAAATCAAATCTAATACTGGAAAGGAATGGAAGGGGAGAAAAAAGGAAAAGCTAGGCAAAAAAAAAGAAGAAAAAATGTGAGATGAAGAAGAAAGATGCTGAAAGAAGAAAGAAAAAGAATGACAAGGAGAGACAAGAAGGTTACTTACCTCTACCCAAGCTTGCCTGGCTTCATGAGGCTCTGTTTATGAAGAGAACTTCTCTTCGAGTGTGGGGCAAACAAAAGTGAATCAAACTTTGCGTCATCGATCCATCTCGCACTACGTCTGAAATCAATGCCAATGTGACCTCGACAAGAAGAATGAAGGGAACCTAGGCCAGAGACATCTGGCGGAAAACTTTTCTTTTCGTTTGTTTTATCGTCTAGACAAAGCGTGTTTTATCCACACTTACATGAGGAACACTTTAATAAGAAGTAGGCAAACGAAATCTTAGTAAGATCGAGATCATAGAGAGGAGATGAAGCGGATCTTAATCAAGAAAAGCATCATCTCGGATTAAAGATAAAATCGGGCTTTTCGCCCCCTTCTCGTCGCATGTAGCGATAGCGAAATGAGCAGGGCCGACATGACTAAAAAAATAATGCGACCTCTTAAATGAAACAGGTCAAATCAACAGCACCTGTAAGTGAGGCTAATTCTTTTAGCTTTCCTTTTCAAAGTAAATGGATTATACTTAGGTTTGCATTATGTGAGTGAAACCTGACGAATGTATAACGATATCAGATAAAACAAAGTAAAATTTAAAATAAAAGTATTACAAATATTGACCCTTATGCACCGCTTTATTTTCTTCATGTAGTTTTGTTTTTAAAAGACCCAATTTTCAATAGATAAAATTAAATACATGTATAACCTTCGTTGGAAAGCTGAAATTGGAAAGAGACTTAGAACAACACCCAACTCTATAAACAGACCTTGTAAAAAGTTTAGACTTTTTTTTAAAAGATTTTACCTTTAATCTAGAAAAAAAAAGTTCACTGTCTTGGAAGGACATTGACAAAGGACAACATTACCAATAAATGACTTGAGCTGTGTTTTGTGATAAAGAAAACGATAAGGTCGCCAGGCTCCTGTATTCTGCAAGGATTGGGGTACACCGACGGCACCCTTGGTGGCCGATATGTACTCATGTCTAGCCAAATCGCGTTGTTCACACACACACAAACCGACCGACAAAAAAAACCTTTTTCCCCCAATTGTCTCAAATATTTACCTCCATACTTCATTTTACATTGTTTCTCAATAATCTGTCATCCATATTTTTTTCCTTGGGAGGTCTAGAAGAGCCAAGGTCCACCCCATGTAACCCCCTTCCCTCGGCTTGCTTTGTCCCCGGACGCTGTCGGTGTGTTGCCCTTTCGCTCTCAACGTCTTTCTCTCCAGTCTCTTTTCTCTTTCTCTCTCACTCGCTCTGCGTCTCCTACCAGTCTTCTTCTTGCCCCAGGCGAGATCTGTTGCAAAAAAAGCTTGTAAGCCCCAGGGTGGGGGAATTGACAAGGGAGGGATCAAACACACCCATCTAGGGGCAATTAGCCGATTTATCTGCTCCCGATTCCCATGGCTTGCCATCCCCGGCGCTCGGCACAAAGGATGACGATCGACGGTTGCCGATACTCGATTTATCTTTGTTAACCAAATCGGATAAAAATTATTTTTTGATACGAAGTTTTATCAGCTGTTCTGCTGGAGAAGGATGCAAGTGTGCTCTTTCATTGTCCTTCTCTAGGCGGGACCAAGCCTTCAAAACCTACAAACCGATCCTCCAGACTTATAACCTAGGGCCTGAAGTGCACCCCTAATTTTCCTCGCCAAACATTTCGTCATCGGCTCATGAAGTCCGCTCGTCAACCATGCAAATAGGACAAATGCTTTTCCGTTCGCCTTCAGTAAACTGAACTCATCTTACATGAACTGATTCAATCGACAGACTGCTGTATCAGGGGGGTTCTTTCCCAAGAGTAAAGTTTACAAACTTCCCGGTCGATCTCTCGTACTCACAAAGGAAAGGGACAGGAAGGTGGGTGTGGCCATGTTACAATAAAGGCAGGAGAAATGATGACGAATGCCGAATTGGGTTCAGTGTTCGAGTTTTCTCCTGTTCTTTAGCATTGCATGTGTGATGTCTTCTTTATTATTAGGAGGCCTTATTGTGATCATTTACCCCATTATCATCACTTTGTTCTCTATCAAGGGGAAACTGATCCCGTTACACTTTCCCAAGGGACAAAAACACAGCTGATGCCGTGGTCTCTTTTTGTTTCTGTGTATTTCTTAAGACTTTTTGTCTATTGTACGCCGCGCCGCTTTGATGAGCGTAGACTATTATACGGCATCTGCGAAAGTTGATGCACGATTTATTTTGTTTTATCTTTAAAATATACTTTATAAGAGATTCTAATACCATGTCTCTCTTTATTTATTCTCCCCCCCCCTTTCTTTCTCTTCGACTCTTTGTACCACACATGTAACCATCTTTTAATTGTTCTTTTCTATCTATCTCTCAATCTATCTATCTCCCTATCTTGATATCTGTTCATTTGTCTATCAATCAAGCCATCCTTACCAATATCTTCGAGTCGAGTTGAAATGGAGGCGGAATAGTATAAAAGTAATAAACCAATGGCGTGAAGAGAGAACAATTGATTGATACGTAGTTGATTGTTATGATTATGACGCAGTGTTTGCTTTCTGAAATGTGTGCAAATAAGTTCGGGAGCATTTCAAGCTGATTCTCGCACATCTTCCTATATACTAAGCTGTTTGCATGTTGGCAGTGGCTTAAATTCAAAGATGATGATGATGATGATGATGACGATGATGATGACGATGATGATGATGATGACGACGATGATGATGACGATGATGACGACGATGATGACGACGATGATGACGATGATGACGACGACGACGACGACGATGATGATGATGATGATGATGATTCACAGCATTTGAATAACATGAGCAAACCAATAATGCTATATTGTCGCTTGGTAGTCCTTACCGAGAAAGCGAGCGGGGGGGGGGGGGGGGGGGGAGGGGAGGGGGCTAGCGATATCTTATTCAAATGAATCATATAGCATAAACATTTCCCACAAAATAGGCATCTTCCCTTGTGAATCTATGTTTGGAGCAGGAATGTTGTCATTTTTTTCTTTAGAGGAACCATATATATATATATATATATATATATATATATATATATATATATGTATATACATATATATATAGTATATATATATTTTGAAACAAGAAAGGGAAAAATGACCAGAAACAAATAAAAATGAATAGTGAGAACTTTGAGCAAACCCATTTTCTTTGCTCAAAGTTCTCACTATATAGTATGTATATATATATATATATATATATATATATATATATATATATATATATATATATATATATATTCTTTTTTATCATGAACACACTTGCATCCAATAGGGCTAACATTCTCCACTAATTCTTTTTAGAATAAATTTCCTTATGGATTGAATCTATTGGCACATGCCTAAGACCGACAAAGAGTTGTCATAGCTCATATACTATACCTATTCGTATTTGGCCTGTTTTATCTGCCGATTTGGATACCGGGTATATAGAACGAGGTCGAAATATTGGTACACCCATTGCTAAATATAGTGGCACCTTAATTCGAGTGTCATCTTCATGACAGTGGTTCCATGGGTGTGTCTCGTTTGATCTTTCAAGAATATAGTTACAAAACAATTTTGAACTGTTTTTTTATGTGCACATTGTTCAATTCAAGCTTATTATGTATTTTTGCATGATCCATGATATTCATTCCTTACAATTTAGTTCTTTTACTTCTTGTGATCTGTTCGTTATCTTATTTCGACTAACTATTTCTCATGAAAAGAAAATTAAAAAATAACACCGAATAAAGTCAAATCTTATATATGACACTAAATCCATCTATGCCAGCTGTAATATTCTATATTAGTTCGGACAATCACTACATTTAAAAAATGTCCAATAAGAGTGAAATGTCGAGATCTTTAAATCGATTTTTTTTATAAATCTTCCAGTGGCTACCAGAGTCTTTCTGAAGGATAGGGTAGTGTTGTGAAGCATTTATTTCAAAAGTTGGTTTAATTCATCATTGGTAAACTGGTAGCAACATCTCGGTTTACTGAGTCGCTTTTATATGCCGACTCTTCCAGCGAACATTTTGTAGTTGGTCCTTATGTGCGCTGGTGCATTGTTCACGTAGTATGAGACAGTTACAATCTTTTTGCATGACCATGGTCCTGGGTTACACATTCGAAGCCGAGATGACACTCCGGGGCACCAAAGGCGCGTAAGTTACACCAGGGAGGTGGATACACCAGGGAGGTAGATACACCAGGGAGGTGGATACACCAGGGAGGTGGGTACACCAGAGAAGTGGATACTTCCTCCCTGGTTACACGTTTCAAATCTGAGAGTGTTTCCGAAGACCACGTTACTTGTATACCTTTAAGAGTAGCCTCCTTGAAACCGGCAATTCTGTGTGTAAAGACCACCTGCCTGCAAAGACCACCATGTCGGTCTTCCTAGTAAGGTCGTTGCTGACAGATTTGACTGTAAAAGGTCATCCTTAAGTTTTTGGCGCTATTTTTTTTTCTTTTAATAGTTCAAAGCCTTTAGAGGAGACAGAAGGTCCTAACTTTTAATTCACGCGATCGTTGCTAATGGCAATGATACGCAGCGATTTTATCATTATTTTTGTTTAATTCTCATGATCAACTTGTCTTAGAGTACTTCTAATTTTAAACATGATCTACTGCTTACCAATGAGACAAGCAACAGTCTTGGATATCTAGATAACTCCACGTAGATTAGGATCGCGGAGCCGAGAGTAAACTTGGCCCGACGTTCTCGCCGTGAACCTTTCATCACACCGTGCACTCCCGACGTTATTGCAGGAAATACTCGACTACTTTGCAGCGAGCGTAGGATTGTAATGATCGTTGAATCTGTCATCTGATAGTCTACATGAGCAGACGTTGACCGTGAATTCTTTCCGAGAATTCCACGAGTACTTTGGAAGAAATTCAGGTGCAGGAGAGTTTCATTTAAATATTTTGTTGTTTGTTTGCTTGCTAACCTGTTTTGACGCGTGCTTGCTTGTTTGTATCGTTGATTTTTTGTTTGTCTGTTTGTTTGTTTGCTTGCTTGGATGTTGTTTGTTTTGTTATTCGTCCTGAGAAAGTCACACACGTTGGTTTCGAAACAAAGAGAAGAGGAACGGAGGAGGGGGAAAACTTGCTTAAACCATAATTGACCCGAGCTGGAAGTTTTCTATTTAAGACAGCTGAGTTTTTGTTCGTTAACTTTCTTTCTATGTTTTATTTTTTAACCAGCTGATCAGTGGAATCAAGATCGAGGTGTTTTCCCGCCAGTGTTGCTGCTGCTATCGAGATAAGTACTTCCCATAGAGTAACGAGGTTAATCCGCGGAGATGACATGTATGCCCTTGACGCGACAGGGACTGCATGGGCGGCTTCCAGGTCGAGAAAAAGATATCTTTCAGCCAAGAAAGTTAGAGAGGGAGACCTAGCGAATGAGAAAAAAAAAGAGAATATATCGAGAGAGAAGGAGTGAGAGTATATACAATAGAGAGGGAGAGGAAGATAATGAAGAACAGGAGGGAAGAAGAAAGAGTGAGGAGGGGAGAGAAACGAGAAGAGAGGGAGAGCAGAAGATACAGACAGACAGAGCACGAGAGGGGAGGGACAAGGGGAGGTGACGGTGTGCCTCGTAACATTGTCGCCTAACTCGACGTAGATGGGGCTAGACTTCCTCTCGTAGCAGTGTGACTTCACATGTCGTCAATAATCTTCATGGTACAGCGATGACTTTATGTTCTTAGTTTCAATTTAATTCAATTTCCTTTTTATTTTCCACCTAAAAAAGAGTGAGACAAAATACATTCGTTTATATTACCTTAAACCATGATTGATGATCACAGAAACAGCTGCACAGAGAGTATGATAAAAGTATTTGTAGTAGCAGTCGTAGTACAGTAGTACAGTTTCAATCGTTTCCCCCTTAGTTCAGTCACGTCATGTTGTGTTCCTGCTGTTTTGTACCATCTTGTCTTAAATTATTTTTTGAGTTAAGTATTTGTAATACAGTATACAGTACATTTTTGAAGAAATTTTGAGTGGTTCACATCAATATATTACACAAGCATTGCTTTTTAGTGGACCTCTCAGTTCTTTTTTCTCCCTCTAAACAGAACTTAGCATTTTGTCGGTATGTATGTAACTCTCTATTTGTTAACTATCATTTATCCTTTACATATTCTAATGTATATAATATTATGCTTATGATATAACTCCTGATTTACTCTGTGTTATGTTTTGGTGAAGAAAAAAAAAGAGAATGAAAATAAATGAATTGAATTGTAGTAGTAGTAGTAGTAGTAGTAGTAGTAGTAGTAGTAGTAGTAGTAGCAGCAGCAGCAGCAGCAGCAGCAGCAGCAGTAGTAGTAGTAGTAGTAGTAGTAGTAGTAGTAACAGTAATAGTAAGCATGGTAAGCGGAAAAGAGATGGTGACGATGATAGTAGTAATAGAGGTAGTAGTAGGCCTACAATACTAACGGTTGCTGTTGTTGTTGCATATATATATTTTGTATTCTACTTGTAGCAGTGTTAGTTATGGTAGGGGGTATCTGAAGAAGTAGTAGCAATAGTGTTGTTGTCAGAAGGCCTAGATAGTGGTCGTAGTAGTAGAATCAAATATGGCAAAGTATTTCTAACGGCTTTGTAGCAGCAATGGTAGTGCTCCTAGTAGCTCTGGTTGCAGCAACGTAAGTGGTATGTGTTTTAATCCATACTGCCTGACCATGATACAAGGTCAATAGAAATATTAAATTGGGAATATGCCCCAGGATCAATCCTAGCATCTTTAGCTCTACTGCAAGTCGACACTTATCTCATATATCGTTTTTCATAACAATATTACGATGAACAAGTTTCATTTCAGATTTATGTCATTGGCCGTAACAGTTATCTGAGGTGGACTTGTCATAGTCCACCTAGGTCAAATTGAGTGTGAATTGCAGTACATAAATCAGCGAATCCTAGGAAAAAAATCCAACTCGGCAAGATCGACTTACCGGGTTATACACAAATATATCAATCACTTCTATAAGTGTTGCCACTTTTAAGCAGAAGAGAGCGGCTCGTTTATAGGCCAACTCATATCCCGTATGGTGTTCTGTGGTATAATCATGGCGACAGTAGGCAGGGTTAGTTTTTTGTTCCCCGACATATCACAATTAGTTGTTCGAAGAGGTGGAAGGATTCACGCTCGAAGAAATCCCAGGAACACCTTGTAACACATCATTCTGCGACATTTAAATGTCTATTCATCTGCGCTCTTTAGGCAGCCGAAAAATTGTCACCTAACGAACACTCCCTTCCCGAGTGTATAGATTATCGCCGGCAGACTCACCGCCGTAGCCGAAAGCTAACCCTTTGCCTCCAACATACGGCAATCCTCCATTGATTTGATACATGTTACTCCAAAGTCCCATAAACAGGGGGTTAAGGATCATTTCAATTTCTACACACTATCATATTTCACCGCCGTGGCTGGACCGTAGTGACCACAATGATTTGCGGTTCACCGCCACGCTCAAACAAATCCCCATTTGTACGTGAAACTTGAGTCCGAGTTTTCAATTATCTCATCGTCATAAAATAATGGTCTCTCCTTCATGTCCTCTCTCTCCCGTCTCCTCCAAGTTAAAAATATTCTGAGCGTAAATCAAACGTCATAAAGGATTTAGGAATAACTTGATGACAGGGCGGAGATGAAGTGATCGACTTATTAAGGACTCATTTAGCAAGGGATAGATTCACAGTGACCATTCACAGTGACCATTCACAGTGACCATTCTGTTTCTTCAAGTTCATTCTTGACATTCAAGGAAGCCGTAGAAATTGTAACAACAAAGGAAAGTTCATCACACGTATACAACAGGCTTGTTAATACACTTCTTCCTTTTTCATGTTATGTCGTATGATTCAGACACGACTCGCAATTCACTGTACGACACTTAAGTATATGAGGAAGTTATGAAGAGTATGAAATCTGCACGCTTGTGATATTGGTCAAAATCGCATATGCAAATTAGATGAGTTTCTTGGTAAACAGTGTTTATATGACATGAACACAAAACTCTCTACTTGAAATGAAATCGTATCCTTCACATCCACTTACACTCTTAAAAAGAAAAGGGTAAATCAGCGTTTCAAAAGGGGCGAGGAGTGACAGCGTTTTAAAAATGTTGTATTCACCCCTTTTCTTGCTATATCTAGCACATCTAACTGTTGGATTCAGCTGGATAAAAGGGTGAATACAACATTTTAAAAACGCTGTCACTCCTTGCCCCTTTTAAATGTTGATTTACCCTTTTCTTTTTGAGAGTGTACTGTGTATAGGTTGTAGTTTCTAAATGATAATTTGATATCTTTGCACGAAGTAATGGGAGAGTTGAAAACAGACAAATCATTGAGTCCTTTAATTTCCATCTATGTCTGCCAGAGATATCAACGTTTCTTGGAAACGTGCCACTCTTTCAAACTCTTTGAACCGTTGATTTTCCATATCATGTACCTACAAGCTATTTCAACTCTATTGCAGCTGATTGACAAATTGCCCCACATAGACGTCGATATGGGGCAATTTGTCAATCATCTGCTCTAAACACGATAAAAACAACTCGACGCAAGAATTTCATGAATTTGAATTTTCAGCTCTTCTGTATGTCATGTCACATTCTAAAAATATTTTTCTTACTCTGTTTCTTCGATTTTACTCTTTTTGTTTCAGTCGATTTGCAATGGTGTTGCACCTACAAGAATTTATTGTCCAAATCATGCACGTCACAACTTGATGATCTGTAAAGTTGGCAACATGCCCCTTCCCCCTGTCATTCGGTAAAGTTTCTGTAGTGATGAGAACAAGAACATCGTCTTCCAAACTCTACTTTGTTGACGCGGATGACTGAAAATCCATCGTTTTCTCATTAATAACTAGAAGATGTCAGATTGTTGGTATTCAATGGATGGCGAGTGGGTTCAGGTGTCGACGGAGTCTTGTTGGAAATTGGGACTGGCAGGAAATACCAATGAACTTGAGGTCGACTGACCTCGAGCCTTGCTAACAGAGTCTATATCTCTCGCTCGGTCGGTCATCAGACCCTGAAGAAAACAGGGAAACGATGAAGAAGAAGAGATAGACGAGTAACATGAAAGTTGTACTATATCAACCTAGAATATCCCGTAAAATGAATATATTCATACATGATGTAAATGTATGCATACACATATATATGTATATATACATTGTAATCATTTTATAATTATGAATAATCAGCTGTATTCATTCATGTACCAACATAAAGAAAAATGAGAAGTATTACACCAGATTTGTTTAAATACAGAGTCATGACAGAGACGGCTAACTCTTTCCTTCCTTCCGTCCTTCCTTCCTTCCTTCTTTCTTTCTCTCTTTCTTGCTTTTTTTCTTTCTTTCTTTTTCTTTTTTTTCTCTCTCTCCTTCTCATTCTATCTGTCTCCCCCTCTCACTATAGGGTTAAAATCCTTCACCCATTTCATTTTGTCACTATCTCTGTTAGCAATAATTGCTAAACTCAGTGATGAAACAATCTTTTACATAACGTTATAAAATCATCAATTTTCACTCTGTGCTTTCTAAAAAGCTTAAGGTTCCTCGATCACCTACCGTCTCTTATGACGACAAACCACTGTTTGATATAACAGTTACATGGTTCCCATGGTGACGGTAACATGATGCAATCAGTCTATATCTCCAGACATGCAGTGGCTGGAATAAACTTCTGACATTATTATTCTTTGATCTTTCTCTTCCTTTTCTTTATCGCTCTCTTTAAATGTACTTCGTAGAGTACGTGACGTTAGGAGTTCAATCCTTGTGACACTCCTCCTCGTGCGTTCAAAAATAAAGAGAAAAGAAGAATTCTTGCCACTTTTGGACAGGTTCGTTGATCATGTTTCAACTTTATATTTCTATTGTTCGCAATGCTCTTGCTTTTTTTCCCAAACACCAAGGGATGACACCAGTCCGTCATCGTCCTCTACTCACCCCATCTGTTGTCTGTTTAACCCCAGAAAGAAAACAGTTTCCCGCGATTTGGGATGGCGGGAAACAACACGGGTTGATGTCACGGTGCACGGCAGACGTCAGAGACGAAGGAAGCGTGCACGTTTCAACGATGTAACCTTTTTCTCAAGGAGAAATAGGGATTGGTTGCTGGGAGAGAGAGAGAGAGAGAGAGAGAGAGAGAGAGCGAGAGAGAGAGGGAGAGAGGGAAGATAGAGAGAACATGGAGCTACTCTTCTGGGAGAGAGTAAGCGAGTGGTTTTTATATAAACTTACTGGAATACTCTGTAAGTAAGGTAAAACTTTACGACACTTTCATTTCATGCATAAGGGACAAATAATATTTCTGTATACCTGAGACTACGGCATAAGTCAATGAGTCAATGAGGGCTATATAACAGGAACCTCCATATCGTCCTATGTGTTAAGATTACTGGCCTATAAGTGTAGACCTAACCAAGATTTATTCATTTCAATTACTAGACACATCTGAATAAAAGTATTCAAAAGTAATAAAGTGAAATGTGCCGATTGTGACAAAAGGAAAACTTTTAGAGCGTAGCGGCTTCCGAGAAGGGAAAGGTAAATTTAACACAACATAGACTACAGAAATCTATGACAAAATGACATGCATGAATGACTGTGATTAAGATAAAACAGACGAGACATAGAGACGGATGCAATAGATGGAAAGACAGATAGATAGATAGGTGGATGAATTGATTGATTGATTGATGGATTGATTAATTGATGGATGGATGGATGGATGGATGGATAGATGGATGGATGGATGGATCGATTGATTCATCCATTGATAGATGGATAGTTTACGTGTACAAAGATACAGTATGAGTTGAGAGAGAGAAAGAGTGTGTGGGGGGGGGGGGAGGAGACATTAATGTAAGATGAAGACATTTGCAAGTATTTTTGGTCTCCCATCATAACCCTCCGCCCCCTCTCTCTCTCTCTGTATAGGATAATGTTCTACTGTGTGTAGAATGGGAGACAAGGTGCAATCGGTCATCTACAGTTGTTGGTTTTCTTTTCTCTTGAGTTGAAAGGGCTTTATATAACGCAACACATTTTTAATCTAAGGCAACTAGTACGGACTCTGTATGTATACAAGAAAAAGTTCAATAGACAGTGTGCAGTGGAATTGGAGTGCCTAATAAAGTACACCGTTGTAACAAACTACGCCGCTATTGAGATATGTATTTATAATTCAGCTATCCATTCATGGAAAGCACTTGGATATAGATTTCGCAAGGTTGTGTTTTCCGCTTTCTTATCATGTTCAACTTAACTGCCTGTCATTGGGAATACGCCCTAAGCTTTTGGAGTCTTGAGAAGGCTGTCAGTAGCCAGTCAGTGTTACTGCACCGCTAAACGTCGTGGCGGAACTCGCGAGTCGTGGCGACCGACCTTGCTCCACTTACTACAGATAAACCCAGTGAGGAACCGGGAACCGGGTGCGGAGAGAGGAGGGGCTGAAGTGCGTTCACCGGGCCAGTTTCGTGGAAGAAGAGTAGGAATAACCCGAAGTCCGTCTTCCAAGGACGTGACACAATATCTCAGATATATATATTTTTTAATATAATATATCAAGCATATCACTGGGTGTTAAAGAGCAACTCCACTCAATGGCTCAGTTGACTATTATGAACAAATGAAATAAAGCAGATTAGTGAAAGCTGTAGTGAAATCGGACAAATATTAAGGAAGATCGTTGAATCTTGTTTGGAGTTTAACATTTACGAAATCTCCGTTTCGTTTGATTTCACTCTACATCAAATATGAAGAAAACAAACAAACAAACAAACAAATAGGTAGACTTAAATGCGGGGTAGACTGGTGCTTACTATTCTGAAAACGCTTGAGACATGAATGCAAACTGTTTTAAAGCTCATTACAATTGCCCACGTTGCAATGGACCTTCCATGCAGCCTCCAGTTTGCCTGAAAGAATAATGGCTACAAGTATCACTGTATACGCCGTGTGTAAGTCGGACTTATATCTTCCTTTATTTTCATCCGATTTTGAACAAACTTTCATTGTTTTGCATAGAAAATTTTCCTCTTTATTTTCAGACTAACTTTTTACTGGTTTTTATCTCTTCTTTATTGGGAAGGGTACGTTTAAATCTAATTATGTATCCTGCATCGGAGATTAGCCAATTGGATAGAGAAATGGAAACTTATATCGTATGACATGTTGTTGTGAAACGAAGAATTATTTACTAATTTAGCAGTCATATATATGGGGTTTTAGAAAATTATGCAAGTTAAACAAATAATTATCTGTAAAAATCAAAGGTCGCAAATAAAGAGATAATACTTTACTCTACCTTATGAAAGATAAACAATGAACAGTAACAAGTATGATGGAAAAATAGAACACCAAATTACAGAATTGTGGTTGTAGAATTAGGCAGGGTAAGATATTCTGTAGTCAACTGAGAAAAATTAATATAGATGAAGACTTGTCGACCATTGTTCTCGTGAAATATGATTGTAACTTTATTATGTATCAAGAGTAATGTATAAGAACTCCTATCATTACTACATATTAATTACAGGCCTGGAGTCATTCACCTTTGATATTCCGATGTTGAGTTGAGGTATCAATTGCGTTTGCTATCATAAACAGATCATGTTTAAGCAATAGAGAAACGGACGTGTGCAATTAAGCTGTCTACACGAAGCTCAAAGAATATAGGTTAGTGTGTCAAAGATTTCGAAACATCAATATACGATAATACAAACACCACTGCTAATGCGGTGTATCGGTTTCCATCGTACGATCAGCAGTTTCTGTCATAGTCATTAGACCATCCTTCACAGTCATGATCACCGCCGAACAAACATTTTCTTCCTTCCTTGATGGCCATAACCATGAATGCATGGATTTTATGCTGTAAGAAAAAACATTTCACAGAATGTGAAACGCTTTACAACAGGTCTTGACTGATAAGTCAATGACTTTAAGTATTGAGCTGTTAAAGGTTCATTATCAAGATTCAGGTAATTTGGGGTATCGGGCGTTTGCGAAACCGCTGTAGTATGATGTTATTCAGGTGAGAGTTTCTTCACTTTGTCTCCCTCTACAAATTAAATTTGTTAAGATCGCAACTGCTGATCTGTAAATTAACAAACATGTCGGAAAAAGGAACCAGTGGGACTCGAACCTGTCATCTATCCGACATGTTTGTTAATATACAGATCAGCAGTTGCGATCTTAACAAATTTGGTTTGTAGAGGGAGACAAAGTGAAGAAACTCGCACCTGAACCGTCACCCCTCAGAATAATATCTTTCTTTCAAGTTCAAGTTCAAGTTGATTTATTTCATTTCCAACAAACAAAATGATTGGAAGTGCAATGAAACATTCGTATGCACAAATGTTAGAAAATCAGTACCACAATGCGATGAACAGAAATAACATTGTAAAGAAGATGCAGATAAATTATCAACAGAGATACAAAAAATAACTGTTATGTCACTGTGGTAAATGCATACACAATATTGCTGGAAATGGAGGGGACAGCTAAAAAGCAGAGCTTGTAGAATACAGTCCCCTCATACAGAAAAAAAAAACACATAGTAGCAAAAAAAAAACAACAACAACAACAATTTCCCTAAGCGGTAGTAAAAAAAAAAAGATAGAGTAATACACACATACATGCACACACACCAACGCACATTGACAAACACAAGGCGGCTCTCTTGTAAGGAAGGATTGATGAGAGGATAGAAAGATAGTGAGGAAGGTAGTAAGTCTGAGGTGGACAAGGGGGGGGGGGGAGGGGGAGAGGAGAGGGAAACGTTGGGTCATAACCAGGGCACTGGAGGCACAGAAGCTCGGGCTCACTGATACACAAAGAGTAGTGAGATTACCGAGCAACAACAGTTTTGAAAATCAAAAGTTAAAAAAAAAGAATGAATCCTTATGCTGCATACGAAGTTTTTGAATAATTCTTTAACTTCAAAGAAAATGTATTAAAACTTAAAGCTTCTTTTATATTATCATCAAGAGAATTCCAGAATTTGGGTCCAGAAAAGGAGAATAAAGATTTTGCAAAAACCGTCCTAGTCAAAGGCAAATGATATTCATGGGATTGACGGGTTGGATATGCATGAATAGTTTCATTCTTTAAAAACATAGAATCAAACACAAGGGGGAGAGAATGGTTGGTGAGTTTATACATGAATTGTCCTAATTGCAAACGATAAAGGTCATAAATTTTCAAAATATCATTTTCGTGAAATGAATTATTAGTATGACTTCTCCACGATTCGTGACAAATGATACGAAGAGCTTTTTTCTGTAATAATAATAATCTTTCTGTGTAAAAAGTGTTCCCCATGCGAGTATCCCATAGTTTAAGTAAGGTAGCATCAAAGTAGAATATAACATAAAAAGTACATTTTGGGGAAGATAAAATTTAACTTTGTTTATAATACCTATATTCCTTGAAATAACACGACATACAGAATCAATATGCAATCCCCAGGTAAGTTTATTGTCCAGAATCAAACCTAAAAATTTGATGGAAGAGACTTCTTCTATGACCGTGTCTTCCAGAAAAACATTTCTCGGTAAATTTTCCAGCGAATTACTGAACAGCATATATTTATTTATTTGGGTTTTTTTTTGCAAATTTATTGACAGTTTGTTCGCTCTTATCCAATGAAGTAACTTCGTTAATTCACTGTTTAAAGTATCAATTAATCGATCAGAATCAGAATCAGATAAAAACACATTAGTATCATCCGCAAATAATAAGAAAGAGAGGATGTTTGAAGAATTTGACATACGTATAATTATCATTGACATAGATAATAAATAAAAGGGGACCTAGCAAACTTCCTTGAGGAACACCACAGTTAACATTTTGCATAGTCGATGCGTGACCGTTGATAAATACAAATTGTTTTCGATTAGTAAGGTAACTCTTGAACCACTCCAAGGCCTTTCCCCTGATACCATTATGTGATAATTTGTGAAGCAGTATGTTGTGGTCTATGGTATCAAAGGCCTTGGAGAGGTCCAGGAAGACTCCAATAGTATGATGAAATGTATCTATCGCTTTTGAAACCCTGTCAAGGAAGGTAAGGATTGCATGAGATGTGCAATGCTTTTGCCGAAATCCGAATTGATGATCAGAAATAATTTTTATGAGTGTCTAAGAACTTCAAAAGCCTGGTGTAAACAACCCTTTCTAACATTTTCGAAACGGAGGTTAGCAGGGATATTGGTCTATAATTGGAGACATCTTCCCTTTCCCCTTTTTTATGGACAGGAATCACTTTCGGGACTTTCATAGCCTCAGGGACAACACCATTACTTATAGACAAATTAAATACATGTACAAGTGGATCAACGATATAATCAATAATACTTTTTAAAAGGACATTATCAATGCCGTCATAACCAGAGTTTTTTTATTTTTTAAATTCTGAACTATATCTAATAATTCATTTCTGTGCAAAGGCATGAAAACGATGAGCTAGGATTGGGGACTTCTAAATAATCTTGAAAATTCAGATGAGTATGTGGAATATTTTGGGCAAGATTACTTCCTATTTGTGAAAAATATTGATTAAAAATATCAACTATTGAGGAAACATCATCAACAAATAAATCACCGTATTTGATCGATGTAATACGGGGTTTGTCCTTATTTTTATTGATAGCCATATTAATAACTATCCAAGTATTTTGAATATAATGTTTAAACAAACTTATCTGATTACTAAAATATTTCCGTTTCTCATAACGTAATATTTGTGTGACGACGTTTTTATATGAAGTGTATCTATCATGAGATTGCTGGGTACGTTTAATTTTGTCAGCATAATACAAATTATTCTTTCGATTGATTGATCGCAGTAAAGACCTAGATATCCATGGAAGTCTAGGGGATCTTTTATAATTTCTAGATTTCTTTTTAACAACAGGAACATGCTTATCCATAAGCGAAATTAAAGTACTCATAAACGAATCATAAGCCTCATTTATATTTTCGGTGTTATATACAGAAGACCAATCCACATTACGGAGGTCATTTTGCAACCTCTCTATATTTCCAGGTGTCACTTTCCGGAAAGTTGACACCGGGTCATTCATGATGATATTTTTCTGAAGGGGTATGTGAGTGAAAATAGGGTAATGGTCTGATAAATCTGAAAAACAATACCAGAGACCGGTAAGGGGTTAATATTACAAAAATATATTATCAATAAGAGTTGCCGAGTGATTGGTTACTCGAGTTGGTTTGGTTATAAGGGGTAAAAAATAATATTATTATCATAAGCTTTGATTTTTCAATGTTCATAACGTTCACAATGCGTCCATGACACATTTAAATGTGTATAGAAGATTATTTATGATTCTGTAACATCAGCAGCCATCAGAAAAGGTAAACATTAGCTTCCTCCTCCACGCCCCCCCCCCCCGCTCTCTTTCTCACCCCTCTCTCACCTATACAATTTTATAGTTCAGTTCAGTTCAGTTCAGTTCAGTTTAGTTCCATTTCTGCATTCCACTTACCTAATATGTAATGACTGAAGTTAACAAAGTGTTTAATTGGTATGATATATCCATTATATCATTATACATGCTTTGTAATAAAAACATAGGAAACACGTCACATATGAGGAAACACGTATAAAATGAATACATAATACAATGTCAGACTGAAGAAACACTATCAGACGAAACACTTTGAATGAAGTCTTTTAATTGACAAAATAATTTTGAAATGCAGGATCAGAAGATCTTCATAAGTACAGCTTGACTGGAAGATGGCCCGTCATAGAGTACATTTGAATTTGCTTGCCAATCACTGAGTAAATGGTTGTTGTTCGTTATTCCGAAGGTTCGATAATCCGAAGGTTCGTCATCCGAAGGTTCGTATGTCCGAAGGTTCGATAATCAGAAGGTTCGTTAGTCCGAAGTTTCGTCATTCCGAAGGTTCCATAATCCGAGGGTTCGTTACTCCGAAGGTTACAGTCATCCGAGGGTTCGTTAGTCCGAAGGTTCGTTAGACCGAAAACGAAGTAGGTGCAATGAGATATAATTTGATGTTAGACTGTGGATCCTTGATGAGGAATTTACCTCAAATATGCATGGTATGGATTCAGTATAGTGCAGACAAAGTTTGAGTTAAATCGGACAAGCTATTCAAAAGTTGTGGCTATAGGAAGTTTGGGCTAAATTCATGTGCCGTCCTAGCTGCATACGAAAACTTCAACAATTCGTGATATCATAATAGGGCAACGATATAAAGAAATGCTTTGTAAAAATTGAACGTTCCTTCGACTTTACTACTGACTTAGATTATGTTGAAGGTGATATTAATCCCCCTGCCTTCTGAAAGAAGTAAGTCAAGTGCACTTTCAAAACAGAGTATCATAATGATAGAAACTCCAAGAGTAGAAGTGCTCATAGATAGAGGTCGCAGGAGATAATATACGTTTAAACTGATGTTAGGTATTTTGTACTCGAGTAGTTAGTATACAAATGATGCATACAGGATAGAGTGCGTTAGTGTAGGCGTATAGTGCACTCGAAGGTATTTACAATTGTGAAACATGCACTACATTGTAAATACCCGAGAGTGAGCTACGCCTCCACTAACGCCACGAAATAATCCTGTGCATCATTTGTTTTATAAAATGGGTCGAAAATTCGAAAGCTAACAGCATTTGTCAGCGTTTTTCACGTACCTTTGTGGGTCAAGACGTCCGAGGATGTTCGTCCCAAACATTTACGCACGTCGCACTCGGAAATCCCGCACATGTAAGTACTGTACATATAAGCGTATACGTACGCCACACGATTGTTGTGCACAAGAAAGGCCGGCTGGCAGCCCGAACGAGAAGTTGTTTACAGGATTGACAGCGCGTATGGTAGCGCGCGACGCACTTGTAACAACTGATTAAGTGCGCACTGCTAGTGTAAACATTGTGACTTTACGCTTTTTTGCAAGGCCGTGCATGATAGTAAAAATTAATGCACGCACACGTGACTCATTTCAGCGCTTCCAATTGGCTACATTCTTGAACCCATTTTATAAAAGGGAAAAGAATAGAAATCGATGCACATACAAAAGCCAATTTCTATAGAGCTAATGCAGAAAAGACACATACTAGTAGATCTACATAGTCATCGCAACTACAGACATAAACAAATTGTGATGTGGGTCTTTTAAATGTGTATCTGTGTATGGTGTGCGTCATAGTGGATAGATATATAATTATAGAGATAACAAATTCTCCAATACGTATGGAGCGTGTGATAGCGAGCGACGGTATCCCATCAGTGGCCTGGTAGCGTTCATCCACCCAGCTATGACCTGCCACTTTGTGGTCAATAACCTCTGCGATGAGGAGGAGGAGGAAGAGGAGAAGGACGAGGGGGTGGCTGAGAGTTCGTTTCACAGGTGAGCTGGCATCCATGGTTTGTGAGTGATGCTGAAGGGATGCATGACGTCACGCCGTGGAAGGATGCTCGGCAAATGTAATTTCCATCAAAAACTCATAATCGGAATTCAGTCCGTCTCGCTGTCTGGTGTTTATCCGATGCCGTGTCAAGAACCCCCTTCCTTTATTTTCTTCTGAACGCTTTAAGAGATTTAACTTCGTAGTAGAGTTTCAAGAGTAACGTGGTAAAGAGATGTCAGATTGACACGTAGGCCTACAATAACGTATGGTCCAATCATTCATTCTTGGCATTAAGAGTTTATTTTTACTTGACATGGTAAGCAAGGACAAATTGACAAAAGCCTTAAGCAAATCGTGTCTATATACATGTTTATATATATATATATATATATATATATATATATATATATATATATTATATATATATATATTATATATATTATATATATATATATATATATTATATATATATTATATATATATATATATAAATATAATATTGTATATATATATATTATATTGTATATATATATATATATTATATGTATATATATTATATATAGATATATTGTATTGAAATGAGATGAGGTTGTATCGTTTCCTATAGAAACTTTACTAGGAAAGTGACATTTGTTGGATTCGTGTTTTGTTTTTTTTTTTCATTTTTGTGCAACCTCTCAAAGCAACAAAATGTTCTTCAGACACTCGAGGTTTAAGAATATGGGGGTTTGGGCTGTAAAGATCATAAACTTCATTTAAACTTCATTTTGTAGTATCATAACAGTTCAAATTTTCACCTGCTTACCTTTAATCAATTCCTGTGCAATCCCAACCAGCCCTTCTCTCCGCCCCTGTAATTATCTTTACCCCTCCCCCCCCCCCCCCCCCGTCTCCCTCTCTCCTTCTCAGTGAAGTTCAGTGACCCCTCATTTGCTGCTCAAACGCTTCTCTTGCGTTGACACTCAGCGAACATCCTTCCATCGGTGTGCCGTCACCGCGTCCCCCGGTACACCTCGGGGCGCTGTTCACCTGAGAACCGTTCTCAAGGCCAGTGACCCGAGCCGGGGAATAACCGCTGTCGTACGTTTGGAGATCATTATCAAACCATCGTCACGAGTGTCCTTGAACTGATATTCCGATGATGTATTTGCCTCAATCATCCTGAAGCAGGATCAAAGACAGTTTGAAGTATTTGCAAAGTAAGATAACAGTTATCATCTTTCGTTCTTGTTGCTTTTATTGCATAAAGATTACTTCGCAGTGAATTTAAAAATCAAATTGTGGGATCCCATTTCTTTGCTCATTTTTCCTCTAATAGATCATATTCATTTCAGGTTATAGTCTTCTGTTTGCGTTGGTCACATACTCAAAAAAGCTGCACCACTTCGGTGATCCCTTGCATTCATCCCCAAGTTGAATTATCCTTGGGTTTATGCCAGGTTTAAGTGTGTGCGTGTGTGTCACACACAGACACACTGCTAAAGCTTCTGACCATCCGAGCATTGAGAATTTAGGGTTTGTGGGAAAAAACTGAACTAGGGCTTTCTATAGCTCAGTCGGTAGAGCACCGGGCTAGCATCCCGATGGAATCCCATTTTCTTTGCTCATTTTTCCACTGAAATATAGTTTATTATATTACATTCCAATATTCGCTCCCCTGGACTGCCCAGAAAGTAATATAGAAAAAAAAAAATCAAAGCAAAATCACTATAACAAGATTGGTCCATCCTCTGACAGTGTCCTTGGACATTTGAAAATGATTCAATCAAAATAAGATATTTCAAACATATCTATAAATTGGTAAAGGTGTAAATAATAACCCACTCCGCTACTCGAGAACGACCGTATAGTGTCTGTACCTTGCATGACTTAAACTTCATGTCAAACAATACGTGGACAGATACAAGCATGATGTTTACAGCACGCTTTAGATGTTTGATCAGTACTTGTACAAGCAAATCACAAAACTCTTTGATTCTTCCTTCTAAATAAAAGATGTTTAAAAGACTAGGTCGGAAGTCTAACATTACCAAGTCTGCTGTCTCCGCATGTAAAAGTTGTTTTTTTATCATAACATACGTCGATGATGGAGATATCATCTTTATCGTCATTACAAGATGAATTTGGGCAGATTCTTATTGTGACAACACACATCACACAGAATTCTTTATGCACCAATGACAGAACATGAAATCAGAATTTCATTCGACGATGGATAATTGCGATCAAAAATACACACACAACCCTCCCGAGAAAGAGCCGCACGTCTTCCTAGTTCCCAGTACCCTGATGAGAGAAAGATGAACCGTGTGCTAAATGGAATTGCCAGACTTCCGGTTATGACAGACATGGTCTCTTTTGGCCCGTCTTTTGGACGTGTTTATACGCCTTGAAATGCTACTGAAGTGTGAAGCGTTGTCATGCTTATCATTCATCGAGTAATTGCCACGTGTGGACATTTCTTCTCCTTTTTTTTTTCATTCTATTTTATTCCATCATTTAATCTTAAACTTGAAATCATTCGCACGCGGACAGAACCGCAGTTAATGGAATAGGACAACAGGTAAGCGGGCGTGCGATGACCGAAGTAGAGGTGACTTGGCTGCAACGCTCGATGTTCAAGACGTATAATATACGTTACATTAGCCCCTTCCGAAATCTGTCAGTGTTAATATCCTAAAACGCTTCGAAAGATGAGTGACATTATGATACGTGGTAGTCGGTGAGGTTATCTGATGTGAAAGCTACTTTCCTTCTTCGTGTTGTTCGTTCTCTTCTCAAAGCAGTTATGTTCTGCTCTTCTCTCCTGTCTTCTAATGCTCAGAATTATTTCTCTTTCAACTTTCTGTCTGTATATTATATATCTCTCTCTTTCTCTCCTGTTCTGTCGCTGTATTCTTATCTCTCTTCAATTTTCTTGATTTTTCTCCCAAGAATTTGCCTTACCATAATTTCATTTTCATTATATTTGGGGATTTTGTGATTATGTTTCTTACAAAATAGTACATTGCAATTTGCAAATTATCCTTTTGTCACCATTAGCCTCTCCACACTTTTTAATCAATGGAGGGACAGCTTTGCTAATTCACTCCGGTCGTAACTTCCGAAACAGAGCTTCAGTCCAGATTCTTAATTGATGGTTCTTTTTTTTCTATATTCCTTATTTACCGAAATATATTAAACAAATTTACTATAAGTGATACAAACATTATGATAGTAAGTTATCAGGACACTGATTAGTATTTTTTTTTTCAAAAACAGTGATAACAACAACAGTTATGACGGCTATGAATATTCTTATTAAACTGATGTCACTACAGTCCCTCGAATAACATATTACAGGTCATACTGTGATATTTAGAGCTAATGAAGCATAAACAGAAAGTTTACCTGCAAGTAAAAGCAAAGATGTAAAATGAGATAAGATTAAATGTTCAATGAAAGAATTTTATTTGTTTGAGTGTGCATTTCTAGGTCGTCTATCCGCACACCACTGTGGCACGTATGCTTTGCGGAAAACAAGAATGCAAACTACAAAAGGACTAGCTGAAAAATAGCGATCTGGATGACATAAATTCCTTCAAATAGCAATATAATTTATGTAAATAGAATCTGCTGATCATAATATCAAACTGAATTGCTTGCAAAGAGACGCTGCTTAAACATATGAAACCTTACTTGGCATACTGTTCGGTGATGTTATTAGGCATTTAAAGTAAACAGTCATGGGACATTATACCTTGGGGGGGGGGGGGGGGGAAAGAAAGATTATCGACAACACACTTAAGTTCATTTGGTGAAAACACTCTAATAACCATGTTAACAGAACTAAAAGGTTTCCGTGCGATATAGGCCCCTACCCACTCATTTGAGTGTTACAAGAAATAAAACAAAAATTATGTTAACACAAATTTGATTACACAGTTTTCCTTGTCAAGAATACGGATGAAATTAGATGGAAATAGATTTAGCTTGAATATATATGAATCTTATCTGATGAATATCTCTTTTCACTTTATTTTACTGATACCTGTTCCACATATCATGAAGTGTGATTATCTAAAAAGTTAATGCTTTCATGTGATTTGGAGCTAAACCTCAAACACATGCACAGTAGTATTCTTGTGTCGATTTTCATTTGATGTTCATGTTCCAGTGGAAGATTTGCAAACATCGCCAATTGATTAATTGATTGATTGATGAATTGATTTAATCGATATGATTATGTTATTGATATGATTGTATGATATGTGTCTTCTATATTTACCATCCATCTTATGATTTGGCAACTTTGCTCTTTATTCTATTCTATTCTATTCTATTCTATTCTATTCTATTCTATTCTATTCTATTCTATTCTATTCCGAGCGCAGCTTGACGTCACTACTCGAGGTTGTTTGATTCTTTTTTTTTTTTTGTCTTCCATATATTCCACATCTGTCATCATCTTCTGCCGACCATGGCTATAGTCCGATTAGTTAAATATAATACATAAATCATTCCATTGATTGACAGACCTACAAAATGCCACTCACCCGGAAAACGGAAACTATAATTGAATTGTTCCTTCAGACCAGACATTTAAGAGTGACACTAACTCAAGCGCGGTAAAAAGTTCATCCGCCATTGTGTTGAACGTCTTTTCCCCTAGTCCCATACAGTGTCATTCTCGTTGGCTCGCTTCCAAATTGAGGACTACCCCTGTTTGCTGTGCAAGAGTTCCTTCCCGCCGCAGACATTGTTTCGCGATGGATGAGACCAGGGCCCAGGTGTGCAGCCGTCTGGGGGCATAGAGCTGGGATTCATGGCAGCGATGAATCGGATGATATAGATTTAGGAACACAGAGAGGGGAAAATGGAGCAAAAATGCCAGACATTGCCCGAGGGTGAGACCGGGTTTCCTACAAACAAACCTTGTCCAGTTCTCCGGCTAAAAAGTTGCTCCTCGGCCGTGACTCATCACCTTTTCTCTCTCTCAAGTCACGAACTTTGTTGTTCTTGCCAAGCACCGAGACAGGACCATCACAAACCGTTGCCCAAGCATAATAAATTCCCGCGCACAATATCGCCGGCAGGGGCCCCCATTCCTTCGAAAATAAAAACTAGGGGAAGACGTTCCACAATGTCATCCCTCCGGGGAAGGGAGCGGGGGAAATCCCAGCAGTGATCTGGTATGATTAAGGTCTATTTGATTGCTTGTACATGGGACGCGGACACCGATCGCTACCATCGCTGGGCGGGTGGCCTGAGCAGGGGAGGCGGGAAGTAAACTGTTACGTGCCCGCTGGAGACAGGAGACTTGGTAATGCTGTACTTTCGACCGTCTTTCATTCATCTTTTATTTAGAAGGAAAAACGTTCTTCCTGATCAATTCCATATTATTTAGAGTTTCCTTATTTTGTCTCGATCTGCTCTGTTCCTCTGTTCGTCACTGATTTTGTCGAAGAGTACGTTGGGTTCAGTGCTCAAAATGGGAGGGGAAAATATGTGAGCAAGCTTTTGAACCCAACATCCATAAAATGCTTTTTGAACGTTAACTCTTTACATGCCAGACAAATTGTTGCTCTATGGGATTTGCGTGCAAAAGGTACAAAAAAACATAATGTTATTAAACCCTCCCCTTTCACAGCTTTAAAAAGACTCATAGTAAATGTAGTATAGCCTTCCTAAATATTTGAAAATCAAGGGGGAGGGGGAGTCGACTTATATAACTTTTAACGTTTTCGCTTTCTGAGAATGTCAGACGCAGTTTCCAGTAGTGTTAAGATAAACGAGAAAACTTTAAACTACTGAGTTAATGTTACAAGTGATCGTCTCTAGTAGGCCTATATCTATTATATTCAAATTTCTCCTGCATTATCAATGATCAATGAAAATAGAATAAAACGAAAACAAGTGAAAGAATTATGATTTTGTGATTGGTTATCATTTTTTATGAACTGATTATTTCTTTTTTTTTATTCATTTGATTTTAATGTCGATAGATATCTTGTTACAATAGGGCAACAACATTCATTTCAAGAAAACAATCAACATATATATATATATATATATATATATATATATCAGTAAAGTAAATTACATAGCATAAATTAAAGCAAATCATAATTGAAGTGGTATTTGACATTTGACTGTGATAAGTCACAGTGATACTCAAAATCCGACGTGGGCTCAAAAGAGTGTTTTTTTTAGAGATGATGTTTTTGGATAAATCAAGGCATAGAAAAAAGAATAAAGCCTATCCCGGAATGCCTTGTTCAAGCCACATCGCGCTCAAATGAGCCTCTTGCTTTGATCACCTTAATGTCATGAAAGTCTCGGTTGATACGATTTATTATAGTTACAGTCATTCGTCATTGTACTAAATCATAGCATACATCTTCGTTATTTTGATCACTGGAAAAATTCAATTTGTGAGGATACAGCATTATGTATACAAATGTATTAATGAACAAGAAAACTTTAATAATCCGCATCCGTTCCGGGACGAGGACGCCCAATATATCATAGCATAAAGGAAAATACTTTTGCTGTTGCTCAACAGTCACATGATATTCTCATTTCTCATTTCAAAACAAAGGGCACATTAATCTGAAATTCGCACCAGTTATTCTAATACCAATGAGATGGTATTAGAAGCGCCTGATAGAAAACAAATGAGAAATGTGTCAAACATTTAAATGTAGGCCTACTGGTTACCATCGTTGCCGTTATTGTTGAACTTTCGTGACTGAGCTACAATAATGTTAATAAATCGGCGAAGAAACATTAAGACATACTAAAGTTTCTTTTTTTATAATTATCATCATGATGTCTCTTTTTCAGGTGAAAAAAAAATCACAATGTTATACTAACCGTTCCTATAAGATGCATTCTAACACGACTGTTTTGGGGAAGTATAATGTATGGTAAATCTGGTCACCCATTGCACATTTTTAAGCATATTCTTTTAAATATAAGTCCAATTTCATCAAACCTTCCTTCTTGCAAACTACTGACGGGCTCTGGTAGCATGTAATTTACTATTACCAAGCAACTTAGCCTAACGTCTCTCGACCCAGCATGGCGCATTTATTGTCTTTGGTTAGTTACAAGACGCACGCCAATTCACAAAGGCAAAAATGAATTTCGATGCTATTAAATCCAGATCTGAAAGGACTAAAGACAACCTCCCTTAAAACGAATTGTGGGTCCAACTTGTTGACCACAGCAATGACAGAACCACTGTATTATGTTGTGTTCTACAAAATATACGCGAACTTCGATGTTCGTCAGTTTTTTGTTTCGTTTTGTTTTTGTTTTGTTTTGTTTTGTTTTTGTTGTTGTTGTTGTTCTTCCATCTGCCTGAGGAAATCTGACAAAGTCACTGGATGAATCTTGTCCTGCATATCATCATTTCATTCTTTAGTAGACCTGGATGAAAATAAGTCGGCTGGCGTAGATGATCATTAATGAATGACTCAATAATTTAATGCAGAATTACCAGACGATGAAATTCGAGATGCCAGGCCATGGGAATGCAAAATTGGGTGCTCTAATTCCGTCTCGGGTGATTCTAGCGGAACTCTCGACTTTTTGTGAACTTCACTTCTCGTTACCACAGGCAGTCCTGTCGGGGAGGAAACTCGCGGCCAACTCGGCCGAGAGCATTTGACGTGTTTGGGCTGGCGTTTAAATGGGTGACATTTGGTAGCGATAACCACTTTTACCAGCTTAAAATACTAGCCTCCCACAGGAATCCTTCACCTAGAGACATCGACTACAAATTCCGCATGTGTTGAATGGGAAGTAGCCTTAGAAACTATCAGCCAAAGACAAAATGAATCACTTTCACCCATCACTCCAATCATTCTAAATTTATTTCGTTTTCTGTTGTCGTGCCCTTTGTCGGAAAGTTCTCCGCTGTCAGCACCCAGCATTATCTGGCAAACATGTGCTAATAGATGCTAGCTGTCAGCCAACCATGCCGAACTACATTGGATCCGTGGTTGAAGAAATTTCCTCCTAACATTTATTTCATTATACGGGACAAAACAAAACAAGAAGGAACGTTCATTGAACGTTCTCATTCCCTCCCAGCGGAAATTCTTTGTGAAATCTATGTCTTTAAGTCAAGCATTGATTCGACACAAAACTGTTAGGCTAAAAACATGAAATTAATTTCTCTGGACTCCGAGGAAATCCGGGGAAAGCCGTGGGGAGCAAACGATATCAGTTTGAACGGAAAACTCAACATAACCAAGCTTGTTTTGCGGTTTCTTGTCTTTAAATTCAAATGCGAAACATTCGATTATCGATGTCCGAATTTCCATGTTTAAGAAGAAAAGTGATAAGACATATACATTACTAGATATTCTCCAGCATGGGAACTTCTATTCTGCGTAAAATAAAGAAGAAAATGCATTAAGGTCTGTGGATGCACAAAATAATTGGACCGCTGTTTTCACGAAGGACGCACTTAACGGATAAGCATCTTTGAGGGGCCTGATTGATGTCATTATTATACGGTGTACCTGAATCAATGTCAATCTGCTCTAAATAAAGTATTGTCTTATTTAAAATATAAGGCTTCAATAAAAATGTTGCAGCTTTCCAATATATTGCGCAATAGTATAATATCATGTGATTAATTCAATACAAGTTGTTTCTCTGTGTGACTGTGCAATACTAATGGGAAATTTTGGACCAGCTAAAATTAGTCTTATAAGAAATAGTACCACCTTAAAGCACAACGGTGAAAATTTAATCAAATTTGGATCAACATTCAAGAAGTTATGAAATTCACAAAACAGTTCTTGAAGAGTCGATATAAATGTACAAAGAGGAGGAGCGAAATAGAATTACTATGACTTCTTGATTTTTTCCTCCCAACCCAAGTGACCATTCGCTCGAATACATGTTGCACAATTCAGATGACAAAAATGTGACCAGAACAGAATAAAAGAAAGAAAGAAAGAAAGAAAGAAAGAGAGAAAGAAAGAAAGAAAGAAGGGAAAGTTAACAATGGAAGGTGAAAAGTCAGTAGCTCACACAATTCAAACGCTTGAATTCAGCAATGTTGCTAGAGTCTTGCCGTGTAAGGTCAAAAAGTTTTTAGGTTTTTTTTTTTTTTTTCAATTTATTAAAGGACAAGTGCGCCTTCATGGACATGTGACGTGAGAGAATGCAACAATATCAAAAGAATACATCAGTGAACGTTTGGTGAAAATTGGACAAGCCGTTCAAAAGTTATGAATTGTTGGAGTTTCAGTGCCGCCATTGCTAGATGAGAAGAATACTACAGGTTGTGATGTCACACGTGTACAACGATACGATGAAAATATAAACATGATAAAGAAAATTTAACACATTTTCCCTTTTCTCCACTAATAAAAGAGAATTTGTCTTTGCCTCTTTCAGAAGGCAGGGAGAATAATCTTACCCTATAACATATGACAGTGAGAAGTCGAGGGAATGCGTACCTTTTTTTCAAAAAAAAAATTGTGAAACTCTCTTTATATTCTTCTTATCGTTCTACGCATGCGGCATCATAAACTGTAAAAGTCTTTTCATCCATCAGACTGTGCAGAAACTTCTATATCAATATTCAAAATATGTGATTTTGAAAGAGAGACACAAATGCTATGATATAGACTTCATAATCGAAAATGACATTAAGGTCTGTTTTGAATTCTGTAATAAATATTTGGTGTTGGCGTTTTTCACGTGCCTATTTGTCATATTTTTCTGATCACACCATTCAATAATGTACTGAGATGTTCTGCAGGCGTGTGTCCCATGCCAATGCTTCCGGAATGAAATAAAAGAGGGTGTCATTGGTCAGACGTGTCCATGGTAACAGTATTGATTGCAGACTGCCTATCAAGCAGTTAGGCCTGATCCATACATCGCTCTGGCGGCGTGCTTTCGATTGGCACATTATTGGTTGGCAATTACCATCAGATGAACAGACGAGATGATACTAGATGGGGATAATGCCATCAAGTTTGACATGACCCCTGTCACATCTAAATGGTTTCCAGCCTTGAGTTGTTTGTCCCGACATTGGAAGAGGCTTGAACTGATTGAAATGTTCTGCCTGGATGGCATTACACCAACATACAGGATTCTGACGTACGTTTCCGTAGCAACAACTTGTAATCATCCCATCACTGGTTCTCTTCACTGTTTTAAGTTCGGTCTCCGAAATATATTTGGAGTCCGACACCAGATGGCGTTGTGCAATACACACAGGCATATCCAACTTTTCAAATACTTGTAGCTCTTGAAAATTTCGGGAATTCCCTTTCCTCCAAGTCAAACAAACAACGACAAATTTACGACTTACTGACGTTTCATATCATGTTTTATCCCAATGACTGTGTTTTAAAGACCCTTGTGGCAAACAGCATTACTACTTTTGGCATTTTAAATGGTTAAAAACAAGAAGAAAAAAGTCTTGATTACATTTATTGTATCCATTTATGAATAGCCATTGTTATTTCTCATCGACAGTTATAACGTACTCAAAAGTAAACTGAAGTAAAGAATGATTTATGTATATGAGCTACTAAATAGCATAAAAAGAAGTTTGGTTTATGTATTGTACGTAGTTTTCCTCGATGGAGAAACACAGTGGATGTATTGCCGCCTTTATCGGATTTTTGATTTCCTCGAACGCTTGACATTTAAGTTTGTTACAAAATGTTCAATTTTTGTTCTTGTTTTCGTTTTTTTGCCATTACATGTTTATGGAAGCAATAGAGATAGTTGCTTCCAACAAGGTGTATTCATAGATCAATCTTGTCAACCAATGACTATAAAATATACCTGAAGGAAATATGTGAAGATATAATGATGACGGTTGCTGGCAATGCCACAAACTACCTCAAGAACCGCCTTACCACTTGTAATGCAATAATGCAGAAAAAATGAACAAAGACAGAAATTCGTGAACGGGTTTCATTTTATGGAAAGGAATGATTGGTGCATTGCAATATTTCATCCCTAGTGACCCTAATTCCAGCAGAAAGTTTGTCAGCCCTTGACCTGCATTAGGAGATTATAGATGGTGGGTATAAGAACTTTTCATAATCAAGAAATCTTTGTCGTTTTTCTGCTGCCATCCATTTACAACGTTGAAAGAGAGGGGTGGTGCTTAAAGGAGAAGTACAGATGCCATCATATTGGTAAAAACAAAAATTATCAATATGTAATCACTAAAAATAGTGTAGGGGGAAAATCTCAGCCTGGTGTAGGAAGCATCAGACATTGATTTATCTGAACAGAAATTTATGATTAAGATTTAATTTTTCGTGCGGCGGCGATGACAACAACAATGACGCACGGGTCTGTGACGTCATAGAGCAAACGGTGAATTGTCTTTGAAAAGAAAGAACGGCAGAAAATGTAATCTCCAGGTCGGAAGACAACAACAGCAGAAAATCATCACAGCATGACTAGGTGAAAAATAAAATGGCCAATAATGGTCACAATATCTGCGATATTGTGTCAAAACATATTAATGAGTATTCGACGCGACATTGCAATACAGCGTCCTCGGAATGCGAGGAAATTGTCCCTAATAGGAATGGGTCTTGTTCTTCTTACCTTTCCCAGGTGATGTCTTTAACTCTACCTGCATGTTGTGGTCACGAGTGTGCCCCCGCTGACGTTATGTCTCGAGTCGCAACAAGACATCAATTGCGCGCCCACTACTGACGTCTGCCAATTAAAATGGCTATTTTCATCGCGCCTTTGTTGTTTTCTGTCCCACTGACCCAGGGACCGTCAAAAATCATCGCGATGATAATCCCATCACTGGAAATTTGTAGATTCATTCATCCCCTCCTCTCTACAGTTCATCATCTTGTCTTTTGTCTTCTCTGACCTTTTGTCGTGTTTTTCTCCCAGCTGTGTGGGCGTCTGCGTGTCCGTGTGAGTGTATGTGTCTGTATTTTATGTCCGTATGTCTGTGAGAAGAGGCAGGGGGAAAGAACGAAGGATCTGCTATTTCATCTCACCTCCCTGGCTAGAACGAATTGCTTGCATATTAATAACGGGAATACATTTGAAATAATAATTCATGTGATACAAAAGTATACTGACAAAATATGTGTTCTCCACAATACCCTCATTAATAAAACTACATTAGGTTAAAACTACACTAAATAGGAGTGTTTCATGGAAATAGCACCCATTCTTGATTGCCATCCCTTAAAATCATTCAATCAAACGTTTGCTGACAAATTCACTTTAAAGATCGAAACGAAACAGACGACATCTCTCATAGTTTTTGGTTATAATATTGTCTTTGAATACAGCTGATGTCTTAACTGCTGAAATCAACGATAGCAGTATCGACTTGCTTCTCTTGATTTCATTTGTTGTTTGTTTGTATTTATGATAATATTAGCTTGTTGCTGTCTGTTGGTTAAGTGAATTTTGTGTTGACGTCAATGCAAGCGAAGCAGGTGATATTGCTTATGTTCGCTCAGTTGATAATGATATTAACTCGTGTCGATAACCTATTGGCGTATCGTCTTCTTCAAGTAGAGAGCGAACTGAGGAGAAAATAAGAAGAAAATGAAATAATACCATTTGATTATTCGCTCTTTCATGAGTATAGAAAAATTGCTATCAAAATCAATGTGGGAGAATATTGCTCAGAGATTAGCACCTTGAGTAGTCTGCTCGTCTTGCTAGTCTGCTCGTCTTTGCTCCTAAGAGTTGTGGGCGACACGGTGCGTAGAGCCTGGTGCTCTAACCGTCTGGGTGTATCTGTCCGCGCTGACGAGATTCTTCGCTCAACTCGTCGCACTTAATTAAGGACTTACCAGACACTTCCTTTATCCAAACTTAAAGTTGCTGTGTGTTAAGTATTGTTTTCTTTTTGTTGTAGTTTTTGCTGCTAGTACTGTTTTGTTGCTTTGTTATTTCTCCCCATACCTTCCATATCTCTTTGTTGTTATATATTTTTTTCTCTTTCGCTCAATCTGCCTCCATTTGCATCCCTCACCCCCTCTCTTTCTCTCCCCTTCTCCCTTTTTCTTCCTCTCTTCGTATCCCTCGATCTGTCAACCGCACGTACACACGTTCACACAGACACAGACACAGACACAGACAGACAGACACAGACACACACACACACACACACACACACACACACACACACACACATATATATATATATATATATATATATATGTGTGTGTATATATATATATATAAATAATTATATTCATTCATTTATTCACAATGAATTGCGCGTTTTTATATATGTATATATATCATTATATATATACTTATATATTTTTTCTTTTCTGCATATTTTTCTCTGTTTCTACTTCTCAGCCTCCATGATTTGAAGCAATTCCACCCTGGAGCAGATTTTAGCATCTATTCTCGTAGCAATTAGGACCTATTCTGTTATTCTTTCGTGTACCTTTTGGGCTGCTAGAATGTCTTCTTACAATGTGATGTGTTGGGTAACGCTTTCTTTTCAAGTCACATTGCATATTTGACTGATTGATTGATTGGTTGATTCTATTTTCCGAATAAAAACCCCCCCACAACAACCACTGGATAGCATGTGAGTGCATAAGAACAGCATTGAGGATTAATCAGTTTTGAAGCACAACATCGATATCCTATACATCAAATTCTGTTTCGAGACTCTGTCGCAGAGTTCCGTCTATGACGTCACTTTTCGTTGAAAGAGCCTCTTTGGAAATGAAACAGATGATGACAATGATGATGATGATGATGACGATATTGTTGATGATGATGACGACGATGATGACGATGACGATATTGTTGATGATGATGTGGTGGTGGTGGTGATGATGATAATGGTGGTGATGATGATGACGACGACGACGACGACGATGATGAAGATGATGATGATTTTGATGGTGATGATAATGATGATGATGATAAGGACGAGGAGGAGGATGGTGATGATGATGATTTTGACGATGATGAAGATGATGATGATGGTGATGATGATGATGATGATGATGATAAGGAGGAGGAGGAGGAGGAGGATGGTGATGATGGTACTGGTGGTGGTGGTGATGGTGATTACTATGATGAACTGAGGATAAAAATTGGGGAAGGAGAAGACTAAAAGATGAGGAAGATTAAACAGAAGAAGAAGCAGAAGCAGAAGAAGAAGAAAAAGAAGAAGAAGAAGAAGAAGTTAAGGAGGAGTGATGACCATCAAGTGTAAGTATGAGGTGAAGAAGGGAAAGATGATGAAAAGAGCAAAAAAACAAAAACAAACAAGCAAACAAGAGAGAGAGAGATGACGATTATGACGAAGGAGAAAAAGAAAGGGGAAAAAGAGAAGAAATTGGCGACCATAAAGTTGAATTGTCTATGCCAGTATTTTAAAGGGATAATACGATTTTGGTTGAGATGGGGGATTTAGACTTAAACATTTTTGAGAGATAGTTAAAAACAAACTACTTTTGAAATATGAAAGAGCATACAATTCTAAGAGGTATTCAGAGCTTTGAAATGGCTGAGATATCAATAAACAAACTTAAAGAAAGTAGTCCTAATAAGAGTAAATGGTCATCCTCTTCTGGATATCTCAGCCATTTAAAAACCCAATTTTCATCAGATAATCTTTTAATTCCTCTCAGAAATGTATGCTCTTTCATATATCGCAAAAGGTTTCTAATTATCTCATAAGAAAGGTTGAAAACCTGAAGTCTCATCTCAACCAAAACTATTTAAAGGGACATACCAGACGATTTTCATAATTTCACATCATGTAGCACATAAAATCGACAACTCCATGTATAGATTTGTGGAATTTATTGTGGTTCTTGAGGAGAGAAACATACTTTGAAAAACCTTAAACAAAATCTTACACTGAACAAGGATGATGACACAGGAGGTTCACATATTTCAGAAATGTAGCAGTGTAATTTCATTACAATACCACTTGCTTGCGGGTTAACCTGTGTATAATCTATGCATTCCTTCTTCTTTTGTTCTGCTTCCTTGAGCTCCAACTCATGCATTCTTATGGTGACTCTGCCATGTCATCATCCTTGTTCATTGCAATTTGTTCTAAATTTTGAAAATATTCTTATTCTTCATCCCAATTATCACAAATTCTGAAACTCTGTCCTCAGTATAACTAATTTACAGTTATTCAAATGTAAAAAATTGAAAATCATCCGGAGATCTCCCTTAAGTATTGTATTAAATCCGCGATCAGTGTCAACGTCTTGTTTCACAGGGCTCTACATTAACTTCCCTACTTTTATCAACAACCTGTGTGTACATGATGTCAATGACATTGTTAAAAGGTGGTGCTCAGCAGAGGACTATCCAGTGAATATTGTAACCTCACGATATGCTTCATAATTTTGGGCTTTGTGCCAGAACAAAACCCTTGTTATCGGGGACGCCCCTGGATTGTCTCGAACATAACCGCGTGGTGACGATCTAGGATCATACATTGTGAATTAACCAGCAGTCATGTTTTGACGACGGATTTGTAATGACCGTGACTTGTCGATTAAGTGACAAACGACTACACGGGTAAAGGATTAGCTGCTCTGTTGCGCTTGTCGATGCAATTGTATGTGTTATGAAGTTTCTCTTGAGAGGGGCATGCATGTTATTACATGGTATACGAACTCATCAAAGAAAATGAGATATAGGTGTGTTCTTGTGTGGAATGCTACAAATTTTCTTGGTCTAGTCCATCAGTGTAGAATGACTATATTGTGATACTGATTTGCTTGAAGCCTTGATAATTACTATGATTACACGGTACCGAATGTTCTTGCATCAATTTGAAAACAAGAGAAAAGATGACTTCCGATGAAATTGCATGAAAAGAGTCGGTAATTCACAAAGTTTCTCCATCTAAGAAAGAGCAATATCTACTACTAATTTTCAGGCGAATACGTCGTCCTTGTCCAATCCAATGACAAACTGCACACAATGGGTGAATACATCATCTGTCCATAACTTCATTAAGTTTGCCGAGGTACCTCCTGCTCGGGGGACCGTTAATTGCATGACGGGGATCCGTGAGGGTGACGAACCCTAGAGCGTTCGGCGAGAAGCGGGGACAATGACTCAGCTACAAGAAGCACGTTACTCCACGAGAGACAGGGATTGGTAAAACAGCACAAATAAACTGATTTCAACAAACAACAATACACATGTACCTGATAAAGTATGATCATAATATCAGCTATCACTATTATCATTATTGTTGCTGTTGGTATCATTATCATAATTGTCATTAACATTATCACTATTACATGTATCACTTCCACATTTACTACTACTGCTACTTCTTCTTCTACTACTACTACTACCTCTACTACTACTACTACTCCTACTACTACTACTACTACTACTACTGCTACTACTACTACTACTACTACTACTCCTACTACTACTACTGCTACTACTACTGCTACTACTACTGCTACTACTACTACTACTACTACTGCTACTACTACTACTACTACTACTGCTACTACTACTACTACTACTACTCCTACTACTGCTACTACTACTACTACTGCTACTACTACTACTACTACTACTGCTACTACTACTACTACTACTACTACTGCTACTACTACTACTACTACTACTACAGTACTACTACTAACACTAACACTACTACTACTGCTACTACTACTACTACTACTACTACAGTACTACTACTAACACTAACACTACAACTACTACTATCATCATAATCATTATAATCATAATTATCATCATCATCATCACCATCATCGTCATCATCATCATGGTCATCATCGTCTTCTCCATCATGGTCATCATGGTCATCAACGTCATCATCATCAGTACATGTATCTATTTGGCATTTCAACAAAAGGTGCAGTACATTTACAATGTACTCCATGAGAAAACCAAGCCTTGTTCTGGATTGACAGCTCACTTTTATTGACATTTTCACATTAACACATTGACACATGAACTTTTTGTGTGAAAATGAATCATATCAAACTATAATAACAAAGACAATTAAAGTACAAAGTATCTAAATACAAGATTGATGGAACAATGGAGGATGAAAGACAGAATTGTGAGTATTCAGACACACCAGGTATTGCACACTATCACACATGAAGAAAAAGATGTCTCTACAATGATCAAATTCGTATTAATCTCAAACCAATATCAAAATACTATATGAACCTTTCATAAAAATTACATGACTGATTCGAGATACAAGAATGTTGCTTTAAAAAAAAACAAAAAAAAAACTGTGCTACGTATAGAGGAACTGACAGACCATGTTTTGTATATTCACATTTCCATGGAGATGTGAGTTGAAAATCAGTCACACTTGCAACATTAATTTGTTTCTTTTTTTTCTTCAGGAAGGAAAGCCAATCTCCCCCAAAAGTCAAGAATCAATTTTCCTTTTTCTGTTCATGAGTTAATGTTCATATTTCTAAATACAATCTTGGTTTACATTAAATTCTCCTGCTGACTATGTCTAGGTACTGACATCATTTACTCATGCAAAATGTCACTATTCATATGGCCACTTTATAATATTTGCATACATTTTCTTTATTACACTGTATCTCACAGTACAATATCTCGGAGTTTACTGAAATGTCTTAATCATCCCAAAGCAGAAAATAATCAATCTATGGACAACTATACTTCACTAGAATCTTCTTTTTTTTTCACATACATACATACTGATTAAGGAAGGAAACTTTGGCAGTAAAATTCATCTTAAGGTGTAGTATCAAAACTGTTTCAAGGCTCTGCTACAACATGGACGGAAAGTTCTTTTCCAAGAATAAAGGCACAAATGTCACACACATTATCATGCAAACACTACAACAGTATCTAGTCCAATCTAAATTGAGGTACTGGTACTCGTTTTTGCTATGACTACACACCTGCAAATCAAAAGAATTGTTATCAAAATATTTCAGCAAGATGAATAATGTTTGAAGCCCTTTCTCAAAGATATGTCAAAGCTGTGAACTAAGCATAAATTTGTTTTTGGAAGGTATAAGCATGTCACAAGCACGTTATCTTGAGATCTAAAATCAATAATATCACATTGAAATTAATAAATAGCTTTACTATTTGACCTCGAAGACTACAGTACTATCATCTCTCTGTACTAGAATAATCCGAATATATAATTATGAATACTACAAGCACTGAGTTGTATCGGAGCTACTTGGAATTTCTTTTCTTTTCTTTCTTTCTTTCTTTTTTTTGGTAGGTAAAGTTGCCCCAGTGACAAGTGTGAGAGAAGTGAGACCATAAAGATGTGAAATATATCACACAGATGATGACAATTATGAAAACTGTTTTAATGTGGGTAAAGATTGATTTAAAATGTCTACTTAGCAGCACCTGAACTTAGGTGCATCTGTCGTAATGAACATGGCATCACTCACAATATAGTCCTCCTTTCCATTCCCTTTATCTACAAAGTGCCATACCTATGACCTTGTCACAAGCATGGCTAAAGTACATACAGTTTGTGTATGACAGTAGCCTACAGTAATACACTGGGTACAGTGTAGGAGTGCAAATGGGCTAATACAGTGCATTCCCGTTATAACGACATGCTCGGGACCGGCAGTTTTCTTTCGTTATAACAAAATTTCGTTATAACCGAACAAATACATTATATAACGAAAACAAGGAAACCGTGCATATATCATATTCTGTTTCTTGAATGTTCAAAAGTTATGAATTTTTGAAGTTTTTGCTCACTCAAGGCTGGATGAGAAGACTACTATAGCTTGTGATGTCACATGAGTACAACGATATAAAGAAAGAATAAAGAGAATTCAACATATTTTCACTTTTCTCGCATAACAAAAGAACCCTTGACTTCTCTCTTTCAGAAGGCAGGGGAAATAATATTACCCTTAACATATGTCAGTAACAAGTTGAAGAAATATGCACCTTATTAAAAAAATAAAGTTTTGTGAAATTCTCTTTTTATTTTGTTTATATGGTTGTACGCATATGACATCATACACTGTAGCAGTCTTCTCATCCAGCAGTGACTACGCAGATACTTTAAAAATTCATAACTTTTGAACGGATTGTCCAATTTTCCCCAAACTTTCACTGATGTGTTCTACTAATATTGCTGCATTCACGCAATCCACATGTCTATGAAGGTGGACTTGTCCTTTAATTTCAGATTATTGTATTACAATAACGCAAGTTCCCCTTGGCCTATAGGAAACTGTGTGTGACACATGGAGCGAACACACAGTGATGTGAAGCGTTCGTCCATGCAGAGACGCTATAAATGCTTGTTCCGCTACGTATTTTCGAAAGCGATCCGCATTTCGTTATGTTTTTCTTTGTCAATGGCGCACAGAAAAGACTTCGTTATAACGAAAATTTCGCTATAACCGTGTTCGTTATAAGCGAATTTTGTACCATAGACTTTAATGACAATAATTTTGGGACAAGAAGTTTTACTTCGTTATAACGAAATTTCGTTATAACCGTGTTCGTTATAACGGGAGTGCACTGTAATTCAAGCAAGACACCTTGAGCAACAAGAAATAAAGGTCATTAACCCGTTGAGGACAGACTGATATTGCTACAACACAAATTTCCCATGACAATTGCCCAGTATACTCGAGACTCGTCCTCAACAGGTTAGAGATCCAATAGCATGGGGGTTCATGGAGTACGGGAAGGCTGGCTCAGCTTGGATAAATCCATGAATTCCCGTAACAAATTCTGTAAAGCTTCATCACTGATCCTCTGTGTAAGTACAAACAAGACTGACGAATAGTGACTGGAGTCGACTGCTAATGAAGAGCATACACTTCGATGCACATAATCACTGACGGGTGTTACATGTGGTTTTCGAATGTTCCCAGGTGGGCAGCGAATGAACTGGGACACCCATGAAACCCCTGCTAACGGGTCTCTAAACAATTTTCCTAAACTGTTTTAAATATCAAACTTTTCTCTACAATTGTTTCTCCATCTAGAAATGCTCTGTCTCCCTCATCAGGCCAGGTGGATCCTTCAGGAAATCCCTCGCAAACACTGTGATCTCCTCTCTCCCAATAGTCCTACCCATTAACTTTGACGTCAGTGAGAAGCCATCTGCAGGTGGGTAAAAGGCAGCATGCCGGTGATCATCGGCCTGAACGATGCAGAGGCGAGGGTAGACCATGAGAGATGGGCGGTACTCCTCCGTAATCTCGTTTTCATGTTCTGTCAGGATTGAACAGGGTCAGAGGTGTTAAGGAGAGGTGAAGACCATAGTCAGTATTAGAGAAAGTCACATAAATTTGAGAAATTAAGGTATGTTAAACATTTTCTGAAGTTCTGTGTAGTCCATAGCAACTTACCAATAACTTCCATTCAGTGGTTCCTAAGTACTAGTAATCAATTACTGGTTCCCACTTAGTTCAATTTCTGCATGAGTGAAAGCTCTCTCTCCCTCTCTCTATATATATATCTATTTACCTACTGTAAAACATGATATATTCGCGGCATGAAATTTTCGCGAATTGGAGCCGACGGCCTTTTCCGTGGCATGAAATTTTCGCGAATTGCCACTGGCGTTCAATGCATGTAGTGTACACAAGAACTTTCGCGGGCATTTTAATTTCGCGAATCTTGACGCTCATGAAATTCGCGAAATTAAAATGCACGCGAACATTCCTCGTTTTACAGTATCTATCTATCTATCTATTTATTCATCTATCTCTGTATACACCTATCCATCAAGTTATCTTAACATCCGTCCATCTATTTATCTATCCATCTATTTTATTTATTCATCTATCTATATATCCATCTATCTATCTGTAGCCCAGATGGCTACTAGCACATATAATAAAGAATAGAATAGAAGAAGATAGAAAGTTAAAGAAAACAGAAGCATTACAGTTGTTTTCCAAGTCACCCTGTGACGTCAACATGAATCAGTCTTTTCCCCTTCTTGGAGTTTATGAAACCCTTTATTTTGCTTCCAGCTAGACTTCCTTTTTTTTGGTCAATTCTCCTCTCCCAAGAAAAGTTATTGGTCCTAGGAATTTATGAGTTTGACATTGACTACTTTCTCCAGCTAGTGGTCACTTCCCCCGCACTCTCCGTCCCCAAAGCCCCAATCCAAATTATGGGAATGACGTGTTTTTGCCCTCTGATCCCTAAAACATGAATGACCCTCGCTGGTCTAGAAGGTCGTTCTCCAGCAGAACTTCTCCTTTATTTTGATGTACTTTAGTGCATTGGGTCAGACAGGAATTCCAAAGACAAATTCAGGGACAACAACCCAGAAAAATGATGACGATGACGTTGGACGTCATAAGGACACTAGCATTCATTTGTTTTATGATTTTATTATCCAAGAAACAATAAGTCTTGACCAGTGGTTACAGAGAAAGAGGAAATAAAGAAACCAAAAGACAGTGGGCGAGTTTATCAGAAATTGAGATGAATCATAGAAAACGGAGTTCCACAGAAACGAATGGGAGGAGCTAATGGAAGAACTGACCAATAAGAAATTAATTTCCAGTGAAGATCACACCCCAAAATAAGATTTAGCCAATGAAATACTTTTAGGGAAAGGATACCAATAGTGAATTTGTTACAAAAGACCATGTTTGAGCAGACGAGATTTGACAGATAGAAAAAAGGGGACACAACAGAGGAGCTGCGTGATTAGAGAGACCGGCAGATAGAGAAGGGCCAAGAATAGTTGGAGACCGCAGAGTTAGAGTCAGAAGATCCCCTTCCTTATCCATCATGCTCCCCTCCATATTAATCAACTAAACTCTATCAACGCTGCGAATGTGACGAGGATCTTGGTTGAACTGCCCAAGAGTTAACGAGTTACGCGAGTAACTGGTGGACAACGACAAGTTGAGAAACTATACGCCACGACAAGACACAACTTTGGTTTACACCAATGTGGGGTGTAACGAACTCGAAAAAGTCGACTGATGTCATCAGAGATGTTGAAGCGTCCTGTCAGGTTGCCACAACGTGGACTGCAATGATGACGAATCGTTTAAGGAAGCAGTGAAAGCAGACCAGTTAACAGACGCCCCAGCCCCTTGGACGAGCTCGACCGACATGCAGACGAGAACCTCATCCCGCGACCCTGCCGATGTCGAGATAAGTGGCCACACCCACTAACATCATTTTCCCTATTAACCAAATCCCTCCCTTTCCCATAGATTAAGATGGTAGAATATGAAGTAACGGTCTCCAAAGGTGTAGAAGAGTAAAGTGATAAATGATGGGTTCAATTGTGTTGTAAGGAAAGTAATTGGTGTTTGTAAACAAGTATCTATATTTCAGACCTACGAGGAGGCAGGTCGGTGAATAAATATGCTGTTCGCAGCATTGACATTTTTGAACATAAATTTTATCCTTCTCCTGCATTTTATATTCACTGTTGTTGTGAAGCAATATTTAGTCTCTTTCTGACTTTTGGAAATTTGTTGATGATTGGTGTCTATGTGATTAGCTAACCCCCGACCAGTACGGAGAGAAGCTAACAGACCAGACCAAAATTTATCCGCCTCTGTACAACATTGGTCGCCCCCTTGAGACAAAAAGGGGTGTGGGGGTTGCATATCTATTTATCCAGCTATTAATCTACATTGTATCTATCTATCTATCTATCTATCTATCTATCTATCTATCTGTCCATCTATCTCTTCAACCCTGTTATTGTAAGTATGAGTCTGAGCTTTGAGTTGCTGGTTCTGTTTAACTTTTAATCCATGGTATACTCACCCAGGACGAACTTGGAGTAATGGACAGGGACAAATCTTGCCACCCAGCGTGGAAACTCTTCCACATCCACCCATGTGAAGACAAGGTCCTGGTAGAGATCATATGCTGCTGACGTCAGTGCCTTGAGGGGGAAGTGATAGTGTGGACGATGGATAGAATACATGGTAAGTACGAGATACAAATAATCCTCAGTGACAAACCATAGGACCATAGGATTATGATATGGTCTAACTTACTGGAGAACACTGTGTCAGTACCAGCATTGCTTTCACAAGCAGGCCCTATAAGAATTACAACCCCGACATAGACAGGTATCCATCTTTAACACTTGAGTGCGTACACACACGATAGGTAAGGCTGAATTCAAACTTGAGATCTCCTGTTCCAAGGGGAGTTTCCCCCAAACCACAATGTATTTATTCAGTGAATGCAAAAAGATCAGAGAAACATTCTGTGAAAGTTTGAGGGAAAAATCAGAGAAGTTGTTTAAAAGCTCTGAAAGTTTTGGTCAATTCCATATACTGTCCCCTCCATATGGAGCTAGATTACAATACATTGAATTCAAAAGAGAATTTCACAAAAGTTAATTTTGCTAAGATATCCAAAGAGCACTTGACCTGGCTCCTCCTGAAGGCAGGGACAATGATACTTGCCTTTTCAATCAGGTCAAGGTAATGTAAGCTTTATGTAAAGAAAGGGACATTTAGAACATTATTTGTATATTTTCTTCCATTGTGTTACTATTTACCTTAACAAAATGTGATGAGGGGAAGCTACACATAATATAATTGGGTTATGCACTGCACATCTTGGGCCATAGAACCTCCCTCAATAACAATAAAAACCCTTCAGATTGCTGAGTATTCTTTATGTTCTCTCCCATATAGAAGTCATGGATATAATGACACAGGGTCAAAGGTCAAGGAATAATGTGGGGGTGGTTGGTGTAAGATACCTGTTGAAATGGTGAGCCATCCTCCATTTGGTCTCTGTGAGCCAGGGCTATGAGAACAGGCAGGCCACTTTTGAAGACAGAGTTCTTATGCTTGGTGTCAAACCCCACACTTGAAGGAATAAAGCATGTGAAGGATCATAATATCACTATGACAGCTCTACAAGGTAGTCTGACGAGGACTGATTATTTTTTTTTTTAAGTTTGGAAAAAAATTGATAAATTTGAGAAGGAGATCAGTAAAATTCACGGCAAAAGTTAAAACAGTTGACACACATTTCATTTAGTGTGTCATCTGGAGTAAAAAGCAAAATAGCCTTATTGGTTCATGTGTCTTCAACAGCTCTTCCACAGTATTTGTCTTTTCCCAAAAATGTATTGCTTTTTTTAATTCAAAGGAAGGAAGGCCTTAACTTCCTCAGAATTAGAGGAATGTAAGAATGTAAGTTTCTTCCTACTGACTTTAGTAGAGACAGAAAAAGTTTTTTCTTAAATATTGATATCATTGACACTTTGTGTGTGAACTAAATGATGGGTAAGACACTAGCTATGTCACTACGGTCTGATAAACTTAAAAGTTGTTGATGAGACCATGTAAGCTGACTTGCAGAAACTGAAATTGGAAATAAATTTCTGAATGCACATCTAATTTCAAATTCATACTTATTGACAGGTTTTATTTGTTACTTGTTTGTTTGTTTGCCTTTCCAAGGATGAAGGACATGATGTACCAGCATGCCTGAAATTTGGGAAGAGACCTCTTTCTGTTTCCTTCCTTTTAATACATGGTTCTAAATCAATAATTCCAATATAGGTGTGGAATCATTAACAAAACTACACAACTAACAAGTGGGACTATGATAATGAAAAGAAAAAAAAAATCACACTTCTGTAGCATGTGCACTTGACTTACCTGGAGTAGGCATGGAATGATGTCACAGTGAGATGAGTGACGGGAAGTCGACTGTGGTCCTCAACGAACTCTGTGATGAGGTCTGTGCAGGCGGCATGGTCATCCTCGCACTTCTGGCCTGACCTTAGTTTGTACCTGAGGGAGACGGGTGAGGGAGGGGCAATACCACCATATCATCAAACTGTTTGCACTTGTGATAATGTCTGTGTCGCTACCAAGGCATGCATTACAGATTAAATGAAAAGTCCACACATTCTGAACACATTTTTTGGATACTGAATTTCATGGCTTTAACATCCACATACCATATCTAAATCAACTTTGGCTGATACAAATAGAAAACAAAAAAGGTTTGCAGGGCTGCCAACTCTCACACAATTCACTCAATTTTAACGGGTCCTCCTTCTACACCATGCATCCTCCTCACCTCACAGTGTCTCACTCCACAGCTCTGACTCAGGGTTGGCAGCCTCGGTCTAATGTTTCTACAAATTTTCTAGAAGGAGCAAGTAAAGCACTATTTGAATAGGACATTGCTTTAAGCCAGGTGCACTTACTTATGAGGGGTGTGGAATTTATGTATCTGAGAATCAGCCTCATCTTGCAGGGCGGCAATCAGGTTCCGCCCACTGGTGATGACCTTTGACACCACCCCATCCCGCCGTTGCATTTCGATTTTGCTGATGATCAACGCTGTTCCCTCACTAATCCTCTGCCTGTCAGCCTGCTTGATGTTTTCTGCATAGGCAGCGAAGCAGCGAGCCTTGCCATAGAGACGCTCACAGGCCACCTGGAAACAGTCCAGTGGGTACCAACTCTTGGCTCCACCCACTGATCTCAGGTACTGTCCAGCAATGGTGATTGGGTAGACTGTGGCTTGAAGGATTACGTCTGTTGTCTGTGAGTATTTCACAAAGATAGTCATGTACATATTGGCAAAGAGCGTCCCAGATGTGCATGTCGATATGGTTTGTAAACAATCCTTAAATAGTTTTTACTCAACTGATGACAATCCAAAGAAGAGTCTGATGTCAATCCATTAAATGTGACTCAATCCCAATCATACAGTCTGTGTCACGATGCTTACCCCATAATGTACCCACCCTGATTCAAGGTTTTGAATAGGAGTATGTTCAGGTTCAGAAAAATTAGGAGTAATTAAAAGATGTCACAGTTAGCAGCTACACTAAATGCAAGTTTTTAGTTCAAATGAAATCAGACCAAATTCTTAAGTGTCAGAAGAGACAAGATTTCATTTGTTTGTTGATACTACATGCAAAACACTGCTCAACTTCAACTTTTCAATGTGAAAGTTTCCCTGATTTTGTTCTGCCTACCAGATTATAATTTGTGAAGTGTCAATGATAAATAGGACGCTCCTCAAACTTTGCTCCTCTCTAACCTTTGCTATTTCTTGATGTCTACCCCATTTAAAGGGGTATTCCAGACAATTTTTATAATTTCACATCATGTAGTACATAAATCGACAGCTCCATGTATAGATTTGTGGAATTTATTGTGGTTCTTGAGCAGAGAAACAATACTATGAAAAACCTTAAACAAATTACACTGAACAAGGATGATAACATAGGAGGCTCATATATTTCAGAAACGTAGCAGTGTAATTCCATTACAATACTGCTTGCTTGCGAGTTCACCTGTGTATAATCTATGCATGCCTTCTTCTTTTGTTCCGCTTCCTTGACCCCAACTCATGCATTCTTATGGTGACCCTGCCATGTCATCATCCTTGTTCATTGCAATTTGTTATAAATTTCGAAAATATTCTTATTCTTCATCCCCATTATCATAAATCTGAAACTCTGTCCTCAGTATAACTAATTTATAGTTGTTCAAATGTAAAAATCTGAAAATCATCCGGATGTTTCCTTTAAATATATTCTGTGATGTGTCGAGGGGAAGTGTAGAGGCTCCTTGTGTTTTTAATTGTTTACCTTTTGCTCTTTCTGGATATCTTCGTGAGATCGAATCTGGACCCTGGGCATGGCAATTTCTGCAAACCACTCCATGATCTCATGTTCCTGTAAACGGAATACCAAGAGCAAACTGATTGTAAAGTGCATTTTTATCTCATTCCACTTCCCTGTGCTCTTCTTCTTCCTATTTTTGCTGTTATGTTTCCATGCTGCTGCACTCTCTCTGAGCCATCACATTTAAGATAATATTTTAAAGTACAAATTCTAACCATGAACAAGAATCTTAGACAGTCTCATCTTATCTGTGAGATGTGTATTTCTCCTTAGAACTCAATAATAGGAACAAAATTGGCCTGGAACTGTTAGTGAAAACACCAAAAATTGTATATGACTGGAAGTGCAGTGCTGTTGGTTGTTGCTGAAACTGTACAGGTAATCATCTGATCTTTGAGTCTCAGAGTTCTTTTGTTGAAAATAATTCTTGAAGGCCTACATGGGTTCCTGTTAATATCTCTCTCTGTCTATCCCTCTCTCCTTGACCAGGAAGTGATGTATTCCCAAGTTTGACAATTGTGGAAGATATACCCGGTGCAATCTAAAACAATAAAAACTAGAAATGTCGCTAAGGCGACTGCTATGCCTCCGCCATAATGCACGATTCTCCTAATAGGTCTATAGTACATGTGGACAATGCATAATTACATTTTCACAATATTGGCAAAATATTGAAATTACATGTTTGTCACAAATGTGTTGAATGTTCACCTTCCTTTACCTAGGTTTAATTAGATGAATAGGAGAGCATGTATTTGGGGATTCAAGGACTTTAACTTGACTTTGACCATTCATAAGTGTATGAATACTGTAATTTTCAAGGTATGGAGAAAAAGTGTAATTTCTGTATTGAAAAGTACACTGTTACCATTTTCTTTTGGCCTTTGACCCTAAAATTCATAGGATAATCACTGTCAGGCAGAACATGCATAAATATGTAGTAAGTTTCAAGATAACTTGAGCCACTTCTGAGATATGGAGGAAAAAGTTAGTTCAGCACTTTCCCTTGATCTTTGACCTTTTGACCTTTGAGGCAAACCCCCCCCCCCCAAAAAAAAAAAAAAAAAGAGAGAAAAAGAAACTTTCCAGATAATCTAGGTTATACATGCATACACCAAGTGCAAAAAAAAAAAAAAAAAAAAAATTCTGGCATTACATAAATATGAGGGAAATAGTAACAATTTGAAGTGTTGCACTTGACCTTTGACCCCTGACCTTTGACCCTATGAACCCTAGATTCTCTAGATAATAACTGCCAGTCAGTACATGTTTATATACTATGTGCCATGAAGATACCTTGAACAATTTCCAAGGTACGGAGAAAAAAAGCTAAGTTTTAATATTTTAACTTGACCTTTTGACCTTTGACCTTTGACCTCATGACCCAAAACTTTCACCAGAGAATCTTAATTGGGTAATACATGTATACACTAAGTTTCAAGAAAATATCTTCAGGCATTGCATAGATATGGAGGAAATAGTGAAATTTTACGTATTTGACCTTGACCTTTTGACCTTTGACCTTGACCATGTGCACCCAAAAGTTGATAGGCACAACTTCACCCCCTAATACACATACATGCCAAGTTTCATTAGGATACCTTAAAAGGTTTTAATAGTTACCCTGTCCACAAAATTTATTACGGACGGACGGAAGGACGGACGGAAGGACGGACGGAAGGACGGACGGACGGACGGACGGAAGGACGGACGGACGGACGGACAACCCGAAAACATAATGCCTCCGGCACCACTTCGTGGCGGAGGCATAAAAATATAAATGTCTGAAGTGAGGGCTACACATTGGGCGAAACATTCCTAAACACCCTACATACCAGCAAGACTCCATGGTAGTCCATGCGCAGTGTGTGCTGATGGTGGTCAGGGGACAGGCACCGCTCACTGCTGTGCTGACCAAACGTCCTGAAGGCTATCAGGGTGGGGAATCCCCGGACATTGAGCCTGGCACACGTCAGTGGGTCGGACGTGCAGTTGAGGATGTAAGCAGAGCCACCCTCTGGGAATATTTTCATTTGGACATGATCATAAAGTTGTGTCAGTAGGATTATGAAATGTAATGATCATAATCAACTTATGAATCTGGATTCATTAAAGGCATTGCTTTGCCCACATGACAACCTGTTCAATAGATATTTGACCCCATATCAAACAATACTGAAATTGTCTGAACAGTTTGTTGATTGCCAGGTACATGAAAAAGGGTCTCACAACTCCTGAGTTTGTTCTCTTAATACAAATCTACTTCTAGCACTGAAGTTGATTTTGTTTGAAATTCATTCCATTAATGTTTTGAATAGATTTACAACATTTAAATTTACAAACACTAGATACTTAAAATAGTGGTGTCCCACATTTGTTCCAAAACTTACCATGGCAGATGATAGACAATATCAATGGAAATAAAATGTTAAATTGAACTTCTCTTCCATCAGTATAGAGAAGTCATTAATAGAATGAGTCATAATCTATTTACATGGTACACATTCTTTCTGATAGTATGCAGCAGTCTTCTGTGCGCCTACCTACAGATTCTACGCTCTTGGTCACTCTCTCAAACATGGCTTGTTGCCGCCGGCAACTCCCGCATCCCTCCTGGATGAAGAAGACCAGATTGGTCTTGGGTTTGTCCCTCCTCCTAGAGTTCTTCTGGGCGTTGACGAGGGCCTGCAGCTCCTCAGCCCTCATGTCTCCGTGAGAAAGTTCGATGACATGAGGCCAGCTTGTGTCGGTCACTTGGGTGATGCTACCAATTTGAGGAGTGGCTCGAGATGCCTGACAAAATCATACAAAATGTGTGCACACAGTCAAAATCAGCATCTTGCATTTCAAAGCTGTGGACATACGGAAATACATGTGTGCACAGGTATGCTCTAATAAATCTAAATAAAGATGTGAAGATCAGAGTCATGAACATTGTGTTGTTCATATTGTCAGGAGCTTTCAATGAAATGTCATTTTTCTGGCTGTCAAGAAGATTCCAAGCTCTTGTTGTGGTCCATAATAACCCTTTATCTAAATTCTAGCCAAGATTATCATTTAGGTCATGTTAGAAGAAGATGTGTGCATGCTCCAGGTACCAAGCACAGAATTATGTGCTTGATAATCTTTAGTGGTTGACACTCATTAACAGTACATCACTATCATGGCAACCTCTGCCTCTGAAAATAACAAGATTTCTGTTCCAGAGTATGTGAAGGGCATATCGTAAAACAACAACAACAACAACAACAACCCAAAACAAGCAAACAAACAAACAAACAAACATTCTATCCATGTTTGCAGTGTGACATCAGGAGAAAGAGTGGGACTTCTGTATCTTCAGGTGACTGGGAGATGCCATCAGTGGTTACGGACAGAGTAAAACAAAGAATTCAGGCACATTTCCAAATAAATACCCGATTGTTCATGCTACTGCCATTTCTCATAAAATCTGAAATGTGTTGTTCTACTAAAAATGCCAACTTTAGATAGAATCTCTATTCTGGTAAATCATCAATTTTTCATTTACTCATTTTTTTGTGTGTAAAATATTGACTTTTTACCTAGTCTTTGAAATAGACTATAACATCAACAAACATGCTTACAAAGAGGTCTCCAGACTGTAGTTGACCTGTAATCCTGGTGTCACTGTCAACTCCTTGGTGTGCAGAAACATTCTTTCCAATACCACCATTCTTTTTCCTAGAGGATCTGGGCTTGAAAGTGGGCGGTCCCTCACTCCAATGGTCTGCCCTACCCTCAATGGAAGTATTGACTGATGTGATACACACAGGCATCACCAGGCTGGACTCTCCCAATGACACCTAAAAAGGGGGTAAATGATATCAAATGATGATTTGGCCACTCTTATCGCTATTTCTCAGTGAATGTTTGTTTTGTTTTTATCAGTATACATTGCATTAAGAAGAGCATGACATCATAAAAGCATTTAGTCAGTGTGTGACACTGTTGTAAGATAATACCATTTACTACAGTGCGCTCCCGTTATAACGAAATGCTTGGGACCGGCAGTTTTCTTTCGTTATAACTGAGCAAATACAATATATAACGAAAACAAGGAACCACGTATATATATCATATTATGTTTGCTGAATACTCATCATACACTGGAAAGCTATGTGAAATGTGATGGGATAACTGTATTACAATGATAAACTCAAGTTCCCCTCAGAAACTGTGCATGACACAAGGAGCAAACACACAGTGGTGAGAAGCGTTCACCTATGCAGAGACGCTATAAATGCTTGTTCCGCTACGTATTTTTGAAAGCAATTCCCATTTCGTTATAACGAAGCACATTTCTTTTGTTTTTGTTTGTCTGTGGCGCTCGGAAAAGACTTCGTTATAACGGAAATTTTGCTATAACCATGTTCGTTATACGCGCATTTTGTACCAGAGACTTTAATGGTGTTAATTTTGGGACCAGAAGATTTACTTCGTTATAACTAAATTTCGTTATAACCGTGTTCGTTGTAACGGGAGTGCACTGTAATGTCATACTATGGGGAATTCTGATTTGATTAGATGAAAAGAAAACGTTACAAATCATGTCATGCATATTTTGACTCTTGTTTTATTAGCCTAATTTCATCTAAATGGCAAAGTAGAAGTTCACAGAAAACACAATGGTAATACCAATTTTCATCCCTGTACATACTAAAAGTAGAAAAATGCTAGAAATTAGTCAATCTGTGAGATACAACCTCTTTGGCATAAGTGCTGACTGACTCCTGTATTTCGTACCTCCATGTCATATGAAGTACCCTGCAGAGCAAAATGGAATGGTCCTCCATTTCTGTCTGTTAATGTGATGTTATTGTCTGTCAGGAACATTCCAACTGCTGGTGGGGTTGGCATCCCTTGTGGCATTGCTATCTGCTGTATGCCCCTCCCTGAAAAACATACAAGCAGGGGTCGCACTTAACTTTTTTTTTAACTAGCCAGGCGGACTACTTAGAATCAATTTTGACACTGAAGTAATATTTTGGCTAGCCAGACGGACTAGTTACTTCAGAATTTTATGATTTTTAGCTAGTCCGACATGATTTTGGGTGGCCAATGGCCAGCGGACCATCGCCAATTTCGAACCCTGACAAGGAAAGAAATATATGAACATACAGAGCAAGAAACAAAAGCAAACTTAACACTGATTATGGCATAATGTGGCTCTCCACTGGATGACTGTGCAACGATCTCATGAATAGAATGGTTGCTACGAGGTTGCTATACACTGGAACATACTCCTCATGTGTGCTATGCAAGATATGATTTAATAGTAGGCTTACTGTGTATCAATAAGAAAATTGTTTGATATACTTGGAGTTAAATCCAGAGTCAAGTGACAAATCAGGTTTAAGAATAATATATGTTCATATCATCTTTACCAAGTTACGCAAGTGAATATAATGCATACTATAGTTCACACAGACAGTTGAAAAAAAGAAGAAGAATGAAATAAATATCCTGTGACATACAATGTAGTGGTGAAAGCTGCCACGCAAGTGTGTTGAAACCAATGTGCATACTGGTACCTAACATGGACTGGTCAATATACCTATCAAAAGTTAAATCACCCATGTAGGTAAACTATGTGATGAACTACATTGCAGTTGAAAAGTTTGTGTAAACAAAACTAACATTTGATTCATTAGCACATCATTCACTCAGTGTCTCTATGAAAGAGAAGCTGGACCTCAAGGGTCGACAAACAATCTCGCTTTGGGCTGATTTGACTGCTTGTATTTAACACAGAAACAATCACTCACCTCTCCCTCTCTCCTGGTTTCTCCAAAAGAGAGCTGTGAAAGGCAGTCCTTTGACTTCAGGAATTCTCACCCACCTCGGCACAACTTTTTCAAGAGAGCATGCAGTATCATGTCAACACATACGTAACAAGCAAAGTGTATGCACAAATACATGTAGGTAACGGAAAGTTGTGACGTAAATTGAACAGCTTTGGTTAACAGAATACAAGCCATCAAAAATGTTGTTAGTGTCATGACTGTTAAACTTCTGCCTGGGAAAAAAACACTCCATACTTCAGTTGGCATTTTTTCTTCTGCAAAACTTCAGCTCAGTTTTGTTGTTTTTATCATTATGTTTTTTTCTTATTGTGCCTTCTGTATTTTTTTCCCCTACCCTAAGACAAATTATAGATCATGAGGCCTTCTGATCCTCATATTGCAATGATATGCACAACCTTTCTCAGCTGAAATAACAGCGTCTGCTACTCAAAAAAAAAAAAAAAAAATCAAAGTTGTAGCAGCATAGAAGCTGTTCCTGTGGCAAATACAATTAACTTACGATGCCATTCTAGTGAAATGCTTCTTGAAACTGATATTTTGGCTATTCAACAAGGTCATCAATTCCTTCTATGTCATTGCCTTGATGAAGGCATCACCCACTTCCCTTCAAGTCAGCTGTGTCATATTTCTCATGTCAATGAGACATTGCAACTTAAGATTATATGTAGGAAAGTGCCTATAAGATGGTTATAAATAAAAATTGTTCGAAGAAGCCGCAATGAGACTTGCCCTAGAGGAAAATTAATGTACAATTGAGGACGTAAACCTCACCAGCTAAACTTGAGGGGGGCATTTCATGAAGCATTTTGTCTGACAAAGTTGTCGGACAAATTTGCTCTCAGCCAATCAGATGCAAGGATTTCAGTAGCTTGTAACAGTTTGTCAGAAAAATATCCAACCAAACTGCTTCATGAAATGCCCACCTGGGCCCTGTTTCATAAAAGATGTTAGGATGGCAACTCTTGCTGGAATGTCAATTTCCAATAGCAACAGCCAATCAGGAAGCTGAATTCTTGTCGTTACCATGACAATTGCCATTCCAGCAAGAGTTGTCATCGTATCAACCTTTCATGAAATGGGGCCCAGGTGTACCATCAAGGTGGAAGCAACACTTACTGTCCTGCTCCAGCTCCACATCCACTGTGCCAAACCTGAGCATGGCACCCTCCTCTTGCAAAGCCCTCATCGTATCAAGGAACGTCTCTAGGTAGAGGACAGCATCACTGGCCCAGTGGGCATAGAAACAGATGAGGATGGGGGCGCTCTCCTGACCAAACACTTCTCTTTGAAAATTATGCTTTGAGCGCAGAGGGGGGAGGAAGAAAAAAAGATGATTTGTAAAGATTCCATTGTCTCATCTATTCCACCAGTATTTATCAAAGTCAAATTAAGCACTTGTGGAAGTGCACTTCATATAAAGCTTAACAATAATCATAGGACATGACAGGCAGTAACAATGGCATCGCAGTTACCATGACATTGCAGTTAACATGACATTACAGTTACCATGACATCACATGTAACATTGCTAGCATTTCCTTAACTCCTTACAGCAGTGAAAATTGAAATACTCACCACAGTTAAAGACTTGGCCTTTGATGTTTGGGCGAGTACAAATGGCTCTACGTACTGTATCGATGCTTGGAAGTCCTCAAACCTTTGCCAGACACGGAGACGTTGATCTGAAGTAGATGGAGAAAGATTCATGAATCATAGATGGACCATTACAGCCCTAGAAGATCCATACACAGAACTGAGGACTACAACGTCAAATGGCTGTGTAGATGTACGCTTAATGTGTTTTTTGACTTGGGGAAATTTTCCTGAACTGTTTTGCAGTAAATGCTGAGATATGAATGTGATTAGGAGAAAACTCTCATATAAACATATATCTTGAGACACAATCTAAGATAGAACCAATCAGAAGAAAGAGGCACACACAGATACACGTGGAATGTATTGATGAAACAGTGACAAGGAGATACAAGTTATTCACATCTACGTATAGTGGTTCACTTCTCTCTGATACTAGCCAACACGGATCCATCTTGACTTCCTTTACAAGATCTTTCAAAATCCATTATCTTCATTCCAATACCTGAAACAGTCTTCTGTTTAATAGTGTCTGTGGTTAGCAGTTGTCTTTCTGTAATGGTGCCTTGTTTGACCCCTTGTATGCTTTGAGTGGAGATTGACACAGAGCAACCCATAGCAGTGTACACTGTTCAAATCCCTGGCACAGAAAGGGTTAAAGGTATGCTTACAAACACATTACTACGAGCAAATCACCGAGTCATACACAATGGCATCACAACATGAATCCTAAAACAACCCGACGGAAGAATTGCATGATTTGAACATGAATCCTACCTCCTTTTCTGAGCACCAGGATTGCAGGCTCCACTCTGACACCAAACCTGTGCTTGAGGGACTCCTCATCCTTGGATCCTGGATGCACAATAAACAGCTCAAGGTTCTCTGGATAGGTTTCCTTTAACTGAAAGTACATCATGAGCAACAAAGAAAATTTAAGAAAAAAGAAAGAAATCTGGACCATAAGTAAGAAATTTGATATTCAGCAATGAATGGAAAAGTTTGACTTGGTCAAAAAATGTTGACACTGTTTAAGCATTCCTATTCAGTTGCACACCATCTTGTGGATTAGAATCACATCTGCAGCAATTGTAAGTCATAATGCATTAAAGGGGACAAAAATGGGATGATATTGTGACAGTTCCTATTTCAATATGCACATGAGATTATAACTTCTTTTCAATTTGTCTCAGTTTGGCATATTTTCCATGATGTTGCTACTTTCATCATTTCTGCTCTCATTCTACAACATGTTCCCATGGTGGTATGGTGGGGTGGGGATGGGGGAGGAATAGAGGAGGGCAGGGAATTCCCCTCTGAGAGTGAGATGACACACCCACCTCCAGTAGCATCCACTCCACTTCATAGTGATGGGTCTCTCCAGGGAAGGCTACCACAGTCAGCTGCCTCTCATCTACAGCAGCATCTCTGAGCTCACTGACACTGGCTTCCTGCAGTCTGTTCTGGTGCTTCTGAGCCTGTACACATCCCCATGACCACAAGGAAAGGATATCTGCATATCAGTCAATATCTGCCTAGTGCAGTGTTCAAGGAGAATTCTGATTAGCATGGTATTTTTTGAGGTCTCTTCACAATCAATATGTACAACCACTATTTATACTGTATGATTTTTTATTTTCAGTTTTTATTTCATGCTGACAGAAACTGTAACGTTAGGCCTATATGGCAAGACAGAAAGGTACAATTATCAGATGTGAATAGCCTTAATTTTAAAGGCAAAAGAGCATTTCTAAATCACAAAATTGTTACATTATTTTGATTTTCTCAAGTAGGCCTATGGTCAACATGAAGAATATCAACGAACTAGAAATGTCGCTATGGCGACTGATGCCTCCGCCATAATGCATGATTCTCCCAATAGGTGTATGGTACATTGTCTTCACAATGTGTTATGACAGTTTCACAAAACTGACAAAATATTGAAATGACAGGTTTGTCAGAAATATCTTGAATGTTCACTTTCCTTGAACTAGGTTTGCTATTATTGTCTAAGAGTGCATGTACCTGTATTTGGGGAATTGAGAACTTTTACTTAACTTCTGACCGACCCTTTTATAAGTTTATGCATTGAGTAATTTTCAAGGTATGAAGAAAGAGTGTAATTACAGTATAATATATATATATCTATATATTTTTTTGCATTTAAACCTGGCCTTTGACCCTTAACCTTTGACCTTTGACCTTCTGGCTGGAAATTTCCCAGAGAATCTCCATTAGGGAATACATGTTGGCCTATATATCAAGCTTTTGTTTTAAAAATGATAATGCAAGCATTGCATAATAGTATATGAGGGAAATAGTAAAATTTTGAGGAGTTGACCTTGACCTTTGACCCTGACTATTGACCCATGACCCCTACATTCCCTAGAAAATCCCTGCCAGTCAGTATATGCGTATGTACCAAGTTCCATGAAGATACATTGAACCATTTGCGAAAAAAGTGAAATTGTGACATATTCACCTAACCTTTGACCTTTTGACTTTTGACCTTATGACATGAAACTCTCTCTGGAGAATCTTTATGCAGTAGTACATGTCTACACTAAGTTTCAAGAAAATACCTTCAGGCATTGCATGGATATGGGGGAAATATCAACGTTTTTAGCATTTGACCTTGACCTTTTGACCTTTGACCTCTTGCCAATGTCACTAAAATCTACTCACCTAATTGCCCCATCATACATCATCCTTGGACCAAGTTTGGTGAAAGCTGCTTCATCCAGTTTTGAGTTATCACGTAAACAGATAAATTTTAGGATTTGACCTTGATCTTTGACCTTTGACCTCTGTCCAATTTCACTCAAAAACTAATCAAGTAATTGTCCCATCATACATCATCCTCCGACAAAGTTTGGTGAAATTTGCTGAATCCAGTCTTGAGTTATCGTGTAAACAGATACAATTTAATGATTTGACCTTGACCTTTGACCTTTGGCCGATTTCACCCAAAATCTAATGAAGTAATTGCCCCATCATACTTTATATTTGGACCAAGTTTGGTAAAATTCCAGTCAATATTACTCAAGTTATCGCGTAAACGAATGCGGACGGACGTACGAACAGACGTACGGACGTACGTACGGACAGACGTACGGACGTACGTACGGACGGATGGACGGACGGACAACCCGAAAACACAATGCCTCCGGCACCAATTCGTGGCGGAGGCATAAAAATGACATTTTAAACAATTGAATATTTCAGAAAGGAAATTTTAAAAAGCATTTCTCTACTTAAATCACAATAGAGCAAAATCATACTCTGCACTCTGAAATTTACCATTTTTTTCCCCATCTGGCACAAGCTACATATGTATGAACAAAACTAATTTCTATTATCTCACCAAATGTTTGAACCAGTGCAAGAGCTTCTTCAGTTTGGGAGAACCAGTGTAGTCTTCAGGGACAGCTGTTCCGATGTAACATCTCAAAGTTGGGAGGAACTTGGGGAGTTCAAAATCTCCTAAAGGCTGCAGAGTACAATTGTGAAAGAACAACAAATGACTTCATGAAAGGTTGCTTAACCCGTTGAGGACGGATTGATTTTGCTACAACATGCATTTCCTATAGACACTTGGCTGAGTATACTTGGCACTCGTCCTTAACGGGTTAATCACACTGGATATCTCTACTCCTTTCTGTACAACTAAGACATATCCTTACTACTCACACACACTCTCCCATCCCCCCCCCCCCCCTCTCTCTTTCTATGTCCTTCTTTGTCTGTTTCTCTCACTCTTTCACTTTCACACACACACACACACACATGATACTAGTGGTGACCATTGGCCCAGGGCCACTAAAAATTGATATCGGGCTATAGGGATTTCCAAACAGACTATCTTTTGATGGCCCGATTGAGCACTTTGAATTCAAAATGGATTGTTATGTTTCCTTTAAGTTTTTTGGGCCAATACATTTCTTTTTTTGGCCACCAAAGTTTCAGTTTCAAAGACTTTAGTGAGCCTAACAGGCCACCAGAGAAAAATATTAGCATCAAGACCTGAATACCTTTAATACAGTCATATAAATTGATATCTGTACTTCATTTGTATAGGGGGCCTACCTCTCAACATAAATGTCTCTCCTTTATCAAATATGCTATCACAAACTCAAACAAACTCTTCAAAAAATACTTCAAAGAATTCAAAGTGAAGACATAGTACATTCAACAATTAATGATTTGTTTCATTGTAATTGATGTTTCCTATTTCAAACAACTTTTCTGTTTCATGAAAAAGCAAAAGCAAAATAACAAACAAGAACATGAGTAACCGACACCCATAAGACTTTGAATATTTAATACTTTGTGACCAATCATGCAAATAGAACCCTTAACACAAACACACAATATAATTCAATTCGGTGGATTCCATATACGGTGCGCCACCTATCGGTTGTAGCGGACAGGCCGATTTTCAACTTTGGGGTCGACATCGCGCTAGCTATGCAGCTAGAGCTACGCTGCAGCGCAGCAGACACTAGCTGCATGCGCAATGCACTGTTTACTGTACAATAACTGTACTGGCCTAGCGCCTGGCGATCGGTATACGCGGTAACTAGAGTCGACGAACTGAAGAAATACCTGAATGATCGTGGCATACCAGCGCGAGGAAAAACAAAGGACGAACTTGTTCAGCTTTCGGAGAAGTGTGGGGATAAATATGATGTTCTTGAACCGTGTGACCACGTAGAATCGGAAAAGAAACGAAGGTGTGTACGATCAGCGGATGGGACTGAAGTGAACTTGTAATTGTACGATAGGCCAGTAAGATGGACTAGGGATCTGAGTACTAGTCTATGCCTGATCTGTCGCTTGGAGATGTGTTTGCCTACCTTATCAATCAATGTGATTGGACCCCAGAAAGGCTAGCAAGCTTCAAAAAAAGATGATGGCTACCTTATGTTTAAGGACAATCACGTTGAAGATGTCCATATGGGACACATCCAGAACCACCCAGACCACTTACATCAAGGCAACTGTGAAGCCTGAGCAGCGTCAAATGGCAGAACGGTACGCTACATGGGTACTACTCACAACAGACGCTTTAGTCCATTCTGCTGGCTGTGGATGTGTTGCAGCGTAAGTTTGCTTTTTCTGTGATTTGTTGATTTTGTCATCTGTTACTCATGTTAGGGCCTAACTTCAGGCCAACCAGCCCGGGCGCCCGCCCGCCTGGCGCGGCCAGCTGAGCTGAGCTGCGCTGCTGCATGTGCATAGAATGCGAGTCATTTTGATGTCAACTTTTTCCCATAAGGCATTGCGGATTTCGGCCTGTCCGCTACAACCGATAGGTGGCGCACCGTATATGGAAGCCACCGAATTAAATGTAGAACAAGTAGCTGCCAGCTCATGAATTTCATACCCACCCCATATTTTGTCAGGTAGAGTCCAAGTTTCCAAGCTCTGAATGGTTTATAGGTCGATAGCTTGCTCCAAAGTTGCGACACTTTCTCCTCCAAGACAGAATCTGCAAAATTCAACACAGACCAGGAGAGAGAGAGAGAAAAGAAAAATTGCATGAATATAGATACATGTTTTATTATGTTTATTGACAATTATAAGCAAAAATTTTCATTGCTAACTTCATTTATTAGTATGTATGCTTTGTCTCATTAAAGATATCATATGCTCTGAACAAATGTACAAAAACTAAAAAGTCCAAGGACAAACTATCACTGCACAAGATGCATTGTTTCATGAGATTAGTACAACTTGATGCAGATAATGCATGCATACTGCTCACAAACTTCTGTCAAATTAGAAATATTCTTACTAAGCAAACCAATGTTTAGAGTTCATCTATACTTTTTTTTTTTTTGGGGGGGGGGGGGGAATGCAAAGGTAATAAAGTGTACACTTCACTTTCATTTGATCATTGCTGTTCAACATTATAAAGGTGATAGACTCATGTCACAACTGATACCAGTACAACATCAAACTTCCCTTGATCTATTTTGAAGTAGATGTTTGTCTACTTGACAGGAATACTGTATCAACAAAGCAATATCTATATGAGCAGCACACAAAATTATGCACTCTACATCACCTGCTTCTGAAAAGACTACACAGACTGGTGAGTGTATGCTTTTCTGTAGATGATTTAGCAGTGTGTCTGATGGAAACTGTTGGAGAGAGGGTTGGGGCCCAGTCTCCTCATGGTCCTTTTTGCTGACATCTTCTTTGTGATCAGGCAATGTGGATGATATGTTTGTCTGGTTCAAATGGGTAACCAGGCTGGAATCCAAGTCCTTCTGTGTCAGATGAGCATCTACAACCACTGAAGATGAATCCTCACAGAGGGAAACTACACACAATATACAATATAAATGATAATTAGTTTTGACAGTTGACGGATTCAAAATCAATTTATGTCAAATGTACAAAATGATAAACTTTGACAAGAGACTGAATGCTCGACATGCCAAGATTTATAACAATTAGTTGTTGTCCCCTCTCCTAACATTGGAACATTACTCAATTTTTAGCTAAAATCTAAACAGCTAACAGTGCAAGAGTTTTTTTTCCATTAATTCTTATAGGATTCTAATAGAATCTAATTTAAAGATTTTATCTTTTATTTTTAGTGCATGTGATGTGGTTTTTTTTTTCTGTCGGTTTATTTTTCAGAGGACAAAATCACAGGATTCTATTATGGATAGGTGCACTCAAAACTAGTATTAAATGTGACAACCTCCTAATTTGGGATTGAAAAAGTACACAATCACTATTAAAGGACAAGTTCACCTTCATAAACATAAGGATTGAGAGAATGCAACAATATTAGTAGAACACATTAGTGAAAGTTTGAGGAAAATTGGACAATCGATGCAAAAGTTATGAATTTTTAAAATTTTTGTGTTGGAACCGCTGGATGAGAAGACTACTACAGCCTGTGAGTCATATGCGTACAACAGTATAAAGAAAATATAAAGAAAATTCAACATATTTTCACTTTTTTCGCATAATAAAAGAGCACTTGACTTGACTCTTTCTAAAGGCAGGGGGAATAATATTACCCATAACATTTGTCGGTAATGAGTCGAGGGAATGTGTACTTTTTGCAAAAGATGACATTTTGTGAAATTCTCTTTATATTTTCCTTATATTGTTGTACGCATGTGACATCTAAGTTATTCACACACTGCAGTAGTCTTCTCATCCAGCGGTTACTGCACAAAAACTTCAAAAATTCATAACTTTTGAACGGATTGTCCAATTTTCCTCAAACTTTCAATGATGTGTTCTACTAATATTGCTACATTCTCTCAATCCTTATGTTTATGAAGGTGAACTTGTCCTTTAATTTAAATTCAAAAATATGTTTCTGGAGAACACCTACACTTGAATTTCATTGAGGCAATCATGCACTAAACGGCCCTATTATCGGTGCGAATGAGGTACCGATAATGAGGGCCGTAAAGCGCATGATTAAGATCCGGAATAGACCAAGTTCTAAACGTTCCGCCGTGGGATGATCTGAGCCTGGCTGTGATGTGAGGTTCTATTCAAGTTAGTAGACTACAGGAACATCATTAGCTATGTCATGACACCAAATAGCACGAGTGGGATTAAAGCACCAGGTATCTCTAGCCTGTGTCGCAGGTATTCACGACTTTCTCCGTCACTGAAACTCTCCTTTCATACTGTCTTATCATTTCTGATCATTATGAGAGAAATTGCTTGAATTCTTTTTATACGACTTACCCTTTGAACAGAATAACAAAACAATCACCATGGAAACGGTTACGGAGATTTTGTAACTTCCTGTAGCAACAGACGCCATCATCACGATTCTTCATCCAACCACAAAGTATAATCGATGACAATCGCAACATCATCGATCGTTCAACGCACGCGAGAAGAAGCGAGGAGGAAAGCCCTGCCTACGCACTGCAAAAACTGGAATTTGCTGAAATCAGAGAAAGATGTTCCAAACGCAGGGTAATTATAACTTCATGGCATTGCTCTATGTTGATTCACATGTGGATAGAGACTGATAATTTGAACAAAAACGCTGACACTGTTCTTGTTTGTGACCAGGCATGTTTTACATGTATGTAGTCCCACGTGCTTGTTACGGTGCTGCTCTATTTGAAAGGAAACACAATTCTGAATTCAGTAAATCGAATGGGCGGAATAGCCTCCCTCAGCCTGACGATCAGACAACTGTTAAAAGTGTCAGGTTTTAGCCTTGAACGTTGGAGATGTGGTAATCGTGTTGTATCAGCTTGTTTGATATTAATGATAAGGTAAACCTCAATCATTGTCAATTAAATTTATTAGAGTAAATTTAAATTTAGTTGGTGCAATTTTACATTTTTAATTTGTAAGCCCCCTCAAACAATGCTCAAAAGTTTCAGACGAGAGAGTTTTCACATCGATTCGGATTAGATCTAGACCCCCTACATAGAAATACAGATATGGTATTATCATATAAAATTATGTGTATTAAGACTATGTGGGTACTCAGCTCAGCAAAGTCCAATTCTGGATATGATGATGAAACTTGAGTAAACCTACAGTATGTGATGCCGATATATTTACATGGTGCGAGTAAAACAGACAGCATGGTATGGTAATTCGAGACGCGCACATCTCTGCATGATAATGACATTCAATGCATGTGGGACTTCATAGACTAGCCTCACAGAGCACTGTATAGGCTGAAATCGCCAAAAAAGCGACACACAAAAATGTAGATCTAGAAACGCTAAGAATAGAATTAGCATTAGAAATGCTAAGAAATTCACATTTCATCTCAGATTCAGAAGAAGATTTCTATGGAGGGTATCACAAGTTTTTATTGCATAAATTGTTTAAAATATTCATGTTACAATACAAATACAAAATTTGAGCCTTGTTTTATTTGCTGATTTTCTCTCTATCTGCTGGTAGTGGTAATAAGCTGTGTTACTACACAGTGCAGTATCGAGCCACTTTTGTCCGTTGACTTGTCTGTTTCAATTTGCGAGCATTCAAAGATTTTATTTTGTTTTGTTTTGATGTTTACCACTAAATACAATGTGTGATTCCCATGAAGCAAAACTGAGGTCATGTACATGTATGCTATGCCATAAGGCATATTTGCAGGAAATGCTGTGATTTTACTTGTCTGTAATGAAGCCAGACATAACTTGACACACGTCCTTCTATTCCTTTATTCCCAGTAGGCCTTCTGAATCCAAGCAAGGAGAACTCTCGTGTTGCCTGCAGGAAATGCGGCTACTCGGGCCACCTGACCTTTCAGTGCCGCAACTTTGTGCGCGTCGACCCCGAGAGGGACGTGACCCTTGACATCAGTAGTACCAGCAGTGAGGAGAGTGAGGATGATGCGACGATGCCAGCATTGCCTCCAAAGCCCAAAGGTGAATGTTCAGGGACCAGAATGTGTGAAGCTTTTGTACAACTCCAGGGCTTTTTTTTATACTTCTGACTCTGTACAGATATGGCTTAGATGATAACAATGTCCATGAGAACAGCACTGCTATCAAAGCCTAAAGGTCAAGATTCAGAGATCAAAATGAAGAGAAAGAATAACTTTGCAGTGACTTTTGACTCTTTGTGTTATTTCTTGATCTCTGCTCCTTTTTTGACAAATTCTATTGAATAACCACCATCTGTACAAACTTTTCTTAGTGATGTGCGAGGTGAAAAGGGCTTGATTTTCGATCAAAACTTCTGCACACTTTGACCATACAACTTCACCAGCAATATATCATAATCTCTGATTTCGTACATGTACATGTATGGATAATAACAATATCCATGAGAACAGCGTTGCCTCCAAAGCCCAAAGGTAAAGATTCAGAGGTCAGAATGAAGAGTAATAATAACTTTGCAGTGACTCTTGAGTCTTTGTGCTATTACTTGACCTCTGCTCCTTTTAACAAGTTCATATAATTACTGTCATTGATTGCAAAACTTTCCCCTTTACTTATAAATCTCCAAGCTGAAAAGGGCTTACTTTTTTTGAGCAAAGCTATTGCACACTAGAGTACAACTTCAGCAGCCGTGTTTTAATACTCTCTGACTTTGTACAGATATAGATTGGATGAAAATAATGGCCATCAATTGTCATTTGGTGAAACTTGACTCAGCGAGACTACACAAATTTATTTCCAGGAATGTGTGTGTATCGAGTTCATGTTGGGAAAGAGCCTCGAAAGTGACAGCTGTCTCCGTCAGTTGTGAATATAACACCCAATTTGTGTCTTGATGATGACTTTATCATAAATCCAATTCACTGATTATATTTGATAATGTTTACACTCAATGGCAGAGTCACAGACACCTGAGGTGAAGAGAAAAGACAAGGAAGAGAGGAGAAAGCATCAGAAGAAGAAGAAAAAGAGACACAAGAAGAGGTAAGGCAGATATCCATTATCAGTAATTAAAGCAAAGCTCAAGACACAAGGCGAGTGTCCAGCACTAGAGTAATTTGGTGTGTTCAAAGTAATCTATCATCAGTTCTATGCCTTTAAATACTAATGTTGTCATTCGCGGCATGTGCTGAAGTAATGGGGCTAAGTGCAGAATCACAATACACCAAACATCACTGCAGGAACAAACATGTAGTTTTCAAATTTTGTTACAGCTTGTCAAATCCCAGCTGAATCTGATTGTGGTTAGAATCAGTATGAGCCTGATATTGGCACCTGCACCATCTGGATTATCAATGTTTGTTGACCAGAGAAAATGGATTTGGCTTAATATAGAGCAGTCCATGGTTGTGTGTGATCTGATGTTATTGTCTCACATTTAACAGCATCACTCCCACAAAAACAGCTTGGAGTCTAATGTTGCTTATTTTGTTTTTTGTTTTTCTTAGACGAGACCCTTCCAGGTCACCACTCTCTTCGTCAGATGATGATGATGATGACAGCGGAAACTCATCTGAAGACTCTCAACACAAAAAGAGGCGCAGCAAGCATCGCAAGAAGCGGAGGGAGACGGGCGATTCTTCCGATGAAGAGAGAAGTAGACGTCGCCACAGGCAGAAGGAAAGGAAGACTTCCCGACGGCGCAGCAGATCAAGGGATGAAGAGGCACCATCCTCGTCAGAATCTGCGGAGGAGGAACGCAGCAGCAAGCACAGGAAGGATTCACGGCACCAGAAGAAGCACCGCAAGGAGAAGAGGAGACACAAAGACTCAAAGAAGGCAAAGAAGAAGAGGAAAAGTAGAAAACATTCCCGGAGCAGTGATGACTCCAGCTTGGATTCTTCTAGCTGACATACTACAAAGTAGCACTTTTCAGAATCAAACTTTACTTACGGATGAGGTCCCATTTCACCAACTGAATCTCAAGTTCAGGTTCAAGGTGCAGCTAAGAAATTGACAGTTTGTGTTTACACCAAGTCATAGTCTATCCTGTTCTTTTTATTTTGCCGGCTTACATTCACTTTATTTTGGAAATCAGGCAACACTTGCAGAGTGTCAGTCAACAAATTATTTTTACAAGATGTTGCGTAATCTGTACATTCTTATAAAGTTGCAATATTTCAGCCGTTAATCTTTGTACATGAAATGATCCTTGAGTTCATCTGTCCCTTGTAAATGCTTCTAAATAATCTTATTACAATTGTACATGTACTGGTACTCATTTATTTGTAGAGATTTAATGTCCTTTCAAACAGAGAAAAGGGACAGTGGAAACAATGATAAAATTTGTGTAATGTGTGAGCACATATGCCCAAGTTATCTTAGCATTCTGGTTCATTGAGAGTTCAGTGGGGGGGGGGGGGATTTCATCAAGCGTTTTGTCAAATATCTTTTTTTTTTTCAGACAAATTTGCCCTCAGCCAGTCAGATGCAAGGATTTCTGGAGCTTATAAGAGTTTGTCAGAGAAAATTATCTGACGAAATGCTTGATGAAATGCCCCCATGTCCCATCTCTATATCAAGTGCTTGTCAATCTGTTGTTGCAATGAAAGTTCACAATCTTAGAATATCACTCCAATATTCTTATGCAAGAGAGTGCCTGTTTCCTTTTTCTCATGACCAAAATTGTTAAAGTGAAAACATAGTTCTGGTAAGGGTCTGAGAACCCGTCTTGCATAATTTCATGTTTGCTTGCAATATATCAAAAGAGTCTACCAAGAAACTTACCTGGCTGACGCGATTTGCTGGGACGATGAGTTTTTTCTGAGGACATTTTTGTATTTTTAGATCAAAAATAAAAGTTGGTATACCGACTTTTATCCCAGAAAGATCCAGGTAAACTCGGTCTCAGGGACAACTCGGCTCTATTTCAGACAATTTATACACAGTTCGTGATCGCCATGTTCTATACATAGGCGCACGTTAATTTTGTAGGCGCGTCATAGAGGTTCTTTGATGCGCGCGTTGTAACAACTCGACCCATAACTGCGACCAGCCACAACGCGAAGCGATCCCACAGTACAACACTGTACAATCCAGAGGGACAACTCGGCCCGCCATCAAAGTGAGGCCAAGTTGTATCCGAGTCCGAGTTAGCCTGACCCCGATCGGGTAAATTCTGAGCATTTTTTGTTAATATTTCGCATTTTCATCGTTACCGAACTAATATCTTGTTATTACAACGTTATTCCACACATTTCTTAGGCATACGTGTACATTTTGGAGCGAAATTTGACAATTTTGCAGGCATACCAGAACTATGTTTTGCCTTTAATACACTGTTACTTGTATGTGTACATTGTGAATTGCAAGAGCTCCTGCTTTTGCCAAGGACAAGTGGGATAAAAACACTGAATAAATGTACATACTGGGAGCATGCATTTCACACTCCTCATATTTTCTAGTGACAATAGGCGTTTTCACATCAGCCCGATAAAAATCCAAGCTCGAGATATTTTTTAATTTCCCAAGTCAGAAAATAGCGCGCTATTTCGAAACATCGGGCTGGTGTGAAAACACCTAATGAGATGGAAAGGAAATGAAAGATGAAGGATTGGAGATGATATATGATTGCCTAATAAATCAAAATGAGATAGAGAGAGCGTAAGAGAAGGGAAGAGGAAAATAAAAGAAATACAGTAAACTTTGCTTATAAGCCATACATTTGTACATGTACAGGAAGTCAATAAATAGCATAGGTCAATGCAATGAAAAAGTTCTGATGTTTTCAAAGTGCCAACTTCATCTTCAGCAAGATGTTGCCTGTAAGTAAAACTATTTAGCAAATTCCAGTGTGAAAATTTTCGTGCATTTCGTGCAATGAGTAACTCGCACAAAAACAAAAGCACCAAATTTTTGCTTGTTATATGTAACACTATTTTATGTCTTGATTCTGTGGAATAAAAAAACAGGCAAAATTCATCTACCTCACCAAGTGGTATAAATAACTGGCACAAGAATTTTCACTTTTACAGTACATATACCAGGAGAGAGTTAATGGTTGAAGTGATTCATTTCAAATTCATTTTAAGTGTGATTTCAGGAAAGAGTTGCCATATAGCTGATCATACATGTAGGTCCACTAATGCATTACCAGGTTATTTTTCATTGTTGTGATTTGCCTTTCACATTATATTTCCAAAAGTAAAGGAAAAAAAGTCCAAGGATCATTAAACTCCAAGAATTTTTTGACATATGCTATCAATTTCCAATCATATTATGGAACACATGTTCATTAGCAACTACACTTGTACTTGGGACTCAATATATGTACCTGTAACTTGTGTGATTACTTGTAAGTCAGCGTGTTTTGGAGGTTTGCGTATGTCAAATTCAGTGGTCCAATGTGTGTTTCTGACGTGAGTTTCACTGAACTAATGTACGATGTATATGTATTTTTATATGCATACTTTTGAGAGGAGTAATTCCACAATAAGAGCTCTCACAACATTGAATAGAATCACAAACCATGGTTGGCTAGCTTGGTAAAGTGTCTTACCTCATCCGAATATAATGCATTGAATACACACATGGGGTGACCGTCCAGCTCAAAACCTACAAAAAGTAGGCCAAAATGAACTTCCTCTTTTCTACTTTATAGATTAAAAGATTAAAATGATATACAACTTGTTCAAATTGAACCATCTTAACCAATTCAAAAATTGGAGTCAAAAGGGGCCTGAGCTTTAAAACCTAGCAGAATCTTCGTCAATGGCAAAATGACAAACAGGCAAACAGGCAGGGAAAGCAATCACTATAAGGACTTCACACAACAGGAACAGTCAGGAAAGGCTAGGGACACAAAACAAAGAAAACAAAAGGAGAGGGTAGGAGGTCATGGGCAAGGAGCCCAACAGGTAAAGGGAGAGGGGATTAGAGCAGGAGGGTGGACAGACAAAAGGCAGAGGAGGGTCAGTAATGATACTTAGGACCAAGGGGGCAACCATTAAAGGAAAAGGATGAATAGGGAGGCAACAAATTCAAAAATTGATAGAAAGAAAAGAAGAGGTAGCAGGTGCAATATCACAAAAAGGGAGGAAGGAGGATTTAAAGATCATAGTTATTCAAGCATGCTGTGCATGTAGGCTCCTACATATATCAATTGAAATGAAGCTCAGCCTGTCCCCCAAAAATATGGTCCAGAAAAAATCCTAATATGTTGATTTCAGTTTTATTTCAAGCCACCAAATTTTGACAGTAGATAGAAAAAAGACTCTCCCAGCTGAGACAAACTTTCAAAATTTTAGTTGGTCAACACAAATGACAAACAACTATATTTTGGTCCATTACAGAGAATCCTAATCTGCGACATTTTGTGGGTTTTGAGCTGGGTGGGTGGTCACATATATAAAGAAACATTTAATACATTACAATGTACTGCAATGCTCTTGAACACCTTTCGGCTGAATGAAAGTGCACACATACACACACATACACATTTATATATATGCACAAGTAGGAGAACATCTTCATATCCACCATATTCCATACTTTATTCAGAGGATACTAAAGACAAAACTAAAAAATATATCAATTTTGTAATCAGACTCTTTTCAAACCAAGTGTCGGTATTCTCATTTTCTGGCAAAACTCAAAAGGGGAAAAGATACTGACACCAATATACATATTAAGCATGAGGTTCACATGATTGTATGCATGACTGCCATTTCGTCTTCACGGAATATCCATTTCAAATACATCGTACATCAACAGCGCAGTTGCAAGACACAAAATGAACCCATTCAGCAACTCATATTGTGTAGTTACCTCTGGTAGCACAGTCTATACAAAAAACTGACAACAAGTATGCGATGCATCAAAGTAACAAATTTTCCAACATGAATACAATTGTACCGTTAACTTGCCAAAAATAGCCAAGGGAAGAAAAAAAAATGCAACAGTTCTACTTGCTCTAAGTGGTGTAAGAAATACTGATAAGATTTAAATCATTATTCACACATTTTTACCATTTTGTCGCTCAATGCCAATAATTATGTGTGAGTGTTCACCAACTTTAAACACTATCCCATTGATATCCCGATACATGCACTGGACTTGTACCGTCACTGCCTGGTAATTTGTATATATTTCATCTCCTATGGCGACCAGGGATGACATCTCATAGTGCTTTGTATCCAGTGGAAAAGGCGCTCTAAAAATATCTACTATTATTGATAAAAAAAATATCAACTATTATTGCAAACACATAGCACACCATTTTGAAACACAGAATTTTACCACCACAAGCTATCAAGTCCAATTTTACATCTCAAAAATAATTAAAGATGACTCCCTTTATAACAAAGTTTATGGGACAGGCAGTTTTCTTTTATCATACCGAAACTTCATTATCACCAAAGGAAATATTTCAATTTTGAATTATAGTAATTTTGGGACCTGGATTTTTACTTAGTTGAAATGAAATTTTGTTACAACCGTGTTCGTTGTAATGGAAGTGCTCTGTAGTAGGGCCAATGTACCATGTGTACTTTTTAACTTGTATGATTTTCACTGGATAAATAAGATGGAAGTTTCTTGGACAACAGCTGACACAGCGATAGAGGAACATCATCATATACACATGTACATCAACACTGGAGAGTACATTATAGTTTCCATTCATATGAAAAGTGTTATATCTAAAGGTGACTGCCATACACGTTCACATGTGGTCACACTCGATTCTTATCAACTGTCTCTATTTAAACCCACCTAAGGAGTGTGTCTTAAGATTGTATTTCCTGTGAGAAATAGGGCTCAAATTTCCATTTGGTGGTTTCAGCTGCAATGTTGAAGCTGCTATACAAATTCAAAAAAATAATGATGATTATAACAACCATAACGACAATAATCTTGAGTCTAAACTAACAGATGTTGAAAAGACTTTTAAAGTGAGTATCACTACCTTAGATGTTTCAGGTCATGATTACACACCAGACATTTACTAATGACAAACTAAAGGTGAAGTCAGCATCTAAACCTATACAAACTACTCGGGAGATCCTGGAAAAACTTAGGCACATTGATTACGCACCAGTCCTTGATTATTGTCTGAAATCATAACATCATATAAGATATAATAGATAGAGGGGAAACAAATATAATGCTCAAATGGTCCTCAAAAATGTAACGAAGTTGGATCATACAATATGGAGGAGAAGTAATACACAGCATAAAACAGCACAATCTTACAGAACTTGCCAACTCTGTCATATTTTCTGAAGATTTGCTGTACATGCACAACACAGATTCATCTGCAGATTTAATATGGAGAGATTCTATTGAATTTTCACATGGTAATTGCACAAAGTTAAATGTTTTGTCCCAATCCCCCCCCCCCTCAAAAAAAAGTTAGTTTAAACCAAGGAGTAGTAGTAAAGTGGACAATAGTACTTAATTTGCACACAGAAGGATTTAATACATTTTTAATAACTTTTGGCTGTTCAAAAAAGAAATGAAATAAAAAATGGGTTCCACAGGTCCCTCAGAGCAAGAATGGCTCTACAGTGTATTCTATGCACAGTAAACATGGTTCATCGCAGCATTGTTTTTGCTCTAGACTTGAATATATCATGAGCTGCACAGGCATATACAGTGTACTTCTGTATGACATAGTTTGGAACAAGACTGAGGCATGACAATCACACAGTCAAATAATTTTATTCACCTTTCAGAGACAGAAACAGAAATTTGGTATTCCGTCTTTAAATTGCACTGTGACTTTGCTGGTTTAGAGATACATGTATTCTGCTAGAAGTCAGTGATACTAAGTATCATAACAGAGATGAATGATTCTGGTCCAGTTATAGGGCTTCAGTATAAAAATGTATCTCAATCAATTTTGGACTCATAATAATTATATTAATTTACCACATACATTTGTAAAAAATCAACCATCAAAACAGAAAAAAACAAACTGCAATCATGTCTTGTTACATTGTAAATATATTGAATCGCCTTTTGAATAATGTAAAATCATTTGATTTCTTATTGCTGTTCCAGAACATCTGTCAAACACTGCATGGCAGTCACACTACATGTCGGAGCATTTATTGCACACCATTTTGGTGTCACATTGTAAAGAAATGTACTATAATCATATGGGGACACAACAGAAAATTGTTTTCAGTTATCCACATAAAGAGAGCAAATTACTTTGCACTGCTTGCAGCCACCATTTCTGGTAATTAAATTTACAATAGTTTATTGATTATCCATTCCATCTATAATCTTCCAAGACTTAGTTCCACATACATTGCATTATATATGTTTGGTAAATGTTCCTCTAACACATAGTTCACAATGGTTTCAAGGACTATTCCTTTGTTTCGACCTCTGTAATCTCTTTCAGTGCAATGCCACTGTCTTTGTATACAAACTGTTAGCTTTTTAAGCAATTTATTCAATTCTTTACAAATAATTCAGTGGATATTCTTTGATTTAAGCATTCAACTTGCATCACATCACTTAGAAAAGCAAAGCCAAACAAACAAACAAAAATTCCATCTATGTAAAGCACTTATAGACCACAGCCAAGATTATTTTCTGACACCCCCTAACAAAACGCAAACAGAACAAAAAACAAATGCAAAGTCCCTCAAAGTGACATACCACGCACCATTATGTCTGCATCACTCGATCAGAATGAAGACTACTTTCCCAGATGCACTCCCTACATGGACAAACATTATACTTCAGCATATAGCTGAGACGACCAGTTGCAGCCCAAACTAGTCCTAAAAATTTTCATCATCTAAACACCATAAGAGATGAAAACTGTTTTAACATTCACCATGAAATGTAGAAGCCCTTGTCTGTGTAGAATTCCTTGATTAGAGCTTCACTGCAGCTGGAAATACAATCCCACTGGGTGGATACGATACATCAATCAATCTATAGCCATTACAAAACAAAAAACTGACAGGATAGCTTATATGTTGTAAAGCCCACAAGGTATCTTTACATGGTGGACAATCAAACATTCAGCAGGGCAAATCAGGAAATCAGAATGATGATTTTACTTTGAGGAGACTGAAGAGATCGTAATTATTCAAAGAAAATTACAGCGAAGTGAATGTAGCAAAATATTAATGAAATGAAATCACACTTCCTTCATTACTGCTTGACCTGGAGATAGTTTGAACTTTGATTTGGTGCCTGCCTTTGTAGCTGATGATGAACACTGGTTTCCACTGCTGATGATGAATGTTATTTCCAACTGAAACAACAAAGGCAGTGGGGGGGGGGGGGGGGGGGGGTGCATAACAAGAGGGCTACCATTCTGAGCAGGGAATATCCTCAACAAAAAGTACCCTACAGATCCCGAACATGCCACCTTGTATCACAGACACATCTGCCTAGCGACGGTGAAGACTGCCCTCCTATGTCCAAAGATACAATAGGGGAACTCCCATCACCGAGTGAGGATGACAGAATATGACGACTGGATGAACAATAGCAGGTAGTTGTCGAGTCTCGCAGCACTGTTTGACTATCCCCTTCTTTATTGGCCACACTATTATTTCATGTCCATGAGCATGGTGGCAGGCTGTTCAAGGTAAGATTTCCAGAGGTTGGAGAAGCGAGCCATGGTGGCCCCGTCGATGACCCTGTGGTCAGCAGACCAACTGACCGCCATGATGTTGGCCTTGATCAGGTCACCATCAGCATCAAACCTTGGTAGTGTCTGCAAGAAAAAAAAAGAGCATAATGAAAAAGAGATTAAAAAGAAGAAAAGACTTTAAGAATTCATAACGAATTCCCCATTTGTGAGCCCAGTTTAAAAAAAGTAACAACCACCAAAAAAACGCAACATATTCACATCTAAAACACAAATACTTATCGAATGAAGTATAAACTAGAAAATTACATTTGGAGATGTCACTAGTTACATTTCTGCATGTGTCTCTAGCACTGTTCACATAATGGATGTCTATCGTATACTTCGCAACGACCTCTCAAACTTTCATGGCGTCAATCCCAAATGATATGTCCTTTTTTTCTTGTATGTTTTTTGTTTAATGTTTTTTTCTGTGTATTTGCTTCTACTGGTAGATTTACCTGAACTCTGCCGATAGCTCCTATTGCTACTTGGGGAGGAAAGATAACAGGATCTGCATAGGTACCTCCAATCTGCAAGAAAGAAAAAGGAGCACACTATTGTCATTGTAGAGCAAAATGCAACGTTTATAAGGTAGACATATTTCATGTGGATGACAGATTCAAACCAGAAAGATATAGGCCCTGCTTTTTAACATAATGCAATTGTTTGCTACATCAAACATCATGAAAAATTTGAACATGGGCTTGGCGGGATTACAAGTTTTGGTGACACACACGCGCGCACACACACACACACATGCCTGATCAACACATATAAGATAACAATAACTGACCACGCCTATGTTGGAAAGGGTGAAAGTTCCCCCTAAGAGGTCATCTGGTCCCAGCTTGCCCTCCACTCCTAGGGCCATGAGTCTATTCATCTCCTGGGCCACCTCAAACAGACTGAGGGCCTGTACGTTCTTCACGTTGGGCACAATCAGGCCCTGTGGGGAATCCATGGCGAAGCCTATATTGTGTGCTGCCTGGAATATGCAAGGGGGAAAAGAACAACGGACATTTGAAACTAAACCACTTTTAGTGTATTGAGTTGATTCATGGTAGATTTTGATTCTGAAACAAGGTTCAGGAGTATGTCAAGATGGTTATCTGTTGAATAAAGCCAGCCAAGCAACCTGCAAGATTATTGCCTCAGTACACCAGTAGAGAGTATATTAAATTTTGTGAAATTATAAATGACGTAAATCCTCATTTTATTTGAAATTCCATGCGATACATGGTAACAAAATATGAGAAGGAATGTTGCCAAGATTGCATCAAGAGTAAATTCCTGTTATCAAACTTGCAAGAGAAGATCCTTTCAAAGAAGAAAAAACAGAAAAAAATACTCGAAAACATGTTTTCATTCCCTCTAAGGATCATGTAGGGTGCTCCAATAGCAGTCATACGGCAGTCATTTAATTACCCACGCCGATGAAAATCGGCAGGGGGTTATGTAAAGGGTTCCGTATGTTTGTTTGTATGTTTGTTTGTTTGTTTTTTTTTGTTTTTTTGTTTGTTTGTTTGTTTGTTTGTTTGTTTGTGTACAAGATAACAAGAGAACGGGTAAACGGATTTGCACGAAATGTTCAGGGAATGTTTGGATAATGACAGGAAAGAATCGATTAGATTTTGGTGATAATCGGTTGACCCTTGCAAATTCTGTGTGACCTTGAAGTTTTGACCCCATGGTATAGTGACCATTCCGAAAATTTCCCGTTTCTCACTTTGCGATTTTCCGCTACCATACGAAGACATAAACTCCCCAACGATCCGACTTCGCTGCTCAAATGTTCGTAAGAATTCCGAAATTTACGTTTAGGCCTATTTGAGGGACTATGTCCTTCTAGATTTATGAAAGTTCGTTCTCCGTCATCACAAACTGGCCCGTATTTTGATGATTTTTCAAATTAACATTGATTGTTTTTTTCGTTGGAGGAGCATTTTGCTCGGTCGCAGTCACACTGCACGATATGCGTGCTCAATGTCAATGCGTGTGCAAGGCCGCTGAAAATGCATCGCGCTCTACACTGTTGGTGCAAAATTGCACCGGGGACGTTGCGGCGCTCGTTGGTGGCCGAATACTGGTGCAGTAGACATTTGCATTCAACCCTTGCATTGAATAATTCTCGTAGACACTAATCATAGGGGTAATTGCCTAGGGGGTACGTAAATTTTGTTTTTCTTTTTTGCTTTTGTGGATACCATCAAAGATCGTACACTCATACGACCTTTGACATTTGATGATTTTTCAAATTAACATTGATTGTTTTTTTCGTTGGAGGAGCATTTTGCTCGGTCGCAGTCACACTGCACGATATGCGTGCTCAATGTCAATGCGTGTGCAAGGCCGCTGAAAATGCATCGCGCTCTACACTGTTGGTGCAAAATTGCACCGGGGACGTTGCGGCGCTCGTTGGTGGCCGAATACTGGTGCAGTAGACATTTGCATTCAACCCTTGCATTGAATAATTCCCGTAGACACTAATCATAGGGGTAATTGCCTAGGGGGTACGTAAATTTTGTTTTTCTTTTTTGCTTTTGTGGATACCATCAAAGATCGTACACTCATACGACCTTTGATATCATCACACTCTCGGCTTGCTATAATCAAAATATCCCGCAAGAAAACGGCGTATTTCTCGATTTTTAGCGCTTTTTCCGCGACCCGTCGCGTAGACAATACTCTTAAAACTGGACTTAATTCGCGCGCGCTTGGAAAAGTTCCGATTCTGCACTTTTGACGGTGGAATTTGGGATTTTCGATGGATTTTTGGAGGAGACTTAAGGACTTTCCTGTACGTGAATGAGTGTTAATACCGTATGTGTAATTATGTGATTTGCGTGTGATGTGACTGTAGAACCAAAGATCGTACACTTCAGTGTACGATCTTTGGTAGAACTCACTGGCTGGTGATAAAGCACACTGGCAATTAAGTGGCCGAATTCTGGTAGATGACCGAATGCACATTATGTTTACCCCGACTTTGTACTTAGGCGTGGGTCTGCCGCCTTTGACGGCCCCTCTCTAGTTGCAACTAATTTTCTTATAACTACATTACTCATACAGTGTACTTGCATTTGTAACTCTAGTTTCATTATGTTCATTACATTGATAAAACTCATTGCTTTCATCCGAGGTACACTTTTTTTTCTCCACTTTTAAAAGATTGGAAAATTTCAATTTTTCGAGTGAATGTATTCTTCTTGTTGACTTGTGTCCTCACACAAATTGATACAAATACCATACCTACAACACGAGTGTGAAGAGAATTTCAGAGATCCATACACTGCAACACTGTATCTTGTACTATGTACCTTGTATGTCATATTTTCACAGGCCTCATCCACACTGCAGTTCAGTTCTGGGAAGAAAGTAAGAGCCATGGAAGCTGCCTGAAGTACAGAGAGAAAAAATAGAATAAACAAAAACAATTGGAAATACAAAAAAAAAAACCCAAACAAACAAACATTACTGTCTCAAGGTGAATGGTTCATCTAAACAGGTAAGAGATGCAGTATACAAGTTTATGACAATCTCAACCTTTTTAACGTTAAATCAACTATTTTAAACCAGAGGTGCAATATTATACGAATAATTTATGAGTTGTGAGTGCATAGGGCACGAATATCGCACGAGGCGCGAGATGAGCCACTGGTCTATTCAACAAGGCGCGTAGCGCCGCGTTGAATAGACCAGTGGCGAATCTCGCGCCGAGTGCGGTATTACGTGCCCCAATGCACGAACAAAATCATAAATTATTCGTTTTATACAACACCTTGTCCACAATCACAATACAAAATTAGTGACCGCCAACTCAGGAAGGCCCAAAAATAAATGTAACAATTAGGCAGAGAATTGTAAACCACCCTGTGTACTGCTTTCAAACACTCGTCATGATTCGACCACACAGTCACAGGAATCACGAACTCCGCAGGGTCTATACCCATTCTACGCTAACGTTAGATCGAGTTAGGCCTGACTGTTAGGTCGATCTGAGATGTCGGTAGATCTAGTAGTAGGTCTAGACTTTGTCTATTTCCGAAAATGATTTTGTATAAAAACACAGAAAAATAATCAAATTACGGTTTCGATCAACTTGAAATGAAGTCTTAATATTGGGATCACTGTGGTCCACGTAGCAGATCAGAGTCAAAAGTAAAAACACAGCAGTAGGTGTAAAGGCCGCGATACATGCAACTAGCTAGGTAAAGTAACTGCGCGTACACGTTAACGTTGCAGTACTCGTACTCCGCCGCGCCTGGTCTGTGAGACTTACCGGCAGCGCAGCGCAGCCGGCCAGCACGTACACTGTACAATGTAGTTTGCTGGCGCTTTGCTACGGGTGTGAGCCACAGAACTCTGTGAGCGGCCATGCATTAGTAGCCCCCCGCGAAGCCGTGCTATAGTACCTTCGAGCCGTGCTATAGGCCCATGCCAGGGGCCTATTGTATGGCTGTCACTCTCAATGAGTTTGATAGGTATTTTCTATTGAATGTCATGTGACATGTTCTTGGCCAATCACAATTCGACATCATTCTGAGGTGTTGTATAAACTATTCTATAATCATCTCTCTGTTTTGAGGAGTATGATCAAGTTTCACTATTACCAGAGATGCAATACACTATTTAAAACAATCATATTGCCTTGAAGAATATGAGCCACTTCCACTAACCAGGGATGCAATATACTACAGTGCACTCCTGTTATAACCAACACAGTGACAACAAAATTCTCATTACAGCAAAGTGAAAATTTAGGTCCTGAAATTATCTACATATCTTTATATACATTACTGCTCCCCTATAATGAAATTTTAATACAAGAGAAGAAAATGTTCGGTCCCGAGGACTTTGTTATAATGGGAGTGGAAAGCACTCTATGACAGTTGAACTACTTTAAGGGCATGATTTACCATTTGCAGATGAAACAAAAACACAGCTTAAGTGCTTCAAAATAGTTATAAAATGTGAGTCACGGTTAGAAACAACCAATGTAAAAATTTGAACAAGTACAATCGATGTTAAGTATTGTTAAATGTACAAAATGTGAACAATAGTTGAAATAAAAATGTTTCCAGACGAAACCGTCTGCAATCATGGTCTAATGAGGAAAATAGTGCTATCTCCTTTTATTTTAGGCTTTATTGCAAAAATTCTATAAGGTAGGATGTTTTGTGATACAACTGACCTACACATATGCATCAAAAGTGATACCTTGAACACTTTTTAAATCACTGCTCCCAGTGGTAAACAGGACCTTTAAGGTACATGAGCTGACTAAAAGGGAGGGCACAGACCTTGATAAAAACTGGCGTTAAGGTGAACTGGATTCCCCTTGCTGCTGCAGCTGACTTGAAGTGGTCCTTGAGGGCCACCAGCTCTGTCACATCCACTTCGTCCTTGTAGCCAAAGTGTGGGATGGCGTTGGCCTGAATCATTGCCTTCACCATGGCCCGGCGAAGGCCCTTGATGGGCTCTGTCCGGTCCTGGCCCGCAACGGGTCTGGCTGGCACCCTGGCAGGTATCGTGGGTGGCTGGGCGGCCTTTGGAGGGACGGGAGCTGTGGGCACGGGAGATGGGACCCTAGGAGGCTGAGGAGGTGGTGGTTCCAATTCTTCTGGAGCTGAAGGATAGTACAATGTAATGGAAAGGCAAGAGATTTGATTCAAGGAGAGTACATCATTCAGTCCTATATCTGATTAGATACGTCTTCATTGCCATTGTTGACTCATAGATGATGATGCAGTCACATACAATCCGACCTCTTAAACACTCTTATGGGATCATACATAAGATTTAAAAACTTTTGATAATTACCAAAGGACGTAAGACTGATATTTAGACGAAACAATCGTAGGTTTCTGAAAGCATAGAAAAACTAAAAATCAACAGCATACTGCCCAAGATTGGGGATCTGAAGACTAAAACAGGTAAAGAAATACCAACACGGCAAATATGGGATCTTGAACAAAAAAATACCCATTAAATTCCAGATAAATTAAATTTCTTTTTTCTTTCCAAAGAGGTACTGTCATCCCTTTGGTTTCTTGGAATTACAATTCTTTTGAACCAATCTCATTTATGCTTACACTGCATTAAGGAAGGAAGAAATTACTGAAAAGATACTGTTCTTTGGAACACATTTGATTAGTTAAAATGTACAACAGTATTGTAATGGAATATATATTAACCTTCTATCCATACAGAGTAACTATAGGATTGTGATTTAAGTATATTTGTACAACTTGTTCTATTGGCGTAGTGGAAGAAATGTGACCGTGCACCTCAAAACGAACATAAAGTCGCACACACTGATTTTGCGTTAGGACTGAAAATAAGTGAAATAGGTCAACCTTGCCGAACTTGACTTTTTCATGTTTTCTGAAAGAGCGGGTCTTCTTTTACATTATGCTAAAATTTGGCATGATAAAACGGGCAGGAAAGTGTGTTTTTTTAGCAGTTTATCTCGAACATTTTTGGTAGAATAGTGTGATTAGATGTGTCTTTAGAATTCCTTTTTCATTTCTGGAAAAACCTTGTCCACACTCTTCATTTTCAACTCTAATAACTTTTGAAAGAATGATGCTACTGCTTTGAAAGTTGGCATTAATTATGGACAGAATGTGTTAATGAGGCATGCTTAATTTCAGTTTAATCTGATAATCCCTTCATTGTTGTTACTCTGGTGGTTTACTTCCTGTTTTTTGTCCCATTCATCGCACAGCCAGCACGGTTTGGTAAAGATTAAGCGCTTGAATAGACACTGTACTTCAGAGCCTCTTTTCTCAGTTCACACTTTTCCTGAGTTTGTGCTTTCTTTCCAATATTTAGATAGGTTAGGAGAGTCCATTTGATTGAGTTATACATCATTTTAAAGCTTAAAGTCTGCTCTCTCAGAATATGGTCTTAACTAAAAATTCATGTCTGGCGACGTTTTGTTTGTTTTGAGGTGCAGGGTCACAAATATTCATTCAGATGTGATTGTGCGAACCAATATCAAATAGCATTCCCTTTGAAGATTAGTCAGTGAATATCACACCCAAGCAATTGTGACCGTGCTTCACAAAACCAACAAAAAGGTCGCACACAATGATTTTGTGTGAGGACTCAAAATAGGTGAAATGGGTCAACATAGTCAATCTTTAGTTTGTCATATTTTCTGAAAGAGCAATTCTTCTTTTACATTATTTGAAAGTTTGGGATAATTAGACAAATAGGAAATTGTGTTTTTAGCAGCTTTTCTAGAACTTTTTTTTTTACTGAATAATTTGATTAGGTGTGTCTTAGAGTCTCCTCTTCATTTCTTGAGAACCCTTTAAAGGCATAATTTACCATTTGCAGATGAAGCAAAAACCCAACATTAGTGCTTTAAAATAGTTCTAAAATGTGAGTTAGGAATAGAAAGAACCACTGTAAAAATTTGAATCCGTATAATCGATGTTAAGTGTTGTTGAATACACAAAATGTGAACAATAGTTATAATAAGAATGCTTCCAGACTAAACCGTATACAGTTATGGTTTATTGAGAAAAATGCTGATATCTCCTCATATTTTAGGCTGTATTGCAAAAATTTTATATGGTAGGATGTTTTGTGATACAACAGACCTACACATATGCATCAAATGTGATATCTTGAACATTTTTGAAATCACTGCTCCCAAAGTTAAACTGGACCTTTAAACACTCATTACTTTCAACTCTAATAACTTTTGAAATGATGATGCTACTACTGCTTTAAAAGCTGGTATTTGTCATGGATAGAATGTGTTAATAGAGCAAGATCAATTTCAGCTTAATCTGATAATCCCTTCCTTGATGTTGCTGTGGCATTTTACATCCTGTTTTTAGTCCCGTTCATTGCACAAAGCACAGCTAGGTAAGATGAAGCGCTTGAATAGAACAGATACTTCAAAACCTCTTTTTTTCAGTTCACACTTTTCCAACATGAGTGCTTTCATTCCAATATTAGATAGGTTAGAAGAGTCCATTTGAATTGAGTTATACAGTCGACCTTGCTTAAGTCGACCTCGCATAAGTCTAATAATCACCTAAGTCGAAGCTCTTTTCAAGTTCTTTTCTCTTTATATTCTATTGATTTTAATCGCTTATAAGTTGAATTTTCTCTAAGTCGAAGCTATTTCTTTAGTCCAAATACAATGTAGATTTGAATTAGGCGAGGTTGACTGTCCATCATTTTAAAGCTTAAAGTCTCCTCTTTCAGAATCTGCTCTGAAATTTAAAAAAAATCCATGTCTGGCGACCTTTTGTTGGTTTTGTGATGCAGGGTCACAATAATGATCATCGAAGTTACTTAACCCTAACTAGACCGGGGGGGGGGGCTCCAAGGCCCCCCCCCCTCAACGTTCCGCGCGATGTATCGCTATAGCGAAAAGCTATCGCCGCAACATTTAATGACTTTTTTCTTTCGCATCTCCCGCATCTTTTGACACCAAATTTGCAAGCCCTGGGCATGTGGTTTAGAAGTTGCGCATAAATATGTACGTGCATGTCAGACCAAAAATTGCTCAAAAACGTGAATTCGTGTACAATTTCATTGCAAACTGTGCTTACAAGCAAATTTCATAAAAGCATGATTATTTGGGGGTTTCATTGATTAAAATCAATTAAAAACATATTTTCTTGTTTGGAACAATGTCGTGGACAAATTTCATCAAAAACACAATGACAAATAGAAAGTCGAAAAAACAAAGAAATACATAAGAAATTAAAAAAACAATAAAATACTTAAGATTTTTTTTCTGATGGCACAATTTTTTTCTCTTACATTTGCTAAGGACACTAAAAAGGATATTTACACAAAAAATGTGCCTGTTTTGAGCTTTATTTAGTGATTTATACCAAATTGTCTGATTTCATGCATCATTATGCATAAATTAGCATAATTAGGCATAAATGATGATTTATTTATTTTTTTTATTATCTTCATGGTACTTTAGAATGCGTCATAGGTGTGTGCAAATTTTCGTCACGATCGTGCGGTCAACAGCCGAGATCTGGATGGGGGCTGCCCCCCCGGCTCTATCATCTACCTAAATAGCACGGCCTAGTTAGGGTAAATACTCACTTCGCTTCCACTGTGGGAGTCCAGATTTGAGTTGCTCTATATGCTGCAGCACATCCCCCTTCAGAATGCGGCCATCTTTGCCCGTTCCCTGCACATCAGCCAGATTTATCTGTCAGTAGCAAGACAAGAGCATAAAACATACACCGACATTATGATGAAAACAACGCTAAACATTGAAAAATCTAACATATGGAAAGTGATACACTTGAGATGTAGAAACAAGAGAGAGATCCTTTTGATTCAAATATTCTCTGAAAACAGAAATGAATGGTACCATACACCGGTTGTATGAGCTGTGTAATTTGTGAAAACCTAAAGAGCAGCTAGATAACTACGGTCATGCATCACCAACTCTTGCGTTTGCAACATCCTGCTACTGTATCGTCATCTAAACACCAAATTTTCTCTTGATGAGATTCCTCGTGATTTTATGAATATTTGGCTAAGAACAGGGAAAGGAGATAGCATTGTACAAAATATACAAAATGCATTTTTGACATGGAAGGCAAATTCTTAGATGCAACATTACATTCTGCATAATCCTTAACCCGTTGAGGACGGGTCCCGAGTATACTAGGGCAGGGGTCTATGGATGGGAAATGCATGTTGTAGCAAAATCAGCCCGTCCTCAATGGCTGAATATGGTTTAAGACAAGTTGATGTTTCCCTCCTCCCTGACTCAGATTTTGTTTGTTTGTTTGATTTGCAGATTGTTGTTTATTTGTTGTTGTTTTTTTCAGAATTTGGGTTATTTGTTGGTTGTTGCTGTTTGTGTTTTTTTTTCGGGGGGGGGGGGGGGGGAATTAATTAAAGGGATTGCTTACTATCTCTATCGATTTGCTGACAATGACTTCTCCTTTCTTTTCTCATTACTGGCAGAATCTCCCTGCCTGAGACATAATACACACACCATATATTCAGCGGAGTTAAATTTTTCTCAAAGTGCAAATCCCCAACAATTTCACAAGTGGTTAAATTCCAGATTGTGGTACAGAGTAATGAGCAGAAGACTGTATGCCTAGCCGATGCATTCATGGTGGGATCAGAGTATATACAGGGCTCGACACTAATGGTGGCCCGGTGGCCCAGGGCCACCAAAAATGAAAGTCGGGCCACCAAATTTAAAAAAAGGGCAAATTTGGTGGCTCGCCCTGGGCCACCAAAATTTTTTGAAAAGCATGTCAATAAATTCGTAACTTTTTGCGCCGGAAATTAGCAGTTAAATTTCTTTAAAGGATGGATGGAAAGGACTGAATGAGTGCCTGAGAGTGAGTGTTGCGAGTTTGTTGAGGTTTATTTATGAGTAGATATGTCCAGCTTCCAATTCTTACTATGATAAAGCTTAAATATTTTACCCATTCAAATAAAAAAAACACAGGACTTTTAATTCTTTTTATTGGGTTTTTTTTTCGGGCCACCAAATTTTTCTCTCGGGCCACCAAAAATTTGAAATTGATGATTTTGGTGGCCCCATCGGGCCACCAAAAAAAAAAGTTAGTGTGGAGTCCTGGTATATATTATCACATTCTGCTACACTGGGGAAAAGCACCCAACTCACAAAATTCGTGAAAATAAAAACCCACCGAAATACATGGTGTATACAGTACCTTGTGCTGCATGGCTAGGCGCTTCACAGCTGGGGTGCTGGGTATTCGTCCTCCGCCCGTGACCTCTGACACTCTCATAACTTCCCCATCACTTTCGCTGGAGTCGCTGGAAGATTCCTCAACTGTCTCGCCTGACACGTTGTCCTCATGGCTAGCTGTGGCATCTGTCCCAGTAAGAAAATAAGACAAAACACATATTTTTAACCCTAATCCCACTGGGGTTTTTGATAGACTTGAAACCACTGGGGGGGGGACCAAGATCTAAAGGGGGGGGGGGCCTTTGCCCCCCCCCCCTTTAGATCTAAGTCGTGGATCGCACGATCCTCGCGAAAATTTGCACTAAGGTAGAGGCAAATGTAATCTCCAAGACTACATAGTTAGATTTTTCAAATTTTAATTTATGTATTTCATATTAATTAATGTGTGCTAATTTATGCAAAAATATTATCTTTTTGCCTATGAATCAAAAAATAGTGGTCCAAGACTTCTAATTTTTGGTGAACATATTCTTTTCAATATCCTCAACAATAATATTGACACAAAAATTGGGCTTCATAATTATTTCGTTTATTGAATTTCTTACGTATTTCTTTGTTATTTGCTTTTTGTTTTTGTTGTTTTTTTCATTAAAATTTGTCACAGAAACTTTTTAAAGCATAATCAGGCTAAAATAAATCATTATCAGCCGTTTGTGTTGGCGATTTACGTGCCTTTTCACTGTTAACTATCACTAGCCCCTAGGGATTATCATTTTCTTCATTTCAAGTTCGGTGCTGGTGTTAGTGTCGCCGTGCGAGACCCGTATTCACTTCCATAATAGATGCACGTTTTACGTGCAAAGTCTATGCTAATGCAGTGGTCGCCCATGTAAAGAACACAAACACTCTAGACATAGCTATATAAATTTGAGCCCGGGAGCAAAATTAAGATAGTTGTATTTTGAGGGATGGATGAAATTTGTGGCATCTTAATCTGTCTTCCTCACTATGTGTCTTAAATTAAGCAGTTTTGGTTACATCTTTTAATATTTGACTGTAATCACGCGCCATCACTTTTTTCGTCGCGCAATTCCCGCGGAGCTCGCGGTGCTGTGATTCAAACACTTAGTGCTGGTGATCGATAATTATGATCAGTATCCCCTCGTTAATCTGACCGTCGGTGTTGGAGATTGATTTAACGCTGATATTTGGGAGCTACCACTACCACTACCACTACCACTAGCAACGAACTTGAAATCACCCAGTAGATAGCAAATGCTCAATTCTAATAGAACATAATAAGAAAATATGTTGTCTCTGTCAGTATTATTCTATAAAGAACATTCCTTCATTTGTTTCCCTTGACTCCTCAGTTACCACCCAAAATGATAATCACACTACAATCCTGAAATTTGAAAACTCTTGTCTACACTGTATCAAGGATATAGAGCGTAGAGTCCAACATGTGGATACACAGTGTTCAGGCATCAATGTTGGGATTATCATAGAACAGAAGAAACAAATACCTCCGTCAAGCTCGATGTCAACTAATGGCAGTCCAACTTTCGCAGTGTCTTCCAACTCGTAGTATATTTTCTTGACCACCCCATCATAGCGACTAGTGATTGTGACGGATGCCTTGTCACTCTGCACTTCACAGATACTGTCAAACTGGGCCACTGAGTCCCCTTCTGAGACGTACCTGGCAGGCAGAAGAGCAAGGATATATGAACAGCACTGAGCAAATGTGAAATACAGTATGCCTTCCGGACCGCAGTAAGTTCCAATAGCATAAACCAAACAAATAACTTATAAGAGTCTCACGACAGATGCAGGCTTTTACTACAGCAGATGTTTTACAGACAGCTTGTGCATCAGTTTATCACAAAATTAGCATGCTGTTACCGATGACATATCTACTTGAAGTACAGCTGAATATCATTTCATCTTTAATACAGGGACTGTAGAACATGAAAATGAATATTCAAGGAATACTTACATTTTCCAGTTCTAAAATAGAGAGTTCGTGCTATAAAAAAAAAAAATTAAATACTTTCTTGATAACAAATGCCATATTCAGCTCATATTTTGTTGATATTGGAACAGCTTGCCTGAGAAGAATACTGCATTTAAGCTATCCCTCTACATTTTGATGATCTCTGATATCGCTTTGACTTGTTCTGGTTGCAAAGATGCATTGATGCCATTTATTGACAGAGCAAACATAAAAGATGTATATTGTCTAGCAATCAATATTTTTTAATGAAACTTACCATTCTTTTACTACAACTTCCGCGATACCTTCTCCAATATCAGACAACTTGAATTGTACAAGCTCACCATGTAGATCTGAGGAGACACAAAAATGCAATGTGTATGCAACATGTCACATTTTGAGAAAAAAAAACAACAATTTCATACACAGTTTTCATCACAGCAGGCAAGTCTGGTTTCTCAAGATGTGTGTAGTATAAGAGCATCACTGTATTTTGTTCATGGTCCCAATGTAAACACAAATGCAAATGCAAAATGCATCATTCTTGCCTTCAAAAGTAACCATCAGCTGTTTAATAACAATATGAATGAAAATCAAAGGAATACTTTGTTTCATCATTACAAGAGGAAAAGCAATTTTGATAAGACCCGAGGCATGCATCACATGTTACTCATTCCAAATGTTAACAAAAGAAGTAACTCTTTAACGAACAACAAGAGGGGTGGCATTTGAGCCTTCAATGTAGAAATGTGGGTTTGAACTTGTTTTACATAGCCACTAGAGAAGATCTTTAATGATTACTAGCAAGCTGCTATGGGGCTGATCGTGATGGCTAATGCCTCCTCCAAAGGACTATTCAATGAGGATTAAATGCCCTTCCTAAGAGACACAACGGCTGCTTCCAGAGAACTTGAACCAGCGACCTCATGGCTAAGAGTCTATAGTCTTATCCACTGGGCCACATTGGCTCTGCACAAATTCTGCACAGAATTATCGGCACTTCCACTAAATCTGAAATAAATTAATGAATGAATAGATAGTAATATAGATAAAGAGATAATGAATGAATGAATACATTAATAAATTAATAAAAGAGTAAAAAAACAAACAAACTAACAAACAAATGATTTGCAAGTACACTTTACTCACTAGGTGATGTTGAAACAAGGCGAACACCTCTAAAGTGAGAATGAAGCTTCAGGGGTCTTGTAGACAGACTGCCCTTGAGATGTACACTTGGGCCAACATTGGGTCCACTGCTCTGCCCCCTATGGCACTGGCGGCTCAGGTAGACAGAAGATGCCGGGCACCTCAGCGATCTCTGTGATGTTGGAAACATAAATGAATACGATCATCCTCAATTGGAAATGTACTGAACACACTATACAGCTGCATGCCTCAGCATTGCATTGTCCATTTATCTGGGCAAGTCAGAAGTCATATCAGATAGAAAGTACAGAGTAGTACCTTTCTATACTCATTTGATTTTGATACAAATCAAGAGAATAGAATGCTATTGCTAGAGATTTGAATAAAATCAGATATGGAATCAACGAGAGGCATAGAATTTTGACATTTCATTCTTCCACAAGACGTTGATGTTGGCCACTACCACATACTGTATGTAAATGAGATGAGATGATGATGTCACCAATGATGTCACTGCCTCATAAGTCTCCTCCTGATGTACACACAAATCTTCATTTCCTTTCTGCTGTGAAATTAGAAAGACTGTGTCCTTCACATAAAATTATTTAAGTGCTATACAATTTACTGCAACCATTGGAGTGTTTAAAGGAGACACAAGCTGTACTTGCTACATTATCACAACCAAAGACATAATTTTCGTGAAGGATTGTGAGGCATATGACTTATATGAGGGTATTGATGTCATTGTATCACCTCATGCCTCATTCAATATGAACATAATAAAGAGGTTGCAACAACATGATACATCACTGTCTGGTACAAAAATAAATGTAAAACAAGGAAAAGTAGAAATTACGCGGTGCGTAATATATGTCCCCGCCGGAAGTAGCATTTAGTAGCAAAATGTACAATATAGGTAAAAAGATGAAGGTCAGAGGTCAAAGAAGTCAAAGGTCAAAATTCTATGTAGAAGTTTTGAAGCCCTCACCTAGTGCCATCACATAACGCAAACGGAATCGAAATCGGGTTAGAAATGGCGAAGGAGTAGCATTTTGTAGCCAATGTACAATATAGGTAAAAAAATCAAGGTCAAAGGTCAAAGAAGTCAAAGGTCAAAATTCTGTGTAGAAGTTTTGAAGCCCTCACCTAGTGCCATCACATAAAGCAAACGGAATCGAAATCGGTTAGAAATGGCGAAGGAGTAGCATTTGGTAGCAAAATGTACAATACAGGTCAAAAATCAAGGTCAAAGGTCAAAGAAGTCAAAGGTCAAAATTCTGTGTAGAAGTTTTGAAGCCCTCACCTAGTGCCATCACATTAAGCAAACGGAATCAAAATCGGGTTAGAAATGGCGAAGGAGCAGCATTTTGTAGGCAATGTACAATATAGGTCAAAAATCAAGGTCAAAGGTCAAAGAAGGCAAAGGTCAAAATTCTGTGTAGAAGTTTTGAAGCCCTCACCTAGTGCCATCATATAAAGCAAACGGAATCAAAATCGGGTTAGAAATGGCGAAGCAGTAGCATTTTGAAGCAAAATGTACAATATAGGTCAAAGGTCAAGGTCAAAGGTCACAACTGAAATTCTTTATAGAAGTTTCAAAGCTCCCATGTAGTGCTATCATATAAAGCAAACAGAATCAAAATCGGGTTAGAAATGGCGAAGGAGTAGCATTTTGAACATTTTGATCACACACGGACGCACACACGGACGGACGGACGGACGGACGAACACACGGACGGACACACAGACACACGGACACACACACGTACGGAGCCCGTTTCATAGTCCCCTGCTCGAACTCGTTCGGCGGGGACAAAAATAAATAAAAACAAAACCCTACGTTAATCTCTGGTCAGGTAACTTGTTCTTCCATGATCTCCCATTCTGATGAAACTTTCTACCACAATTTTTCTTCTTTTTTTTTTCCTCATTTGACTCTATTTTAAAGTCAACTTAAACTACATCGTAGATACTATGCGAAATAGAAAAGTCTGACCTCAAATCCTTACCTCCGCCCAAAGGAAGGAGGTTATGCTTTCATCAGCATTTGTTTTTTGTTTGTCTGTCTGTGTGCAAAATAGCTCCCAGGTTTATTGACACTAAATCTGCTGAAAATCTGTTCACAACTTTTTGAGTTATTTTGCAAACAGATAAACAAACTAGCCAACACTGATGAAGACATGAACCTCTTACCCTCCTTCCTTGGCGGAGGTCCTGAATTAATGGCACTGCCATTTACTGTATATGCCGAATATTTCACAAGGTTTTTATTTTTGCGAATTTCACCAGTCAGCTGCTATTCGTGAAATTAAAAACACGCGAAAATATTGACTCTAATGCCAATATGAATGTGACGTACGCATATACATTTCTCCGTTCAGCACAAGACTCCACGATCGCGAATTTCACCACTCGCGAAATTGTCAGGAAGTCCCGATTCGCGAAAATTTAGAGTAGACTCGCGAAATATATGGCGTAGACAGTAAATTCAGTCAGTATTGGCATTAGCAGGTGTTTACAAATGCAAACACAGAAAAACAAATATGTTGAATTAAGCTTCCTTCTTTCATTACAAAAAAACAAGAATGCTCTAACCGCTACGACTAGTAAGAGTCTAATGGGAAACAGTTGGAGGAGTAGGATACATAACTGTTACTAGTGTTATACTGTTAGTAAATTTATCAATTGTTCTAATGTAATGTTAGAGTCAGTTCAGTTGGCAGTACGCAGTAACGTTAGACAAGGTAGAGGGAAAGAAAATCAGAAAATGAAACACAACTCTCTTTTTCTTCCTCTTCCCTGGACCTGAGCTCCCGAGCAAGTAGCGCAGCACAAGCAAAGCCCAAACCTAGGCTTCCTGTACAGCCAGATATTATAATACAACAGCTACCATCCATGGTAAATAAATTACCTGTACCAGCTACAACACTGGCATACTCGTGAAATAGGCCCCACCACTGCGTGTCCGTACCAATACTACGGCGGCTCGCCTGTTTACACTCTTGAATTGAGCCCCACCGTGTGGTGTTCATCTTCATCGGCAAATAAGCACGGCGATGCCAATGCGCGATGGGGCTTTCTTCCACAGTATATTTATACTCGTGAATGCAGCCCCATCAAACGGCGTTCACGCGAGATTGATACAGCCGTGGGGGTGATTTCCACAGCATAACATCTTTCGTCCTCCCTTTCTCCTGTTTTTTCTTTGGTCTTCAAGTCACGGAAGGACTTCCTAATACTAGTAATATCCCTCGACTAATTTATTAAAGGGCCAATAACCACAAATACAACAACCCTACCAAGGCTACTACCTAACCCTAAACCTAACCTTGCTTGCTAATGCACGCGTGCACGCGCACTGCAGTGGGGCCTATTTCATGATTTTGCCACAACACTAACGACTTAGTACAAATTGTACTAAAGTTTTACTGGTACTGTTACACAGTTTATGATTTGACCGGCCGGCCGGCTGGTGTGGCGACGAGTCGAGCATGCATTATTGTTTTACACGTGATGTCTGATGTACGTTATAGGGCAGCGGGCATTGGCACGAGTGTCTACGTAGGCAGACACAAGACTCAGAGGTATATACCCGAAATACAAAGTGCATGATGAAGGCGAGTTTAATCTAACATGACTTTACTAAACACACTCTTGCTTCTACCACACCTCTCACATTCTTCAATGAAAGCTGGTCGATAAGTGTAATTACCTGAAAACCCGAAGAAACAAGTTCAAAGTTCAACAAGTTCCTAGGTCTCACGAATCGCATGTAGCTCGCCATCTTCCCTAGATGTGCTAGTTGGGGGCTCGTCACAACTAGTGATGCCGCCGTGGAGATCGCGAGTATCATTTTATTGCTAAGTCAAACGGGTGCTAAATAGAGTTGTAGGAATCGTCATCAATAGTCAATCAATATGCTAATCTTTATGTTTTTTTTTTATTTAAAGTTCATTCATTCTTCATCTGTTATCAATGAAGAACAATGAATTGGTGCAAAATCAAGTACATTGTACTAAAAATGTTAATAATGAATATCCACACTTTTAGTACCAGGTATGCCGATTTTATACCTACATTAAAAAAGGAAAATGGCATCAAGTATCTTTTTCTTAAGGTTTTTTTTTTCTTTGTTTAAAATCATTGAATTTGAAATGTTGGTGGCTAAAAAAAGAAAGCCTAGTGACACTTTATAAAAAGGAAACATGACAATCTATTTTCAAATCTTAGCCCGATCAGGCAACCCAAAGATTGAGAGTTTGTTCGCAAAAACCGATAAGTCCATTTTTGAAGATTTTGAAGTACGGTCTCTCTCATAGAGTACAAAATAATACCTTTTAAATGATATATTGGCCATTACATGTACTGGTACCTCTTTGAAGTTATGGTCAAAAGAAGCAAAATTGTTCTTATTTTTTCTTATTTTTTTTAACCTTTAATCGCAAATATCTCCATTTGGCAAATATGGACTTATCGGTTTTTGCAAACAAACTCTTCATTTGCTTTTTGAAAGTTTGGTGGCTTAACTGCACATTTGGTAGAAAAGCACCAATGATCATGATTATTGTCTATTCTATTTTACCTCATTCTTCTCAGGACATGCCCTCTTTATCGAATCACAGTTGCCTATAATTATGTTGCATGTGAATGTACCCCTGTATTTTGTGATTGATCTGGTTAGAGTGAATGTATCTGAATTCAGCTGAATTCTTGCAGTCATAAAGTTACTTATACAACATCACATTTAAGCTTTGAGCTCTGTTGTTATTATTACAAGTAACTGTCACTATTTTCCAGTCAGACGAAGAGTGTTGGCAGTACTTTGCACTTATACACTTGAAGCTAGAAATGCCTTGGGCCACATATTATGTACTGTATACAAGTACACATACACACTTACATGTATTATACATTTTATATTAGTACACTCAGGAAAAAAGCAAGTAAATGCTTTTTCAACTTCATCTTTCTCATTTTTAGATTATTTGGCTAATATTAGTGTTTTACATACCATGTTTAAGAAAATTCTATTTGGCTATCGACCTAATGGGTCAATAAAAAGGAAAACTTTATGCATGAGTGAACACATTCGTTTTTTCTCTTCCAAGGCACACAAGTAAAAATTGGAAAAATTGGAAAAATTGTTATTCAAGCGAATGTGCTCTTCAATATAACAATGAAACAAAAGACAGCTTCAACACGATAAGAAATACAAATTTACAAAAATCAACCTATGATCTTGATGTTATCTCTGTAACCCTCCAAAGATTAAGAAAGGCAAAAAAAATAATGGAGGAAAATGAAGAATCTTCCGTCAAATCCATATTCAAAATGCATAAGAGAAGAAGAGATGGTAAGAAAGATGGTAGAAATTTGAACTGTTATTCCAAATTAAGGAAATTTAAAATAATATTTGCTTCTTGAATATGTCTTATGAATGTTCTTAAATTCCTTAATCAATAAAGGAAATGAATGTATCTTCTGTCTATTTTATCACCTTTGTGGCTTACTCCCTATGTATGTCATTTAAACTTGAGTTGAAAGAAAATTCCCATGTTCCCCCTTCAGTTTCCCCATTTTGTTTTGTTTGAGAATATAAAGAGAAACAAGAGAATGAAAACTAAACTTGTTTCTACTATTTCATTCATGTCTCTCATTGTGTAAGTCTTTTGTTATCATTGTTATCTTGAAGGGCATTTGCATAATAAATTTTGATATGAAGTTCTGCAATTTTCATTTTTGTGCCTTGGGAGGACAAAAACGATTGTGTTCACTCATGCATAAAATTTCCCTTTGTATAAACCTACCAGGTTGATAGCCAATTAAATAACCTTTAATATGGTATACTTATGATACAATGATTTTTATGAAAATCTACGTAAATATGAACTGGAAAAAAGCGTTTACTTTCTCTCTTTTTTGCCGAGTGTATACAGTAGTACATATAAAACGGTCCATAGGACGAACATACTGTACGTATGAAAATGAGGTATCTTACGGGAAATTCGCTCCAAAGGGGAAATTTTTGGTACCCCTTAAGGTCTTGACAATGTTTTTCATTGCCTTATCACTGATCTGGGGCCTCAGGACTACTCCATAGTTCGGACACAGATGGCATAGTGTGTGTGAATTAAGAACTGTACCATCAATACAATTTAAAGGAGATTGTCAGCGATGCAAAAAAAAATATTTAAAAAATGGGTGTATATATCCGATGAGCATAGAAAACGGGTCATGGGAAAATGCAGGTACAGTGTATATCTCCTTTTTCTCTCAAAAAAAGTTGTATCTTCTCATTAACATACATAATATGTTTATTCTATACATACTGTAATATATAACACATCAATTATGTCCTCATACATTTGTGCAGTTTTATTTCAAACTTTCTGTTGTGTTAAAAACATTTCATTTTCTAAAATCAAATGGAATATAAAATTTGTATGAAATGTGGAATATAGAACATGAATACAAAAAATTAGTGGTATAAGATGCATGTTGTGCTCTTGATTTAATGCTTCATTGAGCAAAAATGCATAATTCTTCAAAAAGGACAATATTTACATTTTTTCTGAATATTATCATGCTTTTTTTTTTTGAAAATTCCCTCAAACTATCATCTATTCTGCATTTCCCCTTATGGTTTGAAATAGCATCATACATATATGACATATATATAATCATTATCATATATATGCATAATACTGTATATACAATCATGTGTATTTATATACAGTGTACATTGTAATTAAGATTACACCTGTATATGAAAACAGAACTGCTGTCCCTACAGTACCAAGTTTATTTTTGGTACACAAATTTTTGGGCTCCTTGAATATATGCATACATACATTTACACATTTACTATTTCTTTTTTTTTCCACCTAAAGATTGTGACATTTTCATGCAAACACCAGTTCCATTTAAACTATGTATTATCTATTTTTTTAAAAAGAGTGATTCTTTATTACCACAGTAGTATACGAAAACTTTCCCATGCCACAGAGGAATGACCCTTCGTATACATGTACTTGTACAATATGTGACCATGCATCACAAAACCAACAAAAAAAATCACACCCCTTGATTTTACGCGAGTAATAAAAAAAAGGTGAAATGGGTCAACTGTGTCAATCTGAATCCCTTTATTGTTGTTGCTCCAGTGGTTTACATCCTGTGTTTTGTCCCTTTCATCGCACAGCTAGCATGGCCTAGTAAAGATTATGCGCTTGAATAGACCCTGTACTTCAGAGCCTCTTTTCTCAGTTCACACTTTTCCGGAGTGTGTGCTTTCTTTCCAGTACATTTTTGTACATGTACATGTATTCAGACAGGTTAGGGGAGTGCTTTTTAATTGAGTTATACATCATTTTAAAGCTTAGAGTCTGCTCTTTTAGAATCTTCCCTCAAATAAAAGCCCATGTCTGGCGACTTTTTGTTGGTTTTGTGATGCAGGGTCACATGTGTAAATCAGAAAACTAAGCTTGACCTAGGTCAGAACTCACCAACCATAACCACAAGAAGCAACACACAGTATTCTGCTTTGATGAAAATCGTACAAATTTAATCTGAAGTCACATCAAAATAAAATACTTTTTACAAACACAGAATTATCAACTACATGAGAAGTGAAATAGCTATCAATCAACAGATTACAATGGCTGACATCAGACAAGAAAATAAATGCACTGTCAGACATGGCAGTGTTTTACACTGTGCACATTCAGTGCTATGAGATACAAAGGGCAAACATGTTTTGATTTGATAACAGAGTACAAAAAAAAAAATGTTTGACATCAATTTCTAAATGAGATTGTTGGTTATGAAACAGTATGAATAAATGAATGACTACATAATACAATTGTACTCCTTCAACAAAAAATTATTTTAAAGGCAGAGAAACATAAAAATGGATTTCTTCTCTCATAGTAGGATGGGGTTATTTTGCTGAAAAAAATTGCTGAAACATTTCAGCAAAACAACCCCATCCTACTATGAGAAAAGAAATCCATTTTTATGTTTCTCTGCCTTTAGAATATTAAAGGCTATCATGATTAACAACTCCTAAAATTCTATGAAATTAAAAATGTAATAATCTAAAACTTTTGGCACCTTTGATAAGAACAAGCAAGTGTTAACATACGTGTACGGATAAATCCTCATGAGAAATATTAATTGAGTTAGTAAAGTGAAAGTAAAAGTACAGAGGATTAACCCTATTCTAACTGGGGGGGGGGGGGTCAAATTGACCCCCCTCGACGTTTCGCGCCACGATTCCGCAACGCGTAAAGATTTTGCCGCGTCGTTTCAGGACTTTTTTCATTGAAGTCTCCCGCAAATTTTGAGACCAAATTTGCGACATCCGGGTACACCATTCTGAAGTTACATAATGTTTTGCATATGCCTGTCAACCCAAAAACAGCTCAAATTCATGATATCGTGTGCAAATCCAATGCGAATTGTGTTTTTTGGTTAAATTGATATAAATTAGATTATTTCAACTTTTAACCATTGAAATTAATCAATTCTAGTGTAGATAAGCCTGAAAAAGTGCCTGCAACAAATTTTGGCAAAAAAACAATAGAAAACAAAAGGTCGAAAAAACAATAAAATACATACGAAATTAACAAAATAATAAAAAACAAAAGAAATTGATTTTGATTGTGCAATTTTTTTAAATGAAAATTGTTTATGTCTTCAGGAATTCTGACACAAAAATTTAGCAATCCTTCAGTCTTTTTGATGGAGTTATAGGTGAAAATATAATTTCATGCACAAATTTGCATAATCAATTTATTGAAAATAGAAAGGAAATATTTTTCTATCGTATGACCATGTAATCTTGTAGTTGACATCCAGCTCTATCTTTAGGCAAAATTTCGCGGCTATCACGCGATCGGTGGCCGAGATCTGAAGGGGGGGGGTCAAATTGACCCCCCCCCCCCCCAGTAAAAACTTGGTCTCAAATAGCCCAGTTAGAATAGGGTTAAAAATGCAGATGATACACATGCCTTATCATAAACAAAGCATGTGGAACAACAAAAAGGTTGAAATAAAACTCTCACTTGGAAGACAGCATAGTCAATGTGTGAGACAAATCTATTGCTGTGTATTGCACATTGATATAATTTACTTCAAAAGCTGCATCATTTTGGGTTGTCTTGCTTCATGGTTGATTGCTTTGCACAAACAATACAGTGGACTCCCGTTATAATGAAGTCCTCGGGACCGGCACTTTTCTTTCGCTATATCGAAATTTAGTTATAACCAAACAAATAAACAACAGAAATACATAGAGTGGTTAATGTTGCGGCCTAAATTTTTACTTCGTTGTAACCGGAATTTCGTTATAACCTTGTTCATTATAACGGGAGTGCACTGTATCACTCATTGCGCTCATATTTATTCATCAGCAGTGTAACCTGTGTAAACTCCAAAATAATCGAGAACTTTCTCCAGAGTAAGTGACAACAATGGGGGCCTCTGTTAGATCTTAAGATGAGGCCATTCTACAGCTACAACAGGGAAGAAAGGAGTGTCGTGTTTGACAATCGTTCCTCCTCATACGCTGAGCTCAACAAGAATAATGAAAGAAGAGCAGTTGTGGAAAGGAGTGATGGACCAGCAAAGAAGGAGAAACCTGGTAGTTTGTCTGCTAATGCCCTGCAAGTAAATGCGAGCACTAATACAGGGTTCCCAGCATTTCAAGAAAACAAAATTCCCTGATTTTTCCCTGATTTTCCCCTGATGAAGTCTCAAAATTCCATGATAATTATTTCAACTAATTTCCAGTTTCACATGTTTTCTATGTTGTTGCAGTGAACTATTTGCAGTGTAAAAAAATGTAATGTAAAACTGATTAGTACTACTACACAGGCATGTTGTTTTGATATAACAAAATATAACGAAGTCTGACTGACTACTTTCGATTTTTGGGTCAATCAAAATTCCCCGACTTTTCCCTGATTTAAGGCATTTTTATCATATTCCCTGACTTTTCCCTAACTGGAAAAAAAGTTAAATAATTTCCCATGATTTCCCTGATGGGCTGGTAACCCTGTGCTAGTAATCTGAACAGGATTGAGGAGACAGCAATTGTTATTTCGTCGCAGGCCATATCATAATCTTCTCCTGCTGAACCCGAGATTGTGTCCAGCATCAAGCTTTGATTCCTGTAAGTTTGTATTGAGATTAATCATTCATATATCATTGATGAGGGTACATGTCCCTGAATAGTATGTGGTGGCAGCAACTTTTGTTATCATTTCAAGATAGATTTATCTCAGTCGAGTGGACCTGGGACTGACCCAAACAAGTCTCTCTTGCCGCAGAGTGCATAAAATTACACACAGCTCATGTGATGGTTAATTTCGCTAAAACTAGGTACAGTGGACTTCCGTTAAAAAAAAAAAGTCCTCAGGACTGGCAGTTTTCTTTTGTCATATTGAAATTCCGTTATAACTGAACAAAAAATAATAAAGAACATGGAGAAGATAATGTTTGGGCCTGAATTTCTACTTCGTTGTAACCGGAATTTCGCTATAACCGTGTTCGTTATAACAGGAGTGCCCTGTATTATAAACTTAGCTAATGTATTTCATTTGGGTTACAAGAGGTTGAAATGGAATTTAAAGGACAAAAGCAGTTATGCTGGGATGACATAATATAAGAGTAGATATATATATATATATATTTTTTTTTTTTTTTTTTTTTTTTTTTTGCAGTAACTTTTATGTGTAGACAGTGTATGGTACAGTCATGGAAAGTAAGTACAATGTAGGTTATTCAGAGAGTTCAAGCTCATAATTTATGCACTGAAATGCTTTATGTATGCTACATGCAGTTCAGATAGATTTTGATGCTGATGAAAATAATGTTATACAGCAGTTATCATTACTGAGAATGTTAGAAATTATTGCATTTCTGGAACACATGCACATCATGTTTTCATTTTCATTTTTAGAGCAGAAACATTCTAATGTTTCTTGCAGTTCATAGGTTCAAGAGACCTGTAAGACGCTGTAACAGAATATGACTGCAGTCAATATAAGACATTAAATATATTTCATGATTTATGATTGTCAGACTTATTAGAACAAAGTAACATTCATAAAGAAGTATGAGTATATAAAGTTACAAAGCAATGTAAATTAACAAAACTTATGATTACCTGTGGTTTGTTTCACTACAGGTTGAACCACTGTCATCTTCAACACTGTCTTCATTTTGACAAGATATGGTACCAACACAAGGTCACTCGTGTATTTACTGTGACACCAGAAATGTTCGCGGGCATTTTCACTTCACAAATTTTGCGAGAGCCAAGATTCACAAACTTAAAACGCAAGTGAAAGTTCTTGTCTACAGTAAAAATGCATAGAATGCCAGTAGCAATTTGCGAAAATCTCATATCATGTAAAAGGTGGATGAGCCGAGCTCCAATTCACAAAAATTTCATACCGCCAAAATATCTCGCTCTACAGCAGTCATCAACCTTGGCTTTGGTAAAGTGTCCATCAATCCGTCAGTAATGATGAACAGTTTGGAGGCTTCACACCACATCACTGATTATAACAATCTCACTTTCCTTCTAATCAAGCTCTACGATGACATCTATGGCTGCTTGTTTACTTCAACTTCTCAAACCATGCCAAGCTGTCCTCCGTTTTTGCTGGAAGAGAAAATATAAAACATGATCTATGAAAAACATGATGGCAAACATTGCTTAAAATGTTTGTAGGAGTGGTATTATATGAAGTAGCACCAAATGATTATACTGTAAACAATTTTTTGTATGTTACATGATTCTGAACTTGTGGAATATCTGCCTCTCTGCAGGCAGCATAGCTGCATGAGTGTTTGAGTATGTCATAAACTGCCTTTTTGGAAATATGAGTAGATTCTTTCTGGATGAATGAACCCCCACTTCATTCAGAATGACAGGAACAACATGTCAACATTTTATACAGCATTAAATGCATTTCACATTCATGTGCAATGACAGCTATTATGAAAAGAATTCCAAAAACATATTCAGTTTCTGATATTTCAGAATATCTATTGGTTTTGCTTAGAAAATTCCTCCACTGTTGTATAGTTCACTATTTGCATAATTCTTTCTCTTTGTTAATTTTTGTTTTATGTTAGTCTAGGACATGTTCAAACAATAGTTATAGAAGACAGATATACATTTCATACTTCATACTACAATTTGTCACCCGCCACACTGAGAAGCTATGATAAAAAGTTGCTGACAGCAAATCCACAAAAGTATTAAAAAAGAAAAAAATCAGAAAATTCAAATCCTGTGACTCTACCAAACTTTCATTGTGTACGGTCACATTCACAAATGTGGCTGCTAAGCTCAAAACCAACAAAAAGTCACAGATTACATTGCGTTGACCGACTCAATTTTTTGAAGTTTGTCTTTATACCTTGGACAGTAATCTTTGCTTTATTTACTGTCAAAATTTGGCAGCTGAGAAACAAGACCAATATTGATGTACTAGCAGTTTTTCTGGACAATAGCTTCGCTGGAAAACACTGTACTTCTGCATAGCACACCTCAGTGGCCCAAATCTTCCAAGCCCCTTTTCTCCCTTTTCTATGAAACTGCACCTTCAATTCTATATTACTTCAGTTAATTTTTGAATTGGTCAGGCCAATTCAATTTTAAACAACTAAAATACAATTTTCAAGCTTAGAGCTTACCTTGTACTCTTTTTAACTTTGCAGAGAAGTATGAATTGATTTTGGCTTACTTTCTGTGGGTTTTGAGCTGGGTTGTCAAAAATGGAGTCCAAAGAATAGAACATGATTAAGTCAACTTTAAAGGCAATATAACTTTCTGAGCCTTTTGCGAACACTAACCTGTTGTGGGAATGTACTCAGCTCCTATCCAGCCATCATACCCTGTGCCCTCCAACACATCAAAGATATAGTCATAGTTTATTTCACCCTTCAGACTGGGCTCATTTCTTCCTGGTGCCTGGGCCACCTGGATGTGACCTTGATGAGAGAAAGGAAGAGGGAGAAATGAGAACAATCTCAAATGGCACACAAACTATGACTGCAGTGTGATGCTTATGCACCCCTAGAATACTAAAAATCACAGGGAGGCCAACTTCAGTAAATCAACCTACAAACTGAAGCACACTAAATAAATATACACACACAAACAAAACATTCTGAGGGTAAAAAAAACTCAACATATTGTTATGTGCAAATGGGGTTGTGATACAGGTATTATAATAGCATATGAATTAAAATTTTGGAAATGTCATATTTTCCATTAAAAAAAAAAAAATTTCTTCTTTCAGATGATGAGAAAAACATATTTTAACCAAAGACTCTTGAAATAGAGAAGTTGGTAGCTTTGTAATCACACTGAACAGGTATTACTTGTAGCTGTCAGGACTGATTTAGAGTTACGATTATTACGAGACTACATTCCACAAGTTCCAACTTTGCATAAAATGAATTAAAATACTTGCCTACAAAAGGCATGACCTCCTTGATAATTCTGGTCAGGTCTCCGTGAACCAGTTGCACGTGGAAGATATCCTGCAGACAAGGGAAATTATGTGAAGTTCAAAAGTTACAGCTAATCTCAACTACTCACATTATTACGGCTAGTCTCTCCTACATGTACCTGTCTATACAGTTTTAATTTCTGTAATTACAATTCTTCTTCTCATTCTGGCTTTGCAAAAGTGGAATGAACTTCTCATCCAACAAATTGATATTCATTGCTGCAAGCAAAACAGCAATTTTTTTCTTCATAAGTGCTGCTACAAGAAAGTGGATGTGCCTACTTGAAAGAAAGGATATCAAGTAAATACAAGAGATGCGGGGGGGTCTTGTGTTCACCCGAGTATCGCAAGTTCACCTTCCATGCATTCTGGCAGACCCTTACCTGAGAACATTGGAAACTTGTGGTGGGGTAGCTTTGAGAACTGGGGGCATGGTGTACATTTACATATTCCATCACACTGGTAAAAATACCTGCAACCATACACTGTACTTTATAGAATGTTGGACTATGCAGTTTTTGAAAAAAAAAAGACTTTAAAGCCCTATCACTTTTGATTCTAGAGAACAATATAATTGAATATTCCTTAATTTCAGAGGTGCGTTTTGCCCCCCCCCCCCCCCCCCCCCCCACCCCCCCCCCCCCACAACAAACTTGGAACTACAGTCATCAATGTACAAACACAACGTAACTTTGCTTTATCAAGTCTGGTTCTAGAGAAGAATTGTAAAAATTAATTAACATGAACAAAACTTGAAACAACAGTCATCAATATACTGACTCATTGTATTAACTTAGCTCAATCACTTCTTGAGAACATCTTATTAAGATTCCTTACGGGGGGGGGGGGGGGGGGGGGGGGGGGGGGGGGGGGGGGGGGGCAGGCCCCCCCAGGTGGGGCATGGTGCCCATTTGATGGAATTGAGATTTTGGGCCCCCAGGGGGCATGGTGCCCATTTGATAGGAATGAGATTATATCCCCAAGGGATGCTACCTGCCATGTTTGGTGAAAATTCATAATGGCATTTTCAAGAAAAAGGTGAAAATGTACAATTTGGGTCCCATTAGGACCCCTCCCCATCCCCCTCCCCTGGGTCCCAAGAGGGGCACCACTGATTCTGCCATGAACAAACTACAGTCATCAATGTACTAACTCATAGTAATAACTTAGCTCTATTACTTCTGGTTCTAGAGAAGAAGATTTTTAAGAATTCTTAATTTTGGGGGGTTTGGGTTCCTCTGGGGGCCCCCCAGGTGGGGCATCCCGCATGGTGCCCATTTGAACAAATTGAGATCCTACGATTTTCCTACCTGCCAAGTTTGGTGAAAATCGGTATTGGGGTTCTCAAGAAAAAGATGAAAATGTAAAAAGTTTACACACGATGCACGCCGAACGAAGAGCGATTGCTATAGCTCACTTGAGCCTTCGGCTCAGATGAGCTAAAAATACATAGATGTCTACAGAACATTAAATTCAAAGATAATTTCTGGGAAACGAGCTCGTACCCTCTACAAAACAAGATACTCCTTGATCCATCATTGCTTTGATTGGTTTGGGATCTTTGTTTGTGTGTGTGAGTTTGCAAACTGAGTGCTTTTCTGCCTTTGCTTCTGAAATGTGGAATGTAGCAATTAAACAAAATTAGTGTATGATGGAAATAAATAAATTAGGCCGAGAACCAGAACCAACTTCATCAAATTCCAACAACTGTTGCAATCGATGGAAAACTGCGTGGATAAATTACAATAAAACTGATCCAAATGTTGTCAACTCACCAACTGCAACTTCAGGTTGTCATTGTTCACTCTTTTGATGATCTCCACAGCTGTAATGACACAAAATTCAAGATGTCAGTCAGCACTGTTGTATACGCAATGCATTTACTTGGATTACCACATGTTGTAAGCTGTTGTATGATTTGCATCTGACACATGAGATTATTTGCTGCCTTTCACAGTATGCAGAGCAAAGTCTTAAAACACAAAAATGAACGGAACATTCCCCAAAATACATTTGATAGCCTGCTTCCTCTGTATCTCAACAACAAAAACACACAAATCAGAGCAAAGACCAAATAGAATTCCATGTAGCCTGATGATATGAAAATAGCAGCTATTGGATTAAGTACCAGCCCTACATTATTGCATGGCCAAACATCATTGACATATATTAAAAGCTACGGTTTCGCGATAACTTTGGCAACACAAAAGATCTCGCCTTGAAATTTAATGACTTTCTTCTATCACATCTCCTGTATAAGTTGAGACCCCATTTGCAATGATCGGGTGTAATGCTGCAGAGCTATTCTATGAGTTGTACTCTCAAAATTGTACTTTTTCTTATCAGACCAACTCAGAACAGGACTGGAATTCCTCTTTAAGGGTGTGCTGGTTATAGGTGTATGTTTTCACACATAATTACCTCACAAAGACTAGATGAGAGAGGTGTGAGACCTACCTTGATCTTGTCTGGTTAGGAAGTAATTTGGGATGGTGTATCTGTCGTTGATAGGTTCTATGACTGCCATGATCCCTTCCTATCAAATAGAACAGATATTATTTTGTTAAAGTGAGATCTCTTCCAAAATGTAAGCGAGTACATTTGCCATTTAGCAACCATTTGTTCTCAAATATTGGGAGAGACCTCTCTATGCTGCAAAATCCCAATTTTTGCATGCATTTTAATTTCGCGAACTTCGCAAGATTTGCGAAAGTTCTCATGACATACACTATATGCATCAAATGCCAGTGACAATTCGCAAAAAAAAAAAGTTATGCCACAAAAAAGGCTGTCGACACCAATTCGCAAAAATTTCATGTGAATTGTCGCAAAAATACCTTGCTTTACAGTATCATTATGCATTTCAGTGATTTGAGGAGGGCTTTACAATATCATCCAAGTTTGGCATATTCAAGCATTTGTCTCTCATCCCCTGTTGCATTATCCTAAAATTATGATTATCTGACAATCAAAACTTAAAGGGTGTGTACAGTTCTGGTTGAGGTGAAGATTTAGCTCTTAATATTTTGCGAGATATTCAGAAATCACTCTATGAGATGCCAAAGAGCATGCAATTCTAAGGGGTATCAAAAGTTTATTTGATGAAAATTGGTTTTGAAATGGCCAAGATATCCAAAAACAAGGTGAAACAAAGAGATCCTAATAAAAGGCGTGGCCTGCAGTCTTTTATTATTATCACTTTTTTGGATATCTCAGTCATTTGAAAACCAATCTTCATCAAATAAACGTTGAATCCTTCTTAAAATTACATGCTCTTTCATATTTCATAAGAGGTTTCTCATTATCTCACTTAGCAGCTAGGAATGCAAAAAACATGAATCCCCACCTCAACCAGTACTGTACAGCCCCTTTAAACATTTCTTCTTTTAAACACCTGAGTGGTGCTCTAAATTGTGAAAACAAGATTTGAACATTACTTGTACTTATTCAATTTAAGGCTCCTTTCAGAGATTGTATTTTGAAAATACTCATCTGAGCTGACAGATGAAGATACCATCAAACAGGAAATGTGACGATAATGCTAGATAATGCAACAAACAAAACTAAACAAATCAAATGAGAAAGAGATATGGATTTAGCAAGGAGAAAAAAAAGATGACCAAACATGGTGTAAATTACAACCTTTTTAAATCTCTCTGCTGCATACTTGAGATTTTCAACAAGAGTGTCCTCCATCTTCTTGAGCAAGGCTGACCTTTCACCTTCAGCATGGGGCGGGATCTTCCCAGACATTACATGCATTCTGAAAACAAACAAACAAACAAACAGATGAAACATTAAGAAGTATATATCAAGGCTTTATATGAATGAGAATTCACTGCGAAATCAATGTATGCACTGATATATACACCTTTCATTTTTTATCAATAACAGAATTATGTCACATGTGTAACCTCACGCATCTTACGAAGCAGAAGCTATATCCTCTTTCACAATTTCTTTTATTAAAAAGAATAACCTGGCAAGCAGAAACAATATGTATAGAATTTGCCTTTTATTATGTATCAATATCATTAATATACCAAGATCAAATATCTAAATCCCTTCGGTCTGCCTACAGCAACTCGACTTTATCATATGACAAAATGTTAGATTGGACACAAATCATTATACCAATCTGAGACTAGGAACAGCAGTTGCCTGTCATTCATCAAACAAGGGGTCAAGTCATTTTCAGCTGGAGTACACAATACATTTATAAGAATAAAGGGAAAGATTTAATCCGATCTGATCTCCCACAAACAGCTTTTTATACTCTGTATTAAAATCAGGAAAATGATGTCAGTTCCAGCGCTCCAGTTTTTGTTTTTTGTTTTTCGTTGTTGTTGTTTTTTTGGGGGTGGGGTCATAAGCATACCACTGGAGGTAAAGTATGATATGTATCCTACCGTTTGCAAGCAAGAGCCTTGCAGTAGCTTATGGAGAGTTCCAGCGTTTCCCGGAATTCTTCCTCTCTGCCAGGGAGGGCTGCTATCCCACGGTCGCCAGCAGCAATGTCTCCTGAGGGAATGAACAGATTGAGACATTGTCACTGTCTACCTTGGATCGCCTTGGAGGGAGGGGATTTAAGTGTCAGTTTCTAATGAGAACAAATACAAGGCTGTATACACGTTTCAGAATGTGTGTTTTGGGGTATGAGATGAATACTTCATACTTTCAAAAATGAAATAATTAGCAATGTGACCAAAGGTTACATAATGAGAGAATATATGATGTGTAAGATTTACATCTTGCATTTCCTGAGAGAGGAAATTGACACTTTAACAAGTTCATAAATAGATGGTATTTAAGACTTTTAAAGGTGTACAACAAATTTTGTATCATGCAGTTCACATTTCATCCATTTGTTACTGATTGCCGCATGTTCATGGTTTTATTCTTCCCCTGCCTTTTGATGCAGTCAAGTAAAAACACCTGAATGAATGCAGTCAAGTGCTCTTTTGTTGTGCCTGAGAAAGTAAATAAACATGATCACAAACTGGTACAGCCTTTGTTGTAGCTATCTAGTTTAGAAAAACCAAGATGACACCGGCAGCACACAGACCTAACCACAGGCAACTTGATCACAACTTCATCATACTGTGTTTTACTACTATTTCTGCATTCACTGAATTTACCTACACGTATCGTCATTACGGTTGATAATTTCATTTTTGGGCCTATTCAAAGCCATAGGAGTAATTATTTGGTAGGCGACATCAGAGGCAGCTAGAATCATCAGTGCCAGGGGAACATCCCCCAAGGCCCTGGCCCAGTAACATTAACACTCAGGTTAAGAGTGGAGGAGGCTGAAATTTTTGGATTAGGTTAGTGCTAGCCCTTTGATATACAGCACGTTTCGGTAGTGAACTCCCAGGGGCATTTCATTAAGGATTTGTCAAATATTTTTCTTCAGCAAACTTTTGTTTATATTCAACTCAAGCTACAAAAGTCTTTGCATCGGAGTGGCTGAGAGCATACTTGACAGAAAAAAATATCTGACAAAACGCTTCATGAAATGCTCCCCTGGGTACCGTTTCATGAAAGTTGTCAGCCCCGACAATTTACCGAAAAATTGGTCTGTATCTAGACTAGTCGTCGCAGATATGTTCCGCGGAGACTGCATCTGATCTGGCTTCACAGATCCCCTCAGAGGAGAGTGATAACGTAAAAAAAAAATAATAAAAGACTCCTCCGAACAGATGGATCTTTCTGTCTACCCTGAAAAATGGTTTAGAAATTTAGTCTCCTGACCATTTCAAATCCTTAAGAGAGGCCAGACTCTCTATCTTCAATTCCTAACTTTCTATGACAAGGTTCAATTCCTAACTACGACAAGGTTCAATGCCAGGGCTGACTACTTCCAGTACTGCAGTAGGCACTACAGTGTACTTGCATGAAAAGATATTGACTGACAAGTATGTCTAATTCCGCGAAAAAACTTCTCATTTATAATAATGACATTTGCTGGGTCAGTTTAACTGACCCAGCAAATGTCATGCCTTATTATAAATGAGCAGTTTTCGCGGAATTAGACATATATATGTACTTATCGCCCACATCGGTCAAGAAAAGATAGAGTCCTGCAATAACAGGTAACAAGAATAGACTAACAAGGGAATGGTTGTGTAGTTGCTGTGAAACGTTACTCGTTATGTCTACGTCTAACTCATCACCAGGGTGGCTTGACATCAACACGTGCTCAACTCCTGCTTCCTCCCGAGCGGCGGCGATCTCTTCCATCGACCGGTCGTACGGCATCACACACTCCACTGCCAGGAAGCCGGCCCTTTTGGCAGCTGCATATCGGTCGGCAAACAAGGGAATTTCCGTGAACATTTTATGGATGTTCGCTGCAAATTTCAGCGGCATGGTTGCTGCGATTTACAGGCTCTGTTGACAAAATTTCAGTATGTATGAAGAGTCTGAAGCGCTACCCCACCAGACAAAATTCAGTCACAAATTTGAGGCCTGAGGGAGGTGCCTGCGTCCTTTCTCCTAATAAGGCATGAATATGCAAAGAGTCGCTCACTATAGAGAGAAGCTAACTCTTTGATGTCAAGCGCCATCTGCGGCGGCGTAATCGATTCCCGTAGTAACGTGACGCGCATTCTTGATCAGCGAATTCACTGGAGTTGAAGCCTAAAAGGACAGCACAAATTTCAGCAATACTTCCAAAAGATTTGATCTCAAGTCATGTTTGACGTTGCATTATCTGAAGCTGGAGCTCAAGTTCCCCTTGCGACTTCCAGTGATGAAAACTTTCCTCCCGAAAATATCATCGATGGGTAAGGACCGGCAACATCAAGTTTGCATACTTTCACAGTCCGACGCATTTATTATCATGTTCGTTATTGGGCAACTCTTATTGGGACTGGGATGGGGAACAATTTTATCAATTACTATAATACTGACACTATGTCACTAGATCTGGGTTCTATTAGCGTTATAGCCCCTCGGGCTCTCGAGGCTCTATAAAGTAACGTCACAACTTAGTAAGGGTTCTGTTCTATAAATCTATCTTTCTTTTCTTTCTTTCTGTCTGTCTTTCTTTCTTTTCTGAGTTTTCATCTTCCTCTTTTCCATAAAAAATTCCATCTTCCTCTTTTCCATAAAAAATTCCATCTTCCAGGGCAGTGCAGTGACTGGGGCCATGGGGGTGGGGGGGGGGGGGGGGGGGGGGGTCGGCGTGACGGGACCGGGGTGCATATGGAAGTCTACTGTGTCTAGCCTATTTTTGTCCCCGCCGAACGAGTTCGAGCAGGGGACTATGAAACGGGCTCCGTACGTGTGTGTGTCCGTGTGTCCGTCCGTGTGTGCGTCCGTGTGTGATCAAAATCTTCAATTTGCTACTTCTCTGTCATTTATGAGCCAATTTTGATTCTGTTTGCTTTATATGATAGCACTACATGGGAGCTTTGAAACTTCTACACAGAATTTCAGTCGTGACCTTTGACCTTGACCTTTGACCTATATTGTACATTTTGCTACAAAATGCTACTCCTTCGCCATTTCTAACCCAATTTCGATTCCGTTTGCTTTATGTGATGGCACTAGGTGAGGGCTTCAAAACTTGTTTTTTTTTGTAAACAAAAGAATAAGAAGGAAAAATGAACAGGGTCGCATGTGCCCCTCTTTAATTTTGTAAAGGCACCCCAGCCCCCCTGTCTTCTTCTTCTCCTCCTCCTCCTCCTCTTCTTCTTCCTCTTTTCGACTTTCTTTTGTCTTTAATAACATGGTGTGGAGTAGAATCTAGATTGTCTAACTGATAGTATTAACATGATACAGGCCACCATGAGGTGTACATCTCAATAGCGACGTAGCTTGCTGCTTCTGGTGTGTCATGTGAAGTCACACAGCTACTGTAAAAGTGGATACATATTTTGGCGCGACTAATTTTTCATGCTTGCTGGGGTAAGAAGAGTTTCGCGTGTTTTTAATTCTGTGGAATCAAGACATTAACTACTGGAACATATGGCATGCAAATATATTCGCGTTATCTTATTTTCGCACTAGCTTCTGGTTGCGCAAAATATGCAAAAATTTCAACACCGCAAAAATTTCCACGTTTACAATATACTATACGCAGAGATGTGCAGTGCATAGCCCAACCAGATGCTGTGCAAAGCATCTCCGGATCTGGATCTGAATGTGTACGCTGCTGGATGGAGTGGTATAGTGCAGCACGGAGAGAGGGCGGGAAGCTGATTAGTCGTAGTGATGGTGGCTTTTTTTTTCATTCTTACTTCTGAAGACTTCTGGAGATGGGCTGTTGAGTGCTGTTGATGGGAGGTGATTCCAAGCCAGAGGGCGTGCTCATGAAAAACAATGTTTGTTTTGCTCCGTGGTACAATACAGTGTCAGTGATGAATCATAAAAACCTCAACGTCTGTTCGGTTACAGGGCTGTGTATAGTCAGTGCAGTGGCCAGTGCACATTACATGCTCTGTAATTTTAATGGCACCATTGGCCTATCTATGTACATTGTCAATGACAATATGCAACTAAGATGCCCTCCTGCCATCTATTAGTAAACATAGGCCTACATTGCTGAGCACTGAAGTTGTTGTGAAGTGCACTTGATGGTCTGGTCAGGTAGAATGTTCTATAATCTTGTAGTATCCGGTATAAAGCTTCCCTGTTAGGTGAGATATGCGACTGTGGAACATACAGCATCTGGAGTGGCCTCTGCAAATATAGGTGTAGAAGTTTGGATGGGATGTCTATAAACGTCAATAAGCTTTCTTATTAGAACTGTTGAAGTATTGTTCGTAAGCAACCTACTGAGCAGTTGTGTTAGTGCGCAGCTAGATGTTTTATCTCATTTGCATATCATGCCAGCAAACCCACTTTATATCATGGACAACCCCACTTACAGCATATTGTTACCATATCCAGGGCTCCACACTAACTTTTATTTTTGGTGGCCCAAAGGCAAACATCCAACCTTTTTTGGTGGCCCAATCAAGCCTTCAAATTCATCATTTCTGAAATTTTGGTGGCCCGATGTGCGTTTTTGGTGGCCCCAGGCCACCGGGCCACCGTTAGTGTTGAGCCCTGCCATATCTGTTTATTCTGTGCATGATTTGTTTTCAGAAAACTGGAGACATTTTGGGCGACTACTGGACTGTTTCCCCAAGAGTTTATCATATCATTCACCACCATGGTTTGTATGGATCAGATCAAGATTAACTGTTATCAAGGTACATTTACACTTGCACTTGAATATGTCAGCATGTTTTTTTATTTGTCCATTTTTTTTATTTATCTATTTGTTTATTTATTTTATTTTATTTCATTTTATTTAATTATTGTTGTTATTATTATTATTATTATTATCTTTTTTTTTTTTGGGGGGGGGGGGGGTTATGCGAGCTTTAAACACAGTGAGGGTGTCGAAGAATCAGATTTCAGGTGTAAGTTGGACCCCAGTCATCTGTATTTAATCCAACTGTTAAATTTTAGTGTAGGCTTGGGGTGGCTCTAATGTTGAAGTGGATTAAAAATAAAGTGGTAAAATGTGTGGAGTGAAATGCCATGGCTGTTTCACAAGATTAGAACTACAATAGTGGATAATGTGTGTGCAGCTTCTAGCAGAAATTAAAGAAATATCCTACAACACATTGCATGTCTGTCAGCATGCATGAGATTCTTCAGTAGAGGCTGTAAATTGTGGTTTGTAGATTTTAGATGTGGGTGCTAGTATACAAATAGTGAATGGTCACGAGTGCAATGGTACGAGATTTCGCACGAGGTGAAAGATAGAGGCGCTCTATTCAACGAGGCGAAGCCGAGTTGAATAGTGCGCCTCATCTTTCACCGAGTGCGAAATCTCGTTCCATTGCACGAGTAAAGACCATACACTATTTGATTTATACAACGTCCAAGTAGATCTTTTTGGTCTAAGTAGGCCTAGAAGTCTATATATGTATGAAAAATATAGCCATACTTACATGTGGATCCACTGCGATTCTCTTTCTGGCTTGTGCAATCAGTGTAGATACAGGTCACAGCTATACACGTACATTAGCACTACGTAGGCCTACGTACGCGCATGCATGTACCGCACACGTACACTGCGCTAGCTGCATGCGATCCTCAATATGCAACACACAGTACACGCAGTACCGTACAATTTCTCGAACCGTGGAATAGAACGAAAAAATCAAACCAAGTTGCACGCAAAAATAGAACCAAAATTGCACGGCGTGTTGAATGGAGTACTTATTGAATATCACGTCACCAACAATCCTCCAATCAAATTACAAGGATCTACTTGGACGTTGTATAATAAAGAATAACAGAGGCTCTCTTCAGAACTAATAAGTACAATTCAAATGCTAAGTCAACAGAGTAAACAATATACGCATTCATCCCATCAGTAGATATGAAGACTTTGTTCGCAAAAACCGATAAGTCCATATTTGCCAAATGGAGATATTTGCGATTAAAGGTCAAGAAAAATAAAGAGAATAATAAGAAAATTTTTGCTTCTTTTGACCATAACTTCAAAAATGTGTCTTTATATGTAGTGACCAATATATCATTTAAAAGGTATCATTTTGTACTTTATGACAGAGACCGTACTTCAAAATCTTCAAAAATGGACTTATCGGTTTTTGCGAACAAACTCTTCATATGTAAATTATTTGCATTTGGTCAGTTACACCTTGTACATTTTGTATGTTGGTGAGGATAGCTAATTGGTAGTATAAGCCTGAACTATTTCTTGTAAATTGTCGTATCAAATGTTGAGGGGCTTGCAAAGTAGTACAAAGACAAAAATAATTTCCACAGTACCAAAAGATTTCTTGTCATGTAGTATTATAGCAATACTGGTGAGAGAAATAGAAGCCAAAGTTAATGAGCTGCATGTACTAATGTATTTATAACAGTGACTGCTTTGTCATTGTTTGCTTTGCTTTATGAGATATAATATCTTTTGTTTTCACCGTGCTGCGTGTCATATTCCTGAGGTAGTAGCATGGATAATGGATCATGAGGTGTATGTATCGTTAACATATCCTGCTATTCTACCGTTTCCTGATTCAGCCACTTCCTCATTACGGTACTAATCATGATATCTTATCAGTTCTCACAGATCACTTTATTCCCATTTGGTGATCCTCCCATGCTCTCCTACTGATCAAGTATCCCACTGGTCATTCTGCGTCTTTTTGTCAATCTGGTTATCCCCTCTAACTGATGGTACCATTGTTTTTACATGGTATGATCTGTTTAAAAAAAAATCATCACCATGCAAGTAAAACTTTGTAATCATTCCATTGCCATTTCTCCTCCAGTGAAGCGGCTTTCAATCGAGCGCAGTGTCTCAAATGAACCTACAGACTTCGAAGCAATGACAGAGAAGGACCTGAGCCCATCCGATGCTTCATTACAAATGGAGGAATTTCAAGTAGGTGCTTCTGTGGTTTGCAAATTTCAAAGGAAATGTCCCTCAAAACAACAACAACAACAACAACAACAACAACAACAACAAAGATGTCCAGCACTTATTGAATCATATAGTGAAAACAGAACAACAGCTTTTGACAATTAGAGCAAAATTGACTTGTATCAAGGAGTCATCACCAGTAAATCTTTGGTAGAAACTATATTGTCTCTTGTGAGTACTGTTCATTCATATTTTTCATTTTGCAAGTTGACCGATTCAGTGGATTTAGAAAATTTAACAACACCATGCAAAATATTGCCTTCAGCAACCATGGATGCTATGGATAATATCTCCAAGGTGGAAAATTGCTATCTACACTTCTTGAAAAGGGATGGCATTTATTTCCAATATCTTATCGCTCTGTATTTGATCCCACATTTACCACTAATGAAATTGAGTTACATTTCTTGTTGTTCAAAATATTCTTTCCTCTGGAGCATGTACATGTATTTTTGTTTCTTGTCAAAACATCTCATTCACTTTATATGACAAAAGCTGAAAAATGACCTTTCTTGACTGTGAAAGGCCTCATCTGTTAAGGAGTGTGTGTAAGATGTCTCAGGTTCAATCTTTTATGGAGTTGTGGACAAATCCTGTTTCCCAACTTAAGTAAGAAATTGGCAATGTTTCATTTGGAGGACAAATATCAGGTATAACACAAGCAACCTACATGTTACATCTCGAGATGCTCCTCAGATAAAGCTGTGCAAGTTAGCCTGCTGGCACTGAAATGTTTTTAACTCACTTTAAATGACATTCATAAGAAAGTTAGTATCAATGCCATGTCCAAACACTTCAGAGCATATTTTGAAAAGAATACCAATCCTTTACTTTTACAAATAAAGTGTCAAGTTCCATCACCCCCTTTCCTGTCAGTGTGATTCTGCATATTGTGATTAAGTGTAGTATAAATATTTTTTACACTGATGTGATGTGTTCGAATGTGAATTTGCCTGTGTCTTTTTTGTTCATTCTTTGCAGGGTGAAAAGGCCAGTGCCAAACATCTCAAGTTCATCATCAAATCAGGCTATGACCACTTTGTTTCAGTACATAAAGTCAGCGTGAGCGGGATGGCAGTAAGAGAGCAAACTCTAGCATCATGAAAACACTTTCTACAGACCTCTATTTAATGTAGAGGAGATTGTAAATTCATGTACATACTGAATATTTTCTGAATCAATTTTATTTACTGTTGTGTATGTCTACAATTTATGATTGAATTTGTGTGTATAGACCATATTATCTTGAGGACAAATCATTTTGCTCCTTGCATGCACATTGTACAGTATGAATATTGCCAGGTTCTATAGTTACATCTCTAACGAGATAGATGGTGAGCGATATGTAAAGTCATCAACAAACCATAGAGTTCACTTAATTCATCCCACATGTTCAGATGGAGGTTGTGTCCAGAAATGGAACAAAAGTCGATATAAGCAAGCAGAGTATGTTGTATAGATCCATAGGGAAAAGGATGAGGGAAATTGTTTGCTAGATGTTACAAAGAAGAGATGGCCATAAGTGTAAATCTGGAATGTTCTCAGAGCTATCTTCATGATTTAGTAATCCCCCCCCCCCCCTCTCTCTCTCTCTCTCTTTCTGGAGGAACTTGTAGATTACAAGTAGAGAGTGATGCAGTGTGCTTGTGTTACACTTTTTGTAACCTGTCATAAATAAGTACCATGTTTGGAGGAGGGGTGTAACAAAAGAGGAACACAGCAGCCAGAAAATGCTTGTGATCAGGCCAATCTTATCTGAAAATTGGTCTCAGATAAGAATCAGTTATATTTTTGAGTTGCAGCTCTTTGTGTGCCTGTGCAGTGCAGGGAGATATAAATATTACATGGAGAATATAGAGACACGACTGATAATATTTTCATGCAGGCACTGTGTGTATGAGAAATCTACTTCATGGAGTACTTGTATTGATATTCCTTCATTGTCACTGTATAAGTTGAGTTAGTTCATTGTTACCCGTCGATGTGACATACTGAGTTTGCTTGAAAGAAAAGGAAGAAATTGTTTACTATGCTGCCTGGAAGAGATACAGTATATAAAACAATATTTATCAGCATCCTGCAACTTGCTGGTAGGTAGTCCCATGTATACACATCTGTGGGATATCTCTGTACATGTATATAACCTTTATGGAATTGACACATTGCAACAAAATCACAGAGACAGACCAAAGCGTGGCATTCATGCATAGACATCTTAATAGCATTCAGTACATGGTTAAACATGTTATATATGCATAAGCTATGAGACTACCAACTCTGTAAGATTTATTTGTATTACTGACCGATGTTTTGGCCATACAGCCATGTTAAAGGTAGTGTTTACCATTGGGAGCAGTGATTCTAAAAATGTTCAAGTTATCACATTTGATGCATATAATATGTGGGTAATTTGTATCACAAAACATCCTACCATATAAAAATTTTGCAATAAAGCATAATTAGATATCACTACTTTTCGAGAAACAATTTTACTATAAGTATTGTTCTCATTTTGTTTATTTAACAATACTTAACACTGATTACACTGATTAACATTTTTACACTGGTTGTTTCTATCCCTAAATAACATTTTAGAACTTTTTTGAAGCACTAAAGCTGGATTTTTGTTTCATCTGCAAATGGTAAATGATGCCTTTAACTGAGACTGTCTCTTCTCCCATGATGCAAAGCTGTATGTGATCAGTGCTGCTAACTTTGTGCTGCTGCAGAAGTCTTCTAAATTCTGTTGTATTTGAGTTTTTTTAAGTGAAATACTGCAAATATTGTTTCAAATTTTACAGAAATGTTACAAATACATGTAAAACTAGATATATCGCTACGGCGACTGATATGCCTCCGCCATAATGCATGGTTCTCCTAATAGGTCTATAGTACAATGTCTTGACAATGCGTGATGACAGTTTCAAACAATTGGCAAAATATTAAAATGACAGGTTTGACACAAATTTGCTGAATGTTCACTTTCCTAGAACTAGGTTCAATTGGATGAATGATTAAAATGTCAGAGTGCAGGTATTTGGGGAACTGATGATTTTTACTTGACTTTTGACCCTTTTATAAGTTTATGCATTGAGTAATTTTTCAAGGTATTGAGAAAAAGTATAATTTCAGTATCAAATGGGAAAATAGCATTATCTAAACCTGGCCTTTGACCTTTGACCTCAGAGTTCCAAAGAGAATCACTGTTAGGTTGAACATGCATAAATATGTGAGTTTCATGATGATACCTTGAGTTACTTTTGAGATACGGAGGAAAAAGTGCAATTCAGCACTTTCACTTGACCTTTGACCTTTTGACCTTTGACCTTTTGGCGAGAAACTTCCCACAGAATATATATTGTGTAATACATGTATACATCAAGTTAAAAAAAAACCTTCATTCATTGCATAAATATAAGGAAAGTAGTGATATTTTGAGGAGTTGACCTTGACCTTTGACCCCCTGACCTTTGACCCATGACCCCCAACTTCCCTAGATAATCACTGCCCATCGGTACAAGCATATATACTAAGTTCCATGAAGATACCTTGAACCATTTGCGAGATATGGAGAAAAACATGAAATTTCATTTTTTTTTTACAAAATAACCTGTGACCTTTGACCTTTGACCCTGTGACCCTAAAATCCACACAAAGTATTATCCCCCAAGGATATACCCTCATACCAAGTTTGATGTAAAACCACCACACGGCTCTTGAGATATCGACAAAAACAAAACGGGACGGACGGACGGACGGACGGACGTACGTACGTACGGACGGACGGACGGACAGACGACCCGAAAACATAATGCCTCCGGCCACTTCGTTGCGGAGGCATAATAAACTTGTGTAGCTGCTAATCCAGTGTGGAAAAAACTTTTTATTTGGTGTCGATGCTTATGTTTTGTATATATATATATATATACATATATATATATATATATATATATATATACGAGTATACACTTGGTGCTTCTATCCTTCTATGAAGAGTGCTCGATATCCTCAAAGGAAGAGCTTAAGACAGAAGTAATGAAACAAGTTCAAGCGGTTGACTGCAGGTTCATCCGTATTTATTGCAACTCTGAGTTTCATGTCACCGCCATGAGGCGCAATCATCAGGGGGGCATTTCATGAAGCATTTTGGTCAGATATTTTTCTTACAAACTGTTACAAGCTATTGAAATCCCTGCATCTGATTGGCTGAGAGCCCAATTTGTCCGACAACTTGTCAGACAGAATGCTTCATGAAATGCCCCCCTGATGATAGCACCTCATGGCGGTGACATGAAACTCCGAGTAGCAATAAAAACGGATGAATCTGCTGTCAACCGAGTGAACTTGTTCCAATACTTGTATATATATATATATATATATATATATATATACACTGTATTTTAATATATATATTGTAACGAAATTCGGTGGAACCGATTCGATTTAACTGTTCGATTAGTATTTGTTATGATCGATAGTGTCTATAACATAGTAAGGGGCACAATATCGAAACGTTGGACAAACGTTTCAAGGTGGTAGTGCATCATTATGAGTTTAAACACTTATTATCTAAAATGTGGTTACTTGTTTGTCATGGGCAAGTTTGGACTATTTTAATACCAACTCCGGTTTAGACCGATGATACACGCCGAATTATAGTAACCATGTACAAGAGATACTGTTAAAACGTATAGTCATTGTATGAATTTTGTAACCACGCCAACATTGTAAATAATTTGAACGACTACTGCGGGTATTTTCCACATTGCTCATGGCAGTGCGGGATTGCCTCCTCATTCCGCGATAGGAGGAGAGGCATATAAAGTGGCCGTTGTGTGACATAGTCCGCAACAAGCAGCCCGTGTATGATACATTTCCAATGTGTTGTTATTGTTTGCTTCTATATGTAATAAACTGCACATGTGTTCCTGTAATGCTGACTTCACTGTGTCTTCTTGAGTGTTCTACCACGATACAACAGCTTGGAGAGTAGTGGTACATATTCCTGAGAAGACCGACTAGCAAGTCATTGGATTTCGGGCACATTGGTAATGTGACTTGTCGCATAGTCCGTGCCCAATCCAAGTTCCAGTCGTCGTCATTGGATTTCGGGTATATTGGTAATGTGACTTGTCGCATAGTCCGTGCCCAATCCAAGTTCCAGTCATCGCCTGAGGAAGTTGGTAACGGTGCGATATAGCACTTTACCCCGTGCCATCAACGATACCTGTGCCACCATATGGTAACAGGTGTTCCACGTTAGCGTGACTGAGTTGGTAACAGAGTTGGTAACAAAATTTGGTAGCAGAACTTGGCAGCAAGAGTTGGTAGCAGAACTTGGTAGCAAGAGTTGGTAGCAAAAGTTGGTAGCAAAATAAGTGTACCAATTTAACATCCTCTACAAGTGACGCTTGGGAGTGACATACTTTTAAGTGATGCTGAACTTGGTATGTGTGCCGCTTGTGTTGGTGAGCTGCTTCTGACACAACATAATACATGGTAGCATACAGACTAGTAGTTTTAATAATTTAGAGGGATCGTTGTAAACTGCAACAAAACGAACCCCGCCTACTCGGCCATCCTGACACGGCTCGCGGAGACATTTGTACAAACAGTCAAATACACTCACTTTATTCACGACGAGAAGGCGAGTTCGTCACACATGGTGTCAGGAGTGGGATCCCTATTTGTAACTTTTGTATGAATTAATGTAGTTAACTGTGTTTTCACTATGGCACGCGAAACGCCATTGTTGGAGTTGTCACTTTTGCTGGAGAGCAAGATCAGCGAAATCGACGACTTGATTGCTCAGGTGTCAGAGTCGGTGCACAAACAAACTGGAGTAGCACCAACTTCGGTTTCTAACTTACGCTGCTCACCGATGACATTTGGAGGGCGCCGTAACCAGTCGTCACTGTCACGCTCACCAGTGGTGTCACCTCAGCTGTTTGGAGATGCGAATAGAGAGATGGAGTTGTCAGATCCGCCATCGGCAAAGCTACTACCTCAGCAGCATCAAACTCCAATTCAGCAGTCGCATTCATCTCGTACAAGTGACCAGCCTGTTACATTTGGACTACAACCAGATGTAATGCCACACCAGATTGTCCCAAACCAGCGACGTCGAACAGAGCTCTGGGACCAGAGACGTCATTATGATGTTCAGGGCAACGGAACCAGCAAACCGGCTGTCGTACCAGATAGATATGATGGCAAAGGACCTGTGCTGGATTATCTTTGTCATTTCGAAGCTTGCGCTGGAGTTAACCGCTGGACGGAAGTGGAAGCTCTTCAATATTTGGCTGCCAGCTTGAAAGGAGCTGCTGTCAAAGTATTAGCACAGCAGACGGGACGTCAGTTGACGTACCAAGAACTCGTGAACCGCCTGAAGCACCGCTTTGGACCTGTTTCGCATTCAGAAGTATTCCTGGCAGAACTGCGTACCAGACGACGCAGACCGAAAGAAAGTTTGCAGGAGCTAGGACAGAGTATTCGCGAGCTTACATCCATGGCATATCCTGAATTCGAGGAAGCGGGCCAAGATAAATTGGCTCGAGGTCACTTTCTCAATGCTATAGTTGACCGGGATATCCGAATCGGCCTCTTCCGGGCTCAGCCTCGTACGCTCGACGAGGCAATCCAAGCTGCTCTCAACACGGAAGCCTTCCTGCGGATGGAGAGCGACCGTCGGCAGTATAGCCGTGTCTTGCTGTCACAGAAGGAAGAACAAGATGTGGCTGTGAAGGATGAAGACACTGCTGACAAATCCATGGGGGTGTGTGAAAATAACACCACTCTCATGATCGGAGCAGTCAGCGATCTAATAAAGAAGAGGGAGAAGGAGCAACCAGCGCCAATGCCGAGAAACGACTGGGCATTAAAGACTGAGACACTCCTTAAAAGCGAACAGGAGGATAGTCAGCCTTCAGACAAGGACACGTCCAAGGAGGGTACGAATCCTCCAGACGACGGGTGCACACCAGCCAGAGAGGCACCCGAACCAGAGACATCTCAACCGCCACTACCTAGTTCCGCAGCTTCGCTTCTGTCATCCACGTTCCAGAAAGGACTGTACGTGAATTTGAACGTGAATGGGCAGGAGGTGATGTTTCTGGTAGACAGTGGTGCATCGCAGTCATATGTCTCAGAAGCAATGTACCTGCGAATGAGACCCGAGCGAAAGCCACCACTTGAACCAGTGACAAGCATCGTTCGTCAAGCAGATGGACCTCGACTGAAAACAAAGGGACATGCTACCATGGAACTTCAGCTTAATTGGCTCCTGCTTGTGCCATGTTGACTTGGTAGTAGCTGACATAGGAGCTGAGGGCATCCTCGGTCTGGATCTCTTGATTGGTCTGGAAACCACGCTAGATTTTGAGAACATGCAGCTGCATACTCCATGGGTATCTCTCCCATGTATAAACAATGAGAAACAGATATGTGCAGCAACGACAGCACCGACGTTGGTAAAAGGGACAGCGCCAGCCAACCTTACCAGCCTTGCTGAGAACGACACGGAGACCACGCCTCTCGACGAAGACGTATCTCAGAGTTGTATGCCGCCACATCCGGATGACTTCTGTCAATGTAGTTTGACAGGGACTCCTCCAGAAAGCAATTCATCGGCCTGCCAGCTTCTGAGGGACGACTCAGAGGTGTTCTCTACAGGCCGAGCAGGGCTAGGAAGAAAAGCAACACTTCAAAAACGTGTCAGCGTCAGCGCGACAGCACCAGTGGTTGCGGGAAAGCTACCTAGTGGACATCGCCGGTGTGACGACTCTTCCTCACCTGCACGCTATTCTCGGTCACCGGGAAGACCACCTGATTATCTACCCCGATCGAGGAGCCGCTCTCCTTTGAGGCACGCCCGTTCCTCTCGTCATACATCGGATTCATTCTGGCAGAGCATGCCAGGGTGAAATGTGACATTTCTCGCGTCGACCTGTCTGCTGCAAGGGAGCAGCCAGGACAGGAAATCAAATGAAGAGACTGTTGAACTCTTAATAAGACGAGTTTGCGACGAACAATTAATCTATATGACAGTGATGGACAGCTTTGAACTACAGACTGTGATTGTCTCATAACGTTGTTATGGACTGTACGTAGAGTTTTGTAAAGGAGCAAACGTTCAATAATGTTCAGTAGTAGTACATTTTTGTTGTCATTTTTTACTCTCTATGTGTTCGGCTCCAGGGACGAAGCCTGCATGGGGAGGGAAGCCATGTAACGAAATTCGGTGGAACCGATTCGATTTAACTGTTCGATTAGTATTTGTTATGATCGATAGTGTCTATAACATAGTAAGGGGCACAATATCGAAACGTTGGACAAACGTTTCAAGGTGGTAGTGCATCATTATGAGTTTAAACACTTATTATCTAAAATGTGGTTACTTGTTTGTCATGGGCAAGTTTGGACTATTTTAATACCAACTCCGGTTTAGACCGATGATACACGCCGAATTATAGTAACCATGTACAAGAGATACTGTTAAAACGTATAGTCATTGTATGAATTTTGTAACCACGCCAACATTGTAAATAATTTGAACGACTACTGCGGGTATTTTCCACATTGCTCATGGGCGTGCGGGATTGCCTCCTCATTCCGCGATAGGAGGAGAGGCATATAAAGTGGCCGTTGTGTGACATAGTCCGCAACAAGCAGCCCGTGTATGATACATTTCCAATGTGTTGTTATTGTTTGCTTCTATATGTAATAAACTGCACATGTGTTCCTGTAATGCTGACTTCACTGTGTCTTCTTGAGTGTTCTACCACGATACAACAGCTTGGAGAGTAGTGGTACATATTCCTGAGAAGACCAACTAGCAAGTCATTGGATTTCGGGCACATTGGTAATGTGACTTGTCGCATAGTCCGTGCCCAATCCAAGTTCCAGTCGTCGTCATTGGATTTCGGGTATATTGGTAATGTGACTTGTCGCATAGTCCGTGCCCAATCCAAGTTCCAGTCATCGCCTGAGGAAGTTGGTAACGGTGCGATATAGCACTTTACCCCGTGCCATCAACGATACCTGTGCCACCATATGGTAACAGGTGTTCCACGTTAGCGTGACTGAGTTGGTAACAGAGTTGGTAACAAAATTTGGTAGCAGAACTTGGCAGCAAGAGTTGGTAGCAGATATTAGACCTCTGCTTACAAGGATAGCAGCAGAAAGCATCATTCATTCACTCATAACATCAAGACTGGATTTTTGTAACAGCCTCCTAGCTGGCCTTCCATCTGCAACCTTGAACAGACTTCAAGCAGTACAGAATGCAGCAGCACGCTTGCTCACCGGGCTGAGGAAGTATGATCACATTACCCCTGTCCTGGCTGAGCTGCATTGGCTTCCCATCAAGAACAGAATTGATTTCAAGATCTTACTTCTCACTTTTAAGGCCATTCATGGTCTGGCCCCAGGATACCTGTCTTCCCTAATTGAGCGACGGCAGTCTCGCCCTGGCCTTCGTTCATCTGGCCTCACTCTCCAGGTGCCCATCACACATCTCAAGGGATACGGAGACCGGGCGTTTTCCTCTATTGCTCCTCGCCTATGGAACTCCCTCCCATCTTTCCTCCGTGAAATTGACAAACTGGATCACTTCAAAGCCTCACTCAAGACTCACATTTTTCACCAGACATTTAATTGCTAACTGTCTTGGAGGAGTCTGCGCCTTTGAATGTTTCTGTGACAGATATATGGCGCCATACAAATGCTGTGGATCATCATCATCAACTTGGTAGCAAGAGTTGGTAGCAAAAGTTGGTAGCAAAATAAGTGTACCAATTTAACATCCTCTACAAGTGACGCTTGGGAGTGACATACTTTTAAGTGATGCTGAACTTGGTATGTGTGCCGCTTGTGTTGGTGAGCTGCTTCTGACACAACATAATACATGGTAGCATACAGACTAGTAGTTTTAATAATTTAGAGGGATCGTTGTAAACTGCAACAAAACGAACCCCGCCTACTCGGCCATCCTGACACGGCTCGCGGAGACATTTGTACAAACAGTCAAATACACTCACTTTATTCACGACGAGAAGGCGAGTTCGTCACAATATATATATATATATACATATATATATATATATATATATATATATAATTATATGTATCACCTATATATGGAGAGACAGAGAGAGATGAAAAGAAAGAGATAGTAATGCATTATTAGCATCCAACAACTCTAACACACACACACACGCACATCTAATAATTTACATATTGTATGATAAATTAGAGAGAGAGAGAGAGAGAGAAAGATTATTTTATACATACTTTTGTATTGTCTACAATAATTCGTATACATGCGACATCCATTGCTTATTATTCAGGTCAGCCTTGATCATGTGTAATTCAGTGTAGAATTTTCATTCCATTTGGAGTTCAACCATGAAGGTGCGCTTTTTAACCAGTGTGAACTTGGCCAATTCATATTCCCTTCGTCATCTGCAATGGGCGTTTACAGCCTTGACCTACAAAGAAACAAATAGGAAATTCTACCATGCGTAGAGTCAGATGAATGGGCTAATGGGTCAGCGCCTGGTAGTGTCTGAGCACAAACGTAAATAATAAAGAGTAACATCCAATAGGCATGACCGACCACCTAGTGACGCGACACGCCCATCGTGTGTAGTCTTACCCTTCTAGACAGTTTTTACCTTATGGGAGCACATTGAGCTGTCTATTACAGTATTCGAACAGTGAAAAATGCTGTGACCCAGTTCTGGTTCTGGTTCTGGTTGGGTTCTGCGCAATCACTGCCTGAAGGCTGTTATCCCGCGCAGCCGGTGTGAACGGATTTATTTCTTAAAATTATTAAATTCTGAAATGAGCTTTTTTGACCAGCTCTTCTACATTAATTGCGTCAAGCATAATTTTGAAGTCCTTTAAGTTGGTAACACTTCTTATCTCTGGTGGTAGGAAGTTCCATTCTCTGGTTGTCCTTGGGTAGAATGAGTGCTGGTAACATGTCTTGTTGAATGAAGGCATCTCTAAAACGTTGGGACCTGTTTGTCGCCGTGTTGAGCCGGGTCTCTGACGTAGATGAACATTTGATGGGGTAATATTGTGTACTTCTTTAAAGATGGCAATCAATCGGAACTTGGTACGGCGGTTTTCCAAGGTTTCCCATTGGAGTTTGGATAAGATGGATGTGACACTGGATCGTTTGTCATAATTGTTTACGACAAAACGAGCAGCCCGGCGTTGAATGGCCTCAATGCTCCTCTTTCTTGTAGCTTGATGAGGGTCCCAAATGGAAGCACAATACTCAAGCCTTGGGCGAACCAGCGTTTTGTAGGCTGTTTCTTTAACTGATTTATTACACGAATGGAGATTTCTTCTGATGACACCCAGCATTTGGTTTGCCTTTGTAGTAATCTTGTTAATGTGGTGTGACCAAGCGAGATCTTTACTTATCTCAACACCTAAGTATGGGTGGTGGCTTACTTGCTGTAGCTGTTTTCCTTTCATTGTATATGGCGTGATAATAGGTTTGACTTTGTGACTAACATGCATAGCAAAGCATTTTGACGGATTGAAGGACATCTGCCATTGTGACTCCCACAAGCATAATAAATCAATGTCTTTTTGAAGAGCTTTTGCATCCTGATCATTGCATATTTCCCGGTATATTATGCAGTCATCTGCGAAAAGTCGTACCTTAGACTGAAGTACGTTCGGTAGGTCGTTAATGTATATGAGAAACAGTAAAGGCCCCAGAACCGTTCCCTGTGGTACCCCTGATGTCACCGGAGATTCCTGGGATTCTGCTCCCTCCAGGAGAACGCGCTGATGTCTGTTAGTAAGGAACATGTTCAGCCAGTGAAGGAGGTTGTTGTTGTTGTTGTTAATACCAACATGTTCAAGCTTGCGTAGTAATCTCCCATGGGGGACCTTGTCAAACGCCTTGCTGAAATCAAGTATGATGAGGTCGGTTTGACTCCTAGCATCAAGGATTCTTGCTAGGTCATTAATTAAACCTGCAAGTTGCGTTTCACATGATCTGCCTTGTCGGAATCCATGTTGATGGTGAGTGATGACATCATGGGCATCCAAATGGTCCTTGATATGACGGAAGATGATATGCTCCAAAATTTTACATGGGATGGAAGTGAGTGAAACCGGCCTGTAGTTCTCAGGATTTGTACGTTCCCCTTTCTTGTAGATTGGGACTACATTGGCTTTAAGCCATCCTTCTGGGAGAGTTCCTGTATCGACAGATTTCTGGAAGATCTTTTGCAAGACCGGAGCTAAACTTGAGGCACAACTCTTGAGTATTTTGGCTGGAATTTGATCTGGTCCGGTTGCTTTATTCGGTTGTAGCTCCTCTAGAAGTTTCTGAACTCCTGCTACTGATATGGTGAGTTTTGGTAGATCCGGTATGTTGTGGTGATCTATATCAAGATATTCTTCTGGGATTTCCTTGGTGAAAACTGAACAGAATTGTTGATTGAGTGCTTGTGCTTTGTCTCTTGCAGTTGATACCATTGTACCCCCAGAACGAAGAGAGGAGATTCCAAAAACCTCTTGTCTAGTGTTCTTGATAAACTTCCAAAAGGGTTTGGTGTTATCACTCTTGAGACTTTCTCCTATGACATCATTCACATACCGATTGTGGGCTTTCCGAATATTTCTATCAATTAATCGGCGGAGTGATTTAAAACTTTCCCAATCCTTGCTACTTCCAGATTTCCTAGCTTTATTATAAAGCCTTTGTTTCCTTCGTATTTCACGCCGGATGGACTGATTTACCCATGGCAAATTATATCTGATAGAACTTAATTTGGATGGAACATATTTATCTATAGCTGCTTGAAGGGTTCTTTGAAAATCAGCCCATAAACTATTAACATCTGAAACTTGAAGATGTTCCTCAGTTAAAAGTCTATTGAACTCATTCATGAGTTCAGAAATTTCTTCAAATTTTGCCTTTTTGTATAAAAATATTTTCCGCCTGGGAGGTTTGATCAATCTAACAGTCAAATTTATATCAACTTCTACTATGTCATGATCACTAATTCCAGCAATGACCTTGTGATTTGATACTAAATCAGGATGTGATGCAAAACATAAATCCAAAATATTTTCTTCTCTGGTAGGTTGATTAACAACTTGAGTTAAGTTGAAATCAGCGGCAATGTCAAGCATTAGCTTACATACTGCTGCATAGCTGCCCCCTTGGCGTACAGAGTTTGTACTCCAGTCTACACTAGGCACATTGAAATCTCCAAATAACCATACAACTGCAGATTTAGGTATTTTAGATAACGATAAATCCAATTCATTCAAATATTCGGTATCAGTTGATGGGGGACGATAAAATACTCCTACATACACTGGTTTTTGGCCTGAAATATAAATACTGACCCATTTTATTTCACAATTAGTATTCAGGTTATTCTCTTCAGTGGCTATAAGGGTGTTCTTAACTGCTATAAACACACCACCATGTGAGCTGGTTTGTCTATCTTTTCTAAACACTTGAAATTGTGGTGGGAATATTTCCCCTGAAGCAATATCGTTGTTCAGCCATGATTCAGTTCCTACGATAATATCTGGTTTCTTTTCTTCAATCACAGATAAAAAATTGGCTTTTTTACCTCTGAGACTCTGACAATTCATGTTGTGACATTGGTATGTTGTAATTACGCACTCGGCGTGTATAATACCGGGGTACAATTATGATACAGCCGAGACAAGGGCCTTCGTAGACCACAACGCTTTTATGCCAAGATAACCTCTTTTATGAGGGCGTGGCACCTTTATGGAAGCATTAACTGTACATAATTACCTCCATGAGTTAATCAAGACTCGCCAGTGAGTCTTGAATGAAGATATCAACCTTGAATATGTCAGTTCGATAAATTGATTGGATGACATTGGATGACAACGAAGTTTGGCATTGTGATCGAATTTGCCATGTGGTTTTGTTTTCATCTTTTTTTTTACCGTGATTTCCATTTGTGTGGGTTTTTTTTTAATTTCTTTCCTGAATTCGAGGCCAGGCTGTGTGCAAGATGAATACATCTGGTGACCTTTGTGATAATGTAAGCGAGTTCTCATTGCTGTGTGAAAATTCTATAGTGCTATGATTTTATCATGTGATTTTTCTCTTATTTGTAATGATTATGATCCCATTTATGCCATTATGCGCAAATTATAATTTCTATCCATTTTTGAAAGTATATAGAAAGTGTAATTTCCCAGAAAGAAAAATACGCTCAAACATCTCCATTACTCCTGCAACACCCTCTCTTCCCCTGCCACTGTGAGTCAGACGCAATTCAGCCATTCGGTTGCCAAGTTTGATTATCTTGCCTTCTCGTATAATCCGAGAGGTCAAGAAGACTAGATTTTGGATATCGCCTTATTGTCTCCTCGGACACCACGAAAAGATCGAGATGGTCATCTTTTCGTCGGCATTCGCTTCCGAATAGGATCCATATCATCCAGCCAGCCAGGTCCCCATCACACAGAAGATACAAAGGTGCAGTGAGACAAAATCAACGTAAGCAGAGGAAAACTGACCAGAAATGAATATGATTCATTATTTGAAAATTGAGCAAAGAAAATGGGAATCCATCGGGATTCGAACCCGAGACCTCCGGATTGATATAGCCCGGTGCTCTACCGACTGAGCTATAGAAATCCCTAATTCAGGGTTCGTCCAAGAAACCCTAAATTCTCAATGCTCAGATGGTCAGAAGCTATAGCTTAAAATAAAATTAATTAACAAAAATAGAATTATTTAATAGAAAAATCACATATACATCAAAAGTGGAAATGCACGCTATACACGTCTGTAAATCTCATTAAGAAGAAAGGCAGAAATACTTGAAAATCTTGGGTCCGAGTCAGAGGCGAGAAATCGAGATCAGAGTTTCGTCATCTCGACCTTTTGCGGTCCGAGACGTCAAGAAGATAAAATCTTGTTAATTAACTGCCTTCTTGTTGTTCTGATGACCCAAGAAGTCGTCGGAAAGATTAGGAATACGACCGTATCTCACCTTCTCAACTTCACATGTTTATTAATATCATGATGAGAAATCTATATAGTAGATCCCACATGTAGATGCCCCCAATTACTTTATTGCTCTAAATACCTCTCCATTTTAGTGAACATGATAAGGATAATATAGATAGCCAAATGAAGTACAGTGTCTATGAGATAGGATATGATTTTCATTACTTGTTTGTCGGTCTCTCTGAAGCGCTTTCATGAAAATCAATTTGGATGAGAAATTCGAGCTGATCGGGCTTCAGTTATCATATATACCGGCCGAAACAATGACTGTGATGAATACATGAATTTCTCTTCTCATGCAGTTCATTATCTATTTCCATTTCCATTTCATTTATTTGGCAAAATATATAACACATATTATCAAGATCATGATAATGACATTGACAACGAAATTGATGAATGCGGCAATTTTATGTGATCTTCACTGTGGATATAGGGTGCATATAATTTTTATCATAGATGACAGTACCCAGCTTACCGCCCATGAGCAGACAATATAGGTTGATGGATTTATATGCACCTGTATACACTGATGCTTCAATATGCAAGCGTATAATCACTTATTACAGGCACACACACGCATAAGGCCGGATCATAATCTCGTCGGCATATAAATATCGATCCAAATAGACACTCATGTTTTAGCAAGGACAGCTGTGAAGCACAAGTTGCATGCACGAAGGCTAATTTCATATGTATAGTTCCATATATAGCTATGATCGCCCTGTATTCAAATGAGGAGTATAATAAAACGATTATAATGGTTTTTATGCACCAAGGCATAATCATAAAGCACGGCCGTGCAAAATTAGAAAATAAAATACAATCGATGTCAAGTGATATCGAAGCCACCGTCGAAGCCACCAAATCATGCTATTTGAATACAAAATTTAATATTGAAATAAAGACTTTATGAAAACATACATTTTCATACAGAGTATTCGACTAATGAAATGATATCACAGTACTCCACTGACAATTTCTCCGAAAATTGTGACAAAATGCTTCGCAACAAACACTAATTTGCTCCGTCGACAATAATATTACTCCACATTTTTTGCGACACTTGCGTCTTCTCTATCTTATTATGATTATATCTAGGCTTGCCTGACTTTCTAAAGCTGCATGGACCAACAAAAATAAAACAGAAGAAAATGTTGCCCTGAACTCTCTGGTTCAGATGACCATACAATGATGAAGTCGTTGAGTGAAAGAGAGGGGAGGGAAAGATGAAAGGTGAGAAAGATTAAAGTGAGCTGTGAGTGTAAAATAGGGCCTATACTATTAATTTTTGTCTTATACAGTGAATGGGATGTGTTATTGCAATCTCTCATTAAAACTCCAGTCATAAGGCAATATTTTTTTACTGTTTCTCTCTCCCTGCCTCTCTCTCTGCCAAAAAACAAACAAACAAACAAACAAACTTTAGGTTCAATTAAAAAGAAAAATTACGAGTTGTATTACCCTGTATTACGCGTGTCTTGTTTGCAGAAAAGGTAAAGATAAAGTTTGCACCATTTAAGATATAGTACGTATTTTAGCGCTCTGCAGAATACTGCATTTATTGCTGTTTACAAAGTGGGCATCCCTGATGTTTGTGCCACAGGCCTATTGATTATCCATGCCGTATTATATGGGCAATATAGGCATGCATGCGTCCAGCATCGAGTCTGCGAATAGAAGACTATTCTTGCTCAAACCTTTCATTCCGCCAGCAATGAAGAGCCCACTCAAGAGAATGTAAACAAGAAATCTCTGCATGTATATTGAGTCTTCTCCACTGGTCTTGTCAATCCCATAACATTGCTGTCTACTGACTCGATTGCCTTCTCATCAATGGTTGTGAGCGATTCCCGTTCGTTATATTCCCTGGACGGATCAAACTAAAACGAATATTGTGCTGTACTTGGCCAAAGGACATCAAGGTATAATAATCGATGACTTCTTTATTTTGTCTTCTCGTTTTTAATATATAGGGCCTATAATATGAGCTTTCAGTCTTGATTAGAAAGTGAATAAGCCGTGTCTCGTTTGTACATCCTCCGGATAGCAAAGACCATCACTCTCGGAGGAAATGCAGAGATAGTTTATTCCATGCGTGTACTATCGCAATTGTGTATATACTTTCCAACATAAACATGACATTTGGTATAATGATTCTGTGTGTAATCCTGAACGCTAGATGTAGTAATACAATGTGTCTGAAGAAAATATGGTTTTGACGGATAGAGTTATCACATGCAATATGTCATTTTTTCCTTAATATTGCTGACGTGATGAGAGAGAGAGAGAGAAAAAAAAAAACAAGCATGTCTATGCAGACGATCTCATCAACTGATTATAAACGGCTCTTCTTTTGTCGTGCTCTCAAAAGTCATGTTTACTGCATGCAGCTGTACGTGTTTGAGTGAGTTTTTATAGAGGCCCGAATTTTTATAGGCCCGTATTTCTATCTCCTATGTAGCCTACTATACGGAACTGATGTAATTCCCGTTTAACGGTGTTTTATATTTTTGTATGCTATAAGGAAAGAAATTTCGTTGATCGCAATCAGCATACTAGTATTGAAAAGAAAAGTACCGAGAATGGATAAATGGAAGCAGCCACGAACTAAATTTGGTCATATCTTTAAGTCTAAAATTTGCGATCTTTAACCCAGATTAATTCTTGTGGAACCAGCGTTTGAAATGCACGCATACAAAGAAATGTTTGTTGGTTTATATCAGTTCCTTGATTGGCATGATTGATGTCATTTACAATCGTGAGGAAAAGGTACTTTTCTGACCGTGACCTTAGCGGCAATGCTTCGTTTTATTCAGCTTCCTTTGATATTGGTGCAGTACATTATGCGCATCTCAAAGATCCAGTGTAACTTGATGGCAATTCAAATTTTATTCATGAAAGAGAACATAGGCATACTGACTTGTCACTATGTATAGGATATGACTACAATTCATTTTCACCTATACAGTTGTGCAGGATTTAGCTTTTGAATGTTGGAAATCAGGGGCCTACTGCAAAATGCATAAAAAAGGATCAGGCGGGTCTGTCTTCCTATGTCACATTGGTAAATGGTGACTTCAGAAGTCGATGATTTAAAGTACATCTCGACATTTTGCCTCCATGAAAATAGATAATGATTGAGAAAACAATGAATCAAAGACAGGCCTACTGTTCTCACGCATCTATGGGGTCTCAATAGTTCAATTATTGTTCACTTATTTATATATGTCTATATATATATATATATATATATATATATATATATATATATATATAGTTTACAATTGGGTTGTCTGTAGATGCCTGTCCTTCTGGTTGCTTGTTTATTTGTTTTGCTTTTTTTTGGCTATTTTTTCCATAAAATAAGCTTCGTTTGTAGCGGGAAAAAAAAGCCAATGAGAGATATTCGAGGTTGAAATGTTTTCTCTCTGAGTGAAAGGTTAAAAGTCGGTGTTTTGTTTTGTTTTGTTTTGTTTGTGGTTCGAATTATGAGGAGAGGATCAAAAACATTATCCCATCTAGCATGATATCGTGACACAAGCACAACTTCAATTTTACCAGCCATGTCCAGCCACGGTCTACTGTGTGCAAGTACAAAATCATCACTAATTGATTTATGATACAGGTGTACAGTGGTCACCACACCACACACTTTTTTTTTTACCGGTCATAATCAATGTACAGAAGTACAGCTTGTACATGCACGGTGTGGTGGTGTAATAGAATTTGAGCCAGTGCGCGTTTATCTCCTCACCACACAACCGAAGATGTAGTACACGTACGTACACTATGGATATCTATACTACACTTCATTATTTTGTATAAGATTAACGATTTGCTACAACGCGGTCAACCTCTCCGGAGCTGCTCCTGGCGATACGTAAGTTCAAATACAATATTACAGAAATAGATCTCGACTTTACACGAAATCTTTTATAAGAAATGTTTTATTGTACTCGAAATGGTGCTTCTTCATTCAGCAGTTATTAGATTATATTTCATTCTCTGAAAGGGTTAAAAAACCAAGTTTATGTTGGTAGTTATGGTTGCATCACGGCATGTTGTACCCAGTGAGCTCCACCGAAGACTCAATCGGCCTGCGCCCAGGGCCGGCAGGCTCAGCTACTAGCGCTCCGTGCTCCGCTGCCAAGCTGCTGAAGCGGTCCACACCCACAACCAAGCAATGACTGCTCGCGCGTAGCGCTTTGGTTGAAAATTACTTCATTTTCACTAGCATGTTGCTTGTCTTGCTTGTGTCAGTAGGATTAGATTTAACTTATCAGAATATTCAAGAAATTGAGATCTTTTAGACTAAGTGATATGGGACACGAATGAAAACAGCTATTGATACTGACTGGATTTACCCTCTCTCTGATCTGAAAATGGTGAGGGGAAAAAAAAAAAGGTTATTTGAAAGGCAAGTACAGTATACATACGGACAATTACGGTGTACCTCGAGCAACACGAGGAGTGCTAGCTTCACAGATGGCCCCTAGATTTACTGAATGTGTTTGTTCTCCCCAAATATTTACTGATTGATCACATTTGTTTCGGTGGTAAACTACAAAATATCAGTGCCCGTAGGCCTACTTACCAATTCAATTTAACTCTTCCTCTCTCTCTCTCTCTCTCTCTCTCTGTGGACATGAATGTAGACATTTTTGCATTAGTGATTTTTCACGCTTGGACGAGTAAAATACTGTAAATCTTGCCTGTTTGAATTGCGATCAGAATGTGAAATAGTGTCACATAACATTGACAAGCAAAAAGTCTGCATGCATTCAGTGCAGTGCATTGACAGCTGTATTACTCGCTACATGATGCATATTCACCGTGCAATGATGCATTATTCATATCTGTAGGTATTATGGTACGGGCCTATAATGTAATACCTAACAACTCACCGAATGGCAAACAGGACGACAGGGCTGAAGTAAGGTGCCACCAGCAGGAATGGTAGCCGACCGTATGACAGTAGTGTATGGACTGTAGAAAACACCAGGGCACCAGTAGAGGTGAACAGTGTCCTTGAAATGGGTATTGCACTTCCCGAAATGATATTAAATAATATGGACTAACTCCGAATGCACTTTGGGTGTCCGAAGACGACAGTGTCCCATATAAATATGTACAAAATATCCAGCGGCAGCGTGGAGTATCCTCCGAGTGCCGCGGCTAGCACAAGCGAGGGTAGAGTCGATCCACCGCTGGGGCGCTGGATAGAAGAACTGCGCGGTCCCTGGTTGTGGCAGAGTCTGCACACCACGGACAGCTCGCTAGCAGGACCGAAGCAGCGATGTGACGGGACGCAAATCGCGTTGAATGCAGCGATGTTTACGAGGCGCCGATCGCGTTGAATGTAGCGATGTAAAGATCCCCAGGTTGGAGTGCAGCCTGAAGAAAGGGCGAGCCGCGATGTGAAAAGCAGCGAATGCCGCGAAGTGTAAAATCCGAGGAAGTGTGATATTCCGTATGAAATGTAATAATCCGTAAGAAATGACAGTCCACGGCACGAGGTATCGTCAGCGCGAGAAGACGTGGGAAGTACAGTATGCGGACGTGAGTGACTTCAACGATTAGAACGTGCTCTCGGGATGAAAGCTAATCGTGAAGTGAGGAAGCGTGGAAAGTAAAAACAGCGTGGTCGGAGAAAACGTGTCACGGACAGGAGCTTTGAGAGTGGTAATTGGCTGGTGAAAGTGTACAGCTCGCCACTAATTGGTAGGTTGTTTCCGTGACAGCAAAACAAGAGGTGTGTTTATGAAAATCCGACTACTGTTGGAATGTGAAATACGCGTACCTCGGCTCGGTAACAAAGGCGAAGAATGTAGTGCGCACCTGTCGTGTGCCGGCGCACAAGGAAAGTTCGCGTGGATGTTGACAGAATGCTGGGTTGTCAGACAGCATAATTGACGGCAGCCAGACAGTAAAAATACAGAGATATTGGAAACCGCTACATTTAGCCCCCTTCCAGATCGCTAGTGGAGGAGTCATTGAAGACGAAGACTAGAAATGAGTGATCGATTGTAAGAAATGTGAAGGAAGTAGGGGTTGAAAATTTCACGTGTCGAAGTATCTGTATTGAACGTAATGGGCTGGCCAGTGTACGTGCTTACCGCCAGTGCGTGCTGTTCGTGTTGGCAGCTCGTGCTGCGGTTGTGCACGTGTTGGCTGCTGCAGTGGTGTAGGCTGCCACAGTGTCGTCTGCTGTGGTGGTGTGGTGAGCGGGACGCTCGGTATATCCGCCGGAGTCCTGGCAGGGGCAAGCATAGGCTGCTGCCGCGGTGTGGTGAGCTGGACGCTCGGTGTGCTCGCCGGGCTCCTGGCAGGGACAGGCGTAGGCTGCTGCCGCGGTGTGGTGGGCGGAACGCTCGTGGCTGTCTCCCTCCTGGCGTTGACCTCCAGAGTGAGATGCTTGGGATCACGCGTGGAGTTGTGTGGACGAGCGGGAGCGTGGGATGTGGTGTTCCGTTTGCGTTTGCGTCGAAGATTGCGACGCGGGCCAAAGTCGGGTGTGAACGAGCGCTCTCCGAGAATGGTGACGGGGGGCTTCATCTCCGCCTGTAAATGAAGTGTAGGCGGGGGCTTCGTCTTGTTGGGGGGTGAAGGAGGGCGGGCGCTGACTTCGGCTGGGGTGACGGTCGAGGAGTGTGTGTCGTGTTCGACAGCCCGGTGATGTCGATCCGAAGTGGGAGATCGGCGACCGGTTGTGTCGCTGCCAGAGGGGCTCGTCGCCGCTGATCTCTGGCTGGGCCGTTTCTCTGGTGCGTTGGACGTGGTTGGGGGTTTTCGCCTCGAGCAGGGTGAGCAGCACTGCCGGGCGTCGTCGCCAAACTTCCAATGGAAGTAGCACTCACTGCCAGCGTGTCGGATTTGGGAAGGGGTTCGCTTCCGCGGCGCGCTGCGCGGCCCGTCTCCATGGCCGCGGTTGCCGCCTCTGGACCGCTGACGAGGACGAGGACGGTATTTCCGTTGCGAACGGCGTGACGTTCGCTGAGACCGTCGTTCGTCCATGCGTGCTACCAGTATGAACAGCTGCTCTGTTAGCAGCAGAACCTGCGCCGTGAGGTTCGCTATTACGTCCGCCGGGGGGCTGGTGGTAGCCATTGTATTCGTCGAAGTGAAGGGTGAGAATGTAGAATGAGACGTGAAGTTGGCCCTATACGATCACGTCGGGGTCACCAATGTAGGTATTATGGTACGGGCCTATAATGTAATACCTAACAACTCACCGAATGGCAAACAGGACGACAGGGCTGAAGTAAGGTGCCACCAGCAGGAATGGTAGCCGACCGTATGACAGTAGTGTATGGACTGTAGAAAACACCAGGGCACCAGTAGAGGTGAACAGTGTCCTTGAAATGGGTATTGCACTTCCCGAAATGATATTAAATAATATGGACTAACTCCAAATGCACTTTGGGTGTCCGAAGACGACAGTGTCCCATATAAATATGTACAAAATATCCAGCGGCAGCGTGGAGTATCCTCCGAGTGCCGCGGCTAGCACAAGCGAGGGTAGAGTCGATCCACCGCTGGGGCGCTGGATAGAAGAACTGCGCGGTCCCTGGTTGTGGCAGAGTCTGCACACCACGGACAGCTCGCTAGCAGGACCGAAGCAGCGATGTGACGGGACGCAAATCGCGTTGAATGCAGCGATGTTTACGAGGCGCCGATCGCGTTGAATGTAGCGATGTAAAGATCCCCAGGTTGGAGTGCAGCCTGAAGAAAGGGCGAGCCGCGATGTGAAAAGCAGCGAATGCCGCGAAGTGTAAAATCCGAGGAAGTGTGATATTCCGTATGAAATGTAATAATCCGTAAGAAATGACAGTCCACGGCACGAGGTATCGTCAGCGCGAGAAGACGTGGGAAGTACAGTATGCGGACGTGAGTGACTTCAACGATTAGAACGTGCTCTCGGGATGAAAGCTAATCGTGAAGTGAGGAAGCGTGGAAAGTAAAAACAGCGTGGTCGGAGAAAACGTGTCACGGACAGGAGCTTTGAGAGTGGTAATTGGCTGGTGAAAGTGTACAGCTCGCCACTAATTGGTAGGTTGTTTCCGTGACAGCAAAACAAGAGGTGTGTTTATGAAAATCCGACTACTGTTGGAATGTGAAATACGCGTACCTCGGCTCGGTAACAAAGGCGAAGAATGTAGTGCGCACCTGTCGTGTGCCGGCGCACAAGGAAAGTTCGCGTGGATGTTGACAGAATGCTGGGTTGTCAGACAGCATAATTGACGGCAGCCAGACAGTAAAAATACAGAGATATTGGAAACCGCTACATATCCTTTAGCGTCCGTAACATTGACGTCATTGTTTACGCATGCTTAGATGTGTACTGATGGATATACACGTTCAAAATAGCAGCAAAGCTCTCCACTAGGGCAGACCGCCTACTCCTAAAAAATGTGGAAAATTATGCAGTTTCCAGATAAATTGGTGAGAAGGACCAAGGCAATGGGGTAGTGTATATTTCATTTTATATTGTCACTGTGTTTATGATGGACATTTAGCCATGGTTTATTTGTGAAGTTGCCGTATATGTGGCAATAGGGAGTTGTTCGTGATTCTCACTTGAACGAAACTGCGAGGTAGCCGCCAGGACCCCGCCGCAGAGCGGCGGGTCTCCGGGGCTACAGATGCCCTTGTTTCAAAATAGACGTTCTGCACAAATTGAGCACCTCCTGTGGGTTTTGTCACTTGAATATTATGTTACTATAAAAGTGGATATTTTCGCGTGACTGATTTTTCGCGCTTGGCCGGGTGAGAAGAATTTCATGTGTTTTTAATTCCATGGAATCAAGACAGCAACCACTGCAACATATAGCATGCAAAAATATTCACTTGCTTTTATTTTTGTGCTGGTTTCTTGTTGCGCAAAAAACGCGAAAATTTCAGCACTGAAAATTTCCACTTTTACAGTATAGTGTACGGGTGTACAATATACAGTATGTGCTGTAGAGGTATGTTAAAACTTTCTGAAAAAAAAAAAAATCTCTCATTGGGTGCCTTGGTCACTCAGTGAACAAATCTTTAAACATGCTCATGTATGTACCTGGTACTGTCAGACACATTTTCCTGAAAAACAAAACAAAACACCACACAGTGCAAGTATGGGAACTGCACGGGAAAGTCCCAAATTGGATGTAATTTGAAACATGTGTCTCTAGGCATAGTGGAGGTTCTGTGCAAATGGATGACTTTCACTCAAACCACATGATCTTCTGTGACCTAAGGTCCCTCGGCAGAACAGGATGTGCATTCTCCGATCCAGGAACTATAAGTATAAACATGGTGATTGTGTTTCTACTGCTTTCTGCATACAAGTGCATTTGTAGCTTGAGCAGTTGACTACAGAAATGAGTGGAAAGATGACTGTGTGCACATCACATTCATGTCGGGATCAGAGTTAATATTTTTGTGTTTATTGTTAAATTTGCTAATAGCACCAATCTTGCAAAATCTAGCAAAATTGCATGGCATATAATATTAATACATGAGTAATTATGTGCATTAAAAGAAAGATGACCCATTTCCATCGTGTTCACATTCTAATTAATTTTAACAGATGTAACAAACATGCAAACAATCACCATTACACATAACCATTACTGAACGAAATTCTTGTTCTACTTCATACCAGTAACCAAGGAGGTATGAGTGATACCTCCTTGCAGTAACAAATCTGCTGATTTATAGTTACCTAAAAGCATCTGCAAGTATTTGTTCAGCCATTCCACACCCACAAAGTATACTATGGTCAAATTATACTGGATTTCATCATGTAGGACCCTACCAGGACCAAGGAATATTTGTGGAAAATTTCTCTAACAAATGCCAATATTTCAAGAAGATGACTGCTGTTGGGGTCAGATTTTTGTGTCACATGGCATAGTGTTGGAAGAATCTTAAAATGTGCACAAACTTGTAAAACAAACTTGACCTTTAGATAGTATTTGGGAAACTATGGAAACCTATCATTGCAAGTGTTTTTAGTTACAAACTGACACCACACAAAAAGGGAGTGGTCGAGGATGCAGTGGTACTAGATTTTTGCATGATGGCAGATATTGTAATTAATATTTGAATAAACTTGCATCTTAGGAAATCATCATATAGGGCCTATTCATTAATGATTAAAAAATGCTCATTCACCTCTTATGCTTCCTTTAAGATTCTCTTCTTGTTTTTCTTTTATATTGAATGTGTATTAGCGTTTGTATGAAATGGAAGAAAGTGGAATATAATAGCTTTGATAGATTAGATAGCCCATGGCCTTTTTCGGGCATGAAACGTGTGTGATTTGCCAAAGGCTGGCATTTAATGCATGTGGGGGAGACAAAACACTCACATTATGTAATTTAAATTTATAAATCTTGGCTCTCATGAAATTCACAAAATTAAAATGCTTGCTACAAACATTTCTGGTTTTACACCATATGCCTACAGTACACTGACAGATACACACGTGGCACACATGAAACCAACACATTTTCATGCACTCACAATTACATTGTTTTTCTTTTCCTCCTCCCCAACCATACAAACCATGCTCTGTCATTCAAAGGACACCAGCAGTCCAGGAACTTTTGATTATCATGTTGTCCTTGGTTGTAAAGCTATATAAACATCCTCACCTTGTGCACCTGCACACACACACACACACACACACACACACACACACAAGCTTGATGACATTCAGACATGTGCGCCCTACATATGTATATTCTATGGTTGTAATCAATTTGCACCTGTTACTGTCATAATCGTCTTGACATGCTAATTATGAATACATGACACCTTTCTGCACATTCTCAACAAAAAGGACCTTTGCATGCCCTTTGGCTCATTGTCTCCTGGCATTTGTAATTTCTTCCCACCTCCCTGCTCATAGTACACTATCCTTAAAGGGACTGTACAGAGGTACTGGTGGAGGTGAGGATTGAGGTTTGTAAATAACATTTTTTTGGTGGGATAATGAGAAACTTCTCATGAAATATGAAAGAGCATGTACTTTCAAGAAGGACTCAATGTTTATTTGATGAAAATTTGCCTTGAAATTGCTGAGATATCCAAAAAAGCGATCCTAATAAAATCGGCAGGCTATGACTTTTGTTAGGATTTCTCTTTTGTTTTTAGAAATCTCAGTCATTTCAAAACTGATTTTCATCGAAGAAGCTTTTGATTCCCCTTAGAATTGTATGCTCTTTAATCTTTGCCCATCGAGAACAAGCTGAATTTGCTAAAACACACATTTGCTATAGACACCTGTCAAGAGTACACTCAGAACTTGTCTTTTATGGGTCAAAGCTACACAATAGCATAAACATATCCATCCATGAACTGTAAAACCAGAAATTTTCATTTGCATGAAATTTTCATGATTTCTTTGAGGAGTCAAGATTCATGAAAGTAGAATACATGCCAAAGTTTTTGTCTGCGCAATGTAAAAAAAAAGTACAAGCAGGGAGGTGGAATAGTAAGTAAAGTTCTAGTCTTGTCTTGTACTAGCTGCTGCAGTTGGCTTGTTTAGTAGTGGGCATTCAGTTTTGTTGTGTGTTTTATACAAGCCAGCATTACATGCTCATCAAATCCCTGTGTTATTAGTGCATGTAGCATGCTGGTACTTACTGTACTCATAACTTTCATATGGGCAATTTGGGAAAGTTTCATGCCAAAAATAAGGCTGTTGGCTGCAATTTGCGAGTTTCATACCACATACCATACATTTCATGCTGTGAATGTTTCTGGTTTTACAGAGGATGTTGTAGTTTACCAGTAAAGGACGTGTTTAATTATTTGTGTAAAAATTAACCACAAAAAGCTCTGCATACAATGTATTTCCCAGAGAGAAATTGACCACTCAACAGTTACATTGTAATTTTTAATTGAAGTGAGTCATGACAGCACTGACTTCCTGTAATGAGGGACAATAGACGTAACCTTATTTTAGGTAGGAGTTGTACCTTGCTCTCTCTCTCTCTATATACAAATGTACTTTGGCCAAGAACTCTTTGCTGTGAACGAGATTGAGTTTGCTCAGTACCTGACCGTACTTGCCACAACTTGCACACAAACTGTAATCAGTGTGAATGACAGTCATGATACATGCAAATAGTAAGTTATTTGTACTGCAAATATCAGATTGCAAGTATTCTTGTGTCCATGTGTTTACATTCCAACCATTTAGCCGTTCGTTAACCATTGTCTAAAAACTGAGCAATGTGTCTGCCCTTCGATCAACAAATGTGCTTGGACCCAAATTTACCTCTGAAATCAAAGTTATTAAACTAAAAGACACTTCACCTTGTACCATTTGGGACTTCACCGCACCCCAACACAAGCAGTCAACAAAATATGATTTACTGAGTTGTTGTACCAGTAGGTGTCTGGGCAAAAGTCACATGGCAACCACGAATCTCAGTATGCTGTCGTCACATACACGTAGCTTTACAATTGAACCTCACCAACAGGTCATAGCGTCATTTATGCCCAGTGCTCCATGAAAAGTTTGCACCTTCAATGGGGTGTTGCTTGAAAAGAAGTACCCTGCTTCTCAATTTTGCCCCACAGCGAGGTACAATTATTACATGGGCGTAACCAACAGTTGTACTGAGTACTTTGTGGATGCACAAATGAGAACTTTGACTGATTATGGTGTATTGTTTTACAGTGTGTTTGCTTGACACTCTTCATCCAAACTAGGATTTCATTTCTTGTTCAGTGGGATCGATTGACATCATTTTCTTGGACAAAATATGGTCTCCTTTAGTAGCAGAATAAATGAAGCATTTTAACGATCTAGCTCTTGTTTTTGTTTCAACTTCTGACTCATTGCTGTGGTCCAATTTCATTCTCAATCATGGAAATCACCCTGTCATTTTGCTGATGACTGCAGGGTTTCCAGCTTGAAGTCGATTTTCAATTTCAGCTAGTGAATGATTTTAAAATGGTATCCTGTACACCTCTGTGGAAGAAAACTGCTAGGGCTTTCTGATCACAGCACACCTTCAAAGTTGATATGGAAATATTGACATTTTAGTTTTCCGGAAAACAACACTGACGCACTGAGTGCCCCCTGCCTCTATCTAACATAGTGATACTTGTAGGAATTCTATGTCTCCTTTAAACAGTTCTGTGGTTTCGTTGACATTTCCTTGTTCAGGTAATAAACAACATACATTGTAGGCCTACATTTCACAGGGGATCTTGCATGTTGATTCAGTGAGGATACTGTATTTACACTAGTACATCTTATTATCGTAGAGCAGGGGGGCGTTTCATCAACAAGTTTGTCGGAGGTTTTCACCAACGAATTTGCTATCAGCCAATCAGACGCGAGGATTTCAGCAGCTTTTAACAGTTGTCAGTATAAATCACTGACAAAAAGTTTCATGAAACGGTTCCCAGCCAGGTTGTTTATATTATGCAGCCAGTGACTTCTCTATTTTCATGCCTCGACCAATTCTCCTCCCCCCTTCCTCCTTTTTTTTTTTTTTTTCAGATTTCCAGAGGTACAATGTAATACATTTAGAATATTGACCAGACTATCAATTCAATTGGTGCACAAACTTGCATACTACATGTACATACATGTAGTTAGACAATTATAGTTTAGAGGGGCCAATGCCGGTACTCTTCCCAGGTTGTAGGCAATGCCCAGTATGTAACTGATTGAAGTACTGTAAAACGTGATAAATTCGCGGCATGAAATTTTCGCGAATTGCCACTGGCATTCAATACATGTAGGGTAGACAAGAACTTTCGTGTGCATTTTAATTTTGTGAATCTTGGCTCTTGCGAAATTCTCGAAATTTAAATGTATGTGGATATTCCTCATTTACAGTATTCAAGTGGTTTGATAATCCAAATGCAATGCAGGGCTTATATTGCACATTTGTTGTTGTCACTATTGTTGTCATGTTTGCTATTTGATTATATTGAATGTATCAACTTTACTGTTCTTTCATCTTTCATGGGAACGGGGGGATAATGCATGCTTGCTCTATACTCTCATTCAATAATCGATTTAATCAAGATGAGACACTGCGAAGGCTGCACATGGCATTTTCCTTCAGTGAGAACTAGTTCCTATTCACTCGGTTCACCACCAAGGTTATTTCTGTGTTTGGTATTGTAAATTTTAGGCTATGCTAAATATGGCAGCCTCTGCTTTATTTGTCTACCTCCTGACCTGACACGCTGTTTTTTATTCAAAGAATCGGTACTTGTTAATAACTACTGAAGTGTAGATCAAACGTTATAAAGATTTACCCATGTGAATTCCCTGATAAAAGATACCATCGTTTTTTTGTTTCCTCTACTCTTGGTAGGGCCTACTAGTGTACATGTATTGAATTCCTTTTACCTATCCTTCTGTCTGTTTGGATGAAGACTGCATTTCTTATGCTACATGTGAAAAGATTGCCCACATTTTGATTGCAGGCTTAGTACTATCAGCCAGAATTAGGTCAGCCATCGTGTGCAGAAATTTGTATTTTAGTTGTTGTTTTTTTTTTATTGTGACACATATTTCTGGTGAATGGTAAGAATGAAATGCTGAGTCTGATTCAGTGAATCAGCACTTTTAGTGGCTCTTTTTTTTTTTTACCCATCCATATTTATAACTATTCATTGACCTGTATTTTGTGTTTTCACCCCCATGGTTTGTTGAGTGCCCTCGGTCACCACTGTGATTACTCTGTAAATACAACAGTAGGGCGTGGTTTGCGGACAATTGCTATTGCTGTAGCTGATTTGCCTATTGTCCTCCACAGCTGTACATTACTGCATAATAGTGAGATACTCATGTAGGTACGTGAATTAGCAGGATACAAATTTCAAAATTTGCATCACAATCAAAATCTCGAGATTTTTGCCTGTGTGGACACAAAAATACTACCAATTACCATGATCAGTATCGCATCGTTAATCCCAAGAAATCTTGCGCTAATTATTTCTGAATTGGTGTGTGCTAACTTGCCCCGCGATGATGCGGGGCAATGAAATACATCGGAGCGGTCCTGAAATACATTGTAGTGTTTAGGGAATCTCCATCTGTCCAGAATCTGCATGGTCTTTATTTTTATAGTTCATTATACGTGAACCATGCAGATAGTGGAATAAAGTTGATCATGCTTGATGTGTGGGATGCCATTACACAGAATAGAAAAAAACACACCAACCAAGCAGTAGGCATTTTCACACCAGCCCGATGTTTTGAAATAGCGCGCTATTTTCTGACTTGGGGAATTAACCCGATCAGGAAATAGCGCGCTATTTGATAATGTGAACACAAATTAGCGCGCTAATTAATATCGCTCTGATCGAGAAAATTTCTCAACTCCAACTTGGGGAATTTCTGAAATAGCGGGATAACATAGCGAACTACAGTTGTAGCGCGCTATTTGATAATGTGAAATCGCCTCAAGAAATTAGCGCGATGCATCCCATCATGCCTAGCATGTGTGACCCAAAAGCGTGCGCTCTACTGGTATAAGCGACGCTGTTTGCGCATGCTCAGCTGTCGAATTAGCTCTAAAAAATTTCGGGCTAATTCTCTTCGGGCAGATGTGAATAGGAAATGAAATAGCGCGCTAATTTGCGATCGCGAAAAATATCTCGAGCTTGGATTTTCATCGGGCTGATGTGAAAACGCCTAAGATGTTGTCTGTGGTTACTGTAGCACATACCGGTATGTTAATGGCATATTTTCATGTCTGCTGTATTATTGGTGTTGAAATCTTTGTGATATCACGTCCATATCTTGAATTGATATCACAGTGCGGCTAATATCACTGTGTCCCTTCAAATACATGAAACTATGAAGTTCAGTAATTTTCATCCTCTTTCTTACTAAAGTGTTTGTCATTTTTGTTACAGTGACAATGCACTATAGGGCAAGTCCAAGATAAGGTCCCCTCAGAAGGCTAAATTTCATCTTTGCTCAATATTGACATGTTTGGTATCATTTTGAAGCTTATGAGTTGAAGTTTTGATTTCCGTGGAGGAAAAAATGATATTATGTAAATTTATGCAAATTTCAAGGGCTTCATTTGCATAAATGTGAAACACAGCGTTACGTATGGGACATTTATAAAAATTCATATTAATTCAAAGGAAAGCAAATAATATCTGATTGATATGTGGACATAAGAAGTTCATCACATAGTTTAACTTAGTATGAAAATTTAGGGATTATGCAAATGATTATGCAAATTAGCTCGTGTCCTATCATGAGATGTCCCATACGTAACAAAATGAGGTCATTTTTTTAGGTTTTTTCTGAAATTGCTAAGGTTATTTTAATGCCCTTTTGGAAACTTCTAATTTATTGTTTAGAGAAATTAAATACCAGAGGAAAAAGAAAAAAAAGTAAAAGAATTTTTTTTTATTAGGCATTAAAATAATGTTACGTATGGGACAAATGCGTTACGTATGGGACATCCTCATACATATTGCATGTGAATGCATGTAGCTAGCTGGGAAGGTCTCTCAGTATACAAATGGTCAATCATCCTGAAGAAAGCATCCCAACATTGTAGCTACTTTTTGAGTTATAGACACTTGAAACAATACATGAACTTGACTGAACAATTTTCAGAAAGGGGGAGGGGAAAATGGCAAAATACACAATGAAAAATCATCATTAAAGGGATGGTATAGTTTTTTGTAGAAATGGGGATTCAGTCTTCAACATTTAAAGAGATGATTGGAAACCAATTGTATGAATTACTTATTAGAGCATAAAATCCTAAGACTAGAGGAATTCAAAGTTTATGTGATGGAGATCCAATTTGAAATGGTTGTGATATATATATAATAGAAAAAAAAAGTAAAATGATTTTTTTTCATTGCAAGTGATACACAAATTATCCTTATTCAGTTTTCAGTAGTAGCCACAACAAAATTCATGGGTATACATACTGAGGTGTGACTCGAATCAATGACCTGACTGATAGACAGACATCATATGTCTACTCAATCACTGGGGTTCAACGCAGCAGGTATTGCTTATTTATTAAACTTAATATTTCTTGTGTCAAGTTGTTTTTTATTGAAACTAAATGGCAAACTGCCTTTCATCAGTGGAAGTAAACACTTTAAACTATTCAATTTTTCAGTAGTAACTATCCTAATAAAAATAGGGCATACATACTCAGGTTGGTCATAAAAAATATAGAATATGATTGAATGTGATTATGATGGTAAATATCTGGGGAATATTGTTCCCTTTTCAATCTGGATCAGTATTTGAGTAATTTCAACTGATTCCACCTCAATAATTATGCAAAAATTTGTTTATGGGTATTTTGCAAAATTATTTTGCAAAATACCCATAAACATGGTTCTCCACACACTAAACGAATGGGGGACAAAGGGCATGCATACCCAGATTGGTCATAAAAATATAAAAATATGATTGAATATGATTATGATGATGAATATTTGGGGAATATTGTTTCCTTGACAATCTGGATCAGTATTTGAGTAGTTTCAACTGATTTTACTTCAATAAATATGCAAAATACCCATAAACATGGTTCTTCACACACTAAATGAATGGGGGACAAACTGTCCCATACGTAACTGTCCCATACGTAACACGTCATGTCTGTCTTTAATTAGAACCTGTAATTAGAGCTTTTTGCCTCATGACATGAAACTTACCTGTGATAATCTTGAGTATTGTGACTTTCATCACAGTGAGTTACAAGTTGTAGAATGATATACTTTTAGAGAGTTTTGAGGTTGAAAAAAATGTTCAAAAAAACAAAAATTTTCTGGTCCCATACGTAACGGCACTTATTTTCTCTTCTAGAATATAATTGTGAAGGTCATTTTTCTCCATTTTTTACATGATTATACTTCTTCTAGATATCAATCACCATGATGAAGTTCAATATGATCAAAGGCCATTAACACTATTTTTCAGGTCATAAAAGTCTCTGAATGTCCCATACGTAACGTGCGCGTTATCTTGGACTTGCCCTATAATAGAATTGGCTGTCATCAAGGATATATGCTGACATTCATGCATCCTGTACAGCAGTGTTGTATTTACAATTATTCTTATCCCCCTTTCATGGATGGCATGCAATGTTTTTTTTGAATTTATTTCAAGTAATGTACTTCATGGGTTAATGCTCTCTCAAGCCACTGAAGGAAATATGTGAGAAAATTCAAATCCTCATGTTTTTAATTGTCGTTTTTTTTTTTCAATGGCACAACATGATAGAAGTTGTGACTCTGTTACACACTCATTCAAATGACTACATTTTGATGTGTGTGCAGTGTACGAATTTCTACTATCTTTTGAAAGAGGACCCCCCACCCATCATGCAGCCACATAAAAGGCACCAAAGAATACCAGATTTCAAGCATCACTAACTTTTTCAGTGCCTGTTTTCAGTCTTTTTTTTCCCACTCAGCAATAATTCCATGGTACAAGTTGAATTTATTGGCAGAGAGGGTTTACAGATTCCTGCATTATAAGGCAGCCTGTGTGAATATGAATCAATACTGCTAGCATCTGTTCAGAATATAGGGTGCATATGCTACACATAGAAACAGAACAAAGAATTGCTTTACCATTGTGCATAGCCAGGGCTGCACACTAACCCATTTTCTTTTTTTTTTCTACTGGTTTGGCCTGTCCCTGTCGGACCAGTAGGTACCCAGTTTTTAGCTCAAAGTGAGCTATTGCAATTGCCCTTCGTCCAGTGTGCGCCGTCCGTCGTGCATAAACTTTTTACATTTTCATCTTCTTCTTGAGAACCCATTAACCGATTTTCACCAAACTTGGCAGGTAGCATCCCTAGGGGGATAGGATCTCAATTTGTTCAAATGGGCACCATGGCCTACCTGGGGGGCCCAAACCCCCTAAAATTAAGGAATCTTTAAAAATCTTCTTCTCTAGAACCAGAAGTGATAGGGCTTATAGTTAATTCTATGAGTTGGTACATTATTAGTGAGGTTCACACCTAAGTCCCTTTACCTTAAGGTTTTCTAAACCTCGAGGTTTTGTAAACCACGAGGCACTAAACTACAAGTTAGCGTAGATGTAGACGCATGTAGTTTAGAAAACCACGACAAAACCTTAAGGCGAAGACACCACGACAACACCACAAGATTTCTTAGGGTGTTGTCGTGGTTTAAGCGCGTAGTTTAAGCGCGCTGTGGCAGCGCGCTTATACTATGACAGATGTGAACGGAGTTTTGTTAACCACGACGCTCAGTTTTTTCCACAATAGTGCGCAACCCTATGGGCAAACTAGGCACCCTTTATTTTCTATCGTAGTTATGTTTACCTCGAGGTTTTGCTAACTGCATGTAGGTGTGAACGGCATCGAAGTTTTGTCGTGGTTAGGGGAACGCATTTTTGCGCTCGTAGTTAGTATAACTACAAGTTTTTGGATAGGTGTAGACATGGCTAATGACTGTAGTTTCAAGTTTGTTCATGGGGGAATCAGGGGTGCCCCCCTTGGGACCCAGGGGAGGGGGGTCTGGATGGGTCCTAATGGGGCCTAAATTGTACATTTTCATCTTCACGTTGAGATCCCCATGTCTGATTTTCACCGAACTTGGTAGGTACATTCAAGGATCTCAATTTGTTCAAATGGGCACCATGGCCCTCCTGGGGGGCCCCCGGGGGCCCCAAAACCCCCTAAAATTAAGGGACCTTTAAAAATCTTCTTTAGAACCAGAAGTGATAGGGCTTAGATAATACTGTGAGTTAGCACATTGATGATTGTAGTTTCAAGTTTGTTCATAGGATTGGTGGAATCAGGGGTGCCCCCCCCCCCCCCGACCCACCCAGGAGAGGGGATTGGGATGGGTCCTAATGGGGCCTGAATTCATCTTCTTCTTTAAAACCTCATGATGAATTTCGACCAAACTTAGCAGCTAGCATCCCAAGGGGGATAGAATCTCAATTCCTTCAAATGGGCATCATGTCCCTCTTGGGGGCCCCTAGGGCCCCCCCCCCCCCCCACATTAAGGAATATTTAAAATCTTCTACTCCAGAACCAGAAATGATAAAGCAAGTTAATACCATGAGTTTGTACACTGATGACTTAAGTTCCAAATTTGTTCATTGCAGATCTAGGGCTGCGTGCCCCCCCCCCTCCCTGGAGTTGGGGGGGGGGGGGGGGATCCATATGCAGACCTAAGTTTCCAATGTTCTCAGGTAAGAGTCTGCCAGAATGCATGGAAGGTGGAATTGCATGTACAGTTACTGGCCTGACAGTGATTTTCATTTTCTGGGACTGTCAGACCGGTGCCAACTGGTGTTAAGCGTTGCGATAGCAGTGTTTGAATTGAAAGAATTAGCCCTTTTTGTATTTGCACACAGTGGGAGTGGGAGATTAAGGGAGGATAATGCAGATTCATTCAGTACACATCAAATTGTCCCATTCATTGACAAGATGTTACATTTATAAAACTAAAAAGATGTGAACAGCATAAAAATGTTGAGTACCGTAAACATTCAGGTGACTGAATATGATTATAAAAAGGATGGAAAGTTACAAGAATTCAATTACAAGCTATTTCAATTCCCCATTTGGTTTCTTATTGTTAACTGCATGTTGTCATTTTACACTGCGTTCAGACGATCCCCGGAATGTCTCGTTTGCCAGGACTTCCGGCAATCCCATCGTGTGAACGCTCGAGGGGACATTCCCGCTCCCCCGGCAATCTCGCCAAGTCTGGCAACAAATTTCTGGCGGGGGACTGACCTTGATCTCTCGCGCAGCTGTTTTCCTCAGAAGTGCGCATACTCGAAATGTGGTGGCGAAGTAGGCAATCAGGCACTGTACATGTTGCTACAGTAATATTGTATAAATTTGCAATCGCGCGCCCTACAGCGCCACGTAGGGTGACCTAACACACAGCTGAAACCACCAGCCATGATTTTGTCCCCCTGTCAGCGGGGGATTTCAATGCATAGATATGTGGACGGTCGACCGTAAGGCTGCGTTCACATAGAAGTATTCGGTATTCGCTATTCGCTATTCGCTATTCGAGCACCGAATACACCATCACCCGCACCGTCAACTCACCATCCCATGTAGTGAGGATTTCTTCCTCCTACATCGCAGCAAATCTTATGAACAATTTCTAAATTGCATCAGAATGTCAGTCTACATGCTTATTTTTGATAACAGGCAAATCCAGACCAAAATTGTCATTATTTCATAAAGGAGGGACGGTATACGCTGCAAGAAAATCAAACAAGCTCGATTCCCACTTTGCTATACTTTTCGCAGGTATTCGGTACTTTCGAATAGTGCCCTCTTATGTGAACCGGTGTGAGGAAATCCTACCGTTCGATTCAAGCTATTCGCGTGCCCTCGAAAAACGAGCCCGAATACCCGAATAGTATACTTCTATGTGAACGCAGCCTAAAACTCTCCAAACTGCCCCCGCAAAGCGGGGATCGTCTGAACATAGGGTTAGAATCATTCTTATCTTTTATTATTCACACAATCACACTTTAAATTTGTGTGTTGATTGTTGCCAGGATTGTACTAGACTTTGTTGTGCTACAATCTCTTATAGTTGCATTCACACTGATGAAATAGCAGGATAATGATTTGTGAGCCAAATACCTGGGTACCATTATTTTGTGCCTGTTCAGATGGACAGGAATATCCTGCTAATTGCCGTTTGCGATATCTTGTCGACCAAAAATGTCATGCCAAAAATCCACTACTGACCCTTTCCCTCGTGCTAATGCATTGTTGTGATTTGAGTTTTGAATGATAGGATTTAAAAACGAAAAAACTTGAGGTTCTCTGCTCCAACATTTACACACTTCCAGCGGTGGGAATTATTGTGCTCAAGATCATCTAGATAATTCCAAAATAATTGCAGGATTTTGTGGGATTTGGATCACGATACTGATTGTGCTATAGCATGTTTACCTCCACGCCGGCAAAAATCTTGAGACAGTTTGCATAGTGATGCAAATCTTGAGATTTCAAGACTTTTTCTTTCGAGATATAATGCTACATGATGTAACTTACTTCATTGTGAATCTCACTTTTGAGTGATGCCAGCCATTGATGTCATTTAGGAGTGCTATTTCAAGGCATTGATAAGCCAGTTCGGGGTTCCACTTTGAGCATGAGCAGAAAAAGGTCATTTGTACCAGCAGAGCATGTTGGTTTTTACAAACTGTGTAGATTCACTGAGATGCAAGCATCTGTGATGTAATGATTATTCAAGCAATCCTTGTAAGTGGCACTTGCCATCACATCCACCTGACAGCAAAATCAATATTTGGCAATATCAATAGAAAATGATTGTCATTACATTAGTGTAAAATGATAAAATGGATGCTTTCCAAAGTGCCAGTTGATGGATCATTCTGGTCACCTGGTCTATGCGAGTTCATCCTTTGTTTGAACATGATTGATGAATTCCATAAATTGCTATGTCTGGCAAGCTATGCATTCTGTTGCTTGAAGACTAGTGGAGTGCCTAATCAACTCATTTCACTGAGAAAGAAGAAAGGTCATTTGTACCCATCTGCACATATAGCTAACCCCGAACTGGCTTATTGTCCTGAATGCTTGGTGTGATAACCGACAATACTCCTGCTTTTAGCTTCCTGCAGTGCAGTTCCGTATCCAGCAGTTTCCTAGTAAGACCTTAATTCCTTCATTAGTGAGACATTCAGAGGATAAATCCAGATGTGGCAAGAAGAGAGGCGTTCTTGTAGAGCGACTTGTCTTTGTGCAGGTATCCATGCCAGAGTGGCAGATAATTAGGGAACATGGGGAGAGGCCTCAGAGTGAAGATGATTCAAATAGTTTTGACATTTCAGCTAGCCCCAAGTTTTGTTTGCTTGTGAACCCTTCTTCTTATTATCAGAATTATGGACTATTTTGACCCCCGGCGTGAACTGCCAACAGCATTCCCATACAACAGCTGTGTCAGAGCCTACGTTGTCTGTCTGTTACACCATGGACCTACAATGTATCGTTGTACAATGTAGGTCCATGGTTGCACACAGGCGGATGTTACATTGTGCACACACCATAGACTTTGTATATAGTGAGCTGATAGTGCAGGATTTGTAGAGTTGAGTCTCTGGACATTTTGTCGCCTATCAAGAAACATTATTGTAATGCGGAATTGCAAACACCATATTGCAATTACGATTCAAATCATCATTCGTTCACACAACAGAGGGAGGCCTCACGGATTCTGTGGTTTTTAATTTCAGAATGAGAAGGGGATCGAGGTTTGGCTTCTTTCCAAGTTCCCATCAATCACTCTTGAGCCGTAAGTAACACACACTATGACTGCAGTATGCGAGCATTTGAGGAGTGGGGTCAAAGGTGAAAGGTCACCATAAGCTCCGCCCCAAAAATACAATTTTGAAATCAGTTACGTTCTCGTCGCTGTTTCGTTCTGCAAATTTTGCTAGAATTGTGGATACAATTCTAGCGAAATTTGATTGAGCACCTTCATACTGTAATTTAAAGCACGATTGGAAAATTACAATTCAAATCACCCTTTGCAATTCCAGCATGCATTCACACGGCAAGAATGCAGAGCTACCAAGTCTCACGCATTCTGCGTGAGACTCAAGCGTTTAGGGGCCATCTCACGATCTCACGCATGGCACCCATTTTTCTCACTCATTGGGCGAAGTCTGCAACTTGGGCCTATAATAATGAGCATAGCTCAAAAGATTAAAGTGATAGTTGCAATTGAAGGTATATAAAATTTCTCTTTTATCTTTCAAAATAAGTAAAAAATAGTCACTTAAAAATGCACCTGATCGCACCATCAAGAGCTAAAAATTGAAAAAGCTCCCTACCGTGGGAGGCCACAGGGGGGAAAAACCCCTCCCGCACCCTCGCTCGCGCGCACATTCGCATGCCGAGATGCCGAGTCATGAAAATCTCACTCATAAAATGTTTTTGAACTTGGCATCCCTGAGAATGCTGAATTTGAAACATACTTCTTAAAGTGATTTGTTATTACAGTCGTGCTTCAAATTAAGCACTCTCTCTACCTGTGAAAGCAAGGTCTATCTCTCCCCCTCCCCTCTGATAGCAGGTGGGAAACTCTACATGGTTGCAATGATGAGCTTGCCTTGCAAGCTTGATCAACTTTAATAAAGAATTCACTTCATAAAGGACACAACATGGTCCATTAGAGATCCAGCATTGCCCTCTGGTGCAAGCCTCCTAGAATATAGAATCACCCATCAGCAAATAATGTGCTTCAAAGCATATATGCTTACCAGTACACTAACATTCAACTCCAGTTGAGATTCTTCTGCCTTGTGCTTTCTTACACAGAGATTTTTCGTTTGTGTGTTGATTATTGCTATGATTATTCTATTAAAGTGTGCTTATAATTTTCATAACTAAACCAGTTTCATATAAGATTTTGAACATCCAATCAACTATTGACAGCACTCACTACATTGTAGGTTACACATGGAAGAGATTACACTGTCAATATTTTGCAGATTTGCAGATCTTCTTTGATAATATGGAATGCCTTCTCATCTTCCATTATTAAAAGAATAATCTCCCATTTGCAGATGAAACAAAAACCTAACATTAGTGCTAAAATAGTTCTAACATGTGAGTTAGGGCTAGAAACAGCCACTTTGAAAATTTGAATCTGTACAATCGATGTTAAGTGTTGTCAAATACACAAAATGTGAACATTAGTTATGATAAAAATGTTTCCAGGCTAAACCGTCTACAATTACAGTTTATTAAGAAAAACATGGATATCTTCTAATATTTTAAGCTTAATTGTGAAAATGTAGTATGGTAGGATGTTTTGTGATATAACAGACCTACACACAAGCATCAAATGTGAAATCTTGAACATTTTTGAAATCACTGTCCCCAAAGGTAAACTGGACCTAAAGCACATACAATGTAATTCTAACTTGGGAGCATCTTACTTGGCTAAAAGTGAAGTAAAACACCTTTAAAGGTTGTATATCCCTTTTGCAAACATCACAAAATTTTACATGGTTGGAGAATGATGTCTCCCACCATTCAAAAAAATGTATGAATTCCTGCGATATCACATCTTAAAGTTTTTACAAAAAGAAATAAGAAGCTGACCCCAGGTCACTTTAATAAGAATATGCTTCCTTTTTGAACTGAGAATGATAGAATTTTTTCTTGATCTGAATAAATTCACTGTAATTCTACAGTATTGTTTCCTCTATCAAAAAGTTTCAAGTTTTATTTCCTTGACTCGTTAATAGATAAATGTTTAAAGGTTATATTATTCCCCTGTGCTGAAGTGAAAATACTGGTATGTTGTGATATATTTTGTTTGTATCATCAGGAACTGCTGTAATCCAGGGATGGCAGTATCTGACTTGAAGAATTCATAACTTTTGAACAGATTGTTGGGTTTCCCTCGAACTGTGTTTGACTCATCTGCTGTATAAGCTGTTATTTTCGCGAGGGTTTAATTTTCACGAATTTCGCGAATCTCAGTTGGACCGGAATCTCAGTTGGACCGCGAATTTAACAACACGTGAAAATGTCACCTTACGCTAAGGTAGTAGTGCGCTTATGTAGGCCTCTGTGTCAATTTGCAAAAACAACATCTTGCGAAAATGTCTGTGACCTCCTCAGTCGTGAAAATATCCGTACTCGAAAATAACAGCGTATACAGTTTAGTATATCGCTGCGTATACTGTATATTTTGATAGGGAGTTGAGATTAAAATCTCTCACCTCCCTGGTATATTTTAGTATCATTACACTTGAATATTTGCGATTGGACAATGCGTGGGAATTAATGAATGTTAAAATCGTGGAGTAACATAGAATTTTAGCTGTTAAATATTATATGAAAAGAAACTGTCTTTCATAGATCCACATACAGCTACGTGTATGTTTGCAGCTAGAGCTTGTTAGTTAATAGCGATGTCCAGGTGTAAGTTACAGCATGATATGAAGGCCTATAGAACTTCATACAGTGTATAAAATGACTCGTTATCTTATCAAAGTTTTTATATGGAGTCATCCTGATTAAACTTGATCTGACAGCTGTGAAGGATTTTAGCTGTGCCATAAACTTTTATTAGTAGGGGGAAAAAAAGTGGGTAGGTGTATATTCCCAAGTAGGATTCGGGCAGGATATTATATCAGATTTTATGATTCAGTTGTGGTTGTTATGTTTTGATCACATCGCTGACTTCCCTTGTGACAAGGTCATAGTTTGTGTTTTTGTTTTTACTCTCTACGACCTGAACCCCCCCTGTCTGTCTGTCTGTCTGTCTGTCTGTCTGTCTGTCTATCTGTCTGTCTGTGTCTCCACCCCTCTCTATCTCCTATACACACATCATTGTGCAGATGTTCAGAGTACAGTGAAGGGTTCAAGTGCTATTCCACGTCATCTTCAAGTTGGCTGTAATAGACAGAGTACCTGTACTGTCAAACAAACAGAAGCCGCATTCACACGCAGGAGTTCCTGCTTTTTACATAGAGATGCAAAAATCGATCTTTATATTTCTTCTTCTTCTTCTTCTTCTTCTTCTTCTTCTTCTTGTTATTTATTTATTTATTTATTTGGTAATTCAGCATAAAATACAAGCAGACATAGAATACAAACAGAAAATCATATTACATTGATTGTGGTGATTCTATTTTATAATCTTTATTTGCCACCATTCACACACAGATTAAAAAAAGAAAAATCCCTTGGCTGCAAATAAAGAGCTTTGCATGTGTAGACTTATTGTGGCAAGTTGCATTATGGGATGGAAGAATTGCTTCATACTTTTAAAATCAATTAAAAAAACAAAAACAAAATCGAAGCAACTAAATACTAATTATGGGTCTGTGAACATGCCTAGATTGGGTACTTTGAACAGGAGGAGTGGTACTGAAAGTAGAATTCAAACAAACTTTATCCAAGCAAACAAGATTAACAAAAAAGAAAACATACCTTACTGATAATGAAACAAAAATAAGAATAGAAATGGTATACTGGCTAGCTATAAATACAGTATGTTTTCAGTGTGAAGGTTAAAGTGGATCTGTACACAGAAATTTAGTTTTCTGACATTGTAGGTTATTGTACTGGTAATATCCCTATGAAATATAAGAGTGCAACGTTACTCACATACAGAGATATAGCAATATATAAAGACATAGAGCAATCTCTAAAATGCCAAAAATTACATGCGCCTTGATCTAAGAGTACCTAGTCGTCTGGCGTACGCAGCTAGGTTGGTGCTGCTGTGCCGGGCCACTAGGGAGTTTTCGCTACATGACAGGAAGACCGAGAGTACGCGGAAGCAATCAGCTGTGACAGTCCCCGTACTCGGGACTCCCATCCTTATTATATATGAGCAGTTTCGCTTTCATGTTAGGACGGAGGCGTGGGGACAAGATTGCTGATTGGCTGGCTGGCTCGCTGGCTGGCTCAATCCTGCCCAGCACCGGGATCGAATGCTATTCTGGCCGAGTACAGTACTCGTTTTCCCCAGGAAGGGACGTTTCTCGTATTTGGTCATGCGCAAAAGCAAATTTTGCACATGGCACGCTCAACTACTGGCCCGCGTCATGCTTGCGAAAACTCACTACTGACCAGGCAGCCGCGGCAGCATCTACTCATGCGGATGCATTTATGGCTCGATGAGGCGATACCTACAGACAGTATTCGATGTAGCTGTATGCAAACGGAGGCGAACCAAGGAAACATGCACACACCGATGGTCTACGCACAGCTACTATTTTCAGATGTGGCTACCATTGCAGTGCGCGCTAGTGTGTGCTGATTTTTTGAAAATGATATTTCACAGTTTTGGGCATTTTTTGTGATGGGATAGCATTTTCTCTAGAGTTCTTAGGACATACTCTCACACCTCTCAAATCTAAATTTTAGGGGAGAGATTCCCAACACACATTCGGCGCTTGTGTTTTTCATTTGTTTGCAAAGTGCAATGACTATAGGTGAAAAAGCATAGGATTCAAGTAAAGCCCACTCTACCAATCTCTGCTAAAGTTAAACCAAGACTGTATTTATCTTCCGTAATAGTATTGACACAGTCTCCAATCATATTTTAATTCTATTTACATAGTGCTCAACAGCTGTCACAAGCAAGGGATGTGAAGCACTTAATTTGTAAAAATTGTACAGTATGTGCTGCCAAGTAATAGGCGGGTCTTCATCAGCTCGAGCTTGAAGAATAACACATTTATGGGGATCAGAGAAATAAGTCAGCTGAAATGTGCAATGGTGTCTTCACCAGCTCGAGCTTCAGGCACGGTCGGGTTTAAAGCTCAATGCTTGCGCATGCGCACGTAAACGATACTGTACTGGCGTGAACACACTGTTAACTCTGATGCGACTGCCTACGTTCTTGTGTGGTGCGGCGCAACGCATGCGATGCTGATATTTAAGCTCGAGTTGATGAAGACGCGTTAAGATTAGCACGCTATTTTGCAAATTAGCTGGCTATTCTGCAAATACACGTAAGTCCAAGATTTCTTTGGTTTATTTTCCGATCAGAATAGCGCGCTATTTCGGTCTTCATTGCAAAATTAGCGGGCTATTTTCTGATTGGGCTAATCCTTTAGATCAGAAATAGCGGGCTATTCGAGCTGATGAAGACCCACCTAATGAGACAGCTACATAAAACTTGCTATTGCCACACGGTGATCCTGCATATTTGTAAAACCAGAAACATTGGTGGCATTAAACTTTTGCTATAAAAATTGGAGCTGACAGCCTTTCTTGCGGCATGAAACTTTTGTGAATTGCCACTGGCCAGTCATCAGTCGCATTGTGCAGATAAACACTCTTGGATGCATTTTAGTTCGGTAGCTCCTCGCAAAATTCTTGAAAGTGTTTATGCTCACAAAATTTGTGGTTTTACACTATGGCCTGTATTTTGCAAGTCACAATTTGTCAGACAACTTTTCAAGCGATTAGGTATGCAGTCGAAAACCACTGTCAGCAGATTGAGAAATAAGTATAGTGTGCATCTATTATCCGTGATCAGAAAGTAAAGTCACAGCGATTTTCATCTTTGAAGTCATATCGTCTTACTTGCACTTTAAAGGTATCGTATAGTTTTGGTTGAGACCCAATTTCAGGTTTCTAACATTTTTTGGTGAGATAATCAGAAACCTCTTATGAAATATGAAAGAGCATGTAATTCCATGAGGAATTCAACGGTTATTTGATGAAAATTGGTTTTGAAATGGCTGAGATATCCAAAACAGAGCACATTCTGAAAAGTGTGGGACCCACACTTTTTTACGATTGCTATGTTTTACTTTGTTTTTTGATGTTTCAGTCATTCCAAACCCGATTTTCATCAAATAAACTTTGGTATGCTCTGTACTATATAATAAGTGTTTTCTTGGTATCTCGCAAAAAGTTAAAAGCCCAATTCTCATCTCCACCAATACTGTACTATCCCTTTAATGCGAGGTACAGTACATCAATGTATTGTGGCATGTTGTTAATTTGGCATTAATCAGTAAATTGTTTATTTTTTTTTGCCAAAGTAGAACCTATGTCATATGCAAAATAAATGATGTACCGGTATATATATGCAGTGGTGGTACTTTACTCAATGTAGGCCTACCAGACTACTTGTTATGACTAAACATTGCAGTGCATAGAGCTCCCATACGGTGTTTGTGTCGTAAATTTCTTTAAAGATCCTTTTGTGCACAAGATAATCACACACATTTGTAATCACAATCTCCAGGTGTGTGCAAATCACTGGGTGGCACACAGTCCTTTGTGCATTAAGAACTTTGACTTGCAATTTAACTCTATGCACAATGCCTTCAAATTTTCCTGCATTATTTTACTCACAAAGGACATACTGTGAAAATTATTAGGCTCTACATTCTGTGTGTGGTCCCCCAGTAGGCAGTCTAGCATTGACTGATCGACATTGTGTGCAGTCACTGATCTGAAAAGCGAAATGAAGGCCATTCACAGCAGTGAGAAACATGAAGAAGTCATATGTTTGAATTTTGTATTTAAATGTCCTACATGAAACAGAAAGCGGAGCTGCCAACACCAAAAAGATCATTTATGCCCATTCAGAACACTACTACTGTGTTATGTTTCGTCATATTTTACTGGAAATAAAAGAGCTTGTTTATGCATAAATTCCGATGCTATAGGAAACAAACATGAAAGATTTTGCCACTGGTGGCTACAACATGTACCTTACAATTGCTTAATGATAGGGGTTACCACCTGTGTTTTGTACAAGCTCTCAGGCCCCAATGCTACTGGGATCATACTTTTTTTCACTGTGTGTGTGTGAGGGCAATTAAGTGAGTCTTTGCTTTTTGAGCATTAAAAAAGATAATTTTGTTAACACATTCAAAGTGAATGTGTATCTTTCATTTGTATTACAGTCAAACCTGTCTATAGTGGCCACTATAGACAGGTTCTGTAACATGTTTTTTTTTTTTTCCCCTCAGAAGGAATACATTGTTTTTAGTGGTCGTATAGTAGTATGGGAGATGGTTGCTAAGACAGACTTGACTGAGTGTATACAAGGGAATCAGAAATAAAGACTAGTACTTGAGGATTTTTTTTCTCTTTCTATTTTGGTTAAGATGATACCCATGCTGCAAGAAAGGCAGAAATAATTTGCTAATGTTGATGTTTTGATCTACACTTCACCTCGTGCATACCTTTTTATTACACTGCTATCACTATCAAGTTGAATACTGTTTCACAAACACTACACTTTGGGTCAGCTGAATGCTAAAAGAGTCTCGATATGAGTAAACCCATTTGATGGGCAAAGATTCCAATATTTCACCATTTCATATTTTTGGAAGAAAATATACCCTAAATATTACTTAGTAAATTGTATGGAAAAAAAAAATAAGTGAAGTAAACTCAGAATGTATTATTTATGGTGAATGACAAAGCAATATTTCTCAAAGATGACAAAGCATTTTTTTTCTCTCTCCTTCAAAAAAAAAAGGTGTCCATAAAAAGCATTTCCAATGACACACTCCTGATCGAAGACTTGAAATGCTTCCAAAATATGAGACAGAACAGTTGCTCAGGCTTGAAAATATATTTCATAGTGTTTTAAAGCTATTCTCTCACCTCCATGGTAGTAGCAACTACTATTAGTGGAGCGGCATAGCCGAACAATTGTGCATTTTGTGATAAAAGCACCAAATTTCGTACACAGGTTGACAATCACGTTCAGATTAAATTTAGATATTGGGCCATCGTAAATAGCGCCCTCAACGTCCATGGCAGCCATTTTTCAAAATGGCTGCCATAAATGCCATGTTTTCGTAAATTTTGCTAATTTTCGGAGAGAAAAGTCAATAAGATTTTGGTTACAAATGGGAAATTACATTAAAAATAAATCTAGATATTGGGCCATTGGAAATAGCGCCCTCAACGGCCATGGCAGCCATTTTTCAAAATGGCTGCCATAAATGCCATGTTTTCGTAAAATTTGCTAATTTTAGAAGAGAAAAATCAAGAATTTGGTTACAAATGGGAAATTACATTAAAAATAAATCTAGATATCGGGCCATCGGAAATAGCGCCCTCAACGGCTATGGCAGCCATTTTTCAAAATGGCTGCCATAAATGCCATGTTTTCGTAAAATTTGCTAATTTTAGGAGAGAAAAGTCAATAAGATTTTGGTTACAAATGGGAAATTGCATTAAAAATATATCTAGATATCGGGCCATCGGAAATAGCGCCCTCAACGGCCATGGCAGCCATTTTTCAAAATGGCCGCCATAAATGTCATTTTTTTTTCAAAATATTTACTAACTTCAGAAGGGAAAGCCAGTAAGGATTTTACAAACAAGTGGAAACTTACATTCAAAATGAAGTTAAATATTTGGCCATTGTTAATTGCGCCCTCAACGTCCATGACAGCCATTTTTCAAAATGGTTGTCTAATGTGCCACTTCTTCGATGATTTTGCAAATTTCAGAAGGGAAAAGTTAATACGATTTTGCCCATAAATATTAATTACATTCAAAATCAATCTAGACATTAGGCCATCAGAAATTGCGCCCTCAACGGCCATGGTAGCCAATTTTTTTCAAAATGGCCGCTATAAATGCCATTTTTTGTTTAAAAATGCAAATTTCAGAAGGGAAAGCCAGTTTCTTTTTTCTTTTTTGTAAACAGCGGGAAATTACGTCCAAAATAAATCAAGATATTGGGCAATGGAAGATTGCGCTATCAATGGCATGGCAGCCATTTTTTTTTTAATGGGCACCATAAGTGCCCCTTTTTTTCATTTCAATTCAAAAGGAAAAGTCAATGAAATTTTGGTTATAAATGGGCAATAACATTAAAAAGTAAACTTAAAGGGCCATTTCAAATTGTCCCCTCAATGGCCATTCCAGCCATTTTTCAAAATGGCCACCTTGAATGTCTTCTTTTCGTGAAGTGTTGCAGACGTCAATGAGTATTTCCACAAAAGTGGAGAATTACATTCAAACTAAATTTGATTATAGGCCATCCAAAAGTGCACCCTCAACAGCCTTAGCAGCCAAGTTTCAAAACAGCTGCCATGGATGCCCCCCCCCCCCTTTTTTTGGGGGGGGCAAAAATTTGCTTATGTCAGAAGGAAAAGTCAATAAGACTTTACAAACAGGTTGAAAATTATGCTTAAAAATAAATCTAAGTATACGGTCTTCTTAGAAGGCGCCCTCAAGGGCCATGCTGACCGCCATGGATGTCTGCTTCTTCTTCTTCTTTTTTTGGAAAGACTTGCTAATTTCAGAGAAAAAAATCAATGAAATTTGTACATAATATGTTGAAAATCATATTCAAAACAAAATAATATATCGGGTCATTGCAAATGGCACCATCAACGACCATGGCAGCCATTTTCCAAATGGCCACTATAGATGCTATTTATTTCTTGAAAATATGATAATGCCAGAAGAAGACAATACAATTTCTTGTGCAAATTGAAAAAAGACATTCAAATAAATTCAAGTTTGAATTTGAGATGAAGATAGTGAGCCACTATTTAAACATCGTCCCCAACGGCTATGGCAGCTCTTTGTCAAAATGGCTTCCACACACTCCTTTTTTTTAATTTGCTTATTCCAGAAGGAGAAGGTAATAGAATACTGCTAAACAGCCATTATATCTAATGCAATCTGGCGTTCAAAGAAATTTGAATTTTAAAAAAGGCTTCATTGATGGGTTAGTTCTAAATCCATGTTTTCAGCTTAGTTCTAATTGCAGTATTTCGCGTGTGACGGCTAACAGTATGGATATCAAAGGTATGTGTTTTAATGGAAGCACAGCAAGTAAATTCACTTTTTCGTAAAATGAAAGGCCATTTTTTCGTATCTGTCTTAAGAATATTTAGGAAGTTACATTTTAGAATAGATACACGTCATATAGTCCCATATATTCAATGATATGGTGTTACTGTCAAAGTTAATACATGGCGCCATTATCCCTAGATATTCATATTACTCTTTTTTGGAAATTTTTCAGGTTTGCCACCTAAAATATGCATTCAACATTGGTGAGATATAATCGCTAAGCATTTGCCTTGTTCGTTTTAGTTGTTCCTGAAATGATTTCTTTAATACCACATTTCAGATTGTATAATGTCTCTGTGAGTATTCTACTGTCTTCTCCTTCAGAAGTTAAGCAAATTTTCAAGACAAAAAAAAAGAAGAAGAGTGTATTGTAGCCATTTTGAAAGTAGCTGAAATAGCCATTGAGAACACAGCTTATGATGGCTCAATGTCTAAAATTCTTTGTATGTAATTGTCAACTTGCGCAAAAATTTTTATTATTGTCTTCTTCCGGCATTAGGACATCTTCATAAAAGAAAAAGAAATATTGCATTTATGGCGACCATTTGTGACCGTGCATCACAAAGCGAACAAAAAGTCGCACACACTGATTTTGTGCAAGGACTGAAAATAGGTGAAATGGGTCAGCCGAGCCAATCTTGACTTTTTCATATTTTCTGAAAGAGCAAGTCTTCTTCTACATTATGCTAAAGTTTGGGATCATAAAACGGGCAGGAAAGTGTGTTTTTTAGCAGTTTATCTCGAACATTTTTGGGCGGAATAGTGTGATTAAGTGTGTCTTTAGAGTCCCCTTTTCATTTCTTAAAAACCTTGTACACGCTCTTCACTTTCAACTCCTATAACTTTTGAAAGGATGATGCTGATTTGAAAGTTGGCATTAATTATGGACAGAATATGTTAATAAGGCATGTTCAATTTTAGTTTAATCTGATAATCCCTTCATTGTTGTTACTCAGTGGTTTACATCCTGTTTTTTGTCCCATTCATCATTCAGCCAGCATGGCTTGGTAAAGATTAAGCGCTTGAATAGACACTGTACTTCAGAGCCTCTTTTCTCAGTCCATTTGATTTGAGTTATACATCATTTTAAAGCTTAAAGTCCGCTCTTTCAGAACATGCTTTCAACTAAAATTTTATGTCTGGCGACTTTCTGTTTGTTTTGTGATGCAGGGTCACATTTTGAAAAAAAAAATGGCTGCCATGACCGTTAGGGGGCACAATTTGCGATGGCCCAATATCTAAATTTATTTTAAATGTTATATCCACTCGTTTGCAAAATCTTATTGATTTTCCCTTCTGAAATTTGTAAAATTTTACGAAAACTAGCATTTATGGCGGCCATTTAAAAAAAATGGCTGCCATGGCCGTTGAGGGCGTAATTTGTGATGGCCCAATATCTAAATTCATTTTGAATGTTATTTCCCACTCGTTTGCAAAATCGTATTGATTTTTCTTTCTGAATTTGTAAAATTTTACGAAAACTGGCATTTATGGTGGCCATTTTGAAAAAAATGGCTGCTATGGCAGTTGAGGGCGCTATTTACGATGGCCCAATATCTGAATTTATTTTGAATGTTATTTCCCACTCGTTTGCAAAGTCTTACTGATTTTCCCTTCTGTAATTTTTGAGTTTTTGCAAAAAATGGCATTTATGGCGGCCATTTTAAAAAATGGCTGCCATGGCCGTTGAGGGCGCAATTTGTGATGGCCCAATATCTCAATTTATTTTGAATGTTATTTCCAACTCGTTTGCAAAATCTTATTGATTTTTCCTTTCTGAAATTTGTGAATTTTTACGAAAAATGGCATTTATGGCGGCCATTTTGAAAAATGGCTGCCATGGCCGTTGAGGGCGCTATTTACGATGGCCCAATATCTGAATTTATTTCAAATGTAATTGTCAACATGTGTGTGAAATTTGGTGCTTTTATCATAAAATGCACAATTCCTCTAATTTTTCAAGCTATGCCGCTCCACTATATACCTCAGACTTCAAGACAGCATTAGGATCAGTTGAATGTATATTCAATCGAGAACCATTGTAGCAATGGCATGAAGAAACATTATCAAGCGTTTTCCTTTCCAAGAAGCAAAGTAAGTAATTTCCTGTCCTTCGAGATAATATGCTTTGTGTTGGGATGAAAGGCAATATTTTGTCCTGTTAACTTCAAGAACTCTAGCAAGATAAAACCGCTGTAGAAAAGATGGACAGTGTACTTCAGTGTAGCATACTTTAAACGCACAAATTTTTGCAGTACCGTAATTTTTGCGCATTTTACGCTACTTTTGGCTAGCGCTAATTCTGAAACCTTCAAAAATATCTTCACACTCTTCTAATAATCACACTCTTCTCTGCATAGTTTGAATGGGTTGACAATTGTGCAGCTCGAATTCAAGAGTCCACAAATATTTTTTGAGCCGCTCAATGCGAAAAATTAATTGCATGAAAATATTAATGTTTACAGTATATTATAATCTCATGATTGTGCATTTATACATGTCTGTATCATATGTTTGTTTGTTTGTTTCTGTTTCCCTGTTCAGATGAGGGTTGAGATCAAGACCTTTGACATGAAACACGTGCGTGTGTTCCTCCTCCACCTCAGCGTCCTTCTGGTCATCCAGCTGGTCATCGCTCACGGTCAGGAGGATGCCAACGATGGCGGTGTATCGGTAAGAAGTCCCACAGCATGTCGGGTCTTGACCTCTTGTACCTTTCCCTTGAGCCATCGAATCCCAGAAACCACGTTCGTGGCGTTTATTTGGTGCTATATCTTTTTATTATGATTTTGATTATTAATTGTTGGTTTTTGATAGTTTTAAAGTAAAAAATAGATAAATTTTGAAACAAAATTTTCAGTTTTGCTTTTTGTTGTTTATATAATTTTCTTTTAGCAGCTGTAGGATTTTAGAAAGCCTTGTAATTGCTAAATTTATAAATGAACCTTAAATTGGCAATGTGTTTTACAAAATTTGATATCCACTTTGTTATTTGGCATTTTTTCTTATTTATGCAGTTTTATCAAGTTTTGTCTCATTTTTCTTTGATGAAAAATATACAGGGAATTTCAGAGGTGCCAAATTGAAATCATTTGGCATTAAGATGGTAATTTTTGGTGTGATGATTTCATGGTAATTTTTGTGTGAAAAATTCCCCAGGATTTGATTGCCTGATATTGCCACAGGTTTTTTTTTAATCACACTGTCCAGTGGTATCATGGCTTTGCCATTCATCTGATCTTCACACACTCCTTCCATATTCCTTTGGTGATGATGATGATGATGGTGGTGATGATGATAATTGTGATGATAAAGATGATATGAAACAATAAAATTATTGATAATGACAATAATAAATGACTTTATCCATTGTTGGTGCATTGTTGGATTGATAGCAATAGGCATGATAACAGTATTAATAAAAGTTACAAAATTTATCTTTACTCAGTGCTGTGTCGCTTCATTGTAATGCTAAATGTGCTGTAAAATAGGAATAAAAAGAAATATCTTTCTACCCAAGTGCAATTTTCTCCATTGTGAAGTAAACATCAATGAGACAGAGTGGTAGATGTTTTGTTTAGAGTTGGACCTGAAATAAAAACATTTTGTTACCGGCCAACACATTACAGGTAAGGTTTAGTCTATAATATCATTACCTCACTACACATCCATGTACATTTTGTACTTGTCTTCAGAATTTAAAATCATCTTATGGGGGAGGCTGCCAGGTTCCCGTAGAGAATGGGTTAACTTCTTTACAAGACTGTGAAATAATAGCAATTTTTTTATAACAGTGAGACAATGACCCCGTTTACATGAGCGAAAAGGCCGGCCCTTATTTCAGTGTAAACGCGCAAAAGGCCAAATGCGGGGCCAAAATTGGGAGGTGGTCTTGGCCGCAGCCGAGCTGCGGCCGAGCCCGACCTTTTCTCAGTGTAAACACAAACTGGGCCAAATACGGTGCCAAATTTAGTCTGGCTAAATGTCGAAAACTAGTATAGTTTAAAGGTGGTTTTGTCCTGCAAAGGATTTTTCCTTCGGCGAAGGCCTTTGCCGAACGGCGACTTCGTCGCCACGGAATCCATTTGACAAAGGGTCTGGAAACCAGACTATGCCAAATTGTGTTTGTTTACAAGCAGAGTGCCACTACAACAAAATATTGGGAGGTTTGAATTAAAAGCCTGGGCCAAGCCCGGCACTGTAAATGGACAGAATGGCGGGGCACGGCCCCGCAATTGAGGCCGGGCTCGGCCGCTGCTCGGCCCAGCCCCGCACTGTAAACGGGGTCAATGTCACTATACAACGTTCCTCTAGTTTCACACAATGTTTTTCTTTGAAATCTTTGGCTGAGATGTGCAGAAGCTGATTATTAACCCGTTTAAGACTAGTCTGGAGTGTGTACTCAGGTTGGTGTTTATAATGGGAAATGCAGTTTGTAGCAAAATCAGTCCGTCCTCTACGGGTTAAGAATCTGTGTAGAGTAAATTTGATGCATGTGAGTGTGAACTGTCTCTTTATGTCACTGTTTCTCTCAGCCCTTTGTTTTATCTCTTGTGATAGGATCCATTCAGTGATGAAGGCTGCAATGAAGTACGGGGCTGCTTCTTCTGTGACGGAGCAGCTGGAACGAGGGTATCCTGGATCCCCGATCCGGAAGAGAATGCCATCAATTTTACCCTTTGGGGGAGCGTGGAGGGCAATTCTGCTTATGTGGCCGTTGGCATCACTACTACTCAAAATATGGTGAGTATATTTGTACACCGTAGAGGTTTATTACTGTGCTTAAAGGGGATGGATAGTAACTGATCAGTGGGAATCAGTGGAAATGCCGGGGGATGATTGTTCCAGTTCTTGTGGGATTCATTTAAGAGAACATTATATATCTATTCTTGTGTGGTTATTGTATTTGCTTCAGAATGGTCTCATATTCAAGTAATGGGCAGTTTAATGGTTCCAGGCTGGCATGCCTGTACAGTGACGGGGCATTAAACTGCACATTACTTGAATATGAGACCGTTCTGAAGCAAATAATTTTCACACAATAGACATACAATGTACTCTTAAATGAATCCCACAAGAATTTGAACAATCATCCCCCAGCATTTCCACTGATTCCCACTGATCAGTTACTAGCCATCCCCTTTAAAGTGGTATTTTTCAGTGACAACTTCAGGCCAGGGATGTCCTGCCACTGTGTTGTTATTTGGTGATTAGGTTTGAAATGCACAAACAGATATACTGCATTCTTACCACATGCTGTCATGTCTATGCTCTGAAAAGGTCTCTGAAGCCCCATTTTAATGGGATCGTACAGTTTTGGTTGAGACCTAATTTCAGGTTTCTAACATTTTTTTGGTGAGATAATGAGAAACCTCTTATGAAATATGAAAGAGCATAATGATTCCATGAGGAATTCAACATTTATTTGATGAAAATTGGTTTTGAAATGGCTGAGATATCCAAAACAGAGCGATTCTAACAAGTGTGGGACCCACACTTTATTACGATCGCTTTGTTTTACTTTTTTTTTGGATGTTTCAGTCATTCCAAACCTGATTTTCATCAAATAAACTTTGAATTCCTCTTAAAATGGTATGCTCTGTACTATTTCATAAGTGTTTTCTTGGTATCTCGCAAAAAGTTAAACGCCCAATTCTCATCTCCACCAATACTGTACCATCCCTTTAACAGAGTCTGTCAAACTAGAGTTAGTGCGGCAACTTGAATTTTTGGTTTGATTTAAGACTTATCGATTCTCTTCATTATTATGTGCTAGTAATTCATGTCTTTATAATTTGGTGTATCACAACATTGTTATTTCTAGGACCCCTCTGGAAAACAGCTGTGTTATGACAAACATAGCTTAGTAGGGCTATCTTTCTGTTCATTTTATGTACTATTTTGTTTATGCAATGATTATATGTAATGTGACTTTTTAACTGAAAATAAATTCAAATCAAATCAAATCAAACGTCCGGGTAGCATCAGGGTAATCTTTTTTCACCCTGCCTGTTAAAACTGTCCCCTCAAATGTGGCTCTGACGTTGTCGCTGTAACTTTTGCCAAATTCTGCCCTAGCATTACCCGGACATTACCCCGTCACTACCCTGTCAACCTTGGCCAGTAATAAGTCCAGTAAAGCATCAACAGCTCTAGCAGAGAGATTGTGTTCACTCAGCTTTGATGGGGAGTTATTGATTCATTTCTTTGGAATGGAAGGGTTATCTTACTGTCTCTGTTCCCCTCTATAACTTCATGTAGTTGAGTGGCGACGTCTATGCATGCACCTTGGATGCAGGGACAGCATCCTTTGGGCGATACTGGACACCTGCTGTGGGAAGGGCTGCAGAACCACGTACATTGGTAAGACATTTATAGCATACAAGCAGCATTTCTGGTAGTATGCCATTTACCCGCCCTATTTTTGCCATCTTTTGTGAGGCCAGACTTCTTTTGCTAGGACTGGGCGTATCCAGTTCACATGGGCACGCCCTCTTTCTGAGTCGATTTGCTGAACCTTTGTTTACTAAGCCTACGTACTTTGTAAGTCTATTTGTAATAGACCTCCACAGGTAGCCCTCTTCAGCCGTAAATTTGCACTTAACCAGTTCCACACTCAATTTTGAAATCCTGTAGACTTTATACACAAGCCACCAGGTTTTTGTAAAGAACGGGTTAACAGAGGCCCGGGCAAGTAAGCAAGGCATTGCTTGTCATGTGTGAGGGTGTGTGTGTGTGTGTGTGTGTGTGTGTGTGTGTGTGTGTGTGTTATCTGTCATGAAATTGTCCATTTTGTATCATCCATAAGCTGTTTACACTTGTGTCTTCAGATCCATCTTCAGATTTTGACCAAACTTGTCATGAATCGTTTGTTGAGGTAGGATAAGCATTGTTGTTCAGATGGTCCAGGTGGCCCTGTGAGGTCCAAAAGGTCCCAAACTGTGAACCATTCTTTCCCAGATCAAAAAGTAGTTTGTTTGTTTGTTGTTGTTTTTTGAAGTTCATGTTTGTAGGCTCTTTTGAAGTTTGAACTTGTGTGCGTAGAATTTGCACTTATCAAGTTTTTGAACAAAGTTCTGATTTTGCTTTTTGATTTTATATGGTCCTTTGTTTATATGCTAAATGGCCCAAGTAAGGTATTGCAAGCACTCCCTGTCTGGCACCACGTGTGCAGCTTGTGTATTACTTTTTCGTGTTTTCATCATCTTCTTGAAAACTAGTCCCCTGGATTTTGATCAAACTTGACAGGAATACATCAAAGGGAGAGAAAATGATAATGTGGGCAAATTGTGGTGGTGCCCAATTAGTTTGCAGGCGTAAACCCTTGTTGGTTGTAAAGGAGTCTGTGCCAAGACTACTATATGCACCACTGGCACTGTCCCATACATAGGCCCTGTATTGTAGCTTCTTCCTGGGAGAGGCTACATTGCCAGTGCAGTGGTGCATGTAGTAGTCTTTGCACAGACTCCTCTATGACCAACAAGGGTTTGTGCCTGCATACCAGTGCCCAATAGAGAGTGCTGAAAAATAGGTCCCATGGAGACCAAAATAAGCCAAATAAGCTGTTTAGAAATTGCTTTCAGTGTGCTTAGGTCTGTGCTGTAGATGTATTGTGATAATAACTTGGTGTGACTTGCAACTGAGATAAGAGGTATGAAATCCTTTGTAGCATCATTTTCATTTGGAAAATATAAAAGGTACTGTATGCTCTATTTTCTTACCATCTATTAAGATAATTCTTGAACCTCTTCCATGTTCCATCTCTTCTTTTGCCCGACAGAAAGGAGTTCCCGACTTTCAGGCAGAGGTCGTTGATGGGGAACTAAGATGCCAGTTTCGCCGCGTCATGTCTCTGAATGATGGGGATGCAGAATTTTACGATGTTAGCGGAAACGAAACCATATCCTATCTCATCATGGCTAAAGACGACGAGTTTGACGGTACGTCTGATCTTTGTAACTTTTGACCAACTTCAGAAACTGTGCGCCACATTCTTTCAGTGTACAGTGACTCTGCATGCTCCAATGTTAATAATGATGATGATGATGATGATATTGATTATGATAATGATAATGATAATAATAATAATAATAATAATAATAATAATAATAATAATAATAATATTAATAGTAATAGTAATAGTAATAATAATAATAATAATAATAATGATAATGATAATGATAATGATAATGATAATGATAATAATAATGATAATAATAATAATGATAATAATAATAATGATAATAATAATAATGATAACAATAATAATAATAATAATAATAACGATAATGATAATGATTAAAAAAATAAATGATAATACACATTTATATGATGCCATCTGTCTAATCTCGTGCAAATTCACTAAAGGCTGTGTCACACCTTTCCGGGCAAGCCTTGCGTGCGACTTGTGAAGAACAATTTTTACTACGCAGAGGTCCCTGCAGATGACCCGCACATGACAGTACCTAGCACGTATCTCACCTGTAGTTGCCCGGAGGTGCACACGCAAATCTTTTTACCCGCAGCCTTGTTTAGGCCCTGTCACACCTTTCCAGGCAAGCTACGTGGGCTTGTTGTGTGTGGGGATACTCCAGCATACCGGACAATTTCTGAGGGCGAACAAGGATTTGGGCGAGTCAGTGCATGTGTCTTACTTGCTGGACGCGTCTACTTAAATTCTACTTGCGGGTATACTGTGTGACCTGTGTGCCAGGCACGTGGGGTTGACAACTCAGTGAAGGAATTCCTCTGAAGGAATGGCACAATTAAGTCCCTCAGAATGTCATTATCTTAGCCGCATACAGGGACCGCGAAGTACCTGCGTGGGAGTTGCCTGCAAGGTGCTGCCGCTAAGTAAGGGCCTCCTACTGGCGTTCTGCGTGGACCTCTGCGTGCAATCCCCGCACCTCACCTGGAAAAAGTTTTGGTCATGCTCAAAACTTGGCTGCAGGTAAATCGGACTTGCATGCGCACCTCCGGACAACTACGGGCGAGATACGCGCTTGGTACTGTCAGGTTTGGACCAGCTGCAGAGAGCTCCGGGTAGCAAATTTGTTTCCCCACAAGTCAAGCTGCAAAACTTCCCCAGATACGGTATGACAAGGCCTTGAGCATGCTCAAAACTTGTTGCGAGTGAACCTTGGGGGTTCGCTCGCAGAGTTACCCGCAGAACACCAGTAGGAGACCCTTACCGGCAGCACCTTGCAGGCAACTCCAACACAGGTACTTTGCAGTACCTGTAAGTCCCTTGTAACCGAAAAGTGGATCGGTTTCAAAGCTCTCACGCAGGTCACACGGAATACACGCAAGTAGAAGGTAAGTAGCATGCGTCTAGCAGGTAAGACAAAAGTGCGAAATTAGCAAGCATTCTTGTCCATCCGTGGAAAATTCTCCTGTGTGCTGGAAAATCCCTACTCACAACAAGCCTGCGTAGCTTGCCCGGAAAGTTGTGACACGGCCTTAAGTTTCACTTTATTGTGTGATATCCAGTATTGTATGACAGAACTTACATAATATTTTGGAGTAAAATTTCGTGTTATATTTTCCTTCTTGATGCACAGGGGGCCTTGGGTTCCATGGAAGTATGTTTTGTACTTCAGGAGAACTTGTCTTAGCCCAGACCTTCTCCGCCGAATCAGAGGAGGAAAGTCCAGTTCTGATGCAAGTCCACGGTAAGCAAGCTCCGTCAGGGGTCAAAGGTCAGAAGGAAACAGTTATGAGTTGCCAATCTATCCCCCATTCAGATGGTAGAGAAATCTCTCTTGTAGTCTTTATCATAATCCGTAGTACAGGTAATCATGATTGTAATCAAGATATTTCTTGCTTCTGAAAGCAAATTATTGTAGTCACGATATTAGAATGCTGATTCACAGATCGAGGTCCGGAGATGTTTTCATATTGAACCTGTCGTAAAGGACAACCTCCAAATCATGATTTTAGGAGATGGAGCTTATTGTGACCTTATTTTTATTTACGCCCGCAGAGCTCATGGAACATAATGCAATATGTCTGCCCTGCATGAGCTAGTGAGCGCTTTGTGAGTTTGATTGACAGGTCATGAAGCTTGTTCCTCCGAAGCGTAAATCAAGATAACAATCATGATTCATAAACATGATTACAACAGAGATTTTTCTATCATTGGAAAGAGCTTTTTCTTTTTGCGTCCGAGCGTCTGAACATTCCATAACTCAAATCAAGATTACAATCATGGTTTATAATATATGATTACGAGAGAGATGTTTCTAGTGTCTGAAAGAGCTCTCTTTCATTTGAACCCTATTCTGGTCACATACTATAGTGTAATTCTCTTGGAAAATTATAAATAACAGCTGATGTATGGCTGATCCTCAAAATGGCAACATAAATTAATAGATTTGATATAGTGTTTTTTTCTCAAATTGGCAATGTAATTTTTCCCTGTTTTTGTGCACACTAAAATCTAATCAATTCCATCTAATCTTTCCCCAACAAAAATTATACAATGTAAATTTTAGAGTTACCAATTTGATATTAAAGGACAAAACAATCAGTTAGGCAGCAAAAGTACCCCAGAAATTGATAGGTTGAATTTTTAATGGTGCTCAAACCAGTGCAGTACATGTATATAAAGAGAGTTTGGATGACTGCTAAATTGTGTAGTTAGTATATTACGTGTTAGAGGGTTAGCAAGTAAGGTCAGACGTCATAAGGAAAGCAAGCCAAATTAATGATAGTTAACAGTGGGTACTGCGTGTGAGTGCACTTTGGTAATAACATGGCTCCCCGAAGATCACGGGACCAGTCTTGACCAATCACAGCCTTCAAAACTCATAAGCCGAAAACGAGTTGGCCAGACTCTCTTTATATACGGTACTGGCCCAGACCATCTGATGGTCGTAGAAGGACAAGTGTGTTATCTGACTTCTCATCTTGTTGAACCAATGTAGGTTGCCTCATGATCATTGCCTGGATGGGGTTTGCCAGCATCGGCATCACGGTAGCTCGCTTCTTCAAGCCGATGTGGCCCAACAGCACACTCTGTGGAGAGAAGGTCTGGTTTTCGGTAAGTTCCATGGACCCACTAGCCATAATTCCTTTGTACAGACATACACTGCATTGTCCTTGTTCTTGTTTTTGTTTGTTTGTTTTTTCCTTGTTAGAGTATCCTAATGCAATCTCAGTGTAAAGGTTGTCGTACTATAGCAGCTTCTGTTATCATAAGACAGGCCCATTGAATAAGGCAGTGACTGTCCAGTGTGTTACCTGGCAACATTTTTAAAGGTACAACCCTGTGAATGCATACCATGTGCACTAGTCCACATCATGTGATTATAAACACACTCTAAATGAGCTAAAAAAGGGAAGGTGCAAACATGCATTGTCAGCTTGGGTGTAGAAGCAAGTGTGTCCATAACGCCGGTATTCGTTTACGACTCGATTACATAATACCCAAACGCAATATATTTGGGTTACGATATGCATTGCGGAGTATATAGATGTATATGCTTGTGTGGGTGTATGAAAATATGTGATGCATGTGCCAAAGTTTTTGCCAAAGGGAGGTGTACGCTCTATGTGAGGTGTAAAACTGTCGAGTGTGTTCAAAAGTGTAATTGTATCCGTTCTTATTTGTATTACATGAATGTTTTAATATCTGACGGTTTTTTAATGTTATATCCGTGCTTTGGAAATTGAGTTATGAAATGAATAAGCAATGTTACGATGTTATCACATGATTGCATCTGTTCCGTAATGTAAGTTAATTTTTTATAAGCAATTTGTATGTGATATTGTTTTGTTATGTTGTATTACTGTATAAACTACCTCAATTCGGCCTTGTTAGGCTGCCATGGTAGTTGTTTTTTAAACCATGAATAAATAAATAAATAAATAAATAAACATGACATTTGTTCCTGCAGCAGTTGCTCCTGACTTATCATCTCCTAGGACTTAGGGTTAGGGTTGGGGTTGTGATAGGGTTTTAGGTTTAGTTTGATGTGATGATTAGGATTAGGGTCAGGGTTTTGTTCGTGGGTGGAATTCATGCTTGGCTTAATAGCATGCAGATCGATACTTCATGGGAGCAATTGTTGTGGGAACAAATTTCATGGAACCAATTACCCCAAAGAGGTTACTGTAAAAGTGGATATTTGTGTGCTGCTAATATTTTGTGCTCGTTGAAGAAGAGTTTCATGTGCTTTTAATTCTGTGGAAGCAAGACATCTAGTCGTGGAACATAGGGCAAGCAAAAATGTTTGTGTGCTTTCATTTTTACATTAGTTCCTGGTTGCGCGAAATGTGCAAAAATTACAACACCGGGAAAATTTCCCCTTTTACAGTGTAGGCAAGTTAAGTTCTAGACTGCTTACTTGCATACCCTGTACAATTGCTCTGGGAGTGCACATAATGAGCACTAGGTTTGCTCCTCGTGGCAAACAGCACTCCTTGCTAGCTTTACTAGCAGTCAAGGAGCAATCAAAGAGTGCAGACATCCAGTACTCCCTGTACAATTGTTTTGGGAGCGTGCAGAGCAAAGTCCGTCAGTGATTACTGTGTTGATACATGTATGTTTGTAAAGTCTTTGCTATGATGAGTCTTGAGCATCATAGACACTCTCACAGCTTACATCGTCTCAACGATGTCTCCTCATTACCAAGCATTCTCACTCCTAATTAAAGGCATATTAATGCCAAGACAATTAAAAGGGCACTTCTATGTCTCCTTATGATTACAGAAGTTTTACATAGTCCGCCCTCTATAGGTAGTGAGTATGTAACTTCATTAGTTTGCTCAGACAGCATTCTGTGGTTGTTTGTGCACTGCTGCCTGCCTGGGGGATTTGGTTATCTTGTGATTAATTTCAAGATGAAAGGAGATTAAAGAAGATTAAAAAGCTCCTGTCATATCACAGCTACCCAGAATGCATTGCAAAGTAGGGTTGTAAACCTGTGGCCTTGATGATGGTTATGAGTATGAATTTAACAGTAGCATAAGTTTCACATGTATCTTCCTTATCATTAACCCAATTTGAGATGACTCCTGTAAAGGTTTGGATGAGATTGACTTGCCCCATTTCATGAATCTCAACATATTTCTCATGACAGATACATCGGACCTGTATGGTGTCTGCATTTGTACTCTTCATTGCTGGCTTCATCATCATTTTTGTCCACGTAGGAGGTATCATAGGTTCAGATGAGGTGGGTAGACTCTATTCTCTTCTTCTTTTTCTTTTTTTATCATCAGTGCCGCAAGTTTTGTAAAATAAAATGCTGGCTGAATATAGATTCAAAGTCCACTTATGTGAAGAGGAATTCAGAGCAAGAAAATTGTTTAGTTTTTGGTAATCTTTCGTTTCCCCCAATATATTCCAATTAAAAATGCAATGCACCAATGGACTTAAATATAGATGTCTCCATATCCACGCCTACTTTATTTCAAGTCCTCATACAGTTTGAAAGCAATCAGAAAAGAATTCTCTTGATAAAAGTTGAGTTGCAGTTATTGTTCGTAAATATTTATTAGTAGATTTTTAGCTCACCTAAGTGAGCTACAGTTTGTATTGCGATCGCTCTTCGTCCGGCATCCAGCGTCCGTCATCCGTCGTGCGTTAGCTTTTTACATTTCCATCTTCTTCTTGAGAACCCCATGACCGATTTTCACCAAATTTGGCAGGTAGCATCCCTAGGGGGATAGGACCTCAGTTTATTCAAATGGGCACCATGCCCCACCTGGGGGCCCCCAAGGGGGCCCAAACCCCCCAAAATTAAGGAATCTTAAAAAATCTTCTTTTCTAGAACCAGAAGTGATACAGCTAATTTGATACTATGAGTTAGTTCATTGATGACTGTAGTTTCAAGTTTGTTCATGTTGGAATCAAGGGTGCCCCCCTTGGGACCTAGGGGAGGGGGTGGGCAGGGGTCCTGATGGGGGCCTACATTGGAAATTTTCATCTTCTTGAAAACCTCATGATGAATTTTCACAAACTTGGCAGTTGCATCCTTAGGGAAATAGAATCTCAATTCCATCAAATGGCCAACCCACCCCCAGTAAGGAATCTTTAATGATTTTCTCTAGAACCAGAAGTGATTGAGCTAATTTAATGCAATGAGTCAGTCATGACTGTTGTTTCAAGTTTGTTCATTGCTGGAACGGGAGGGGGGATCCAAATGCAGACCTAAATTGTGCATTTTCATCTTCTTGCTGAAAACAACGTAATGGATTTTCACCAAACTTGGCAAGTAGCATTCCTAGAGGCATAGGATCTCAAAGTGTTTGAATGGGCAGCATGCTTTCCTTGGGGGCTTCAGGGGGCCCAAACCTCCTAAATTAAGGAATATTCAATAATGCTCTTCTCTAGAATCAGAAATGATTATGGAGCTTAAAGTATTTTTTTTTCCAAGCTACATAGTCCAACCTTCTATAAAGTACAATGTGCATGTACTTGGCAGGTATCTTTACCAGAGTGATGGCATATGTAAATGGACACCATGCCTCCAGCTCTCAAAGCTGCCCCGGCCCCAATGTTTCATACATTGTTCTCAGGTAATTTAGAGTCTGCAAGAATACCTGGAAGGTGAACTTGCGATACTCAGGTGAGCACGAGACCCCCGGGTCTCTTGTTCTGTCATGTGATCAAAATGCAGACAAAAGAAGCCATTTCCATTACGTGATTGAATTTGTCAGACGCAGGGAAAACTATTTCCGTCTTGAAGTTGAATTGTAATTCTGAAGACAACTATTTATTTATTTTGGTCTTTTACTCCACAAATAATGGCAAAACGTACATTAAATGACTTATACTGAACATCAAATTGTATGTTTTGATCTTAATACAGTGTATGCAGCATAAGAATTGATTTGAATTGAATTGAATTGAAATATTTGTTATCATCTCAGCAAAGACCATCTTTGGGGTCGTGCAATTCAACAACTTCTTGTCATACCAATGTCTAATGCTTTCCATCTTGTCTTCAGCCCCCACGGAGATTCGCCCACACTATCTGCGGTATTCTGGCCACTGCCTTTGGTGTAATCAATCCCATCATGGCCATATTCAGACCCCACCCTGGCACTGAATAGTAAGTCAATCTCACAAGCACATAGTCATGCTTTAGAACATATTTAGGATGCCTGAATATTTGTGTTTTCATCTAGAGCACACTCGCCATGTACATGTACTTGGTCAGAGTTTGGTCAGAGTTCGGATCAAGCAAGCAAGAAATCTAGAGCATTAGAGCAAATTGCAGACGATTGATGTCACCCAGGATATTGTATTGTCATTTGAACATTTTTTGTTGTTAAAGGTTTAGTGGGCATCTTATGTCTCAAAATGATTACTTTTCCATTTGTCAATTTTCCAAGGTTTGCCTTCCTAATACCTCTTCTTGTGATCTCCAGAGATAGAGAGACAGACAGAGACAGACAGAGACAGACAGACAGACAGACAGACAGACAGACCGAAAGAAAGAAAGAAAGAAAGAGGTGTGAGAGAGAAAGAAAATGATAGAGGATAAGACAGAGAGGGGGAGAGAAATGAGAGAGAAATGCAGCAAAGTTTGATTGCTTTTAACATGAATAAGTTGTGTTGTCTGCCCATACAGTCGACCAATCTTCAACTGGGCCCATTGGGCAGTAGGTCTACTGGGATACAGCCTTGCAAGTAAGTATGATTTACAAGTTTGAAAGGGATCCACTCTCTTGATACTAAAGATTAACAAACAAGCACACAATCTGGTAAAACTGTTTTCATAGGTTTTCTTTCTGTTTTCGTAACATTAAACAGAAAAATATTTTGATGTCTTAAATCCTTGTATTTCAATGATCATTCATAAATATGACTTGTTAAGCCCAGGACACAAGTTTCATTGGCACCAAAAGTGAGCAAAGTACTAATGACAAAACAACACACAGTTGACTTGAAGGTCAAAGGGCTATACAGTAATAGTTATTGAAATTAAAGTACAGTTGAACCTCTCGTATCCGGCCTCCCTTTATCCGGATCTCTCTATTATACGGAGGCAATCTCCCCGTGATTTTTTTGAATAATTACGGGAGGAAAGGGGGATTCCCAACTCCTTGAGAACTGCTACACAAACACACATGAATTACATATTACTTCCAACAGGATTAACATACATTAGATCAAATTTCCTTCCAAATTGCTTACCTTCAGACATTTTAACATCCCCAAACATCCCCAAATGTAACAATGAAAAGGTTGCAGTATACACATTACTTCATGTGGTACTACAATGGGCTACATCAGTACATGTGTATGTATATGTACATGTATAAAGTATTGAGTCTCCCGTATCCGGCCAAATCCCTTATCCGGATGAGCCCCGGTCCCGACTTGTCGGGATACGAGAGGTTCAACTGTATCATATTTGAGCCCGTGCCCATTACTTTCGCTCTCAAAGTCTAATAGCAATAAAATGTTGTACAACGGATTGAAAAAAAAAAAGAATATGCCAGACAATTATTTGAATAAAATGACAAGAGTGAGAGTGGAAAGTGAGGATCATCAAACGTCACTGAACTTTAGACCAAAACTTTGTTTTGCACCGTAAAGTCAGCTCGCAAAGTTCAATAGGAATATGAATTCATGTGCTGTAAAGAAAGATAGAAAAAAAAGGAGCAAAAACATACTCCCTGTCATGAATGCAGTCTCCTAGCAACGTTGATGTGCGATGTTGATTGTAGTAAAGGACCTTTTGATTCTGGTTTGTTTGGTTGCTGGAGTGGGGAATCAACAGTGATCAAGTTTAGTTAAGTTATGGCCACGTGACATTACTTAACGAAAAGATAGGCTGAAAGTTTCAATCCTCTATGAGTAGCCCATACAATGTAGTTTAACTCTGTGTAGGTGCTCTTGAAAGTTAGCACTCTAACAAGACATCTTAGGGTCTATGCTCTATTCACAAGGGGACGTCGCCACTTGTAGTGTAGCATCGTGTGGACATGATAATCAACAAACTAAAAGACAGCTTGATGCAACTGCATGGACTGTATCGCAGCACGTCATCGGGTTTATTGCTAGAGCTGCATGTATATATTTCTTCTAGTTCTGTGGTTTAATCATCGAGTAGGACGCTCTCTTGAAAATTTAGTCTTCAGGAGTCGTTCAAAACTACAGAATAATCAGAGAAAATTAAAACTTCAAAGATTATAAATGTCTTGTGAATGTGATTATAGATAGCATTTTGAGAGCACTCTCCTCTATCACATCCCACAACACATGTGAAGAAAGAGATCACGGTGATCTTCCCCTGAAAACTTTATCATCCGTCTATTGTTTGCCTTTTTCAGTCACAACGATTGGTCTGGCCCTGGCTCCTGTTGATGATTCAACCATCCTCCTGGGGCTAGAGACTTACACCTTCTGGATCCTCATTGGCTATATCGGCTTCTACACTCTCCTCTGGATCTTGTTTGAGATCCTTCGCTGTGTCTCTGACAGTGCAGGTATGTTCCTATTCTCTCTCTCTCACTTGATTACCCAGTTCATACTGGCAAAAGTTTTCTCTCTTCCTTGGCCTTAAAGGGATCGTACAGTTTTGGTTGAGACCTAATTTCAGGTTTCTAACAGTTTTTTTGTAAAATAATGAGAAACCTCTTATGAAATATGAAAGGGCACGTAATTCTATGAGGAATTCAACGTTTATTTGATGAAAATTGGCTTTGAAATGGCTGAGATATTCAAAAAAGAGCGATTCTAATAAAGTGTGGGACCCACAGTTCATTGCGATCACTTTGTTTTACTTTGTTTTTGGATGTCTCAGTCATTCCAAACCCGATTTTTATCAAATAAACTTTGAATTCCTCTTAAAATGGTATGCTCTGTACTATATCATAAGTGTTTTCTTGGTATCTCGCAAAAAGTTAAAAGCCCAATTCTCATCTCCACCAATACTGTACCATCCCTTTAAACTGTTTCAAGATTGTCTCATACTAATTGTGACTGAACTTAATTAGCAAAATAAGGCAGTCTGATTTGATTCTCATTGAAGGTGATTGGTTGTTTAGGTGATTCATGCTGTTTAAGGCTCAGTATAAAACATACTGCACATTCAAAGCTGATAAAAAGGGATATCCAAGGTCATGCTTTACGATGTAGTGCAGTTGCCCCATCATCTACTGTGTGAACATCACATACAGTGCGTAGGTGAATTTCATTCATATGAAATGGTGTTTACGTGCTTCTGCTACAAGTGCAAAGACAGAATTTGTGGCTACAACGTAGGCAGTATGAATGAACTAGTAGCCGTTAGTCTTTTCAGAATTGGTTGAAATAGTTCAAAGCAGGTTTAAATCAGTGTCCATTCATTTATTCTTTTTCTTTTTCTTTTTTGAAATTACACATTATGGTATACATGTATAGTATCTAAAGAGTTGTGTTGTCATTGGTAATAAAAATGATTGTTATTACGCATTGTCTTCTGACCCTAAAGGTCGTTCAGATGACATTCCCCTGAGTGGTAAGGACGCTGGCCCCCCAGAGCCTGCTGACGCCTCAGAGAATCCTTCTGTAAGTATCCATCTCTCTCTCTCTCTAACTCTTCTTCCAACTCTTGCATTTAGCTAGTGTGTCTTGGTGAATGATGGCTTTGTATGGGAGTAGTTAGTCAATTGCATCACATTTTACCATTTGTGGGACTCTATGGGTGCAAGTAGTGGTAGAGTGGTTGTAGTCACTATGGCCCGAATTCATGAAGGTAGTACAATCTTTATTTGTCCGTGGTTTAAACCATGGACAAAGACCGTAGTTTTGTATGGAGCGCCAAGTGTTGCATGGCCTATTTTGTCACGAAATCTGCCATTTCGTCGACGAAATGGTCATGTCGATTGTACCATCTTCGTGAATTCGGGCCTTTAGCTTGAATTGCTTTGATGTCATGTAGTAAGGACTCCCTCTATAGTTGAAATGGAGGAAATAGTGTTAAAAGACACTAATCTGATGTTACACTGATTCATACATACTTCAACATGTTAATGGCTTTTGTGTCGCTGGTATGTGCACTGTGGGTCTGTCTGGTTGATTAGTGCATGAGCCATTAATTTTTTCTCTATGTATTAGTGGAATATTGGGAATAAATTTCTGTCAGAATTTTTTTTTTTTTCACACAAACATACAGTGTATGTTAGCCTCTTTGTGCTAGTTCTCATTTTTGTGCATGTATGTGTAGCTTCCTGGTGATTGGTGGACATTAGTATATCTATGTATATCAATACAGGTTATGCATGTTTCAATTTTTAACAATTGTATAGCATCTTTCTTTTCACGATAAGTTCCGTATCCCGTAGTGTGTACAGTATCTAGTAACACCACATGTCACCAGTATGATTTACACTGGATCTCTATTATAAACAAATTTCGGGGTACTTTTTGTTTGTTTGATACTTAGTTTCAGCTTTTCAGGTTCATTTCAGGCGACTTCTATCTGGTTATGTGTTCCTTATCTTATCTTCTCACACATGATATCAGGGTTTGAATGATAGTCTAATTTCATGGTCTTAATGTATGGATTACATGTAAAGTTTGATATTTTTTTCTACAGTTTTGTGAAATCCATATAGGTCACTTATGTCTCACCATATTTGGTTGATCATATTCCGTGGGAATATATTTCAACACTTCTTCATACTGTGGGATACATTACAGAAACAGTATCCCAAAACTCACATACATGTGAACAGCATAATATGAACGATCATGTTACACCATCATACATCATTCCAATATATACAATGCACAATTCTAAATGCGCTCATGTCTGTTTTAACTTTCTTAATTCACCTAAACTCACCATTGACATTCTCTGCTAATAATAGCTTTTAAACACACATGCGTTGCATCACAGCAATAATATTTTTCTCCCTCCTCTTTCAGCCTGTGTACAAGTAATATTTTATGCTTAGGATTGCTCAATAATGCGCACATATGCACAATTATTAACTGGTCTACATGCCACATCCATCCAAGACTGATTTCAAACCGTGACTGATCAAAGGGAGTATAATACATTTTGTAGTTTTTTTTTGGTCTCAAGCCCCCACTCCCAGTCTTTCCCACAGAAGTAGCCATGATGTAAATTTGTGGTAAAGTTTTACATTTTTGTGATATGAAATAACCTAAATAGAAATGCAAGCAAGTACATTGTGTATTAATACAGAGTAAGTTGTCTATGGGTAGATAGAAATTGTCAGTGTGTGGCACGACATAAACAACCTTAAGTGTCATTCTTTATTCTTAGCTAGTATGTTAAAACATTGTGTGTTTGTGTGTGTGTGTGTGTGTTTGTGTGTGTGTGTAAATTATATAGTAGTAGTTCATAGTGGATATGTCAAAACTATAATCTCATGTCTCTAGTTGTCTGCCATGGCTAAAATCGTGTGTTTTGTTGAACTTGCAGATACGCTCCTCCCTATGATTGCTTGCAAATTCATTTTCAATAAATAACAGATGAGTGTCACATAAGAGGTTACTGCTATCAGAAACTGTAGTGTTCCATAGTCTGTGTTTTATGTTGTAACTCTCCTTACCTTGTGCACCCATTCTACTGCACAATCATTTGCTTGGCACTGAGCAGGAGAACAAGAATATGAATGCAGCCGTCCGACATTAGCTGTGTCCCAACTCATTGATATTCTATTTAGTCATAACTATCACAATATGTGTATGATGAATTGTTATCAATTTGTTATGTGCTACATGTTTCTTTTTTTCTTTTTTTTAAAGATTTGGCTGCCTCAAGTGAAAATTTACCTTAAGAGTAAAATTTGGCCACTAGAATTAAAGAATTGTAACATTGAAGTGGAAGTGCAGGGAAGCTTTGAATACATTTAGGATGACTGCATAGCCAAACTACAAATACAGCCTATTTCCAGTTACGTAATGATGTACATCTAGTATGAAAACGTGAACAAAAACGGACAGTGACAACAAGAAAGAATGGCACAAACATCCAGATATACAAAGTCTTATTTTCCTATGAATGTCTGGACCAGTATATCATTTGCACGGCATGTATGGCATGCATGCCAGTAGAATGGCTGGTGTTGCATGAGGCAAGAGAAGGTCTCCGTGTTATCTCATCTACCTTGTATGAGAAATGAGATGATGCCCTGGTACAGCATGTTCAAATTTCTTTCGTTTTAATCTAGAATGTGAGTACTTGGGCATAGCCGTAGAAGAACTGAAGTTAATGTTTGTTTGATTGTTTTTCCCACTGTAATGTAGATGGGCTTGACTAAATTTATGTCATATTTTACCACATGCTCACAGTATTCCAGCTGTTAATTTTTAATGGATACACAAATTAACTGATATATTTCTTTCCTGTGTATAACTTTATGTTTTCTTATCTCCTCAAACTCTAATGTACAAATGGTATAGTTTGAAATAATAATGAAGAATCTACACTCTGATTTTAATTGTGATTAATTTAGTATTTAATGAAAAGAGTGATTGCAAATTTGTTAGTGTTCAAGTCATTCCACCGATAGCGCTATACTCATTTTTCTGCTTAAATATGTAGAAGGTCAAACAGCATAGAAAGGTGTACAGATTTGGTTTGTGCTCTTAAACCAAAATGAAAGTTGCAGTACAATTGCTGATTGTGTGGGATGGAATGTGTTCCCTCAAATTGATTTTAGCTATTTGTGAGTCCCCACCCCCCCCCCCCCCCCCCCCATGAGTATGTGTGCGAGATATTATAAATAGAATGTTGCACTCTGCAGGGCCGGCGCAGCGTTTTCAAAAGTGTGGTGGTCCACTTCCGGGTTTCATGAGCTAACAAGCAAAAAACAAACAAACAAACAAACCACGTCGGCTCATCTCTTCTCCCCGTCCACTTCCGGGTTTCTTCAGCTGACAAGCAAAAAAAAAAGGTCCTCAGCTCGTTCTCTCCCCTCCCATTTTCGGGTGTTACAAAAAAAAAAAGGTCTTCAGAAAAAAAATACATAACCTTACCGCCGCCATACTTCAAGATCTCTATCTATATCTATTTTAGTGCCACCTACGTACTTCCAGGTTGCAAAAAGTGTGGGGGCCCAAAGTGATGACACCTTATGTATTCCTTTGTATGGTGCACAAAAAGTGTGGGGGCCCGAGCCCCCATGACCCCCACGGCTGTGCCGGCCATGCTCTGGGATATTTTGTATATTGTACCTTATTGTAATGTTCAGTGTACTTTAAATTCCCTAGGCATTCTGCAGGCTTTTGATTATCTTTGTTCTTTTTGTTTTGTGCTTTCTCTTGCTTTGCTTATTTTCCCTTCACCCCTCGTTCTTGTTCCTGTAGAGAAGTTTCTGCCACCCTGAATCACCCTTCCAGACCACCCAAGAGGTGCAGTACCAACTCCAGCTCGAGTTCAGAATGGATCAAAACTCTCGGGCCGCTCTCAGTCAATTAAAATGATTCTTTCTGTCTTCGTCTAATCTGATATTTAACCACTTTTTGCACTTTGACCAGATACATTCTATTGGTACATTCTAATAATCATGTTGTCAACCATCTTGACATGAATTCTGGGGCTGAATGCACTTCTGTGGCCTGTTTTTTTTTTTTTTCCTTCTGCTTCTTCTTCTTCCTTTTTCCCACCTTTTGTGCATTTGTTTCATTCTTTCTTGAAGCATTTTGCAAACTTGTTGTAAAGTTTCTGTTCACATTTTTTTTTTTTTTTTTGCGCATTGGCTCACAAATGTGTGATGTCTTAAATCTCAAAGTATTAAAGATCTGATTTTTTCTATCCACTAAGGCAGCATTACGGGTGTGAGATTTCAAAGTGCCCTTAGAAACCTAGTGTTGACCCATTCATTATGAATGCATATCTGTACCAATTTAGGTGCTATTGTTTGGTGAAATTGAAGGTCATACGTTGTGTCTCTGCACCAACATTAGGAGAACAGGATTTATTAAAATGAATATAAAGAAAGAAAAAAAAAAGACTCTGCAATTTCTGTTCAGGATTTAAAAAAAAACCAACAACAACATAGAGGAGATTTCATGATAGATTACAGCAAAGTTGATATATTCCAAAGTACAAGGGAGACCAAAGGAAAACACAAACTAAACTTTCATCGTTGTGTATTTTTTTTCTCTCACAGCACTATATCCTTGTTAATATTTTGTCAACATAATAGGATGCCTTCACTTAACGCAATGAACATTTGTATCTTGATATTAGAACAAAGAACTCGTGCCGTTTGCCTCTCTTTATCAAGAAGATACTTTGGGCCACAGATACACATCAAGCACTATGTATTCTCATGTTTTAAAATACATATCTGTATAGTCATATAGACAAAAAATGAAAATAAAATTGCTCACTAGATAAACACTGATTTTATGAGATCAGGGCCCTGTTTTATCAAAAGATAAAATTGATTCTAAATTTCCTTACCACACAGGCTGCCATAGACTTACAGTTGAAATCGACCATATAATCAATTTTAACTCTTCATAAAACAGGGCCATGGTCAACCGGTCAGAAGTCATTGGGCATTGCTTTCCTCAATCTCTCGAGTGCAGGACTTTGGACTTTGTATTTATTCACAATCCATCATGATGCATTCACAGGTACTCATGCCATGAAAAAAGTGTGCTTGTTGAGCCTACTTGGGGGCAACTTTGCTTTGAGTACTTCCAGTGCTCAGTGAAGTACTTTGTACATGCCATGCAACTGCTGCTGAAGAAAACCGAGATGCCAACTCATATATATCACATCTTTCCATCAAACATTTTTTACCTGCAGTGGTGGGAGCTGATTATTGATTGATAATAAAATCATCCTCTCTATCTCTTCAGCATTGGAGTACCCAACCTTTCTTTCTATTACTTAATTCAAGCCAGGAATATTCAGTCTGTTCTAAACCCATGTACCATTATTTATGTCAGAGACCATTTCTTTTGGCTGTGTGCACTATGTCTATCAAATAGGTGTTAATCAGGGATGGATGGATGTAATCGCAGGGATTTAGGTGCAACCATTTGATTGTATTTTTTCCCTTTATTTTATATTTTTAAACATTTGAATATTTATTGTCTCTTCTTCCCCTGCGCTGCCCTCTTGCTGACCTCTAGATAAATTTTTTATTCCCCGACGTCCGGCAACACCAAACAACGAGAGAGGTGCAGTAACCCAGAACTCACTCTTACTATCAATATCCATGCAATGCTAACCCCATTTTACATGACTCCACTTTTTTCGTGACATTGGAAATGTTGAACATTTAACCCACCCTCTGCCGTTACTGCATCTGTCCATTCTTTCTTTCTCCCTGTTTGGGGTCATTAAAGTGCTGTAGCTTTGCTCTCACTCTTTTTCGGCATCGTGAGATCGAGGCTATCGCCAAAATGTTACTGACCAAATGACCAGTACTGATGGTTGGTGTTAATTTCTACAGGGGTGTTTACAGGTTTTGATTTAATGGGGAAATTGTAGACCATATGTGAACGTGAACTTGGTCACATGCACATGCAAAAGAGAGCGCTGCATTACAAAAGAAAAGAAAAGACAAATTAATTCACCTCTTTTTGTGTTACCTGCTCAATTGAATAAAACACCCAACTTAGCATTGATTTGCAAAGAAAAAAAAATGTATCACATGCTTCATTGTGTTTGAGTCCAAAAATTTGGGCATTTTAATTTTTCTTTTCTCACATGATTATGCACAAATCTTCACTTTAATTGTGTTCATGATATTGGCAAAAATAAGAAATGCATGTGTTCTTTATACAATGTACTGATTTTCATCTTTTGCACTTCACCAAAAGTTCAAAGCAGAGAAACACAAAACTTTGCAAAAAATAATTCATTTTGAACAAGTCACAAAATTAAGGATGCTCTTTTTTTTGCAGTAAATGCATTGGCTTTGCATAACTAGATAGTCAACAACAGCAGAGCAGTTTGTCAAAAAACAGAAGCAATATTAAGTTTTATCATCTTATGTCAAATTATGTTTGCCAGATAGATAAATTGGGAGGCTAAAGCAGCACCATTCATTAGAATTTGTAACATCCAACTGCGTTTGATGAAGGCAAAAGGACTTGGCAGCTACAATATTTTGTAAATATTTGCAGCAAATGTATTAAATGGCATTTTGTATTTCCCACATTTCCATAGGTTTTCACAAGTCGCACAAAGCATTATGCAATCTGCATGCAAATGATCATGAAAACAGAAAACAACAGAAGCTTTTGTTTTATGATTCTTATATATCATATTCAAGATTTGGGAGTTCATTGAAGTGAGAGAAGGCCTTCAAAAAATTTTGCGTGAAATCGCAGCAGCATTTTTACCACAAAGACTTATTTAGAGTCAAGTGGATTCTCGATGTTTGATATCCTTCCAAACTGAGATTTCAATGATGGACAGACGTTGGCATATCTCTAGATGCAGCACTGGAGATAGTGTGTTGGAGATTAGAATCTGCATACATGTACTTCATAGTATAGAGCTTTGATGAAAAAAAGCGAACAAGATCACAAGAAATTACAGGTGATGATTTGATTTGCTTTCCAAAAGCTGTTCCACTAGATACAGGGTTGCATAGAAACTTATTATGAGTGATCTTGTGTTCAATGTTTGAAAAACAAAGAGGATACTTCAAGCATTTTTGCTGTGCTTGTGTAATGATATACCTAAAGTATCTCACCTGCCTAAAGGGATTTTTTTTTTTTTTTGCAAAACATGCACTGTATATTTGAAAATCAGTGGTGCCACACATTTGTAGTACACATCATTAAATATTATTGTAAAGTGTTGATCATTCCCTTTAGAAACTGATATTTTGTAAGGGTTAGGTTACTTCCTTGTGCTGACCTGTTGAGAAAGGAATTCTAGATTATTTTGTGATGACACACCATAGTGTAAAACTATTAGGAAAGTACAGTGTGTGAAAAGAATTTCACAAAATTTCATTTTTTGAAAAGGCATTTGAAGAACATTTGACCTAGTTCTTTGTGAAACCCTGGTTAATGTTATTAGCCTTAAGTTTATATCTCAGTGATGAGTCAACAAAATGTGTACTTCTCACGGAATATTCAATTTTTCATTCTCTGAACTGCATCAATGTCTAGGAAATGGTATAAATTCTAAGTGTGAACGTTTTGCATTTTGCATTATAGCTTGGCCATGTTGCATAAAAGTCCAGATCAAATATATCAAAATAAAAAGATAAATCGTAAGTATATGAATACTCAATTCAGTTCTGATTGTCTGATACCAGACATATGTTAGGTTTTTCCTGACTTCCATTTGATCGCAAACATACACTGGGTATCAAAAGCATTCTCTACAGTGAGACTGCAGAGTTACAGCACTTATTTTGCCTGCATTTTACCATTCTGATTCCCCCTTTTTTAATCTCTTTTCTTGAATGCCTGGCTTTTCTCGTTGAACCCCCCTGTTGCCTTGAAGACCTTTGAGCAATTTTCAGAAACAGCAGTTACCATGGCAACCAGGAGAAACCCGTTGTTGTTGCTATGGTAGTTGTCATTTATACCAAGTTCCACAATCACAGTAGATCTGCATTGCCATTGGGTCATGGTTTGATGTTTGTTTTCTAGAGGACGTCCAATGGCTCACTGTGTGTTGCTTACTGTAAGACAAGGAATTTTCACATGTGTGAAACTTTTCTGAATTTTGTGAGGAGCTGAGATATGCAAAAGTAAAGTGCACACTAAAGATTTTGTCTACACAAGGCATTAAATCATGTATGATGCTGTTCACTGTACAAGTAAATTGACTTGTGCTGCTGTTTTACTACATATGTTTAGAAAAGTGCACATCCAGTAATTGGCCAGCTAGTAGCTTGTGTGTTCAGCAAATTCTTTATCACAAGTACATGAGGTATACTCATGATCGTCAGTTCAAAGAAGTTTCATGGTCGACAATTCAAAGAAGTTTCATCCCGCAAGAAGGGCCGTCAGCTCCAAGTTTCATACTGCGAATGTTTCTGGTTTTACAGTACATTTGATTCTTTCCTTTCTTTCAGTTAAAAATGTGCACTGTTCATCTTATTTTTCCCCCTTTCTATCTCTCTGTAACTCATTGTATATTAACTGTATGTTGTCATGGATTGTGTGGGAGACATGCTTACTCTTAAGCCCAGGCATTGTGCTGAGGGCTGGCTTTTTGTCCAAACCCTCCCCCCCCCCCCCCCCCCCCCCCCCCTTTGTCCACCTTTAGCATGTGTGTCACAATGATGGGACAAATTTTTATTCTCTTCTAGGAAAGCTTTCGTGTGTTGCATGCGTGTTTGTCCATACACACTCAAGCACACATAAATACATAACTATAAATATTCTTTCATACAATGTACATTTGTACAGATTCTGCACATGGATACACATATCATACATACACACAAGTGTGCATATTCATATGATATGTGCATACAACTGTACATTGACCCAAGCATATGTCTACACACATTCACACAACAAAATACATTTACTCCTACCTACATATTACATAGTTACATTCATCGGTGCTAACACCTTGTCATTGTCTGTCCAACTTCATTGTGTTTATGTTTATCTACTAGCCTGACTGACTTCTGAAAGATACACATTCAAAATACTGTGACTGCATCCTGTATTTATAAGTCATTACGTAGTATTTGCATGGTATTTAATCTACAGGACTACAGGAGGTATTTGTGTACATTCCAGGGCATGCAACCACAAGAATTTTCAAGTTCGATTGTTTGTTCGGGTTTTTTATTTACTTTTTGTTATTTGCTTTATTTTCTTTAATACTTTTTGTGAGCCGAGAATAGCGTTTGTTGTAACATATTTCTCTGTGTTTGCGGAGGAGGAGGAAGAGAATTGTGTTGTTTAGCCAGCTTCATTTCGTATTCATTGAAGTGTCAAAAAAAAATAGGTTTGCTGGATTGTTTGGAGGAAGGATATAAATGGTCACATATGCTGGTATATTGATCCAGCATTTTTCAGCATGCATACATATGGGTGGAAATCACTGATCTCTATGGAAGAACAAGATCAGTGGTGGAAAGTAGCTGCTTGGCGGAGGTCTGCGCTCTCAGAGTGCGTTTCTAGTTTCCATTGAAAAGGATATACATAATATACTTTGTAGACGTGTTTGTGTATGAGTAAATATTTCCCTGAGAGTAGAACATTCAAGTTTATCTAAAATTGTCAGGTTTCCCAGGTGTGTGGTGTCATCAGACTAGTGTGGCTGATCATGGCAGATATTGTCAATGTTTCTTGTTTTATATCAGATTTTAGCCATTAATCTGTCAAGAATTATATGTCAGTTGGTTGTATGCGATGTGTATAACTGAAGTCATTGTCACAGGGCTCTCATTGCTTTCAGAAATGACAAAAAGTTCAGATTATGTTCTGGGTGATACAAGCGGTATCTTTTCAAGAAAATTTGATATGAGGATCAGTTTGTGTATTTGTTGTGCTCCATGTGTCTGACAACAATGGTCAAAGGTTGAGATCAAATGCTGATGTTACACTTGATCATTTCACACAAAACTTGAAGACCTACTTATTTTGATATCCCTCTGTGCACTAGACTTGGACTGTCACTGCCTGGTAATTTGTATACTGTAAAAGTGGATATTTTCATGGGACTAATTTTTGCGCTTGGCCAGGTAAAAGAAGAGTTTCACATGTTTTGAATTTTGCGGAATCAAGACATCAGCTACGGGAACATATGGCACGCAGAAATACTCACATGCTTTTATTTTCACGCTGGCTTCTGGTTGCGCGAAATGCGCAAAAATTTCAACACCGCGAAAATTTCCACTTTTACAGTATATGGGGAAAATGCGAACAATAGATGAGACTTGTCACTATAAGGGCTGCAGATTGAAAAAGGACAGACTTCTGATTGCTGTACATCCAGACTTTTTGTTGATGTATTTTGACTGTTTCCTAGTTGAATGCATATCTTCTTCAATGTGTTTTATGTAAAGAATTCTGCCCACTCAAGATTCAAGATTAACATTGACTGAAGAATGTGCACATAATTCTTGATGTTTTACACCGTGGACTTGTGTCTGGAGAAACTTTTGGAGCAGTGACATCACTTGGTTACATGGAAATTTATGATATCGGGGTTAAACAGACAAAATGGATCAGAGAAACTTTGAACTATGGGGCAAGAAATGAAAATACAGTCAACTCCATGTTAAGTTGATCATGCATGTATTTTGTGTATCAAACAATTGGAAAGTCATTGAAAACAAAAAGGTCCCAATTTATATTCACAGCCATAAATGTGTTATTCCTCCATTCACTCAGAAGTTAAATATTTCCTGAAAGTCATTTTTTCCCTCAGTCCTTTCACAATCAACTTCCACAGAGATGACTATACTCTGTTAAATGTCAGTCTTCTTTCTACAGAGTCTGTTGTCTTTCAGTCTGTCAGTATGTTTGTCTGTCTGTCTCTCTTTCTCCTACATCTTGCAGGAATTCAATTATGATACCATTCCACACCAGATCACAAGACAGGTCTGAGAATTTGATTTCAATTCAGTGTCAAACTCCCCAAACTTCCCACATTGTGCTCAACTTGTCTTCCCTCACAGGTTATAAAGGCTGACCCTGCCCACCGCTGGATTAACTCATTTCACCTCCTAATTCTTGTAGTCTTAATTGCTTGAATAGTAGGTGTAGCTTTCTCTGAAATTCTTCAAAAGTATCTTCTGTTTCTCACTCACTGTCCATCTCCATGTTGTCCTTTTTGTCTTATTTATGTATCTGTCTTTGTTTCTTTGCCCGTGACTCTTATTGTGATATTGAGGGGTTTCACACTCACAAAAAATCTTTATTGTGGTCATGTTTCTGAAACAGTGTTTCTAGACTTTAAAAAGGGATTACATAGAAATGAGTCTCTTCGCCAAATGCAAACAACATTCTGTACAATAGCCGTGCCACAGACACTATGGCTTGTCTGATCAAATGAGCATCTATCAAAATGCTTACATGCAGGAGTATGTACATGTACACACATACCATGGCAGATTTGAATGTAAAGCTAATCCAGGAACTTTACAATCCTGTCTCTGGCACCAAAGCATTCAGAATAGTAATTTTGAACCAGAATCTGACCACAATTGACCGCAGTGATTTGAGAGACCTGAGTCCAGGTTTACATTCCGGACCACCGTTGATTTCTTCTTAGACATGACATGTATCTAGGAATATGCTAACAAATACATTTTTGTTTAAGTGTGAAAGCCCCCATTGCCACATCTATCTCCCTCTTCACACAAGGATTCTATCATGGCCGTGTGTTTAGCTGATCCCTTGCCTATGCATCTCAAGCAAAGTTTGTTTAACTTGCAATCCTCAACATAAAGGAACCTTCTATTGGTGAAATATTTTGTAAACTTGGTCCCTGAAAGAAATAGAATGAATTTGAATTGCATTTATCTAATACGCAATTACATGATTATACAGAACAGGTTCAATGAGGTTAAAAAAGGGGCGAAGCTTGTATGAAACGGGCAAGTATTCAATTTACAGGTGTAATATCAGCTCCTTTCCTTCTAAGATGATAGAGAAACATACAGAACTCTGTAGCAGTTTGGAAATAAAGTACCATGTTTCTTACAGCCAAACCCTTTTTGAGCCAAAGAGGATTGTATTTTGTCATATTTTTAAAAGAACAACAAGACAAAAATTCAGTGAAGGCTGGGAGAGTTTGCAAAGAACATGGAGTAATCCTATTCCCACTCTAGGTTGCTCTGTCTAGTATCAGTCCTGCATACCAGCATTCCCTTTAGCTGGCATGAACCACTGACTTCCCAACCCTTCTATGATTCTCTCTCTTTATACCGCTATCTCTTTCTTCTCCCGCTCCTTTCTGTGTGTCTAAACTTCCTCCTCTGCTTCTATGTTGCCATGGAAACGAACCCAGCAGTCCCCAAACTGCAAGGAAAGTGACAGCGTAGGCCTATGATAAAAGTGCTCTAACCTTGCATGATTCAAACATGATATGCGAAATTTTACTCTCTTTGCAATTTGATGTATGAATATCTAGATGTTAACACACAATATGAAATGTATTTGCTTGAATATATCCCCAAGTACATGTACCCAATTTTCATGATTAACTTTATACTTTCATCAAGTTCTTGAAAACTTTTGACCAAACTTAGCAGGAATCATCAAGGGGAAGGGAATCATAGTTTGTCCAAAAGGTGAGATGGGGGGGGGGGGGGGGGGGAGGGTGGGGGCAAGATCCCAAATTAGGAGGGTGTCCCCCCCCCCCCCACAAGAAACCCCAAAACAAACAAACAAAAACTGACAGTTTTGGAATAGTTTGCCTCAGTTTACATGAAGGTTAAGTCAAGTAGGGCCTATACTGCTCAATTGAGTGCTAGGCCCATAATTCAGTCATTTGAATGACTGTATGATTATACAACTGTGAACATAGTGGAATTGGGCATCCTTCAGGGGGAGCTCCCAAGTAGGCCGGTCAGATAAGATTACTGTTGCCTAGGAAATTAGCATCTATAGATGACTGACTTCTGAGTGGGAGATATGAAAATATTTTGTGAAAGAAACAGCCCACACAGAATGATGTCAAACGTTGCGACACCTCTTGGTACATTGTACATGTGTCTCCAAAAGCGCACATCTTGTTTCAAATATCTGACCAGGCAAACACGATTTGTGCAATTAATACCAAGTAAACCATCTTTCAACATGTCCGGAGTCCCTGATTAGTTTTATTAAAGATTAGGAGGCATAAAATGAAGTTATCACATAACTAATAAAGAATCTCATGCATGTTCCGTGTAGTAAACTTTGTGCAGATGCATTTGATGTTTTGTCTTTCCCGTAGCTAGTTTTCTCGCATGAAGTAAATGTGATGATTTGCTATGCAAATGGTATTCAATACCTCTGTCATGTGGTATATGCTATTGTCATAGAGAGATATCCCTAGCTGTGGTTTTATTTGTATGTATGCTTGCTATTTGTAGATACAATTTGTAGCATGATAGTATGAGAGAATTATGTATTGTGATGTTGCTGTCAGTCATGTCGAGCATTATTTGTGGGATTTCAGACATGATGTGATGTAAAGTCTACACAAATGAGTAACAGATATGAATTGCTAGAATGGGCAACCAGGGTATTAGGTGATTCTTGAATACTTCAGTGATTCCTTTCAAACCAGCGTGATACAACCCGTGCAGTACATTCAGTACGAATAACAATGTAAAATATGCTGTATTACTAGGAATCAAATTATGTTTTAGCTTACCAGAGTCGAAGGCTCAAGGTAAAGAATAGAAATTATTCATGGCAGTGTTACTGGTGGCCCAGTTTGGCACTCACAGCAGTTTCAAGTTAGGATGGAACCAAAGATTAAAATTGACATTGCTAACTCAGTTGTACATGTGTCTCATATGTTGACCCTAAAGTGGGGCCATCATCATAGATTTAAATCACTGATGGTAGATTTTAACATCTCAAGGTGAAGTAAGATACTCATTTGTTTGTGCTTACTGGTAGATGCATTCATTTAGAAGAGAAGCAACACTTAGATTGACAGTTCTGGGGATGAAATTTGATGAAATCAACCTTGCTAATATTTTGTCAAAAACATTCTAATCAGACTTTGGAGGAATCATCCTTAGTAGGGAAAACAGAAGATATGCAAAAGGGTTTTTTTTTAATATCCTTTTGTCTGCTTTTGGGCATTGCTACCTAATGCTGAAACACTCTTAATTTCAGTCATTGTCATCTTTTTATTCTACTCAGTAAAAAAAGAAAAAAAAAATGGGTAAAATTGTATGGGTAGTGACTTGTAACATGTTGTGTTATGCCCCTGAAGAGGTAGTTATACAGTGTAGTAAAGATACCGTACCAACCTAACATCACATGTCACCACAGGGTAGTTGTGTGAAACTTGAAGTTGATTTGAAGGTAAGGTGAGTATAACCCCACCCCAAGCTCTTGGTCATTGAAAAGAGGAGAAAGTGTTCAAGAAGACAAAAACATACAATAGCCAAGGCAAGCGTTTGCCAGTGATGCATGCAAAAGACTGCTGTGATGTATTGATATGGTATCGTTAGTCCTGTGTATCAAAAGCTGAGCAGTGTCATGAAACTGTATATAGCCCAAAGTGTGGTTTTTCCATTGCTTTTTATCATACTGTCATTTTCATAAGTGTTGATGACAGCCTGGTAGAGTTCTTGGTGTTCTTGACAAGCATGCAAACAGTGTCTTTCTTGCCCTCTATGTGTCTATATTAATCCACTTTGTCCCCTTTTTTCCAGCTGAGTGTGGCTGCGGCCCGTTTCTTCCAAGAGAGGCACATCTTTTTGATGGAGAAGGAGGTTGGGAAACTGAGATTGTGACCATAGCTATCAAAACATCCCCTGCACATACCCATGCTGCATGTCAATTTTATGCTCAAGCAGAGGCTGCAATGGTCATATGGGTTTGATCATTTGGATACATATGTATATTTTTTTTTCAGCACTTCTTTTTAAATTTTGTCTTTATTGCATTTTTTTTTTTCATGGTACTCTCAACACCCTCACAACAAAGTGCATTCTGCAGCATCTCCTGATAACAGAGTCTTGTGACATATGCCATCATTGTCCCTTATTGGTCACATCTCATGTAAGCATCAACTGAAGAAGTTACTGGCTGTGCTGCAGTGGACTTTTAGGATTGATATCACTATAAGGAAGGCTCGACATTAGCAGTGTCCTAGGGCCGCCAGAAACAGATGTTGGGCCAACACTTCTAGAGAAATGGTCTGTTTTGATGGCCTGGTCTGGTCACCACAAACATATCTCATTTTGAAACATCATATTGGTCACAATATATTTGTAGTGACCACTTGGGGAAAATTGATGGGAAATGTTTCACACAGAGAGACAGAATTTTGAAACTTTGTATGGTCAAACACTATTAAGGAAAACATGGTGCCAATTGGGGGAAATAACTTCAATAGCAGAAAAAAAAAGATAATTGGAATGCTTTCAAAACAAGCTGCAAACATAAATCCTAACCAAGCTGATTGTGTCAGAACTTTCCAATACAAATGCACTGAATGCAAAGCACGTTTTTTGCTATGAAATTAAAAGTCATTCCCCTGCTCATAGAGCATTCTTGTTTGATTTTGATTTCTTACTTTTTTCCATGTCTGTTTGAAATATGAAAAGGCTTGTTTACTGCATATGCAGCTCTTTAAAATCCCATCAATGCTTGGAGCATTTGTCATTTTAACCATTGATATGAACATCAAGTAAAAACTCATTATATCTCAAAGGTCAGTCATAAGTTCTTGGTAACAAGGTGGAAAAGAAGCATGCTAATTTCCGTACTGCAGGTCAAATGTGCACAAAAAAACATGTGTACATGTATGTAATTTCATATTCCATGCAGTATTTTCTTTTGAACACATGCAAAGATATTCAGTGTATTGACTTCATTAAGTGCCTGCAAAAAAAAAAAATGATATGCTGGGATGAAATTGCAACCTAATTTTCTTACAAATACAGTGACATGAATGAAAGTTATTCCATATAATTATATTGCATGACTAATAATTTTGTATAGTATATCGAGCAATCACTGTATCAAGGGTCTGCTAGCATTGCATTTATACTGCATGTTTGGGTGAATAAGATGCAACATCATGTGAATATTGCCAAATGAAAGTAAAAATGTATACTATTTAATCTATTTTTTCAGGTTTATGCAACTAACAGATAGTGATCACTGGTGATTTACAACCAAACAAAAGTCACTGAAAGAATGTTTGTTGAAGAAAAAAAAAAGGTATAGATGCTTTAATATCTATGCATGCATGTAATCCATACCAATACAAGTAATCCAAGTATGTGCATTTCACATGATTCTGTGTGTACAGAAAAATGCAATGTTAAAGAGCTTGTGATACAATTGTATAAAACTGCTTGAATGTTTGATTTTAAAGAGCAATACAAAGGGATGACATGACACAATCTCTTCACGCATTCACAATGATCACAAAGTCAGCACAGTTTCTCCCTCACATATTATTGGGTCTAGAGACATTATCTGTCATGATCATCTGCAAACCACTCTGTACTGACTCCAGTTTTTTGTCTGCATCACCAGTGTGTACAGTAGGCTGGAACAGATGAATTTCCTCCAATCATCATCTCAGTTTTGTTATTGTTTTAAAAATGAACCTCGCAATCTGTATTGTGTTTTTTCATCTTCACTGATGTTGTCAAAAGTTGCAAGTGTAATGTGGGGACTTCTGTTCGGGTCATTTTTGGGAATAGTGTTACACAAAACAGAGAGAATTTGTTTGCTGCATTGTCGACTACAGATGGGGAAAGCATTGATCATGGCATCTTCCAACCCCCTTTGACACCCTCTGATGCTCTGTGATACCCTCTGATGGCATTTGACATCCGCTGAAGTCCTCTGATGGCATTTGATGACATTTTAGCCCTTTGGTACCATTTGACATCCTATGGGACTTTTCAAACCATCCGATGCTGTTTGATACTATTTGACACCATTGATGCCCTTTGATGCTTTTTGATGGATGACCTTTAATGCCCTTCAATACTTTTGATGGACTTTGATGCCATTTGATACCCTTTGATGTCTTTTGATGTCCTTTGATGCCCTTTGATTCCCTTGGATATCCTTTGATGGCATTTGATACCCTTTGATACCTTTGATGTCTTTTGATGTCCTTTGATGCCCTTTGATTCCTTTGGATGTCCTTTGATGGCATTTGATACCCTTTGATACCTTTGATGTCCTTAGATGCCTTTTGATGCCATTTGATGCCATTTGGTGCCCTTGGATGCCCTTTGATACCATTTGATGCCCTTGGCTCTCTTTGATACTATTTGATGGCCTGTGAGGTGAGGGGATACCCTTCAATGCCCCTTGATACCTTTGATGCCCTTTGAAGCTCTTTGACATCCACTGAAATGTGTTGATGCCCTTTGATGCTGTATGATACTCACTGAAGTGCTTTGATTCCCTTCGATGCTATTTGATGCCTTGTGATACCTCTTGTTGCCCTTCATGCCATTTAATGCCCTTTGGTGCCCTCTGACACCCTCCGATACCTACTGAAGTCCCCTGATACCTTTTGAGGCCCTTTGGATGCCCTTTGATGCTCTTGAACACATTTGATGCAGCCATTTATCGCAATTTGATTCTCTTTGGCTGAGGCTCTCATGATTTGCTACTCACTTTGAAACAATCTTCTTCCAGAATGAGCAGTAGTCCATCAACGGACCTCTATTTGTACTCGTTTAATGCTACTGTCAGTATGTTCTGATTGTTGTCAGAATGAGTGAGCCCTTTTTAGGACTATTCACCCCAGAAAGGTTTTCAATAGGTCGTAAACTGCAAATCACCAAATCATAAACGTACAATCTTCTATCACACAGTGTACCGAGGCCATTCATTGAAGTCAAGCATCAAAGCATCATCTATGCTGGTACCCTCTGGAAGCCAGTTAACATCTATACTCTGTGTACCCGAGAATTCTTTGGGAATCTTACATGTGTACTTGCCGCTAGAACTGTGGGGATAGATCATTCCAACATCCATTCTTACCTCAGACAGATCAAACCGAGTCAACATCATGTCATTTCAATTGATGAAGCCAATCATAGTTTGGAATCTCATCTTGACCACGTCATTCCACTGGCACTCAGAGTTTGATGTCACACATTTTATCATGGATTGAGAAGACATGCAAGATTGATATCAAGCCGATATGAATTTCTTATGTGGTTTTTTTTTTGCGCTTTTTTTCTTTTTTGCGCATTTTTTCTTTTGCTCCTTCAGTCATTTTATGTCTTGAAATGTAAAGACAAAAGTTTGATCCATGTCGCACTCTGGTAAACTGCTCTTCATGATACCACATGTAAATATTTGCATGTTGCTGTACATGGGTAATTTTTGTTGAGCCCACTGGAGGTGAGGGGAGACTCAGGGATCGCCTGCGGCGTCTGTCCGTCCGTCGTCCGTCCATCTGTCGTCCGTCCGTCCGTAGTCTGTCCGTAACGCTACAAAAACTTCAATGACTCTTTACTCTGGGCTTCAATTGCAATCAAACTTCGAGGGAAGAGGGGTCATACAAAGTTTCACATTTTATCATATATGTGACCGTGCACCTCAAAACGAACATAAAGTCGCACACCCTGATTTTTCGTGAGGACTGAAAATAAGTGAAATGGGTCAACCTAGCCGAACTTGACTTTTTCATATTTTCTGAAAGAGCGGGTCTTCTTTTACATTATGCTAAAATTTGGTATCATAAAACGGGCAGGAAAGTGTGTGTTTTTTTTTAGCAGTTTATCTCCAACATTTTTGGTAGAGTAGTGTGATTAGGTGTGTTTTTAGAATCCCTTTTTCATTTCTGAGAAACCTTGTCCACACTCCTCACTTTCAACTCTAATAACTTTTGAAAGGATAGTGCTACTGCTTTTAAAGTTGGCGTTAATTGTGGACAGAATGTGTTAATGAGGCATGCTTAATTTCAGTTTAATCTGATAATCCCTTCATTGTTGTTACTCTGGCGGTTTACTTCCCGTTTTTTGTCCCATTCATCGCACAGCCAGCACGGTTTGGTAAAGATTAAGCACTTGAATAGACACTGTACTTCAGAGCCTCTTTTCTCAATTCACACTTCTCCTGAGTTTGTGCTTTCTTTCCAATATTTAGATATGTTAGGAGAGTCCATTTGATTTGAATCATACATCATTTTAAAGCTTAAATTCTGCTCTTTCAGAATATGGTCTTAACTAAAAATTAATGTCTGGCGACTTTTTGTTTGTTTTGAGGTGCAGGGTCACATATGAAGGTCACCTCAAGGTCAAAGCTCACAGGCAGGGGTCAATGAACTTTTAGAGCCCAATTTTAAGTTTTTATGGCGCGTTTCTATTATGTGTCATAACTTTTGATCCATAGGTCCGTTTGTGACCAAACTTGGATGGTAGACGTCCCTTGGGGAGTGGATGATCACCACAAGGTCAAAGGTCACAAGCAGGGGTCAACAAACTTTTAGAGCCCAATGTTAAGTTTTTATGGCGTGTTTCGATTATGGGTCATAACTTTTGATCCATAGGTCCGTTTGTGACTAAACTTGGATGGTAGATGTCCCTTGGGGAGTGGATGGTCACCACAAGGTCAAAGGTCACAAGCAGGGGTCAACAAACTTTTAGAGCCCAATGTTCAGTTTTTATGGCGCATTTCGATTATGGGTCATAACTTTTGATCCATAGGTCAGTTTGTGACCAAACTTAGATGGTAGATGTCCCTTGGGGAGTGGATGGTCACCACAGGGTCAAAGGTCACAGGCAGGGGTCAACAACATTTAAGGGCCTAATGTTAAGTTTTTATGGCACATTTTTTTTTTGCCATAAATTTTTCCCCTTTTATATCTCTCTTTATCTGTTATATCTCTTTTTTTATCTGTTATATCCCATTCGCGTACAATTTCTTGTACGTGAATGAGCGAGTCACATTATGGCACTTGCCTTGTTCATTGAAGCGTTGATTTCTTCTTCTTTTTTTTTTTTACAAGAATGTTGGATTAATGCCCTCATTTTGTTTGGTGTTATAACACCTTTTGATTTTCATCATATGCAATTATCCATTATCTTTTCTTTGATATGGGAGACTTTTCAAGTTATTTTAGATTTTGTGTGATTTGTTTCAATCAGTTTCATGCTAGGCTGCATTTCTGGTTTACCATCCCGAAGACATTTTTTTTTTTTGCTTTTTTTGTTGTTGAATCAACATGATTCATTTTCGTGATTGAAATCATCTTTTTTTTTTGGGGGGGGGGGAGGGGGGACAGAAATCCTTTGTAATGAAGCTGTGATGTCATCTAGTACTACAGCTTTACCTTTTTTCTGTTACCTTTTTTTTGTCTCCTTTTGAATTTCACATTTATCTTTTATCAAATTAGATTGTCATTTGTCTTTAATACAGATGAATTAATTTTGGCAAACATGTGTTAGCTCGCAATCTGTTAGCTTCTTTTCCAATTCATGCCTTTTCTTATTGTGTTGCAGTGAATGAATACTCGTCATCATTTTTTATTTTTTTTTCATTTGGTATTCATATTTGTCTTGAATCCTTATTCAAGTTGATGTATAGCTATCTTTCAATAAGTTGTGAGCATTTGCAGAATCAATAATCGTGTGAAAGTTCTGAGTCAACAGCAGCTGCAATTTTCATGGAGCAAAGAATGCACACTTAAACAACAGCAGCTGATTAATATGTTCATTTAGCTCAGTATGCATTCAGAAACAGATAGCCATAGATCAGATTGATTCAAATCTTACAATGACCTGCAACTCTTTACAAATGGAATGAGGGCATTTCTCACCCCTGTTCTTGAAATTCTGGATGAATGGCTTTCTCTTTTAAGAATTTGATAAAATGAGATGATGGTTGTACCTCCTTTAATTCATCTCTCACCATCTCTTCCTCCCATTTCAGTTTGCTTTATCATCATCATCATCATCATCATCATTATCATCATCTTTCTTTTTCATCTCATATCTTTCATTGACTCAAAGGAGAATGAACCCCAGAGATACATTGGATTGAGTGAATGCAGCAATATTACTTACATTGTTGTAGAGCACACCATTGAAAGCTTAAGGACAATCAGACAATCCATTCAGAAGATATTAATTGTTAAAGTTTTGTTGCAGCTATCCCTGGATTAGATGACTTCCACAGTTTGTGACATCACTTGTAAAGGCTGATATAAAGACAATAAATAAAAAGAAAATTTAATATGTTTTTTACTTTTCTAGTATAATGAAAGAGCACTTGTCTTACCCTTTGAGAAAGCAGGGGAAATGATATTACCCTTAACATTACATCAGTAACAAGACAAAGGAATGTGTACTTTAAAAAATATTCAGTCAATCCACATGTATATCTAGGTTTCACTCCCCTTTAAATCTTCACTTTTGTGGGGCTTTCATGCACGGCAATCTTTTTATTATTACCTCAGCCCTTAATTAAAGTTATTAAAATCCTTGGTTGATTTATTTTTGTCATGTTAAGATTGCTCTAGAGGAAATTTATTGAAAATATGTGAATTTGACCAGGGTGAAATTAGATACTTAAAACAAAGTGACATTAACCTAAAGTGGATTTATATGCTATCTGTTCCAAGACGACAATCGAACAATTCATTTTACTACTAATCTCTCTGTTATTAAGCAAAATAGCAATTGAATTTAACACAACCCTTGTTACCAAACTTTTAATGGTTCTCTGTATGTTGAAGAAGTGTAAAGTGAAGTCAAGTTAAAGTCTTCCTCCCATCCAGCCTCTCCTTGCCTGACATCATGCATGTCATTTTCATGTTGTACAACAAATTAACCATCATGACATTACATCAGCACATTTTGTATTTGAATTTTTCTTGTTTGTGTTTGTTATTTTGTTATTTTGTTCATTTTGCTTTTGATGAATTAGTTAAGCTTTTAATATGCAATTTACTCAGTGAAGGTAAAAATGTGAGAGAAAACCTTGTATCTTTTTCTGTCTATTTGATATTGGAAACCCCTATTCAATCGCAGTCATTAAACCAACTTACTTTAACAGCAAAAGTATAAATGCTTGCCTGCTTGCTTGAGAACACAAACACTTTGATAAAAAAAAGTAATATTCATATGACATTGTCATACAAATATTATGCATGTAGTCTTTATTTGATTTTTTTTTGCAGTAACAGAAGGTCTGTGTGCAAATTCTGCATTATTTTTTTGACCAGTCACTGTAAACTTAACAAGGATGTTACCATTGCACCATGCTCAATAAATACCAACTGCTGATATAAGAACTATTAATAATAATGAAAGTAGCCACTACGTTTGCATTGTGGGTTGACCTGCCAATGCTCATACCCACGTTTTTCATTTTGATCTTTATCTGTGTTCCTCAGGGCGCCGCCATTAAATCCATCCTCCTCTTCATCTACACTTTTGGCACCATTTTCGTGGTCGCCTTCCTCATCATCGTCATAGCGATCCTCTGAGCAGCCACTGATGATGCCCAGGAGGAACGAGACAGGCATAGAGTCCCAACCAACAGTGAGCAGTACTCTAACAGTCATCCGTTTTTCACTATTTGGAGCAGTCTAATGTTACTTTGATTGCTTGTTCCTCTTAGCCCGGTCTGACTCCAAATAATATAGCAAAGCAAGAAGTAAAGATGCATGAAATAAAACTGGAAGTCACTTTTGTTTTTTGTTTTCATCTTAGAAAACAGACAGCAAGTTTGAAATCTCAGATGCAAAGATTTTTTACAGGTTTATGTGTCATTTCATAGCATATTAAGTAAGGTAAGGTCATCAAGGTACTATACATAGCTCTTCCAGTTGCAAAAGCCAAGTGAAGACTTGCTTGCCAACTCCACAGGGAAATAAAAATCTCTCCATTCTGTGTTTGTTAACATTGATTAAGTCACATCAGTGAATGATATTAAGCATTTCTCTGGTTTTCGTAGAAATATCAAATGATGATGTAAGTCATTCCTCAGTATTTCAGAAGGAGAAAAAACATGTTCTGAGAGAAAATAGACCAGTGATGAAATCTTCTGTAAAATGATACAAATTTGTCTCCATCTTTTGGGAGAAATACCCAAATTGCCTTCTTCGTGTGCCTTACTTCTACATGCTGTCTAGATGCTCACATCCATTGTCTGTCTTTTTTTTTTTCTGGATCATTACTGTCTCGAGCTTGTATTTCTTGGGGCTATTAACATTAGCATCAAAGAGGATTTAAAAACTCTGTAATGGAAACAAACGGTGATAGATATGAACAACAAATTGATCATATAAGATTTTAACTCTTATCTATTAGACGATGCTAACAATGAATGATTAAACCATCACCAAATGATACAAATTATACCAAACCACACTCCTTTGGTACAGCTATACGTAATGGATTAATGTGATCAGAGTGGAAAGATGCGTGTAAAAATGATACATTTTTCTACACGTTTATTCAAGTTACTTGTTTGAAGTTCAATAGGTCGTAGCAAGGCATCTATATTTCATACGGTTTTGTGCATCGAAAGAGTACACTGTATCTGTTATGCACATAGTGCATAGTAATTGCTTGCATTTACACATGGTGCACATAATGGGGAAAAAATTATTGAGAGCTATAACGCTTTCAGTATTCTAAAATAAATATAAGGGTTTATTACAAAGTTAGTAAAAAGTTAAGTTAGGATGCAAGTAGAGATTTTTGAGGAGAATACTGATTCCATTGTAGGACTTCAAATCTTTTGTTGTGATTTAACATTAGTTTTGGTCATGTCATGGTAAAGTTGTCAAGTTTTTGTTTTTCTTAAACTGTTTATCATATGTATCTTACATACAAAGTCTGATATTCAAGATACGTCGATGATTATTTTGCATTTGTTCTACAAATATCAAATCGGATGTTCTCTTTTGTTCATGTCTTTGCATTGACTCCGTTGTTAAATTATCTGTTTGCTTGCATTTACTTGTTTCCTCTTTACTTATGATATCAAATTTCTGGCCCTTTTTTCAAATTCGTTAAAATGAAAGACTGATTTATATACAAGTTGTAGATAAGTGAATCATATTTTGCATGTGGTTACTTCTTTGTTGAAACTATTCTTATTGTCATGATATGAGTAGAATACATATAATAGAGTATTATACAGTAGTAGATTCATGTATTTGTTATACATTTTTGTATGAGAATAATATACATGTACGTTGTATGCTGCCATTTTGTAGGAAATGCTAGTTATATATCCAGATATATACAGAGTTTAAAACATGAATAGAATCTAAGAGAATGTAATTTGGAATGCAAGGACTCAGTCTTTCTTGCATCCCTGAATTCATAATGAAAGTTGATGTACTGTAGCTGCGTTCAGACGAAGGCAGTTTTGGTCGGAGTAACTTCGGAGGAGGGGTCGGAGGAAGCTTGGTCGGAGTAACTTCGGACGATAGGTCGGAGTAGTGCCCGTCTGAACAAGGTCGTGGTAACTTCCTCCTGAGTTTTTTCAGGAGTATCTCGCTACCACGAGTAGCCGGTCGGGAGTAAATTGCCCTTGCGGACAAGCCCTCGGAGTATCTATGACCTTACAAACCTTATACGACCTAGGTAAAACTTCCGGAGTCAAATGCGAGTACACATGCACGTGCAGTACAATTCTAACCTAGTCGATCGCGACAGAGAAGCTAGCGCTCAGAAATTCTCATCAACAAGAACGGAGAAGATAAATGCTGCTGGTAAAAAAAAACGCCACAATGGTATGGTCGACGTGTGCGGCGCTACCACTTCCGGAAGTTACACCGACCCTCCGTGGTGATCCCCACGAAGGTTGTGGTAAATTGGTCAGAGTTTCTTACCACGACCGTCGTGTGGACACAGGGTCGTGGCAAGATAAGCATAAATTTAAATTCTAATTGCTGTGCCGTAACATTTTACTCTGACTAGAAATACGTCTGAACATGGCTACTCTCTCTCTCTCTGCACTAGACTTCATGAATATTCTCATGTAAATGTGTTTATATTTTTTCAATTCTTGCATGATATCATTGTGGAGCGGTGTTGAATGAACAGTGTTCTAATAGGTGCAGTCATATTTCTAATGGTAACCAAAGTTCTTTCATTGTAACAACCAGAGATTAATAGAAAAAACAAAGTTTCCTCATATTTTTCTTTTCTTTTCTTTCTTCCACCAGATGATAGAGAAAGATCATAGATTTCAGATGTGAGTTCGAGCAAAGTAGTATATTTCCAAATTTCTGTCTTTTGCAGATTGTTAGAAGTAGAATTTATATGATTATATCACAAGTCTGGAATGAACATTTATGTGCAAGTAGTAATGATGGTACCACAGTGTTTTCACAATCATGTGATCCAAAGTGAATTCACAGTCGGAATTGTGAGTTGTAATCTGCTCGATGATTTAAACATGCCATTTCAGGGTTGTTGTTATGGGGGGGGGGGGGTATATCAATATTGATAAGAAATGTAGTTTACTATTTTGGACAAGGAAAATTATCCTCCATTCATATACACAAATTGAAAAGTATGTTTACTTGAATGATGACATGAATTTGTTTTCACCTATGAGTTTTGTTATGTATGTACAAGGAGAAAGTGAGTGGATCTCTGTACAGTCTTTTGCACAGAATGTTATGCACAGGTAGAACTGCAGTCTCATTAGTATTGAACTGTTTGTGAAGCCTGAAATATATCATTTTCTTGTGGTTTGGGTATTTTTTTTTATTTTGTCAGTTGCTTTCTTAGCATAGTGTAATGCTTTTTAATTTCTTTTTTTTTCCAATCACCCATGTGATTTGCCTAAAATTGGCATTTGATCATTGCGTGAGACGGTGGAACTTGATCACAAGAAAAAAAAAAGAATTTGTCTATGGACAGGGAAATGTTTTTTTTTTTCTAATCTTCCAGATGGAATATTTTGATTACAAAATTACTACAACTGTAAAAGTGGATATTTTCTCATGACTAATTTTTCATGCTCGGTCGGATAAGAAGAGTTTCGCATGTTTTTAATTCCGCGGAATCAAGACATCAACTAACAACATATGGCAAGCAAAAAGATTTGCGAGCTTTTATTTTAGTGCTAGCTTCTGGTTGCACAAAATGTGCAAAAATGTCAACAATGCAAAAATTTCCACTTTTACAGTATGTTACTGAAGTTTTTACCGATTGTGTTTGAAAGTATAAATATATAATGATTCCACGTTTTGTTCACCAATGTATTATGTCCTATGTAGTGCAATGCATGTTCATATTGTCTTTCTGTTTTCTACCCCTGAAAAGTTTGGCTGAAAACCTGTACATGCTGGAATATTTCCACGTAGGTGTAGAAGCTTTACTGTGACTTCGAATGATTGAATTTTGCATTCAACATGTAGAAGTTTTTTTTTTTTTCTCTCCAACACTGAAGAGCTGTAGATATGTCATCAACTGTAAAACATTGATATGTGATACTCTAATAAAAGTAATGTGCTAATGGAATATGAAAAAGGTTTGAAACCTACAAAATGGACAGACAAGGTCCCAAGAACTTTTTTAGTAAGTTCTGTCCCAATAAAGATATGGTGCCATACTAGAGTGACTCTATAGCAGTTTGTTGAAAAAATATTAAATCACTAATTCATCAATATGCAGAAATACATAACCATCCCCTCAACCCCCTCCCGCCCAGGTGGTCATCTTTACCACATGCGGGTTCTTGATTTGGAACAAACATATTATTTATGTGTGTATGGTTTATAACCTGAGTTGGGGGGGGGGGGGGGGGGGCTCCTCGACAATTCACTCAACTTATCCAAATGATTTCTAAAGATCTGTTAGTGAATTGCTGCTGCTATGCTGTAGCTGATGAGAAAGACTTGCACTGCCAGATATTCTATACTTGAACATTAGGATCGAAATTAAAAGTTGTGTACCTACACGATGGTCACATTCTGTTCAAATTTTTCCTTTGCAAAAACAAAACTTGATGTCAAAGGTATCGTTTACCATTTGCAGACGAAACAAAAACCCTGCTTTAATGCTTCAAAATAGTTCCAAAATGTGAGTAAGGGATAGAAGCAATCAGTGTAAAAAAGTTGATCAATATGATCGATTTTACGTTTTGTAAAATATACAAAATGTGAACAATAGTTATATAAATAACATTGTTTCTAGACTAAACTGTCAACAGTTATGGTTTAGTGAGAAAAATGGTGATATCTCCTTATATTTTAGGCTTTATTGCAAAAAAACAACAACTAGTATATGGTAGGATGTTTTGTGGCACAACTGACCTACACATACATATGCATCAAATGTGATAACTCAAACATTTTTCAAATCACGGCCCCCAAAGGTAAACAATACCTTTAATTTTGATGCTGCCCTATTAAGAGAAGAGATGAAATTTCATTCATATATATGCAAACTACTGTACATGCATTCATATGTGTGCTTAGGAGTGTAGAGTGTATATTACAAAAGTTATGATACAAGAGAAAGAAATGTTTCAACTGAAATTCAAACATTACTGGGGATTGTGGAAGTAAAGACATAGCAAAATCAATGTCCAGAATTTGGCATGTCATCGTAGCAACAGGGTTTTTTTTTTTTCTTTCTTGCTTTCTTCTGAACTGCACAAATGAAATGCTGTGCTGCAATTATATGCTTCCTGGAATACCTGTGCTTGATTTATCTCAAAGCTTTTGGCAGAAAAGATTTGTTTTTCTTACTCAGAAACGTGCATAACATTTGCAAACAATGTGGCGAAAGTCAATTTATGCAGTTACTTTTGTTGTTATTTTAAGAAATCCAAACATTTTTCCCGTAATTGCAAGTTGGATGACAGTTGAAATATGCAGCAAGATACGTTACTGTTTATTGTAGAAGCTTACATAAATGGTGAGTTTGCGAGTCATTCAACTTTCATATCAGTGGTAAAAAGAAAAACAAAGATTTTATCTTTACTGATGCAGATAATTGAATATTTGTGATATTTACATGAAGAAACAGAACTTGCCATGTTATTTCATTGGCCATTATGTGAACTTTCCTGGCAACTCATAGTTCAAAGGTTGTTTTGTTTTGTTAGTGCATTTCAGTGTGTTAGATTTGTTGTGTGACCAGTTTACTGGTACACTTCATGTTGTGAAGATAGAGTGTAGAGTATGATTGTCCTATTGGAGCAAGAAACTCTTAGAGTCAGTTACAACCTTTGCCATCTTACCTCTTCTCACTCTACTAATAAGATAGAACCGAGCATGGTCATGTTTACAGGTCTTGAACATCAGCTTAGCGGCATATGGGTCACAAACAAGCAAATTATCAACACCAGATAGTAACACCTGGTAGTTTCGATAAAAAAAAAAAAAAAAACCCCAAAAAACTAACTATTACAACCAGCTGGGGATAGATACACCAACAACTCTCCACTTTGAAACATTTTTTTTTTTGCTTAATTTTGTGTAATTTCCCCTTTATACTTGATCCTTGCATACGGGTTATCTCCACTATGAGCCAAGAGATATCAAAGGGATAAGAGATACGAGATAGAGACAAGGGGAGGACAATTATTCTAGACAAGGGTGGTACTTTACCCCTTGCAAACGTGTCATGCCTGTATGACATGTTTCTGTATGTGGTACAAGTTGGGTCACCATGGCCCCCTTACAACACGTCTTTGCCTACTGTGAACCCTCTTGCATTTTGTTGTTTAGAATTTCCTCCTTTTTTTTCGTCTTCTTGTAGTCTGTATAAAATTTTGGTCTTGTTATTCTTTGAAATGCAATGGGGCATGCAGCTCTGATTCATTTTATATTGAAAATGTGTTTACATTTAATTTGATCAAATCCCAGCTCAAAAGAGTGAATGCATTTTTTTGTAATAATGATCAGAAGCATAAATGTATTAAAAGAAAGGAAGAAAAAAAGAAATTAATTTAAACAAAGAAGAAGAAATGAACATGTTTTGTATTCACTGGTACAATGTAGTCATAATTTCTCATATGGAATAAACTTTTGTCCGATACAAGATCTTTTTACCATGCGTGATGTGTTATTTCTGTGCAAGTCTCAGCTTATTATCAACATGGCATGTGGTTTATAGTGCAATGGAGTTTTTGAAAATTACCAAATGAAATAACCATGAAGTTACCCAGAAATAAATAATATCCAATTGAATACATTGAATTTAATTGAATTGAATTAAATTGAATTAAATTGAATTGAATTGAATTGAATTAAAAAAAAAAGATAGGAAAAATGACAGATCAAGAGAAATCTATCAAGGAGCTTGTATTAAGAGATTCTCTGTGAAGTTGGAGGAAAATAACCTTCCATTTGCCAGTGGTTTAAGTGCCCTGAGATAATCATTACATGATAATCATTACACAATCGGTTTTCTATTGCATATATGCAAAATTTCAGTAAATATTGACAGGGTTTTGTAACTTTACCCTCCTTTTCTCATATACGTGTATTATGTCCCCATGATTAGCAATGATATGAATTTGAAAATTGAGTCAGTCAGTAAAATATCTGGTCACTGTTGAAGCACATGTTTTGTTAATTCCACACTCGGAGTGTAAGGATAAAAATTGTCTTTTAGTTTTAAGACACTAACCCCTTGTGAAATAGTCAAAATGGCTACGTCATGCCCATTAGACCAAGACTAGAGGATACTGGTATGCATGAAGGAGTTTGTACAGTTTTGGTTGAGATGGGGGATTCAAATTTTAAAGTTATGTGAGATAATTAAAAACTACTTCAGAAATATCAAAGAGCATATAATTCTTATAGAAATTCAAAGTTTAATTGATGAAAATTGGTTTTGAAGTAGCCCAGATATTCAAAAACAAAGTAAAACAAAGTGGTCTTTATGAGATGTAGGTCCCACCATTTTTTAGGATCTCTCTGTTTTGGGATATCTCAGCCATTTCAAAGCCAATTTTCATCTAACTTTTAATTCCTCTTAGAATTGTATGATCTTTCATATTTCAGGAGTGGATTCTCATTATCTTGCAAAAAAATTGAAACCTGAAGCCCCATCTCAACCAAAACTATACCATAACTTTAAGTCTGAGGTTTTCAGATTCTGGCATAGTTCTTGTCATTCTCTCCCACTATCTGTTCTTTTAATGAAATAAAAGAAGCGTGAATGTCCCGACATTATCATTAATTTCCTTTGATCTGCACTAATCCCATAAAAATATATACCAGTGTATTATATCTCTATTATGTAGCAAGATGTAATGAAAATACAGTCACTATGACCGACAAAAAAGGAACACATTAAAACCATCGGTGTTGCTTTTACATGTAAATTCACATTTATTCATATATCTTTGATATCACTATTTGTAATATTTTGAATAGTTTTTTTTTTTCGGTCACATACAGTGTACACTCAGCCTGCTTGACATGAACTGACCACACACCTGAGTTGTCATTTATTTTCTCAGATTTCTGTCAGAATCCTCTCAAATTGTGATATTTTTCCATGTTTTTTGTCTTTACATGGATGAATCACTTCACTTAGCATAAAACACCATTGTTTGAAACATTGTACAATGCTTTATGAAACATACAAAATACATACATGGCTAGATCATTAGTATATAAAAGGACTCGGTGAATTGAGGAATAGATAAGAAATGTGAGTTCTATTTGCAGCTGGGAAAAACCACTTTCTGGGGTTAGGTCACTAGAGAGGTACAATGTATTACCATCAAAAAAACCCAAAATTATTCCAGATACTTTTCTAAGCTCTGGAGTTATCTACTGTGGAAAGATACACTGTCTTACAAGCAAAAGATGGAACAAGATCTAGGATATCTCTTCTGAATGGGTTCCTTAAATAAGGTTAAATTGATTTGCCAAATAATTTGATGACCACATCCAAAAATTTGACACGTCCAAATATGTGCCATGTACAAGCCCAACTTGATAATCTATGTTTCCTTACATACTGCATACCTATAACAATACAGCAGTCTTAAAATTTCATACGTGATTCCGATGACAAAGCGAAATGCCATACCGTAGTCCCATACTCGACAAAATATGTTGGGTCTTAAAAGTATCAGGTGGCTTGACAATGTATGCTACGTTCCAGCAGGTCACAATTCAGGTATTAACAATGTATCCATTGTAGGAACGACAAATTTTGCAAGGATAGAATACATGGACATTCATTCTTAAAGACACAAGAAATGTTTGATTCAAATGGACTGACCAATCCTATTTTCACAATCAACCTTCCAACAGAGCAATCCGACAGAAAACATCACTTACAGTTAATACACCCTGTGGCGAAGATATGCACATCGACAAATTCCATAGATCCAAATGACCCACTGCACAATACAAATGACCGCTGGGTGGAAAATTGCAAAATGAGGATGGTAACTCAAGCTTTTGATGAATGTTTTCATAGCAGCATATCTCCGTAAACCCACCCACCCTCGTAATCATCAAACAAGTTATAATCTTTAATACACACGTTGCTGTGAACATGCTCCCTGGCAAATTTCATCCACTGCCTATTTCCCTTCACAGCCTACCAGGTACACTCAACTTGGTGCCACCACTAGACACAGTTGCCCGGGCAACTAAAGCTACCTATTTGACAAGGAAAGTGGATGGACATTTGTCTGTTCAAAGCATGGGGCAGTTGCCCAACACCTACATTACCGTAAAACGGGGTGAATAGGGACAAATTTAAAGTTCTTATGATTGTATTTTTTTTCATGCAGCCCAGAGACTCAATCTTATGTGGGGATTTTATGTCCACCTAAAATACCTTTAATTTGGTATTGTGAAAGAAAATAAATATTTGGGGGAAAAGTATGTTTTTTGATAAAATGATGCTGTCCCTATTGACCCCAAATTTGGGGTCAACAGGGACAACACTAATTTTGATCCAAAAAAAGCTGTTTGGAGGCATTTTTTTAAATATCCATCCAATGAATTGGATTAAGGGAACAACTACAGAGTTTAAAAATGATATACAAACATTTAAGAGCAATCTATTCCATTGTTAAATCAATCTTTAACAAAAATTTCAACAGCCCAACAAAATGAGCTGATATAAAAAAATACGACCCATCAGGTCAAAGGTTAAGATTGAAAAGTAAGTCAAATCTTCACTAATCCATTGAATTGCACTCAAATATTAACTCACTTCTTCTTCAAGTGGCAAATCATGATGTACAATCTTATTCATACACTCTAAATTCAGTGTAACTTGACTCTTATGATGTCGGGGACATTTTGGGAGTTCTTACAGCAATTATAAGCTGGCACCTATAGTATGGGTCTGACCCAAACAGATGTGTTATTGGCATTAAAACATGCAGAAGACAGAGAAAAGGGTCATGAAATACAAGTGGAAAAGTCCTAGCCTGTCTTAGGCAGTGAAAAAAATTCCCAAGAGGGTGGGTGGGGCAGGGGTTCTCAGACCCTTCCTCCCCAAGTTAGGGTTAAGACAGCAAAGTTCACTCTCATCTATGTATACAAAAGTGAAGCCACATATCCAAAGATCTTATTGCTCTCTTGTCAAGAGATTTAGAATGAAAATTCACACTTTTGGAAATAGCCGGACACAACAAACATTTCGGAGTAATTTATGACATTATAATAGTTAATCATACAGAAAATTTAAAGGGCCAATCAAACGACACCATGGTGTCCCTATTCACCCCAGTCTAACTGATTTTTTGCTCAAGAGAAGAAAAAATGTGCTGTCACAAATTCCTGTTGAAGTAATCATTTCAAATTTAAAGGTATGTTGTAGGACCTAATAGGCTAGATTCATGAACCTTTTTTAGCAAATTTCATTAATCAATGGCCACAGGAGCAGAAAAGTTTTGACCGCCCTGATTTTTTTGTGATTTTTTGAAAACTTTTTATTTGGACCTCCAGTACCCTTTAAAAAATTTTTCACATCAGGAGGACCACTTTCTGGACACTGTTGGATAGTCCTTCCATCCTGTGATAAAAATAAGAGAAAAAGTTCAAGCAAATTTGAAACATGCACATTCAAAAAACTTTTCTCGGTTTTGTCCCTATTCACCTCGCCGTCCCTTTTCACCCCGTTTTACGGTATGTATTTCAGCAAGTGAGAGACATAAATTATGCAGGGATGCCAACCTAGCTTACAAACACCACTGCAGTATTCCGAGGCCTGAAAATGTGTATTTTTGGTGAAAAAAACCACCAAAACAACAGTATTATTACCTTTCCTGCAATAGACATGTAGCAATACAATTTGAGAAAAACAGTATTTTCTATGAACCTGCAATATTTTTGGCAACCCCCCCCCCTCAAAAAAAAAACAACAACCAAACAAACAAACAGACAAACAAATAAAAACAAAACAGTACAAAATACTGCAGAAAAGTAAACATTGGCATCACTGTGTATGATTTGTAATGCCCTACAGGGTGTATGCCATGCTACTTTGTTCATGCACAGGAAATACCAGTTTGCCGATTGGTTCATTCGTCCTAAAAAGTACATTGACACTATCCATGATTCTGAAATGCTACGTGTATTATCATTTCATTATTATCAGCCTCACTATCAATCTGGCATTAAAAATATCTTTGAGATCTAAGGCCTGCCATGATACATCCTTCATGAATTATTGCATTCATGTAACACAGTGATGATTAATTGAATGTCGAGCATAACCTCCCAGGCCAGTTATCATTTCAAGCTAAAGACATGCTCTTACCTCCCCGTTGACCCCTATAACATTTTGTATTTGAGGTGAGCCACCTTTTTCGACAACATCCATTTTATCTGAATAAAAGCACAAAGCACTTAAAAGTAAAATCCAGACAGAAGAATGGATATGATTGAAAAAGAGAGTGAGGATAGCGCTGAAAATCGACTCACACTTAAAAAACTCAAGTTTGTATATTCCCCATCAATTCACAAAGGAACAAGCATGCTTGGCTTCTACTCAGTGATGAAGTCAGGCCAACCAAATATACACAAAAAATATGTTTGTATCCCATCTGTACTGTTTTAGGTCTTAGCCAATTAAACAAACACAACAATGGCACAAATCTTTGGTTATACATTTTCAATTCAAGTACACTAAATGCAGATTCATATAAAAGTAATCAAATCCTATGCTATGCTTGACAAATAGCCCAATGTAGTTCAGGTCTTATGAAATAAACAGCATATGACACAGATAATGGTATTGCTACCTCAGTCTTCTTTCTGCAATGTGAAGTTTGTACTCAATGATTATTGTAAGCTTTCATCAGACACTCCAGTCTTCACCTTAGGATAACAAAACAATAAACTGATAGAAATATAACATTGTTCATTGCTAAGCATGTGACTCTGCAAATGACTAAATGTTTATTGTAAGATGTTAAATGTAAGCACCAGTGCGCTTAGAAACACCAGTATCAACTACCATAGAAATCCAATTATTATTATTATTTGGAATATAAAATGTTAATTATGTGCATCCAATAGCAAGCATGATGTGTAATTGATGGCAGCCAGTTGCTGTTTCATCCTAGATGTATTTTCAGCTCTCTACCCATCTGTTTGATCATGAGCTATCAAGAATATTTTCCAGTAACTGAACACACTCCAAAAGCTGAAATTCTATTCTAGATTGACTTCAAATCCAATGCACAAAAAGAACACAAAAACACTACTAATACTGCACCCGTGCTTATCCTGTTTGCTCATTATCTCTACCAGTCATAAAAGCTAGTCCAGACAGCCCAGGCCCATTGTCCAACTCCCTTGTCTGATAGCTGGACATAGGGTGTTCACAAACCTAAACCCCCACACTTGCTTCTACAAATACTAGCATGTACTGTTTATCATACCAACATAAAACACTCCCCCCAGAACACAATTTTGCTTTTAAAGGTTAGATGGGATACCTACTAAAATTTGTGAGAACGGATCACGGATGTCGTCTCTATTGATCACATGATATCATCAGGCATGGATCATGTTGAAAGTTTTGTAACATCACGTAAAATATTTCTTCTACCACATTGTGGATGATTTTCATGATTGCCTGAGGAAAATAACATCACAACGCAAACAATTTTAGTAAGACTCCCTCTGAAGCCTACTTTGAATGGAGACGAAGAACTATGACAATACCAAGACGGGGCTCGAAAATTTGTTTGTTTGGAAAAACACACCATTAAACATCCAACTGCTTTCTTATACACATCAACCTGAGTACACCTCGGTCACAGCATGCCTCTAACTATTTGAAAGTACTTCTAGCATCTATTGTCCATCAGCTCTGCAAAAAAGAGATTATTATGAAATCATTCTGCTACCTCAACAATGCCGACATACCTACCTGCAACTGGAGTAAGATAGGGAAAACTGAGAAAATAAGCTCACTTTCTAATTGTTGGGCGATAACAAATGAGTACAGCCGAGTGAGTAAGCACCCGGTGATAGAGATGTACCCAAGCCACAAATTGTATCCTTCTCCTACTATTAATATTCCTACAGCATTCAAAGAAACGGCATGCTGAATAGATCTCTCCTCAAGGATCCAGTGCAGACAAGTGGTAGAAAAAATGCAGCCAGAGGGTCTCATACCACCAAAGTATTCTTGCCAAACTTCTCTCTTCATGCGGTTTCATCTTCAGATGCATGCCTCTCTCTGAATGAATGGGTGAGAGGCAGTGATCGTCATGGAAACCAGCAAACGGCAAACTTTCCTGATACACAGCATAGAGGGCGCTATGTCAGAGCTTCATTGTACCAAGTGTAACAATCAGATACCATGAAAAGTTTATAGGTGGTTGCTATTTTACAGCCAATTGTCATACAAGTGATTCTTGGGCCTGGTTTTCATCAGGGAGAAATTTCTGTAAAAAGTTTTCCTAGAAAGTTCATATGGTCAAGCTACAGCAATGTACTACGCTGCATGTTCATTTTGTTTACAGTGGTCTGCATGGTCAACGATTATTCTGTGTCTGCTCAGAGTGGGTTGGCATACACAGAGCTCACAGATATTGAAATGTCAGAACATGTGTTCTGTTAACGACACTGTCTGAAAATATTTTCACTTTGAAAAATCAGGGAGGTGTCGGTCCCTCATGCACCCTGCATCTCTGATAGTATAAATGATGATGCTCTAAAATAATTGCGTTTAGAAAATACTAATAGTGGCTTCTTATAGTGTGCATGTTCGGTCAAACAAAGATGCTCATGGCGTTACAGAGGAGATTGAACAATGACAGAGTGAAAGAGGACAATAATAATTACAGTCACAAACATTAACATGCACAAACAAAATAATCATGAATAGAAAAGAAAATAATACATGTACATTGTAGTCAAAGGCCTCACGGAAAAAAAAGTGAAAATTTAACTGCTAGTGACAGGACATTCTATATATATTTTGAAGAATAGGGACCACAACACTGTCTTTCTTTTCTTACCACAGATATGAGAATTACATGATTATGTAAATCAAATTAGGCTATGTTAAGTCTATTATATGCTTGAGTACCATATAAATAGGTGGAAGTAACATACAGCACGAATCAACTTATAATATCAAAGTATACAAATGAAATACTGTAGAATACATTTAGATATTAGAGTATAACACATAGCTAGGATAATTTGAGATTCATTCAAAAAATATCAGCTACAGTTCAAAATATCACGCCTACAGTTCAACTACAACACATCTGGAAGGAAAATAGAAAAAGGTTTCTCAGAATGAACATGTCAGTGTTGCCCCCTAAGAAAACACACAATGAAGGAAATGGTACAAATGTTCATAAAAGCATGAGAGAATCACCAGGATATTCAGGATTGCACATTTGATTTGATGCTTCATCAAAAATCCTACAAAGAGAGTTTACTACACAGGAATCTCCCTATCCACCCCCTCCCCCCCCCCCCAAAAAAAAACCAACAAACGAACAAAAAACAACAACAAACAAACTATGAAACACATATAGGACTGTATCATGTGATTAATCCTCATGTAACATCCAAGAATCCTATACCAGTTTTAATCCTCTGACATGCAGGTATTTCTACATTTCTGAAACTATAAATGGACATCATCTTCATAGAACACTACCAGCTTTGGGTGTACAATTATTGAGGTATTGTGAATTCTCTTCCCTTGCAAGCCACTCTTACAACAAGTCTCCTGTTACTTTTCAAGCACACCAGACGAGAGAGAAAACTATACCAACGTGCGCTGTATACGGCATATATTTAGCGAGTCTAATTTTTCACGAATCGGGATTTCCCGACTAAGTCATGGAGTAGGCCTATAATGAATGGAGAAATGTATGTTTGCATGTCACATTCATGCCTGGATGAGAGTCGACATTTTTGTGTATTGTTAAATTCGGGAATAGCATCCAACACACAAAATTCACGAAAGCAAAAACCTCGCTAAATATATGATGTATAGAGTAAGGTATTGTTTACGGAATAAAATCTCTGCGAGTCCGACCATACTGAATGCCCGCATTTCTAATATCAAACCACACTCTTCTCCACCACAACTTGTGTGTGCGTGATTCAAATGGCACGTCCTTTATGACTTAATAAATTAAGTTGACAAACTAAGAAAAAGAAGAAAATTATTCGACTGGAGGCAAAGCACATTGCTATTTTTTACAAACGAAATGCTGGCCCTGGCACGAATTTTTCCACATTATCTAATAACATTGTACATAGTACAATGTCAATCACACGCCTAAATATCAGATTTCTTCTTGAGATTTTTTGTGCACATTTGGATGTTATACATATTAAGGGCATTGATGAATCACAACGGTCCAAAAGTTTATCTAAATAATAATGATAATGGTTTTTGACAAGTGAAGACTCAACAGACCTAGAGTTCTTCCTATTGGGGGCTAAACAAAATAGAAATACAGAAGTCCTGTAAATGGTCAGGGATATAATGGAATGAACTCCATTCTGACATCTACGTACATGTATGCCATGCAAATACTGGCCAGATAAATTTTCATCAGTCATAGCTATCCATCATACACAATGCTGACATACATGATCAGTGGACTGCACTCAAACTGGGTCACTGTTCACCACACTCTCATCATCCTATTTCCAGAATGATTTATATTGACACGGTGGCTACTGAATTCATAATCAGCAGATGTGACATACTCAGAAATTATTGTGATTACACTACCTGCATTGCTCCACTGACATTTCAAATATATATCTTTATTGTAAAAATTTGTACAGCCAAGTTATGATAAAAGATGTGGAAGGGAACTTCATGAGTATATGGGACATCATAAATTTGACAGATTTTTTTTCTTTTTGTTTGTGCATTTCTTGAATTACAGGAAAAAGTGATTATGCAAAAAGAGAATAATAATGCAGAGGTGTCTGTATGTATGGGTATGGGAGTGGGATTGGGATTGGGATTGGGAGTGGGGGTGGGGAAAGGTTACAATTTGGTGCTCCACTGGGCTGTGAAAACCTTACACTTAACACCAACTTAAAACTAACTCTTGTCTTATTGTTGAAGGTATAGTGATAGCTGAAGCATAGAAGTCTGTGTTACTACTTATGTATGTCGGTTTGGCTTTCCTTATAATGCAGTTAATAAGAGCTGCATTATAGTGATTATTCTTAGTCAAGCCTTTATCATGTACACAGACAATCTGCATTCACCGTGTGTTACCTCTCATCTACACACACAATGTTGAGTTTAACTACCAAAATCAATACACTGTGTATAAGTCAATATGCGAGGTGTATCATGTTGGTACACACACAGTGTATCATGCCAAGATACACACAGTGTATCATGCCAAGATACACACTGTATCTTTTACTATGCAGTGTATCATGTCTTCATACACAGTGCATCATATTAACACATAATGTGTATCACATCCATAAACACAGCATATCATGTCAAATTACACAGTGTATCGAGTAAATTTGCCCAGCTGACACAGAAGCCAATACATTCTGGCTGCTCTAAACACCATTACCAGTTAACTAAACTTGGCTCTAACACAAGACACATCTATTTTTCTCTCACCCCACTACCTATTGCAACCTTTTCTCCATCCAAAGCCTGTCTGTGCATACTTGGAATAAGTCATTGACATACAGTTTATCATTATTTTTTACATGATTCGACTATCCATAATTATCTTGGGTATATCAAGGGAGCACACACAGGGACAATTTCTACCACTTGTAAAATTTTTTTCCTTGTGCAAACTCGAAGTGATCCATGATGGACGAACATATTCTTGGCTGTGGGATCCTTCATAAATGTGAATTCCTTGGAGACAGCAAGAGGTGTCATATGATTCCTGGGATAATACAATGTGCATCATCTCCTGCAGTACGCTGTGAAGGTCAATCCACTCTTTGAGGAGAACTGATACATTAACTGCTCTAAACCCACGATACCTCCGTCGACGATTTCAGTCATGCTCAGTGGTGCAGGTGCGATCCGGAGTGACACGTTCACTTTACTGTCATTAGGATTGATCCATTATTGTCACAGGGGTGAAGCTGATATGATTAAACATACTAAACACATCACTGGGCAATATCACAGTTTATGTAGAATAAATCTCTGTTTCAAAGTCCATGCCACCTGATGTGATTTCATCTAACACACATACAGCTCTGGTGTGAATTATGCTCAATGTTGCAAACAGTCCATATATTCAAGTTTCTTCAATTTTTTTCATAATTATATTCTGGCAGGTTCCCACTCCAAGTGAAGATACAAAAAAAAAAGCAATGACATCTAAAAAATGGTTTCTCAGATTCAAACAGTATGTTCCATTCTCTTCCATGATCTCACTGTAATAAGTCACTGAGCTCCTGAGCAGCTGTTCTCTGGGGGACGGAAGAGGGCGGGTGCACGACGGGCGGGAGCTCCTCCCCCTGGGTGGTCTCAACCCCGTTCACGTGGGTCGGTCTGGACCCCGCTGCCTTCGCCTGGGGTGTGGGGATCTCCTGGAGGGGAGGGGTAGACCTGTGCTGGTTGGAGGAGGCTTTGATGCTAGCCTCCTGGGCTTGTCTCTGTCTCTGTAGCAGGGGGCAGTCATAGATCCAACACTCCCCATCTTCATGGAACAACTGTATGAAGGCAAGATAAAGACACGGACGATGGCTACTTATCATGTCTACTATGTAAAAACAATGAATACTCGGTGCTTATTTATGTCAATAAAGGGCTATTTGTCAATCGGTTGCAAATGGACAAGATGGGTTATAATATATCGAGAAGCCAGGTAGCGACTATGACAGCCTGTTGACTAAACAGATAAACCTTCATTGAACGTCTTTATATGTTCTAGCGTAGTAACAGCTCTTATCTCATACATTATTTCATGCAGGTCTGCCAACATTCCCACATCCAAATCAGGGAGATTCCACACAGCAATCAGGGAGATATCTGTGTGTTACATGCATTTCAATGGGCGAAAATAATTCCCGAATCAGGGAGATTTTGATATTCTCTTTATGCAGACATGAACAGATTTTGACATTTTCAGAGAGACTCCGAAAAATCAGGGAAACTTGGCAGCTCTGTTTCAAACTTCATTTGGAAAAGCACTCATATATCATTGTAACTTTATTCTACTCATTGACCAACTCTCCATCTTCCGTATTCAATCCTGAATGGATGTAAAAATGAAATGGATATCAAGAAGACACAAAACGAATATCAATAAAGCTACATTTCCGAAGCTGATGCTGTTTGCAAGTCCACATACTTGTTCAGCTCGACAGCTTCCAAAGAACAATTACAATGTAAATAATTCCCTACCAGGGTAAGTACTATATCCTGCCTAACCTTTGATCTCTTCTGTACAGATCAAATATCATCCAAACTGTGCACTAGATTCCTTAGGTAAACTGTAGCATAGTTTATACAATCATATAAAGTGAACTGGCACTATTGGTAATTGAACTCACAACCCACTCATGAGAAAGGGAGAAAAATGGAGGGAGGGGGTGAGATACAGGTGCAGTTCCCTACATATGCATGCATATTCAGTGAATGCAAACAGACAATGCTCCTTTGATGTTCTAAAAAAATAAACAATAACTAAATGTGTATTCTTTTAATATCTTTTGATATTCATATGAACCTTGAACTTAGAATACTCATGTGGTATCAGGAATGGTTGAAAGTTATCTGTAGAGGGGCTAAAGATTCACAACTGGTGCTCAAACTGTTTGGGGTTTGTCAAACTGTCACTGCTTGCAACAGGAGATTCAGGCTTCTACCAATCTTTAGTGATTTGCTGGCTAGCTTTCGTCCACTCCTGTGGTCTTCTTCAGGCCAAGGGGTTACACTGTTTCTCTAGCACTGCGTGCTTGTTTCTTGACAAGTTCTACCAACAAGCAGGAAATACTAGAGAAACGGTGCAATCACTTGGCCTGAAGAAGTCCACAGGAGCGGACAAAAGCTAGCCAGGAAGTCACTAAAGATTGGTAGAAGCCTGAATCTCCTCTTATATGATCTTCCCAACAGATGAAAGTTTTCTGTGTCACTGCCTGCTTCATTCATATTTCTGCAGTTCCCCTCCTCCTGACTAATGTGGATGAGAATAAGAAGGTGGGGGTGGGGGTGGGTGGGGGGACTAGGACTGAGGGAGTACAAGGTTTCCTCCTCCTTACCTTAGTGTCCCACTTCCGGCCCTCTGCTAGTCTCTCCTTAGCCTCCCTCCTTTGCCTCTCCTCAAGGAAATGTTTGGCGTCTGTCGCTGCCTCAATGTCTTGGGTCTTGAGACTCTGGGTTACCTTGTGCCATAACCTGGACAGCAGGGGTAGAGAGGGTGAGACACAGGTGGTAAAATTCAGTGTGCAGTGGCATACACTTGAGTGTATACTTGTCATTAAATCAATCTCATAGAACATATTACCGCAATGACTCAAGGTAATAAATTACAAATACAATGCCAAATATACACATTGATATGTTCAATGCTGAAATGCTAACATTTGTTCTTCTTTTCTAGAGCCCTGTGATTTTAGCAGACAGTTTGAAATGAGGAAGAGCTTTGAGATAGCAAATAAGAGCATTGCCTTTCAACAAGGAGCGTCTAGCCAAGAAATAACGGCTTCTCCAAATCAGTCAAATCCGTATAGAAAAGCCACTCAAGAGAAACTTTATAATTATGTGGATGTTATACAGAGATGACCATTCTGTAGAGTCATGGCGGCCATTTTGAATGAAATGGTATCACTCGCATATCATTGCAATGACATGTAGCACAGAGGTTGTAAACAACACATGTAAATATATACACTAAGTGAGCATACTTTTTTATCAACCAGGCACATTGTGCCATCTGAAGAAGAAGAAGAAGAAGAAGAAGAAGAAGAAGAAGGAGAAGAAGAAGAAGAAGAAGAAGAAGAAGAAGAAGGAGGAGAAGGAGGAGGAGAAGGAGGAGGAGAAGGAGGAGGAGAAGGAGGAGGAGCTCCAAAGAAACATAAAAAGACTCACCTTCTTGACTCGTACTCATCCTGGCTCTCAATGGGACGCACTCTCTTCCGGTTTACCTTCATCTCCTTGGTATCTACAAACACTTCAGTCTCCTGCAGGGCAAAAGATGCATTCAAGCATCAAGTAACATCCAGTCACAGTTTGCCATGAGAGGGTGCCAAAAAGACTACAAAACACTCAGCCATGGTCAAATATGACAGATCAAAGAAACTTGTTCCAATAAGTGAGTAAAATCTGCACTTCTGCTTAAATTTTTGATGATAATAACACAATGGGGATGATGACATAACTGACAATAAATCAATAATGGAAAACGACATAAACAGCCATAAGAATCAAAGTTATGATCACTTCTTACAGTGTAGCTAGACTCTTGCACATTTAGGTCTCACATAGTGTAGGAACTTAAAAGGGAGGCATTTCATTCAAAGAAAACAATATGCAGATGCTGCAATTGTCTACTTGTGTTAATGTTTGGTGGAATACAACTGCAGAACATTTATTCCTTCGGAACAGAAACTGCAGATGATGGCACAACAGGCACTTATTGAGACATTGTATGGAGGGAATGAAAAAATATTGGAATCTTACCCCAGAGGGCGTCCTTGAGGTCATGACCCCATTCCACTCTCCCTCCACTGTCACGAACGGCTTCCTGTCTGATACATGTCTACATGAGATGAAAGGGAAAGCGAGAGGGGGGGGGGAATATGTCAACACATCCACTGCAGATTGAATAACAGACAGCACAAATAGAATGCACTTTTGCCAGCGTGACCAATTGGGCACAAGGCCATAATCATTTTATTAGCAGCTTGCAATAACTGCTCCCATTCCTCTCAAATCAAAACGACAACAACAATTTAACAAACTGTCAAAACCAAAACCCTGAGATTTATCTTGGCCAAACAACCCACACATGTGCCACATTCTGACAGCCCTATAGGAAGGTTATCATTCATGCTACAGGGACTGCAAAGATTACCTACTCCCTATTCATTGCTGGTAAATTTTAGGATGCCTCTCATATTTTGCAAAAAAGTGAAATCGAAGTAGTGGACATGACATTCAGAGAATGAAGCTTTCACACTAGGGTTCATGTGAATACCATCGTGTCCGATGATTTCTTTCACTTAGCAGGAACATCGAAAGGTAATTTCTTGAAAACCCACAGGTACAGCACAATCACAAATTTAATTTAGGGATCAGTACAAACTATCAAAATATATAGAATTTAGCACATGCCACAGCAGCAAAAAACTGCATAGGTGAGCCTGAATGATAGTTCTCACAAATCAACGAGGCTAAGTCAGGTTATGATTCTGGTCACTGTTATCTGAACACAGCAGAAAAAAAGGAGGGTGCTGATACTCACTGCACTTCAGCAACGATGCGGTGCTTCTTGCCGCCGTAGAACGGCTTCGTCTGGAACGTGACGAGAGCTGAGAAGCCCGTCTTGGCACAGGTGATGGAGCACTTGCCGCCCAGCTCAAACCAGGGTATCGTCAGGATGGATCGGCCGTAGCCGTTGGGAAAGGTCATAATGTACTCCTCTTCATGTTTGAGATCAGAGCAGCAGGCTGGAGGCAGGGGGAAAGGAAAGATCAACTAATTTGATAGACTTATAGGCCCGAATTCACGAAGGTGGTACAAATGAAACCATGGTTTAAATCACGGACAAAAACCATGGAGCGCCAAGTGTCGCACGGAATATTTCGTTATACGAAATTGGTCATTTCCACGACAAAATGACAGTTTCGTTAACGAAATTACATTTCGTGGACGAAATGTTCATTTAGTTGCAAAATGTTGTCATTTCGTTACAAGATAATCATTTAATCGACGAAATGACTGATTTTGTAACGAAATATTCCATGCGACACTTGGCGCTCCATGGTTTTTGTCCATGGTTTAAACCATGATTTCATTTGTACCACCTTCGTGAATTCGGGCCATATGGTCAAACCTGTCTATAGCGGCCACCCAAGGGAGACGACAGAAGTGGCCATTATAGACAGGTGGCCACTACAGACAGGTTCTTCAGCATGCTTTTTCTCTTGGAAGTAATTGTTTTTAGTGGTAGTATTCAGCAGGGGGCCTCTATAGACAGGTGGTCGCTAAGACAGGTTTGAATGTACAAACATTTAGGGCTGACTAAAGCATAAAGTTACAGAATGCAATTATGAGTCACATATCAACAGTGAGGCTACCATTCACTGTAGAACTATATGACATGCCTTGCAAGAAATACAGGTGGTTTCCATTATAACCAACTCCTCACGACTGGCAGTTTTCTTTTGTAATGTCAAGGTTGCGATACAGCTGAACAATATTCAAAAAGCGTATAAAGATATTTCAGACAATAACTTTGGGACTGGAATTTTGACTTTGTTGTAACGAGAGTTTTGTTATAACTGTGCTCATTATAACGGGAGTGCAGTGTACTTGCTCATGAAGAGTCCGAAGGTACTACCACGCACTGTGTCATTACTAGTTAGTTGTGGAGTTGAATTGTGCAGTCAAACAGAAGGCAACCCAATATTGGTAAATGTATAGGTAAACATAGGAATGGTGGGAAGAGTCCATGTGTGCTAGAAAATGTAAGAAAAGATAGGCAAGATTAAAAGCCTGCAGATACGCTTTTATGAGCCAAAGAATTTAGCGTTACTGATAGAAGGTCAAATTGCAGGTGAAGACTGCCAATATAAACACACTGAAATCAAGGAGGTTCCAGATAGCTGATCAGATACATAATATGTTACATGTATTTCAAAAGGCAAAATTAAAACCAGAAGCAGGGAAGCTCTTAGCCTTCTATAGAGTACTGAAGTGATGATGTCACTTGTGTGCCTTTTGCTATAGCTTGGATTGACACCAGGGGTGAGCATGGTTAGCCACAATTGTGTTCACAAATATTCGGGCCAGGTGAGGTTGTTTAGAAGCAGTTTCCATGGCAAAGAATGGCTATGACATCACACTTTGGTACTCTATTACATCACAGAGAAAGCTTTTTTTTTTTTCCAGAAAGCCTCCTGCAAGAATCTGAGTGATTTGGTAGCTCCATTCATAGTTTGAGTCACCACATGATACAGAGGCAGACTAGACTCAGCTGATGGCATTGCTGTCAGCACCTCTCCCTGTCCCTACCGGTCACTCACCTTGACCGACCATCTCCACACCTATCGACAGGCCCAGGAACTTGGACTTGGTCCAGATATGACCATTGATGGACATCTGTTTGTCCAGACACTCAGCATAGAAGGCAGAAACTGTGAACACAAAGAAAATAGCAAGTAGTGTAAACGCAGAAATTTTTGCAGTACATGTACATTAATTTTCGCATATTTTGTGCTACTTCTGGCTAGCGCGAATTCTAAAATCATGCAAATATCGTCACAATCTTTTTTGCACATTTTGAATGGGTGCACAATTGCATAGTGCAAATTCAAGAACCCGCAAATGTTTTGGAGCCACTCAGCGCGAAAAATCAATTGCGCAAAAATAATGATGTCTACAGCAACAGAATGGAGAGATATGTCACTATGTCAATGAAATGTCAAATACAGTTGAACCTCTCGTATCCGGACAAGTCAGGACCGGGGCTCATCCGGATAAGGGATTTGGCCGGATACGGGAGACTCAATGCTTTATACATGTACATATACATACACATGTACTGATGTAGCCCATTGTAGTACCACATGTAGTAATGTGTATACTGCAACCTTTTCATTGTTACATTTGGGGATGTTTGGGGATGTTAAAATGTCTTAAGGTAAGCAATTTGGAAGGAAATTTGATGTAATGTATGTTAATCATGTTGGAAGTAATATGTAATTCATGTGTGTTTGTGTAGGAGTTCTCAAGGAGTTGGGAATCCCCCTTTCCTCCCGTAATTATTTTAAAAAAATCACGGCGAGATTGCGTCCGTATAATAGAGAGATCCGGATAAAGGGAGGCCGGATAAGAGAGGTTCAACTGTACTAATGAAATCATAGATATGCAATAGATCAAGGTTTTCATCAATAGTGTGGGTATCAGCCTCACAGACCACTAAATCATACACGTATATGACTAGGATTAGAGTTAAAATGACATTTACAGCATCTGAATATGTTTCCCATTACTTTTTCAAAGGTTTGTTTGAGGGATATGAAATGAATACATCCTGCACTGATTGCAGCCATGAGTGAAATCATAAATTCCTTGAAGACAGAAAACAGTGTTACTACAACCACCTCAGAATCCGTGTAGTTTACCAGAGCCTCCCAGCTTGGTATATTTATTTACTATACCATGCACAGTACCCATAGCACTCACAACTAGAGAAGCACTCTGAGAGCGCAGACCTCCGCCAAGCATGCAGCTCATTTCCACCACTGATCTTGTTCTTCCATAGAGATATCAGTAATTTCTACCCATACGTATAGCAATGTGTGCCAATTTCCCAGAATATAGAAGCCTTTGTTATGTCATAAACCCTCAGCTGCACGGCACGCCTCGCCCTAGCAGAAACTAGAGCACGCACTTTAATGCGCGAATGCAAACCTCAAATAATTGCAGCCTGAACTCCCAAGTTCATTGACCCTACTTGCCAAAATATAGAAAATCCTTCATAAATTCCCCCAAAATTCTCGGATCACTACCAAAAGTTAATTGTTTGTTACTTGTGTCATTCTCAACCTTTCCTGCAAGTTTCATCCCAATCCGTTAATTACTTTTTGAGTTATTTTGCACACGGACAAACTAACAAACTAACGAACTAACTAACTAACAAACAAACAAACAGTAACGAAAACATAACCTCCTCCCTTGGAGGAGGTAACAAAGACCTCATTTCACTTTCACTAGAGAGTGAATGTGAGCGAGGAATACGAGAGACTCACTTGGCGGATGATGTGACACCTGCTCTGCTATGAAGGAGACCTGGTCAGACCCCGCCCAAGGCACTGGACCATCCCGAACTTCATTCTGAGGGACAGACACCAAACAGGGTGTGGAAATGAGACTAGTTACTACTATCAAGTGATGATTTAAGCTCCAAGTTTACTAAAAACAGAAAACAACTCATATCTTGAGCCACTGAACCAAGACGGCGCACCTCTGGTGAATGATAGATATATCATTGAGAAAGAGAAAGGTGTGGACTACATATACTTTGCACAGCCTACCACTTTACTAAACTTTTATTGAATTATCATTCAGATGGCAGACTGCTGAAGAAAATTACCATTCTTTTCATTCTATAATTTATTCATTTATATCTTTTGAGGACCTTGATATTACCAAAAACATGAAATACAGCCCGAGGAGCCTTGAAATATTTCAAACATTAGTGTAACTAGTGTGAAAAAGAACCAAATATCAAAATAAAAAGATGGCATATGTACATAAGAGACTGTTTGACCAAACATTACATTGCAAAACCATATGACCTTTGAACAGCAGGGTATAGTTGTCATGTGTGACAAGATTTCCAAAGTTGACAAACTTCCTTTGTAAATAATATGTCATCAGGTATTTATAAACATGTCACTTAGAAGATAAAATCAGATGAGTTTGAAGTTAAAGGTACAAAACATACGTTTTCTACATTTACATTAGAGTAGATTAAACCTCAGATAGATTTTGTTTTGTATTGTGTTTTTACTGCGGCAACACAGCTTAAAAATTCATTCACACCAATGAAAAGATTATGTCTACTGAAATACTGAAACACTCACAAACTAAGAGTCAGAGAAAGACACATGACAATATGAAGGAATCCCAATATGAGGCAGGGATGTCCTGTTGCCATGGAGATACCATACCTTGACAGCATCCTCCGCCCTCTCTCCCTTGATGTCCCAGTAACACTGGAAGGTCTCACCCAGGATGGGGTTATAAGGTTTCTTAGCCACGGAGCCCTTACGACCAGCATGGAATGCTGAGAGATACCACCGTACTACTTGTACCATCCTCTCCTTGGGACTCTCAATGTCTGAGATACTGGGGGCAAAAGCACACATTGAGATTCAGAGATAACAGCACATCAGTATTACGGAAGTATATCACACAAATACAATTAATGTAGGAAAACTTGTAATATTACCAGTTTTGTGTCTTTGTGCATGCACAAATATTTCATCTCCTTTAATATCATAGTGGGCACGCTGAATGGCAACCCAAAATGAAGTTAATCCCTGCTATCAAACTAAGCATACTTCATGGCCGGGTTTTCCTAAAAGAAAACACCAACTTGGCACAGCATTATCCATGCAGTATCCATGATACTTACTTTGCAAAAAGTTCAGGATGAGCGAAGAAGTCGGCGTACATCTCCAGCAGCGAGCGCGTCTCTAGGATGAAAGTGGGAAGGACGACTTTGGTGAGGTCCATCCCCAGCCGCACCTGGGACAGTAGATGGGTGATGACGCTTCCATGCTTTTGACAGTCCACAGCTGGGTGGGAAGATTCAACAGATGGGAGGCAAAGTGTGAGTGAGGGCTGTGATAGACTTCTAAAAGAGTCATTATCTACATTTTATTATGCAGGGTCTATTTTGGTAATGAATGACGTGTTATCATCATCAGCAACCATAGAATCAGCTTAAACAGGTACTCACAATAATATATGATTACCATCCATCTACCACAATCAACACAAGCAACATCACAACCACTACCACTACCACCACCACCACTATCAAACATTCACTTGAATTTCATCAGGGGCAATCTCAATTTTGCTGAGCAGCTAAATTAAAGTTACACTCTGTATGATCTGTATAAAACATTTATGTTTCATGTTATTCGTAATCTGTGACATGTATGTCGTTCAACGAACAATTGCTATCTGTTTGTATCTTTTGTATGTAACGCTGGTGGAAGGTGCATTTCCACATTCGCATTGTGGACAATAAAACAATCAATCAATCAATCAATCATATCTGCCAGCCTGCAATACAGTATATGTGAGTTACTAGATTCAGCATTGTTTGCTGGCAGAAAGAAGTCCCTGTATTCAACAAACAGACATCTTAGTTCTCCATCAATCATGGGTAGATATGAACTGAATCTCTCATCAGATAACCATGATATCATCTTCTTACCGTCCTCATCCACATCCTCCGGGCAGCTATCTTGTCTTGGTCTGGACTCTTGGGTCAGTCTGTCCGCAACTCGCTCTGGATTTCTTTGGAATACTCTGACATGGTGTCAGAGAGATAAGAGAGAGGTAAAATGAAGAGGAGTGATAGAGATTAAGAAGAAAATCCACATTCATTATGCTGAAAAAGCCTTACTTTGAATGCAAGATCGATAAAAGAGTCAATCATTTACTTTCTGTTACGAAAAATGTGCAATTCGTCTACATGGTAGTAATCCGACTATACATTGACAATATGATTTACTCTTTTATTTGACTTCTAAATAAAAATAAAAATCTGAGTAGTGGGATCCACATCGTCATCATGGCTTGATCACATTTAGTCCTTTACAACATTATGAGTCCAAGGATCCAATACTGTCAACAACAGAAGAATCTTATCATCATTACTCTCGTGTTGTGGCAGGTGTCTGAGGATTAAGCTTAAGTGCCTTCATAGCGTGATGATGATAAGGATACTGATGATGGTGAACGGCATCTATATAGCAGCATTATTCTATAAAGAACATTCAAAGGCACCCAGCTTCCACAATATGTCAAATATTACTCACAAAGTTGCTTGAAAAGATAGCTTTTTAATTCAGATTTGAAGGTATCACGGTTGTTTTAATTCTGTGGATGTGTTGCCCTACGTACTGTATTTCTAACCTCCTTACAAGTTTAATACATTTCAATTGGACTCTCCCAAATGCCCACTTTTACTGAAATTGTAGCCTGCTTGGCTTCGAAAAGAAAGGATGGGCTATCTGTTTTATACAAATATGGATTGTCACAAATGTACACACTAGTAGTTATGTACATATGTATGATGTACTGTATGCATGGCTGTTTTAATGTGTATGTACACAGGTTGACCAGATTCATGGAGAACATTCTACATGGTATAGATATAGTACATACAGGCTGACCAGATCAGTGGAGAATTTTCTAGGTGGTATACAATGTAGCTATACAGTACATGCATGTAACAGGAAATACATTATAGCTCACTCAATCTAGAATGATTTCACCCATTCCAGAAAGTTCTGGGAAGTGCTAACATATTTGGCTGAGTGAGGCACTGTCCCTGTAGCCCAATGTGATTGGTAGTTATTCTTGGCAATGATGTTTTGTACATAGTTAGGCAGTGAGTCATCCAGGTTTCCTGGAACTTGGACTGGCTAGTAGGTTGGAGAGAGTTATAGAATGTGCTAGAAGGGGGTGAATGGATAGTATATAAGCCAGAGAAATTCTGCAGTAGGCAGAGTACCCAACACCTCTGCTCTGAGAGTTACGTCACTTCTGGCTCTGAAGCGACTTGTTATAGTCAGTCCTGTGTTACCTGCTGACCTGTTATGTTTGTGGAGATACTTGGCCTGGGAGACATTTTGCCTGCAGAGAATTATTGCCTACATTGGAGATAGACTCCATATTTTAATGTCAATGGACATTGCTACGGAAAAGCTGTGACGGGCTGGATTCCTAGCTGGACAATATAAAGTGAATCATCATTCAACGCATCAACTGGACGTGGTCGTCACAACATTTGGACTCTGCACGTTTCGCCGTGGACGTATATCGTGGATTTTACCCCGGATCTACACCGTGGACTATTGTAACCTGTGCCTCTGGATTTACGTCGCAGGAATCATTCATCGGTGCATCGCGGATCATTCATTTGTGCATCGAACATCATATCTGGACACAACCAGGGAACTGTAGCGACTTTGTGATAGTTTGGATGCATGTAAGTGATCCCATTACCGATTTGTAATTGTTTCTATTGATCATTGTTGTACTGATATGACGCCGATTACCAGTCTGTACCCACAATATTACTGTTAATAAACCGCCTGAACATCAGTTGATTGTTTCTTTTGTGCGATCATTCTCAGAGTGATTTTGGTCGTAACAAAATTGGGGGCTTGTCCGGGAATTGAATTTAAAGCCAAAAATATAGAATTTGGAACGTTCCGGAATCCAGAATATTGGTACAGACAAAATACCAGTTGAGTTGATTGTTCAATTGTATATTGTGTGTAACACATTGTCACAATGTCAATCAGTACAATGGATGTTCAGGCATTTGTTCAGAGGACAGATTTGTCCCTCAAAGATTTGCAAAGGTTACGCAAATGTGATTTGACTGCTATTGCACAGCATCTAAATGTAGATGTTCCACAAGGTGCAAGAAAGGCAGAGATTCTTGACTTAGTAGCTGGTCACATGGAGCTCAAAGAAGAAATTCATACTCCTGATCAAGCTCAAATTTCAGATCAGACACGGCTTGAGCTTGCTAAATTGCAAATGAAGGAGAAAGAAATGGAAATGGAGAAAGAGAAGATGAGATTGGAAAGAGAGAGGGAGAAAGAACAAAAAGAACTGGAAATGAAGAAACTTGAAATGGAACAGAAGAAATTTGAAGTGGAGCAGCAACTGAAATTGCGTGAGATGGAATTGACTCATGCACAAATTGTTGGAAATCGTGAAAGGGCTCCCTTTGAATTTGATTTGGCCAAGAACATTCGATTGGTGCCAAAGTTTGAAGAAAACAGAGTTGATGCATATTTTGTGTCATTTGAGAAGGTGGCTAACAGCTTGAACTGGCCACAGGAATTTTGGCCCTTGCTCCTTCAAAGTGTGTTTGTCGGCAAAGCAGCTGATGTGTATTCATCTCTCTCTGAAGAGCAATCACGTGACTATGCTACAGTCAAGAAGGCAGTGTTGAATGCTTATGAGTTGGTGCCAGAGGCGTACAGACACAAGTTCAGAAATTCGTACCGCAAACCAGGCCAGACACATGTTGAGTTTGCTCGTGAAAAAGAAATGATGTTCGATAGGTGGTACAGGTCCCTGAAAGTGGATCAGGACTTTGATAACCTACGTGAGGTTGTTCTCTTGGAAGAATTCAAAAAGAGTGTTGCTTTCAGTGTGAGGTCACATTTGGATGATCACAAAGTGACAAGTTTGCATAAAGCAGCCTTGATGGCTGATGAGTATGAGCTGACCCACAGAAATGACAACAGACCACCTTTCAGGAATTTCTCTGGAAATAAGAAAGACAAAATTCAGTCGAGCAGTCCAAAGAATGTTGGTTCTGAAAAAGGCACGAGTTCTGAAACTTCATTGGCACCAAAGCCTCAATCTGACAAAGGGTCCAGTACAAGTGCAAATGTCATCAAATGTTTTCACTGTAACAAGACAGGGCATGTAAAGTCACAGTGTTGGAAGTTGCAAAACAAAACAAAGAAGGACTTGGGATTTGTCATGTCAAAAAGTGTCCTACCCGAAAACAGTGTCCCGTTCAGTGAAACACAGGCCATTGAAAGTCAATCTCCCAAATTCAAAGATAGGATGAAGCAGGTGGATGAGAGCTATCGTAGCTTTTTGTTTGATGGTGAGGTGACCCCATGTACCTCTGGTGAGGCAGGTAAGCCAGTGGTCATCCTGCGGGATACGGGGGCCTCTCAGTCGTTGATGGTGGATGGTGGTATGACTTTTCCACCAGATAGTGCAGTGAATGCAAAAGTCTTGATTCAGACTGTTGATGGCAGTTATATGTCAGTGCCACTGTATAGAGTGGATTTGAAGTGTGACCTAGTTTCTGGTCCTGTTACTGTTGGAGTTGTTCCTGAGTTGCCCATGGTAGGCATTGACTTCCTGTTGGGGAATGACTTGGCTGGGGACAAGGTGGTTGCGTCTCCAGTTGTTTCGGATAAACCAGTGGTGGTTGCTGAAACTGAGCAGTTGCAGGAGGAGTTTCCTGGGATTTTCCCAGATTGTGTTGTGACTAGGTCTCAGGCTCGTAGAGCTGTTCAAGATGATGCGGATTCTGTTGATGTGGAGGAGAATTCCGGTGTTTGGTTGGCAGAAACCTTTTTCAAGGATTTGAATGATGGGGTTGCTGTATTAGGCTCCGAGGCTAACAGCGATGGGCTGTTTAGCAAGTCTTCCTTGGTTGAAGCACAGCAGGCAGACTCTGAGTTGAAAGGCTTGTCTCAGACGGCGTGTTCTGAGGCTGAGGCTGAAAAGGTCCCTGAGTGCTATTATGTCAAAGATGGCATTTTGATGAGGAAGTGGAGACCTCCCCATAGGCCAGCTGATGAGGATTGGACGGTGGTCCGTCAAGTTGTTGTCCCTCCCTGTTACCGCGGTGAGATCTTGAGGATTGCTCACGAGTTACCTGTTGGCGGCCATTTAGGCGTCAGAAAGACAAAGGATCGGATCATGAGGCATTTCTATTGGCCGGGGTTGAATGTGGATGTGGCTGAGTTTTGCAAGACTTGTCACACATGTCAGGTGGCTGGTAAACCACAGCATTCGGTGAAGCCGGCGCCATTGATTCCGATACCTGCGTTTGAAGAACCATTCAGTCGGGTTCTAGTTGACTGTGTTGGACCTTTGCCTAGGACTAGGTCGGGTCATAAGTACCTCTTGACAATCATGGATATGTCTACACGGTTTCCAGAGGCTATCCCATTGCGAAACATCACTGCTAAGACTGTGGTAGATGCTCTAGTGCAGTTTTTCACTAGGTATGGGTTGCCCAAGGAAGTGCAGTCTGACCAAGGGTCAAATTTCATGTCAGGCATATTTCAAGAGGTGATGTATCGTTTGGGTGTGAAGCAGCTGAAGTCATCAGCTTATCATCCCCAGTCCCAAGGTGCGTTGGAGCGCTACCACCAGACCCTAAAGACAATGATTAGGGCATTTTGTGAGGAGTATCCCGAGGATTGGGATAAGGGCATCCCTTTCCTGCTCTTCGCAACAAGGGACTCCCCAAATGAGTCGACGGGTTTCAGCCCATTTGAGTTGGTATACGGTCATGAAGTCAGGGGCCCACTGAAGCTCATCAAAGAGAAATTCATGACTGAGGATGATGAGGTCCACCTACTTGACTACGTGTCAAAGTTTCGTGAAAGGCTTTCAAAGGCTTGTGAGGTAGCTAGGGAACACTTGAAAGTGTCACAAGACTCTATGAAGAGAAAGGCAGACAAAAATGCCAAAGCCCGAACTTTCAACCCAGGTGACAAAGTTCTTGTACTGCTGCCCATACAAGGTGAACCACTGAAAGCCAAGTTCAGTGGCCCGTACTATGTCAAAAAGAAACTCAATGATGTGAACTATGTGATCAGTACGCCAGACAGACGCAAAGATCAGCGGGTGTGTCATGTAAACATGCTGAAAGAGTACTACGAGAGAAAGGCTAGTCAGCCTGTTGGGGTAGCTCAGGTGGTAGAAGAGGAAGTAGAGGAAGAGGGGGAAGCTCAAGATGAGCATGGAAGTGAGCCCTCTAGTGCCAGGTTGTCTAACTCAGAGATGTTAGGGAAAGTAGATGAGGCACTGAACTACCTACCTGATAATCAGAGGAAAGATGTGACTAGTCTGTTACATGAGTACGGAGAATTGTGTAAGGACAAACCAGGCTGCACCCCTCTGGCTGTACATGATGTTGATGTAGGAGATGCTGACCCTATCAAGCAAAACCCTTACAGACTAAATCCGAGCAAACTGCAAAAAGTAAGGGAAGAGGTTCAATACATGCTAGACAATGACATAATAGAACCGAGTAAAAGCAGTTGGAGCTCCCCAATCGTCATGGTGCCCAAACCGGATGGGTCGCAAAGATTCTGTATAGATTACCGAAAGGTGAATGCCGTGACGAAAACAGATTCTTTCCCAATTCCCAGACTAGAAGACTGCATTGACAGGGTCGGAAATTCTGCATATGTCAGTAAAATAGACCTTCTAAAGGGATACTGGCAAGTGCCCTTGACCGACAAAGCCAGAGAGATTTCTGCCTTTGCTACACCAGATGGCTTGTTCCAATGCAAAGTAATGCCATTCGGCATGAAAAATGCTCCAGCCACCTTCCAACGGCTGACAAACCAAATCATTGCCGGACTTGACAATTGTGTAGTATACATTGATGACATCCTAGTGTACAGTGACACGTGGGAGGAGCACATTACACACTTGCGGCAACTTTTTGATCGACTCAAGGAGGCCGGATTGGTGATTAATCTGGCAAAGAGTGAATTTGCGAAGGCCAAAGTGGTGTATCTCGGGCATGTAGTCGGTCAGGGACAAGTATTGCCAAGAGAAGCCAAGGTAGAGGCTATACTAGGCTTTCCCATTCCCCAATCCAAGAAGGAGTTGCTCAGATTTCTGGGCATGGCTGGTTTCTACAGGAAATTTGTACCGAATTTCAGCACTGTAGTCACCCCACTAACAAACCTGCTGAAGGGCAAGGCAAAGTACACCTGGACTGATGAGTGTCAAAGAGCCTTCGAGAAACTAAAGGCAGTCCTTGCTAATGAGCCTGTTTTGGCAGCTCCTGACTTCGCAAAGCCATTCAAGGTGGCAATAGATGCTAGCGATGTAGGAGTGGGAGCGGTTTTGCTCCAGGAAGATGAAGAAGGCACTGAACGACCAGTTAGCTACTTCTCCAAAAAATTGAACACATACCAGAAGAAGTACTCCACAATTGAGAAGGAGGCTCTCAGTCTCATCCTTGCCCTCCAGCAATACGAAGTGTACTTGACAAATAGCAAAGGGGAGATCACAGTCTATACTGACCACAACCCCTTGGTCTTTTTAGACCGGTTCAAAATGAAGAACAACAGGTTGTTCAGATGGAGCATGATGACGCAGCCATATGCACTCAAAATCAAACATGTGGCAGGAAAAAACAATGTAATTGCCGACGCTCTGTCAAGAGTGTAACATGAAGAGAGTATCAAAGGTGAAAAGTTTTCACCGCATATAATTTCCAGTGTATGTGTTTAGCATATTCATAAATGTGTGCAAAACAGTTTGATATGATTGTATAAGCTCCGAGAATCCAAGCAATATCATTGTAAATGGTATCCATGAAAAGAGAACATGGAATTAATACAGCTATCCAAAAGGCATGTGATAGTATGTGATTATTGTTGCTTGACTTGGACTTTACCTCACATTCGTTGTAAATAACAATGAGAAATTGTGAAGGTAAAAGAAACCCTTGCTACAGCAAGGCTTTCTTTTTCCCATGGGGGATGGTGTCACAAATGTACACACTAGTAGTTATGTACATATGTATGATGTACTGTATGCATGGCTGTTTTAATGTGTATGTACACAGGTTGACCAGATTCATGGAGAACATTCTACATGGTATAGATATAGTACATACAGGCTGACCAGATCAGTGGAGAATTTTCTAGGTGGTATACAATGTAGCTATACAGTACATGCATGTAACAGGAAATACATTATAGCTCACTCAATCTAGAATGATTTCACCCATTCCAGAAAGTTCTGGGAAGTGCTAACATATTTGGCTGAGTGAGGCACTGTCCCTGTAGCCCAATGTGATTGGTAGTTATTCTTGGCAATGATGTTTTGTACATAGTTAGGCAGTGAGTCATCCAGGTTTCCTGGAACTTGGACTGGCTAGTAGGTTGGAGAGAGTTATAGAATGTGCTAGAAGGGGGTGAATGGATAGTATATAAGCCAGAGAAATTCTGCAGTAGGCAGAGTACCCAACACCTCTGCTCTGAGAGTTACGTCACTTCTGGCTCTGAAGCGACTTGTTATAGTCAGTCCTGTGTTACCTGCTGACCTGTTATGTTTGTGGAGATACTTGGCCTGGGAGACATTTTGCCTGCAGAGAATTATTGCCTACATTGGAGATAGACTCCATATTTTAATGTCAATGGACATTGCTACGGAAAAGCTGTGACGGGCTGGATTCCTAGCTGGACAATATAAAGTGAATCATCATTCAACGCATCAACTGGACGTGGTCGTCACAACATTTGGACTCTGCACGTTTCGCCGTGGACGTATATCGTGGATTTTACCCCGGATCTACACCGTGGACTATTGTAACCTGTGCCTCTGGATTTACGTCGCAGGAATCATTCATCGGTGCATCGCGGATCATTCATTTGTGCATCGAACATCATATCTGGACACAACCAGGGAACTGTAGCGACTTTGTGATAGTTTGGATGCATGTAAGTGATCCCATTACCGATTTGTAATTGTTTCTATTGATCATTGTTGTACTGATATGACGCCGATTACCAGTCTGTACCCACAATATTACTGTTAATAAACCGCCTGAACATCAGTTGATTGTTTCTTTTGTGCGATCATTCTCAGAGTGATTTTGGTCGTAACAGGATGAATAGGCCCCTATGTACTTGTCATTGTCTGAGTCTTCCTGGTACTCGTCAGCATCAAAGAAGTCATCCTCGTCTGAGCTGGAGTAAGAGAGGGCGGGAATGTCCTGCCGAGGGCTCCTGGTCACCGCCATGGGGTCGGAAGACAGGGCGGAGCCCGGAGGAGCAGCCGCGGTGGGGCCCTGGAGGACGGGCTGGGGGACGGCCCCTTCTATCACCTCCTCGGCAGAGTCCAAGCTGGTATTTGATGATCCTGGTACCAACAAAAGTTTGAAAAATGAAGAAAATAAATAATGTGATTTACTCTACTTGTGACAAGGTATAAGTTGATACAGTTCCTACAGGTTTGCATGCTACAGAATGATGTTTTCATTACAAATCCAAAAAAAAAAAAATGTAAGGAGGGAAAATGTTGTTACCCTCGCCAGATGTTTTGTCTGTCTTCAGACTTTGAGGTCCATGCTATCCTACCCTGCTGAATTTCACTGATGGCATATAGTATTGTATAAATAACTGAGAATAAATAAAACAGAAACAAGACCTACTATAAGATGTAGATTCTTCAGATCAGAAATATCTCACAAATAACAATGTTTTCCCATCATAATAATCACATAAGACATGAAATGAATGTCTCTAGCATGAGGTCACAAAACATGTGGACTTATCGAATCACCTTTCTTGTGTGGGGAAGGCACTGCGGCAGCGGTTGGGTCGTCTTCATCGTCTAGTAGCATCTCTGGCTGTAGGAAGCCGTTGACGGGATTCAATGTATTCTGTAGGATGAGGGAGTGATAGCAGACACAAGATGGTAGGATTTTAAATAGAATGATCCTCACCTCAAAATAAAATGGTGCATATTTCTCATATATTCCTGTGTCATATACGGCACTCGCATGTTCATACTCGGCATGCATATATATATAGTAAAGTGAATACTACAGCTGTACACCAAAGAAGTCCAAAAACAAGTACCGGTAGTCTGTATGGGCATGTGGTTCTTACAGACAGCTTCATTCCCACTGCAAAATGCTGTGAAGGGAAATGATTACACTAGTTGGTCTTTATGGAAAGGCGGTTGTTATAGACAGGTAGACACTAAAGAAGGTTGTACTGTGCTAATGATTTGTTTCGTGATGACATTAATGCTACAGGTTTGCCAATATACTTCTGGTAGTACAGCATGGCTCCAGCAATTTAGTGATAACCACACCTTTCCAGCAGATGCTAGAGGGTTATGTCATATTCGTGGCATGAATAGTGGTTTCACATGCAGCAAAGCAAACAACACGCTTTAATTTGCCTAAATATCTATTAATCAGAAGCATATCTCACCATTGTAAATAAAATATATGTATACAATAATCATTATTATCATTGGTATTGTAATGAAATGAGTTTAGAGCACCAGAAGTAGGTGTCTCTGGTACGTCTAGTAGGACGTTGGCGGCGTGCGGTGACCCCGTGACCTTAAGAGTTGTAGTGGGGGCACGGGTCGCACGTGGGTAAAGTCTCGCTCGAGCGAGCAGTGTGAGCGAGCAGTTGTTAGCTGACTCTCGACAGAGGCGGATGTGTCCGTGGTGTGTCTCCCTGTGCTTTGTTGTATATTGTATACAAGACGCTGTGTATCGACTCTTCGTGCGGTGATCAGTTACGCACCGTGGCAGACGAACTCTCCGAATTGGCGAGTACGGTAATAAAGTTTCTTCTTTGCACGCACTTTTCTTGTTGCTTGTGAATTAATGATGTCGACTCGGCGTGATATGGAGATGTGGTCTGATCGCTTTGAGCGTGAGTGAAGTGTCCGCGAATATATACCCAGTAAAGATCCCACAGTAACTGGAGAAATCCGGTTATATTACATTGGTGGCAGCGTCGGGATGGGTTTCGTGGACCAGGTGACTGCTAAATCATGTTAATGTAAAATTGTTTTGCATTAATAAATTAGAGGAGAGAGGATTTATCCTGCAGTGCTATAGTAGTGCCCTCGTTACGAATGCCTACTATACTTTTCATTGCCTGCAGGGTGAGGTTGGATCAGTAAATACATCTTGCGTATATTTCGTCCTGCAGTGAAGGGCGCCTGCAAGGAAGGGCGCCTGCAGGGAAGGGCGCCTGCAGGGAAGGGCGCCTGCAGGGAAGGGCGCCTGCAGGGAAGGGCGCCTGCAGGGAAGGGCGCCTGCAGGGAAGGGCGCCTGCATTGTTTTAGTAGACTCTGCGCCTGAAGAAAATGAAGAAATAGTATCGCCTGTCAAGAGAAGTAGTAGCGCCTTGCTAAGAGAAATAGTAGCGCCTGCAGTGCCAGTGGTGCCTTCATATTGAATGCCTACTATGCCTGCAGTGCCAGTGGTGCCTTCATATTGAATGCCTACTATGCCTGCAGTGCCAGTGGTGCCTTCATATTGAATGCCTGCTATGCCTGCAGTGCCAGTGGTGCTATCGCATTGAATACCTGCTATTCCTGCACATGCACATTCTCACAGCAGACTGATAGATTGAACTACGCTGTTCCGGGTGAATTTTAATTCAATTCAACATTTTTACACATCATGGCGGCAGAGAAATTACATCCCGATGTTGAATTAGATGTCTTAGTGGCGGAGGTCCAAAAAGGGGAGGAGGCATTGCTCAGTTCAAGGGCAGAAAATGAGACACTTCTGGAGGAGAATCGTGCACTGAGAGAACAGTTGCAACAGCTTGGATTGGGCCAGAAATCGCCAGTGAGCTTTCCAAAAACAACAGCTGCAACTATGACACCAACAAAGTACACAGCCGACAGCAAGTACACAGTCCCAGTAGCGCCTGAGGATGTGCTGAATTCCCCTCTCAACTTCAACAGGCCAGGGACTTCGCTAAATGTGGAAGGACCTACACCCGGAATCCCAAGACAAATCGGTACCACGGAAAATTGGATACCTCAGAAGTCTTCAACTAGTCGGAAATCTTGGCTTCAAGCAAAAAGTCCAGAGTCAGTGGAGGTGCACAACATGGATGAGTGGCAGGAGTTACATGCACCAAGAGTAGTTCCTACTCAGCGTCGAAAGCAGGTGGAAATGCAACCTAGTGATCGCCAGTTTCAAGAACACCAATTCGAATCAAGACAGTCCCAGTCGGTGTACACAAATGCTACTGGCTCAAGGCCGAACATCATTCCAGACAGGTTTGACGGAAAGATTCCATGGACGGAATATCGTAGTCACTTTGAAGCCTGCAGGATGGCTAATGGTTGGGATGATGAGCAAGCCCGGATCTTCCTAGCGGCAAGCCTGAGGGGGCCTGCCCTGAAGGCCTGTGGGGTTGAAGTCGGCGAATCTTCACGGCTGTCCTATAAGGAACTCGTACAGCTCTTGGAGAAACGTTTTGGACCAGGGCAGATGGCAGAAAACTACCTCCTTGAATTACGCTATCGCCGGCAAGGCCCAAAGGAGAGCATCCAAGAGCTAGGTCAAGGAATTTGGGAACTCACCAGGCTAGCGTATCCAGAACTTCCTGGGGAGTCACAAGACCGCTTGGCAAGGACACACTTTGTTGAAGCAATAGAAGACCAATCAGTGCGAGAGGGCATATTCCGCTCAAAGCCCACTACTCTAGATGAGGCTATACAGGCAGCACTTACAACAGACAATTTCTACCGGCTCGAGGAACAACGAACGGGAAGAAGATACAAGCAAGCACGGGTCTTGAATGACGATGTCATTCACAACAAAAAGTTGTGGGAAGAGATAAAGAAGATCAATGAAAGGCTGGACAAGGCAGATCGAGGCAGCCAGGAGCGACGTGGTCAGTGGAAACGGAGGTTTGCTTCAGCAACAGATGAATGCTATTTCTGTCACGAGAAAGGACATTTCCAAAGGGAATGTCCTAAGAGAAAGAAGAAGACAAGTGACCAGCAATCCCGGGGAAACGACAACCAGCCACCCACACGGCCCGAGGGAAGGCTGGACACACAGGAGGGCCAGGCGGGAGCGCCAAAACAGTAGATGAAAGCCCATCGGAACCACAACTGGAAATCAGACCCAACCTCCTTCAAGCTCGCAGTGGCTTGTTTGTAGATGTAGAGATCAGAGGCATTAACGCAAGGTTGCTAGTAGACACTGGAGCAACAGACACGATTTTGTCAGCAACCTTGTATTACCGCATCTCACCAGAAAACAGGCCCCATTTGCAGACCAGTGGTCTAGGAGTACGGACTGCAGATGGTAGCCCCTTGAAGACACTTGGGAGGACAGTCATCGAGTTGAAAATTGGGAGAAGGATAACATCATTGCAAGTAGTGTTCGGAGACACAAACCAGTTGGATGGAATCCTTGGAATGGATTTCCTACTACAAAATGGGGCAAGCCTTGACCTCAAGAAGATGGAAGTGAAGCTAGATGGGGAGAGAATCGAGTGTAGTGATAGACAAGGAACACCGCTCTGTTCGAGAGTAATGGTCGGTGAGACAGCAAGAATCCCAGCTGGACATGAAGTACTGGTGCCTGGTACTGTAAGACAGAAGGGAGCTGTTCATGGTGTTGGAATCATTGAGCCAGTAAACAATGGTGAACTGGCCATGAAGGGAATATTAGTTGCCCGGGTGCTGGTGGATGCCTCGGAGGATTTCCCAATCAGGATTTTCAATCCAGGACAAGCAGACTGTGTTGTCAAGCGAGGAACTCTTGCAGGCTACATTTCACCAGTATGTGAGACGGATCTGATGGAAGAACAAAACAGCTCAGCAGAGAACAAGGAGAGTAGTCCCATTCCTAACCATCTCAGAGACCTATACGAAAGGAGCACACAAGAGGTAGACAAAGCTCACCATGCCAAAATTGCTCAACTACTCTGCGGTTATCAAGATGTGTTTTCTACCTCAGACATAGACATTGGCCGCACTGACAAAGTTCGTCACAGAATCAATACAGGAGACCATGCACCAATCAAGGAGAGACCTAGACGTTTCCCCCCTGGGGAACAGGCAGAGATAGACCGTCAGATCAAGCAGCTGCTCGATACAGGCATGATTGAACCATCAGACAGCCCTTGGGCTTCCAATGTTGTTCTCGTCAAGAAAAAAGATGGGTCAAAAAGGTTCTGTGTTGACTACAGACGACTTAACCATCTTACCACCAAGGACGCCTACCCAATCCCCCGGATTGATGATTCCCTGGATGCCCTTGGAGGCTCAAAGTGGTTTTCCACTTTGGATCTTGCGTCAGGGTATTGGCAGGTAGAACTGGATGAAGACGCCCAGAAGAAAAGCACTTTTGTGGTTAGGGGAGGCTTGTACAGCTGGAAAGTCATGCCCTTCGGACTCTGTGGTGCACCATCTACCTTTGAAAGGCTCATGGAGCGAGTGTTGGCAGGACTTCACTGGGAGACCCTCCTAGTGTATCTAGACGATGTCATTGTGTATGCCAAGTCTGTAGAGGAAGAGTTGAGCCGCCTTGAAACTGTCTTCCAGCGCTTGCGAGAGGCAGGATTGAAACTCAAGGCAAAGAAATGCCACCTCTTCAAAGAGAGCGTGCTGTACCTAGGCCATGTCGTGTCAAGCCAAGGGATCACCACTGACCCGGAAAAGATTGCAGTAGTGAAGGAATGGCCCACTCCCACCAACGTGAAACAAGTCCAAAGTTTCCTTGGTTTAGCCTCGTATTACCGAAGGTTCATCGCCGGATTCTCTAACATTGCCCGACCTCTCCATCGCCTGACAGAAAAGGGTCATCAATTCGCCTGGACAGGGGAATGTGAGGAAGCTTTCCAGGAGCTTCGGAAGCGACTTGTCGAAGCACCCATACTGGCCTACCCCGATCCTGAGCAGGGATATATCCTAGACACCGACGCTAGCAACGAGGGGGTGGGAGCTGTTCTGTCACAGGTGCAGGGTGGCGAGGAAAGGGTAATTTGCTATGCTAGCAAATCCCTCAGCAAAGCAGAGAGAAACTACTGCACCACACGAAAGGAGCTTCTAGCTGTCGTCCTGTTTTTGAAGCAGTTTCGGCAGTATCTCTACGGACAAAAGGTGACAGTCAGGACTGATCATGGGGCCCTTCGCTGGCTTTTGAATTTTCGTGATGCTCAAGGCCAAATGGCAAGGTGGCTGCAGGTCATTGCGGAATATGACCTCACAATCATACATCGTGCTGGGAGGTCCCATGCAAATGCAGACAGCCTGTCAAGGAGACCATGCGTGGACTGCAAACAATGTGACACCAGCGATAGATCACCTATGCAGGAGGCAAGGCCATATCAAGGTGACCAAGACACTCAACCTCGCATGGAGGTGAAGGTGGTGACATTGCAGCCCTTGGATAACACTACCCTAGGTCAAGACCAAGCCGCAGACAATTCATTGAAGTGGATACTGGACAGGATGAAGGAAGGAAGAGACAGGCCAAGCAAGGCTGAAATGGCAGCCAAATCCAGTGTGGAAAAGGCCTACTGGCGAATGTGGGAGCAACTTGAAGTCAAGGAAGATATCCTGTACCGGCGATGGGAGTCGGATGAAGGGGATGAGACTACCTGGCACATTGTCCTGCCGGAGAAACGCCGGAAGGAGGTCATCGAGGAATTGCATGGTGGAAAGTCCAATGGTCACTTTGGGATGAAGAAGACTCGAGCTAAGGTTAGAAGGAGGTTCTACTGGGTTGGAATGGACGCAGATATCCGATCAGTGGTTAGAGGGTGCAGCACTTGCGCCCAAAAGAAAAACCCTCTGAACAAGAAAAAGGCTCCTTTGATTCAAGAAGTAGTAGGTGCTCCCATGGAGAGAGTGGCCATGGACATCGTGGGTCCTCTGCCCGAAACAGATAGAGGAAACAAGTACATCTTGGTTGTAGGGGATTATTTCAGCAAATGGATGGAAGCTTACCCCATACCGGACCAGACTGCTGAAACAGTCGCACACAAGTTTGTCAGTGAGTTTGTAGCACGGTTTGGAGTTCCTAAGGTGTTACATTCCGACCAAGGGCGTAACTTCGAATCCCAGGTCTTCAAGGAGATGTGTAACATTCTCGGAATTGACAAGACAAGAACTACCCCATACAACCCGAAGTCCGACGGAATGATCGAGAAGTTCAATCACACGCTGATCACCACTGTGTCAATGCTGATAGATCCCTACAATCGACAGAGGGACTGGGACATCAAGGTGCCACTGGCCCTCTTCGCATACCGCACATCTCCGCAAGAGTCTACTGGGGAGACCCCCAGTATGATGATGCTAGGGAAGGAGCTCTCATTGCCGATCGACCTCACTATGGAAACAGCCAGGCAGGAAGAAGAAGTTACCCCGTCCCCGGTAACAGATTATGCCTACCAGTTGAGGAGGCGCATGCGAGAAGCGCATCAGAGGGCCCGGAAGAAGTTAGCAGCAAGTGCCCGACGGCAAAAGGAAACATATGACCGGAAGGCAGAGGGAAGCAACTTCAAGGTTGGAGACTTCATATGGCTCCACAACACAGCAAAGACTAAGGGCTTATCTCCAAAACTGCAGCGAAGATGGAAAGGTCCGTTCCTCGTTGTGGGAAAGTTGTCGGACGTTACGTGCCGAATACAGGAGAAACACAACGGAAAGAAACGGGTGGTCCACGTGGACAGGATGAAACCCTACCTTGGAGAGCCGTTGGAGTCATGGATCGAGGTTGGTGGAGGAAGTGATGCTCCTTTGCAGGAGCCGGATCCTCATGTCCTCCAAGCACCACCTCACGAGAGACCCAACGTGGTTGCCGAAGTTCGACCAGAATCTAACCCTCCCACTACACAGGCTGGCGAAGATGAGCCCAATACCCCAGATTCTTCTAGTAGGCCTACTCCTCCGCGACGCTATCCACCTAGGAGGCGAAATCCGCCTCAGCGATACGGAGACTCCTAACAGGAATGTGGGACAGAGTGTGGAGTGATTGCAGTTTATTGATGTACAGCGTAATGTAAATACGTAGGAAGTTGCAGGATACCGTCAACACCATGTGATAAAGTGGTGACCGTCTAAACAATGTATATATTGTCATATTTGTTGTCTTTTTACAACAGAGTTTCATCATGTCGAGATCACCGGAGAAAGGACTCTACAAGTGCTACACTTGCCATAGATACTTCTCCCACCATCGGAGTTTAACCCGGCACATCGAAAGCGAGCATCGAAGTCGGCGCAGCCACGAATGCAAGCAGTGCGGGAAGTTATTCTCCCGGAGAGATAACCTCTTGGCTCACTACAGGAGGCTGCACCGCGGGCATAGAGGAGATTCCCCAACAGCTGGAAGGGACAACCACTCTCGCGAAGTCCACAGCCGCAACGATGAAACTGGGAGACGACATAGATCCCGCTCGCCTGTTGCGAAGCAGGTGAAGAGCAGTGTTTCAGTTCCTGAGACTCCAACCCCCTGTGCGGAGATTGAGGTGACGGTCTCACCGGGGACGCGGCAAGAGGTGGAGTCTGTCCCAGGTCCCCTAGCTCCACCAGCAAGGGGGAAGCCACGAGGCATGCTAGCGATGATGGGGCCGCCGGATCCCGGATCCGGGACATCAGACTCGGAGCCGGACAACCAAGTACCTGAGCCGGATGACATCTTGGAACCCCAAATCCGGCGGGTCACGGTAAACGAGCCGGTCGGAGAACTACCCGTCCCAGATCTCCTGCAGAACCAGCGGGTGAACGTCGGTGAAGAATCCTCTCGGTCCATATATCGGGAAGGCGAGAAGACATGGGAGGAGAGCCGAGACAGGCAGTATGAAGTGGTGTTTCTCCGAGCGGGGAGCAGGAAAGCACCTCATCGCCTGACAAAGCTGCATCATGTGGAGGCTGGGGCACCAGGCCAACCGATGACGGAGGGGGAATTGACCAAAATTCTCGTTGGGAAAGTACACAAGATAACAGAAACCGTCTGCGAGATGACATACAAGGACGGAGCCTTGTGCACCAAACTAGAACGTCGCAAGGAATTCCTTGTTGACGCAGTAGTGGGAGTGCAGACTTAGCGAAGAGATGCAACGACCATAACGCTCCAGTGTTTTTCGTGTCTTATATGTGTTTAAGATAATGTGGACTGCTATTAAGAAAGCTTTGTTTATTTTGTTTATTCATATAATTAAGTGTAAATATAACTCGAATCACTGGAAGAGTTACCACTGGAAAAGCGCAAATAACCTCAACGACAGAAACTTTAATCAATGTACATACACAAGGTGCTCTGTAAGATTTACGTCATGACAAAGACGGAAAACCAAACTCTCATGACCTTTAAATAACTCAAACGCAGGTAATGATTCAGCTTTATCTCCGGTGTTGACTTAAGTTATGTAAATACATGTTCATGCAGAGTTGGCAGAAAGTGTTTCATGTTGTTTTCATGTAAGATACTTGTTGTTTTAATGTGCTTAGAGAGAAGGGTAAAGGTTGCTGTACGTGCTAATTGGAGAGATTCAAATAAGCAGGTCGATATTGCGTTATTTTTTGTGTCTTTAATTAAGAGAGATACGGAATTTAAGTATCCGATTTTTGGTCATTTCATTATGTGTGAGAAGCCATGCTCTAGTCAAGGGACTGACTAGTCTTAGGGAGGGGCTGTGTAATGAAATGAGTTTAGAGCACCAGAAGTAGGTGTCTCTGGTACGTCTAGTAGGACGTTGGCGGCGTGCGGTGACCCCGTGACCTTAAGAGTTGTAGTGGGGGCACGGGTCGCACGTGGGTAAAGTCTCGCTCGAGCGAGCAGTGTGAGCGAGCAGTTGTTAGCTGACTCTCGACAGAGGCGGATGTGTCCGTGGTGTGTCTCCCTGTGCTTTGTTGTATATTGTATACAAGACGCTGTGTATCGACTCTTCGTGCGGTGATCAGTTACGCACCGTGGCAGACGAACTCTCCGAATTGGCGAGTACGGTAATAAAGTTTCTTCTTTGCACGCACTTTTCTTGTTGCTTGTGAATTAATGATGTCGACTCGGCGTGATATGGAGATGTGGTCTGATCGCTTTGAGCGTGAGTGAAGTGTCCGCGAATATATACCCAGTAAAGATCCCACAGTAACTGGAGAAATCCGGTTATATTACAGTATTATCATTATTACTAATATTATTTACATTATTGATTATTACAATCAGCAGCAGCAGCAGCACTATTTCATCTGGTTTTGTACAATGTTAGTGATATAAATCATAATATTTCTAACCATATTTATATGCTTTTTCGACTGCCTGTATCATATATGCAGGATTTGCTTGTGTCAACCATGACCTTTGAAAGGCCTCCATGCCCAGATATTCATGGCTATTCAAGTGAAAGTATGCAGAACAATGAGGGCAAATTGCTGACAGCAATAATGTCCTTCTCCTTCTTAAATTGATATCTATCTACCTGGTATTAAATATGCTTGTTGAATTGCACACACATAGGAAACATCCTGGGTATTGTGTATCTACTAGACAGTTATGGGGAAAGATCATGCACAATCTACATACATTGTACTCTAACAGCATTCCTTGTGCAATGCCACCATGTAGAAATACACTGTGCATAATTGTACAATATATGCTTGTAGGTAAAACTGTGTCCTGACAAAATATGCATGCCAGAAGGAAACTCTCCTTTCCAAGTCCTCTTAACATTGTAAACAGTGGAGCTGTGTCTTGACTGGTAAGGAAATTCTGTGCAGAGCTTTGAAGCAATACTATGCCCTTTAACTCCCTGGTTGTACTAATATATTGCAATATACAGAATTAGTCCATGAGCCAAATCTGAAAAAGCCCTTATTTTTCGATTTGGTTGCACCCCCGGAGGGCCCAAGATTTCTTGTTTCCAAAAGATAGGTACAAGTCTGTAGTTCATGGAAATGACATTTTTTACCTTGATCTCTTGATCGTTACCATGGCAACGCAGTTGATCTATCACAACCTTTGGTAGTGTGTGCCATTTCAGTGTCAAATCAAGAAATTGGGTTAAATAGTTCAAAGTTTATTTTTTATGAACATATTCTTAGCATATAAGTAGTATTTTGTAAGAATGTAGGTTTAATAAATTTCTTGAAAAATAATTGGTTTAAATGAACATGAGTGTTGCATTATGGGTACTGATGCCGTTTGAATGTCATGTGACTCTTTTCATTGTAAGTCATATCAATGCATTGTCAAAATTTTAGTAAATGTTATTCTATATTGGCATTATTCAATTAAAATGGACAAAATTCGTTATAACGGAGCATATTCATAAAGAATAGTGTCTAATGACTTCAATTTCCCCATATTGAGGCAGACTACCGGTTTGTTACCATGGCAACTGAAATCATGTAAAGAGCATAAAAACGTGATTCTGCCTACACAAAGCTCCAGTAAGGGCAATAATGTCTGTGAAGTGTACAGTCTTAAAACCAAAACTTCATTAAAGATTGATTGTCCCAATAAAGGACCAAATTGATTGACCTATGAACAATTAAATATTTTTGTCAGGTCAGTGTGCAGTGTCATGTCTAGGCCATTCTCAAGGTCATTCTCAAGGTCAATCTCAAGGTCATGCTCAAGGTCATATGGTACAGTGACATCCTGCAGCTTTATATCATGGTATGTAATAAACACTGCAAAGAAAATAAAAAAATATAAGATATACCAAGCAATGCTGAAGGAGCACCATGACATCAAAAAATAAGTTTTCAGATCATTAGAAAAGCGCCCTCTTTTGTCCAAATATGAAATAATACTTCTACATCTGAAGGAAACAAAGATGGCGGAAATGGCGGAAATATTTCTTTGATGGCATGATCCAGGTGTAAGTTGTTTTTGTCATAAGGGAGAAAGCTAACCAGCTGATACACCCCGAACAGAGAGCATTGATTACAATAGGTAAGTGTTCACAAAAGTTACAATATTTAGAACTAGAAAACCAAGATCTTGAAAGATTAGTCCCATATATTAATTTTCATGTAAGTTATATGAACTTTCATTAAAGGCTAAAGCGTAGTCTTTGTTAAATCTCTGTTTGTCCAAGCTATTAAAAAGGAAATCACTTGTTCGGATTAGGAGCATTGGCATTGTGACAAATAGATAACGATAGTTAGAGTAAAATCATTATATCTGTATATCATCAAGATTAGGTGGAGAATATGGACCAATGCAAGAATTAGGTTCAAACCTGTTTTTTTTTTATTTAGACCAAAATGTTAAATCAGGACCAAGATCACGATCACGTTATGAGCTGATGAATAAATATGTTATCAATACTACGATTATTGGTCTTTGCTAGTGAACAAAACCTTTTACCCTATCCTAATATTATAAGGACTGTACAGTACTGGTTGAGATGGGGATTCATGTTTTGAACATTGTTAAGTGAGATAATGACAAACCTCTTATGAAATATGAAAGAGCATGTAATTCTAAGAAGGATTCAACGTTTATTTGATGAAAATTGGTTTTTAAATGGCTGAGATATTCAAAATAGTGATAATGATAAAAGTCGACAGGCCACAACTTTATTAGGATCTCTTTGTTTCACCCTGTTATTGGATATATCAGCCATTTATATATCAGCCATTTGATAATGATAAAAGTCGACAGGCCACAACTTTATTAGGATCTCTTTGTTTCACCCTGTTATTGGATATATCAGCCATTTCAAAACCGATTTTCATCAAATAAACTTTTGATACCCTTTAGAATTGCATGCTCTTTGACATCTCATAGAGTGGTTTCTGAATATCTCGCAAAACGTTAAAAGCTAAATCCTCACCTCGACCAGAACTGTACACACCCTTTAAGATTTAGAATATGATTAAGAACATCATAAGGTTCAGGCACATATTAGATTAGTATCAGGAATAAGACTTAGTGACCTAGACTGAGTCTAAGATAAAATATCAGGACCAAGATTATGGAAATGCCATGATCATAATTAAACAAAACAAAAGAAAAACCCAGTCAATGTTGGTCAAAATAAACGCTGAACAAAGTGGGAAAATACCGGATTTAAGATGATAAAATTTGACATAAAGCAAAACATTCTCATATTTAAGAACAAAGTCAGTATGATTTAAACCAAAAGGAAGACCTGGGGGGGGGGGGGGTGTTTCATCAACGAGTTCGTCGGAGGTTTTCACCGACAAATTTGCTATCAGCCAATCAGACGCAAGGATTTCAGTAGCTTTTAACAGTTGTCAGTGTAAATCACTGACAACAACTGACAAGTTTCATGAAACGGTCCCCAGATCTAGATCAAGGGCGCAATGGACATAGTGATCACTACGTAGTCCAAGCTACTTCTAGATTCCATGGCACAAGGTTGGCAAAGGGCCCATTGTGCCACCTCCGTGTATTTTCGTTCTTTTTCAAGCGATTGCTCTAAAATTTGGCGCAGATGTAAAACAAGTCATGACTTAAATTTGGTTCCATAAGAAATTTCAATGGTGATATGGTGACCTTCAGATATTCATTATCTGAAGGTTGCCATGTGCGGGCGCTATTTCATAAAACGTGCCACAAAGTAGTGAAAATGTAGACTATAACAATGATTTACATTAAAAAAATTGTTTTAGCCAAAAAATATATATTTTTTTTTAAACTGTCAAACAAAAATATACAGGATTTTCATTTCCATCGAAAACCTTTATTTCCATAAGCTCTTCCTTTAAATCACTTTCATAACATCTCAGGGAATATTTCATTTAAAGTATCTTTTTTTAATTTGCACTTTATGTCACGTTTTATATCACCAGTAGACGCTTAATTTATATTATAAACTTGTTTGTGTATGGACTCTTTTTTTCAGATATGGATGCCTTTTCACTTAATGTATCCCACCAGCCGGTCAAGTGGTCAGTTGTGAGTGAGAGTACTTCTCCATCTATTCACGATGGACCACTACCTGAAAAGCAAACAACTAGAGCTAGCATTGCTCCAAGAGATCTCAGGAAATGTATCGTTTGCCAAGCAATGACCTATGTCAAGTCACACTCAGGTAGTAAGGTGGCAGAGACTCTTATAACTTGCCAATCTCAGGAGGTTGCCGAAAACATCCAAAGAGCCGCAGAAGTCAGAGAAGATGAAGAACTCCTACTAGCCATCAGAGATCTCACAATCACGCACATCAGATACCATAAGAGTTATCACAAACGCTTCACGAAGCGCAAATCCTTGGAACGCTTGGCTCAGAAGAACGATGCTCACATTACAAGCTCATATGATGCTGCATTTGATGCCTTAAAGGAATACATCAATACTGAAATAATTAAGGATATGAAGGTAATGCAGATGGCTGATCTTCTTAGGAAGTTCAAAGAGCTCCTCTTTGATGCTGGCACTGAATCTGACTATCGATCAGAAAAACTTAAAAGAAGAATAGTGAGCCACTATGGAAATCAGTTGTCTTTTTGGCATCCGAAGAATCGTTCCGAGTCTGAGATGGTATTCCTTGAAGAGGTACCAAAGGGCCAAATTGCTGAGGCAGGTGTGCAGTCTTCATCTACTTCTGTGGAAGAAGAAGCATGGAGCAGCGACATCATCTCATATGATGAAAGTGAGGAAAAAAGCTTGCAACATGTGGCAGTTATCATACAACAGGCTCTACTTCAGGTAAACCCAGCGGTCTCCCAACCCATTAGGCCTGAAGATATAGATGAGAACAATGTTCACATTCCGAATTCTGTGTATAACCTGCTGGCCTGCATTATTCACGGAAAATGCAAGTTTCAAGTAGATCAGTGGGTCTCTGTACCAGCTACTATCCATCGTCAAGTCCTCTCTATCAGTCAAGATCTCATACATGCTGTGAGTCGGGGCGAGTAAAAACTCCAAAGCATGTGGCACTTCCTTTCCTTGTCAGAACCCTGGGTGGATCTTCAGAAATGATAACTGTCTTGAACAGAATGGGTCATGGTTTGTCTCACACACAGGCAGAAGAGATGGAAACTTCGCTTGAAGAAAATGTTTCAAAGACTTACTCCAATTTGCCAAGCAACTGACAAAATGGTGTATTTGAGACATTTTGTTGGGATAACAGTGACCTTCAAGAAGAGACGCTCTCTGGACGTTGAACTACACACTGCACTAGTGGCATAGTACTACAAACTAGACGTCAAGAAACAGGGCTGTCACAGTCTTCCACCAATGCTCAAAACACAAAATCTGACGGCGCCATCATCAATCGCAGGTGTTCCATTAAGCCCCAGCCAAATGCAGTGATGCCGTACCAATCAGTTCCAAGGAAAGGACCAGCTAGAGAAACTAGTAGTTGATCAAGATCTTCTGACAGCATCGTCTTCTAAAAATGCTGTAGCATGGAAAAATGACTTTGCCTGGCTCTTGACTAGATGGCACCTGAGGAAGTGATGTTCCAATTATAGAATGTGATGACAAACATCAGAATGTCCCCAGCTGGACTGCTTTTAACAGGCTTATTCAGGAGAGCGTACAAAGTCTGAGCACTATCAGCTATTGCCCGTCAATCGATGCCAGCCCGACGGAGATGTAGGGGGTGTGCGTGGCCGCATTGATGAAGAGGATTCATCCCCTATCACATCGCAACCGGACAGTACCCCCACACCTGATTTCCCATGCCCACGACGTGAGGCCCCTTCCCACTTCCCACTTCCCTCCCCTTCCCGGCAACCGAGGAGAACTGTGCAAGACTTGGAGACTGGCTACTTGCGTACCGGTCAAGCACTTTCAATGTGTGTGATCACCGGCGCCAGCCCCTACCGATGATGTCTGGTCCCCCTACACTCTATATGCGCATACTCGTGGAACCGGGCGCCACACCAGAGGCTCACCATACCCCCATACCCATCCCCATCCGTTGGCAGGATGACGTGAAGAAGGGCCTTGATCAGGATGTCCGACTCGGTGTTCTCGAACCTGTCCCTGTAGGCACCCCCGTCACACGGTGCCACCGCATGGTCATCTGTGCGAAGAAATCGGGTAAGCCCAGGCGTACGGTTGACTTCCAGGCACTCAATCGCCATGCTACCCGTGAGACCCACCATACGCAATCCCCGTTCCACCAGGCCCGTGTGGTTCCATCTAACATGTACAAAAGTCTGTCTGATGCATGGAATGGATATCACAGCATTCCCCCTGATGTGCGGGACTGCCATCTCACCATCTTTACCACCCCGTGGGGTCGCTATTGGTACCTCGTGGCCCCACAGGGGTACATTGCCTCTGGGGACTGCTATATTCGCCGGTTTGATGACATCGTGGCAGACTTCCCAGCGAAGACGAAGTGTGTGGACGACACACATGTGGTTGGATAGTATTCAGGATGCCTTCTTCCAGGCGGCTTGACGTATGTGGCCGCAATGGCATCACCTAGAGCCCATCCAAGTTCGTCTTTGCACAGCAGACCGTCGAGTTTGCCAGATTCGAGATAACCCCAGCGACTGTCCGCCCTGCCCGCGCTTCCTCCAGGCCATCCGCGAATTCCCCGCACCTGAGAACGTCACCGATGTCTGCAGCTGGTTCAGCCTAGTGAACCAGGTGTCCTACGCCTTTGCCTCTGCAGACCAGATGCTCCCCTTCAGAAGACTCGTCAAGCCAGGCAGCCATTTTCAATAGACAGACACCCTGCAAGAGCTCTTTGATGAAGCGAAGTCCCTAATCATCGGGGAGATCCAGGAAGATGTCACTATACTTCGACAAGGGAAGACCCACCTGCCTGGCCACGGATTGGTCGAAGGATGGGATCGGCGTTTGGCTGCTACAGAAGCACTGCCCGTGCCGGAGCACCAAGCCCTTCTGCTGCAAGTCTGGTTGGTGGGTCACACTCGTCGGCAGCTGGTTCACATCTGGGTCGGAATCTCGATATGCCCCGATTGAAGGGGAAGCCCTCGCTGTTGTGGACGCCCTCGATAAGGCGCGTTATTTTGTCCTTGGGAACTCTGACTTGACTGTCGCTGTGGACCACAAGCCTCTGTTGAAGATATGTGGTGATCGCTCTCTTGACACCAGCCCCAACCCCCGTCTTCGCAACCTCAAGGAGAGGACCCTGCGATATCGGTTCCATGTGGTGCACATCCCGGGCCTTCATCACACTGCGGCTGATGCTCTCTCATGCCATCCAGTTAGTGAGTCCCAGCCGCTACACCTCCCGGATGACATCGCCAACCTCCAAGGACCCACTAGTGAGTCTGGCCACGTCGAACTCCCACGTGCCATCCTAGCTGCCACCCGGTGTTGTGTGGAGGGCATGGCGGACACTCCACAGGTTTGCGCCCAGGGTACCCCCGATGACAATGCCATCGTTGAGTTGGTCACTTGGGATGACATCCTCTTAGCCATCTCCAGCGACCCCCCCCCCTTCCCCTTCTTACTCGGCTTGGTGGAGAATGGCTTCCCAGACTGCCGCAATGACTTACCTGTTGATATTCGCCTGTATCACCAATTTCGCGATGGTCTATCCAGTTTTGATGGGATGGTGCTCTACAACGACCGTAGCGTGATTCCCTCCACTCTGCGAGAGAAGGTCCTTCGAGCCCTCCACTCGGCCAAGGGGTCTCTCAAATGTGTTCCAGGGCTGAATCCTCCTTCTTCTGGCCTGGGATGTCATCTGACATAACGGACCAGCAGGCACGATGTTCAACATGCAACCGCATGGCTCCCTCTCAGCCGTGCGCCCCCACCCCCACCCGTCAGCCCAGCATATCCATTCCAGTGCCTTGTGGCCGACTACTTCCACTATCATGGTCGGTCCTTCCTCGTTGTGGTGGTGGACAGATACAGCAATTGGCTGATCATGGAGGAGGCTGCCAACGGGGCCGCCGGGCTGACTGCCGCCCTTAGAAGCATATTCATCACCTACGGCATTAGCGACGAGCTCACCTCTGACGGTGGGCCTGAGTTCACGTCCAACAAGACCAGGACATTTCTCCGGGCTTGAGGGGTCCACCATCGCATCTCCTCTGTCGCGTTTCCACACAGTAATTGCCGTGCAGAGGTCGGGGTCAAGACAGTCAAGCGTCTCATCGCCGGGACACCACTGCTGATGGCTCCCTCGACACTGATGAATTCCAGCGTGCCATCCTGCAGTATCGGAACACTCCCGACCGTGACACTTGCCTATCCCCTGCTCAGTGTGTCTTCAGTCAGCCTATCCGGGATTTCATCCCCATCCACCCGGGCAAGTATCGTCCCCACTCGACATGGCGGGACACTCTTTCATCGCGGGAGGAGGCCTTGCGGAATAGGCACATGCGCGCTGCCGAACGTCTCTCCGCCCACACACGGGTACTCCGCCCACTTTGCGTTGGTGTCTGCGTCTGCATCCAGAACCAAACAGGCCCCCACCTGACAAAGTGGGACAATCTGTCTGGAATAGTGGTTGAAGTGCGCCAGTTCGACCAGTATGTCATCAGGGTGGATGGCTCAGGACGTGTCACACTCCGTAACAGGTAGTTCCTCCGCAAGTACCAGCTGGTTATCCCTCGAGCGACCCTCACCACATACCCAGGGCCCTCCACGGTCTCGCCTCCACCTCGTGCAATTCACCCCACCACGACGGGCCATGATAAGCCACCCTTCCCCACCACAGAGAGCATACTCCCCCCAAATGGTACTGCCAAGCCGTCCCACGATTCCCCAGTGCGGGACAGCCCAAGTGATCAGCCCGTCTCCTCCGGCTCACCGGACCATGCCCCTACCTCGCAGTCGCCTGTGGGCCTGGAACCACGCTGCCGTCTGCCCCGCTCCGTCTGTGTTGCAGCACCAGACGCTGACCCCTCCCCTCCCACGCTCTGGCGCTCTACACGACGGAAGACTCCACCGGCTCATCTCCATTACTGATCAGACTTGACATTGTTCTTTCATCTCGTTAGATGAATGTTATTTGTTGGTTAACTTTTTGCGCGTTGGACTTCAGTTGACTGTTTTACTTGTTGCTCAGTTCCTTGTTATTTAGTCTTTCTGGTATCCACGTTTTATTGCTCCGAAAGACTTGGGCGGCATAGATAATTATTCTTATTACTTGATATATCTTTTTCCTTTTGCAGCCTCCATTGGACTTAGTGTGATTATCGCTTGATTTGAACAATCGGACATTGATAGTAAAGAGCAATACTCATCTAGTGTTCTCATCTATTTTCAAAAGCTTTCATTCAAAAGGTATGTTATGTCTTTAATTGGAGTCATAGTTGTAAGTACGTTTTATAATTTTGCAGAACAAACCATATCCATCATCAGGGCAAGGAAACAAACAAAGTATATTTATCCTCTCAAGTTCATGTATATTAAATCACGAATGATAATACATTATATATTTTGTAAGATCTCTATTATTTTGTGCCCCTCCATCTTCATTTTCAGGTACTGAGATCATTTAGAAACAGACTTTCACCTTACGGTAAAGAAACATTCTGCATTTCATCCTCATTGTATACATTGAATGGATTGAGTGGATTATCCATATTGAATTAGACATGTATGTAAACTATCCAAGAAGAAGAATCCAAGGAACATTTGTTAATAAAAGTATGCTATTCCATATTATTTTATTCTGTTCTATGTGTTGTTGTCAGTTTGGTGAAAGGGCAAATGTTGCAGATCTATGATGAATTAAAATGATGTGATTATACACCCATGTATTTGTACAGCTTTAGAGGAGGCAGTGGAAAACTTCCTAAGTTTTCACATACGAAATTGCAAGAGAAAATCTTATATACACCATGACCTTGAAAATGACCTTGAGAATGACCTAGTGTACATGGTTATCCTTCATTGAAAGTCAATATGAAATGTGTGATACTGTTTTATTCAGTTTTGGTTACAGATCATTTTTGCACATAAAGCACTTTACTGTCATATATATGCAGCCAACTATAGGGCCGGAAAGCTATCATGAATCATTTGCACTAAATACTGTTCTGCCCTATTTTGTCAAAAGGAAGCAAGTGAGATACCATTCGAATTTGAGTTATTGATGTTTTCATAATTCACATAATGAGCTCTTCTTCCAGGCCAAATTTCTTGCTGAAACACCCATCCTACCAAGAGATATGTTAGATAAGACATCATGATAGTCCATTGACGTCAGTGTAAATGACAGACACATTTTGCTCTTTTACGAGAAATGTCACTTTTGTCACTTGGTTCCTTTTGCCAAAGTAGGGCAGTGTTGTTGCCATGGTAACAAAAAGGAGCAATCTTTTCATTTATTTAGAAAAAAAAAACCTAACACACTCTGTAGATTGGGAACTTTAATGATTTGATCATTAGGGATTCTCGCAAAGGAACTGACATTTATTATAAAAATTAAGCGCTTTGACCTTGAGAATGACCTTGAGAATGACCTTGAGAATGGCCTTGAGGAGGATTTAGAGGGTAAACTAACCAGATACCCTCTATTGAAAATACTTAAAATGCTTAATTACGATTAATAGTGAGAAATAATTAGTTGAAAGATCATTATTTTACATTGGTACACATTTTAAAAACAAATTTCTATTACGTGGGCCTGTTACAGAGCCAATAGCTCTATTTTGCACAAGAGACTCAACTTCCGTTTCCATGGTAACAACTTAGCAGACTGAGGTCATGTGGTAGAGTTAGAGTCAGCTTGCTTCCTAGTTTGTGTAGCAAACTCATAGTAGCATGTACAGTTCCTTGAAGGATTTGACAAAAACTTTATCACAAGAATTAGTCCTGAATTTGTATCAATTTTGCGATATTCAATGATTTGACCTTGAAGTGACCTTCATATCCTCGAAGAATGAGCCATGTTCATATTTATTGCAAAAGTCTTTAGTACGTTACTTAAGCCTTTATTCCAAGACAAGACTATCCTACTAATTCGATTACTTACAGAAAATTTTTACCTTTAATATATTGTCTCATTCTCTAGAAATGACATTGAATTGGCACATGTGTTAAGAGGTTGTGATGTATCAACTGCGTTGCCATGGTAACGATCAAGAGTTGGAACTTAAGATCATCATTTCCGAAAAGTAGAGACTTGTACCTATCCAACGGTACCAAGATATCTTGGGCCCCCTGGGGGTGCTACGAAAATGCAATTTTCAGGCCTTGGCTCATGGACTAAATTATGTTTTGTATCATTAGTTTTAAACTGAACCACCCCCAATCCAAGCGTGAAATGCAATAGCCAGTAAAAGATATCATATATTACCAAAATATTTTGCCTAGTTTCACATGAAATATATAAACCATGCTACATAAAGCTTAATGTGTACAAATGGATTTAGCCTTGAACACCAGGCTTTACATACAAATTCCCTTTAATGTTTGTTGTCATCTCATAGCTATATAACGTAAAGTCAGTCCATACGTGGGCAAGAACTGGAGTTAAATGCAGTACACTTGGCACGCAATCTACTGCAATAATTATTATTTGAACTTTGCTCATAAAGAGTCGATAGAGCTTGGGCAGTATAGGAAAATTCTGACCATACATGGAAGGACTGATGACTGAAAATTTTGTTTCCTTTTTGCATGTACAACAAATTCATGAGTAATTCGCAATGACTTCTGTCATCTAAGCAGGGTGCCTTTGCAGAGCTCAGTTGATAATGGGGCTAAATTTCATGTACATCTTTATTCTTTGTATTTAAGTCATGTGCAGGAAATCTGACATCTCTGTATGATACCTTTCATATTCATACAGCATAGTAAAGTCTTTAAAAAGTCAACTTTAAATTATAATTACGCAAAAAAAAAAAGACTATTACAAAGAGTTTTGGATTATTTCAAAAGAAGTAGTATTTTAAGGAGAATATTTATGCACAAGGTTTTACATTCAACACATATGACCATATATATACTGCACTGAAAAATTATTCCATACCTAAGGTTAAAATCAACATACAATGTACCTCCAATACTGAAAAATATCATGTTTTTACAATCAAAAGTCAAAATAAACTGCCATGCAAACATGAAAGTTATGCACAATATTTACAGAAACACTTAGCACAAAACCCCCAACCTTTACTAAATTATCATTTCAAACTTCCATTTTTAGTGGTCATGAAAAGCATATGTCATCAACTGTCAAATGTGCACAGCTACCCGAGTGAACAGATGCACTGTATTTTGAATGAAAGTGATCAGAACATTGACAAAAACTGATAGCATGTGCACATAGCAGTGAAAGCTCCTGAAAGTGACTTTGTGATTTCATCGCTGATCAATAAAACAGCAAAATGACAAAGTGTTTTTTCTGCAAACATTCTTTTCTTTTGCCACAAAAATAATACACAAAAAAATCAACAAAAATACACCAGTTGTTTTATACGTAAATTTGCAACGAAATAATTGGCTATACAGTAAGTAAACTCTGACACAAAATACATTTAAAAGATTAATATGAAGTCCATGCGATTAAATATTTACAGCCAAAATAAATACACACAGCAAGAGAAGACAATATGTATTTATATCGGATACATCATGCAAAAACTCAAGGAGAAAGGGACATTTAAATGCTCATATATTTTACAGTGGTTAATTTCAAGACATTGCCAATTTTTGTTTGTTTGCTTTAATTTTTATATTTGATATCTAACATTACCAAAAGAAGTTTTACATTAAAAAAAAAAAGTTCTTCCATTTGTAATAATGACAGCCAACCCACAATAAAGATCATGGCATGATACATAAACAAATATTTTCAATTTTTTATATATCATATATATATATGTAAGACAATTTTGCACGTGATTAGATTTGTGATTTAGAGCATCAGTGATAAAACGAGAAAAAATATTAGTCTTTTTCAAGAGGGAAACTAGTGATTTCCTGCCTTACATTACGATATACAATGCATTTGTGTTACAGGAGGCAATATTTTTGCAAGTTGATAATCTCAAAAATATTCTATCTGTCAGTTCAGAAATTCCATGAAAAATAAAAACATAATAAAATACACATTTACAGTACCAATATAATGCCTCTTTAGGATCAGTAGACACAGAATTTCATGAAACATTTGTAGCTATAGTCATCCACAAAATGTTGCTGATGCTGTTGGATAAGGCGATACAACCCTTTTACAAGATATCCTGAGATACAGCTTATAATGTAATGTATAATCACGGAAGTATGCAGCACTTTCCAAGAAACACACCTCAATGATTACAATTGTATGTAAGCATTTTGCAATATACATGTATATGCACTATGTTCCCTTTTTGTAGGGGTGCTGTTTCAATCCATATACACACATACACAAACACATACACAATCACACACATGCACACACACAAATATATATGCGTTGTATGTGTTTAATATACAAGGTTCAACATTAACTTTCCTTTTGATGGCCAAAATATAATTATGTTAATATATATGTGATTTACAGAGGAGGAGGGGCATTAAAACATTAGTTACACCAATGTTGCATTTTTCTATATATAAAAGAGTGCAAAAGAGCACCTGTATGACAGCTAAGTGGAAGTTGCCATCACCTGGTATGAATTACATCATAAGTTGCCAATTTGCCAGTAAAGATTACTTCCTATACTATAAAGCAACAACAGCATTAGATTTCTTGCCAGGCAGGATTAGAAGTAAAATGATAGCCTTATGAAATGTAGTGTGGGTACAAAAAGAGGAATTCAATAGTCATCTCAATATGTGGTATTGGGGGTCTGTGGGTTTTCTCCCACTATACACTATCAATAATAATAAGGCTATGTCATTCTATCATATATACTGTAAAAGTGGTTATTTTCGTGCAAGTAATTATTCGCGCTCGGCTGGGTAATATGAATTATGCATGTTTTTAACTCCTTGGAATCAAAACATTTATTAGTGGAACATATGATGTGCAAAAATATTTGTGTATTTTTACTTTGCACTGGTTTCTGGTTGCATGAAATGCGGGCAAATTTCCACATCGCAAAAATTCCCACTTCCACAGTAGATCAATCTAATTTGGAAGCACGATCCACCATTACTGCGGTGTCCCATGCGTTATGGTAAAAACATGATAGATATCCTAAGGTGCAGCCAGCATGCAGGACACCGCAGTAATGATACACAAACCGATCCGTAGATCGGTGTATTACAATGCAATCTGTCAAGTGCATTAATGCAGAAGAAATTTTCGTAAACCATGGACTTAACTTAAACCACGTTTGTGAATATGGGCCCGTATGTTCATACGTGTGGGTGTGGGTGTGTGTGTGTGTGTGTGTGTGTGTATGACCTACAAGGATATTTATGTACATAAGGATACTTAAATAATTTGTTGTAAAGTTGAGAATGATTTCCTCATTGTCAGTCAAAGATACTGTAAAACACGCTATTTTCGCGGCATGAAATTTTCGCGAATTGGAGCCGACAGCCTTTTTCGCAGCATGAAATTTTTGCGAGGTGCCTTTAATATTCAATGCGTATAGTGCAGACAAGAACTTTCAAGTGCATTTCACTTTCATGAATTTTGGCTCTCGCGAAATTCATGAAATTAAAATGCACGCGAACATTCCTCATTTTACAGTTTTCTCTACACCTGTCTCTGCATTATGACATGTTTGCATACCCTACATGTGTCTAGATAATTATACAGTACTCTAACTCCCAGCATCATGCCACACAAAATCAAACCTAAAATCTTCGACAGAAAGTGCCCACTCTACTGTAAAAGTGGAAATTTTTATGAGGTGGAAATTTTTGCACATTTTGCGCGACCAGAAACCAGAGCGAAAATAAAAACAGGTGAATATTTATGCACGCCATATGTTCCAACTAATAAATGTCTTGATTCCGCGGAATTAAGAACACACAAAATTCATCTCACCTAGCTGAGAGAGGAAAATTGCTTGAGCAACAATATACAAATGACGCACAGGTCTGAGTGCGTCAGTCGGAATTTGTGTGTATAAGGTAACTATGGAATGCTTAACCCACAAGGCGAAGCCGAGTGGGTTTACGCTAAATTCCATAGTTACCGCATGCACACTATATTCCGACTGACGCACGAAAAGACATGTGTGTCATCTGTTTTATAGAATGGGTAATTTTCTTGCCAAAAACCCATTTTTCTATCGTGTTACCCGATGACAAATTTACTGGATGCATTTCCTTTTGGCTTGCCGTAGACGAGAGCCCAAAAATCATGCATCAGTTTTTACTGGACGCATGGTTTTTCTTCAGAACCATGCATCCAGTAAAAACTGATGCATGATTGTTTTAGCCATATAGGCATCTCGTACTGAGTGCGCGAATGCTTGCTTAGTGCGCGAACCTTTGTTACAAGTGCGCGTACTCTTGCTACAAGTGCGCGATAACATATTTACCACTGTGACTCAGCGTGCGGCCAGTACAAAATTAACACATAGCTCTCGACCAATGAGATCGCAGGATTATCCTTACCCATTCTATAATAAGCACTTTACAGTATATACACACTTCCCACATACCATGCATACGTATTTGAATGTTATCCCCAACTTACCATAAAAACACTGCTTTATGATTGTAAAAGGTCAAAAGTAACAGTGGCTTAAAATGTAGATTACACTATGTCTCTCCTAAAGGCTGCGGGTACATGCCAGCAACACTAATTCTCTTGCAAACATTCCTCTCTCACTCACAGGCAAGATATATGATATTTCATATATCTTTGCAAGCAGTTTCTTCAAATGAGGGTACTTTATCATGTCCAAGGACGATGCAGCTGTATCATGGTTTATTATAATTGCCTTCACATTGTGTGCAGACATCAGTCATCAATCAATGGGACGGATGAAAATCCACTAGCATCTCAAAGGGAAAGTAACCTTAACCCGTTAAGGACCAGCTGATTTGCTATAACACACGTTTCCTGTAGGTAACTGTCCAAGTATACTCAGGACTGGTCTACAATGGGTTAACGCAGAAAGAGGTTTGTTAAATACAAAGCATATAGCCAATATATCAAGAAGCAAATATGTAAAACAGTGGCCAAACTCAGACAATGTTTGGACGGTGGTGACCACTTGTGAGTCACATTTTACTCTGAAGTGATTCATTTTGGCTGCATCAGTAATGAACAATTTCCAAGATAAGTCATAAAGGGCTGGTACAGTACTGGTTGAGGTGAGGATTCATCCATTAACTTTTCGCAAGATACTTAGAAACCACTTCATGAAATATCAAAGAGCATACAATTTTAAGGGGAATTCAAAGTTCATTTGATGAAAATCAGTTTTGAAATGGCCAAGATATCCAAAACAAAGTAAAACAAAGCAATTCTGATAAAAGGTGGGCCCCACCTTTTATTAGGATTGCTCTGTTTTGGATATCTCAGCCAATTTTCATCAAATAAACTTTGAACTCCATTAAGAATTATATCCTTTTTCATATTTCACAAGAGGTTCCTCATTATCTCAAAGAATCGAAATAAAAAAATGTTGTAAACCTGCAGCCCCATCTCAGTGAAATTGTACCATAACTTTAACCCAAGACAAAATGTGTCAATACAGTGTACTTACTACGCCCTTGAGCCTTGAGGGCCCCCACTACCAGCTTTTTTGGTGAAAGTTGTTAATTGTCAAGGTAGTATTATACCTCCAGAAGGAAGATAAAATTTGGGTCATTACAGCTTACCTCCTATACACCGTAACACTTATACCCCATATTCAGACGTATGCCATTTTATACCAAAACTCGATAATGAAACGACGTATAAAGAATCATCGTATAGCCAACAGACCGTTCAGACACTAATTTGACCGTTCTGGGAAATGTTGTATAGATGTGCAGTTTCCCACTGCGCATACTTATGTTAGTTAAAGTCATGAGTGACAGCCGTGTGGTCACCTGTCATGCGTGCTCCCATTAAGCCCCGCCCATTTATACTGTTCTATATGGTCACTATACGTTCAGACGCACACGGAATGCTGATTCATTATCGAGTTCTAGTTTGAAACGATGCTCTGACCGTCGTTTCGCTATACCTTGTTTTGTTATACATTGTTTCGTTAGTCAGCGTTCAGACGTACATTCATCGTACAGTTATACCATTTTGGTATAGCTACACCGTTTTAGTATAAATTTTTTGCATCTGAATGCCCTGATAGATACAGGGAGGTGTCAGCTCACACCTCCCTGGTAGATTGTATAGTCTTTTTGTATAGTAAAGTCTGATGAAACAGAATTTTGAGAATATGATCCTACCAAGTGGTAAGCGTCTATAGGAGTGGTTTGAGATGAAACTTTCATGCTTCTATGATGGCAAATACCATCCTAAAATGACATAGAAAGAGTGTTTAAAAAGGGTTTGGTATAGTGAATGCCTTCAACTTTTAAACACTGCAGTTAACATTTGCTTGAGATTTCATGCAATGCAGTTTGTATGCCATTTATCTTCATTTGATTCACCAACATGCACATTATGTACATAAACACACATAAAACAAAACAAAAAAGGTACCAGTATATTTGATATCCATAACTACTCTCTGTCATAGCAACAGGGTAGGCTTCATTAGCTTGCAAGAGAATGATGTTGTGATATAAAATCTCAAAGATTTGCCCGCGTAGACCAATCTTGAGATATTGTCTCATATATCACAATTGAGATATTTTTAAAATGATTAAGGACTAGATCAGGATAATTTGCCAGTGTAAAGCAACTTGTGATGATTCTATTGGGATAATACATCACATTGTGTTTTGCACGCCCTGCAATGCAGCCGCAGTCAAACAAAACTACCGTACAGTACAGGAGTACAACTAGTAGTAGACATGCAAATTTTGCATCATGGGCATATCAATTGATTAGCACGCATGATCAAAATGTTCAGGATAATGTTGCGATAGACTATTTTGAGTGAGGGGAGAGCACTGACACAAGTTTCAGGATACCTGCTCTATCCTTGTCTCAAGATGGGGGCAACCTAAGCCTAATGTTTATCACTACATACACTCATAAATAAAACGGGTTTGACACTGACTTTTTTTTTCTCTCTGATGGCTTGTTCAGGCCACTAAAATCTTCAAATCTAAAAGCGTGGTGGCCAAAAAAGAAAAGAAAAGAGAAATGTAGTGGCCCGAAATAAACGGAAATATAACAATCCAATTTGAATCATAAGTGCCCAATTGGGCCACCAAAAGATAGCCTTTTTGGAAATTTGGTGGCCCGACATCAACTTTTAGTGGCCCCGGGCCACCGGGCCACTGGGCCACTAATGTCAAGCCCTGATAAACCACACAGAACATGCAATAGACAGCAAACCACTGCAGTGCTCTAATGCATTCTATAGATGCTTGGATGATAGAGGGTATGTGAGCAAAGCTAACATTCATCTCATTCACTGAAACTGAGAGTGGTTAAGTCCACCTGGCATAATTCTTCATTTTCTGGCACAGTTTGACATGTTCTCATGAAACAATGAAATTAGAGCTACAAATCATATAGGCTGATGACATCACTGACTCACAAACCTCCTATTGATCTACAATCAAATCTTCGATGACTGTCATATTTGACTTAGAATCAGAAAGAACAATTTGTGTGATTTACACTGCTTTTTTTTTGAAGGGGGGTATTGTGAGAAACTTACAAAAGATGGGTCCTATGGGAAAGGGTTTTGCTAACTCAATCCATTACCTTAAAATCTGATTTCATGAAACTTTGTGCCCCCAAAACCAATGGGAAAAATTTGAAGTGAAAGCATTCAATTGAGATAATCTGCTCACATGTTTACAACCCCCCTTACTATTTCATGAACACCACATACTTCTCAAAAGTAAGATGTTTGTGAATTGTGACTTACTCGACAATTTTCTGAGTGGACCTAAGAGACAATGGGATACAGTTGAACCTCTCGTATCCGGACAAGTCGGGACCGGGGCTCATCCGGATAAGGGATTTGGCCGGATACGGGAGACTCAATACTTTATACATGTACATATACACATGTACTGATGTAGCCCATTGTAGTACCACATGTAGTAATGTGTATACTGCAACCTTTACATTGTTACATTTGGGGATGTTTGGGGATGTTAAAATGTCTGAAGGTAAGCAATTTGGAAGGAAATTTGATGTAATGTATGTTAATCATGTTGGAAGTAATATGTAATTCATGTGTGTTTGTGTAGGAGTTCTCAAGGAGTTGGGAATCCCCCTTTCCTCCCGTAATTATTAAAAAAAAAAAAAAAATCACGGCGAGACTGCGTCTGTATTTAAATAGAGAGATCCGGATAAAGGGAGGCCGGATAAGAGAGGTTCAACTGTACACATATTACCCGTATTCAGGAGAAAAGTTAGTGACATCTCACCTTTATACATTGCATTTAATCTGTAGCAGAAATAACTTGGACAATGACATCATTTAGAGAGCATTTTATACAATAGCTTGTGAACTCTGACCTTATATCCCACAGTCCCTTGCCTTGCTTCCTGTCATTATTATTTGGATTGGCATTCACTTTTGAAGTTTACAGCTAACCGAATAGGTCTACATCTAAGTGAGATCAAGTAATGTCGTATGCATACATACTTTACTGTAGTCCCATCCCTAGGTTTACCTGTTAGAAAATACTAACACTATTCCACAGCTATCTATCAGTTTTCATTCAATATTTTTTTTATATTTGTCAGAATTATCACCCTTTGAGTTATATATCAGAAAGTTTACATGCAAAGATTTCAAAATGAGGGGTTGTCTTTCTGCATGAAGACTATACTTTTCATGTGTACATGTAAGTGGTTTCTTTTAAATAGCGATATGATATTCATATGTCTTTCATATGTAGATATCTGTATAATGTGATGTCACATAATTCACAAAAAGGACTTTGATTTAAAATATCTTATATCAAAGAACATTACTTTCTCTCTCAAATGAAAGCTTTCCATACATTTCTTCATATAAGTGTCAGTGACATCAATTTGAAGTTGAGAGAGCACAGCTGCATGAACGTATGTGAAATACCCTCCACACTAACAGCTTATAAACTGCATTATAAGTGACTATGGGTGCATTTATCAACTCCTTTTCTCGACAGAAACAGGTTATCCAAACAGCTTTCAAGGAATTTTTACGAGTTGATAAACGCAAAGCTGTTTTGAAAGCCCTTAGGAAAGCCTTTACGAAAGGGTGCGTTTATCAACTCTCCTTTCTCGGCAGAAACAGGTTATCCAAACAGCTTTCAATGAATTTTTACGAGTTGATAAACGCAAAGCTGTTTTGAAAGCCCATTAGGAAAGCCTTTTCGAAAGCCCCAAATTTGTGGCTATCCAAACAGGTTTCCTAAACAGGTTTTCAGAAACCTGTTTGTAAAAGCCTTTTGGAAATTGATAAACGCAAAGCTGTTTTGAAACGGCTTTGTAGTCTTGTACTTCAGTACTTGTACATACTTTTCCTCAGGTCGAATAGCGCAATGCAGCTGTGCAGTGACAGGCCAGTTAAAAAATCGTGTTCGCGAAGAGAGTTGATAATCGCAACTATTTTGAAAGCCGTTTCTAAAGGGCTCTGGAAAGGGCTATCGAAAGCCGTTTAAACAGGGGAAAGTTGATAAATGCAGCCAAAGTCTCATGCCGCCACTCAGAAATATTTAAAGGATGTGCTAAACTGGAGCTGCCTCACAGATAGGAAGACAATTGATTCATGTGGCATTGCATCATGACTCGTCACTCTCAAAGGAAGATATGTCTTTATGATGGTAATTGCTTTTCGCCGTCCCTTCTTAGAAAACAAGCGGCACATTAATAGTACAGGCAGTCAGGGTTTTGGAAAGGGCTATCGAAAGCCGTTTAAACAGGGGAAAGTTGATAAATGCAGCCTATGAAACCGGCGGATGAGGGGTAATATCACGACTATCAATCGACTACTGCAGTGTTAGAAGTATGTGACATACACTGTATGCATCTTCATGTAACACGGATCAAGGGGAGATTTTGATATCACAATTGCAGAGGTCTACACTCGGTTAGTCTTGCAGTTGGTTTGACTCTTTAGGTCTTTGCAAAAGCCACATGCTAATGTGAGGGGAAACTCAAAATGAAGAGGCAATAATATCCAGAAAGTGAAAAAGGATATCAAACCATATATTAATCGATTCCAAGATCTTCACACTCAGTCATCATCATACTTTACAGAATGTTGCTTTTAAAAAACGTCCCTTGAGGAGCACTTGCAATAGCCCCATTTATCGCAGGCTGTCACAATTGAAATGAATGAATTAAAAATTTGATAGCAGCATTAGGTGCTAGCTTCAGCATTTACAATACATATACTCTGGGAAAGTAAACAGGTTGATGGTAATCACTGAATTATCATTAACAATATTTTCCGTTTTTGTTATTTTCTACTGAAATCCCCAGCTGCAGATCAAGTGATCTGATAAAAACAGTGTAACACTTGGAAACTTTGTATCAGATATGAGGACATGAATGAGTATTGTGACATTTTAACCTAACAATTTACCTACTCCCATGGTAAAGCATTGTTTGTTCAGGCTCTCCCAACCCCATGAAAAGAAAGAGAAGACAAGCTTGTTTTATTTTTTTTATTTATCTATTTTTTTTTTTTGGGGGGGGGGGGGGTGGGGGTACTGCAATTGTACCTCAAGTACTTGATACCAAAACCTCCTGCCCCCCTCAAACACATACTCATCCGAGATTCCAATCTGTCAACACTGATCCAGTACAGTAGTACACGACATTGCTTGTATTAAATATAAAGTGCTTGCTAACACTCAGTACAGTGAAACATAAATAACTTATAATGTACGCAACGAACTTGCTGGGAGAAAAAAAAAAATGCCAACGTTGAATCAAAGCAGCACAAGTTATGTTTATTCACTAGCCAGGTCAGGAATTTTTGAAAGTATAAAGACAGATACGTGTACATGCCGTTTGGAAAGGGATTGCATTAGTGGTTGGTAATGATGTCTGAGTTATTGACAACACGCCTTGATAGCAATCATCCCATTTCATTTACTGTAAAAGCTGTTGTTTTCACAAGGATTTAATTTTTGCAAATTTTGCAAAGGATTGATTTTTGCAAATTTTGTGAATCACTGTTGGGTCACAAATTTAACAACACACGAAAAATACTGCCACATGCTAGGGTTGTGCATTCGCGATAGCCTCGTTGTCGAATCGCAAAAATAGCATCTTGCGAAAATGTCAGTGACCTCCTCATTCACGAAAATATCTGTACGGAAATATAACAGCTTTTAGAGTAATATAGAACTTTTTGCATTAGCACAACACATTGTGTGTATGTGCTACATAAATCTCTCCCTTTTCAGTTTACCACTTATACAGTAACAGGTATGTGAAATATACTTAATTTCAGAGGCAATCATATGGAGAGTATTACACCAGAGATTAACAAATATTCCTCCTCATTCTTCATAGGAAAGTACAAATAGTATGCAGCAAAATCAGCAACGATGAAAGTAAAATCATTTCTCAAATCCAAGTCACCACACACACATAGTCACAAGCCATCACAGGAAAACAGTATTAATCAAATGTCATTCACTATTGAAAGGGAATGTAAAAACGAAGAGCATTCTTCTGTACTTACTTCAGTTTTAACTGGAAGAATTGTATACTGTACGAGTGAAACAGAAAAACCAAGACATGGCCGAAAAACTCTTGGCTTGTGATAAATTGAGACAAAAGAGCGTGTATTTGTATGCTTAAATACATACATACTGCATATCTGCACCTGCCTGAGTGAACATATTTGATGTGAAGCCTGTATTACCGAGGCATTTTGTGATTGATGCCACTCCCAAATACTGAAATGGACCTGTTACGTGTATGAAACATTGATGGACAAAGAGTACCTGTGGGGAAAGTGAATTTTAGACTTAGTGGAATTGAGACTGGGCAGGTTTTACTGCAATAGCAAAAATGCAAGAATAAATTTATTTCTCTCTTTTTATATAAAGATAAATGATCTTATTATTCTGATAGTTTGTTGTTTTACTTTTCTTTTGTCAATTAGTATAAACTACATAAAGCAGTAAGGCATAATTTGAAAATGACATGATAGTTATCTGTCTCACAATATATTATGTGAGCTTTCAATCCTGGACTACATCAATACTTTTGTTTGGTGGTTGCTCCTTTGTTGGGGGCTGTTTGTTGCTTTAAGCTCTATCTACTAGAAAATTGATAGATTGAATTTATCTTTTCATGTACAGGTATGTAGTAGGGACTGAGCTTATTAAAAATACACACACAAACAAAAAACATACACACATCTACAGGTTGTGAACTTACAACTGTATCCTTACTTTAATAATGCTATTACAACATTTGATAGCTGGGGCAAACATGCTGAAACTTTACTTCCTATAACATTCTCCACTTTCTTAGCCCTACCCAATGTCAGCAAATGCAAGTTAATATACAATTATTCAGTACAGTCAAGAGAGCAATTTGCATCATAATGAGCATATGTCTAGTACAACAGTAGGCTCGCTGAAAATTTGGTTTGTGGTATTCTGTCTGGAAGAAGGGTTCTCTGCAAAAAAAAATTGCTGGCATTGAATATCCGCGCTCTGATGAGCATCCATAGCATATATACAATGGGACAGACATAAAGTCATCAAAAGAGTTCTGATTCACACTAAATTTCAAGGTTACATCATACACTCAAAAGGCTGTCTACTTTTATGTACAGCATGAATATGCTCCAGCATCAGGAAGGGCTAATAATGGAATAGAACATATTCAGTCACAGATGATGTGAACTGGAATCCCTTCACTGCTTGCACGCTAATATTCATTCTCATTTTGCATATATGGTCAGTTTTACGTTAAAGGGTGTAACTTTCAATTTTTAGCCTTTTCGCCCACCCTGAACACATAGATTTACAGATCTCAAAGATTTTTTCCCATGTGAGTCACCTTATGAGTAGCCACCTTGGGTAGCATAATCAGGTCCAGGTATTAATGCGTTTTGTTTTGACAGTCACATATGTACCCTAAAAATGACTATTTTGTTGCATTGAAATTTATATAACATTTTTGAAATGTTAATAATTTTCTACAGCAACTGCAGAGATCTAATTTTTTATGTTAAAAGCATAGTTGTATGGTCAATTGAAATGACCAAATTAGTTTGGTTTGTATCTGGCCCTTTATTTCAGAATACTATGACTTCAAATTTGAGGTTTCGGAGGCTTCATTTTCCGTTAACAATTGTTTACAAACTTTGATGGACAGTAATGATCAGTGGATGTGTTTTGGTTACTTTCTTTTATGCTGAAAATAGTAAGGTACAGCTAAACTTTAGACTTACATCAAAGTTTACTTGATTCTAGGGCTATTTGAAATTTTGTGATAATTTTATTCCATCAAGTGAAATTTCCGTTAGCAGTTTTGAAGCCTCCGAAACAAAGTGTTTAGTCAAATAATATGAATATAGATAAGAGAAGCAACCTAATCTATATGTCAAAATGTAGGATATGGGGCCCTAACCTAATAGACCAAAAATAGTTAAGATCCGCCAAACTCTCTGAAAATAGGAGACAATACAAATTTTCCGTTAACACGTGAAGCCTCCGAGACGCATTGAAGCCTCCGAAACAGCAAAAACATCTAATTTGACATTTCTGATAAATTCTTTGAGTGTCTGCCCCAAATTATGCCATGAAATCATCAACAGACATGGACAGACAACAAAAATAATAAAAACATTATGATACTGCAATAATTTTTTGAGCTAATACACTTTATAGAGAAAAAGTGGTTTCGGAGGCTTCAAAAGGATGTTAACACTGCATTTTTGTGATTTTCTCAGGACAAAATCAAATTAGATTTATTGTTCACCCACCCAATGATCGCTTATGACATATCTAAAGATATTTAATCACATTCAGTTTTCTGGCTGCTTTGTTTACTCACCAATATCTACATTTAGTATACGATTTACCTATTTTTCTTAAATAGTGCAGATGTGTCACACATAACTCACCTTTTTACTCAGCAATAAGATATTAGCAGATGAGGATGTTGCCCCACAAATATGTTTAAACAGTGTATATCAACCAAAAAAGACACAATTTACCCATCACTTTCTACATAACATACATGATTTTCATAAAAACATACGGCATACCAAATTAATTTTCCAGATGTTTCGGAGGCTTCCTTTTTATGTTAACAGCATGTAAATGGAAAGTTTTGATTATAATTTTTTAATTCTAAGTCTATCAAATAACTGTTTGGACTGAATGAGACTTAATGATTCCTCAAGCAAGGTGTAGATAGTTGTTTAAATGTATGAAAAGCATTTATTTTGTAGGTTTCCGTTTGAAACAATGGAACAGGCTAGATATTGTGAGTAATGAAAGTGACTTCCAGCCTTGCGTGCATGCCCACATCATGCAACAGTAGTGCAACAAAGCAAGTAGTTGTGGATACATCAATGTTCTTAAGTTGGATAACTCATTTTTACTCTTGAGAGAAGTTGAAGTGTTGTGACCATATTTGCATCACTCTTTTGACTGGTTAGACTTCGTTAATGAAGACCAAACAATTACTTGATTATTTAGTGTTAAATACACTATTTTTCAAAGAACTGAACACTATTCCTGTCCTGAAGATTCAAGGACTTTAATAGATGGTTATTCAAGAGGGAAGCATACACTTAACTAAGAAATTTTAATATATTACTTTTGAATTTAAGGTTGTATCTTTTATGCATGATCAAGAGCAAATGGTGGGAAATACTTTTTGGATTTTTACACTTTCGACTCACTATCATCTGAGTGTAATAGTTTCGAAACACAATCTTTTACATGTCCATTTTATATAACCCATTGACAAATCCATTCCATTGTTACTCACATGGCATTTGTTTTTTGCCATACTAAAATCTTGACTTTTTCAGCTTTCCATTTCTTAACAAATTCTTAGGCTTTCATTTCCAATACTTATTTGGAGGAAAGTAATTAATCAATAAATTTGTGATTGGATTTGAAAATAGCTAACATCTTGCAGATTATCATTTCTGTGGGGTGACTTGGATCACAGGGTACTGTTTTGGAATTTTGACATTTGATTACTTCATTCAGACAGGTTTTCATGTCAATCTGTATGTCAGATTTGATGCATGCTAGGTGCAACAAAATCTTGATACTATACCCTATTTTCCATACTTTATCATGCTGGCAGTGACCACTTGACTATTTTTGATTAAGCAAAATGTAACTTGTGTTACGAAACATCTCTTCGCATACATGTATGAGACTCTATGACATGTTTGCGGATGTACAACCATTGTAGTTCTCAGTGCAGTAAATGGACAGTAATGGTTGGGATGGGATTGTTTATAAATGACATATAGACCTCTACTTATAAATAGCCTGTTGCCATGGGGTACATGTAGTTTACATGGGTGGGTGTCTGGAGAAGTTATGTTCATGAAGAACAATATTGAAATGATTGAAATCTTTATAATCTGTTTAGTCCTGGCTTTTCTGGAAAAAGTTACAAGCCCCTAACTATTTTGAAATTCAAAGGGTTAAAACTGTAGTCTGTGGGTTTATATACTATTTAAAACAAACTTGTGGGTTTCTAACAAACTTAAATATTTAAACACATTTGCTGCTTTTTAATTTTTTGCTAAAAAGGTTGTCATTTTTAGAAACAGTAAAAGTTCTGTTAGCAATTTCTCAATGCGTACCTTCAAAAGCAGGCCTCCTAGCTGTCACAGGAGTCACACAAACTGGAATTTTATAAAATAACTATAAAAAAAGAAGCCTTGAAGAATAAAAAAAATAAAAATAAAATGATATGAAATAGGGGTGACTTGTATACCACAAATTCATACACAGTCATGGGTAGGGTAGGGGTACATTTCTTTTCAACAGGCGATTCAAAAAGATGAATGGGATCTTGACCATTTCAATTTCTATTGAGCTCCATGATAATATCACCAATATATTGATTATAATTCCAACTCCATTTTGATGATGACAGTTTGATGATGACCCTTACATGGAATGGCTGATTGGTGTTTAAGATTGCTGTTCTATGACCATGATCACTGCATTTGATAGCTATAGTTGGGGATATCAGGCATGGTCCATATATGCACAAGAATGTTTATAAGCCTTTTTTCCCCTTTCTATATTTTACAATGCTATGTTGTAATCTGACCATCATGCCATCACATAGTCTATTTTCTATCCCTTTCTCATCAGCAGTTGAAATTGATTTCACATGTATATAAAACAATCATTATGATGGGTGGTTTATGTCAATATACATCCCACAAACTGCACTTATAAAGCAAGCAAACATAATCTTTGCATTAAGTCTATAGCTACACTGTGTACAGTTCTTACTCACTGAAAGTAATTCTTACTGCATTATGATGAAAAGTTTGACAAATGCATACAGCTGTACATGTGTGTAGCCTAATCATGTTCTGCAATGCCAAAGTCATGGATATGCAAATACAGTGTATGTATACAACTGAGGATAAAGATTTAAAATATTTTTCTTTGTCTCTTAACATATGTTGGAAAGTCTTTTTTCTGCATACAAATAAATACTATTTTACATGTTACAACATTGTTAGTTATTTGGAAACAATCAGCTGCATTAATGTACTTCATATCACCTTAAAATGGACCATTTTTGCATGTTAACAGTCATGATGAAGCCTCCGAAATATGCGTTGCTGCTAACTTTAAGCCGCAAAAAAGAAAGAAAAAAAAAAGATGTTCCTAATCAGTGTACTTTTATTGCTACTGTTGCAGTTTCCTTTAGAATCATATTGCCTCATGTAATATCATAAATTCGAACTGAGCATTGCTCAAAGTGTACACAGTTTATTATTCACTTTTGTGGAAGCCAATTTCCGTATAATTATAAGTACAATTTGTATGAAGGGTAAACATAATGCACTGCCATAAAATGTACATCTGTATACTGTTATTCACATTTTATTGATGCCCTGTTGTTATTCTAGCATGTAGTGATAGTTGCTTACTGTAGTTTTATTATTTTAAGTGAATACAGGACTAGAACTTTGTGTTAGCAGTTTTGAAGCCTCCGAAACACACTAGTTTGTTAACTGAAGCCTCCGAAACTCACAAGTCTGAAAATTTCAACTTTGTCAAAAATAATCGAATTTCTTTGGGATTTGGGTTGATAAATGTTTGTTACCAAGAGATAATTTAGGGCTATGTTTAGAGTGGCTCTTGCTTCTAGAACATTCTTTTAACTTAAAAATAGTTTGTCAGGTACCATTTTTACCTTGGAATTTGAAGTTCACATCCAAATAATTGCAAGAGCGAATATCTGTTGGGGGAAAAGTGTTTTGATATTTCAAATATATGTTCACAGCAAATGAAAAGTTGCATTACATCCACCATTTATCTTCATTTGGTTGCTGTGGGTGACCAAAACATTCTTGTTGTTTTTACCTAAATTTATCTAAAATTCCATAATAGTCACTTCATTTTTCATATTTAGCCTAAGAATTAAGCTCTGGAATGACAAAATATTGAAAATATAGACATTCCTATATAAAATAAAGGCAAAAATGAAAATGGAAATACAACTTTAATTTTTGACCCTTGCCACATCAAAGTTACACCCTTTACTGTAAAACTGACCATATCTCATAATCTTAGCGACCCAAAACCATTTTGTGAGCATTATTACTACTCCTAACCACATCAATGAACAGCCGCTATATGCTCCGGAAGAAATCTTTCAAAAATTTCGAGGTACACATAAAAAGAGAGGAAAACGAAACGAACAAAGCTTCATCTGGTTCGAGATCAAGCAGAACACAAACAAATAAACAAACAAACAAACAAACAGACAGTTGACATCTCTTACCTTGGCAACTTGGAGGAGTACAATGGCCTGCTTGACAGACTCAATCATAGCCTAGTGGGGGAAATAAGAGAAGGTGGCAATACACTACAATAGCTGCATTTTAAGTTGATGGTAAAGTACAGCAGTATTTCATGCAGTGTTTCACACAGTGAATGTAAACACACCTCATACAGTGAATGTAAACACACCATGAAATACAGTCAGCCTTGCTTTTAAAGTCAACTTAACATATTAAGTCAAATTCGCAAAGGTACAATGTAGCTTAAAATCCATGGTTTAAATTTTGCACATGGACTGAAACATGTAGAATATAGGCCTTACAAATTCATCTGTCACAGCTGCGTTAACGATTGGAATTAACTTATTGTTGGCTTACATAACATAACACCAGCAGTTAATACGTTGAGGGAGAATTTTCCTTTGTGGACAAGTTCTGAACTACCTTAGTGAGTTTGGATCTTTGCATAAATCTGTATTTTAGACTCCAGTCACTTCTTTAGCCCCATCTACCCTATCCCATCAGATCGGAATCTCCGGGACGTACCTTGGAATTCTCCCGCAGTGCTTCATGTCGCGCCTGCTCTTCCGGGCTCTCCAGCTTGCCGATGCGTTCGCCAAGATCGTCCACCTGTTCGATCAGGATCTGGAGGTAGGCGTCGGCCTCGTGGAGCTTGCGCTCAAAGTCGCGGACCGACGGGACGCCTTGAGGTGTGGCAAGACCATACTGTAATTTATATAAAAGACAGAAAAGCCCCACGATTACTCTCCCAGGGTGTCAGCAAACGTAACGAACACATCAACAGAGAACAATTAGCTACATAACGTCGCTGGGGTGATAAGACCTTGTATCTGCAATTTTGGTGAAAATGAGTTGTTTGGATTAATGGTCAAATAATGGGTTAAGTGATGTCCTGTCCAAATTCCAACTGTCTTACTCCAAAAATGAAGCCACCACAGCATGTCAAAGGAAAGGCTATCCCATTCGCCACAGTGCTTTGGCCGCCATGTTTTTGGGCTCTCCTGAACATTTGACATTTTGTAGATACAAGGTCTTATCGCCCCAGCGACGATAATGTATCCTCTACTTTGAGGGTATCTTCATCCTGTTGGCTTTCTTCTTGTTTTGTTTGCTTTGCTTTTCTCTGAGCATCACTGCATTTATAACAACAGACTAAACTGTGTGAAAAATACCACAAAAGGAATTACAAAATACCTTCAAATGTAATTATTTGATAATTGACTTCATAATTCTGTAAATGTGCAACAGCATTTACATGGAGATTAAACTTACACAAATTCTCAATTTTAGCATAGAACTTGATATTTCGAATGGATGGCATTGTGGCTCATGAAAAAGAAATAGAAATTCACAGAATAGAAGATATTATCAGAGGCTACTTCACATTGTTGAATACATGTATGTACATATAGCAGAGACCTAAATATTGCTGAAAAACTCCTCCCCTTATTCATTGTGCCAAGCTTGCAGTTGCTTATGCCAATTTAAGTCAAAAAAGTTGTCAGTTTTCTCAATGTTTTGCCTCTTTGACACTTAATAGAATTTTGGAATACAGTCTATTGGGTGTAATGCACCAAATCTACATTTCTTTACAATGTTTGCAAAACACAACAAACAAATGGACAAACAAACAAATACACAAGCATGGCTTTATAGTATAGTAGGATACTTGTGCCATAGCCATGATTGTTATTTTCACCGAAGAGTACAGCAAGCAGTTGGCTAAAACGACTCCACAGAATGGCCCTGATGTCAATCTCCCTTTATGCACACAGACACACAAATGCTATAATCTCCTACTTCCACAAAGCCATGGACTGGCCATGTATCAAATCTCACTTGGTCTTTCTTTCTGGATATAATCCATTATATGACGCCATAACAGTGCTTGGCAACAGGGGCAGATGGCATATGACATTAGTACAGCACATTTCAAGGCTAATAGGGAGGAGCCCCTTTATACAGTCTCCCTAGTCTTTCACAGCTTTCACTACTGGCATCAGGATAACAATCATTCTAAATTTTCCCTTTAAGTTCTGTGATTGTGAAAAATACCCAAATTCCTTAAATTTCTATCAGAGGGGAAGTTGTCTTTATCATACAAATTTGAACATTAAAAATATATGGGGTTGTCATGAAGGATTAAATAAACAGATATGCATGACCTTCCTTGAAGCAACCTCATACTCTTGAAAGAATTACCAATATGGACAAGGATACATGGGGCTATTAGCTCTGAGTACTGTAAAACACAATATTTCAAGGCATGAAATTTCGCAAATTGGAGCCGACAGCCTTTATCATGGCATGAAATTTTCGCGAGTTGCCTCTAACATTCAATGCATTCAACATTGACAAGAACTTTCACGTGCATTTTAATTTTGCGAATCTTGGCTCCAGCAAATTTTGCGAAATTAAAATACATGCGAACATTCCTCGTTTTACAGTATCCTCAATATTTCTGCTAGTTCATTTATCAATAGTTTGAATTACAAAACTTCATTCATAAGCAGAGCAGTGGCTCTATTATGTTTGGCTTGCTATCAAATGGCTCAGGTTCAAATCCTAGTTAGTCTTGCTGAATAGTGTTGCATCGTATCATGCTGCCCCCCTTAACCCGCTGAGGGCGGTTTGATTTTGCTACAACATGCATTTCCCATAGATGCTTGCCCGAGCATACTCGGGACTCATCCTCAATGGGTTAATAAGAGGCAAAATAATCTGCCTCTATGATAAAACATGAAGTGAATGACCTGTGTGTGAGAGTCACAACCCACATATTAAAGTAAAATATGCTATTTCCTTCCTCAAAAAGAGCAGCTAGTAACCTAGTTAAATGCCCCCCCCCCCCAAGAAAATGGATGAATAATGCAAGCTCCATGTGGTTTGCCCAGAATGACAAGCACTAGTACGCAAACAGCATCAACAAGGCATAATGGGCCACATTTAAGAAGAGGACCTGACATTGATCACAAAACTGCTTGCTTTTGATATGACCAACACAGCAGACTCTATTTTTATGCCATCCTTTTTGTGATTGTAATCAAAATGCAAAACTTTGCTACAAAGATAACAATCAGAAATCATATACTGTATATTTTCTCCAGGCTTCCCAATATCTACAAAAAATTCAAATGCTAATGTTCGTTTCATGTTGCACAAAGATTGATCGATGGATTATACTGTATGTCACAAATGGACATGACCTATTAAAGGAAGTAATAGACCTTTAATTCAGGGAATCACAAAACTCTCAAGAAACCAAACAATCAGGCCACCTCTGTCGACCGCTCTCCCCTCCCAACAACTGTCCCAAGACAATGATGGCACTCTGTCATCCGCGTCATCTTACGCACATGGTTGCCGGGGGCAACAGTTGAATCATCTGGGGATTCGGCAGTGTGTATTATAGGGGGTAAGGGTGTTATGAACTGACCACATACTGAATGGGAGTAAATTGCATTCATGATGCCTTACCACTTCCTGCCAAGTGTGCCTGCTGGCATTTTTTCCTTTTTTTTTTTTCTTTTTTTTTCATTTGGCTGCAAGACACAGCATCCATATTTGGCATGCTGTGGTGCTTGAAAGCTGTGAATGCCATGTAAACTGGCAATGTACGTTGATAGTATCACGGTGCTTTTTTCTTTGTAAGGTACGATTTTGACTCGATCAGGTTTAATATTGGGTACATTTGCACAGCACAAAATTTTGTTAACTTTTCAATCACCACAGCAGCCCAGCCAAATATGGTAGAGATTATAATCATTTGTATTTTTACTTTCTTTGATCTTCTGTATATTCCATATAAAATTTAAGAAGTAAACTTGTACATAATTAGACTTGTAATTATATAGAAGTGAATGTGACATATTTTACAGCATATACTACAATACATTGTCAAAACAAATTGCAATACTTTAATGAAAACTCTAAAAAGATAAATAATCAAATATCCTGGTGATGTCACAACCATAAACAATGTTCAAATCATGTGGAAATTCCTTACTTTTTTTTCAAGACAGAGCATCACCAGCATAATGTACAGTTGTATGCATTCATAAGTCAATTACATCTGTAGCTTTGATGTTAACACATGGTAGTGGTATGATGATTTGGCTCAGTGGATAGTATTATGTTTTAAACCCAGGCTTACAAGGTTCTGGGTTCAATCTTAAGGAGGTATACAGTGCCCAACTTTTGTTCAAAATGTTGAAAATATATCTATAAATGTCTCTTCAGCCTCTAAACTTGGCATCACAGTGCTAACACTATACTATGTTTATGGCAAGGGAGAGTATATTCCATAGGTTGTGTTAGCATAATGGCCACCACCCATGCATCTAATGAGCGGATTCACTTTTAATATGCAAAGAGTTGAGTGGAAGGCTGGTGAAGTGGACTGCTAGGAGGGTGGAATACAAAAACATGGAAGCGCAAACGTGTGATGGAAAGATAAATATTTTGTTGAAGACGACAAGGCAAGAAAGTGATTTGCATCAACTACAGACAGTGCCTAGCATGCTAAGGATGTAAACTCGAGTGTTTACAATAGCTTCAATGCCATGAATTCATATATTATAATGTCTACACTGTGATGTGAATATTACATTTATAACTACACAGGTTGTACATATATGTACGTGGTAGCATTCACAGTCCTACAATGTATTTGCAAGTATTGGCATCAATGTAACAATCAAAATCACCGAAATTCAGAGGAAATGCACCACAAATTCAAACAGCACACAATCATATGAAAATCTAATTAGATATTTTTATCATCTTCAGTCATGCAGTATGGGGAGAGTATTTGTAAACTATAATGGCCATTTTTGGCTCACATTATTGCATCTCTTTCCAGGTATCAAATTATGTACTTCAGAATCTGTAAAAGCTCTTATTTTTGCAAATGTGGAGGCCACAAACATTTTCATGAGATGTTGTTTTCAGGATTTGACTTCAAGGCTATCATTTAAGTGCACCGATGTCTATCCGTTCACTATGCCACTTAATGCAATCAATATTGGGTAGTGGTATTTTCACATGGTGGTAAATTCGCGACCCAACAATGATTCATAAAATTTGTGAAAATATTACAGCTTTGACAGTGTTATTTCTGGGCAAACCCTATTACCAAAGACAATATGTTACTACATTATTGGTTGAAAGTATGTTGCCAATATTCATCTCTTTACAAAGCTCATGATTTGTCTTTTGATTACAGTTGAACCTCTCTTATCCGGCCTCCCTTTATCCGGATCTCTCTATTATACGGACGCAATCTCGCCGTGATTTTTTTAAAAAATAATCACGGGAGGAAAGGGGGATTCCCAACTCCTTGAGAACTCCTACACAAACACACATGAATTACATATTACTTCCAACATGATTAACATACATTACATCAAATTTCCTTCCAAATTGCTTACCTTCAGACATTTCATCCCCAAATGTAACAACGAAAAGGTTGCAGTATACACATTACTATAAACATGTGGTACTACAATGGGCTACATCAGTACATGTGTATGTATATGTACATGTATAAAGCATTGAGTCTCCCGTATCCGGCCAAATCCCTTATCCGGATGAGCCCCGGTCCCGACTTGTCCGGATACGAGAGGTTCAACTGTACTACTGCCGTCAAGAATACGTTAAAGAAAAGAAATATAGGACAGCATAAGATGTGACACAAAATAAATTCACATAAATATAAAACACCATCTGATGGAATTAAAGCTACGGGCCTGTATGCATCTGTTTACGCTCACAGCAAGTGTAAGATGGTGACTCAAGAACAAAATCTATGTGACATAATATCACTGCAGCTCAGATTGGTCTTGAGGAATGGGGGAAAAAAAACACCCATAAAGACAAGTACATACAACCATTAATGTGTAATTAAGCAGTGCCCTAAAAGGGTATCAGTACTGATAATGTCTCTATTACCTACAGGAGGGTGGTTCATCACAAGAAACCAACATACCTGCACTGGAAGAATGTACGTTCACAGTAGTGCATAGTACAGGTTGTATTAAAGAGCTTAAAGTGCAGCTACATCATGAATCAATATGGCATTCCAGTCTTACCAAATGGCAAAAGATGATTGTAGAACCAAGATTGAGAATATCATCCACACAATCTTGCCAATATTAATCCGTACGTCTGTCTCTTGCTTTAATGCACCGGCAAATCAGTCCGGCCCCAAAATAGCTGCTACAGACACTCTCTCCCGTCCACGTATACACGCCGAAGGTGAGAAACGAGCATTGAGCGAGTGGCGGCCTTGCTCCTACAGTGAAACACACTGATTCGACTCACTCACTCACTCACTGGCTGGCTCTCTCTCACTCAACTCACACACACACAGGGGAAGGCCCATACCCCTTTCTTACGCATCTGAATGGATCGTGTCATATGAGTCATCTCCAATGAGGCGGTTTCTTCTTCTCCTCTCTCTCCTCTCACTCCGTCCCTCCCTCTCCCTCTCCCTCCCTCTATCCTCACTCTGATTAAGCATGAGACTGTCCATGCCGAGCCATGTGAAATCGTTGTGCCGTTCTCCGTTGCAAATGTCACTGCAGTCTTGCTCGTTGCATGTGTTACTGCATAAAATCTGACATTTTCATTTCTCTGCGATTTCGTCTTAGTTTATGGAGGGGGAAGGGCAGGTTGTGGAATGTATGAGCATGATTCAACTTGATATAGTGATGACTAAGTTAACCAAAGTCCTATAAAAGTTCTCCCTATCGTATCAGAGATGTAAAAACCCAAACGGAGGCAACGGTATTCGATTTCCATACTACTGTGTTGACAATGCCGTGCCAGTGTACAGTAGGTTTATTTGGTCTTACACAAAAAGTAGTGAGCACTATCTCTATCAAAAAACTACCATAGTTTTGTAGATTTTCTCAGCGATTGTTACACATTGGGAAAAGTCCTAATTAGTAATATCAAATTATTAGCTCTGAAATGCATACAAAAGGAATCAATTTAATTCTGTTCGGCTTAGTTTTAGTACAATTAGATACAGCTGTGTATGCTCTGGAAATGCCTGCTGCATAAACTCGTAGTAACTCTACATTGCTGAAAGTGTCATCCCACTCGACATGTTGCACATGTGGGTGCATAAGATCATCTCTTCATTTGCACATAGCATACTGCCAGTATACAAACTCGACCGCCAGAAACAAAGTGATATACATTTCTATGTGATGGGAAGAATTGACAAGATGGATTTCAAATTGACTCACTGGAATACGAAACTCCAAATAAGCATCATCTGTTTTATAGAATGGGGACAACTGTTTTATAGAATGGGGACAACTGTTTTATAGAATGGGGGCAACTGTTTTATAGAATGGGGACAACTGTTTTATAGAATGGGGGCAACTGTTTTATAGAATGGGGGCAATTGTTTTATAGAATGGGGACAACTGTTTTATAGAATGGGGGCAACTGTTTTATAGAATGGGGGCAACTGTTTTATAGAATGGGGGCAACTGTTTTATAGAATGGGGGCAACCGTTTTATAGAATGGGGACAACTGTTTTATAGAATGGGGACAACTGTTTTATAGAATGGGGGCAATTGTTTCTTCAGAAATCCATTTTTTTTATAATGTAACCTGATGGCAAATTTACCGGATGCATTTCTTTTTGGCTTGCCATAGACAAGAACCCATGCATCCAGTACTTCCAACCACGCATGTGGTAATTACTGGATGCAAGTTAACATTACTGGATGCACGTTAACATTACTGGATGCATGGTTCGCTAGCCAATAGGCATCTCTTACAGAGCATGCGAATGCTTGTTTAGTGCACAAACTCTTGCTACAAGTGCATGATAACACATTTATAGTGTGGCTATGTACAACTGTAGTCAGTGAGGCAACATGCGGCCGATGAAAATCAACAAAAAACTCTTGATCAATGAGATCGCAGGATTTTCTCTACCCACGGGTGTTCTATAATAGCAATTGATGAATTTCTACTTGCTTTTCATGCATTGCGATTGAGTGGAAGATTTGAAAGTTTACAGCAGCTCTAGTACAGCCATTCAAAACACTTGTACTAATATTTTGATGTATCAGGAGGGAGGTGTTTCATAACGCTGTTCTTAAGCTAAGAACAACTGTAAGAACAACCGGTGATCAGTTCTTGTGCTGAATGATTGAAATTCTGATTAGTATAGCACATCAGAACGTGTTCCAGTCGTTCTTAAGTCGTTTGTAACTTTAGGAACAGCTTTATCCCCCAGGATTGTGTACTGTATACGAATATTAAGAAGTAAAGAAGCATGTGCTGCCAACCCAGACACATTTGTGGCATGAAACTTTTGCAAATTGCCACTGCCATTTCATGCACTGTGTAGACAAACACTTTTCTGTTCATTTTACCTTCCAGTATTAAGTGAATCTTAGCTCCTCAAGAAATTCGCAAATGTTTCACGCACACAAACATTTTTGGCTATACAGTATAATATGAAAACTTGAGAAAGACATAAAATTCAAGAGTCAAAAGCAGTTCAATTATTTCTCAAATGCCTAAGCATCTTCTAAAAGGGGCAATGGGATTTTTCCACTTGAAAAACCTTCATTTACCCCAAAACTGCCCACTGTATTTCCTTACCTAAAACCATAAATGACTGTTAAACCACCCTTTATACAAAAGTAACTCTTCCTACACAGGGGAAAAATGCAGTCTGGCGCATTGACTGAAGTACTTCAGGCCTAACTACAGGCTGTATGTATAATACAGTAAGCACTACAATTCTACAAGGCCCTGCACTTTGATATGTTGTCTCCTCCATATGATAGGCACACATCGGTAAAAAGTAACTGAGAAAACAAGACTACAACAGACAAAAAGAGTTCAGTATTGAAAGACTACTGAAGGCGGATTCACTGCTTACCTGCATGGCGATCACAACAAATTTCTGAGGTTTCTAATTGTCAGCATGGATTGGTAAGGTGTATATTTCTGTCACAAAAAGCTAGAAATGATCAGTCTATGTACACTGGAAGTGTGTTTGTGCGTGTGTTTGGTTCTTCTTTTTTTTCTCTCTCTTTCTATTTCTCTCAGACTGCTACTGTAAGAATGTTGACAAGGCAGCCCGATCAGCATGATTACAAAGCGCTATAAAGAGTCACCTTTGATGTCTAGTTCTGGCCCAGGTCCCCTTTGCAGTTTCTTAACATTTTCTTTACCCATTTCTTATGTAAAAGCGCAGATAACAAGGACGTTTCTGTTACAAAAATAATAAAGATTTGAAAGGCTGATTGTATTCAGTCTGCTCAAGGAAGGGCTTTTTTTCGCTTCGAATAAATACTTTTCATACAAAATATCAAATTATACATTTGTCTGAACTGCAGACTAGCTCAGTGAATGGTCCAGAAGTCTACAGTGGTTAAGGTTGATTTGCTTTGATCCTGTAGTGTAAACACCTGAAGAGTGTATGAATACACTCTTTACACACTACTGCACTGAGATCCTCACACTATCAGAACACATGGGTATGTTGATAACATAAAAGAAGGAGGGGCCGACTCAAGGCCTCCAAACTTGACTCTCAAGTCACCTGACATGGATTCATACCTAAAACATCTCATTGTACTCTGTGTATACACGTACATGTATGTCCTGTTTTTCAAAATGGCCACACAGGCTTGGGTTTCTGTATGCAGAGTTTGATGTCAAAGAAGATTTTTGAAAGCATTGCAAGAGAAGGTTGAAATAGTTTAGATATAATTTACTGCATTGTATGTGTTTGACATGGCAACGCAGTATAAAAGGATGAAACCATATGCTTTCAACCAAAATTGTGCTCTAAAGAAAAACTATTAAATAGTCTGGAAAAAAATAATGTTAATCCTGACAACATAACTATTGAAAAGCAGTCTTTTTTTTTTCTTTTTCTTTTGTTTTTTTTTTTTTGGGGGGGGGCCTAAATGTTAAGTAAAGTGCTGTCACTGTTTTTTTTTTCTTTTGCCCATGAGAGATCAGAAAATAACTGGATGAAGAAATTGAAGTTTAAATGTTGACTCTGGCATTATTGGTTGTCCAAATGGACATGTAGGCCACAGTGACAGCACAACGTTCACACCAATACTTATCACATTCCATGGGCCAAGTTGTTATGAGGACACAATGATCAAAATGTGCCCTATTAGTGGTATTGAATCACATATATGTAGCTAGCGAGCAGCGTGCAATTTACTCTTATGCCATGGATGTTCGATACTGCTGTGGCACTGCTATGGAACAAAATATTGTAATAGATGTAATCGATTATAAAGCATCAAGTAGCAACCAAGTTCAAGATGGCAATACTTAAGGTGTACCTTTTTGGGTACTGGTTATACATTTATTTCGCATTTTGTGTCATTACCCAGTGCTGCAATTGTGTTATTACTGCAATATTTTACACATTTTTAATTCATATTTATGCATTATAGAGGAAAATTTGACAGTCATGCAGGCATATATGGGAACTATGTTTGATCTTTTATCTCGGAAGACCAAAAGAACCAAAAAGGGCATCTATCCTCTGATAGAGACAACAAATGACAAAACGTATGATTCAACTTGCAACTTAATTACTCAGAAAATAAACAAGAGCACAGGTAGATGCCAACGCAATCAACTAAATTACCCACAAGGCACAGTTAATAAACGGTCACATGAGGAAAACTGGGGTTGTTGTATCTATCACCTACCCATAAAGTTTGGCATTATCAGTGACTACACCCTGTAGGTGGCTGGTCAGTAAATATTCAGTACAGCTACCCTTCCCATAACACTTGTGAGCATACTGTCTTATGAATATATATCAAGAGAACATGGCAGTTTATACAGGATTACATTTCTCTAGAAATCTACTCGGAATAACAAAACAATGATGATAATAATAACAATAGCAACTATGATCATACTATTAGTAATAATCAAATCAAAATCATGATAGTATTCATCATCATCAAAAACATTATCATTACTATCAGCATTATATCAATACCAGGGGGCTACGGTGACAATAATTCATATCCACATCTAGATGCGAGCACTATCACAGTATAATGAGGTATCTTGCTGAGAGACTGCTAATTTATGATCCCCTAGACATGATAAAATCAGTGTCCTCTTTTTACGACCTCTGGTAATAACTGCCTCTGTGATTCTCTTTCCTCCCCTTCATCTCTCTCTCTCTCTCTTTTATGTAAATATCGCCCGGCTGAGCACTAGAAGGGCGCTATGGCATTATAAGATTTGAGCATAAATTAAATAAAAACAAAAGGGTTTTCATGAGATAAAAAGTTTATCTCATTAAAAGTGGGTAGATTTATAAGCATTGTTCTGAATATTGAGTAAAATAGTGCCCTTGTGGTTTTGATTTTCAACATTTTACTGAAAACAAAAATAATTTAAAATTGACACCACAGAGTAGAGGAGATCGAGCTCTACAATATAACACCAATAACTACCCCCCCCCCCCCCATTGTAATAACGGCTTTCTGGTTCTCAGCTAGTAATGTGTGTGTGTGTGTGTGTGTGTGGGTGTGGGTGTATGTGTGTATCATTCAAATATCATGAGAGGGAGGTAGAGTAAGAATGAAAAAGAGAGAATCTTGCAAAGTTTAATTATTTGCAGTTTATAGTTCCCTCCACAGCGTGATTTAAATGCAAAATATTCCTGTAGATTTCCTAATCAATTTTCAAATATTGGTCATATTTCTAGCTTCATAAAAAAAAGAAATAGAGAGAAAAAAATATTTCTTGTGAAGACAGCAATTTTTTTTTCTTTTGTTAAAGTACTGGGGGGAAAAAAGGCCAAGAGCCCCTAGATTATTACAAGAATATGATATATCATGTGATGGCCACTACATGTCACTGAGTTATCAACCATGGTGCATCCTTTGGGGAAGGAAGAGTTGTTGGGAGTCTCGTGCTTGTGACATCATCAGTACAAGACTCCATGGAATACTGCTAGTCTCACATTTCCACAAACGTTTTTGCCTCAACCTTACTTGAGGTACAGCGTAGTATCAAGGATGTTTTGTTCTTACACATCATGTAAACACGTTCTTCATAACCCATTACGCCAGCTTATTTTGAGATCTCGAATTCAATACTGTAAAATGAAGAATGTCCATGTGCATTTTAATTTCGCGAATTTTGCGAGAGCCAAAACTCGCGAAATTAAAATGCATGCAAAAGTTCTTACCTACACTATATGCCTTGAATGCCAGTGGCAATTCGCGAAAATTTCATGCCACGAAAAAGGCCGTCGGCTCCAATTTGCGAAAATGTCATGCCGCGAATATATCATGTTTTACAGTATTCAATTTGTGACCTTCCAAATTGATGAGGACTGGACTGGAAATGATGGAACTGCCACACTATTGTGACAGTTATTTTGATGTGACCGCAAGAAAGAGCCCATTGTTTGATATTGTAACAGCTCAATGCTGAAGTTCAATACATAAGCACTAATTTTGATCCCATAACACCCTTTAAGTGGCAGTCCTAGGGGGTAGCGCACCGGGAGCGCGCCCCACTTTATTTTTTGTCAAATTTTTTTGTCAAAACAAAGAAATTAAAAAAAAAAATGGGGAGCGTGCACCCCCTCTTTCATTTTGTAAAGGCGCCCCCTCTTTACGGAAATCCTGGATCTGCCCCTGCCATTCCATTTAAATGAATACTGCCTTTGCATCTCTACCTTTCTTTACCTTTAAAACCGTCTTTGAGGCAATTTTATCTTCAAATACTTCTCATCCTTTTTTAATATCATACAAACAGGGGTTACAGAGCTGAAGGACTGTTTGACTTGGCAGACCAGGAGACCACTAAAAAGGGAGACTGACTTGAACTGAGACTAATTGATACCTTTGGTGCTTGCTTGTGTCGTAGGACCGTTTCTTCCAGGGCAGTCACCCACTGCTCTCTCTCCTCCGCACTCTGGGCTACAGGGAGCAAAGACAAAAGAATTGAAGTCATTCCATATAGCATTCAAATTATCTGACAAGTTTCATCAATTACTGGATACGCCATTTATTTTGCAAGGTTTCTATTCTCGCAAATTTTGTATTAAAACCAGTTGCTATTTGCAAATGTAACTACAGGCAAAATTTTTAAAGTCTGACTTCGATATGAATGCAACATGCAAACATGTCCCCCTTCATATACTGTACCACGATCACAACCACTCATTAACCACTCATGAAATTGTTGAGGTCCCGATTTGCAGAAAATTAGACTCACTTAATATAAGGCATAAAAATGCAGTTGTCGGTAAAATGCAGTTGTCGGTAAACTGCACCTGAGAGCTACATAAGATTATGGAGAGCTCATAGTTTTATGGAATGCAATACCTTTCAGAGCTTAAACAGAAATACAGCATATCATCATGACAGAATATTACCAGAGGCCATATCTATCATTATAACATGCCTTCACTATTCCTACCATACGGTGAAACAAACATAGTACACGACATTTGCACTTTTTTTGTATACGTGGATGTACAGTGTATGTAATCACTGTATATAATATGCTGTACATTTGACTCTGAAGGGTTCCTCTGCACATAACCACACGCCTATGCAATGCAGCCCAGCATGAACAAGTAAATCCAGACCAAGATTTATAGACCAACTTGCCCCCTGTATGTCTGGTAAAGAATGAGAGTAGTTGGTGAAAATTCTCAAATTATACAAAGTACATGTATTCTTTACTTCTCCAATCTCTAAACAGGATGAAAAACTAACTGATGAATAAATAATCAAATAGAGAAAAGCACGGATGACACATAACAAATTGAGCAAAATTACCTGAAGACAGCATTTGCTGAATATTTGTTAAATCCCACAGTGCAGTTCAAACTCAACCTCTATCCTTACACTCCAGATTGAGAGTATCAAGACAGTTACAGAAACAGGTCTTTCATACAACATTCTGTGAGAATACACTTAACTCGTTGAGGACGAGTCCCGAGTACACTTGGGCAAGCGTCTATGGGAAATGTGTGTTGTAGCAAAATCACACCATCCTCAAAGGGTTAAGTAAGAGTATACACTAACATACTGAAGAATACTGCTCATTTATTGAAGGTAAAAAATACCAGACTGTATAGCCTTTACAGAGGTAGATCTATGAATTGATGGTAAAAGGGAGAAAATTGTCCTTGGATGTCTTGATTCAATTTTTTTTTTCTTATTCCAGCTGAAAGGCAAACTTCAATAGGGGTTGGGCAGCTACGGACAACAATTCTGATTTGAAAAACACCCTTGTGCACCTATACAGTCTGAATAGAACATTAGAACTGCCATCGCAGGTGCTTCTGCAGCGGCTTGAATGATAAAGTGTACATTGTAGCCCTATATGATATGTAATTCACATGGGTGTATCAGTGTGTGTGCCCTGCCAACATGGCAGTTTGCAGGGCAAGGCTTAGAATGGGCAAGAGATATTGCAAGTTTAATGTTTCAAACAGCACAATGCAGGATTCTGTAATGATGCTAATGCTTCATTGTTGTAGATATCCAGGGTTTTGTTGTTGTTGGGTTTTTTTTTCTATTCTTTTGTCCAAAGTCATCAAGACAAAGATCATTTTGATGGTAGAATAAAGAGGTAGTCAACATTTGTTTCATGTCTGCTTGCCATCATCTGGTTGTATGTTATCAACTGGCAGAAAAAAATAAAAACTCTCACAAGTCATTATAAAAGACATCGATCTGTGATAACTTTTCAGTAATACCACAATAAATCTAAAAGCATTCTATAACTATCAGAGCAGAAAAAAGACACCTCAACAGCTTTGATGCCTCATGCTTTGGCAGCCACAATCATTCTTGGTGATACCCAAATAATTTTATGAACATGCCCTGATGTAAGAGTTTAAAAAAGTGGTTGCTCACCTTCCAAAAAGGCATAAACTCACACAGAAAAAAAAAGGAGGAAAAAGATCTCTAGATATCCGATGAGAACAAGTCCCGAGGTTCAACTCTCAGTACAGCATACAAAGTGGGGGTAGTACTTTATATGCCATATATTTTTTTAGGGTTTTATTTTTCATGAATTTCTCAAGTCAGGTGCTATTCTCAAATTTAAAAACATACTAATATTATTTACTCTGATCTTGACATCAATGCGTCGTGCACACATACGTTTCTCCATTCATGACTGTACTTCACAATCGCAAATGTAACCACTCGCGAAATTGTTGGGAAGTCCAGGATAGCGAAAACTTACACTTGCTAAAATAGATGGTGTTAATACAGTAATCTACATGTATGAGGGATATATAGGATTCTACAAGTGCTTACCCTGGAAGTGGAATGTCTTCTGGTCCACGGTGACTGTGAAGGTAGAGTCGTCCTCATCATCTATTCCTATGATAGCACCCTGCATGGGGACAGGAGAAATGACGGGTGTTTCTGAGATTGGCATATCTTTACATCAGTAATGACTACGAAATATCACAGCGAAAATTTTATGTCACGAAAAAGGCTGTCAGCTCCAATTCGCGAAAATTTCATGCCGCGAATATATCATGTTTTACAGTAATATTGGTGAATACGAGGATTGGGTTTTTAACTTTTTGCAAGAAACCATTATGAAATGGTACAAAGCATACCATTCTAAGTGGAATTTAAAGTTTATTTGTTGAAAATTGGCTTTGGAATGGCCGAGACATTAAAAAACAAAGTAAGACAAAGTAAAACAAAGCAACTGTGATAGAAGGTGGGTCCCACCTTTCATTAGGATGGCTCTTTTTTTTTTTTGGATATCTGAGCCATTTCAAAACCAATTTGCAAATAAACATGGAACTCCTCTTGGAATTACATGCCCTGCCATATTTCATATAAAAGAGGTTTCTCATTATCTCACCAAAAAGTGTTAGAAGCTCAAAGTCAGGTCTTTAAACTAAAACTATACAACTCCTTTAAGGCAGCGAAAAAGAGTAAACAGAACTCAAGGTCAGATTTTTTGTCATAAATGCAAAATACACGTAGGATAACTATCCTGGTTTGGTTTGAATGCATTATCTTTCATTTGCATGAGCCATTGTGGATTTCTGTGAATGTAGTGTGCCTACATGTACACTACTTGATGTGTCAGTGTGTATGCATGTACCCATGTGTTCATTCATTACAAACTATCCTTTCATGCCATACCTTTGTATGTTCTGACATCTGTAGTGCCTTTTTCACACAATAGTAAACTTCATATAGATCTATAATCTATAGGGCTTTTTACACTTGTAAATTTTTGCTTAGCCCCGGACCAACGGTGGGGCTAAGGGGGGGGGGGGGGCCTTAGCCCCACCGTTGGTACGGGACTATCCTTAGCCCACTTTCTGTTTACACTCGTTTTTGCCAAAGTGGGCTAGCCCCACCGATAGTACGGTACTATCTGGCCCTGCAAAATAGCAGGGGTTAGCACCGCAATTGCGGTGCCAAGCAAGTGAGTGTAAACAGAACGAAAAAATAATCCTGGGCTAAGCGACGGAGACGAAGTCCGACCCTCACTGACCAATCAGAAACGAGGTAATCAAGTGCTGCCGGTGCGTGCGTGTACGTGTACAGTACACAGCGTAATTATGAATATTCATGTGGTTTGGAAAGTCCGGGGCTAAGAAATACGAGTGTAAAAAGGTCGGATTTCTTCTTAGCCCCGGACAAGAGATAGTACGGGACTAATTGGCGAGTGTAAAAAGCTGAAAAAATTGGTACGGGACTAACGATAGTCCTGGGTCAGAGAAAGTCCGGGGTTAAGAAACACAAGTGTAAAAAGCCCTTATGGGGATCATTACAACACAGGTTGGTAGCCTCCTACCAATGAAATTCAGACACTCCTATCCCCCTTCCATATGCTGACATGAACTCCTTGACATGGATCAGGGATTTACCAAGGTCTACACTGTACCTACTGTTTGGACAAGCATGCTTACTTTTACAGGTAGATGATTATGAATAAAACTGCCTTCATTCAGCGTCACGGGCTTAAAGGTCAACAAGCAAAAACAATGTCAATGAGATATTCAACTGCATGGCACAATTGTTAAAGATTGGATCAAACACAGAAGTAACCTGCACAAATATAGAAAAAAGTTATTGCTGAAATTGATTTGAAGTTTTTAAATTTATATCTGACGAGATATTCAGTAGGCACTTGAAACTGGTTATGCTAATGAATGGGACATCTGTATTACTTCCATTATAGTTACCGGTATAGTTTATGTTACATTTGTACAGTACATATGTAAAACTGTCTTAATTCCACTTTCGTTCCATTTTGAAATACAACTTGCAAAATCAGGGGATTCTGTACTTGGAAAACAATCCTTTCCACATTTGTCACAATGATGACAAAAGTTTATGCTGCAGTATCTCTGGTGACTGCTGTACAATTCAATTCAATTCGTTTATTCATCTAATTTTCTCATAAAACAATACAACAGTATTGCATTTTACAATACAGAACACCAATCATTTACATATATGGGTCTGTGAAAATGAAAAGAGAACTTGAATAAAGCCAAAAAGGCCTTGTAAAGTAAGTTCCCTTATGTACGAGTACACACAAAATAATTGAGTTTTAAGGTACAAAGTGTAGACATGGACAGAAAACCAACAAATACAACAAAACATAACATAACAAAACAAAACAAAATTATAAGACAAACGATATGATAGATTCACTATGTGTGATTTGCTAGAAGGTGTATTTTCAAAAATTTCTTAAATAATGACAGGCTATTGCGTGAACAAATATCTCTAGGAATCAAATACCAGATTAATGGAAATTGGTGACGTACAGAGTTTGAAACCAGATTTGTTTTTACTACCCACATATGAAATCTATTGCAATTTCGTGTATTGTATTTATGAATTTCATTATTAGTGCAAAACATACATGAAATATTACGAGGTAACATATCTTTGAAATGATAAAATCCCAAAACAGCAGTATTATAAGTATACAAATCAAATATATTCAAAGTATTAAATTTATGAAAAAGAGGAGCAGAATGAGGAAGGTAATGACTACCAGTACATACGTACAGTAATGCTTTTTTCTGCAATTTATGTAACACTTCTCACTTTGTTGTACTCCCCTTTACAAACTGAAGATATTTTGCCCAGGTAGTGACAGACAATATGAAACAGATATTGCCTTTTACTGTGTAATTAACGTTTGACAACCCTGCTAGATTCTATTTTCCCCGAGAGATTAGATTTTCCCTGAAGTGTGCACCACTGGGGGGATTGTCTTGAGGGTTGAAACATCCAATTTAAAAAGGACTGTCAAATGTTTCTAATATCATAATGATTGACAAGGCAATATGTATTTCTATAATGGTCTTACAATGTGCATTATTTCATTTCAGCCCTGTCGGGAGCTTGTCAAATTCTTGGAATTACCATAACCTGATGCGACCTCACTGCTTGAAATAACAATTTTAGATACTCACTGCATTAGTCACATGACTACATTATGACCAATCACTGACCAGTAGATCATTTGATACATGTGTATGTTGCAATAATGGCTAATATACTTCAAATCATTCATTTTCTCTTTGTCCTTCCTGTTATTCTAGTGAGCTTTTATTTGTTCCTCACGTGTGCTATGCCAGAAAGGCTACAAAGGTGTTCATGGAATTAAAGCAGAAAAAAAAAAAAAAAATTATAGCAACCTCTTTTCTAGCTTTTAGTTGATAAACCACCTGTTAGCAGGCCAGTTTTTGTCGGTTTCTTTCACATTCTTTTCCTAGATTTCCTAAAATTTCTTTATTCAGTTTCAGCTGTCCAACATTACTCTTGATTGCTACACAATGTCTGTCAGGCAAGGACACTTGAATTAGGTACATGTATAACATGCAGATGAATCAAATTTAACAGCATTGATTTCCACCACACATACAAAGTACCTATATTGCACCATATCAAAAATGCAGTCAGAGTATTAAAGAAAATATTTTAATTTTTTAGTAATCGGTGGAGTCATTGAAAGCTCAGGAAGCTTATTTGCACGATGGTGATACTCACAGTCACACCTGGCACCCAATAAACATCCATCCTGACAGATCATATTACGCAGGAAAGCCATTTGCTAAATACTGCACCATAAAGATTGCGTTAATTTGCCGTGGAAAGGAGGGCACCCTACACTCCTGCTGGGTGTAATATCACTAAGGAAGCACACAGCAGCATAGACAAAACACTGGCTCTCAAATCAAGCACACGTCGCTGCTCCAGGATACTGGTAGGCACTTTCCTCTGCACGCATTCACAGACACCATGCGGTAAATTTCTAAAACTTTGAATAATTTTTCTTGATTGGTTGTTTTTCTAAAGTAAAAACCATAGATCACGGAACAATGTGCTGACAAGCGGGCTGTGCGATGCTCTGGTTCTGATAATAGGTGATAAACCCCAACAATGAAGATGAGTTTTCCAATCTAGAACAGTGCATCTGTCAAAGGGTTACACATTTAAAAACAAAGCACCCTGTTCACACTGAAGATGATACACTTTGAAAGTTCCATCAAGCCTCTAATAAGGCAAAAGAAGTCATTTTAAACTCCACTGCACAGGCTGTGAAGAGTAACTCCTCTGGAACACAGAAGTTGACCTCGCGAAAATCCACACATCATCAGAGCGAAGAGCCAGAGCAAGAATCCTTGAGGATGGCCATTCGGCCATTTCCCTCTTTACTGTCCCTACAGACCAACCCAACATCACATTGTAGAAATCAAGCAAAACAGCAGACAAAGATGACGGACGGCAGCTGTGCTGGTCTGACTGACTGACAAAGACTTGATGAGGTCTTCAATATTAAAGCATGCACACGTGGCTATCCATAGTATCACAAAGAGTGCAGGAGAATAGAACACATTGTCTTGCAACTTTTCACCAGCAGAAAAACATTTTTCAGAATATCCTTTTCCCAACGGATGTGGAAAGGAATCTCTCCCAACGGAAACAAGATGCCCCGAGCTATTAAAGGGGCTGACATCCAGCAATAAATGGGTCACTGCGGTATTAAACAGGATAGAAAGCACATGTCAGCTCTGTGCATTGATGAGGTCTGCTGCTGGCTGCTATAGCTTCAAAGCTTTTTGTTGGAGCCTTCATGTATGACGACCTTTTACAAACAGCGCTGCCAATACAGACTCCCATCACACCACGCCACAATGCACATGTAACATTACAGGCCCAATACAGGCTTTGTGCAAATCCCCCAATCCGATTTCCCCCAGTGTGAAAGCACAAATACACCGTCAACAGATTGAATACAAAATCAACTCAAATCAGAATATTGCTGCAGTAAACTTCTCTACCTAAAATGTACAGTAACTCACCCCTTATCTCCACCCTCCCAACCCCCTCTCTTACTTTTTTTTTTCTCTCTCTTTCTCTTTACTTTACTCGGTAAGGCCAGCTCTTGGCAGCTAAGAGAAAAGTTACAGGGTCAACAAAATGAATGATTATGAGAGCCTAAAAATAAGTTTATAGACCAAAAACTACTAACTCTATTCTTCTACAGGTTGTAAAATATCAACCTCCCTCCGTTATTCTACATGTAATTGCCCGAGACAGAAAAAAAAAAATTATATATGAATATGAAATCAATGAAATAAAAATCCATTTATGCATCCCCCCCCCCCCAAAAAAAAAAAAATATATATATATAGTTATATATATGAAATTAACAAAATCCATTTGTGTATTTGATAGGTTGAAGGCCTCAAACACGATAATATGAAGCTGACTAATCAATGGCTGTATCACGGCTTTGTGTGTGTGTATGTGTGTGTGTGTATCATAGTGTGCAGGTGTGTGAAAATACTGTTTCTGTGCTTGGCCTAGATGTATTTTACACAAAAAAAAATCATTCTTTATTCCTGTTATCACCTATTCTGTGAGTATAAATCAATCAAAAAAAAGAGAAGAATTACACTATCGTTTTTTTTTTTCTATGATTAAACCCTATGCAAACAAAATAGCCAGAAATTTACTGTTTTCTTCACAATTCAGTAGAGGTTGATGCTGCCAGAACTTCTAAGTGATCTTATCCAAAATGTCTATCTGTTTTATTGTAGTTGTTGTGTGTGGATATAAGGAGTTTGATTGCCACAAAAGGGGGAGGGGCTAGGTACCATTTTAAATCATGTTAAAGTCCATGATCAGATAGAGTAAAACAAAACCTTTCCAGTGATACCTCATCTGTAACAAAACAAAGAATTTTCTTGAAATTAGGATTTGAAGTACTAATAACATGGTTTATAATTTCTATGTTCTTCAGCAGCTTGAATGGCAAATATATCAAATTAACTTATTTTGAGACCAAACCCTGATGTTCCTTCACGGATTATTAGGAACCTGTGTACTCATCAGGTTCCTCATCAATTGAAATGACATTCATTGTGGCATTGTCTATCTATTAAAGTGTCAAGGGAGGGCAGATGTGTGATTGTGTACATCCAATCAGATAGCATACCATGTACCGACATACAATACTATGGGGGAGGCAGCTCCATAGACACACTGTTTACAAGAAAGCACTATGCCGCCCTCTACTGACCATAGCACGTATAATCTATGTCAAACATCCTCAATTTTCAGTATACAGCTGAGCAAATGGCCTTTTTTTTTGTACGTACATCAAATGCCATTGTCTGACTGTATGTGCATGTAGGCATCCTATACAAAATAATATGTTTGCCATGTGTATCCGTCGCATTTACACATGCAGATTACAATGTCTATAATTCCAGTGCAGTCTCCCAACAGAGACTTGACGTGAAATACCTCTTTTGCATTGCACACACATCATGACCATAAAAATCATAAAAGTTGGTGGAATGGGTAAAAAATGTTCCTGCTCACTTCTTTGAACTATTTTAGTTCTTAAATTACTATACTGTAGGCTTCTCTGACAATTTTTGCATCCATGGATAACAAAATAAGATGTATGAAATGCTTCACAGCCATTATGGTCACATGAATGAGAACCAAACCATGGATACATTGTAGGATACACGATTAATGAGCAAAAAATAAATAACATTTCATAATCTTGTTTCTCTTTGTATGATTATGCTTCTATTTAAACTTGCCTGTTGATTTAACTGCATTCATTTGGTTTCAGGGTGTGTTTTTTTTTCATCATCACAATCAACTCTAAGAGGAAATCTTTTTACTTTCATTCATTATTTATTCTTTTACTTATTTGTTTATTCGGCATCAGCTGGTCTCGGTAATCAAATCTAGCATTCAAGAGGGAAATAAAAAGTAAATGGAACATAAGACAACCTGCTGACCTGTCTACTGAACTGCAAAAGTTTGTTCAACTATTGCTCTACATCAGCATTTAAAACAAAATATTAATAGGGAAAAAAGAATGAACTCACCCTGAGACGAACACAACCTCGTCTTGATCCTCTCATCATCTTGTCTTTGGACTGTGGAGAAAAGGAAACAAATGAAAGCCAATAACTGGTAAATCTGTGGTAAATCTGTGGTAAGTACTTCATTGTCTCAAATCAATGCATGGTTGTGTAGTGTCTTCATGTCCATTTATAAATTATTTTTAATGCATCTCCTCATAGTCTAAATCCCTGGTTCCTTCTTGATATCGTTTGAATGCTCTATACATGAAATTGCAATTGGCATTTAGTGGCAAATTTCCGTCCATCTAAACAGCCGCAAAAAAAAAAAACCCCACACAAAACAAAACAATTTCAGCATCTGGATCCTGGTCGACATCCCGTTATTTTGCCCGTGTGAATGACACTATTGCAACACATGAGGGGGCTTGCTAATCTACAACTAGGTAAAGTTTGGATGGCTTACTGAATGCTGATCAATTAACAAAACAACAACAATACAGAAGAAAATCCATGGCAAATTCAGCTAAGTGACAATCAAGGGGTCAAATGTGTAGCTTAATAAATTTTCTTTAATTTGTCTTTACATTAAAATACTCCAGATAGCTGAAAGAAGTGCAATAACTATTAACACTTTACAACTCAGATGGTGAAGACACCAGTCCTGCCTTCCTTCAAGTCTCTTTCTTCACACACTCAAGAAATTCATCTTGAGCTACTTGGAGCATCCAGCTTTGCAAGTTGACTTGCCTTCACAAGTCAAGTAACTCAATACTAATTATGCTATGCATATATTCTTTATAGGCTTTACATTTGTATTTAGACCATACATTTTCCTGGAAATTTTGTGCCATTCAGACTCAATTTTTATGAAGTTATTTTAAAAAAATGTAACGGTGTCCTGTAGCATCGTGACGTGTCCATGTAGCATCGTGATAGTTAAAATCTGGCCCTAAAAGACAAATTAATGCAATTAGCTTGACCAAAATTTGATATAATATGCATAATTACTAGATTAGTCTGATAGCTAAATATCTTAACTATATTTTCCACAGTTTTACTTTTACAAGAAAATTACACAATGTGTCACTATGCTACACGGTGTCCACCAAATGTAACAAAAAAGGACACCGCGTAGCATTGTGATACATTTTGTAATTTTCTTTTAAAATTAAAACTGTGTACAGGAAATTTGAGATATCTAGCTATCTGACTAATCTAGTAAATATGCATATTGCATCAAATTTTGGTCAAGCTAATTGCCATAATTTGTCTCTTAGGACCAAATGTTCAAATTTCACGATGCTACATGGACACGTCACGATGCTACAGGACACCGTTACATATTGTTTAATAACTTCATCAAAATTGAGTCTGAATGGCACAAAATTTCCAGGAAAATGTGTGGCCTCAATGCAAATGTAAAGCCTACAAACAATAAATGTATAGCATAATTAATATTGAGTTATGCTGAAATGTATTTTTCAAACATGACGATGCTACGTGGACACTGCCCCAACTTCATGGAATTACCCATGTCTGTCTACCCGTACAAATTCACTGCAAGTTCATCGCAATGCCCACTTTTGCATAACGATTTGCATTGACAAGTGCCATATTGTGGCTAGATGCTCCACTTGTTGACTTGAAAAGTAATGGTACCAGTCTGCAATTCTTCAAATGGTGTCTGTCTAAAAACTTTTGAAATTCACTGTACATATTCATATGTAGAGTTCCTAAGAACACTTAGCTTTTCAAAGTTGATTCAACTCTACCTAGTGGTGTATTATGGATAACAACTAAAACACATGCAATGAACTTTGAACACTTGGCAAGGTGGTAGATTGGAGCCCCCTGGAAGAATGGGGCGTAACTCGACATGTTTAGTGTTCAGTGTGAACTAGGATAAAAAGGCTTTCTAAAGCTGTTTTCATTTCAGGAATCAAACAGAAGCCTAAAATGAGGCTCAAGCCTGCACGCATGATATCATCATTATTTCTCCTCCAAAGATACAAATGTACCTCAATGTTAACAGTCTTTTTGATGACTATTTTACAGTCACCCTGAGAAAAAAAAAACCAACAACAATTACTTGTACGGTCTCTTGATTTTGGAGAAAAAGGAGAACAACAACAACAGAAGAACTATAGAGTTTTAGATATGGGGAATTACATTCCAGAAATCCATTCAACATATTGTTGATGACTCCCCTAAATGAATCATACAGAAAAAAGAAACACTGCATGAGAACATCACACATGGATCTTTGCACTGGTATACATTGTATATGCAAACAACATCCAGCAGTTTAGTCATGAACTTCGATATTGATTTTGACAGATAGTTATCAAATCATGATTACTCAAATACATTTTGTAGCTCATGGAAGAAATGTTTATTTTAACTTCAAATTATGTGATTATGTCTGGTACAGATAGCAACCCCCTGTACTTCACACTCTGGAACAGCGTGTGGTAAGGTGCGTATATATGCTCAATTCGTAAACATTATGAGACAGAATCAGCATTTTGAAATGCTGATCCATGGCGCGGTTAACGGCAGATGCTAATTTTTTAGCTAAAAAAACAGTTGATTTCACAAACACAAAAACGATAAACCCCAATTGAAGCAAGCTGTTCAGCACGTCTATTTCATGTGAACTGGAAAGGTGTTAAAAATGATGTCAGAAGAAATGCCTTGATGTTATTTTGTATTTACATGTATGCTTCCCCATTAGATATGAATACTGAGAATTGCCGGTCATAAATACACACTTCTGTGCATTTTGAACCAGTGTTTTGAAAAGCTGTTCATATCAAACTGAGACGGAATGCAACATGTTTTGAATGAAACTCATTTCAAAAGCCTGATTATGACCCCCAAAAAGTTCAGCCTAAATGCACACTTAGAAATCTTGAAATACCTTATCTCTGCTGCCACACACTTCACACTTTGGAATAGCCTGCCTTGGCAATCTCTATATCTCCTCTGATGTCATCTGCTATTGTTCACACAGCATCGTAGTACAATTGATACTTTACAACTTTAATGTAGCCTTTAAACAATCCATATTTACTACTGGACCATTTCTAATATTTCTTTTCATGATCAGACGATGATGTCATATGAACTGTAATCTCAACATCTAATGTCACTGTTTGCAGATGCCTTTACTTAGAAATATGGATATACGAAGCTTGGTCTACGTTCATTATGTATGGCACTCATTCTCAAATCTTCTTTTCAAATCTTTTTATCTTCTTCTTACCATTAACATCTTAACATAATGATAATGATAAAGATTTCTATCACTCCAGTATATCATCATTAATGTCATCACTATCATTATAATTTTTTAGACATAAAAATAGTACACACACATTTTACAGAATCATAACTGCACTTCAAATCTTTTGACAGACTTTAATGAGATTTTGATGTTCAGTATCAATCCAAATTTCCTATGTCTACGTCATTGCCTTGAAGGCAGGCCATCCTATTTGCAAACAACACTGCATCAATGTCAACGCTGTCCCCTGTTTCCACAAACATGGTTACTGCAAACACCTGCTCTCCATGCACAAGCATGAGAGGAACTGTCTTCTCAACTGTTCAGCTGTCGGAAGATGCAAACTGAAGGGATCACTGAAAAGCTAGACTACACAGTATAACTGCCCTCTGTTTGACTGTAATAGAATTATAAAATGTGATCCCTCACCACATCATCTGATTTAAAAGCTGATAATTAGAGGCGACTAAAATTGTGAAAACTGCAAAACGGACTTGGTTGTTAACCCATTACTAAAATTGCCCATCATATTACTCCCTATTAAAAGGCCTGAAACCACCCTACTGTTTCTTTTTAATAGTTGTATGCTTTACCATTTTTTTTTTATTTAAAAGAGAATATAAATAATTATAATTTGAAAGAGGTTAAACGTCCACAAAATGTCAGAATCACTTCTGTGATACATCACATTCCCTTGGCACAGTCTTATTATAGGCTTTCATAAACACAACTTATAGACAAAAAAATTATAATCACGTAATAAGCTATTTTACAATGTTGCACATCATTTAGAAAGTTGTCAAAATGAGAGCAATATATTGCTGTACCTTCCAGGGAATCATGGGCCGTTATGTACAGAATCTAGAGTTGCTGAAGGGTTAAGCAAGATTCCAGGCATTTGACAAAATATCCACAGGTTTGACATTGAAACTTACCTACAATGTGTATAATCCAATTTTCAAAGCCTAGGAATGGTTGGAATTTAAAACTTTTGAAAATCCTAATTACATTGGTAGATTTAAGATTTAAAAGAATGTCTTTATGCTGGTGTTTTGAATATGACCAAATCTGTTTCAATGTCTACTCTCCTGCAAGGATAAATCAAACCTTGACAGTATAACTGTTGATGTATCATTCGTGACACAGAAAGTGAAACCTTGTGGAAAGAGCATCATCATCTCTTCCCATGTTTAAACACAATGCACTACGTTCTACATGTATGTCCATTGCAACATAATAAGCCAGTTCAGGGTTAGCTCATGGGCACATGGGTAAAATTGACCTTTCTTCTTTCTCAATTGATTTGGCACTCCGCTACATTAACGTAGTTTCAAGCGACAGAAGGCATAAGCTTGCCCAACATAACAATTTATGGAATTCATCAGTCATGTTCAAATAAAAGATGAACTTGCATAGACCAAGTGACCAGAATGATCCCTCCATTGGCATTTTGGAAAGCATCCACTTCATTACTTTGCACTGAATGTATTAACAATCCCTTTCTATTGATATTGTCAGATACTGCTTGTAATTGTTGCCAGGTGGATGTGCTTGCAAGCACCACTTATAAGGATCACTTGCATAATCATTACATTGTACATCACAGATGCTTATCTCAGTGAATTTAAAAACCAACATGCTTTGCTGGTACAGATGATCTTTTTCTGCTTTAATATGCTCGAAGCGGAACTCCGAAATGGCTTATTATACACCGGTACCACCCTCATCACCCCTGCACCATACATTGGCAGACATGATCATGACCTCAGATATCAGAAGCCACAAATCAACCCATATAATTTCCTTTCCATCTACAGTCAATATGGTCTTGGAATCATCTATCCTATAATGCATGCTTTACCACATCCTAACATTAGTATGTTTCACAAGTCTGTGACAGCTGCATCCTCCCCCAACAAGAACTGAAATGCTGTAACCATGGTATCATGGATTTTTACTTGCATAGTAATATTAACAATAATTGACAGTGCTTATACAATGCAGTGAATAACACAAAGTGATAATGTCCCTTTGCGCTCAAAAAATGGAAAGATTACATACAAAAACATACTATTCCAATTACAGTGATGGTGATGAGTATCATGTTTGCTTACACTGTAAACATACTACCCAACTCTTACATTCTGGCACCGTCATTCTTATTTCTATTCATACTAATGAATGTTACTGCACCTACTCTCCCACTTGAGGTTACTATGAAAGCTGCTATCAAAAGGGATCATCTCTTCAAGATGAAGAATTAAGTTCACTTTTATTGAGCCACACAGATTGGAAAAATGTTATGTCGCAATGAATATTTCAATAACTTACTGAGCACAAGTCCTATACTAGTTCGGAAACAAATTCCTTCTAATAGTGTGTTGGGTAATACCTGTGGGGTTATCATTTCAAATAGCATTTTAAGCCCATATCATGCCATATTTGAGTATACCCTGAGAGAAAATGAATATTTCCAAAGCAGGAGTATAGTACACACTGTAATGAGCTTTGATAGCATGATACCATCCCCATCATACCCAAGGGCCCCAGCAGAGAGGGGTAAAAATAGGTTATGTTATACCCCAACAATGTTTGAATTTATCATTAAAGACAAAAGAAGAAATCAAACCTCACACATCCTTACATATGATCATCCAATCCATACCTCAGCTCAGAATGTACAAGCTACATTCATATGCAAATTTATGAGGTGGTGTCACATGACCTCATCTACATAAAGGAGAGCACTATCACTCTTAATCAGTAAAATGATTAAAGTCTAATAACAATGATATCTAGATATTTATAATGCCAACATATCAATTCAAAGGTGCTCAAGGCGCTCATACTCACAAAATTTACTTTAAGCCTAAAGACGTTTACATTTCATGTCTGACTGTGAAACTTCATCCAATCTGTTTGCTTTCACTTACATTTATGTAGAAATCAAAGTGAATCTGATGCATAACAAGCCAAGAGAAATCTAGCTGATTACAGCCTTCATGGAGTATAGCAATGGGAAGGGGGGGGGGGGGGGGGGGGGGGGTGTGAGGTGATTTCAACATTGACTTTTGCAACATCACTCAAAACAACTCACTCTTTGCGAGCAATTGCGGCATTATATGCTTGCACAATCTGAAACTGAAGATAGCTGCCTAATATTATACATGTGACAACTCTTTCAGAAATTAAAGTGACTGGGAGCAAAAATTACATGTACAAAATGACTTAGGACAAGTTCAATTATGTCAGATGAGAAATGCCATTCCTAGATTGCACAAGACTACGCATATATACAGACAGACACACAGACGCATGCATTTCTCCTCAATAACCGCGACTGGCCATGATCATTGCACATTGATTTTCAGTTTCCGCATCGAGTCCAGTCGCATAATGTCAGACAGCTAACTTCAGCTTCAGATTGTGCTGGCAGTGTATAGCATGATCACTCACGAAGAACGATTCTGTTTTTGAGGAACGTCACGAAAGTTGACGTTGATTTTGACACTTCTCAATGACCAATTTGGTTTGAATTTATAAGTGAGAGATTGGAAGAAATAAACCATGGCATTGAGTATATCCTATGATTTTGGTGCAATTTGGTTTGGTGGAACTTGAGATATATATATATATGCAAGTACATTAGCACCACAAAAATGTTTCACTGAATCAAATAGTGAAAGTACTGTACTAAAAAAAGCACTGTCAGCCAGTGTCGCCATCGCACAGTCCATCCAAGTTTAGTTTCCACAAGCTGCTGCAGGGATTATCCAGTCAAGGTTCAATGTTTGTGACTTGGCCACTGATTGAATTTCTCGTTCACTTTCTAGATCCTAACGTTAGTTTTCATACAATTTTGTACCACACCACTGCGGTATTTTGGACTCTCGACTGCTCGACATGCTCAAACTAGATTAATTTTACTAATCCCAGTTTGGTTTTCTTCATTGCGTGTTCATTCTTCACAACCCACTCCACACCTACCTTTGCATAAGCGTTCTTTTCTGACTTTGTATTGTAGTATAAATTAGCATCACAAACCTCACACTGGGCCCTGGGGAATGTGGAATTACACTTTACAGTTTACAGGCTCACTTGGAGACACATTCTCACTGAGTCGTCTGGTCAGTGACTCCACTCACAACACTAGCAATGTTAATTCAATACGGTACAGGTTAGCAAGAAAGTGTCAGTAGATTTCTAATGTAAAAAGTGAATGCAACGATTGACTGGCGGCTGGGGTGCAACAGAACCCTCTCTTGCTGTTAGTGTTATCGTTAACGAAACGACAAATTTACACTGGAGACAGAACTTACTGTGTAATATGACAAGAGGCCAGTTTGCTGGTCTAGGACAAACCAGCGATATTGCCATCCTTTCATGACGTTCGTCCATTTGCTCAGCGGGCCTTCGAGGCCGGTGGCGTTTGGTCTGGCCGACGACATGTTGGAAAGTGAAACGCAAATGGCTTCGGCCGGAGATCGGATCATATCGCATGCATGCTATGCTAGCCCGACTTGACTGTAACATCAAGTGCGCCATCTAGTGTCAGCATACACATTTAGTGCGGCAAATTTGGAAGGGAGATTCCCTCGCCGCGCGATCAAAAATCACTGACAGCTAGCACATAGCCCCACACACAGACTGGTCGAATGCGTGGGAGTACGATAGTATACACTCACGAGTTGTGTTCACCTGCCTATGTCATTTATGGGCTTTCCCAATTCCGGTAAGTGGCATATTTTTTTAACCCACTTTCACACATATGGAAGTCTTTCCCATAGTGGATATGATAACATCGGCAAGTGTGAACTAATCGTCTACTAACGTTCGTTTATAGTATGTAGCCTGACCAGACCGCGACCGCTGGCGCTGTGTGAAGCACACAGCGGCTTGTAATGTTGTAGATCCTGGACCTGGTACGAGTGGTACTGCGTACTGACTACAATAGTGATTGTGTATAGTGGGTCTCACAGTCACACACAGAGCAGAGTCGAGTGTGTTGGATATTTAGAGTGCGTTTGTGCGTGTTGTTAAGACTATGAGTTAATAAGAGATCATACTGGGTAAATGTCAAGGAGGTGAGAAAGTACACTACTCTAGTGTCACTAGTCACTAGCGCCAATCCCATCACTTATATTCTTGAAAGAAAGGGAAGGAGTTCCATATGTAACCCCCCCCCCCAACTGCGACCAGCCCGAACGCGAATTACTGTGTACTTAAGGAGCGTCCCGGGGTTACCCCCCCCCCCCCCCCATATAAGTTGGCTGTAGGACTCCAGGGGCAGGGGCAGCATTGCCCTAGGACACTGACATCAATGTTACCCTAGCTAGGACACTGACATCATGCAATGTTGCTCTAACTCTATAACCCTATACCGGTAATCCTAAACTCTCACCCTATATTAAACCCTAAAGCACCTAAATCTAATCATATTAATATGCATGGCATATCACTTGATTATTTACTTTTTCAAGTTTAGCAGGGGTACATTTTAATTCAATTTTATGGAATTCTTGCCAGAATTATTTTTATTATGGCAATATGAGCATCAACCCAGCATAAAATCAGTAGATCATTCTTTAATAGCTCCATATATGCTATCTTCTACTTGTGCAATTATTTGATCCTCATGAACTAATTTTCATTCTTTTATCTGTCTTACGTTTCTTGCTCCATATACTTTTGGTCTGACAGAGATGGCAAATGAAGAAAACGAAGTGAGCACAAGATAGACTGTCCAAGATGGCCTTTGAACCCTTTCCGTCGGAGGCTGTCGAAGCCTTCAATGACCCAGGTATCTTTTATGTCCATGAGAATGGCAAGTTGCGATCTCCTCCTGGGCTTGATGGTTCATCTCGCTACAGTCATGGAGACCTTGATTCAATGCTGCCACAAATATCTCCATTTGTACTTGTCGAGAGCTACGCTGTTGGTCAAACCTGCTTTAGTCCCCGGTCACTCTTTGAGCAGACCGTCAACTTTGTGGCCCGACGTCTTGAGAGAGTGGAGTCACTGGTCGGTTTTCCAGACATTGTTGGCAAGCAGCTCTTTCAAGCCGCAGAAGAGCAGGCCATCTTCCTCAGCAAGCACCACCGACTGCAGGGTCTGAAGCTGTTTGTGGAAGCTTATGGTTGTGAGGTAAGTTTGAAACTGGGATTGGCTATTGGACCCTCGATTAGGTTATGTCTCTATGTTATAAGTCTTTATCTGGGATGACCCTTTGGTAGAGCCTTTGGTAGTGCAGTCATTTCTGAAACTAGATTGGTAGATCAAATACTTTGCATGATATTTGCTAGTCAGAAGGCTTATAGATAAAAAAGGAGAATTTTAATTAATTGATTTGAACTTTGTATACGTACAGAATCATTTGTGGCCCTTTTTTCTGCACTCGTTTGTCCTTCATATTGCTTCTGAAGTTGTCTGGCGTTTGTCGTATTTGTTGCCAAATTTAATGAATCCTGACAGTAATATGAATGACTCCATTCTATCATAGGGTTAAAGGTCATATTGTTGATGGATGGTTTGTGCGTACTCCATAGGCTACATTTGTTAATGGATTTTGTTCAAATATGGTATGGAGGTTTATCATGATCGTATACCTCAAGCCTATAGATTTTGAATGTGCTGCTCCCAGTGTTCCGTCTTTTATAGGGTCAAAAAATTACACTTTTTACGATGCAACACCAGAGGCAGAGCATTGTGTGAGCGACTATAGTGTGACTGGAGCATTAGCGGCTATCCTGTAGCCACTCTGCATGCGGGTGACATATCTTCAGATAGTACATTGTACTTTTGAATTTTGTATACAGATGCATTATACTCTAATCTATGCATAAATATTGTTTTGTGAAGCTGCGCCTAGTCTTCACAATATTCAGCAGGGGAGGAGATCTTTGTCCCTCGCTCAAACGTGAAGATGGAGCAAAAGCTGCTGCTAGTGCCGGGGGATACAATCGCATTGCGCTGCAATGGACACTTCTAGTTGTGAACTGAAAATTTATTGCAATAAAGTTGTATTTTCATTTTAAAGAAAAGAGCGATTGCACTTTCAGTATCATGTAGTAGGACAGTGGCACCAAGGCAGAATTACCTTAGCGTGAAGCCTAATGTTCAATGTCCATCAGAAGTTCTTATCTAACAGGTAGATAGAGTACTGGTATGAAGTTGGAAGAAAAATCCTTCTGAACACCAAAATGGCAGTATTAAGTGAAACTCCAATGCCTTTAACCTTGGCAGAAAATATTGATGTTGTTCATGAAGGTGTTGTCATCCATGACGATGGAGGGAAGTCATCTGATGCTGGAGGAATACCTGGAGGAGGTGATGGTCTTCTCCCACCTGACCGAGATGGAGCTGGCGGGATGCGGTCTTGGAGAGGAGCATGAAATATGGCCTCATCTAGGGAACATGCCTAGGTAGGGTTAAAGGACAAGTCCACCTTTTATATACACAAGGATTGAGAGAGTGCAGCAATATCAGTAGAACGCATCAGTGAAAGTTTGAGGAAAATTGGACAATCTGTTCAAAAGTTATGAATTTTTGAAGTCTCTGGACAGTCACTGCTGGAAGAGAAGACTACTGCAGTGTATGAAGTCACATGAATAGAATGGTGAAGATAAGGAAAATATAAAGAGAATTTCACAAAATGTCTTTTTTTTTTTTTAAATACACATTCCCTCAACTCGCTACTGACTTATGTTAAGGGTAATATTATTCCTCCTGCCTTCTGAAAGAGGCAAGTCAAGTGCTCTATTATTATGCGAGAAAAGTGAAAATATGTTGAATTTTCTTTATTCTTTAATTCCTTATTATCGTTAACGCATGTGACATCACAAGCTGGAGTAGTCTTCTCATCCAACGATTGCGGCACTGAAATTTCCACAAATCGTAATTTTCGAACAGATTGTTCAATTTTCCTCAAACTTTCACTGATGTATTATACTGCTATTGCTGCATTCTCTCAAGCCTCATGTATATGAAGGTGGACTTGTCCTTGAACATCTACAGGAGGCTTCCATCCCATGTTAATATGTTTTATGTCAATGTGAGAAATAGTGGTATCAGACCCACTGTATCCATGAAACCCAATTCCCATTATCTGATTTCAAACTGTAGTCAGTTGAATCAGCCTGTCATAAGCTGGCATTCCAGAAAGTAAAAGACTATTTACAAAGCCATCATTTCAGGCCTGTTTCAACTTTGCATTGACTTTATGTTCAAACAAGGAGCAATCCAAACAGTAGGGCAAACACCCAAGCCACAGATTACTACAGAATGCAGTGCCCTCCTGTTATAATAAACACTGTTATAACAAAATTTCTTTAACAAAGTAAACATTCAGGTGGCAAAATTGTCTGCTTTATGTTTTTATCGTTTATTTGCTCAGGTATAACGAAATTTCAATATAACAGCCAGTCCTGAGGACTTCATGTGAATGGGAGTCCACAGTATGTGATAGTGTGTGAGAAATACACAAATGAGGTGACTCTCACAGTGCCACATTATCTGTTCAGGCATTGTGGTGTATTTTGAAAACAAAAACAAAACAAAATAACAACAGCAACAACAACAAAACATTTTTTTTTTTTACACCATACGTCAGTGCTTTGCATATCACCAGTAATTTGCTAATAATAGTATGAGAATTATGAGGTAAATTCTCCAATATTGGCAAGCTAATTAACATGAAATTACATGTATGACACAATTCAAGACAAGCCATGAGAATGGCTCATCTGGTTGTATTTCAGTTCTTGTCCTGAATGTGCATTTATTTTCATCACGTAGTCTGCAGAGACTTGGACTCAGTAGGAATGGAATGAGTGATCATGTGATGCAGAAAATGACCACGCCCCTCCGTCTCATGAACAATGGACCAAGAGAACTTCGAGTCCTTGACCTCTCAGGTATGATAGGTTTATATCTGTTGCAAAGGAACAACTTGAATTTGTATGGACGGTTTATCTGTACAATGCTACTTAACCGTGTAATTAAACTCTGAAGTTGAAAAATATGTTTTGGAGAATCATCATATTGGCAGAAAATGTATCCATTATCCATCCATTGCATTTATTAGATTTTGCTGATTTGTGGGTTATAGTGTTTGGGTTTTTTTTCTTTTCTTTTTTGTAGGGGGAGGGGGCAATGCCCTTGTTTGTGTGTGGTTATGGTTTGTGGTGTCATTAACTTTTAAAGAGATGTTAAATAGAATAGAATTGAATTGAATTGAATTGAGTTGAGTTGATACTGTTTAAAGCACATTTGCCTTTGCAAAACTGCAGAATCTTGTGCAAAGCCTGTGTAAGTTACAGAATCATGCAGTGAATAAGTGTTCATCATATGTTTTAGATAAATATATATACAGTTTAAAACTTGTTGTTTCCCGAAAGTTTCCGTAACCTGTCAAACTTGTTCATCAGCAATCAATAATCCATTCAACTTGACCTAGTTGAAGGTTTGCAAGCCAACTCATGTGTAGCAATGTGCCTCAGTCTGACACGAAGGCCAAAGTTACATAATGGGGATTTGGGTAATATTAGGTAATCTCTGTTCATTGACAATTATTTCCCAGACATCTGCCAGTCTGTAATGAAAAAAATGCCAGTGTGTATGCCATCCAGCGAACAATCACACTAAGGCTTAAACACCTTTTATTTCCAAATGTAAACTGTGTCGGAGAAATTTGTGCAGAGTCTCAATCCCAAAACTGGCAACAATCATGCCCTTCATGTTGCATGTTGTACTTCTCATACCCAAATATGTTCAAAGGGGTTTCCTAACCCCCTGTGATTCTTTCTTTGAAATCATGAATCTCTCTTGTGCCTTCAGGTAATCCGGCCATCACAGAACGCATCATACGCTACCTCAGGGTGTTTACCAACCTCCGTGCATTGGATGTAACTGGATGCTGCTTCTCTGTATGTTGTCATCCGTTTCCCACCTCATGGTTTGCCCGTTTCATCCCTTCCCTTGATAAAGGCACCGTTTTAACATTGTAATGGCTGATAAGATCTTTGGACTTTGCGCACTGAACTACATGATAATGTTGAAATGGAGGAAAAAGCCCTAAGAATAGGAAAGAATTTGATATTTTGCTCTCACTATCAAGATGTACATTGAGTAAAGCAACATCATACAAATATGGCATGCTGTAAAAGTGGATATTTTCGCGCGACTAATCTTTAGCGCTCGGCGGGGTAAGAAGAGTTTCGCATGTTTTTTATTCCGCGGGATCAAGACATCAACTACTGGAACATATGGCAAGCAAAAATATTTGCTTGCTTTTATTTTCGCGCTAGTTTCGGGTTGCGAGAAAATTTCCACTTTTACAGTTACGGTACCAAAATGGTTTATTCTGATGTTGATTTCTTCTGGGATTTGTGATATGATAAATGTTTTGTTTAGAAAAGAAACAAGGAATATGTAGTAGCCACATCAATTGTCATATGTATATATCTTGATGTCTAATTTAGACTGCAATGACAAGTTGCCCTTTGAGAATATTTTCTGGATATTTCTTGAGCTTATTTAAACTTCACTAAACACATTCAAACTTCCACAGATATGTTGATACACTTGTCCCAATAACTTTCCCTTTCAAACAATTCTGACCTTCAAACTCTTGCTTTAGATTGACACTGCATTATCATTCTGCCATTAAGAGTATTCTTCAAAATGAAAAGTTATTTTTGTTGTCTTCTCTGCCATCACAAGTCTGGTAGTTCTTGTGATAAACCTTCAATCGACCTAATGATCTTAAACACAACACAATTTTCTGCCAAGACTGACAACCTTTACTCTACATTTCCACAGAAGCACGGCATCAGGGAACTGAACCGTGACATGGGGCTGTCTCAACTAGACGATGCTGAGGCCAAAGTGCAGGGCGTTGATGTCTTCTCCCATCCTGTAGAAAATGTTGGGTGGGCTTCTGGGATAATCCAGAGCTGGATCAAGGAGAAAAGTACGAGGATCAGGCAGGGATTTCGGCTCCCTCAGAGGAACCCACGGACAAGCAAGTTCTGTAAGCCATATGGATTTTAGAATGTTGTGAAGTCTTTATTCGTACATTCTCATTCAATTATTGTCCCCGCCGAACGAGTTCGAGCAGGGGACTATGAAACGGGCTCCGTACATGTGTGTGTCCGTGTGTCCGTCCGTCCGTCTGTGCGTGCTAACGAGAGTATGCTTGTGTGGCTAGGAGAACAATAGTACACAATAGATGGCCTTTATTCCGTCAGGCTTGTGTGGCTAAAATTTTTGCTTGTGTGTCTATTTTAACAAAAGGGAGAACAAAGGGGTAGACACACAAGTATATCACCGTGAGGTCGTCCGTACGTCCGTCCGTCTGTGCGTCCGTCCGTGATCAAAATGTTCAATTTGCTACTTCTCTGTCATTTATGAGCCAATTTTGATTCTGTTTGCTTTATATGATAGCACTACATGGGAGCTTTGAAACTTCTTCACAAAATTTCAGTTGTGACCTTTGACCTTGACCTTTGACCTATGTTGTACATTTTGCTTCAAAATGCTACTACTTCGCCATTTCTAACCCGATTTCGATTCCGTTTGCTTTATGTGATGGCACTAGGTGAGGGCTTCAAAACCTCTACACAGAATTTTGACCTTTGACTTCTTTGACCTTTGACCTTGATTTTTGACCTGTATTGTACATTTTGCTTCAAAATGCTACTCCTTCGCCATTTCTAACCCGATTTCGATTCCGTTTGCTTTATGTGATGGCACTAGGTGAGGGCTTCAAAACTTCTACACAGAATTTTGACCTTTGACTTCTTTGACCTTTGACCTTGATTTTTGACCTGTATTGTACATTTTGCTACAAAATGCTACTCCTTCGCCATTTCTAACCCGATTTCGATTCCGTTTGCTTTATGTGATGGCACTAGGGGAAGGCTTCAAAACTTCTACACAGAATTTTGACCTTTGACTTCTTTGACCTTTGACCTTGATTTTTTACCTATATTGTACATTTTGCTACAAAATGCTACTACTTCGCCATTTCTAACCCGATTTCGATTCCGTTTGCTTTATGTGATGGCACTAGGTGAGGGCTTCAGAACTTCTACACAGAATTTTGACCGTTGATTTCTTTGACCTTCATTTTTGACCTATATTGTACATTGGCTACAAAATGCTACTCCTTCGCCATTTCTAACCCGATTTCGATTCCGTTTGCTTTATGTGATGGCACTAGGTGAGGGCTTCAAAACTTCTACACAGAATTTTGACCTTTGACTTCTTTGACCTTGATTTTTTACCTATATTGTACATTTTGCCACTAAATGCTACTTCCGGCGGGGACATATGTTGCGCACCGCGTAATTTCTACTTTTCCTTGTTTATTCATCTCATTAGTCCATGCAAAGACTCATTAACCCATCTGCCTCCAGTACCTTGTAGTTCCATGGATACCTCTGCCAGTATCGTTGGCAGTGGCTTCTTATTCTTCCAGTCTCATCAGTTGGTGTAACCCTACAACCATTCTTGGCAAATGGTTCTGCCCCACTTGCATATAGCTGGTATTCAAACCGGTTTTTTCTTTTGCTGTTTCGATACATTTCTGGCATGAAGAGTATTCTCCACAATGAAAAGTTATTTTCGATGTTATTTTTGTCTTCTCTGCCATCACTGTTCTTGTGATATAAACCTGTAATCGACTTTATGTCGTCAAACAAAATACAAACCTTTGACCCTGTTCTCTCAATTCAGTTTGATAGGATGTAAGTTATAAAGGATCAACCAGCACAAAATTTCCCCAACATGAGTAGCAATAGCATTGTTTTTGTGATGTTTAAAATGATGCCCTATGCTTGAGTGACTTCGTTCATTTGGCACAATTATTTTTGTCTCCTTGGATGAGTTCATTCTCAGTTTGCATCTAACATGTCTTCAGTTTGCTGTTATATTCACACAATTTTTCTCAGTAATTACTCTCACTATAGGTAGAGAGTAATTACTGTATGTGTGCATGACAATGTTGTACTGCTCCTGACCAATTGTCTCTATTTTCTGTGTATCTGACCCTTTGACCCTGTTCTCTCAGATTCATCCACTGGTAACCAGCTCGGATTTTTAGATGTGGCACCAAAAGCAGTCATATCAGCCGTCTCCTTTCCAGCAATCCGCCTCTATCGTGATGAAGATAGTGAAAGAAGACGAGCGAGCTCATACATGGATGATAGTCCCATATCTTCAGTAGATAGTGCCTTGACCCCGACACTACTATCCCATGGAAGAGGGAAGCCTGCGAAGGAATCTGGGACAGTCACTTCACGGGTGAGCCAAAGAATGACGTCGGACTCAATGCCACGCCTAAGTCGACATTTCAGGGGACACTCTCCAATGGTTGGCACCACACCTTCTGAAGATAATTCGCAAAGGTCGCTTGACCTGGAAGCAGACGGTTGGAAGTCTCAGATGCTTCAGCGCAAAGGGTCAAAGGTCAAGTTGAGGAAGAAGAGGAAGAGACAGGGAAGTACTTGTGAGGAGACTGACAATAGGCCCCCTCTGGGACCTGAAGACCAGGACCTGTTACAGGGTTATCTCGATGCTCGTGTCAGGGACAAACAATTCAACAGAGAACATGGGAGAGCTGGCTCAAAGCTTATTAGGGCCATGGACATGGACGAATGGTAGCCATAGCATGTCAAAAAAAGAAAACTTGTATGTGGCTGAGCAGACAATTGTAGACATTGACTGACATTACTGTTATGGATGTAAGAAAAATTATCAGATTCCTCCAGTTCATATTGATGATATCAATCAATAATGTAATTTATATTATAATCAATAATATTTCTTATATATTACTGAATCCCCCCCCCCCCCAGGGGTGGGGTATTGAATTATTGGTATCATGTTGTAGATATACTCTACATATGGTGTCAATTTCAATTTTTTTTTCTTCAGTAAAATGCTGAAGATTTAAACCACAAGGGCTCTGTTTTACCCTATATTTGGAACAATGCTGATAAATCTAACTACTTTTGATTAAATAAACTTTTTATTTCATGAAATCTTATTGTTTCATTTTGATTTAGGCTCGAATCTTAGAACAGGATTGCTCCCTTCGGGTTCTCAGCTGACCATAATCCACTTCTTTCCATACTTTACTGTTCGTCTATAGCAACATTACATTGTAACAAAAGAAAACTGATGGTGCAAAGGACTTCGTTACCTTGTTCAGTGTGTCCCAGAAAAAAAATGAAACTGAGTTTCACTGCAACTTTTTGCTATCAAAATCATATATTTGCTTCGAGAGATGCACATCAATGGAAAGATACATGTCTCTTCTTTCATTTGTTGCCTAACTCAGTGTTCATAGTTGACATATGACTGAGTTAGAACAATGAACAGCGGTGCAACCAAATTTTTCTTTGCACATGCAAATTACAAATTGTAATGAGTTTTTCAGACTTTTATCATTATCTTTTTGAACACAAAAAAATTAATAACTATAATATCCATACTTTATTATTTGATATGAGACCTTATGCATAAAATATGAATGACATATGCTCAAGAAAAAGTTGCATGAAAGCATGCTTCCATTTCAACCTATTTGACAGATACATATTTAAAAAACAAGCATTCAGCTTTCACCCCCACTCTCATGTAAATTCACCGAAGCATGAAGGCATTGTCTGCCAAGTCAGAAGAGCTGAATGGCTCCTTGTTTATCACACTGTCCATCTATCTGGGTAAATTTGGAGCATTTTTTTCGAATTATGTTTTCTCTAGCACCTGATACTGTAATCATTTTTTATGCATGAGCTGTCATATACAAGGAAATTTCTAAGCTGATAATCAGTTTTAACGCATGAGCTGTCATATACATGGAAATTTCTTTTTTTGCAAAAGATTGCCGAAACGGTCTTGAAAACTCACTTAAAGAACTCGCAATTTGTGCATGCAAATTAAAATTTGATAGTGCCACTGTCCTTTATTTTAACTCAATCATGCATGACTTGTGAACATTGAGTTGTGCATCAAATGAAAGAAGAGAAGCTTAGCTTTCCATTCATTTTTATATCATAAAGCATATTTATGATTTTTGTAGCAAAAAGTTGCAATGAATCATGGCTTCATTTCTTTTTTCTGGGACACACTGTATAAGAGGAGTCACCTATACATTATATGTACATGTATGTATGTAGGCCTATGTATGTACAGTATGTATACAGTATACATATTTATATAAATGCATTGTATAATTGCTTCTTTACTGAGAATCACTTGTTTCTTTATCTGATTTTCAACCAATGTAGCGCCTTGTTCAGACTTGATGAGTTCATTCCGAACCATGAAATTGTATTAAAGCCAAGATCAATGATATGATTGGAAATGCTGGAATACATGTATATTCATTCTTAATCTCGCAGTCATAATGTCATAAACTTGTTATAATGAAGTTCCATGGTAAAATTCAGGTCCCTAAATATTAATACATTATGTGTGTATTATATACATTTGTATATACATGTATGTACAGTTGTACATATATATATATATATATACACACACACAGAGGTGTATATATATATATACACTGTACAACAAAACAAAACAAAACTGACTATTTGTGGGCCTATATAGTTCTATCTTTCTGTACAGTTGACTCCAGTTATAATGATGTCCTCTGGACGGGCAGTGTCTGTTTTTGTTCTTGCTTTTTTCATTCTAAACGTCAATTTGTTTCAGAGTCAAACAGCAATATATATAGTATATATATACATGTATATATATTGCTGTTTGACTGTGAAACAAATTGACATTTAGATATAGCAATATATATCTTTGTTCTTGCTTTTTCCATTCTAAACGTCAATTTGTTTCATAGTCAAACAGCAATATATATAATATAAGAAGAGTTTGTTTGCAAAAACCGATAAGTCCATATTTGCCAAATGGAGATATTTGCGATTAAAGGACAAGAAAAATATAGAGAATAATAAGAAAATTGTTGTTTCTTTTGACCATAACATCAAAAATGTACCTTTGTATGTAGTGACCAATGTATCATTCAAAAGGTATTATTTTGTACTGTATGACAGAGACCGTACTTCAAAATCTTCAAAAACGGACTTATCGGTTTTTTGCAAACAAACTCTTCATATATATATATATATATATATATATATATATATATATTGCTGTTTGACTAGGAAACAAATTGGTGTTTAGAATGGAAAAAGCAAGAACAAATATATATATTGCTGTTTGACTATGAAACAAATTGACGTTTAGAATGAAAAAAGCAAGAAAAAAAAAAACAGAAACTGCCTGTCCAGAGGACATCATTATAACTGGAGTCACCTGTACAGAAAGATAGAACTATAGGCCTATACAAATAGTCAGTTTTGTTTTGTTTTGTTTTGATTTTTTCATTTTGATGGGACTTTTAAACAAGCAATATTAACAGAAATCAAAATTTACTCTCATAAAGACATACATATATTCTCAGTGAAAGGATGAAATAATGGCAGCAGATCTAAAAGGATGTAGAAACTAGAAATATCGCTACGGTGACTGATATGCCTCCGCCATAATGCATGGTTCTCCTAATAGGTCTATAGTACAATGTCTTGACAATGTGTGATGACAGTTTCACACAATTGGCAAAATATTAAAATGACAGGTTTGCCACAAAATGTGCTGAATGTTCACTTTCCTAGAACTAGGTTGAATTGGATGAATGATTAAAACGTCAGAGTGCAGGTATTTGGGGAACTGATGATTTTTACTTGACTTTTGACCCTTTTATAAGTTTATGCATTGAGTAATTTTCTAGGTATTGAGAAAAAGTATAATTTCAGTATCAAATGGTAAAATAGCATTATCTAAACCTGGCCTTTGACCTTTAATTGACTTCACAGTTCCAAAGAGAATCACTGTTAGGTTGAACATGCATAAATATGTAAGTTTCATGATGATACCTCGAGTTACTGTTGAGATATGGAGGAAAAAGTGCAAGTTAGCACTTTCACTTGACCTTTGACCTTTTGACCTTTGACCTTTTGGCAAGAAACTTCCCACAGAATATGATTATATTGGGTAATACATGCATACATCAAGGAAAAAAACCTTCAGGCATTGCATAAATATAAGGAAAGTAGTGATATTTTGATGAGTTGACCTTGACCTTTGACCCCCTGACCTTTGAACCATGACCCCCAACTTCCCTCAGATAATCACTGCCCATTGGAACAAGCATATTTATACTAGTTCCATGAAGATACCTTGAACCATTATTGCGATATACATGTATAGAGAAAAACATGAATTTTCAACCTTTTTTTCACAAAATAACCTTTGACCTTTGACCCCGTGACCCTAAAATCCAAACAAAGTATTATCCCCCCAGGATATACCCTCATACCAAGTTTGATGTAAAACCACCACACGGTTTTTGAGATATCAACAAAAACAAAACGGGACGGTCGTACGGACGGACGGACGACGGACGGACGGATGACCCAAAAACATAATGCCTCCGGCCACTTCGTTGGCGGAGGCATTAAAAAAAAAAAAAAAAAACACCGGATGTCTAGACAGGACACAAGCATGAGAATGACATTATGTTGTCCTCTATTGTCAAAAAAAAAAAACAAGCCATCTGCATTACTTGACTGTTTCATCGCTTGCTGTAAGCTTTTCATTCACATCATAAACAAAGAAATAAAAATGACCAAGAGATACAAACATATTATATTCTTCATCTCTTATTCAAGGATCTGTTAGCATTTGGGTGCATGTATTTGCGTTTCCATCTCCTAAAGGCTTGCTTATATGCCTATGGAAAGTACCATACCCCTTTCATTATAACAAGCACAGTTGTGACAAAAATTTTATTACAACATAGTGGAATTTCAGGTAGCAAAAATCTAAATTATATCTAAAGGAATTTAAATTACTTCTTTGGCCCTAATAACATGGCAGCTTCACCAAAAGATCAGTGTGTGAACTATCATAGTTGGAAGCTCAAGAAAGTAAAACAAAGCAGCAAAGCACTTTCAATGGGTTATGCAAAGTGGCGAGCTCATTGCATATAGCCCTATTGAAATTAAGTGATTTTGTTCTTCTTTGAAGCCCCCAGTATAGTTAGGGCGGTCATAATTCACCTACACTGTACAGATTTGTGGATCAGCTAGCGCACATAGGCGCCGGAAGTGGGGGGGGGGGGGGGGCCAGGGGGGCAGCCCCGCCCCCCCCCCCCAATCCAAAAAGTGGGGGGGGGGGGGGAACGCATTTTTGCCCCCCCAAAAAGCCCCCCCCCCAAAAAAAAAAAAAAAAAAATGATAATAATAATAATAATAATGATAATAAAAAGAAGTGAATAAACAAAGAAATAAAATAAAAAATGTATATATATAAAAAAGGGAAAAAATGTGGCTACAAACGGCAGCTTTTGGACTGTAAAATGTCAAAATTTTCAAGCTCACTCGCTTCGCTCGCTCGCATCCAGCAGTTGAGCCCGGTGCGCCTCCCCCGTAATTTCAAAAGCGAAAAAAATAGCTACGACGGCAGTTGTTGGACTGTAAAATGTCAAAATTTTCAAGCTCGCTCGCTTCGCTCGCTCGCATTGAATCGTTATGCCACTCTCCTAATGTTGCTGCCAGTAATTGCCAGCAGTTGCGTCCGATGCCCCCCCCCTTAATTTCCAAAGCGAAAGATCTAGCCACAAACGGAGTTTTTGGACTGTAAAATGTCAAAATTCTCAAGCTCGCTCGCTTTGCTCGCTCGCATTGAATCGTTATGCCATTCTCCTAATGTTGCTGCCAGTAATTGCCAGCCAGTTGCGTCCGATGCCCCCCCCCCCCTAATTTCCAAAGCGAAAGATATAGCTACAAACGGGAGTTTTTTGGACTTTAAAATGTCAAAATTTTCAAGCTTGCTCGCTTCGCTCGCTCGCATTGAATCGTTATGCCATTCTCCTAATGTTGCTGCCAATAATTGCCAGCAGTTGCCCCCGATGCGCCCCCATTTATTTCAAAGCGAAATAGGTAGCTACAATTAAAACTCCAGTTTTGGAACTGTAGAATATCAAAAATTTTCAAGCTCGCTCGCTTCGCTCGCTCGCATTTATTGTTATGCCATTCACCTTATGTTGCTGACAGTAATAATTTGTCGATCGTTTCACACCGTCATTCCATAATCCATGTAAGGAAACCTTACAATGTTCCTCAATGACTGCGTTGTTGAATGTATCACATTCCGTAATGTATTGTAGTCCCATTATTGCTCACGCACACACGTAAGCATACAGACCGTCAAAATTACTTTATGGTTCCCCCCATGTTCGACCCACCGTACGCCACTTTACATATATATATATATATATATATATATATATATATAATAGATGTGTGTGCGTGTGTGTGTGTGTGTGTGTGTGTATGTGTATATTGTGTAACATATGCATGGTCTAATCTTGAGCCCCCTCCAATGTTTGCCCCCCCCCCCCCCAATCCAAAACTGCTTCCGGCGCGCCTGCTAGCGCATAAATTGTCTCTTATTCTAGGCATATTGGAAGCCCCGAGTTAGAAATCACCCCACCCCCCCCCCCCCCCCAAAAAAAAAAAAAAAAAAAAAACACACACACACACACAAACACACACACACACAACGAAAACAAAAACAAAACACCCATCCCAAAGTGTGAAAATCGGTGTGGGTGGGTGGATGGGGGGGGGGGGGGGGGGGGGGGCACTGGGGGTCTTGCAGATACAGACTGACTGCACTGTACTCCATTCTGCGCCGCCCACGTTCATTGTGTTGATAATTATCAATTACCAATCAATCAATTATAATTGTAAGCACTATCTGGGCACCCGACCCGCTTCATCATGAATATTCATCATCTACATGTATCGGTAATACCGTGGAAATACATAATTTTTTTTATTTCCCGGCAGCGTTTTTACATTTCTCGGTAAAACTGAACATTTTTCCATCTCCCGGCGAGACGTTTTAACATTCCCCGTTGATGCAATTTTTCGAGATTTTTACATTTCCCGGCGATACGTTTTGCGCGTATCCAGCGTTCTGCCATTTACTAGTACAGTATCTTACTGCCTGATGAATATTCATGATGAAGCGGGACGGGTGCCGAAATAGTGCTTACCGTAATGCAAGTGCGATGTGATATCTGGGGCCAGAGAGCCAGAGAGGGAGAGGTGGCACGCCGCGGCGCGCCGCGCCGCCGCAGCGCTGTTTGGCGGGCGCGCGCGGCGGGTCATGAAACGAACAATAAAGCAGACTGGCCTGTTCATTGCAGCTCGACGAAAACTCTGGATCTTTGGTTGGTACATAGAGACTGGCGAAGATGTCGACTCTGGAGGACGCGGGATTGGAATACGGTGAGTAGCTACATGTAACTGCGTTTTTTTCTTTTTCCAGCAGTCCAGTCATTGATACCAGCAGCTTGTATCAAAATTCCCAGGTCAGGAAGGTATCACACACACTGACTGCGTGGTCCCACCCATGCACGTACACGTAAGATTCTCGACTCTAGTTAACTTTACCTACCAAAACTAAGATAAGCTAGTCTAGGCTATAAACTAAATAAGAACTCTGTCTCTTTGTTTCAAAGCTGCGTACCTTCAGGTGCTATAGCCAACAATGAACACGGTATCTGCAGGTTGAAAGAGAAGGGCAGATGTACTGATTAATGATATAATCCTCTAACGGCTCTATCTCCCCCCAAATCTTTGGCGCGAAGAAAATGTCAAGAATCCAAAACGTGACAAAGACTGATCCAGTAAAATACAGCAGTGTGGTATTAGTGTAACGCTGGGAATAGGTCCATAAAGTTCCATAGGCAAAAGAGTAAAATCCATAATAACAACGCTGAACGTAGCGTAGGAACGTGAAAACAAACCAAAGACGCAGGAACACAACAATAGTTTCAAGGGAACTGCATGGCTGAAATCACATGGAGTAATCCAAGTGCCAAGCAGGCTGTCTGGTGCGACGGGTAGAGCAACGGGGTGCAGCAGGGGTGCCAGGCGAGGGGGAAGCGACGAGTGCAGGAGCTGGAACCGGGTCAGGAGGCGCGGGAGGTGTCTCGCATGGCGTCCCTGGGTAGTCCGCGGGGGGGGGATGGCCATATGGAGAGGACGCCGTCTAGGAGAAGCATCACTGACCGTCATCTGAGGTGGAGGATCACTGGGAACTGGTTCAGGGTTGCAGTGGGGAACATCAGCGGACAGCAGCGCTGGTGGGGTGTGGTGAAGGTGGTACGCATCTCGCAGGGCTGGAGAGGGGTATGGGTGCTGGCCGGCGAGGAGCAGAGATGTCGACCTCCATAGTCAGTGGGGGTGGGCGCTGTTGAACAGGGACATACTTCCGAAGAAATTTCCTGTTACGGAGGGTGACCCTCCCAGCACCGTCAACCCGAATGACGTATTGGTCATACTGCCGGACCTCAACTACAGTCCCGGTCCTGTCCCACTTAAGTGGATGTGGTCCCGTCTGATCCTGAATGCGGACATGGTCTCGAACAGCAAGGGGGAGGAGTCGTTTGGTATGCTCAGCCCAACGTTCCGCATCTCTCATGTGGCGGGTGCGAAGTGCCTCTTCGCGAGCTACCAGGGTTTCACGCCATGCCTTGTGCGGTAAGTATTTGCCAGGAGCAACGGGGATGAAGTCTTGGATGGCATGGCCAAAGACACACATAGCCGGAGACAGCTTGGTGTCCCTATCGGGCGTGTTTCGGTACTGTTGGTAGCATGGCACGTTGGAAGGCGTCAGTGTCCAGGGCACCTGTAGGGCTGGTGTTGGACATGATAAGGCGCTTCACAGATTTGACGGCTACCTCAGCCCGACAGTTGCTATGTGGATATGCGACAGAGGAAAGTCTGTGATGAACACCCCAGTCCTTGAGGAAGCAGCGTGTGGTAACTGCCGTGAATTCAGGTCCACCATCTGATGCTAGTTCGTCTGGAATCCCAAAGGTGGCGAATGTCCGTCGCAGGCAAGAAATGAGTCCAGGGGGGGCGTTTCATCAACGAGTTCGTCGGAGTTTTCACCGACAAATTTGCTATCAGCCAATCAGACGCAAGGATTTCATTAGCTTTTAACTGTTGTCAGTGTAAATCCTTGCGTCTGATTGGCTGATAGCAAATTTGTCGGTGAAAACCTCCGACGAACTCGTTGATGAAACGCCCCCCAGGTGCCCCCCCCCCCGCGGAGGGCATTTCAAATTCATGAAGCATTTTTGGTCGGATATTTTTCTGACAAACTGTTACAAGCTATTAAAATCCTTGTACCTGATTGGCTGAGAGCAAATTTGTCCGCCAACTTCATCGGACAAACAGCTTCATGAAATGCCCTCCTGACCTGATCTCACTCAGACAGAGACGGCTGATTGAGTACAGCGTAGAGCAGCCTACGACCAATTCCAGTTCGAACATATTAGTAGAGGCTATGGCAGCAACCTACTACTAGACTTTCTTAATGGTCCAGTTTATGGAATCCACAATATTGTACTGGTAACATAGAAATTCATTTCTTCTAAGACTAAATTTTAACTTAGCAATATTAATAACTACATAATAACGCTAGGGTCTAGTAAATATTAAAATAGTATTACATGTAGTATTAGCTGAGACTGACTGGACAAGTCTACGGATAGACTTAGATGGTTTCTAGACAGATTCTCAACACCATAAAAAATAAGATTGGGGAAATTAACAGTTTAATGATAGATGGAGATTGTTTTTCTTATACGTATTAAATGTAACATAAATTTATATGCTGCACCTCTGTTGTCCCCTGTCTCCACAACCCTATAATTTGGGACAGGGTGCCTATTTCTGACAGGGCAGCTTGGCACTTGGCAGGGACACTTTCATTCATAAATCAATAAAACAACTAATTAGTAATAATATGAACATCATGTGTGTGTAGAACTCTACATACATTTACCTACCTGAGATGGAAGATTCTGAACCCAGGCTAAACCTCTATACAGTCAAACCTGCCTTAGCGGCCACCTGTATATAGCGGCCACCTGTCTATAGCGGCCACTGAAAAATCCCCCCGAGAGAGAAGCCCTGTTAAAGACCCTGTGTATAGCGGCCACCTGTCTAACGCGGCCAGCGGCCACAAATTTTGTTTCCTGCAGTAGCTTTTAACCTGTCTATAGCGGCCAAAGAGATGATAATTCAGCGCGTTTTTCTGCTTTTAGTAGCCGTGCCAGTGATTCATGGGCAACTTTCAGTGATCGCCATCGCTGCATTCATCGCTCATTTAGTATCAAGCTTTCTTCACGACTGCACACATGCTACTGTGCAACAATGATTATTTCAAGAACACCGGCATTGTTCAATGCATGGAACATGTGCCTATACGTACACACATACATGAACATGTACGTACCCGGTACTCATATACAACGATGATACATGTACATTTGTAAGCATTGCACACAAAGTTGGATAACCTGCCTATAGCGGCCACCTGTCTATAACGGTCACTTTTTCGTTTCCCTTGGATGGCCGCTATAGACAGGTTTGACTGTATTCAGATCCAGGTTTGGTCCTTCAGATGAGCTGGGTCATGGCCAGGTGGAGTGGTGTTAAACTTACATTTTATGGGTTCATTGTCCCAGAATTTGTCCAAACCAACTTCAAAACTGAAGACACTGGGTGCGTGCATCTATTGAATTTCTTGACATTAACTATTCCATGGTTTCCTGATACGCATGTAAAATGTCACACTCCCACTTTGGAACACTGCCACTTTGGGACACAAGCACGAAGCAGGGCCAGGAGTTACTTACAAGTGGTATGGGAAGGAATACCTTACCAATTGGGCCTTTTCATTATCAATGAATGAAACGGGGTCATCCCACTAGACCGACATCCACGAGTTATACAGCCCACAAGTTCGACATTGAAAACCGGTCCATGAGTCATACAGCTCACGAGTCATACAGCCCACGAGTTCGACACTAGGCAAATAAAGCCCATGACTTCGACACTAGGTGAAAACAGCCCATGAGTTCGACAGATACAACACGGCGCGTAATGTGTCGGTCTCGTGGGCCTTGTTGGCTTAGTGTCGAATTAATGGGCTGTATGACTCGTGAGCTGTATAACTCATGGGCTGTATGACTTGTGAGCTGTATGACTCGTGGGCTGTATGACTCGTGGGTGTCGGTCTCGTGATGTGCACCCAATGAAATGGCCCTGCCACAAACAGGGCTGTCATAAAAGATTATTCATTACAGTTCAAGAGATGACGTTATTAATAAAACTCCTTTTTTTTTTCTATGAGTGATTACCCCTTGATCCCTCTACAGCTACCCCTGTAGATGTATTAAGCATAAAGCTAATCATGTTATTACTACACATGACCCTGTTGATGTGACATAAGTTGCAAAGAGACTAACCCCGGGGCGCTCCTTGTACACAGTTATGGGAGCCCCAATGCATAACGTTGGGGCTGGTCGCAGTTACAAAGAGCCATTTGTGTCATTGGGTCTGGTCAGGCTAATTACCGGTATATGATATTGCTGATCCAAAGTAAACATGTATGTTATGTTCTTTTTTACCTATGTGTAATCTGTATTTATGACATGTTTATTCATTTTTCCTTTCCTTTCATCTCCCCCCCCCCCCTTGTGCTTAGAATCATCGTATTAAGCGTGTTACAAATAAGGATGCACACATGTTATTATCATTGATTTAGTTGGTGAGTACCTCCATGGCTTGGGATAATTTGATTAAATCTTAAAATTAGATATCAACTTTCTCATCTACCAAGGACCAGACCGTTTCATGAAACTTTTTGTCAGTGATTTACACTGACAACTGTTAAAAGCTACTGAAATCCTTGTGTCTGATTGGCTGATAGCAAATTTGTCAGTGAAAACCTCCGACGAACTCGTTGATGAAACGCCCCCCAGGATGCTATTGCAAGTCATCAGCATGGCCAGGGGGGCATTTCATCAACGAGTTCGTCGGAGTTTTCACCGACAAATTTGCTATCAGCCAATCAGATGCAAGGATTTCATTAGCTTTTAACAGTTGTCAGTGTAAATCCTTGCATCTGATTGGCTGATACCAGGGATCTCGCCAGCGTATATCACCCTTATCGGCGCCGACAAGCGTGCGGTTTGAAGAAACAATTGCCGACAAGGGTAAAACTTGCCGACAAGGGTAACACCACGCGTGAACTTGCCGACAAGGGTAACACCAAGTGTGAACTTGCTTGACGAGCTAAGTTCAGACCTCCGACGAACTTGTTGATGAAACGCCCCCCTGAGTCGATTCATCCCTTTTACCAGTCAGAAACGTTAGGAGGTCTGCCATTATAATTGTTGACTGAAGATCCCTCACTGATTAGCTTTGTGTTATGTTTACTTTTTAGAAAATTTCAGATGTTCAGAACTTGATTCCTTAATCCTATTCCTGCAGTTATTTTATTTACATATATATGTTAACTTTCTCTATTTATCGCAGAGGCAGGAGCCCCAAATATCTGGGAACTCGTACTCAGGAATGCCGGTCACAACTCCATTGCAGGACTGTTCATGTCAGAGAGCAAGGCAGTGGGTGAGAGGTTGCTGGCCCATAATGCATCTGACAAAGGTGAGTCTGACTTTGTCATGGCAGATCTGGGATGAGGCATGAACAAATCAGGGCCAAATTTTCTCAGTTTTAGCTTCTGTAAAACACTGTCATGGATGTTCACCAAACATTTTGCCCTTTTGTCAAGGTCACCAATGTAATGTCTTGTGTTTCAGAAATGAATAAAGAATATTGCCATAGCCATGTTTGAGGTAACAGTAACACCCTGTATAAGTTGTGTCACTCTTGTGTTTCACCCCCTGATGTGTCACACACCATTTCTGAGAACTTGCATTAATCCAAGATGAAATAAGATTCCTTGTTACGAAACACACAAATTCTGAACCTTTATGAATGTTTGTTCGGAAAAAATGAATATTATATGGATCATCCATTGAGTTTTTCAATAGCAACTACAAGTACACCTGTAGCACTATTCTGAAGAGTCATTGTTCATATTAAGGTCAAAGATAATATAAAGTTTTGGTACCTCAAAAGTTTCCCTGAGTTTCCTTGTCTTAGTTTGTGTTTCAGGTTTAAGTACCTTTCATATAACTAACACTGTGAGACTTACTCCCCCCAAAGTGCTCTCATGTCTTAGTAATCATGCAATAATGGTTTCGTACAATACGTGTATATTGATTGTCGCGGTACCACGTCGAGTCAAACTAACAGCTCGTTCGAATTTTTCAGAGCCTGCTCTGCTCTGGTACGAAACCATTATTGCACGAAGACATGAGAGCATTTGGGGATGAGTAAGTTTCACAGTGTTAGTTATATGAAAGGTACTTTAACCTGAAACACAAACTAAGACAAGGAAACTCAGGGAAACTTGAGGTACCAAAACTTTATATTATCTTTAAGCAATCTAAACTTGAAATAAGGTTCATTTTTACAAAGGTTCATCAGTCTTAAAATGGTTAGAAATTTTCTAGTCCTAGAGGATCGTTTAAAAGAAAATGAATAAGGCTCGTTTACCAGAAAGTTAAAAAAAAAAATGTGGCTAATTACAAACCTTATCATTTTTAAATAAACGAACCTTCAGAGTACCTAACCTTTTTCATTTTTTCAGATTGATGAAGCGTTATGATGAACCTTGTTTAGTTTTCATATTTAAAGCAGACAGTGGGAATGATGAACCTTATTTACTCTCCAAATAATGAACTTTGGTATTAAAGAACAATTCTTTGGATGCACGCACCTTCAGATTAACAAATCTTTGGAACGTTGAATTGCAGCAGAATTCTAAACCATCTTTTTTCATACATCTTTAAAAACTAATACTATGTAGTATAAGTAAAAATGATATTATGCTATTATGCCAATTCCTAAATCATCTCTTTTTATACATTTGGTAGAGTAATAGTAAAAGTAGAAACAACATTATGCTGTTTCTTGAAATAATGTAACATATTCATAAACAAATTTAATGAGATTGCATCACATGTAGCATTGCTTTAAAGTGTGCGATATGAGATTGCAATATTGTGCTGAATATGCACATACTTTGAGTGTTTTCATCATAAAAAATAATTTCTCTATTTTGTTAGGTTATAAAATAACAAATTGAGAATATCTACATAGCAAACAAAACGGTCCTGAGGACTTGTTTATCTTATGGCGCAAGTGCACTGTGCACAGTAGTCTCAGCAAAGTGTTTGTGATTCTGATTCTAATGCAATTTGTACTATTGTAATATCCATGTGTATACTGGTGCAGTCACCACCCGACATCATGAAATTATCACAGAAATGAGAAATTAATGTATGCTCCCCCCTTGCTATCTTTACTTCTAATAGACAAATTGGCCGTTGCCCATTTCCTGTACCACACTGGAGTTGTGAGTATTCAAGTGCAGCCAGCAGTGGATGAGAACAAGTGTAAAGTCACAGGTCAGTAACTGTAATGCTGTCATCTCCACAATATTCATTTTTTGTCAAGCCCACCGGAAGTGCAAGGAGACTAAGGGGTCCCCTGTGGCGTGTGTCTGTCCGTCATCCGTCTGTAATGCTACAAAAACTTGAATAACTCTCTACTGAGGACTAAAAGGGAGGCAGTCCTGAGATTTTCACTGTAATGATAATTAAGAAGAGTAAAAAAACATAACCTTTCACCCAGTTTATACGCGTGGAAATGAAAAACTGTCTCCGTACGTACGCAATTTTTGAAAAATAATTCCTGCAAGCGATCATGTAAGAGCCGGCAAAAAGATGCTATGTCATGCATTCTCTACTCACCAAGTTGACAGCTGTGCCTCTAAAAACCAATTTAAGTGTTCAAATGATCAGTTATAATTTTATCATAAAATGTGAAGGTACCGGTATGTGATTTTGTTATTTCACACAAAATATTTCAAGCTTAGTTATATATAATTCATGAAAAATTGATATTGTTAACATAAATTTATATGTATTTTTAAATAAAATATATACCATGAACTTCACATCAAATAGGCACGGTCCTTTTCTAGCTTCCGTCCGTGTTACATACTTCTTAGCATACAAAACACTCGCGCGCGAATTCTTACCATACTGTAATGTACACAGTTCTCCGTTTAGCAGAGTTTGGTGTTCAAATCGAAGATAACCTGTGCATAAGAGAGTCGAATTCTTCAAAGAAAATATTGTTTGTATCTCGATATTTCTGTAAGTACTCGGATATCGCCTTTCCATAAAAAAAAAATATATGACGTCTGCAGGGCAGGGTAAACACAGGGGGTCGTAGGGATGTGATTTCGCTCCACTTTCCCGTGCATGTCCAGTCGGCACTGGCAGCTGCTAACTCAGTGGCATTGTAGTGCAGTCCAACCCCGGCTGCAGCCCCACCGTAAATGAAACATAGCTAGCCACTTTTCTTACCTCTCTACGATTTTTTTCCTCGGTTCTCTTCGAAGTCGATGCTCGAGGTGTTTCTGTTTTATAACTCATCGGAGCAAATGGTCGGGATTGCATCTGGCTTCAGGAGTTTTCTCGGTTTAAAACCGAGGGCCACAGCCTGCCGGTCCACGTAAAAACATTGCTTCTCAAATGGTCCACGCACAGGTACATAGGTCACAACACGATATCGAAATTTTGTAGGCCTTAAGTTTCTTATATTCGACTTCGTTGTACCGAGATTTCCCAGCCATACAGCTCACCTTTCACGATACTTTTGTGGTTCTGGACGGAAAAAAGGATTTTCCTGGCAAATTTTCTGCACGATTCGAGCAAAACTGCTGATGTAAGATAGCCTGACCAGACGACGCTGAATGCAATCGCCCCTCTAGTGTACTAGTACAGTTGGTCTGTGTAGAACCGTTTCTACCTACAATCTGTACGCATAGAACAGGCATGCGCAGCTACAGGGCGGCAGCTGCGCTTGTGATAGACTGGAATAGTGCGAAGGGCAAACCGCGTACGGGTATCTACTGTAGTTCTAGTTGTACTGTTCACACATGTACTGTGCGAATATACAATACACGATACACACTGTACACACACACACACACACACACACACACACACACACAGTACGTAGAAACAATGTCAAATACTAGTAGCCACCGTCTTCTTCATACATCCGGGTAACTAGGGAGCGTACGGATAACGAGCAGACCACGGCTGGGAAGAGTTGTGCCTCGGTGACGTCTGACTCTCCGACAGGATTTGCTCATTTCATATTCACCATGCAGATTCACACTTTTTCAACCAAAATTTACGAGCTTATTTGGTGATTTGAAAGTTTGTTTTTGGTGAAAGTAGTTCATTGGAGGTACCAACAACAACATGTTTTTTTTCAAATTTGTGAGGACTGCCTCACTTAAAATTTCTGTCAAACTTGGAGGGAAGAATGGCTATACAAAGGTACACATTTTACTAAACATGAAGGTCACCTCAAGGTCAAAGGTCACAGGCAGGGATCAATGAACTTTAGGGCCCTATGTTCAGTTTTTACACCGCATTTTGATTATGTTTCATAAATTTTGATGTATATGTCCGTTTGTTACCAAACTTGGATGGTAGATGTCCCTTGGGGAGTTGAAGGTCATTACAAGGTCAAAGGTCACACAAGTGTCAACAGACCTTTATGGCCCAATGTTAAGTTTTTACGGCACATTTCAATTATGGTTCATAACTTTTGATGTATATGTCCACTTGTTGCCAAACTCTCTCTCTCTCTCTCTCTTGTGCAGTTCTGTTTTGTTAATTGTCCAAATTTAATGAAGTCAAAATGAAATGCTGTGAGGAGTGGTTTACATGGAAACTTCAAATTTATGCATTGTGTGTTAACTTTATAAATTTAAAGTGAGTCAGGTTTTGATGTCTGTAGCCATTTAAGAGTTGACAAACATAATATGCTAGGTATTGATTATATTTTTTACTTAGTTTTGCTTAGAAAATGACCTCTGATATTTGAATGGAATAAGAAAGATTGGTAGTTACACATATCTTAAATTGACATTTACAAAGGTACAGTTGTTTTGTTTTTGTTGTTGTTGTAATGTATGCCTCTTAATGAAATTTGTATTTTTCATATTGTAAACTGACTGTTTTGGGTGCACCAGGTGGGTTAGGGAGGATGGCCTGAGGGCCCAAGTCATTCAGTTGGCTCTTTCCAGACCCGGGCTGCCCAACCTGGTGCACCCTTACCACTCCAGTGTATGTTCTGATTTTGAAATATGTACTATGATATTTGGGAATGAAAGCCGAATAAATGATAATAATAATAATAATGATAATGATAATAATAATAACTTGGATGGTAGATGTCCCTTGGGGAGTTGAAAGGCATTACAAGTTCAAAGGTCACACAGGTGTCAACGAACCTTTAAGGCCCAATGTTAAGTTTTTACGGCACGTTTCAATTATGGTTCATAACTTTTGAAGTATATGTCTGCTTGTTGCCAAACTTGGATGGTAGATGTCCCTTGGGGAGTTGAAGGTCACCACAAGGTCATAGCTGGGGTCAATGAACTTCCGGGATTTAGAAAAACATAATTTCTTCTACGCGAATGGGCGAGACACATTTTGGCCCTTGCCTTCTTTCTACTCAATTTACCCAGTGTCTCCAATCATCATCATATCCAAGGGTGGATCCAGGAATTCTGTAAAGGGTAGGGGGAGCGCTTTTATAAAATCAAAGGGAGGGCATACACCCCCTCCATTTTTTTTCTTTTTGTTTCATTTGTTTTAACAAATATAAAGGGTGGGCTTGCACCCAGTGTGCCCCAGCCTCGATCCACCACTGATTTCCATCAGGTCAAACTTGTAATTGTCTATGTCTATTTAAGTGACTCATTTATTTTGCCATACTCATACATTGTACCTCCATAGGGTCCCAGAGGCATTATGCTTTAGGGGTCCAATTGTCTTTTCCTTGATTGATGATCATGCTTAAAAAAAAAACAACAAATGATAATAAATATTCTCAACTGATTTTCTTGGCACCTGGCCTATAAATACTTCACTGCAACTGGAGGTAAAGATTTAATTGACACAGCAAAACTTAACCAAATTTGAAATCATCTTCACTGTGAAATGAAAACTTTTATACCTTTGTTACACAGTGTTGTTGACCCATCCTGATTTATGTATTTTATGCTGCAGTACATGACAGTGGATTAATGTATCATTATATATTCTTTGTATAATATTATAAATAAGCTTTCTGACTGACTAAGACTGAGGTTATTCAAAGTGGATCAATATCTTGTAGACACTGTTGGCATTGTTGAGTTTGGCATGCTTAACTACAAAACTCCGTGTAAGTGTAGTGCAAATATTGTTTTGGTGATATTAGTCAGTTGTTTTCGAATTTATGTTTATCTCTCCAGGGTTTGTTCCTGGGGATGAAGACAGCAGGCAAAGGATATCTCCTGGAGTTGATGTTGGTGAGACCACAGACAACAGTCCAGGAGTAACTGCACAGTCAAGTGTTGACTATCCCACCAACCCTCCTGGGACTTCCAAGAGATATGGTAGAGATGAAATGGATGGCAGTGATGACATCTCTCTGATATCTACAGGAGTTGATGTTAAGGTTGACACCAAAGATGACAATCCAGGAGTAACTGCACAGTCAAGTGTTCAATATCCCACCAACCCTCCTGGGACTTCAATGAGAAATGGTAGTGGTGCAATGGACGATGATGACAGTGATGACAATGGTTATGCTCTCTGGGATCAAGACCCTCAAAATGAGGAGGAAGAAACCCCAAAAGAGAATGCAACCCCAAATGAGAATTCTACCATAAGAGAGAATGCAGATGGATTAGATAGAACTGATGGAGGGGTAGAGTGCCTAAACTGCCACACCAAGTTTATGCACACCTGGGACTTTGATATTCATCAACCACAGTGTCCTGCACCCTCAGTTTATGCTTGCAACCAATGTGACCACATTCGCCACACCAGGGATAGCATAATCAGACATCTCCGAAAGGTGCACAATGTTCCTCTTGCAGAGATACTGGCAAAGATTCAGGATCTTAGGATTCCCAAGAGTGACATAGTCAATATGAAGATCCAGATCCGCACAAATAGTACTGTGAGCCGCAGAAGAGACCAAAAGAAGTCTTATGCTTGTGATCGCTGTGACTTTACTCACAATGGCCAGGAACCTATCATCAAACATCTTCAAGAGGAGCATGAGTTAACTCTTGCAGAGACACTGTCAAAGTACCGAGAACTGGAGGTTCCTGTGAGCAAGATGGAGACTGGCAAACAACGGTCAAAGCGAGCATTAAAATCACACGAAATGGAAAGGTCTGGAAAAGTAAGGAAAGGGGACATGAAGAACAATAAAAAGAGGAGGACTACTAGGTCTTCCCGGAACTGTGACAGAACCTCTCCCTCAAACACTAGTCAAACAGAGGAGTGTAGTGATACTGACATTGTGATGGACTTATTTTGGAAAAACACAATGCAAGACCATGAGCTGGTTAATGGTAATGAAGGTGACTGCAGGATACCACCAGAAAAACTAGAATTGCAAACACTATCCATAAAGCTCCAAGACATCAGAAAGAAAAAAGAGTATATTACCTTTGAAGTCAAGTCAGAAGTAGACCCAGTTGAGCACACTAAAGAAATTACTCTCTCCACCACAGAACATATGGAGATGAGCAAGGAAATGGAGGCCAAGCCTGAAGAAATTGAAGACGGGGAACAGACACAAGCAGGGGAAGAAGCAGTCACTGAAATATCCCCAACAGAAACCTCAGAAGCTGTTACCAGCAACTCCTCAAATTCAACACAGAATAAGGGTAGAAAAAAACAGAATCAATGTGATATTTGTGGTGAGAATTTCAAGTCCCACCATTCTCGCATGAAACACATCCATGTTGAACATTTTAGGATGACATATACCTGCAGTACTTGTAACAAGGTGTTTGACACTCACAGAGGCCTCCAATCGCATGTCAAATCTATGCACAAAAACAAGGCAGATGATATAGTTTACAAGTGTGAAATATGCCTCAAAACCTTCTACCATCAGTCATCATACATCGCCCATAAATATTTGCATGAAGACAAATATGCCTGTGAAGTGTGTGGGAAGCGATTTAGGACCCGGGGATCAATGGAAGCTCATTTAAATCGAGTGCACACAAAGGATAAGTTATTTCCCTGTGACATCTGTGACAAAGTCTACTATGACAAGAAAACACTAATGAGCCATATGGAATATCACTCTGATCGTAAGTACGAATGTGATATTTGTCACCAAAAGTTTCACCATAATTGGTTAGTTAATCTTCACAAAAGAAACGTCCACACTGAAAAGTCTCATCTTTGTGAAATTTGTGGCAAGAGCTTCAAATCCAAGGGAACCCTGAGTCAGCATTGTGACACTGTTCACAGCACTAAGTGCAGATATAAGTGTGATGTTTGTGGCAGAGGTTTCAAGCGAAGCTCAATTCTCTATGCCCACCAAAGAACTCACACAGACATTAAACCATATCCATGTGAGATCTGTGGGAAAAATTTCCGCACACGAAGACACCTACAGGTGCATACAAACTGGCACAACAATGTCCGGGACTTTGTGTGTGAGGCATGTGGCAAGACATTCCTGACGAAAACAAATCTTGACAAACATTGCTTCACCCACACAGGAAGGAAACCACACCCCTGTACTGAGTGTGAGCAGGAATTTGTTGATCTCCCTAGTCTGAGACATCACCTCCTAAAGAAACATGATATTCACCTTGAGCGCAAAGTACCCAGGAAATCATCAGTGGTTAAGATGACTGAACCTCCTCAAACACAGGATCCTCCCTCCGCAGAACAAGAGCCTCAGGTTAAAAGTGGATCAAGTGCACCTGGGACGCCATCAACCCAAAGAACAGTTGTGGAACCTGTCAATAGCTCTGTTGTCTCTGGTCAACCAGCCCAATTTGATGTTGTCTCCAGTGCTGTGACAGCCAGTGGAATCAGTGACATGGGTCTCAAGACAGCTGAGCAGGTGTCTGAGGATCTCCAGCCCCCAGCGATGACTGCACAGTCACTGCCACAGCATTCTAGCAACATAGACGACAATATGATTGCTACCGAGGCACTGATGCAAATCATTATGTCATAGCACACAGCCTAATACATGTAGCTGTTTCTGCTACTATTAATGAGATGTGCCCAGTGACTGTCCACACCAACATTTTTATGCCTCCGCCACGAAGTGTAGCTGGAGGCATTATGTTTTTGGTTGTCCATCTGTCCTTCTGTCCGTCAGTAATAAATTTTGTGGACAGTGTAACGTAAAAATTATTTTAAAAATTCTAATGAAACTTGACATATGTATGTATGAGTGGACAGAGCTGTGCTTATCAACTGTTGGGTGCACATGCTCAGGGTCAAAGGTCAAAGTCAAATTATCAAACTTCTATTATTTCTCCCACATCTATGCAGTGCCTGAAGGTATTTTCTTGAAACTTAGTTTACATGTGTATCACTAGATTCTCTAGGGAAAGTTTCTGGCCTTGAAATCAAAGGTTAGGTCCTAAAGGTAAAGTGAAAATGCTAAAATTTAACTTTTTTCCCTATATCTCAGAAATGTCATAAGGAATCTTAATGAAAATTACAACATACATGTACATATGTCCTGCCTCTCAGTGATCCTCTTAGGACTATTTGGGTCAAGGGTCAAAGGCCAAGGTCAAATTATAAGAATTTCACTATATCCTCTATATCCATGCAATGCCAGTTGGTAGTTTCTTGAAATTTGGTAGTTTCTTGAAATTAAGTGTATTGGAGAGAGTGGGGAGAAGTGTGACAAAAATTGTGATTTGATGAATTTTCTTATTTTTAACTTTTCTGATACAGTATTTAGAACAGGGCACTCATGTCTCTGACCCAAGATTACTGTGCTAGGCCACATTACGTCGCTGAGGTGATAAGAACTTGTATCTGCGATTTTGGTGAAAATGACTTTTTTGGATTATTGGTCAAATAATGGGTTAAGTGATGTCCTGTCCAAATCCCAACTGTCTTACTCCAAAAATGAAGCCACCACGGCATGCACAAGGAAAGGCTATCCCATTCGCCACAGTGCTTTGGCCGCCATGTTTTTTGGCTCTCCTGAACATTGGACATTTTGTAGATACGAGGTCTTATCGCCCCAGCTACGATAATTGATTGTAGACTTCATGTTCCTAAAAGTCTCATGTTTGTGGAATTACATCTAGTGATTTTAAGAAGGCTTCTGAACAGAGTGAATTGGGCCACCCCCGCCCCTTGGGAGAAGTGGGACATTGGTTGGGGTGAAGTTGGACAAATACTTGTAGTAACTGTGTACATGTGTAGACTAGATGATACACAAGCATATCATAAAATATGGTGTGTACGTGTGTGTATGCTTAGGCCCTATGTGCGAGTGTGTGAATAATTCCACATAAAGAGTTTCATCGCAAAGTGTGATGTAATGTATCCATAATGGTCTGGCAGAGAAAGTTGCATTAAAAACATCTGAAATGATAAGAAAGTGATACAAGAAAATCTTTGACATTTTTATCATAACTTTGAATACAAGGAGAAGTGGGACAGTGATGATGACCCAGTTTACCGTAACACCCAGAAAAATTCAAAATGGTTAATATTGGTTCAAAACTTTTTGAGATAGGAGAGGAGTCCCACTTCTCCCGGGTCCCATTTCAACTTACTTGTATCCCCTACAGGTATTACCAGATTAAGATAATTCTCAGGGAAAGTTTGTTGGTTGAGGTCAATGGTCCAATAAAAATGCTGAAATTTCGCTCTATTGCTCTCTTCGCAATCATTTTTACTGCTAATATCAGTTCTGCCAGTATACAGTGTGTCAGAAGAGACTTTTGAAAGCGAGAAGAGCACATTAGAGTTGTACTGTATGTAATATGCAATGTACTGTATAGGCCTACCATATTGTGACCCATTTTTGTATGGTGAGATTTAAAGGGCATGCACACCAAAAAGAAAGACTTATGACTCTGTCAGTGAGTTTTGCTGGATGTGGGCGAAGTGTTTAAGGCATAGCATTCATCATTTGGAGGATTGCTTGAACGCATATTTTGACAAGAGTTGTAACAGATTTATACTCCCACCATGATGAATGTACAGTAGGTATTAGACAATGAAGAGGATATTTAGAAGTACAGTAAATTTAAAATGCCACAATGTGATCTAATCAATGACTCAAAGTTGTGTGAAGGCACAATTATACGGTTCACTGATATCTGTACTGTATGATGGCATGTTGGGTTTTAGAGGTACACATGTACTTCCAGTAGTATGCTGACATGATTCTAATGTTGACCACAATGTGAGCGACATTTGCACATTGGCGCTCGATCTGTTCTATCATCATAGCAAAGTCCTCAGGACTGGCAGTTTTGGTATGTTCGGTATAATGAAATATGGTTATAGCCGAAGAGTATAATGTATAAAGATTATGCACTGGTAGATCATACTTTTGGGACCAGAATTTTGATTTGATTGTAGCTGTAATGTTACGAACACACAAATTGAAGTTGCAATGAAGTAAAATTCAGGCTGCAACATTATCCGCTCTATGTTTTTATCAGTGTGTTTGTTCAGGTATACATGTATAATGAAATTTTGATATCCTGTGTGACTAGAAAAGCACTTTGAGTGCGCATACCTCCGCCAAGCATGCAGCTCATTTCCACCACTGATCTTATTCTTCCATAGAGATATTAGTGATTTCCACCCACACATACTTATAGCATTGTGTGCTGAAAGTCGTCAGATCGATTTCCCAATATAGAAGTCTTTGTTACGTTTTAAACCCTCAGCTGCATGGCGCACTTCGCCCTAGCAGAAACTAGAGCACATACTTTAGTGCACGCATGCAAACCTCATACGCGCAACCTTATCTCCCAAGTTCATTGACCCTACCTGCCAAAATATCAAAAATCCTTCGTAAATTCCCCCCAAAGTCTCGGATGACTACCAAAAGTTAATTGTTTGTTACTTGTGTCATTCTCAACCTTTCCTGCAAGTTTCATCCCAATCTGCTAACTACTTTTTGAGTTATTTTGCACACGGACAAACTAACCAACTAACTACATGTACATGTAGATAACTAACGAACAAATACACAAACCAACGGTAACAAAAATATAACCTCCTCCCTTGGCGGAGGTAACAAAAGAAAACAGCCAGTCCCAAGGACTTGGTTATAACTGGAGTCCACTGTAGGGCCTCAGTGTAGTATGCAGGATATCGGGACCATAAGTGATGCCATACAGGACTAACAACTATCTGTGGTGGCACTTGGCCACCCTTATCTTGACAATACATTAAAGATACATTAAATACTGCATCTAAATTTCATGTACAGCCATATTAATTTGGTTCTCTAGCTGCGATGTTGATGTTATTGAGTGTGTGTGAGTATGTGGTGTACATTTCAGGGCATAGAAAGAAACAAAAGTTGTTCCCTCAAATACTAGAAATTCCAAATATTTCCATTTCCATTAAATCAACGCAGCAATAGATATTGCAAACCACTACAGTTCATGAATCAAGACTAAATTATGAAGTTAAAAATCATTTTCTATATCACCTGCCCCCCCCCCCCCGAAAAAAAGTAGAAAATTGCAGTTGACTTGCTGTTTATTTCTATGTAAAATAATGAAGTAAAAAAACTCTGCGATACGCTGCATAGACAATTTCATAAATGTTAGTATATGTATGTATATAAATAAATAAATATATACATATATATATATATATATATATATATATATATGAAAGTTCTTCGTTGGTGTGTAGTAAATATTGATATCAAGAGTAAAAACTGACGTTTCGGTCAAAGACATTTATCAAAGACTTTGATAAAGATCACTTTGATAAATGTCTTTGACCGAAACGTCAGTCCAATTTTTTTGACTCCTGCTTTGTTTATATGACTGTTTTTACTCTTGATAGCTATCTGTCTATAAACATGTATATATATATATATAATATATATATACATATATATATTTATATATATATATAAATATATATATATATATATATATATATATACATATACTTATACATATACAATATATATATATATATGTACAGTTAACCAAGAATGAGGAAAATATTAAAGTAGACTGTATGATAAGAGCTAGGCATGTCCTATTTTTATGCAGACCAGAAGGTGAAGGAAATAATGTACTAGCTGGGGGAATCAATGCTTGCTATGCTCCATCATCGAATAATGAAAAGGAGATACAACTGTATTAATTATAATATGAAGGGAGAGAAAATACACGTATTGAGATGGCCCAGAAATTGAAAGGGAGGGAGATATACAGTACTGCGGGCTCATTTGTGGTTAATATAAAAGAAATAAAAAGAAAGAAATGAATGAAACAAGGAAGTGGCACAGAAATAGTTTTTGTACCCCCCTCCTTGTACGGAATTCCTGGATTAGCTTGATCCGCCCTGATACGCATGTACATAAACAATAAGAAGATAAAAGTTATACATATGTACATCGTAGGCCTACATGTACTGTAGGATGAACAGAAATAATCAGAGCAGGAGAGGGAGACAAAGATTGATAGAAAAGAATTAAGAGGGGAACATGTACTAGTATTAATGGAGAATTATAATAAGTGTACCTAAATTCTAATAGCGAATGCAGGATAATGCCTTCGATTGTTGAATGCTCTGTTCATGCAGGGACCATGGAACTTTTTAATTTTAAGGGGAAATTCAGCTCCAGGACTCGCTTTTAGATTTTAGATTTTTCGATTTTTCGATTTTATTCGACTCTTCTGACCCCATTACGGGGTATGAGAGTACAACACATAAATACAAGATTATGATCTATAAAATATCAAAGACCGTTGTTTGTAATATATTGCAATGATGTATATAAAATAGTCTATACCTACTAAACATATATACAGTGATATACAAATTGGCAAGCAAGGTTAACTAATCGTATGAACCATATGACCAAACAATCGTGACATACAACTACACAATATGTACTAGAGATCGAGTATCACTGGATGCTTAATTTTTCTACCACTATACGAGTTACAATATTTCCTTTCTTGACTAAAGTACACTCAACTCAACTTGTTCAGGCTTCTGCAAATCTGCAAAATATGACCTGATCAGCCTCACAAATAATACTAATCTTTTCAGCTGTCCTAAATGCGAACATGAAAATAATCTGAACATGTGTACTGAGCAAGGACGTTCAACCAAATAATTATTGCTCAAATATAACTGTCTTTTCTTTTCAACGAAGGGGCATACGAAAACATAGCTAATTCATCACCTGTTTCATGTCTATCACAACAAGGGCATTGAATACCCCTTTCATAAAATGACTGTACATGTACAAATCTTCTATTATGAACTGGCAACTGATTTGACCTACATCTAAAATGGCTCAATGAAATTCTATCCCTCTTACTCTAACTGGACTGAATACCCTTCAAAGAGACTATTCGTTTAAAAAATCCTATAATCTAAACATACTCTATTTGACCAAACAAGTTTGCCATCAAATCTTGTTTAGACATATCACTTAATCTCAGCTTCAAGGTACTCAATATCCAGTTATTACTAAATCCTTCCCCTTTTCTTAGCCATACAACACCAAGACCAGCATGGTTTAAAATTTCCCCAATATGAGATATCAACTTAAATATAAAGGTCATGTCCTGTTGACTTATTAATCTTTGGAGTGTATAAAACCTGAAAGAATATTTAGCAGAAGAACCCTTAATGATATAGGTTCAGCAAGAAGCTAACCATACGATATTTAACAGTATTAGCCAGTCGTGTTCTCCCGGTTTCTGCATAAACCATACAATCTGGTGTAAATTTATTTACACATAACAACGATTTCAAGAATTTCCTATGAAAAATTTCGATTTGACTCAAATCCTCAAAACCCCAAACTTCACAACTATACAATAGTATTGGTAACACTAACTGATCAAACAGTTCGCATTGAATATCCACAGGAAGCTTAAGTTTCTGAACCTTTAGAGACATAGAAAAAAGTGCTTTCCTTGCCTGTGACACCTGTTTAGAAATAGCCTTCCTAAAACTTCCATTGTAATTAAATTGAATACCTAAATAAACAAAATCATCCACTATACATCAAGTTTGTCTTCACCAAAACTGAACAGTGGAAAGTTACGTACTTTGCCTCTTGAGAAAATCAGGACCTTAGTTTTTGTAGTATTGACACTTAACTTCCAATCTTTACAATATCGATGCAATGCATTCAAAGCCAACTGAAGCTCTTCTGCACTGTCGGCTAAAATAAGAGTGTCGTCTGCATACAACAATATAAATGTATAAAAAGATCCTCATTGACTTCTTTGTCTAAAATTTCAACACAAACCTTTTCAAACAAAAACTGTAGTCCCTTGAAACGACAACTCAAAAACGATTCAAAATCATTGAGATATGAGTCATATACATATTTCGGATCTTTAAAGGGATCATAGTTTTGGTTGAGACCGAATTTCAGGTTTCTGACATTTTTTGGTGAGATAATAAGGAACCTCTTATGAAATATGAAAGAGCATGTAATTCCATGAGGAATTCAACGTTTAATTGATGAAAATTGGTTTTGAAATGGCTGAGATATCGAAACAGAGCGATTCTAATAAAGTGTAGGACCCATGCACACTTTTATTACGATCGCTTTGTTTTACTTTATTTTTGGATGTTTCAGTCATTCCAAACCTTATTTTCAACAAATAAACTTTGAATTCCTCTTAAAACGGTATGCTCTGTACTATTTCATAAGTGTTTTCTTGGTGATCTCGCAAAAAGTTAAAAGTCAAATTCTCATCTCCACCAAAACTGTACTATCCCTTTAACTCTCATGATGCGCAGGGCTCGATCACATGGCCAGGTAATATAATTCCCCATATAGACAGGTGTGCTAAAATTCAAACTTCAGAAAATTCTGTAAAATAGCTGGAAGAAACAAGTTTCATCTGTTTTTTTTTTATTATCATTATTTCCTTTCTTCATTTTGATATATGTGACGCGGTCAGGGATATTCCATTATATTTACAGGTGTGAGCCCTGTTACTAACGAGGGCCCCTGTATATATGCCATACGAGTACATGCAACCATGCTAGACCCGTAGGGTCCATGATGCAACCAGGGAGATGGGACCTTCCCACTGGCCTCCATTATGCACCCAAAGATCCTACTGTAGGATGATAGGTACATTGGTACACATCACTATCATCCCATCTATCTACCTCTTGACTTGTTTGCACTGCAAGAGCAAACCCTTGTTGGTCGTAAAGGAGTCTGCGCCAAGACTACGACATGCACCATCACTGCAAGCTGAGAAGCCTGTTCACGAGGAACCGGGCTGGCCAGAAAATACACAAAAACGGCCAATGATGGGTGGGTGACAGTCTGTTTATAAAATCTCCACAATCGCAGCAATAATGCAGCGGAAAATTTTGAATTAATGATGAATAATAATAATCATAAAGATATTTGTATAAATTTTAACAGGCATTAGGCGTAAATATTCATAAATGAATGATACACGCCAAAAAAAAAAATCAAAATAACAACAACAACAACAACTGCTATTCTGGCACCGTGCAATATCACCTACAAAATGCATGAGTAGCCTAACCTTTCCAGGCTGCTGTTCAATGTTTACGATCTTTGATGCCACAATACACGCTCATGTACGAGTACGTAGGACCAGGGAGGTGGAAGAGTGTCTCTCTTCCACCTCCCTGGTAGGACCAAGGAGGTACTAGGCGAGCACCTCCTTGGTACGACTGTGCACTGCCACACGTGCATTATGATAAGTGTACATGTATGCAGGGAGGCGACCTCCCTGATGTACTGATGTTATCTTTGCGTGCTAGCTAAGTAGACACAAGTGAGGTACATAGGTGTGCGACGATGTCGATTCCAGTGCCAGTGAAAGAGGAAGATGGTGAGTATAAAATCTATGGCAAATCTAACACTGCACTTATCCTTTCACAAATTGGCAGTACTATCTCTGGTACTTCTCTCGCTAAAATACTCCGTCGTACACTATTCACCAGGGGTCGACTCGACCGAGGTCCTGTTAATTGCCTCCGCGCGCTGCATCCACTTTACCTCCTTGATTCCTTGGTCCCACCAATAAGGTACAGCGTTGGATACTAGTAGTCTATAGTCTAAAGTTTACATACATGCCACATGGTCTCAGTAAGACTCTAGCTAGGTCAGGGAATTAGGAATTACCTCCGCCAATGGAGGAGGTTATGTCTTCGTTTAAATACAGTTGGTTTGTTAGTTAATTCGTTAGTTAGTCCGTGAATTTGTATTTGTCCGTGTGCAAAATAACTCAAAAAGTAGTTCAATTTAACGGATTGCTAATTGGGATGAAACTTGCAGGAAAGGTTGAGAATGACACAAGTAACGTTAGAACCCTTACGAAAAAGTCCTGTGGTACTCCTGTGGTAATTACCACAGGACGGTACCACAGGAAAGTACCACAGGAAAGTACCACAGGACAGTACCACAGGAATTGTCCTGTGGTATTTTGGGACATACCACAGGACAGTACCACAGGAATTCCTGTGGTATTTTGGGACGTACCACAGGGCAGTACCACAGGACCGGTACCACATAACAGTACCACAGGACAGTACCACAGGAATTCCTGTGGTATTTTGGGACGTACCACAGGGCAGTACCACAGGAATTCCTGTGGTATTTTGGGACGTACCACAGGGCAGTACCACAGGACTAGTACCACAGAACAGTACCACAGGAACTGTCCTGTGGTATTTTGGGACAGTACCACAGGACAGTACCACAGGTCGATCATTACCACACAGCATTACCACAGGGCAGTACCACACAGCATTTCCATGGTACCACAGGAGAGTACCACACAGGATAGATCGAAAAAAAAAATCTGGGAGATTTTTAGCCACATTTCAAGGAATATTTGTGATAGGTGAGTGATGGATTCTAGGACAAACATGGCCCTACTTAATAACCTGTCCTACTCCTAACATATAACCTCAAACGAGAGTCTAATGGCCAAGTGCCAATCTAGTCCCATAATAGATCTATATAGTCATATTCTATTCCTAGGTAGCCATGGTTACTAACTCGATTATATTTTATTATCGAGATATGAAATTACACTTTCATAACAATATCTATGATATTGGGAATAACATAACATAATTAGACAATCTTTCATAAAGTTCAAAGTAAGTTCCATCATTAATACTTTGACTTTTTAAGTCATATATGTATTTTCTAAAATCTAGAGTGCTTTTTATGAATATTCATGAGCTATGTAAAAATTTGTACCACAGGAGTACCACAGGAGTACCACAGGAGTACCACAGGAGTACCGTACCACAGAAGTCCTTATGAAATTTCTCATGCTTTACATCAGCACTTTCACTAAATAGGTAATACTGTAGGAGTACAGGACAGGATAAGTAATGGCAAATCAATTGCTATAATTCACAGCGTAACTCATCTATCATTTAATTGAGGAATATTAATATGTGCTTTTCTGTTTGTATTTCTGTAATAAATTTCAGTAGATTCTGCCTTACAATTTTCCTGTGTGGTACTCCTGTGGTTCTCCTGATGTGATAGTCCTCTGGTATAAAATGTTAAGAAAAAAAAAAAGAATATCCTGTAGCATTTTTCTGTGGTACTTACGAATTTAATTTGCTGTGTGGTACTTCTGTCTGGAATAGCATCATATTATGATTTTCCTGTGGGATTTTGGACAGTTCCTGTGGTACTCTCCTGTGGTATACATCGAAAATTACCACAGGAATTCCTGTCGTACTGTCCTGTGGTATGTCCCAAAATTCCACAGGACAATTCGTGTGGTACTGTCCTGTGGTACTATCCTGTGGTACTTTCCTGTGGTATTGTCCTGTGGTACTGCCCTGTGGTACTGCCCTGTGGTACTGTCCTGTGGTACGTCCCAAAATACCACAGGACAAGTCGTGTGGTACTGTCCTGCGGTACTGTCCTACGGTACTGTCCTGTGGTACGTCCCAAAATACCACAGGACAAGTCGTGTGGTACTGTACTGTGGTACTATCCTGTGGTACTGTCCTGTGGTACTGCCCTGTGGTACGTCCCAAAATACCACAGGACAAGTCGTGTGGTACTGTCCTGTGGTACTATCCTGTGGTACTTTCCAGTGGTACTGTCCTGTGGTACTGCCGTGTGGTATTGTCCTGTGGTACTGCCCTGTGGTACTGTCCTGTGGTACGTCCCAAAATACCACAGGACAAATCGTGAGGTACTGTCCTGTGGTATGTCCCAAAATACCACAGGACAATTCCTGTGGTACTCTCCTGTGGTATATGTCCCAAAATACCACAGGACAAGTCGTGTGGTACTGTCCTGTGGTACTTTCCTGTGGTACTGCCCTGTGGTACTGTCCTGTGGTACGTCCCAAAATACCACAGGACGAGTCGTGTGGTACTGTCCTGTGGTACTATCCTGTGGTACTTTCCTGTGGTACTGTCCTGTGGTACTGCCCTGTGGTACGTCCCAAAATACCACAGGACAAGTCGTGTGGTACTGTCCTGTGGTACTATCCTGTGGTACTTTCCTGTGGTACTGTCCTGTGGTACTGTCCTGTGGTACTGCCCTGTGGTACTGTCCTGTGGTACGTCCCAAAATACCACAGGACAAGTCGTGAGGTACTGTCCTGTGGTACTATCCTGTGGTACTGTCCTGTGGTACGTCCCAAAATACCACAGGACAATTCCTGTGGTACTGTCCTGTGGTACTATCCTGTGGTACTTTCCTGTGGTACTGTCCTGTGGAACTGCCCTGTGGTACTGTCCTGTGGTACGTCCTAAAATACCACAGAACAAGTGTGGTACTGTCCTGTGGTACTATCCTGTGGTACTTTCCTGTTGTACTCTCCTGTGGTACGTCCCAAAATACCACAGGACAATTCATGTGGTACTGTCCTGTGGCACTGTTGTGTGGTATACATCCCAAAATACCACAGGACAATTTGTGTGTATACTGTCTTGTGGTACTGTCCTGTGGTACTGTCCTGTGGTACTTTCCTGTGGTAATGTCCTGTGGTACTGCCATGTGGTACATCCCAGAGTACCACACGATCCTGTGACACAGTACCACACAGTTCCTGTGTTAACATATATTTGTGTGGTACATTGTGTGGTACAAACCAGTACCACAGGGAGTACCACATGAGCCTGTAAAACAGTACCACACAGTTCCTGTGGTAACATTTATTTATGTGGTACATTGTGTGGTACTGACAAGTACTACAGGGAGTACCGTACAAGCCTGTGGTACAGTACCACACAGTTTCTGTGGTAACATTACAAGTGTGTGGTACATTGTGTGGTACCGACAAGTACCACAGGGAGTACCACAGGACTTTTTTGTTAGGGAAGTAACAAACGATTAACTTTTGGTAGTGATAGAGAATTTTGGGGGAATTTATGAAGGATTTTTGATATTTTGGTAGGTAGGGTCATTGAACTTGGGAGTTCAGGCTGCGCGAATTTGAGGTTTGCTTGCGCGCACTAGTATACTTGTAATGGTAGTGAGTGCGTGCTCTAGTTTATGCTAGGGCGAGGCGCGCCGTGCAGCTGAGGGATGTTGTAGTGTAGTAACGGTAACACCACTGTTGCTGGTGAGTTGCAAATCTATCTTGTACTTGAGTTCAGTCAGTGTTGTAGCTTCTTTCAGTATCATGTTCCAGTTCACAACTGAGGGATGCGCACACAGTCAATCCCTTCACGTCTCCCCTAATAGACAGGGCCAGGGAAATTAGGGTGAAGATGCTAGGGGGCGCTACTACTACAGGGTTTATGACGTAACAAAGACTTCTATATAGACCTTATGCATTGACGTCATCACTCGCTTGACAACCTCTCGTGACGCCATCTTAGAGGACAAGCGAAGTCCTTGACAATGCACGCGCGCAACTAGCTATGTGCTTTTCTTATGTGCGATAGCAGCGATTGCCTCACTCGCTGCCAGTCACCAGGCCAGCGCCAATTTTTCTTCATAATCAAACAAGTTTGACATGACATGACACATTATGCAGCAATATTTGGGTAATTTTATCACATTATGCGATCGAAATACTTAAAGGCCGTGTTACACCATAACGTGGGCTTGTGGCGAGGAGGTAGTTTCCAGCACGTAGAAGATTTTCAGCGGGCGAACAAGAATGTTTGCAATTTTCATTCATGCTTTGTCATACCACACGGGGAAACTTCTGCGGCTTGACTTGCGGGGAAACAAATTTACTCCAAGGAGCTCTCCGCAGTTGGTCCGCACCTGACAGTATCTAGCGCGTAGTTGCCCGGAGGTGCTCATGTAAGTCCGATTTAACCGCAGCCAAGTTTTGAGCATGACCAAAACTTTTTCCGAGTGAGTCGCGGGAATGCCCGTAGAGGTCCACGCAGAACGCCAGTAGGAGACCCTTAGCGGCAGTACTTCCCAGGCAATTCCCACGCAGGTACTTCGCAGTCCCGTATGCAGCCAAGATAATGAAATTCTGTGAGATTTCAGCCATTCCATTAGAGGAATTCCTTCACTAAGTTGTCAGCCCCCACGCGACTGGTAGGTACAAAGGTCACACAGTATACTCGCAAGTATAACGCGTCCAGCAAGTAAGACACATGCGCTGACTCGCACAAATCCTTTTCCGCCCTCAGGAATGTCCGGTATGCTAGAAAATCCCTACATGTAACAAGCCCGAGTAGCTTGCCCGGAAAGGTGTGACAGGGCCTAAACACGGTTGCGGGTAAAAAAATATGCGTGCGCACCTCAGGGCGACTACTTTTGAGATACATGCTAGGTACTGTCATGTGCGGATATCTACGGGGACCTCCGGGTAGTCAAAATTGTTCTTTGCAAGTCGCAAGCAAGGCTGGTGTGACACGGCCTTTACCATTAACTATTCCTCGGTTACATCGCAGAAATTTGTATCTCCATAGCGCAACATCGCCGTTCGCTGAATGTATGTCGCCATTCTGAATTTCCTTAGCCAATCACATGCGAGTTTCGTGTTTTATTAAAAATACCTAAAAATATACCCCGCATGTGATTGGCTAATGGATTTACAGTAGGTTGATGAGCTCGTATGACCGCTGGTGGTTGCATCTTTTTTCATGAAATTTGTGCCAAAATGTTGGATATACATGTATCATTAATCTGGTGAGTGCAATTAATGCATACCCTGGTACCTCAAATGTCGATTTTGCTGTACAAGCTTAAATTTGCCGATCTAGGGCTGTGGATTACATGCAATAGAAAAGACAGTAGAAGAAACACTGATGTTGTGTGTAAATGCCCATTGACTCGTGTGTAAAAGCACACTCTAGCAACGCATTGCTTGTCCTCTGAGGGAGGGCGCCCTTCGAGTACAGAGTTTCAGAATTTGTAGTGATTGGGTTGAGGAATAAGAATGTTTTAAAAATTTACAACAAATTGCAATGAACAAGGATGATGACATGCCAGCCTCACCATAAGAATGCATGAGTTTGGGCTCAAGGAAGCAGAACAAGTGAAGAAGGCATGCATATATTCTTCACAGGTGAATTTGTTGAACAAGTGGTATTGTAATGAAATTACACTGCTACATTTCCAAAATATGTGAGGCTCTGATGTCATCAACACTGTTCAGTGTAATTTGTTTAAGATTTTCAGTTGACTGGTTTCTCTTCTCAAGGACCACAATAAATTCCACGATTCTATACATGGAGTTGTCGATTTATGTACTACATAGTGTGAAATTATGAAAATCGTCTGGAATGCCCCTTTAAACATAGGTCAAGGAAGGTGAGAATTCAACACAACTGTGACAAACTTGTCATTTTAACATTTTGCCAATTTTGTGAAAATGTAATCACACATTGTCCACATGTACTATTTAGACCTATTAGGAGAATCATGCATTATGGCAGAGGCATAATAGTCGCCATGGCAACATTTCTAGTTTACCAGTGTGATGGAATATGTAAATGGACACCATGCCCTCACTCTCAGAGCTACCTCCACCATAAGTTTCTAATGTTCTCATGTAAGAGTGTGCAAGAATGCATGGAAGGTGAACTTGCGATACTCAAATCAAATCAAATGACAGAAAAATCAAAGCAAATAAACTTATCAGATCGTTAGCAGTATAATTGAGTAAGAGCTGTGAAAAAGGTCATACTTTTAGAACAAATTGGTTTTCAACAGCTTTTTTTTTTAAATTGGTCTCTGCTGACTGGATATATGGGGGAGGGGGTGAGACTGTTCCAGGATTGTGGATTTATCATATTATCAAGTACATGTAGTCTCTTCTTTGCATTGACCTTTAAAGACACTACATTGGTCTTTTTTTTTAATGACTAATGCTATTGCAGAAAATTCACTTTTAAACTGTCACAGACTGGTTAGTTAATTCGAAGTGGATAAATGTTTACATAATTTGGCATTGTTGAGTTTGGTGTGCTTAACTGTGTACTAATGTATTGTGTGATAGAAATGTATGTGTCATGTCATTATGTAGGTTTCGTTCTCAGATTCTTGATTTTTATTTATCTCTCTAGGGATTGTTCCTGGTGATGAAGACAACAGGCAAAGGATATATGCAGGAGTTGATGTTAAGATTGAGACCAAAGATAGCAGTCCAGGAGTCGCTACACAATCAAGTATTGAATATCCCACCAAGCATCCTGGGACTTCCACAAGAGATGGAAGTGGTGCAATGGACGATGATACCAGTGATGACAATGGCTATGCTCTCTGGGATCAAGACCTTCAAAGTGAGGAGGAGGCAACCCCAAAAGAGAACATAACCCAAAAGGAGATTGTAACCTCAAATGAAAATGCAGAGGGAGTAGATAGACATGACAAAGGGCTAGAATGCCAGAACTGCCACACCTGGTTTAGGCACACCTGGGACTATGATATTCATCGACTGCGGTGTTCTGCACGTGTGCCATCAGTCTATGCTTGCAACCAATGTGGTCAGACTTATGGGGCAAGAAAATATATCAAACACCTCCGAAATGTACACAATGTTCCTCCTGCAGAGGTAGTAGCAAGGATCCAGGATCTCAGGATTCCCAAGAGCAACATAGCTAGTATGAAAACCCAGATCCATGAAGTCAGGAAGTCAAGCCAAAGAGACCAGATGGAGTCTTATGCTTGTGATCGCTGTGATTTTAATCACAATGGCAAGGGACCTACCATCAGACATCTACCAGAGGAGCATAAGTTAAGTCTTGCACAGACACTGTCAACATACCAGGAACTTGAGGCTCGTGAGAGCAAGGTGGAGTCTGGCAAACGACAGTCAAAGCTATTACTGAAGTCACATAAAAGAGGCAGACCTAGAAAGGCTAGAAGAAAAGGGAACATGGAGACCACTGAAGAGAGAAAGATTGCTAGGTCTATCAGTAAGTGCAGCAGAACCTCTCCCTCAAACACAAATCAACCAGAGGAGTGTAGTGATATAGACGTCGTGATGGACTTGGATTGGCAAGATACTACGCAAGACCATAAGTTGGATAATGGCGTGGAAGGTGATTGCAGGAAAGTACTGACAGAGAAAATAAACTTGCATATGCTCTCCATAAAGCTCCAAGACATCGGAAAAGCAAATGCAGATATTCCTGTTGAAACCAAATCACAAGTCGTGGAGGCAGTTGGACACACTGTGGAGATTGCCTTCTCCACCGCAACAAATTTAGAGATGAATAAGAATATGGAGGCAAAGGAGGAAGTAGATGAAGACAGAAATCAGACACAAGCAGGGGAAGAAGCAGTTACTGAGGTATCCCCAACAGAAACCTCAGGAGGTGTAAGCAGCAGTTCTTCAGAAGGAACTGAAGACAATAAACTGACACAAGCAAGGGAAGAAGCAGTTACTGAAATATCCCCAACAGAAACCTCAGTAAGCAGCAGTTCTTCAAAGTCAAAGGAGAATCGTAGTAGAAAAGGACAGAACCAGTGTGAGATTTGTGATGAGCATTTTAAGTCTCGACATTACCTCAAACGACACATTCACCATGAGCACTTTGGGATTTCATATACTTGCAGTACTTGTAACAAGGTGTTTGACACTCTTCTAGGGTTCGAATCTCATGTGAAATATATGCACAAGATGAAGGCTGATGGCACAATTTTCCAATGCGAAATATGCCACAAAACCTTTGGCCATGCATTTTCATGCTACATCCATAAAAACGTTCATGGAGACAAATATGCATGCAAAGTTTGTGGAAAACGACATGAAACCCGCGGAGCAATGGAAGCTCATTTGAATCGGGAGCACACAAAAGTCCATGGAGACAAATATGCATGCAAAGTTTGTGGAAAACGACATGAAACCCGCAGAGCAATGGAAGCTCATTTGAATCGGGAGCACACAAAGGAGAAGACGTTTTCCTGCATTCATTGCGACAGAAATTTCTTTTCAAAAGCATCATTGGGCCAGCATAGGCGTTTTCACTCTTGTCATCAGTATGAGTGTGATATTTGTCACCAAAAGTTTAAAAACCCATTTCGAGTAAGTGTTCACAAAGAAGCTGTTCATACTGGAAGATCTCATCTCTGTGAAATTTGTGGTGGGAGCTTCAAAGCAAGGTCAATCCTAAACCGGCATTGCAACACTGTTCACAGCACTGAGTGCAGATATCAGTGTGAAGTTTGTGGCAGAGGCTTCAAGCAAAGCTCATGTCTTTATGCCCACCTAAGAACTCACACAGACATTAAACCATATCCATGTGAGATCTGTGGGAAAAATTTCCGCACACGAGGAAATCTACAGGTGCATACAAACTGGCACAACAATATCCGGGACTTTGTGTGTGAGGCATGTGGCGAGGCATTCCTGACGAAAGCAAATCTTGACAAGCATTACTTTACCCACACAGGCAGGAAACCACATCCCTGTACTGAGTGTGAGCAGGAATTTGTTGATCTTCCTGGTCTGAGACACCATCTCCTAAAGAAACATGGTATTCACCTTGAACGCAAGGTACCCAGGAAATCATCAGTTGTTAAGATGACTAAACCTCCTGAAGCACAGGATTTCCCTCCGCAGACCAAGAGCCCTAGGGTTAAAAGTTCATCAAGTGCACCTGAGATGCCATCAACCCCAAGAACAGTTGTTGAACCTGTCAATAGCTCTGTTGTCTCTGGTCAAGCAACCCAATTTGATGTAGTCTCCAGTGCTGTGACAGCCAGTGGAATCAGTGACATGGGTCTACACTTAAGACAGCTGAGCAGGTGTCTGAGGATCTCCAGCCCCCAGCGATGACTGCACAATCACTGCCATAGCATTCTAGCGACATAGACAACAATATGATTGCTACCGAGGCACTGATGCAAATTATTATGTCATAACACACGGCCTAATACATGTAGCTGTTTCTGCCACTATTAATGAGATGTGCCCAGTGACTGTCCACACCAAGATTTTTATGTCTCCGCCACGAAGTGTATCTGGAGGCAGTATGTTTTTGGTTGTCCATCTGTCCTTCTGTCCATCAGTAATCAATTTGTGGACAGCGTAACTTAAAATTTATTTGAGTAATACTTGACATATGTATGAGCAGACAGAGCTGTGGTTATCAACTGTTGAGTGCACATGCTCAGGGTCAAAGATCAAGGTCAAAATATCAAACTTCTATTATTTCTCCCACATCTATGCGGTCCTTGAAGGTATTTTCCCAAAACTTAGTTTGCATTTGTATCACTAGATTCTCTAGGGAAAGTTTTTGGCCATGAAATCAAAGGTCGAAGGTAAAGTGAAAATGCTAAAATTTAAACTTTTGTCTCCATAACTCAGAAATGTCACAAGGAATCTTTACGAAAATTACAACTAATACATATGTCCTGCCTCTCAGTGATCCTATTAGGACTATTGGGGCTAAGGGTCAAAGGCCAATGTATATACAATCGTACATGCCATAACTAGCGGAGAAAGTTGCATTAAAAGCATCTGAAATTAAAAGAAAATGATTGAAGAAAATTTGGATATTTTTATCATAACTTTGAATACAGGGAGAAGTAGGACAGTGATGATGTCCTAGTTTACCCCAACACCCAGAAAAAAAAATCAAAATGGTGGCTATTGGTTCAAAACTTTTTGAGATACAGTACATGTATATACATGTACATGTATATGAGAGGAGTCCCACTTCTCCCAGGTCCCAGTTCACCCTACTTGAATCCCCTACAGGTACTACCAGATAAAGATGTAATTCTCAGGGAAAGTTTGTTGGCCGAGGTCAACGATAGAATGGAAAAGTCAAAATTTCACTCTATTGCTCTCTTTGCAATCATTTTTACTGCTATAATCAGTTCTGCCAGTATATAATGTGTCAGAAGAGACTTTTGAAAGCGAGAAGAGCACATTGGAGTTGTACTGTATGTAATATCCAAAAGATACATTAAATACTACATCTAAATTTCATGTACAGCCGTATTAATTTGGTTCTCTAGCTGCGATGTTGATGTTATTGAGTGTGAGTGTGTGTGTGTGTGTGTATGAGTGTGTATGAGTGAACATTTCAGGGCATACAAAGAAACAAAAGTTCGTCCCTCAAATACTAATAATTACAATTAAAATATTTCAATTTCCATTAAATCAGTGCTATAGATGTTGCAAACCACTACAATTCATGAATCCAGACTAAATTATGAAGTCAAAATCATTTTCTACATGTACAGTTAAACTCGCCTAAGTCGACGTCGCATATGTCGAATAATCGCGCAAGTCGAAGATTTTAAAAAGTCCCGATTTTTCCCCATTGACTTACGTGTATTAATTCACTCACAAGTCGAATTCTTTAAGTCGAATACTCGCCTAAGTCGATGAAATTCCAAGAACACTTTCACGGAAAAACCATTGAATTCACTGTGCCTAAGTCGAATCAGATTTTATTGTGTAATAAATCAATGTCAAAATCACGAGACGCCAGTTTTTGTTTGCATACAGTATATACAAAAAGAAACTTTGCGTTAAACATTAACGTTTCATTAACGCAAGCGGTTTCACCTGAATCGTTATTAACGCAAACTAACGATCGGGAAAATTAACGTTTGTAGAAACGATGAGTAACGATCCCAAGCGCAAATTAACAATGTTTCGTTGACATTAATGATAGGTAACGCAAGAACTCACGCGAGATTTTGGTTTCCGTTACCCAGACCTGGTGAAAGGACGACGTAGCCCCTGCCGAGTGTAGCGATCTATGCCTTATATACTTAGCGGAGTCTTTTCGCGAATCGAATCAAGATTTCGCGAATGGTTAATATGCGACCGGGGTCACCAAAAACGCACGCCGGGCCACCAAAAAAAAAAAAAAAAGCCGGATGTTTGCCTTCAGTTTTGGAAATGAACAGCGGTAACAATCGGCTCCATAAGATGCTAGAATAAATGTCAGATGTTTGCTCTTAATTTTTGAAATGAATAACGGTAATATTCAATGTGGATAAAGTGTCTTGCTGAAGGGCAAATATCGGGCACACCGCTCCAGCTCTCGGCTCCAGAGTAGACAACATACATGTACATTATACATGTGTACGCGTGGTGTAACTGTAAGTCGATCTTTTTCGACTTACGCACAAGTCGAAACTCGCCTAAGTCGATGTGTTTTGCTCAGTCCCGAGAAGATCGACTTATGCGAGTTTAACTGTATATCACCTGCTCCCTGCATATATGTAGAAAGTTTAATAAATGTAAGTACAGTGTATACATGTACATGTATATAAAAACTGTAATGTATATATATATATATATATATATATATATATATTTACATTTATTTATTTATCTATTTATTTATTTATACACCAAGAATGAGACTGTATGATGTTGGACGCATATCCTGATTTGCAAACCAGAAGGTGAAAGAAATATCCAATGTAATGGGGGTATCTCATTTTTATTTCAATGCTTGCTAAGCTCCATCATTGAATGCTGAAAAGGGAATACAGCTGTTATAATAATGAATGGAGAGAAAATACATGTACTGTTTAAGACCCAGAAAATGAAAGGGATCAAGGGAGATATTCAGTGCAGGCTGATCCACAGAATGGGCGCACGAGGCGTGCACCCTCTGTTAATTTGTTGTTAAAATGCATCTGTAAAAGAAACTAGACTTGTAATTTGTCAACACTGACAAATTAGGTGATCCGATCTATTCGAAAATCAATTATTTGAGTCCTGATCCCAATAGGCATGACCATACCGGTTTCATTTGTGTTAAGGAGACATTGGCCGTGTGATGTTTAGATTCACATATAGAAAAGGGAGTCAGACTTGCCATCTTTGGTACCGAATTCCTTATACACTAACGAAGATATATACAGAATGAAGTATATTTGACCTTTGACCCCACCTTGCTCACCCAAGATGGCATCTGAGCAAAAAGTGGTTATTTTGTGAAATGATCCTTGTAACGTGGTCTTTGCGTGTGCAAAATATGGGAAAGACAGGACATGTATTCACCAAGAATCGGGATGAACCATTTGTGACCCGTGACCCCAATTTACCAACCCAAGTTGGTGTCTGATAAAGTAGTTGTTATTTTATGAAATAATGTACTTGACATGGACAAAACATGTGCAAAATATGGGGGTGGTAGGGGCTCTTTTTCTTGAGTTATTGCAAAGAAAGCTGCAGAAAGAAAGAAATATCTCCCTACATCGAAGCTAACCTTCGATTTCAAGTTTTTCGGTGTGATCCCGGCATCAAGTAAAAAAGCATTTATACGGCCGATAGCCCAAAATGTCAGCTACAACATATAATATCTTTGAGAGATTCACGGAAGGATAAGTGGGCTAGTGCTCGATAAAGAGAGTCATGTCAATTTTCATATCTAGAAAAATTCCCTCCCATATGAGATAACACGTCATTAGGAAGACACAGGTAGAAGTACATATGACATTTGACCCCACTTTGCACAGCCAAGATGGCATCTGAGCAAAAAGTGGTTGTTTTGTGAAATGATTCTTGTAACATGGGAAAGATAGGACATGTATTCAAGATACAGGATGAAATATTTATGACATTTGACCCTAATTTACACACCCAAGATGTGTCCGATCAAGTAGTCGTTATTTTATGAAATAGAAATGTACGTGACATGAACTAAACATGTGCAAAATATGGGGGTGATAGGGCCTGATTTTCTTGAGTTATTGCAAAGAAAGTTGCAGAAAAAAAGAAATATCTCAATACATCGAAAATAAGCTTTTGACGTGATCCCGACGTGGTATGAAAAAACGAAGGGCGCTTTTACGATAGCCCAAAGTCTCAGCTACAACATATTAAAATCTGGGAGAAATTCACCGAAACATAAGCGAGCTAGTGCTCGAAAAAGATAGTCATGTTAATTTCCATTTCCAGAAAAACTGCACTCCCATAGAGATAACACGTAAACTGGTCAAATTTGACAAGATTACTTTCGATCCATTTTTACGAGGTGATGCCATCATCCAATCAAAATGTTGTTCTTGCATTAATGAAAGAGCATTTAATAAGCTACAACATACTGAAATCTTGGTGAAAATCTGCAGAAGATAAGTGAGATACGCTTGAGTAAACTTGAAATTTGATGACGTCATTTGGAAAATTTACTTTTTATACTTTATTAAGAAATTTGATATCTTTTAATCATTTTTTCAGCATCACCAGCCCATGAAATGACATGTACAATTCATCAGCTTTCAGAATATGTAAAGAAAATTTGGGGTCACCGTCCATCCTGACGAGTAAAATCGGATTTAAAATTGGCGGTTTTTTGGCATAGTTGCACTGTATATCGCCATTGACGCACGCGCGGAATTTGGACTTTGACGGGCCCGTATGACGTCATATTGAGTCGGATTGACTTGAAACTTACTAGAATTATTCCCTGACATTTCAGACATCCGATCCATGTGAAAAAACGGGAAATTTTTATTGCTTATCAGCTGTGCGTGCGTAGATGTGCGCTCGCGTCCGCGTCCGTCAATATTTTATAAAATGCTCCAAATGACCTGAACGTGTGCAAAACAATCTTGAGCTTGATTGGACTGAGAATGTTAAAATTTCAATGCGCGCGTACGCGCTCGTTTGATTAAATATGATCAAATTTTAGGACAGGAATCAAATAGAACTTGACTTGAACTACATGTATATGATTATTTTGTATTGAAAAATTCCATTCCATTAATGTGATACGGATGCAAACGTGATTTCATATAATGACGTCATAGTGACGTCACGGTTGACTGATCACAATGATACATTAGATCTGTCATGCCTAGAACATATGATACATATAATATGGTATAAGTTTGAAAGTAATAGGCGAAGAACGTTTTGAGTTAACCGCTGCACAACATTTTGAGGAGAAAGAAATAAAGAATCAGTTCACAGAAGGTGATCCGAGAGGATACTCGGATCACCTATGAAACACGGAAGTGACACAGAACTATTTTTTGTACCCCCTTGAGCTCCCTGTACGGAATTCCTTGATTATCTTTAGCTGGATCTGCCCTGATTCGCATGTACATGTATGATAAGAAGATAAAAATCGTAGGCCTACATGTAGGATGAACAGGAATAAGAGCGGCAGAGGGAGAGAGAGAGATTTACATGTACCCTGTATAGAAAAGGAACATGTACTAGTATTCATGGAGAATTATAATAAGTGTACTTAAATTCTAATAGCTAGTGCAGGATAATGCCTTCGATTGTTGAATGCACTGTTCAGGGATCATGGAACTTTAAAGGGGCATAGTCCCGGTAGTGTAGATGGCGCTGTTGATGATACTGCCGAAGATTACCGAAGTAGAGCTGTCATCAAGAGTAAAGCACGTAGGTGTTGCTAAGTAACGTTGCCTTTGTTGTCTTCTCTGCGCATCGCGCAGTCTGTAGTAATGCCAGGGTGCGTGCATATGTGCTTGTTATTATGACATCACAAAAGAAGTTTGCTAAAGCTGTCATCCCCCTCAGCCGAATCATGAGCCGAAGTGTGATCGGACCACTGACTACAGTGAATCGCACTTCTTCGGACTCGGGAAAGTGGGCCAAAGCGTAAGCGCCAAAAGAAGTCGATAGCGTAGGTCTCTATAGGAAACTTGCGCCGTGCGCCCGCGTACGCATTTGACTAAAACACGGGGGGGCCAAAACCATTAAAAATGTACAATTCAGGTTTTGAAATTTTGAAAAAATAAAGTTTTCTCAAAAACATTCCGACAACGAAAAATTGCTAGAGGATACACTGAATTTCAACTTAAACAAAAATGAGCAACAAATATTGCAAACTTTTTATGTTCTGAAATTTGAAGTTGAACATGAAAATTTCACCACTGTAACTTACGTTACTGCGCTTATTTTTCTTTGACCATATTCATTCTGTTTAGGGATGGACAATTTAACTATCCTTCTATTGGTGGATAGTTTCGAAGATATGACCATTCTTATTTCAATGTGCCTGCTATATTTTCCATTCATTTGATGAGTTGCTGTAACCGTGAATTAAGATATTGATAGATATGATGGAGGTTGTTAACTATGTAAAGTTAGATTGTTTCCTATATTTTTTTTATTCGTACACATAGAACTTTCAGAAAACTGCCAAATGATTTTAGATGGATTTGTCCTGCACATATTCTCAAACAATCTCAGTCACCATATGACAAATGAAAATGTGACTGTTTAAACCTTGGTAACGTTTGTTACGCATATGAGTCACGTATGTTACATGAATATATTAAACACTAAAAAAGAAGATAAATTTTAAGAGTTCTAATAAATATCAAAAGTACCAGCGTTGCAAGACCTTCAGTACTTCTGGAAGCAGATTTATTTAATTGTCGTCTGATTTTATCGTCCTTATAGTATATACATTTGGCCAAAAATGAAAAATTGGAATACAATATTTAGATTTCAAGAGTTTATTTTGTCTGAATATCATGAGTTTCACTGCAAAATTACCTGTTGAAGTGCCCTGTTTAAAACCAAAGGAATGCATTTATATAAGAGTCACAAAAGACATTGTCAAGAACCCCTAAAATGTATCAGTGTGTACTATAAACAATTGTAACGTATGTTTCAAATATTTCCAGATTGAAATATTAATCACTCGAAAGTGGAGATGCATTGGAAAGTGCATTAAAAAGGAATGATGCATCGCTAAACAACATTGCACAGTGTGAGTGCACAAACTGGTCAGCACTTAACTGTTTAGCATATTAAAGTTTACATCAATAAGGTATATCAGGCATAAGAGTAAAAAATGTGAAATAAATCACATCGAGCCTATGAAGTTTAAAATGCAAACACCAGCACTGCTTTATGATTAATAATGCATGATTATCACGAGTTTCATTAATGAACAAACCATGCATTATTGTTGCTTAAAACGTACAGATTTCTTGGCACATTATTCAATAATGTGCTAAGAAATCTGTAAGTTTTAAGCAACAATAATGCATGGTTTGGGTAATAGTCACAAAAAAACAGAATTATGAACAATTTAAGAGTGGTCACGTAAATAGACAGCTTTCTCACGGTTTTAGATTGAGAGTATAACTGACCTATGACACACTAGTCTATAAAGACAACAATGATAAACACAAAAAGGCGCACCTTTCATAATTTGGATACCCCCCCCTTTTTTTGGGGGGGGGGGAGAGGCAATGGAAAAGGCATAGAAATGTCAGAAGAACAAATTGCAGTTCTTCTATCTCCATTACATAGAATAAAAGTTCGGTGACCTATAAAATGTTTTCAGTGGACATCATTATAAAAGACAACTGTAAACTCACAATCTAGTATTTTTCTGCAAAAGGCAACTTTCAATAAAAGGCATACTGGGTAAGAGCCAGTGTAGGAGAGAATAATGCAAATGTGGCGAGTTGTACTTTAGTGAAATTATATAAAAGTTGGTATAAGAGCGTTAGCATGACGCTTTCTTCTATTTTCTTGGTTAAACTTCATATTTTCATTAATATCTCGGAATAGTTAGATTGGGTAGAAATTTTCATGGATGATTTTCGGTGCATAAACAAGGAAATTTACATATATTTCATCCTTTCAATTTGATATCTACAAGCCAACACTTTTATACAGTACCTTTCATTGTAAAGCATACATAAGTATACATCATTAGCAAATTTTTAAATTTGTGAATCAATTTCCTTGTCAATCCTTGTCAATCAAGTCGACATTATCACCTTCATTCACCCTTTGCTGAGATCGGTTTAAGTCTTCTTTTATTTTCTTGCCGAACGCTCTGTGCTTTTTAACTCTTTCATTTTTTTTCTGTGCTCTTGTTTTTCCCAACTCTTAAGATTTTCCACAGGAACGTAATACTTTTTTACACGTTGTTTCTCGGATTTACTCTCTAAAAAAATCGAGTGAAAGTATTCACTCTTAATGGGGTGAATAAAAAAAAAAGAGTGAAGTTAGAGTGACAATGATCATTTTCACTATTTTTAGAGTGAGCTCAGGGACCACTCCTAAATCTTCGAGTTATCCCTGAGGTCACCCCAAAATGAGTGAAAATGAACTTTTTTTTACTCAAAATTAATTCCAATTTTACTCTAAATTCACTCTTTTTTTATATTCACTCGATGAAGAGTGAATATTTTCACTCAATTTTTTAAGAGAGTACGGAAGGCTTCTTCTCCAATCTTTTCCTTTTTCCTTCTTCAGTAATCGGCCTGAATCTTGGCTCTTTATTTTCCCATTTTGACCTCTAGGAACCGAAGGAGTAATGATAAGATTCCCTTAACAGAGAAATAAGAAAATCCATACTGCAAATCAGTAATAAGATATTCTTACATAATTACGTAACCTACGTTACCTCTAATTACAAGGAATGAAGTGTCACATAATGAATTTGGTAGACTACAGTCACTATACCTTTGAAGTAAATGATATGATAATTAAAATGAAAACCATTATTTTCATCATTCATATATCATTAACATACATATTGGATTGATTTTGACAGAGTGATTGAAACCTACGTTACCAGGGTATTCAGGGCCTCATTGACAATGATTATCGCCAAAAAGAATGGTTAGTGCAAGCGTAAAATTGAAATATGTTTTTCATCTGTTTATTTATGGATATTAGTCTTTTTTAGGATAAAGCTTTGGTGAAAAGTACGACAGTGTACATGCAGATGTAAAATTGAAACCTACGTTACCTTAAGTGAAACCTACGTTACAATATTGACCCTATGTTTAAGTACCTTAATGTTGTATAAATACCTGAGTGTGATGTAAACTTATTATTCTCCTCGACAAAACAAACACCAAAGTACTTGCTTATAGTAAAAAAGTACCAATATTTGAATGTGATTACGCTAAACATGACTTTGAACATATATATACCGTTCGCTCAGATACTGAGAAAGATCTCGTGCAGTCCATTCCCTGTGAGTCGTCAACGTGATGCGCCATTTTGTCGCAAGGACTGTTTCTATGCAACTATGGAGTAAGATGGCTCTAGATAGCACTTGTTATCGATGAATGGTTGCAATGTTAGTGAATATAATTTAGATTATTTTTTCGGGGGTAACGTATGTTTCGGTAACGTAAGTTACATCAGACCTTCGATGTGACTTTTTCAAGCGATTAGTAATGGCTCAAAATTGAAATCTCAGTGGAGAGATTGGGGCACCGTATGCCTATGTTTGGCATCTTCCTTGTAACATTTTCTTTTTTAATTTTCCATAGCGGTGGTAACGTATGTTTCATTTCTTAACCATACGGTCTGACACAATATTAGTGCTTGAAGCTTTTTCTCTGCAGCAGATAACCAGGTGGCACAACTATTGTTTACAGCATTGGACGAGACATTTTCTAAGTTTTTAGGACGGATAATTCACAATTTCAGCCCCAGGGAATGTTTTAAAGGAACACTTGAAATCATGGTAACGTATGTTTCACAGGCCTTTGCGACAAATTTGACTTGTAAAATAATTCAACTGAACAGTTTTCAATTATATTTCTTTTTATTCTAACGTGTAGGCAAATGGCTTAATTTGCCTTAGAACAAGTTTTAATGAAAAAAGATCATGCTTTCATTTGCATAATAGTAACATATCGGCAAAACTATTAATTTGCGACATGCTTTTTTTGGCGGGTTTACCATCTTTATGAATGCATAACTTCCGAAAGAATCATAACTGGAAGTTCAAATTCTCGGCAGTTCTAGTTAATAATGTACTAACGGTAACTATTACCCGAAACTTATGACAATCGGTCGTTGCTTTATTTTTTCTTTGGTAAAACTATTGCGACAAGTATTTCACTAAATTGTACATATTTAGTGGTTTTGAACCGGGGACCATGCACCTTTAATTAGGCTGCGTTCACATAGAAGTATTCGGTATTGGCTATTCGCTATTCGCTATTCGAGCACCGAATACACATCACCCGCACCATCAACTCACCATCCCATGTAGTGAGGATTTCTTCCTCCTATCACGTACATCGCAGCAAATCTAACTGCATCAGAATGTCAGTCTACATGCTTATTTTTGCTGAAGGGCAAATCCATACCAATTTAAGTGTCATTATTTCATAAACGAGAGACGGTATACGCTGGAAGAAAATCGAACAAGTTCGATTCCCACTTTGCTATACTTTTCGCAGCTATTCGGTACTTTCGAATAGTGACCTCTTAATGTGAACCGGTGTGAGGAAATCCTATCGTTCGATTCAAGCTATTTGCGTGCCCTCGGAAAACGAGCCCGAATACCCGAATAGTATACTTCTATGTGAACGCAGCCTGACGCACCCAAAGATCCTAGTGTAGGATCATCCCATCTATTGACTGCAGGAGTAAACCCTTGTTGGTCGTAAAGGAGTCTGCGCCAAGACTACGACATGCACCACGTGCTATATCATGTACAAAATGCATGAGTAGCCTACGTTTCCACGCTGCTATTCAATGTTTACAATCTTTGATGCCACAATGTACGTACGAGTACGTACGATCAGGGAGGCCTCACCTCCCTGGTACGATCGACACCACTATGCGCTGCGTGCATTGTGTACTCTATCGCGCCCCGGAGACCCCGCGGCGCCGCTGCACGTTGGGGCTGGTCGCAGTTGGCTCTTTGCATGCTAAGTAACGTTTAGCGTTAGACACAGGTGAGGTGTGCGACGATGTCGATTCCAGTTCCAGTGAAAGAGGAAGATGGTGAGTATAAAATCTAACTGTTATAGCAAATCTATACACGGTACACTAGTGACTTATCCATTTACAACAACTGGCAGTACTATCTCTGGTACTTTTCTCGCTAAAATTCTTGTCGACTCGACCGAGCAGAGCCTCTCAGAGGTCCTTGCCTCCGCTGCATCCACTTTACTACCTCCTTGATTCCTTGGTCCCACCAATAAGGTACAGCGTTGTGTAATCTTTAATCTAAAGTTTACAATTACATTGTCTAGATTTACTAGTACTATCTAGAGACTCTAGCTATAAACTATAGTTAGGTCAGGGAATTAGGAATTTATTACCTCCGCCAAAGGAGGAGGTTATGTTTCCGTTTAAATACCGTTGGTTTGTTTGTTAGTTAGTTCGTTAGATAGTCATGATAGTTCGTTAGTTTGTCCGTGTGCAAAATAACTCAAAAAGTAAATTTAAATTTAGTTAAATTTAACGGATTGGGATGAAACTTGCAGGAAAGTGTTTGAGAATGACACAAGTAAAAGTAACAAACGATTAACTTTTGGTAGTGATCGAGAATTTGGGGGAATTTATGAAGGATTTCGATATTTTGGTAGGCCTAGGTAGGGTCAGAGGGAGTTCAGGCTGCGCGTATTTGAGGTTTGCTTGCGCGCACTTACTCCAGTGCGTGCTCTACTTCTGCTAGGGTCCTACAGCATACAGGTTTCCTGTAGGTCCAAAATGCTGTAAATAAGCCTGGGTTGGCAGTCTCATTTTTATTTGCACGCACATGACATTTTATTGTAAATAGCTACATCTGTATAATAGCACTTTCATGCACCGCGCCGTCGGCCAATGTCGTCTTTCCACAGCCCATCCCAGTTTAGCTTCCACTGCCTTGGAGCTGCAGGGATTATCATTTCAAGGTTCAAGGGCGATCTGAGGCGCGCCGAGTCATGCAGCTGAGGGTTGTTGTAGTAACGGTAGTAACGGTAACACTTACCACTGTTACTGGTTAACATGGTTAGTTGCAAATCTATCTTGTTTGTACTTGAGTTCAGTCAGTGTACTAGACTATACTACTATGTAGCTTCTTTCAGTATCATGTTCCAGTTCACAACTGAGGGATGCGCACACAGGCAATCCCTTTTATACCTCCCCTTGTAATAGACAGGGCCAGGGGGGTTAGGATGAAGCCGCTAGGGGGCGCTACTACTACAGGGCAGGGATGCCAAGTTCAAAAAAATCTTATGAATGAGATTTTCATGACTCGGCATGCGAATGTGCGCGCGAGCGAGGGTGTGGGAGGGATTTTTTTCCCCTGTGGCCTCCCACGGTAGGGAGCTTTTTCAATTTTTAGCTCTTAATGGTGCGATCAGGTCAATGAGGTGCATACTTAAGTGACTATTTTTTACTTATTTTGAAAGACAAAAGGGAAATATATACCTTCATTTGCAATTATCACTTTAATTTTTTGAGCTATGCTCATTATCATAGGCCCAAGTTGCAGACTTCACCCAATGCGTGAGAAAAATGGGTGCCATGCGTGAGATCGTGAGATGGCCCCTAAATGCTTGAGTCTCGCGCAGAATGCGTGAGACTTGGTAGCTCTGACAGGGTTTGTAACAAAGACTTCGAGTTCTACTTCTATATTGGGAAATTGGGTGACTTTCAGCACACAATGCTATAAGCACTTATGGGTGGAAATCACTGATATCTCTGTGGAAGAACAAGGTCAGTGGTGGAAATGAGCTGCATGCTTGGCGGAGGTCTGTGCTCTCAGAGTGCTTTTCTAGTGGAACTATGTTTATTCAAGTAAGAAGGGCAAACTGTCAGTTCTACTTCTAGAACAGTAGAAATAAAAATCTGTAGAGTACTTGTTAGTAATAGGGAATCTAACGTTAGAATTCTAGTCTAGGGCAAGTCCAAGATATCGCGCACCTTACGTATGGGACATTCAGAGATTTCAAACCTCCGAAAAATAATGAAGGAGCACTTGGATTTTACTGTTTATCATCAGGAGGACTGGTAGCCCTGAGAAGAATAATGTGTTTAAGTTTGATGTCATTTGACCTTGGGTTAATTATTTTATTAAGAAAAATATGGCAACTTACGTATGGGACCAGAGAAAAACTGGATTTTTCAAAATAAAGTTTGAATTGAAAATTCTCTGAAAGTACCTTACTGATGAAGTTCTGTTTAGAAGTGAAGAAAGGTACAATACTGAAGTATCTTTCAGCAAAGTTTCACTGCAAAAGAATAAAGCATATTTTCATGAAGTTGGTTTAATTAACGAAAGTACACCTTACGTATGGGACATGGCTCAACTTATGTATGGGACATTTGTCTTTAGTGCACAAGTGTATTCATGGGAATGACCGTAAATTTCCCCATAGTGTCATATTCAGTTCCACAAATCATACTACCTGTACAACATGTAACAAATGAAATAGACTTCTAAGTGGGTACTTTCCCGGTTCAGGTACCCAACAAAAGCTAAAATAAGACAAATAAAAGTAATTACCAATTTACAATTAATATGTCTTAGTTCAAAATGGATTTCATCATGCATTAACACTGTCCTCATGATGTCTGGTATACAGATACAGTAAACATATACTGACACTCTATTTCTAGCCCATTTGTAATACTCTGGTCAATATTTTTTATCAAATGAAGAAAAAAATGTGCAAATTCTAGCTTGTGACCTTGATGTAGCATACATACACATGTACCATGACTAATTTGTAGTCTTAATAATTTCAACTGTAAAATCAAATGTCATGTATAGTGTAATTTGCAAATTTTATACAGTTTGAAGTGGGTACTTTCAGTAGTTCTAGGCTTACCTTGCAAGTTGTCTAAGTTTTTATAGAGCTTTATAATTGTTTGAAATGCAGCACAAAAAAACAACAGCAAGAGTAACTCATTTTGCTCTGTAATCATCATGTTTTGCCATGTGAATTTTAGCTTCTGCAAAATCAATCAAATTTTAATGAAACTTTTAGATTTTAAAAGCTGTGGTAGAACAAAGAGATAGAAGAATGTATGTACCAATGCTGGCACACTTTTTTTCAAATTGCTTGGCTTCAGGTCTATGCTACCAAAGATGACAAAATTTGTGTTTACTTTGTACATGCTTGTGAAGTGATACAGGAAAGATTATCATTAATTGTACATTCAAATCTTAAGAGAAAATGTAATTCTAGATTTGAAACACTTTAAGTAATTCACTGATCTGAAACTTACAATTTTGATAAATTCTAATAACCTCATTTGATCATACACTACCAGATTGCAATGCTGGTTGATAATTGTGTAGATGTGGGGACCATCTACAAAGTAAGTATGAGTTGATGAAGGTGTCTCAGAGCACATCTGTCTCTTCAAACACAAAATAGAAAAGAAAACTGAATTCCCTATTTGTTTGTGTAATTTGTGTTTTTAGCACTCCAACCACAGAACCAGTATTGATATTGTGGTTCATGGCAATGTAAACTACAGAAGTCTTCATTTTACAGGATTTTCAGAAATCATGTTCATGGCCTTGATAAGTCATGATATATTCTGAGGGTGTGCAGTTGAAATATTAAACATCATATCAAAATAAAAAGTATTCTCGTAGGGTTTTTCCTCTGCTATCAACTCTAGTAATGACATTGAAGTTACCTGCTGTCACCTCAATTCATTTTTCTTTTCAGTAAGATCGGTAATGTTGTCATTGATGAGCACCACAAGCACAATTGTTTTGATTTCCCTTTTGAGGCTGTTCAGCCTGTAGTACATGCTGAACAGTGTACTGCACCTAAAATGACACTCAGAGAATCCCATTCTCTTGGACAAAGTCATTAGAGAGGTAAAGCTGAAAATGATAACTGAATTAAGAAAATGTCCAATATCAATATGTTAAAAGGAGGAATGTTAATTGAAGGCCAGCTGCCCAGCCTGTAATGAAAATAATAAAATACATGTATAAATGAATATTCTTTATTTTCCTTTCTTAATCATAGAATGACTCAATAATGCTGTTCTTACACTCTCCCTGAGGTCAACTGAGTAGGAGAGGCAGATATACAATGTATAGACATATCCTTCAGAGTAGGTGCAAAGATATCCATTAACCAAACAAATGTAAGGACATAATAGCATCCACGTCAAAAGGCGGTTTTCCCATTCACTTTGCATGTAATGTCCCATACGTAAGGCATTTGTCCCATACGTAGCAAACTTAAATAGTTATAAGATGAAGGACTAATTAAATTTTGACATGTAGTTTTGCTAATCTGGAGTTAAAATTAATAAATTAGAACTTCCTAAAGTTTGATTGGTCAATGTTAGAAATCTTAAGAAAAAACTTTAAAAAACATACTCAAATCCTTACGTATGGGACACTTCGTTCTGGGAAAGTGCATAATTTGCATAATTAATGTGCTGACCTTGTCTTACCAATTGGAAATTATACTAGGTCAAGGACAAATTCAACTGATTTTAGATGAATATTTTTGATTTGTCCCATACGTAAGGTTTGTTTTTAATTTATGCAAATTAAGGCCATATTTCTTGCATAAATTTGCATAATTCAATATTTTCTTTGCTGGAAATATACGATTTAATTCTTTGGCTACAACATGATATCAATAACTTTTTGATTAGATCAAGATGAATTTTGAGCATCTGAGGGGACATTATCTTGGACTTGCCCTCTAACGTTTAGGCAAGCAATTCAGTTACCGTAGAGACATAGAGTAGAGGTATTATCATGTGTAGTGTGCGTTTGTAAAGTTTTATAGGGGTAACTAGACACAACACAGCCCAGTTGCTGTCAATCGCACAGCGTACTAACAGCGTCTGGTTGGGCTATAATATAGGGGGTCTAGATACACAATCCTGTCGCTGCTTTGACCGAAAGGTCGATCTGTAACTGGAGTGACTAGTGTAAGCCTGTACGGTACATGTGTATATCTGGACGTCTAGTCGTTGGGGTGTGGAATATGTTCCGCCGAGACTGCGTCTGGCTTCATGATAGGAGAGCGATGCCGATGACGTTAAAAAAACAAAAGACGACCCTAGACAACGGATCTTTCTGTTTAGGTAGACTGACAACCGGCAACCTTCTGTCTGTCTACAGAGGAGAGCGATAACATCAAAACTAGACTTGGAATTTGTCAAGACTGACAAATTAGGTGATCCGATTTTTTTTTTTTTAATCAATGATTCGAGTCCTGATTGCAATAGGCATGACCATATAGGTTTCATCTGTGTTTAGAGACATTGGCCGTGTGATATTTGGATTCTCATTTAGAAAAAGAGAGTCAGGTCTGCCATCTTTGGTACCAAATTCGGTATACACTATAACGAAGATACAGAATGAAGTATATTTGACCATTGACCCAACTTTGCACAGCCAAGATGGCATCTGAGCAAAAAGTGGTTATTTTGTGAAATGATTCTTGTAACAAGGTCTTTGCGTGTGCAAAATATGGGAAAGATAGGACATGTATTCACCAAGATACAGGTTGAAACATTTATGACCTTTGACTCTAATTTATATACCCAAGATGGTCTCTGATCAAGTAGTTGTTATTTTATGAAATAATGTACGTGACATGAACTAAACATGTGCAAAATATGGGGATGATAGGGGCTGTTTTTCACATCAGTTATTGCAAAGAAAGTTGCAGAAAGAAATATATCAATACATCGAAGATAAGCTTTAATTTCAACCAAGTTTTTTGATGTGATCTCGGCGTCGTATGAAAAAATGGAGAGAACCCTGACGATAGCCCAAAGTCTCAGCTACAACATATTAAAATCTGGAAGAAATTCACCAAAGAGTAAGTGAGCTAGTGCTCGATAAAGACCGTCATGTCAATTTTCATTTCCAGAAAAATTCCCTCCCATAGAGATAACACGTAAACTGGTTAAATTTGGCAAGGTTACACTATATCCATTTTCACGAGGTGAAGACATCATCCGATTAAAACTTTGATTGAACAAAACTTAAAAAGTATTAAATTGGCTACAACATACTAAAATCTGGAAGAAATTCACCGAAGGCTAAGTGAGCTAGTCGTCGATAAAGACAATCATGTCAATTTTCACATCTAGAAAAATTCCCTGCCATAGAGATAACACGTCATAACGAAGATACAGGAAGAAGTACATATGACCTTTGACCCCACTTTGCACAGACAAGATGGCCTCTGAGCCAAAATGGTTATTTTGTGAAATGATCCTTGTAACATGGTCTTTACGTGTGCAAAATATGGGAAAGATAGGACATGTATTCACCAAGATACAGGATGAAACATCTATGACCTTTGACCCTAATTTACATACCCAAGATGGTGTCTGATCAAGTAGTTGTTATTTTGTGAAATAATGTACGTGACATGAACTAAACATCTGCAAAATATGGTGGTGATAGGGTATGTTTTTCTTGAGTTATTGCAAAGAAAGTTGCAGAAAGAAAGAAATATTTCAATACATCGAAGATATTAAGCTTTAATTTCAACCAAGTTTTTGGACGTGATGCCGACTCCGTATGAAAAAACGAAGGGCACACTCACGACAGCCCAAAGTCTCAGCTACAACATACCAAAATATGGGAGAAATTCACTGAAGCATAAGTGAGCTAGTGCTCGATAAAGATAGTCATGTCAGTTTTCATTTCCAGAAAAAACTGCACTCCCATGAAGATAACACGTAAACTGGTCAAATTTGACAATGTTACTTTCAATCCCTTTTTACGAGGTGATGCCGTCATCCCACCAAAATGTTATTATATGACTGAAAGACCATGTAATAAGCTACAACATATTGAAATTTGGACGAAAATTGACAAAAGATTGGAACATACAAATATTTCAACGCGCGCGTACGCGCACGTTTTAAGAGTAGATATGAAATTTTGAGAATATGAGTAGAATGCGCATAACTTAAAATATATATGACGTAAATTTCATTGAAAAATTCCATTCCATTAATGAGATATGATTGAGAATGTGTTTTCATATAATGACGTCATAGTGACGTCACGGTCGACTGATCACATTGATACATTAGATTTGTTGTCTTTGGGACATGATACATACATGGTATAAGTTTGAAAGTGATAGTCTCAGGACTTTCTGAGCTTACCTCTGCACAACTTTTGAGGAGAAAGAAGAAAAAGAAAAAGAAGAAGAAGAAGAACAAAGAATCAGTACAGATACAGAAGGTGATCCGAGAGGATACTCAGATCACCTAAAAATAAAAGACTCCTCCGAACAGACAAATTTTTCTGTCCAGTCGCTGCTCAGCAAGTCGTAGGTGACACAAGGCCCGGGGCAGGGCCAAATGTGCATTTTGGTCGGGCTACTCCTTGACTTTTGAGTCGGCTACAATCATGTACTAACGTCATTAGAAATCATATACTGGTAGGTCTAGACCCTAGGCCTAAATTAAATGTCTAATATACTTCAGCTTCAAGTACTGGGATTCGCCTGACCCAGCCTTGGGGCTTGGGCCCTTTTTTATAAAACTTGTGATAGAAAATCAAGCACAAGTCTCTTGAAAGCTGCACTCAAGTTGTGATTGATTTGGGGACTTGTGATTGATTTGAAGTCTTTATAGGATGGGGCCCAGAGTCAGAGACTTCTCAACCTGGGAGACCCGCTACCACTCATGGGGCGGATGACTCCTACTCATAAGTATCCTCCTCCTCCTCCTCCTCATGGGCACTCTGGATGGCCGTGCATATATTCAGGGTGAGATGTTTAGTGCTCATGAGGCCCCATGTTCACTGATCATCCATCTCACATCTGACTACCATTGCCTCAGGTTTTCACAATATTTTTCTGAAACACACTTGTCTATTCCATGATGAAGAGAAGATTCTGCGCTTCGAGAAAAATCAGGGTTAAGCGACCAATGTGAATGGAGCCACTGAAACATGGGTGCCACATGCCAGCGGATTCCCTACATGCAGGGCTGCCACTCCTATACTGCATGATTTCACTCAAATTTTCTGTGCTTTTTTTCTGTGGCTCTTGCCTCTCCATGCATGAATCAGCACCATGATTGGCATGAACCTTATATGTAATGTGCATCATTTTACAAATATTTGTGAAGAGAAAAATAAAATCAGAACTACACTGTAATCTGAACTTACGCATGTGTTCCGAATTAACCATATTTCACACTGATAGGTGGGTATACTTGATTTTCAGCAATTTTATAACTTTGTAGGTATTACAGGTTCACTTTCTTTGTGAATTCTGCCATCTTTTGGGTGCCTGTTGTTCAAGCGTTCTACTGCGTCCAGAGTGGACAGAGGGCACGCCAGGCATGCTGTGGGACTTTCAGATTGACCTTGTGGACGCACGGGTGGATATCTCTGTATACATACCTTTTTATTGCATGGCTTGCATGTGTGCACACTGCCTGCACTGAATGCAGCAGGATGCTTGCACAGAAGGTACCCAACCTCTGTTGGAAGGCGAAATTCACAAAGTGATTAGTTTATTGTCAAATGTGAGTAGGCCTACTCACTTTCTGTAGAAGCGTGTGGATATTTTCGTGCGACGAATTTTTCATGCTCAACCTGGTATGAAAGAAAATTTTCACATATTTTTAATTCTGCATAATCCTCACATCAACTACTGAAACATATGTCGAGCAAAAATATTTGCATGCTTTTATTTTTATGCTAGTATCAAGTTGCAGGAAAAGTGCCAAAATTTCAACCCTGCAAAAATGTCCACTTTTACAGTTCTGGTACTCTATCAGTATGGAATATTCTAATCAATTTGGAGTATATTCACAAGATCAGGCTAGTTCTGATTATATTTTTTCTCTATAAAGACAAAATGATGTCAGACTTTATGGGGCTATGGGTGACTATGCAGATGACTGCGGAATTAAAAAAAAAGATCTTTGATAAACTGTAAGCAGTTAAAAAAGATATTACACTACAGTAATATTTTAGCAGAGTTGGATATTCAATTATTCAATACCCCTCTCCCCTAAAGAAGCATGACAGAGCTTACCATTTTTGAATTTCTTAATTTGTATATTCCATGCAGGAGCCCCTAGTGTTTTGGAGTTCCTACTCAGGAATGCAGATCACAGCACTATTGCGACATGTTTTGTATCGGAGAGCAAGGCGGTGGGTGAGAGGTTGTTGGCCCACAATGCATCTGACAAAGGTGAGTGACCTGGATGCCCTCTGTCCCCTCCTACATCCCCAAAACAATTCTTCAATTACCTTTTCTTGCCATGATAATCACACTCATAATTGTTATTTTGATTTTGGATCAATTTTGCCTTAATGAACCTTTGTTGAGCTACCACTGGTTCTTGTCTCTTTAGTGGTTCCATCTTGCCACAATCCCTCACAAAACATGTAAAGTAGTTCATATTTATTTTCAGAGGCAGATTTAATATATATACAGTTGTAGCAGGTTTTCAAACAGTCTCAAGCATGGAATTTCAAATATAATTAACGCTACATACATTTGATCTTCCCGTACTACAATATCCCATGTCAGACATTTCTCTTAATACATCGCAACAAACATCTTGTGTTTGAAATTGGTTCTAAAGTTTTGATTCCCGAACCATGTTGTGGAAGCGTGTATACTGTGATGCTGTTCAACATGATACATTTTTAGACAGTGCAACTGTACTTTATTTGCAAGGTGCATTTCCAATGTTTATTACAGTAGATACAGTCTTTTGAAATGAGAAATTAATATATGCTTCTCTCTCTCCCTCTCTTCTTATCTTTATTTATAATAGACAAAAACGCTGTTGCCCATTTCCTGTACCACACGGGAGCAGTGAGCATTCAAGTACAGGCAGCATCACAAGAGAACAAGTCTCAGTTCACAGGTCAGTACTTTAACCCGTTGAGGAGAGATTGATTTTGCTACAACACGCCTTTCCCATAGACGCCTGGCCGAGTATACTCGGGACTCGTCGTTAATGGGTTAATGTCATAATCCCTGGTTTATTCATTATATCTTCCATTGTATTAACATCTTCATACCATAACCATCATCATCTTATCCGTCAATTTGGACTTATAGATGTCTGTAGATGTCTGATTGATCCAAAGAGATTTTTCCCAGTGACTGCTAGAGTGTGGGGTCTTCATATGCCCTGTACCATTGTTTTGTGAGCGCAAGGGGAGCATTGGATGACAACGAGGCGGTAGGCTCACCCCTCGTGCTAACACGCTAGCAAACGAGCAACCGAGGAGCAGCCAAAATCAAGTGCGTACTCGCGTAAAAGTTCAGGAGTTCGCGTAATACGCGCTGTAGAAATGAATACTTAGTACGCAAAGTCCGCCATTACTAAGTGGTATATGGCGGCCCCCATGAAATCACTGACTCCATTGTAGAGTCCGCCCTCTAGTGGTGAGGAGGAGAAAAATCTCTTTGGACTAATCCAATCATTACAGGTCTCCTCCAAGAAAGGAGGTCGAGTGATCAGCGATTGGTTTGTCTGTTTGATAACTCAAAATGTTGTGAAAGAATTTGAATGATACATGCAGGAAAGTTGATAATCACACAAGGAACAATTATTTTGGTAGTAATCTGGAAATTTTGGGGGATTTTTGAAGGATTTTTTATCTTTAGGCACGTAAGGTCAATGACATACTGTATGTGCACAAAAGTGCATGCTCTGCTTGGAGAAGGCACCGCACAGCTGGAAGCTGATGACGTATAAACGAAAGGCTTTAATGTACAGCTGTATTGGGAATAGCATGCATGTAAGGGTGGAAATGAGCTGCTGACTTGGTGAAAATCTGCGCTACCCGAGTGCTATTCTAGTTTTGTTTCAGATGACTTATTACTTGCTTGCTTGACAGTACTTTTCTTTCATGGTTGACAGTTCCTGACTTCCAGTATTAGTCTCCACTTTTTATGGTCAGCAGAAAGTTGACAAACAGTTGATAGGGGTTTACCAACATAGGATATTCTATCAATCCACCTTGGTCTTTATCACCCTCTTCTTCTTAAGCCTTCAATTTTCCCTTGAAGAGTTACTTTTCCAAGACGGTTGTTTTGTCATCATACTATGTGACCAAAGTGGCTGAGTGCTAAATTATATACAAATGATGCACAGGATAGAGTGCGCTAGTGGAGATGTAGCGCACTCGAGGGTATTTACAGTTGTGAAACATGCACGAGGCGAAGCCGAGTGCATGTTGCATTACGTTGTAAATACCCGAGAGTGAACTGCATCTCCACTAACGCCACGAAATAATCCTGTGCATCATTTGTTTTATAAAATGGGTCGAAAACTAACAGCATTTTTCATGTACCTTTGTAGGTCAAGATGTCCGAAGATGTTCGTCCCAAAATTCCGCACATATAAGTACTGTACGTATAAGAGTATACGTACACCACACATGTTATGCACAAGAAAGGGCGGCCGGCCGGCGGCCCGACGAACTAGAAGTTGTTTACAGGATTGACAGCGCGTATGCATGCAATTCAAAGGAGCCGCCGCGCGCACAGACGATCGGCAATAGCATTTAACACGCAGTGCAATGGGACTAAAATAACCAAAGCACGCGTGACTCATTTCAGCACTTCCTATTGGCTACATTCTTGAACCCATTTTATAATTTATGATAATACAATGTAGTAATTATAATAATAACCACCATATGGTGCCTTTTTACAGGGTTAAATTTAACAACTTCAACAAGACACATTGTACAAGATATCAAAAATATTTACAAATCAAATCAAATGACAGAAAAATCAAAGCAAATAAACTTATCAGATCGTTAGCAGTAGAATTAAGTAAGAGCTGTGAAAAGGTCATACTTTTAGAACAAATAGGTTTTCAACAGCTTTTTTTATGCCTCCGCCACGAAGTGGTGCCGGAGGCATTATGTCTTCAGGTGGTCCGTCCGTCCGTCCGTACGTACGTACATACGTCCGTCCGCTTTCGTTTACGCGATAACTTGAGTAATATTTACTGGAATTTTACCAAACTTGGTCCAAGTATTAAGTATGATGGGGCAATTATTTGATTAGATTTTGGGTGAAATCGACTAGAGGTCAAAGGTCAAGGTCAAATTATGAAATTGTATCCGTTTACTCGATAACTCAAGACTGGATGGAGCAAATTTCACCAAACTTTATTGGAGGATAATGTATGTTGGGACAATATTACTTGATTAGTTTTTCAGTGAAATTCGACAGAGGTCAAAGGTCAAAGATCAAGGTCAAATCCAAAAATTTATCTGTTTACGTGATAACTCAAAACTGGATGAAGCAGCTTTCACCAAACTTTGTCCAAGGATGATGTATGATGGGACAACTAGTTGAGTAGATTTGAGTGATATTGGCAAGAGGTCAAAGGTCAAAAGGTCAAGGTCAGATGCTACAAATGTTGCAATTTCCCCCATATCTATGCAATGCCCAAAGGTATTTTCTTGAAACTTGGTGTGGACATGTACTACTGCATAAAGATTCTCCAGGGAGAATTTCATGCCATAAGGTCAAAGGTGAAAAGGTCAAAGGTTAGGTGAAAATGTTGCAATATCACTTTTCTCACAAATTGTTCAATGTATCTTCATGGAACTTGGTACATACGCATGTACTGACTGGCAGGGATTATATAAGGAATTTAAGGGTCAGGGGTCAATAGTCAGGGGTCAAAGGTTAAGGTCAACCCCTCAAAATTTTACTATTTCCCTCATATACTAGTATATCAATGCTTGCATTATTAGTTTCAAAACTTAATACATGCACTACCTAATGGAGATTCTCGTCTAAATTTCCAGCCAGAAGGTCAAAGGTCAAAGGTTAAGGGTCAAAGGACAGGTTTCAATCCCCCCCCCAAAAAAAAAAAAAAAATATATATATATATATATATATATATATGTATATATATGGGTCAGAATTTTGAACGATGTACAATTGAGCCAAAACAAGGCAAAATTTAAAAAGTAGGACATTCTCCAAATCATTCATCTTACCTGAAAGAGTATAACTCAAGCTTTAATATGAACCCAATTATACTAGGATTTTCCCAGAGGAACAAGTTTTTATTCATCGCTGAAGTTTACCATGTCCAGAGCAGCGAACGTCCGTGAGGAATAGTACTGCACATACATTTGAATACCATTTAGCATAGTTTCCAAAGATCTGATTCAGTTCAAAATCCTGACGAAATATCTTAAGGGACAGGTGTACGTGATTGCAGAATATTAAGCTTGTACTCTTAACCTGTTCGTAATGGTAGACAACTGATGATTTAACTAAATTCGTCATTTCTGTGGAAATATTGCTCTTCCGCTAAACACTTTCTTAACTTTACGCGCATTTTACAGAAACTCAATATTTTCACCTCTTATTTCACTATCCCATACTTTAATCCTCACTCCCAAATAATAATATACCTTTTTAAGATGTATCTCATCTGGGCAGTCTCTATAACCCAACAAACATAGCATAGTTTTCATCACGGAGGTTCGCATGTAGCTCACGGACGTTCGGAACAAACAAGATATTGAACAATGCAGCTCTCTTGAGTTGGAAACGCATTCTACTCTCAACAAACAGCAATTTCATGTCGAGAACAAACTCCTCTGCAAAATCCTGAATAGATATTACCAATTCTCAATTATATAAGCTTTTTTAACTCTCATACTGGGGAATCAAAGAAAACAATTTTTCCATCTCTCGTAAATGAACGTACAAACGTACGTGTAATCTCAGTGACGTAGTCCATCCTTGAGAACGAATATATTTATCAAAATTTCGTTTTCATGAAGTAAATATTCAGGTCCTAAAGTTGTTATAATTATAAAGTCTACAATGCAAAATTTGCTTTTTATATAACGAACATGGTCACAGCTAAAATTATGACAAAGAATTAATATAGAAAAACAACAGAAATGTGCTCCGTTATAGAAATACGAAGTTTAGCTGGGGAGGGCAAACGAATACGTTAGGAAGAAATCCCTCTGTGTTTGCTCCTTGTGTTACACACTGTTATCGCGGAGAATTTGTGTTATTATATTAGTCAGAAGTGATAATTGGTTCGATACTGCAAAGTTTCGTCATAACAAGTCCATTATAAGTCCATTTAACTTGGATGGATGTTTGTGACTTCGATATTATATAATATGGTTTGTTATAACAAACCTTTTGTAGCGCGTCATTTCGGAGGCTCGTTATTCATACAGTTTGTCAATACAAAAATTGATAGAGTTCGTATAATCATGACGCTTTTTTATACGGTAAATGATAGGAATCTCCGAAGGTTAACCGAAAGGCTTATTAATTGGAACATGACAAATTATGTTCGCTTATCCAAATGTGGGGAAACAAGTTAACAACTAAAGTCCTCCAAGTTCAAAACCTCATAATAACCGTTTTCACCTAAACGAATATTAGGCCCATTCCACTTTTAGAAGAACGGACCTAAAAACAATTATCCTTAATATCTATTTTTCGAAGAACATTTCTAATGACAAACCTCCTGAATTAACTACAATTTTTGTTTTTCATTTTGGAATAACAAACCTTTGGACATCGGAGTAACCAATCTTTGGAAGAGCGAAGGTATCAAAGTGCAACCTTAAACCTATTCTTAATCATTACTTTTTTTAACATGTGTTTTCAAAGTAAGCACAAATGCACAAACAAATTGACGATCTCTCTGTCTCTTAAATGTAAAATGAAAAAAAAAATAAGTCTTGGAAAAAATTACAAATGAATATTGCTTTTCATTGATGAGTATAAAACAACATCATGTGATGATAAGCGGAGGATTTGTGTGTTTTCATCAATCAATAATTGTATACTGCATGATTTTTGTTCGCTTGTGACGGCATTTCGATGAATAAAAAACATAAACAAACAAAAACTTCTCCAGAAGAATTTGGTATAACGGGAGTGCACTGGCAATTCTTTTCTCTGTGTGTTGGAGCTCGATTCCCTTCTCTGTTTCTCAGTCATTTTCATTCAACTGCTTCCACGTCCTTTTGAAACTTTTCCGTTTCTTTTTCAACACATGCTCATTACAGACTTCTTCCGTCATTATCCTGAATGTGATTGCGTAGCACTTTTCGGATTTGTTTTGGTTTGTTTTGTTTTGTTTTTTGTTTTCTATTTGGTCGCAGCATGTTCAGGCTATTGAGGGAATGAGAGAAAAGTCGTCATGAAGAGAAAAATAAGAATGAATTAAGGCATTTAGTATCATGACAATTACAGCGAACGTCCGTTATGGAGACCAAAACTGGATGTGTTCTGTTTGAGACGGCAGCTACCATACTCAAAAGATAAACACTTAGAGCACCTGTCACTAAAAAGTGGCACTGATCCTCTTTCTCCTACTATGTAATCCACTGACTTATTCAACCTACGAACATCCGTGAAAACAACGTTTTCCGTTTGTTATTACAGGTAAATTGAGTGCTGAACGCTTTTCACTTTCGGGTATGAGCGGCTCGGTGATTTGGTAATATTTTCAACTAACATTAATCTTATGTGCAGTGATATACTTGTAATTGTCAGAAATTTCCTTCCTCGGACAGAACGTCCGTGAGCGAAACTTTCAGAACCTGTAACAGTACAAATTGTCGCCAGAACCTCATTAGAAAGAAATTTAAACGCACAGAAATTATAGATTACGCAAGATTCCATTTTCCTATCACTTTGTTTTAAGTGTTTAGCTGTTTTTTGTATAATAAGAGGGAAAACAAGCGTAAAATTGTGAGTAAATTTTCAATTGTTTGTTCATCATGATCACATAACGCCTTAAAAATTCTGAAACTACTGCTCTAAACTCATTTTCTACTTTGTAAAACTTTATTTGTCGCTATTCGAGCCAAAAGTTTTAAAGAATACAGGACACTTTCGGGACAAGTTATCCCTATCGGAGGGATTGCATACGTCACGGACGTTCTCTGGAATTATCATGGACGTTCGTTCTACTACTAGGGTCATGTTCCAGGACTGATAACTAATCGGCAGAGAGTACCTAGCCTTCCTAACTCTTTCAAAAATTTGAAACGGTATTGTCAATGCAAATTATAAGAAATTTGACATCCTTACAACATATGTATTGCTCAGAGGGGGTTCAGGAGGTGAATTTTCAGAGAAAATATTAACTATATGCTTGGTTTTTGGTGAATTGCATGGTCCAAAAACTGCGGACGAACCTCAGTCCGCTCCAAAAATGGCATGCAGCTCCTCGGCTAGAGAGCCAAAGGTAAAATGCACCTTCGCCATCGAAGTAAGATGGTGTCCCACTCGAAAACGTTTTAATCATCACGGACGTTCTTTTTTTCTTGGAGGTTCGTCTAAAAATATAATTTTGGTTCCTATTTGACAAAGGATGGACAGAAACTCAAAACAAACATATTATCGTGTTGCTAGATCTTAGTTGATTACGACTCAGAACAATATCGCCAATAACGTTTCATGGGCTACGATCTTTATTAGAAAATAGCGGAAGCACGTCCGTGATGAAAACTGAGTATAATTTTGCATAAAAGAATATTACGTCCCATGTACAGCCAGCAGACGTACAATTTTTGCAGGATATGTTCATTAGGTGGAACACCAAATTTTCGTATACGTTACAGTTGGGACAACAAATAGAATTTGCAGCAGCGATAGAAATAAAAGCACCACGGACGTTCGTCTGTTTAGGACTTTGATATTTTAATTGTTCTCTGTAATTTTATACGTGCTCATAAAGTTCTTATAATTTTGTGGTACATACCCATGATATGTCAGATCCAGAACATGGTCAGATATCAGATGCCACGTACCATTAAAAATGCACATCATTAGTTTGAAAAACAAAAATTATTGTGAAAATAGCGTTTTTACCGTATTTTTACGCTTTAAGTCCTTGTGAAATGAAAAATATCAGGCAAAAGTCAACCAAACCATATATTTCCTGAAAGGAAATTTACCAATCTTTGAGATGACATGAAAAAATCTGGTTTCTTAGATCATCCTGGCGTGTTCTAAGGAAAAGAATGTCATAAGGTACGAAAATTGGCAATTGTACATCGTTCAAAATTCTCACCCATATATATATATATATTTTTTTTTAACCATCATTACACTCTTTCTTCATACCTTGGAAATTACTCAATGCATAAACTTATAAAAAGGTCCATCAGAATTCAAGTAAAAATTCTCAATTCCCCAAATATGTGTACCTGCACTCTTAGAAAATTATAGCAAACCCAGTTCAAGACATTTCTGACAAACCTGTCATTTCAATATTTTGCCAGTTATGTGAAACTGTCATGGATCACACATTGTGAAGACATTGTACTATATGCCTGTTGGGGAAATCATGCATTATGGCGGAGACATCAGTCGCCATAGCGACATTTCTAGTTTTTAGTGACTTATGCTGTTGCAGAAAATTCACTTTTAAACTGTCACAGACTGGTTAGTTCATTTGAAGTGGATCAATGTTTACATAGTTTGGCATTGTTGAGGTTGGTGTGCTTAACTGTGTACTAATGTATTGTGTGATAGAAATGTATGTGTAATGCCATTATGTAGGTTTTGTTATCAGTTTCTTGATTTTTATTTATCTCTCCAGGGTTTGTTCCTGGTGATGAAGACAACAGGCAAAGGATATCTGCAGGAGTTGATGTTAAGATTGAGACCAAAGATAGCTGTCCAGAAGTCACTGCACAGTCAAGTACTGAGTATCCCACCGAGCATCCTGGGACTTCCACAAGAGATGGAAGTGGTGCAATGGATGATGATACCAGTGATGACAATGGCTATGCTCTCTGGGATCAAGACCTTCAAAGTGAGGAGGAGGCAACCCCAAAAGAGAACATAACCCAAAAAGAGAATGTAACCTCAAATGAAAATGCAGAGGGAGTAGATAGACATGACAAAGGGCTAGAATGCCAGAACTGCCACACCTGGTTTAGGCACACCTGGGACTATGATATTCATCGACTGCGGTGTTCTGCACAACGTGTGCCATCAGTCTATGCTTGCAACCAATGTGCCCAGACTTATTGGGCAAGAAAATATATCATCAAACACCTCCGAAATGTACACAATGTTCCTCCTGCAGAGGTACTAGCAATGGTCCATGATCTGAGGATTCCCAAGAGCGACATAGCTAGTATGAAGACCCAGATCCATGAAGTCAGGAAGTCAAGCCGAAGAGAGCAAATGAAGTCTTATGCTTGTGATCGCTGTGACTTTACTCACAGTGGCAAGGGACCTATCATCAAACATCTACAAGAGGAGCATATGTTAAGTCTTGCACAGACACTGTCAATGTACCAGGAACTTGAGGTTTGTGTGAGCAAGGTGGAGTCTGGCAAACGACGGTCAAAGCGATTACTGAAGTCACATAAAAGAGGCAGACCTAGAAAGGTCAGAAGAAAAGGGAATGTGGAGGCCACTGAAGAGAGGAATATTGCTAGGTCTATCAGTAACTGCAGCAGAACCTCTCCCTCAAACACTAGTCAACCAGAGGAGTGTAGTGATATAGACATCGTGATGGACTTGGATTGGCGAGATACTACGCAAGACCATGAGTCTGCTAATGGCGTGGAAGGTGATTGCAGGAAAGTACCACCAGAGAAATTAAACTTGCGTATGCTATCCATAAAGCTCCAAGACATCAGAAAAGCAAATGCAGATATTACTGTTGAAACTAAATCACAAGTCATGGAGGCAGTTGGGCACACTGTGGAGATTGCCCTCTCCACCACAACAAATTTAGAGATGAATAAGGAAATGGAGGCAAAGCAGGAAGGAGATGAAGACAGAAATCAGACACAAGCAGGGGAAGAAGCAGTTACTGAAGTATCCCCAACAGAAACCTCAGAAGGTGTAAGCAGCAGGTCTTCAGAAGGAACTGAAGACAATAAACTGACACAAGCAGGGGAAGAAGCAGTTACTGAAGTATCCCCAACAGAAACCTCAGAAGGTGTAAGCAGCAGTTCTTCAAAGTCAAAGAAGAATCGTAGTATGAAAATACAGAACCAGTGTGAGATTTGTGATGAGCATTTCAAGTCTCAACATTACCACCAACGACACATTCACCATGAGCATTTTGGGATTTCATATACTTGTAGTACTTGTAACAAGGTGTTTGACACTCTTCTAGGGTTCGAATCTCATGTGAAATATATGCACAAGACGAAGGCCGATGGCACGATTTTCCAATGCGAAATATGCTACAAAACCTTTCGTAATGCATTATCATGCTACTACCATAAAAACGTCCATGGAGACAAATATGCATGCAAAGTTTGTGGAAAACGACATGTAAACCGCAGAGAAATGGAAGCTCATTTGAATCGGGAGCACACAAAGGAGAAGACGTTTTCCTGCAGTCACTGTGACAAAAATTACTATTCCAAAGCATCATTGGACAAGCATAATATGCATGTTCACTCTGGTCCAGGTCGTCAGTATGAGTGTGACATTTGTCACCAAAAGTTTAAATACCCCTTTCGAGTCAGTGCTCACAAAGAAGCTGTTCATACTGGAAGATCTCATCTCTGTGAAATTTGTGGTAGGAGCTTCAAATCCAAGGGAATCCTGAAGCAGCATTGCGACACTGTTCACAGCACTGAGTGCAGGTATAAGTGTGATGTTTGTGGCAAAGGCTTCAAGCGATGCTCAAATCTGTATGCCCACCAGAGAACTCACGCAGACATTAGACCATATCCATGTGAGATCTGTCGGAAAAATTTCCGCACACGAAGACACCTACAGGTGCATACAAACTGGCACAACAATATCCGGGACTTTGTGTGTGAGGCATGTGGCAAGGCATTCCTGACGAAAGCAAATCTTGACAAACATTGCTTCACCCACATAGGTAGGAAACCACACCCCTGTACTGAGTGTGAGCAGGAATTTGTTGATCTCCCTAGTCTGAGACGTCATCTCCTAAAGAAACATGATGTTCACCTTGAGCGCAAGCTACACAGGAAATCATCAGTTGTTAAGATGACTAAACCTCCTCAAACACAGGATCTTCCCTCTGCAGAACAAGAGCCTCAGGTTAAAAGTGGATCAAGTGCACCTGGGATGCCATCAACCCCAAGAACAGTTATGGAACCGGTCCATAGTTCTGTTTTCTCTGGTCAACCAGCCCAATTTGATGTTGTCTCCAGTGCTGTGACAGCCAGTGGAATCAGTGAGGATGGTCTCAAGACAACTGAGCAGGTGTCTGACAGTCTCCAGGCCCCAGCGATGACTGCACAGTCACTGCCACATCATTCAACCAATGTAGATGACAATATGATTGCTACTGAAGCACTGATGCAGATCATCATGTCATAGCACACAGCCTTCCAGTGATTTCCTCCACTACATTGTACCGTATTGAGATGCTTTCATGGCTACATTTTTATGCTTCCGCTCATGAAATGTTGCTGGAGGCATAATGTTTTCGGGTTGTCCTTTTGACCACATGTCCTTTTGTCCATTATAGGGACTACTAGTATGGACCATTATAGGGACAAAAGCACGAATCAGTTCAGTGCTTAATAACGTGGATGTAGGGCAATTTGTCAGTCAGTTGCATGGAATACAACTGAAGAATTTCATGAATTTGAATAATTGCACACTACCTGTTGCATGTTACTGTATAAGGATTAGAATCAGCACTTCTTGTTAGGCAGAAGCCCAGTAGTCCAATGGAGATGATGCCTGTCCGGAGATCAGGAGGTCATAGGTTTGAATCCTGCTCGAGTATGTATGCCCATGATTTCTAATGTCATGTCTAATACAGCTGTACTAAAACAATTCAGTGCTTATTTATGTCGTAGTAGGGCAATTTGTCAATCAATTGCACAAGAACAGTCTTATTGTTCCAAGAATAATGGGAACGTATCATGTTCATTGCCAAATATTTGTATCTCAGAATAATATTTGTCAAAGATTTACACAGTGAATTAGGTTATGTGGGGTCATTAATGCCCATTTACTACTCAAAATCTGTCTTATGTCCAGTGTATACATTGTATTCAGAGTAACCATTGAAAATACGTCATCTCACACACAAAAACGAAAAACTGGTATGACTGTGCATAAGATTTTGCTGGATGTGGACTAAGTGTTGCAGGCATAGCATTCCTTTTTTTGACCACATTCTTTTGACATTGAGTTGTGATGGATGTAAACTCTCAAGAGGATGAACCTTCATACGTATCGGAAGATTAGAGTGATAAAGTTATTATAAAATGCCACAAAGTTTCCACATGTGTAGTGTCCTAATCATTGACTCAAAATTGTGTGAAGGCACAATGATACAGTGTACCAATATCTGTACTGTATGATTGGATGGGATTCTAGGGATACTATATGTTTGGCTTGTGAAATGAGTCTTATGTTGACTACAATGTGAGCTATACATTTGCACTTCTGCACTCTCTGTACAAAGTTCTCTTGTTATAGCAGAGTTGCAACGTAACAAGATATTGTCATAAATTAACAGCATAGTCTAAAAAGATATACATGTACAGTGTAGACGGTAACCTTATCTACCATTTACAACTTGTATATCTTTTATCTTAATATAGGGGAAACTCGGTATAACGAACACTGCTATAACGAGATATCGGTTATTACGAGGAAATTTTCGCGGTCCCAAATTTCCTTCTACACAAGTCTATGTAAAATGCTACAGTGCACTCCCGTTATAACGAAATGCTCGGGACTGGCAGTTTTCTTTCGTTATAACCGAACAAATACAATATATAACGAAAACAAGGAAACCACGTATATCATATCCTGTTTGCTGAATACTCATCATACACTGGAAAGCTATGTGAAATGTGATGGGATAACTGTATTACAATAATAAATGCAAGTTCCCCGTAGAAACTGTGCGTGACACAAGGAGCGAACACACAGTATGGTGTGAAGCCTTCACCCATGCAGAAACGCTATAATATATGCTTGTTCTGTGACGTATTTTCGAAAGCAATTTGCATTTAGTTATAACGGAGCACATTTCTTTTGTTTTTCTTTGTCTGTGGTGCTCGGAAAATACTTCGTTATAACAGAAATTTTTGAATTGATACATGCAGAAAATGTGGGACGGCCATATACATGACATCATCATGACGTTTAGCAGGTGTGAGGCAATCTGATGCTGTGATTGGCTTTCTACATGTACGTAGGGAATTCCCCATCTTCACGCACATGCAGTCATAATGTACATACAGAATGTGTCACATACACACACAGCATTGTGCAGGCCATATTCCACACACAACACACACCCATACCATAACCACATACCAATCCACAGACGATCTTTGACACAATCGCAAGCTATATAGATTTACAAATTCAAACATCTACAATTAATAAAGGAAACACATTCTTGATACAGTGTATTGGATTTCATTGGCGAAAAACATCTTCTTACCCATAATGGTGAGTAATTCCCTCACACATTATCAAGTTATCAGTATTGATTGTAAGATGATGGGTAGTCCCACATGTGCAAATTAATGTCTTTGTGTTATGCTTTCTTTTGTGCCTACTGATATAACGAGTCCCGACCATCTCGTTATATCGAGTTTCCACTGTAATTAATACTACACTTTAAATTGTGTGCGTTATAGCGCAAGAGTTCGTTATGACAGGAGTGCGCTGTATATCTGAATTACCTGTACAGTGTAGTGTACAGGAAATGCTAGGGACCAAAATGGCCTAACTGGGGCCCGTTTCATAACACTTGTTAGTATCAGTGACAGCTTCCACATTTCTATGACAAATTTGCTCTCAGCCAGTCAGATGCAAGGATTTCAGTAGCTTGTGACATCTATGACAACTTTTCAATGATAACAAGTTTTATGAAACGGAACCCTGGACTAACATCTACCATTTGTGATGTGACTTTGCCACCCTCAAAGCGACAATGAATTATATACAAAGTAACTGGAAATACATTTGATACTAAATCGAAATTATGAAGACATCATGTACAGTGTACAGCCTCGTTCATTTGTTTCTTTGTGTTGTAATTGTTATACATGTATGTGGTTGTGACCTTATGTGCATGCTGTGCGTGTCTACAATGTATTTCACGGCAAAGAAAGGAACAACATTTTTTCCCTTCAATTCATGATACATGTCATTACATTTTTTTTTCTAATGTTCAACCAGTTCCTTCAAGTCAACATTATTTTTATCTTTAACTTTTTAAACTCAAGATACAATGTACACCATACTGCAAACCATTGACATTACATGAATGAAGACTTGGGTGAGATATCCACCTTATATGGTGGTTTACTCGTGTAGGCCCTATTACATGTACCAACAAAAGGGTCATGCAGTAAAGCACTGCAGTCAAGCAGCAAATTTACTGTCTACTTCATCTTGAGCTAGAATTATGTGCTGAAAACTCTGCAATACAAATTGATAAAGAAAGCGTGGTAAATGCAAGTTTAGCTGTAAGTACAACAACAAAATTGGAAAACATCGAAATACATGTACATGTATAAGTTATTGACATGTTTCTGGCAGAAGCATAAGATAATTCTTATACATTGCACATGTATTTGTTATGCAGACCAATAGGTGAAAGAAACAAATACATGTACTGTACTGGAAAATGTGAGCACGGGTACTTGTTATGCTCCATGAAAAGGCCTGGGTTGTTTTTTTTTTTTTCAGTTATGCTGAATGTCAGATTTTATCCAGTTATAAGCACTGATTAAAAGCAATTAGAGAGAGAGAGAGAGAGAGTGTGTGTGTGTGTGTGTGTGTATACACATGAATCTACATGTATACTTCTAAATCACTTGTTTTCTTTTTTTATCATGGATTATCACCGACACCTTTCTATAGCATAATTAGCGTAAATAACCACAATGATTAATACACTGTACAGTACATGTAATAAAAATACGTTCTTATGAGCTTCATGCCCGTGCACCCTTTTCAATAGGAAATGTATAGGGGCTAAAAATCACAACATTTGCCGGTTCTTGGATGACAAGCAGTTACACTGTACATTGTACTAAACATAGTGGATAATGCGAATTTGTTCTCAAAAGTTGTTCGAGACTTGAGAGAAAAAAAATCAAGAAGCCTCAATCATGATGTCCCGAGGTCTTCTCAAGTTGCAGTATTATTGTGTGAAACGGTATGATGGGGTGGAATCCGCCCTCATCACCCCGCCATTTTATGGTTAAAGGGTGTGTACTGTTCTGAATGAGATGAGGATTTTTTGGTCGTGATATTCAGAAACTACTATGAGAAGTCAAGGAGCATGCATTTCTAAGGGGTGTCAAAAGTTTATTTGATAAAAATTGGTTTTGAAATGGCCGAGATACAATGTACATTCAAAAACAACATGAAACAAAGGGATCCTAATAAAAGGCATGGCCTGTCGCATTTATGTATATATATGAGATTAAAACCTAAAATGGCATTAAAACGCTTTATCCTGGCGAGGAAATTAAGCGCATGTTTTAGAAACAGGACACCAAACAGGTTAGTCGTCGCATTCTAACCTGTCGCATTTATATATATATATATATATATATATCATAATATATATCGGCCATTTGAAAAACAATTTTCATCAAATAAACTTTGTTTCCCTCTTAAAATTACATGCTCTTTCATAGTTTCTAACAGGTTTCTCATTATCTCACTTAGGATCAATGTTCAAAACATGAATCAGATCCCCACCTTTAGGCCTACTGTACAGTGCCTTCAAAGTGTCAAAAGAAAGAAGTACGGAGAAAAGGGAAGAGAGAAAAATAAAGAAGGCCGGGAAAGAGAAAATAAGAGAGAGAGGGATATGTAACTACTGTCTTAAAAAAAGAAATTCATGCCAAAATGTTGTCATTTTCATTTAAAAAGGGGGAAATTTCCAGTAGAACCGTGCGAAAAAGATATCAAAATAAGATACATTGTATCAAATAAGGAAGTTAATTACAGTACTACAGTTTAAAATTTCTTTCTTTTTTTCAGAATTTTTGACCAGTCGTTCTGAGAATACATGTATTTAAATCCGCAAGTTCGAGCTGTCATGCTCTCAATTTCTCATTCGCTTCATTTACAGAAATGAGAAAAATCCCATGGTACGCATAGCGCATTTCACCTGTATATGAATTAAATACTTGCCTCACCCAAAATAAAAAAGAAGAAATGTTAACTCTGATATACATGCATTGCAGTATGTGAATATGCTTTTACCTGTATTAGCCAAAAAATGACATTTTTCCAAAAAAAATAAATAAATAACAAGTACGTTGTATAACATAGGCCCTGTGAGGGCATGGCATCATCAGCTCGCTCATTTGCGTATCAAAGGACTGCATGGTCAAAAAAATGTCTTTGGGTCAAGAAATGTCTTACCTCTCTGAGAATTATAGTGAGAAATGGGAAACTTCAAAATGTAGACCCCATATAATCATCTATATCACATACGCGTGTACTAGTATATTTCTCATGCACTCATAATTGTCATTCTTTAACGTTCTGTAGGTATTCTTTCTAACTCTGTCTCTCTCTTTCTCTCTTAAGATCTTATTTATTTCATCTTAAAAATTAGAGAGATAAACAGGGCCGGTGGAACGGGTTGCCCCCCCCCCCCCCCCCCCCCACTCTAAAATCGTTGGATTTAAAAAGTAATCTAATAAGACCATGAGGAGGGACAAATCCAAATAATATTACAATTTTTAGTCTGATTGATTTAGAAATTAAACCCATTAGATTTGAAGATAGAAATCTTACTTGGATTTGTCCCTTCTCATGGTCTATTAGATTACTTTTCAATCCAGCGAATTTAGAGTGTCCCATGGCCCTACTTTTTTTGTTTGCACCATACAAAGGAATATTATAAATAAGGTGTCACCACTTTGCCCCCCCCCCCCTCCCACCACTCACTTTGCCCCAAGGAGTGACAATAAAGACTAAGATGAAATGACATGAAATGTGTCGAAGCTATACCATACCTCAAATCGAAGCTTGACCCCGGGCAAGATCATGCACTGGCAGGATTACAAACAAACGGCATTAATCTACATTTTTTGTTTCGTTTAATTTACCTCAAATACCCCTTTTTCTCCTCGAGTGTACATCATTTCTTGTGAATTATACCCCATGTCTGGTGACTGCTCGATAAAAACAAAGATTAGAAAGCATATCAATTGCTGTGTGCTACTCCGAAAGTTCGTTTTTTCAATGGTTAGTTAATCATATGAAGGAAAGAAAACTTTGAATTTCGAAGGGTTAAATTGTTATTCCAACAGTGAAAGAGAAAAATAAACGAATAAAAAGTTTAGATATTTCGGAGGTTCGTTGATTCGAAAATGAACTAAACTTCGGCATTTTAAACAGAGGGCAATAATTCAGAAAAGTAATGTCAATGGCAGGAGAAAAGGCAAGAAATGGGTAAATTCATAATTTACCATCATTAACAGGAAATGTATACAATGTATACGATGTAAGTGCTGGATAATATAATATTGACGTTCGAATTATTAAAAGAGCTATCCATTTGTTATGTAAACCCCTATGTGCAATATTAAATCAGTGTATGCATGGAATCGGGTATTTTTCCAGATAAGTAGTTGAAGATAGCCAGAGTCGTACCAGTTTTAAAGAGTGGTTCCTCTGATGTAATGACAAATTATTGACCTATATCAGTTTTATCCGTTTTTTCCAAAGTTTGTGAAAAATGTATATTCCCACTAGGATTGGTGAATTTCTTACGAAGTGCAATAATTTCTTACAAAGTGCAATATCATTAAGAAAAATCAGTATGGATTTAGACCAGGGCACTCCACATCTTCTGCTGCTTTGATTGATTTTATTCATAAGGTGATCTGTGCAATAGATAGCGGGAAAATTTTACTTTGCTTATTTTTAGACCTCAGTAAAGCATTTGACATGCTTGATCATAATATTCTTTTAGCGAAACTAAGTCTGTATGGATTTCGTGGAGTCACTTTAAACTGTTGAAAAGTTATTTGAGCAATCGTAAGCAGTTTGTGTCTATTGATAACAATAAATCAGATTACAAAAACATAAGATGTGGAGTGCCCCTGGGATCGATCCTTGGGCCTATTTCATTTCTTTGGTATAGGCCTACAATAATGATTTACCCGATGTCTCTAATATTTTACAATGTATTCTATATATTTGCAGATGACACAAGTATGTTTTTGTCTCATGATAATATTGATTCTCTCCATGAGGTTTTTTTATAAGGAATTGCATTATGGTACAAATTGGCTGCGAGTTAAGAAATTATCAATCAATATATCAAAAACTATAATTTTATGATATTTTCAAAGAAAAATGTGACACTGACACTGTATGTATTAACATGTGTGGTTCTCAAATTATGCAGACGTCTTCACTGAAATTCCTTGGAGTTCATGTAGATAATAAATTGAATTTGTCGAATCATATTTGTTTGTCATAAATTATCAAAAATATTAATGTAACATATAAACTTAGTTTTTCTTCCAAAGTCTGTTTTAAAATCAATTTATAATGCTATAATCTTACCTCATTTGTACTATAGGAATAACTGTTTTGGGCAATGCTCATCCGCGAATGCTACATTCAAAGACTTTTAGTGATTCAAAAACGTGCAATACGAATCATTTCCCATGCCACCTTTCTTGTCCATAACCAACCACTTATCCCTGAAGATATTGCAGCTGAATGATATGTACAAATATCAAGCTGGAATTTTGGGGTGCTGTTCGTTATTCCGAAGGTTCGCTATTCCGAAGGTTCTTTATTCCGAAGGGTCGTTAATCCGAAAACTTGTGGCGTTATTCCGAGGGTTCGTTACTCCGAAGATTGGTTAATCCGAAAATGAAATACGGAGCAATGAACTTTCGGAATAACGAATCTTCGGAATAAAGAGCCTTCGGAATAACGAACCTTCGGAATAACGAGCTGTAACCGGCATTTTTATGTATTTGTGTGAAAATTGTTTATTACCAAAGACTCTCTTAGATTTGTTCACTTTTTATACAATTTAGCTAACTAATAGCACGCGATCCGCGAATGATTTTCACCTACCTCTATCTCGTACTTCTTTTTATCAACGATTTATGAATACATTGGTCCTACCCTGTGCAATTCTCTCCCCTGTGCAGTTCGTTATGCTAACTCTTTGAATACGTTTAACCCTCTTTTAACTGGGGGGTCAAATAATTGACCCCCCTCGACATTTCGCGCCACGATTCCGCAACGCGATTTTGCCGCGTCGTTTCATGACTTTTTTCATCGAAGTCTCCCGCATATTTTGAGACCAAATTTGCGATGTCCGGGTACACCATTCTGAAGTTACGCAATGTTTTGCATATGCATGTCAACCCGAAAATAGCTCAAATTCATGATTTCGTGTGCAAATCCAATGCAAATTATGTTCAGTTTGTTTAATTGATATAAATTAGATTATTTCAATTTTTGAACGTTGAAATTAATCAATTCTAATGTAGATAGCTTGAAAAAGTGCCTGCAACAAATTTTGGCAAAGAAACAATAGAAAACAAATGGTCGAAAAAACAATAAAATACATAAGAAAAAAAACATTAAAAAAACAAAAGAAACTGATTTTCATTGCGCTATTTTTTGCAAGAAAATTGTTTGATGTGTCTTGAGGAACTCTGACACAAAAATTTAGCAATTCTTCCTTTTTGATGGAGTTATAGGTGAAAATATGATTTCATTCGTAATTGCATAGTCAAAAACATAAAATCAACATTTTTCTATTGTATGACCATGAAATCTGTATAGTTGACATCCGGCTCTATCTTCAGGCAAGATTTTGCGGCGATCGCGCAATCGGCGGCCGAGATCTGAAGGGGCCCCTGTAAAAATTTGGTCTCAAACACTATGTATAGCCCAGTCAAAATAGGGTTAAATCCGGTTACAAAAAAAAAAGCCTTCTTTAATTACAGCCGAATTCATTGAGGGCAAGAGTACATGTATAATCTTTTATTCCTTATGTTTCGAGACTTCCTGCATTTTGTTGCTGTCATTGTGTGTTTTGTTTTGTTTTATCTTGTTCTTATTACGTTTTACTTTCATTTGAACACATATATAATATTTGAAATTAAATGAATGATTTTAGGTCAGCTAAAATATGGGACATCTCCTATGCTGGCTGCTACCTACCATAGCACAACTGTAAACCTATGTACGTGTAATTGTCAATCTATATTTGTATTTTCCCCCTTTTCACTGTCTTACTGATCTCATATCTGAATATTGGTGTATGTATTTGTTTTCAATATTTTCCTTGCTTTGGTGAAATAAACTTGAAACAATATATTATATAGGCCTATACATTATTTAATGTACCCGACAGCGACGGTTGCTTAGAAGGAGTTATAGAAGACCGGAGGGAAAATATTTAATGCAAAAAGAAAAAGAAGGTGTAAACTTACACTACTTACTCGTTGTTCATTATTCTGATATGCTATATATTCTGCTGATTATGCTCAATCCGAAAAACGCAAAATTCCTGTGACTGCATACAATGTATGTATGTAAATCCAAAAAGAGTAACCACGGTTCATTAATCCAAACATGTGGCATGATTCTAAAGTTACATTAATCTCATAATAGACTAGGTTTTAATAATCTGAAAAAATAATTGTGGTTAGAAACTTTTTTTCTATCTTTCTTTCAGTTTTGGAATAACGAACCTTCAAAATAATGAACATTCAGAATAGCAAATACACTGTACTAAAATTTTCTTCCTTTTTTTTTTCGAGCAAGCATGTATGGGATAATTAAGAAGATAAGTTTTGCCGACGAAGAGAACATTAATTTCAGGCCGCAAGAAATATGTTTCATACTTATAGTTTGCACGTATAGTTTTTCTTTGTTTGTTGGTTTGTTTTTAATCCGGCAGTGAGTAATACTTCCAAAGTAGGTATTTTCATGTATAAATACTCCACGAATGATCTTCCTGATGTTTTTCTTCACATGTTCAAAAGAAACTACTCAGTTCACAATTATCCCACCCGCCAACGGGACGCTTATCACCTTCCACGTACTCGAACAATTTTCGCGATGAAAACAATTATGTATGCGGGACCGAAATACTGGAACGATCTCCCCTCTGAACTCACAGGTTGTTTATCACTATCATCCTTTAAATGCAAATTAAGACAGTATTTATTGAATAATTACATTAATTCAGCTCACTGAAATCTGTTTTGTGATGCACAGGACTATCCCGCTGTACCGTACTCCAGGGTTGTTGTTATGTTAAAACCAGCTATTTGTGCCCTCAAATTCTGTCACTGTGTCTATGACCTATTGCATTTTCTTCCTTCTCTAAGACATTTGGGGCGAGGTAACAGCTGGTATTTTAATTCCTTCTGCACTGTAACTGGTTGTTGAATGTCTTCTTTTTTTCTGGGGGGGGGGGGATTTGCAGGTGCATGTGTTCCCTCCTTAATACACGCAATGTATAAATCTTTAATATTTTTTAACCGTATTATTGTTATCATATACTGAGTCATATTGTTATTATCGCCAGAACGACAATGGTTCATCCGCCTACAGCATGTGGCTTATCCGACCCCAAATCTGTATTAGAGAAGAATTTGCTATATAACTGTATAAATGTACTTTTTTTTTCTCTATGTTTTGGTCAATGTTGTACCCGTGCTCCCCATCTTAATCTTTAACTCGATTTTAACTGGGACCTACGCTCAACAAGCTCGCTTTTAAGTAGGTTCCTTCATATTTCTTTAGCATCCATTCACAGATTCAAAACGTCATAGATCGACCACTATATGTTTTATATATTTGCAATATTTTATGTATGTCTCCAGCTTGATATCATGTACTTCATTTGATTTTGTTATATTTGATGTATTTTTTCATCGAGAAATATGAAATAAATCGAAATCGAAATCGAAATCGAAATCGAAGTAAAGCCTATGTCACCGATGAAGTACAATGTATAGACAAAAGAGGAAATTAGAAATGTGTTCTTGTTAATTTCTTTGAACAGTATTAGATCATCACTCAAAAAAATAATTTAATACAGGCGGGTTCGTTACTCCGAATCCCACACACGCAAAATCTCTGCGATCAGATGCTACTCCGAAAATGAAATAATACGCAGAGACTCCAACTCTCCCGCTTTCGACGGGAGATTTCCCGCCGCCAAGCCCATTTTTGCAGAATTTCCTCCCGCTTGAGATGTAATTTCTCCCGCTTGATATGATTTCTTACTTGTAAATTTCATTGTATGTTGAAAAATAAGCCCGAGATAGCACGAGAGAGCATCTATAGAACCCAGACCGCGAGGAACTTCGTGCTCGTGATGTGCGCTTCGCGCATCAAGTTACACAGAGTCTCCGTTTGCTAGGGGTTTCAGGCGGTGGAGTCTCCATAATATCAGAAGGTGCTTATAGGGCTGGAGTCTCTGAAAAAGACTTCGTTGATCTCAACATCTGTGGCATTATTCCAAAGGTTTATCAATCTGAAAAAAAAAAAGCCAAATAAAAACAAATTCGTTTAAAATATCATTTCGTTACGAAAACGAACACTTTATTATTATTATTAACGAACAAAATTTTCATTTCATTGTTTGGAAATGAACATTTTTGTCTACAAAATGATCATTTATTTCGTTACGAAAGGAACATCTTTGTCTACAATTTAATGATAATTTTGTCGGCGAAATTTTCGTTTCCTGACGAAATGACATTTCTTTACGAAATACATGTATCATCTGTTGTCATTCTTTATGAAATGTCATTTTGTTCAAATGAACGAATTGATGGACATTTCATCGACGAAATGACTGATTAACGAAAATAGAATACAAGTGGAGTGCTAGTATAGCGCCTTGAGTATCTTTTTTAGGTAGAAATGTGCGCTTTATAAGAGTCTCACTACTATTATTAATAGTAGTAGTAGTACAGTAGTAGTACAATGTAGTAGTATTATGGTAGGTCATGCGACACTTGGCGCCCCATACGTTACGTAGCGTCAACATTGATCAGTAAGGTCACAGAAAGAGTTCTGTGAGCAAGGTACACATGTCCGTGTGAATAAAGTGCCGACAGATCCACAAGTGACGATGCTAGGGGAAGACGGTACCGGTGAGTATGACATTTTGCGAAATTTATGCCAAATCTTGATCATCATGGGTTCCACCTTACTACGAGTACGAGCTTGGGTGCTTTTCCCGCTAAACAAATGGTTTGTCGTACGCTGGGTCGCGTCGTGGCGTGGCGGCGTGGGTAGGCCTGCATGGATTTTGACTTTGTTTAGTCCCACCAATAGGTTTATCCTGTAGTCTGATGTTGATGTCTAATTGATGATGATGATGGTGGTGTGATGTCAATGATGATGACGACGACGCGATGGCCGATGACGATGACAATAATGATATGATGATGATGATGATGTTCGTTCTTCGTAGGCGAAGACGACCCCAACTTCTAGTATCGTTAATTAATTCCGTGAGTGTGACAAGATATAAACTTAGAACACCTAATCATCAAGAATGGCTTATGAGATGATGTAAACTTTTAGTTTTAATTGTAATGATGTAAACTTTAGGCCTACATTTGTAGGTTAGGGCCTATTTTTTATGTCAGGATTCAGTGGATGGCCATCATGAGTGTCCTACAACATGTTTACGTCACTGCGTGTCTTACTGACTACTGTACCCTTGTTGCCCTCCACAATGTTTTGCTGTACATTGTAACCCTAGGCTACATGATACATCTGCCTTCTGTTTTATCATCATTCACTATTCAGCTTCAGTCGATTTCTGTCGATTTTTGCTCATCCAACCTGTGATTTCGTCAATGCAGATATTGAGTTGTTTAACCACTTTTGATGCTATAGTTTCAGATGGCAGAAAGGAAATGAAACAATCGAATGTCATCAACATAGCACTATCAGCTGTGATAATGAACATTGCATTTCTATTACTAAATAGGCTGAAGATAGAGTGAAAAGAGGAGTGGGCCACCCACCGATCCGATCCTTGTGGAACTAGAGAGTAGTCCACGTGTACTCAGTGGCTAGTACAACTTCAACAACAGGATTTGACACTGCATCAATCCCATCATCAATTTTGACATGCTGGGAAGGGTCAGATAGATGGGAGGTGAACCAGTGTAATGCTGTACCACAGACCCTGACAGATCTTTAGTCGTTGGATGAGGATTTAACTTAGTGATTGATAGAGTCAAAGGCAGCAGACATGTCATTATTGTCAATAATGACATGTTCTGTGATGTTTCCGGTATCCATCTGCTTCAAAATGTGATCACAGAGCTACAAGGTTTGCAAGAAGTGCTTCAACGCTATGATGAGGCCAACGCTGTATAATGTTGACTGGAAGCTATCCAAGAAATTGCTGTCTTGTAGATGCCCAAGAAGCTGTGAGAAAGCAACATGCTCCATGTTTTGTAAAGCTGTAGGCCTAAGGAAAAAAAACAACAACAGCAACAACTAGAAATGTCGCTATGGCGACTGATGCCTCCGCCATAAAAATGCATGATTCTCCCAATAGGCGTATAGTACAATGTCTTCACAATGTGTGATCCATGACAGTTTCACATAACTGGCAAAATATTGAAATGACAGGTTTGTCAGAAATGTCTTGAACTGGGTTTGCTTTAATTTTCTAAGAGTGCAGGTACACATATTTGGGGAATTGAGAATTTTTACTTGAATTCTGACAGACCTTTTAATAAGTTTATGCATTGAGGAATTTCCAAGGTATGAAGAAAGAGTGTAATGACGGTACAAAATGGATTTTTTTTTTTTTTTTTTTTTTTTTTGGGGGGGGCATTGAAACCTGGCCTTTGACCGTTAATCTTTGACCTTCTGGCTGGAAATTTCCAAGAGAATCTCCATTAGGTAATGCATGTAATACATGTAAGTTTTGAAACTAATACTGCAAGCATTGCATATACTAGTATATGAGGGAAATAGTAAAATTTTGAGTTGACCTTGACCTTTGACCCCTGACTATTGACTATTGACTCATGACCCCTAAATTCCCTAGATAATCCCTGCCAGTCAGTACATACGTATGTACCAAGTTCCACGAAGATACATTGAACCATTTGGGAGAAAAGTGATATTGCAACATTTTCACCTAACCTTTGACCTTTTGACCTTTGAGCTTATGACATGAAACTCTCTCTGGAGAATCTTTACGCAGTAGTACATGTCCGCACCAAGTTTCAAGAAAATACCTTTGGGCATTGCATAGATATGGGTGGGGAAAATTGAAACATTTGTAGCATTTGACCTTGACCTTTTGACCTTTGACCTCTTGCCAATGCCACTAAAATCATATCAGCTAATTGTCCCATCATACATCATCCTTGGACCAAGTTTGGTGAAAGCTGCTTCATCCAGTTTTGAGTTATCACGTAAACAGATAAATTTTAGGATTTGACCTTGATCTTTGACCTTTGTCCAATTTCACTGAAACACTATTCAAGTAATTTTTCCATCATACATCATCCTCCAGCAAAGTGTGGTGAAATTTGCTCCGTCCAGTCTTGAGTTATCGCATAAATGGATACAATTTCATGATTTGACCTTGACCTTTGACCTTTAGCCGATTTTACCCAAAATCTACTCAAATCATTGCCCCATCATACGTAGTTTCATACTTGGACCAAGTTTGGTGAAATTCCAGTAAATATTACTCAAGTTATCGCTTAAATGAAAGCGGACGGACGGACGTATGGACGTACGTACGGACAGACGGACAACCCGAAAACATAATGCCTCCGGCACCACTTCATGGTGGAGGCATAAAAAAAAAAGAAGATTTTCATGTTTTAGCTGAGCTGGATATTGAAATACTCAGCTCTCCTGAAGCATGACAGAGCTCACTGTTATTAAATTTCTAACTTCATTTATCTAGATGCAGGAGCCCCGAGTGTCTGGGAGCTCCTACTCAAGAAAGTCGGTCAAAACTCTATTGCAGCAATGTTCATGTCAGAGAGCAAGGCAGTGAGTGAGAGGTTGCTGGCCCACAATGCATCTGACAAAGGTGAGTGACCTTAATAACATCATGTGACACAAAAAACATTAAAAAAGGTCTTAGGTCTAGTAAAAATCTTTAAATCCCCAAATACCTGCTCTCTTTTAAATGATATAGCCATATTTTATCCTATTGAGCCTACTGTAAAAGTGGTTACTAATTTCGCGGTAGTAATTTTTCATGCTCGGCTGTGTAAGATGAGTTTCGCTGGTTTTTTTATTCTGTGGAATCAAGACATTGACCACAGAAACATATGACATGCAAAAATATTTGTGTGGGTTATTTTTATGTGTGTGTGCACTAGCTTGTGGTTGCACAAAATGCACAAAAATGTCCACTTTTACAGTACCGTAGTTCAAAGAAAGCAGAGAATAATGTTCCTGGTATCGCATTGCAATTTGCTATGCATTTTTACACTACTGCTACACAAACTTTAACTTTTGTGTAACAGTTTTCTCACATAGAAGTGTACAGGATATCATTGAAGATATTTTTCATTAGCTGAAATTGCTTATCAAATTTGAGTTTGAAAATTATTCCCTTGAAAGTGAACACTGAACACTTTGTGACAGACATGCCATGATATTTTGTCAATTGTGTGAAACTGTCTTCATGCATTGTGAAGATGTACAATGTACTAAAGACCCATTGAAAGAACCTCGCGTAATGGTGGAGGCATACTAATCACCATAGCGACATTTCTAACTTAAGTTTTTTTGAATTTCCTCTTTTGTTTTTGTATACAGTTTTAAATAATCTTGATTACTTATTATTTGATTGTATTGTATTATTAGAATTTGTGCAGTTTAATTTTTTGACACATATAGGCCAAAGCTTTATACATACTAAGTATTACCTTGTATTACTTTGAATGGAAATTAAGTTTGAATTGAATTTTGAATTGAAGTTATAACGAAGATTACTGCAGGATAACCTTCAGATTTGATACTCTTAAAGTGATGTACACCATGTACTATGTCTCTTTGCATCATTTATGTGGCACAAATTAGAAATTAATTAGTTGATACTCATCTCTCTCCCTTCCTCTCTCTAACTATCTTTACTTTACAAACACACTGCTATAGCTTCTGACCATCCGAGTATTGAGAATTAAGGATTTCTGGGACGAACACTGAACAAGGGCTTTCTATAGCTCAGTCGGTAGAGCACCAGGCTAGCAATCCGGAGGTCTCGGGTTCGAATCCCGATGGAATCCCATTTTCTTTGCTCATTTTTCCCCTAATAATTTATATTATTTCTGGTCATTTTATTCTGTCTTTATTGGTGACATACTCAAAAGCTGCATCACTTTGGTGATCCCTCGCATTTATCTCCAAGTTGAATTATCCTTCGGGTTTATGCCAGGTTTAAGTGTGCGCGTGTGTGTGACACACAAACACTCTGCTATAGCTTCCATCCATTCGAGCATTGAGAATTAAGGGTTTCTTTGACAAACACTGAACTAGGACTTTCTGTAGCTCAGTCGGTAGAGCACCAGGCTAGCAATCCGGAGGTCACGGGTTCAAATCCCGATGGAATCCCATTTTCTTTGCTCATTTTTCCACTAATGATTTATATTCTTTCTGGTCAGTTTATTCTGTCTTTATTTATCTTTACTTCTGATAGACAAAATGGCTGTGACCCATTTCCTGTACCACACAGGAGCTGTGAGCATTCAAGTTCAGGCAGCAATAGAAGAGAGCAAGTCTCAACTCACAGGTGAGTACTGTAATGTCATCGTCCCCTGAATATTTTTACTTGTTACTTGTTGAAATAATCCCAAAACTGCAGCTCCGTTGAAGCTATACCAGGATGAACAATCTTTGCTGTGTGTGAACAAGGGTGCAGAGGTGCCATAATCGTAACCCACATATTTACAATAAAAGCGGTTGAACACGTGCAAGTAAAAATAAGGTTGGCTCCTTACAGGACTCTGGAACCAGAAGAAGGTTGCATTATGATGATATGTCGGAGTGCAGCCTCTCTGAATTCTGTTGGGCTGGTGAGTTGAACAGCTGTGCCTGGCAAGCTGTTCCACAGTCTTGTTGCTCTTGGAAATGGTGAAAACCTGTAGGAGTCAATGGTTGCTGTGGGTACTGTGTTCTTTAGTATTTTCCTCCTTCGTTTTAACATCTTGTACTGCATAAACTGCTATTTTCGCGAGGGTCTCATTTTCTTGAATTTTGTGAATAGTCAAACCACCAATTTAATTTAAAGTTATGCAAAAATTTTGCCATGTGCAAAGGTAATTGGGCATGTACAATAGCCTCAGTATCAATTTTTGAAAACAACATCTCTCAAAAATGTCTGTGACTGCATCATTTGCAAAAATATCTGTATGCGGAAATAACAGCTTATACAGTATTATTCAGGGGCGGATCCAGGAATTCTGTAAAGAGGGGGCACATTTACAAAATTAAAGGGGGGTGCACACACCCCTCCCCCCCATTTTTTTTTTTTATTTCTTTTGTTTCAACAGAAAATAAAGGGAGGGCGTGCGCCGGTTGCAGTCCTCCCTGGATCCGCCACTGTTATTCATTGTTTGCATCATCATCGTTTCCTTCAGATTGACTACTTGTAGTCTTTTTCATGCATGTCTTGAATGACCCAGCTATTTTTTTCAATTGACCTATGTGTTTATTTTATGGCATTATGTTATGGCATAAAGTCTACTTTTCAACTGTCACAAACTATGGTTAGATTACATGTATTTGAAGTGTTACATGTAGAAACATGATTTGGCATTGTTGGGGTTTGTGTGTCACAATGTCTTCACATAGTTGAAATTGAGACCGGAAATGTATTTTGAATGCCAATTTATAGAGGGCTTTTTGCCTCCACCACAAAGTGTTACCAGAGGCATTATGTTTTCAGGTTGTTCATCCATTTGTTCGCCCCTCCATCTGTTTGTAGTCGATTTTATTTATTTATTTATTTAATTGTTTTGTTTCAGTAGGGTAGCTCTGTCAGTGGCTAAGCACTGTTATTCTCAGAGGCCCTAATTTTGTGGACAGCCCAACTAAAAATCCATTTGAGGTATCCTAATGAAACTTTGCATTTCTGTACAGGTACTGGTAATATGTATATATAAGTTGACGAAGTTGTGCCTGTCAGCTTTTGGGTGCACATGCTGACGGTCAAAGGTCAAGGTCAAATGCTCAAAATTTCACAATTTCCCCTATATCTATGCAATGTATGAAGATATTATCTTGACACTTTGTGTATAGGCCTACAATACCTGATAAAGATTCTCTAGAGTAAACAACCCTCTATGCAGAAGAGTGCCTATTTCTGGCAGGGGCACGTTCATTCAGCAATAAAACAGTTGACATCATGTGCATTTAGTCCCACTGTAAAACCCAAGCTGGAGTTGCTTGCAAGTGTTATGGGAAGCGACACCTTGGTCCCGTTTCATAAAACTTGTCATCAGTGACAACTGCCACATTTCTATGACAAATTTGCCCTCAACTAATCAGATGCAAGGATTTCAGTAGCCTGTCACATCTATGACAACTTGTCACTGATGACAAGTTTTATGAAATGGGCCCCTGATTGGTTCTTTTCATAAATGATTATAAAGGGAATTTGGGGGTCAAAGGTCATGGTCAACTTATAAAAATTTCAGTATTTCCCTCATATCTGTTCAATGACAGAAGGTACTTTCTTGAAAGTTTAGAGTATACATGTACAGTATTTCCCGATAGAGATTCTGTGAAAAGGTTTTGGACAAAAAAGTCAAAGGTCAAATGAAGATGCTAAATTTCACTTCATCTTCTGAATGTCAGAAATGGTTTAAGGTATTGTCATGAGACTTAGTGCATACTTATAAATGCATGTACTTCCTGATAGTTATTCTCTTGGGAATTTTAGGGTAATGGAGTAAAGGGTCAAAGGTCAAGGCAGGTCAGTTAATGATAAAATTGTACTATTTGATGCTGAAATTACACTTTTTCCCCATACCTTGGAGATTACTTTATGCATAAACTTGTGAAAATATCAAAGGTCAAACAAAACTCCTCAAATTCCCAAACTTACTTTTCTCTTTAACAATATAGCCATTCATCTAATCAAATCTAGTTCAAGGAAAGTGAACACTCAATACTTTTTTGGCAAAGATGTCAATTTTACTCTTTGCCAGTTTTGTGAAACTGCCATCACACATTGTCAAGACATACCTATTGGTTAGAATCATGTATTTTCGCCGAAGCATGCCAGTCGCCATAGTGACATTTCTAGTTGTCATTTAATTTTTGTATTTATATTTGTCTCTCTAGGTTTTGTTCCTGGCGATGAAGACAACAGGCAAAGGATATCTACAGGAGTTGATGTAAAGATTGAGACCAAAGATGGCAGTCCAGGAGTAACTGTACAGTCAAGTGTTGACTATCCCACCAACCCTCCAGGGACTTCAGTGAGAGATGGTAATGGTGCAATGGACGATGATGACAGTGATGACAATGGCTATGCTCTCTGGGATCAAGACCTTCAAAATGAGGAGGAAGAAACCCCACAAGAGAATGCAACCCCAGAAGAGAATGCTACCATAAAAGAGAATGCAGATGGATTAGATAGAACTGATGGAGGGCTAGAGTGCCAAAGCTGCCACACCAAGTTTAGGCACACATGGGACTTTGATATTCATAGTCTGCAGTGTCCTGCACAGTCATCGGTCTATGCTTGCTACAAATGTGACCTTGTCAGCAAACAGAAGTTTAGACTTGTCACACATCTTCGAAAGATGCACAATATTCCTCTTGCAGAAATACAGGCAAAGATCCAGAATATTAAGATTCCCAAGAGCGACATTGTCAGTATGAAGGGAAAGATCCGCAAGAAGAGTATAGCGAGCCATAGAGACCAGAAAAAGTCTTATGCTTGTGATCGATGTGACTTTACTCACAATGGCCAGGAACCTATCATCAAACATCTACAAGAGGAGCATAAGTTAACTCTTGCAGAGACACTATCAAAGTACCGAGAACTGGAGGTTCCTGTGAGCAAGGTGGAGACTCGCAAACGGCGGTCACAGCAATTACTGAATTTGCGTAGAGTAATCAGGTCTGGAAAGAAAAAGAAAGGGGACAAAAAGAAAACTAAAAAGAGGAGGACTTTTAGGTCTTCTAGGAACTGCGGCAGAAACTCTCCCTCAAGCACTAGTCAACCAGAGGAGTGTAGAGGTAATGGCATTGTGATGAACTTGGGTTGGAATGATACATTACAAGGCCATGAGTCAGCTACTGATGAGGAAGGCAATTGCACTAGAGTATTACCAGAGAAAATAAACTTGCGCACGCTATGCATCAGACTCCAAGACATCAGAAAGTCAAAAGAAGTAAATTCACAAGTCAAGTCAGAAGTAGACCCAGTTGAGCACGCTACAGAGATTACCTTCTCCACCACAGAACATTCGGAGATGTATAAGGAAATGGAGACCAACCCAGAAGAAACTGTAGACAGGAATCAGACACAAGCAGGGGAAGAAGCAGTTACTAAAACATCCCCGACAGAAACCTCAGAAGGTGTAAGCAGCAGTTCTTCAGAAGGAACTGATGACAAGAAACAGACACAAGCAAGGGAAAAAGCAGTTACTGAAATATCCCCAACAGAAACCTCAGAAGGTGTAAGCAGCAGTTCTTCAAAGTCAACACAGAGTCATAGTAGAAAAAGTCAGAAGCAGTGTGATATTTGTGGTGAGCATTTTAAGTCCAGGCATTTCCTCCAAAAACACATTCGCTCCGAGCATTTTGGGGTGGCATACGTGTGCAGTACTTGTAATAAAGTGTATGACACTCTCTTATCCTTCCGATTACATATCAAAATGCACAAGAGCAAGGCAAATAACACAGTTTTCCAATGTGAAATATGCCTCAAAACCTTCTCCCATGTGTCATCATACAACTCCCATAAATATTTGCATGGAGACAAGTATGCCTGTGAAGTGTGTGGAAGAACTTTTGGCTCCAAGAGATCATTGGATGCCCATGTAAATCGAGAGCACACGAAGGATAAATTGTTTCCTTGCATTCACTGTGACAAAGTTTATTATTGTAAGAGAACATTACGGCAACATATGCTAATTCACTCTGAACGTCAGTGTGAGTGCGATATATGTCATAAAAGATTTCACTTTGCCTACCAAGTTGATTCTCACAAAAGAACAGTTCACACTGGAAGATCTCATCTCTGTGAAACTTGTGGCTCAAGCTTCAAATCAGAAGGGACCCTGAAGCAGCATCATGACACTGTTCACAGCACTGAGTTCAGATATAAATGTGATGTTTGTGGAAGAAGCTTCAAGCGAGTCTCGCATCTCAATTTCCACAAAAGAACTCACACAGACATCAAACCGTATCCATGTGAGATCTGTGGGAAAAATTTCCGCACTGCAACAAACTTGAAGGTGCATACAAACTGGCACAACAATGTCCGGGACTTTGTGTGTGATGCATGCGGCAAGGCATTCCTGACAAAAGCAAATCTTGACAAGCATTACTTCACTCACACGGGCAGGAAACCACACCCCTGTACTGAGTGTGAGCATGATTATGTTGATCTCCCTAGTCTGAGACATCACCTTCTGAAGAAACATGGTATTCACCTTGAACGCAAGGCACCCAGGAAGTTATCAAGTGTTACAAAGACGGAATCGCTTCAAACAGAGGATCCAACCTCCACAAAACAACAGCCCCAGATTAACAGTGCATCGAGTCCACCTGGGATGCCATCAACCCCAAGAACAGTTGTGGAATCGGTCCGTAGCTCTGTTGTCTCTGGTCAACCAGCCCAATTCGATGTTGTCTCCAGTGCTGTGACAGCCAGTGGAATCAGTGAGGATGGTCTCAAGACAGCTGAGCAGGTGTCTGAGGATCTTCAGCCCCCAGCAATGACTGCTTCGTCACTGCCACAGCATTCAACCAATGTAGATGACAATATGATTGCTACTGAAGCACTGATGCAAATCATAATGTCAGAGCACACAGCTTAACAGTGATCTCTTAAAACTGTTGTAAAAGATTTGACATTTACATTTTTCATTTTCGTATACTGTACCTCCACCATGAAGTGTCACTGGAGGCATTGGCCCGAATTCACAAAGGTGGTATGATTGAAACCATGGTTTAAACCATGGTTTATGCAAATTCTTCTTCATAGATACAATTGACAGATTGCCTATGCCAGCAGATGTCCAGTAGCAAACACGCATGTCAAAGGTACGTCTATTTCACACTCATTTTAGACCATGGTACAAATTTTGTACTGTGGTCTAAGTTTAAACTACACTGTATCTTCGTAAATTTGGGCCAGTATGTTTTCAGGTTGTCCGTCCTGTCCTTCCGTAATGAACTTTGTGGACAGCATAACAAAAACAAACAAACAAACAAACAAAAAACGTTTGAGGTATCCTGATGAAACTTGGCATGTACAACGTATATGTATGAGGGGATGAAGTTAACCCATTAAAGATTCTCTAGTAAGAGTTTCAGGTCATTAAGGGCGCCCTCAGATGATTATGGAATATGAAAGTTTAGACAAGCTTTTAAATGATGTATAACATGACACATTAATTTCAATGATAATAGTCGGAAATGGCCATCAACAATCTTGTGTCTGCGCCCTGCAAAATGTCTGAGCAGTCTGGCTACGGCCTATGTGACAGAAATAGGGTTAAGTTGATTTGGCGATGAGTCAAATAATCACCTAAGTCAAAGGTCTTTTCAAGTTCTCTTCTCTTTATACATGTAATCTACACTGTATTGCTTTTTAAGGCCCTCATAAGTCAAAGCTATTTCTTCTGTCCAAATAGATTAAACTTTGGCAAGGTTGACTGACATAATCTTTCTTCTCTTTTAGTGTTTACATCATAATGATATAAATGTGGTTTTACAGTGTACTCCTTTGTTCTTTGTTCAAACGGAAGCCCACTGTATGTATTTGCAAATTTACTAGTATTGGTTCAGTTCGATGTTCCTGTTCACTAAACACAGATTTTTCTGATAAATATTGCCCATATCATATTTACTTGCATCGTGAATACTGATGGCCCTTTCAATATAAAAGAGTTGAGTTGAGTTTGTTTGGGGCTTGAGTTTTGTTGATAAGGCATTTAATGAGAATGCATACACATGTAGAAAGTACACTATACTTGGTACTGATAGGCATGTGTACTTCCAAAAAAGAGCATGTCCAATATGTACATTGTATTCAGGGAGACCGTTGGGAGTGTGTGGTCACTAAAATAAAAAAGAAAGAAAGAATAACAAAATTGGCTCTTTGTATGATTGTGCAAACAATTTTGCTGGATGTGTACCGAGTGTTGTATTTCCTGCATAGCATCCATTATATGGAGGATTGTTTAAGCGCATTTTTCAACATTTGTGATGGTGTAAACACTGAGAGGATGAATGTAGTTCTTGAAAGATGAAGAGGATAAAGTAATTATAGAATACCACAAAGTACCCATTTGATGTCTTAATCAATGGCTCAAAATTGTGTAAAGGCAAAAAAAAAAAAAATTGTTTTCCAGTATCTGTACTGTATGATAGGATATGGTTCTACAGGTACACACATAATAGTAGGCCTACTAGTATGTCCCGTGATACAATTTTAGTGCTGACCACAGTTTGAGCAACATTTCCACATCAGCAATCTGTGTATCTTCATCATGCACAGTGTCGTAAGCAGAAAAATAATATGGACCATATCGTTGTATGAGAATGATAATTAATGGGGTTAAGTTGCCACTAGAGCCATAATGTCAGAGATTTCAACACTCATGCTTTCGATGGGAGATCTCCTGCCAAAAGCCCATTTTTGCAAAATCTCCAGTTCTCGACTGTTTGAGATTTAATCTCGCTCCCTGGCTCTGTGTCACCTTGTAAATTTATATGTATTTTCTCACATTTGAAATGATCTTTCCCTCGCCCGAACACCTTTGATTTGAGTCACTGAATTACATGTATTACTTACTTAATGTCATGATATGTTGAAAAATATGCCCAAGATAGCACGAAAGAACATCTAGCACACAAAAGCTTCCCGGGCCCGTAGCGGGCCCTGGACCGGGCCCTGGACCGCGCGCGTCCGTTCGCACTTTGCACATCAAGTTGGAGTCTCCAGTTTGCTAGAGGTTTCAGGTGGGAGAATCTCCAGATGCTTTGGATTGGAGTCTCTTTCATGTTTGAGGCACAGTAACACCCTTATCATTCTCAACTGATGATAAACAGGTGTACATGTATTGATATGATGAGGTAGATGTGGCACTGGGCCACAGGGTACAATAAATTGTAGATACATTTGATACTATTAAAATTAAAATTTATGAATATATGCACAGCCTTATTGATTCGCTTCTGGAAATTTGTTGATGGTGTGTGTTTGAGTGTGTGTAAGTGTGTGTATGTGTCTGTGCATTTTAGGGCAGAAAGGAGCAATTCTTTGTTCTACAAACTTAATCCACTATGCATGGCTAACAATGAATTATAGCATTAGCTCACTTCCGCCTTTTGCTCATCTGGTGAGCTAAATATAACATTTTTCTTTTTTTTCTTAACAGTTCCATTCAATTAACAGTATATTTGGACTGTTTAAACTCTAGATATTACAAACCATTGCAGTTGACAATCAGAATCAGCAAGTGGTTTACACATTTATTACAAAAACTAAATAAAACAAAATTAAAAAATCATGCAGTAAAGCATTGCAGGCAAAAGGCTGATTTGCTGTTAACTTCATGATAAGGTAAAATTTTGCACTGAAAACTTTGGAATATACATTGTAGAAAGCTTGATAGATATTAACTATACACAGCCAAGTCACTGTAAAATCAGGCTCCGTGCACAGTGTCTGGTTGGGCTAGATACCAATAGGTTTGGCAACATGTACAAGTGTACAATCAAAAATTAGATAAATTTGTACAGCTGTACCAGTAATTGAAAGTACCGGTACTGTACAGTATTGCATTTCTGTTTCCCACAGATAGTACCATGTGGATCTGTTTCTTTTAGAAACATAAAATAATTCCTATTTGTATGCAGCGTATCAGGAGTTTAAGTTAGGGTTGGGATTAGGTTCAGAATTAGGATTAGGATAAGGGCCAGGGGAAGGGTCCGGATTAATTGCCCAGGGGGTAATTGCCCTAGACCCATATGCAGCCCAATAGGTGAATGTACTGTGGATATAGGACCTATCTCTCCTGATCTTGATGCTTGAATTGTCATTTAAAAAAAATGCAAAATGGCAATAAAGGAGAAAGATGAAGGGAAAGGGAAAGGAGAGAGAATGTAGGGTAGTTTAAAAAAAAAGAGAAATACAGGGACGTATATCTATAGAGTGAGTGTGGGAGAGCAAAAGATAAAGAGGAGGAAAAATGAAACACAAAGGGATTAGTTGAGTTGTGGTTGAGATGGAGATGCAATTGTGTTAACTTTTTTGTGGAAATATTAGAAACCACTGACATGAAATATTGAAGACCATATATACAATCCTCATGAAAGGAATTAAAAGTTTATCTGATGAAAAATGGTTTTGAAATGGTTGAGATATCAGGAAAAAGTAAAACTGGTTGTAATAAAACATGGATTCCACGTACTAGCTTTTGTTAGGATTTCTCTTTTTTTTTTTTTCTCTGGATATCTCACCTATTTTAAAATCCATTTTCATCAATAATAATTACCGTAAAACTTTTATTTCCTCTTAGAATTGTATAGTCTTAAACATTTGTTTATTATAATGGAAAAAGTTAAAAAAAAACCCTGGATCGAAATTTATGATTATCATAAAAACTAGGTTTTTAGCGAGGGTTTAATTGCCGCGAATATGGAGAAATCACTTCAAAAAAAAAAAAAAAAGTGGGAGAATTGTTTCAGTGGCGTATGCAGGACCCGAGGATCCCTCATGAAAAGTACGAGGTACAGTAATGCGAAATATTTACACGAATCGTACGCCAAAAATTACAAGAACAACAACAATCCACGAATATTGACGCGCGCGAAAACATCGTTTCACGGATTTATTGCACACACACACACGTGTGCTGGCGCTGTGTACTAAGTATGGCAGACATCTGTTGATCATCCAACACATTACAACCTCCATGACAGCTGACTTACTACTGCACTCAATACCACCAGGATTCGATATCAGTATCCCATTTCGGCCGCACATCCCGGCCCGGCGCCCGCGCTGAGGGAGCGGAGCAGCGGAGGAGCAGCTGGCCAGTGTAGTGCATGCTGTCCCATGTAAACGACCCAGTGCAGTGGAACTCACTACACCTGTACTATACTTCACCAGTGGTATTGGCAGTGCAATGATCACGATGTCGGTTCCAGTGCAGAAAGAGGAACATGGTGAGTAACGCTAGATTCTACGCCTAACATGCCTGAGCCTGAACATGCACTTCTTCTGTTACTTCTCCTGCTCTTCTTTTTCTTGAAGTAGAGTACCGTACAGTCATCTTTGTACAATTATACGTACCCTAAAACGGGGTGAATAGGGACAAATTTAAAGTTCTTTGATTGTATTTTTTTTTCATGCAGCCCAGAGACTCAATATTATGTGGGGATTTTATGTCCACCTAAAATACCTTTAATTTGGTACAGTACTCTCCGCGTAATCGGGTATCGCTTAAACGGGTACTCCGTTTAATTGGGTAGTAATGTCAAAATCAGTTCCAATGCACATTAAAATTACCTGACAATCGGGTTGCCTCTCCGCATAAATGGGTAAATGATATTCTTCTAATCTAATTTCTACCCACATTTTATTGCAGATATAACACTTTAAGAAATCATTAATGCCAAATTTTCCACGGCTAATCGCATTCTCTGCTTAATTTGCAAAGAAGACCGATCATTTGGGGAGTAATTAAACATGATGAAAACACATGTACCAGTACCGACTTGCCACACGTAAACAAACATTGCACATGTAGCTGGCACTCACAATTAAATGCATAGACAGACAGGAGTTGAACACACTTGCGCTCCTCCCTTACTCCGCAACAACATTCACAATAAACGAGAAGTTTGCAACGAAAATCAGGCCTTGCATCAGCTCCATAATTTTGCTTTTCCCTAGTCACTTTTCGAAAAGTAACCCGATGTTCTACGTGACTAGTGCACGCAAAGAGACGTGTTAATTTCGGAAAACGCCTGCGTGTTAGCGAGGAGTCTTTTATAGTCAAACGATAAAGTTTTCTGAAGACATATTTGTCCATTAAAAGAGTGTAAAATTAGTGCTCGTGACTGAGCAAGTGTATGGTATGTATAATGTGCTGTGCAAGTACACATGTTAAGTATACAGTGTAGGTGTTTGGTGCAGTGTACAATGCATGTATACATACACATTGTGTGTGTGTCAATTGTGAATGAGATGTGTTCTTCTGTTAATCGGGTACTCCGCTTAATCAGGTAAGAAACGCTCTGCTCGAGCCTACCCGATTATGCGGAGAGTACTGTATTGTGAAAAAAAAATTAATATTTGGAGGAAAAGTATGTTTTTTGATAAAATGACACTGTCCCTATTGACCCCAAATTTGGGGTCAACAGGGACAACACTATTTTTTATCCAAAAAAAGCTGTTTGGAGGCATTTTTTTTTTCAATCCATCCAATGAATTGGATTAAGGGAACAACTACAGAGTTTAAAAATGATATACAAACATTTAAGAGCAATCTATTCCATTGGTAAATCAATCTTTAACAAAAATTGCAACAGCCCAACAAAAGGAGCTGATATAAAAAAATGTGACCCATTAGGTCAAAGGTTAAGATTGAAAAGTAGGTCAAAACTTTACTAATCCATTGAATTGCACTCAAATATTAACCCACTTCTTCTTCAAGAGGCAAATCATGATGTACAATCTTATATACACTCTAAATTCAGTGTAACTTGACTCTTACGATGTCGGGGATATTTTGGGAGTTCTTACAGCAATTATAAGCTGGCACCTATAGTATAAGTCTGACCCAAGCAGATGTGTTATTGGCATTAAAACATGCAGAAGACAGAGAAAAGGGTCATTAAATACAAGTGGAAAAGTCCTAGCCTGTCTTAGGCAGTGAAAAAAATTCCCAAGAGGGTGGGTGGGGCCGGGGTTCCCAGACCCTTCCTTCTCAAGTTAGGGTTAAGACAGCAAAGTTCACTCTCATCTATGTATACAAAAGTGAAGCCACATATCCAAAGATCTTATTGCTCTCTTGTCAAGAGATTTAGAATAAAAATTCACACTTTTGGAAATGGCTGGACATAGCAGACATTTCAGAGCAATTTATGACATTATAATAGTTAATCATACAGAAAATTTAAAGGGCCAATCAAACGACACCATGGTGTCCCTATTCACCCCAGTCTAACTGATTTTTTGCCCAAGAGAAGAATAAATGTCCTGTCACAAATTCCTGTTGGAATAATCATTTCATATTTAAAGGTGTGTTGTAGGACCTAATAGGCTAGATTCATGAACATTTTCAGCGAATTTCATTAATCAATGGCTACAGGAGCAGGAAAGTTTTGACCACCCTGATTTTTTTGTGATTTTTTGAAAATTTTTTATTTGGACGTCCTGTACCCTTTAAAAAATTTTTCACATCAGGAGGACCACTTTCTGGACACTGTTGGATGGTCCTTCCATCCTGTGATAAAAATAAGAAAAAAAGTTCAAGCAAATATGAAACATGCACATTCAAAAAACTTTTCTCGGTTTTGTCCCTATTCACCTCGCCGTCCCTATTCACCCCGTTTTACGGTATCTTATCTCAAAATAGGAATTTCGAATTAACACAACCACGGTTTACACACAAGGTCAAGTGCATGGTACATTAGACAGAAAGATCCGTCTGTCCGGAGGACTCTTTTATATTTTGCCATTTACGCTGTCCTCCGTAGACAAGCTGTTTATGCTAAAAGCGATGTGTAAAACCCTATCACAACCCTTGGCCTAACCCTAAAAAGACTGGAGCAAATGTATGTCACTTGCACCTCCCTAACCCCATCGCGGGGCGCTGTAACACAGTAACATATTTGTCCGTATGGGGTCGCTGCTGCGGTTAGCACCTCCCTAGCCCTGGCCCTGCCATTAGTGCCAACATTCTCAAAGAGGCTGCTACGTTTATGTATTCACAGTGTCCCTTGTATTGACCAGGTGAATAATTACGATTATGGAACTTGCCTTGTCCTTATTCATTGCAAATCCGGTTTCTTTTTTATGTGACTCGCGATTTTATGATACAGTGTATAATGACATACAGCTTCAATATTGTAAATTTGTTCATTAGATTAGCCTCGAAAGGTCAATGGCCTACTGCTGATTTCCTCCACCATTTATTTTTAAGGGGCATAGTCCCGGTAGTGTAGATGGCGCTGTTGATAAAACTGCCGATCACTGTTAGCATTGATACGAAGATTACCGAAGTTGAGCTGTCATCAAAAGTAAAGTGCGTAGGTGTTGCTAAGTAACGTTGCCTTCGTTGTCTTCTTTGCGCATCGCGCAGTCTGTAGTAATGCCAGGATGCGTGAATATGTGTTTGTTATTATGACATCACAAAGAAGTTTGCTAAAGCTGTCATCCCCCTCAGCCGAATCATGAGCCGAACTAGGATCGGACCACTGACTACAGTGAATCGGACTTCTTCGGACTCGGGGAAAGTGGGCCAAAGCGTAAGCGCCATAAAGAAGTCGATAGCTTAGGTCTCTATAGGAAACTTGCGCCGTGCGCCCGCGTACGCATTTGACTAAAACACCGGGACCATGCACCTGTAATTGTTATGTCAATCATTAACACACACCTTTTAACTATGATTATGTACTTACCAAAAATATTTTTTGGTTTGTATTATATGTTTGATAAGACTGATTGTCTATGTCTTTTAACTGAACTTGCAAACTGAAATTGTCTCTGCCCATCATGAATCAATTTTGAAAAGAAACTCTTGCTCAGAACAATGGCAATCCTGGGTTTTAGGGGGCTAAATTATTTTTGGCTATGATTTTAACTTCAGCACAGTCATTATCAATACAGACAGGGGCCGCAGAATGTTTTTTTCAGTGTGGAAGGCTGCGAGATGGGGGGGGGGGTAGTCAAGGTCAAGACCCCTGTAGCCTACTAATAGATGGGTAAAGAGAGGGATTCTTCATTGTGGATGAAATTTAAAGGCATAATTTACCATTTGCAGATGAAACAAAAACCCAGCATCGGTGCTTTAAAATAGCTAATGTGAGTTAGGGATAGAAACAACCACTGTAAAAATTTGAGTCAGTAAAATCGGTGAAAGTACTGTTAAATGTATAGAATGTGAACAATAGTTATAATAAAAATATTTCGAGACTAAACTGTCTACAGTTACAGTTTATTGAGAAAAAAAAAGATATTTTCTCATATTTTAGGCTTTATGGCGAAAATTTTATGTGATTAACATAGGATATTTTGTGGTACAACAGACCTACACATACATTTCAATTCAATTCAATTCAATTCGTTTATTTCCATTTCAATCACAATAAAAACAACATGAAGCATTCGGTGTTACAGATGAACATAAACAACAATGACATGTAAAAGAAACCACAACAACAACATCAGAATTACAGTCATGAATTGTTCCAGAATACAAAAGGCAACAAGTAAAATGGAAAATGGTGTACACATAAAAAGCCAATAAGGCCTGTAGGCGCGCATACACCGTTGTTACAAATCGTGTGGAATTGGAATCAAAGTTGTTTTCAAAAATCATAAATCAGTTTTATACAGAAGATACACAAAAGAACATCAGACACAAAAAAAACAAAAAAAACAAAAAACGATATGAACATAGAAAGAATTATTTGATACATCAATGCAATCTTAATAAAAAGATAAAAGATGTCTTTTATACTGCTTCTTAAATAAATTATTATGTTGCTTATTATGATTATCTGGGTTAATAATTGCATTCCAAAAAACTGGTCCTGTATGACGAAGAGTTTGTTTTAATTTCGTACTGGGACATTTCCATTGATGAATTTTATTGCAGCTCCGTGTGTTATGAGTGTGTATATTTGAATTTAATGTGAACATATTCATGATGTAAGGAGAGAGTGTATCTGTGTGGAAGCGTTGCATGAAAGAAATTATTTGAAGTTTATTTATATCGTGCAGCTTAAGTGTATTCAATCGTTTAAATAACTGAGAAGTGTGAGCTAAATATAAAGATTTTGTAACATTACGAATTGCTTTCTTTTGTAATTTGAATAACTTATCAAGTCTGGAATTAAAAGTGTTTCCCCATACGACATTACAATACAACAAATGAGGCAATATAAACGAATTGTAAAGAGAAAATAAAACAAAAGATGGCAATTCAAACTTCAAACGATTTAAAACACCTACAAACTGCGCAACTTTTCTGCATACATTTTCTATGTGTTCACGCCAGTCAATATTTTCATCCAGAATAATACCTAAAAACTGAACTGATTTACATCGAGTTATTGGCTTTCCATATATTTTTATGTCATTTGTGAATTGCACATTTCCCTTCTTCTTATGAAATAACATATAATTAGTTTTATCTACATTTAATGACAGTTTATTGCACTGAAACCATTTCACAATTTTAAACACATTTTTATTTACAATATCATATAAAATATCTATATTACTATGTGAAGCAAGAATAGTGGTGTCATCAGCATACAAAATGAAATCAAAATCAGGGCAAGAATTAACAATATCATTGATATAAAGCAAAAAAAGCAAAGGACCTAAAATCGACCCCTGTGGGACCCCTGTGCAAATCGTTTTAAAATCAGAAGAAACAGAATCAAAAACAGTATATTGCATTCTACCAGAGAGATAAGACTTAAACCACTTCAAACAAATACCTCTAATACCATAATACTCTAGTTTCTTTAATAAAATAAAATGGGAAAGAGAATCAAAAGCCTTTGAAAGATCCATGAATATTCCTATTACACTTTTATTAACATTTATTTCATTGACTATTCGGTCTTGTATTTCAGTGATAGCCATTTCAGTTGAAAAACATTTTCGGAATTCATGCTGACTCGGATATAAAACATTTTTGGACAATAAAAAGTTATAAAATCTATTATACATTACTCTTTCGAGGATTTTAGAAAAACAAGGTAGAATTGAAATGGGTCGATAATTACTGAAAACTTGAGAGTCACCTTTTTTAAAAACAGGAATCACTTTGGCTATTTTCAACTTATCAGGTACAATACCGTTAGAAAAAGACAAATTCAAAACATAAATTAATGGTTCAATTATTGCATCGATTACCCCTTTAACTACTTCACCATCAACATCATCAAATCCTGAACTTTTCCCGGATTTTATTTCTGCACATATATCCAGGATTTCCTTTTTTGTTACAGGTTTCAAAAACAAACTTTCATTTATGGGCGTATTCATATATTCAGAGAAAGCATATTCATTTTCAGAAAAATTCTTATTCATTTTCAAACCAATATCAACAAAATATTCATTAAAATTATTTGCTATAATTTCAGGGTCGTATATGATATTATCATCTATCTTAAATGAATTACATAAAGTTTGCTTACTCTGTTTACGTCCAAGTACATCATTTATTAATGACCATGTCTTTTTTAAGTTATTCTTTACATATGAAAACTTTTTATGATAATAAGATCTTTTCGCTCGACGTAAACTCGAGTTCAATTCATTACGACATTTTTGATACATTACCTTGTTTTTTTTCAGACGGATTTTTCATATATCGTTTAAAAAGCTTATTTTTCTTTCGTATATCTTTCAGAATATCAAATGTAACCCATGGTTTCTTTATAATACATTTCCGTTTACTTTTTTTCACCTTAGGAATACATTTGTCATACTCCGCACAGAAAAATTCAAGAAAAACATTATATGCATCATTTGCATCACCTTTACTGTATACAAATGACCAATCAATCGACTGTAAAATATTATTAAATTTCAAAATATTAATTGGATTGATCTCTCGAAATGTGAACAAGTTTACTTTTTCAGTGTCTTTACCATGTGTGGGATATATTATGCTATAAATTGGAAAATGATCTGTCATATCAGTCAAAAAAATTCCAGAATGAATAGATTTATTTACAACATTTGTCATTATATTATCTATAAGAGAAGCAGAGTTTCCTTGAATACGGGTGGGCTTATCTACTAATGGATACACACCGGCTGAAAACAACAAATTAACAAACTCACTTACATAAGGGCAATTCCATGAGAAATGTTCACTTTGGTGAAAAAATGAAGTTTTGAGTTTCACTTAAGTTCTCAAATATTCTAAAAAAGTAACATATATATTTTCATTTTTCACTAGTCGCATCTTTGTCATTACAAAATTTTGTATTTTTCTCAGTCAATGAAAATACTGCACAATGTGTTGCAATGAGGCAAAAATTTGGCTATTTTTGCAGAGTTTAGTGTTCCTGTCTCTAAAGCAGGCCAGATATGTCCTAGAGGCCTTGTTCAGCTTTTAGATCATAGTCTAGTTTATATATCAATGGAAAATCACAACCAACTTCCCTAGCATTCATCAGTTTTTGACCCATTGATCCTCAAAGTTGTGTGATTTCTCTAACATTTGAAGCGTCATGTCCGTTACGTTTTTTACTATAAGTTTTCATAGCCAAGAGGAAATTAGAGTAAAGTTGCTGCAAATTCATTTTCTATGTTAGGATTGAATCCCCTTGCATGTGTGGAAACCACTTTTCTATACCACTTCTAGTTTTCCTGTAAATGGCGTAACGGACATGACACTTTGCGTAACGGACATGACACCTCATATTAGACAAGTGGCAGAAATAACACTGTGGCCCAGTGAAACAGGGTGGTGATTAGTTTCAATTGCTTGAGGATAGTAGGACATTTCTATACTTGAGTAAATAATTAAGTCTGCACGTCACTCAATAAAACAAAAACAAGCAGACTTTGCTTTCTGCCACTGGAAGACTGTTGATTTTAGATGATTTTGCTACCCTGTTACACTGGTTTGATCCATTCCCACCTCTTGTAGTCCTGACTGATAAACAGCAGCTGTCATTCCAAGGAGTATTTAGACAATGGAGTTTTCACTGTTGGCCTTCCCTTCAATACTTAAAATGAGCACTTTCTACATATATGTACAAATGTACTGTACATTGTAGACCACATTTATATATATCCGCCATGGAGTCAACACAACAGCCAGGAGCTCCTGCACAAATGGATCCTCGTGCATCCAATGAACATGATCACTGATGATACAACAACAAAGAATCCACATGTCACCAGCATCAATGTCTTCAATGATAGTGTTGTCTCATAATTAAAAAAAAAAGTTTGTGCTGCATCCATACATGTACCTCTCTCAACTCTATGACTCTATAAATCCACACCTTCAGTGGCATGTTAATGAGATATCATTTGCCAAGAGGGCTGAGAATGGAATTGTTTCTTTATTAAGCGTGTTGACAGTACATGTAGCTCTATCGTCAGAGAAAGTCGGTCTGAATGCTGCCTATCCATTTCATCAATACAACTAAACTAGATGTATCTCTATGCCAAGGGATATACCGGTATATGACAGCGCACAGCAACGTACTAAAAGCACAATTTTGAGATGCTATGGGAAGATGTTTATCCACTAAAAGGTACACTGTATAATCATTTACAACCAGTTGGTAGGGAAAGCATCCAGTATTTCAAAAAGTCCTACTCACAAGCTGGTGAGAATAATGTAACCAGTACACCACTCTGGCAAGCCTTAAGAAGTGCCTTAAGAAGCAAGCAACAAGTTGATTATACAATTTGTACGAGTTGAATTTGCCATGAAGAAAACAAGAAATACTTTGTTGCCCAGGTGACCACTCTACATGGAAATAGATTATATGTTGTGAAAATTCTCAGAAAAAAAAGGGGCTTGATCATTCACTTCTAGCCAAGAAAATAAAGCATTTGTTGACAATGATGAAGTACTGGTACTAGCAGTGGAAGTTTTTACAATAGTCTATCCAAGATTGGATAACAGAGGATGATTCTACTCCAAGGATGACATTAATGCCAAATGAAAGAACTTTGCAGAAATGAAATTTACATACCTTATTTCTTTCAGATGATAACACTAATTTGATAATGGTACCAAACAGTTTTGTGGTCCTGTTTCATTGCATAAAAGTTGATGCAATCCTGAGTTCATTTTAATGATGTTGTATTCAAACTTTTTATTTCATACAGATCTGGTTCTGGTTTGTTCTGTTTTCTTTGCCTATCTGCAGATATGGAGACATGATCTTCTATGTTGTACATGGTATGCCATTGTGGTACTCTGGGCATTGTACTCCATGTGCTTTAGAGTAGCTGTTAGATCACTGAAACCTGCAATAAAAGGACTTTTTGATGTTTTGTTCAAGAACATAATGTAGTTAGCAGTGTGCAGTTATTTTAATCTTTTTATTTTGAAACAAAGAAGTGAAAATATGGTTCACCTTACAAGGGTGTCATGTCCGTTACGCTAGTGTATAATACTAGGTATCAAATATTAGGCCACTAAGGAAAAAATAACCATAGTATAAAATAGTAATATGCCCTGTTTTGCCATGGTGGGTGGTAGTAACTGGAAATTTGTCACTAATTGTAGCTTGCTGGTGCAGGAGCAAATTTGTTTTATATTTGTTTGTTTTGTAAATATATACAAAGACTAACCCCCCTAAAATGATATAAATATAAGAAATATTACATGATTACAGTTATGATGTGTGTCCCTATGTTCTAACCTTACTATGCCAACAATTGAATATCTGCTATACCTTGTAATAAAAAAATTCTCTTAGCTTACAAAAAGTGGACAAAACTGTCATGTCCGTTACACTCAAAGTGTCATGTCCGTTACGCAATACTTAAAACTATTAAAAAAGAATGAACAGTAAAACTACTCTAAATTAGGACTTTATGAGAAAAGCATGACCTAAAGGTTTAATCAAGACCAAAACCAGCTGCATCTTATCCAAAAATTCACAGGAATTTTCATAATGGTAAGTAGATCAAAATGCCTTGTCCATTTAGTGTCATGTCCGTTACGCTCGCTAAAAATGCAATTTCTCAACAACCACTTGATAAATTTCCATGAAATTTTCTGTGTACATTACATATACTTAAATGTGTCTGATAAACTCAATTAGGATCTTTTGGAGACTCTCAATTTCACTGTGTGATGGTTTGAATCACAAAAAAGTGGTCTGAATGTCATGTCCGTTACGCTGGAATTGACCACAAGAAATATTATACACATTAAGTATGTTGATATTGAAATCTCCCATAATGAATATAGATTTATCTTTAGTAAATTCATGATTTAAAAATGTTTCAAAATAAGCGATAAATGATTGCACATTACATTTCGGCTGACGGTACAAAACTTGAACAATATTATGCTTACAAATTCCAGATAATAATTCAATACAAAGAGATTCAAGCCCTTCACATTCTTGCATTGGTTTACAGACTCTGTATTTCAAATCTTTCGTGATGAACATTGCAACGCCCCCACCTCTACCTGAAGACCTGTCAGAATGTATAAAATCATACCCGTCAATACCAAAGGAAAGCGGCAAGCCAGGAGATATCCATGTTTCAGATATGCCTATTATAGAAAAAGAAAAATCAAGGCACGCAAGAAAACCGCAAACTTTATCAAAGTTGTGTAATAAACTTCGTGCATTTATATGTATAAAACTTAAATTTACATCTACTTTATTTACTTTAACATTAAATTCAGCATCAGTTACATAATCTACAGTTCTTACATCATGAATCAAATTATCATCACCATCATATAAGTTAAACTGAAATCTGCTTCCCAGATTGAGATAATCCGTTTCCTTTTCTGCGTGCTTATCAAAATTTACAAACTCCTCATCGCTGACACCAAAAAAAGGTAAATTATCAAAAGAATTGTCATTTTCTACATAACCAGTACTTGTTTCGTCAGAGCTTAAAAAATCAGATTGTAATGTACTTACTGTAATGTACTTACATACATGTACAATGTATGTATTAAATGTCATATCTTGGAAATTGTTTAAATCACTGTTCCCAAACGTAAACAAGACCTTGAAGTTGGTAGATTTCCACATACTGTTTATATTCTATGATATTGGTGCCCTGAAAGTTTGGACTTGACTTGTATGCGCAACGTGCTGAAAATAAATCATGAAGTTTTTTTTATGATATTGCATACCAAAAAACAAACAAACAAACAAACAAAAACAAAGTGGGTGGCAGTAATAGAAATATGGCTGTATTTAACTTTATAGAGAGAAAATAGAAGGTTGAACAACATTCTGTGATAGATAGTGAAAACAAATATGTTGTGTATGATGCATCCAGAATGATAATTTGTGCGGTAATTGAGGAATAATTTTCTTCTTAGAACTTTTTCTTCTTCTTCCTCTTTTTCTTCATCTGCTTTGCTAAAAGTACAGATCACAGTTCAGTGTGTTATCATACTATTGTGCTGTGCAGGTTTTTTATGTGTAATGTCTAAGTACTAGTAGTTAATTAGAGAGCTGTGTAGACTCGTCTGCTGAAATGAATTTTTAGAGGAGCTGTATATATGGAGTACCTCTCTCCTGAACCCTGACGAAGCTTACAGTTTTTAAATTCCTCAATCTTTCTATATGCAGGAGCCCCTAGTGTCTGGGAGTTCCTACTCAGGAATGCAGATAACAACACCATTGCAACATGTTTCTTATCGGAGAGCAAGGCAGTGGGTGAGAGGTTGCTGGCCCATAATGCATCTGACAAAGGTGAGTGACCTTGTTGCCTTCTTTCCCCTCCTACAGCCCTACAACAATGCCGGTACTTAGACTGACTCCTGTGGCCATTTTGATAATCACATGTGGTCTACATTGTACTTACCATGTATGAATCATAATAAAGACGAGACATAAACGTGGCTTGTGACTTGATCCAGATTTGATTTGATGCAAGATTTGTCAGGCATTTCATTACATACTTCATTACTTCTACAGCACAATACCTTACAAATGTGAATATTTTTTTAAGACAGATCATATTTATCATTTGTAAAATCATGGAATTACTACCTGAGTAGGTCCATGGTAAAATTGTTGATTAAGCAAAGCGCTACTGGTAATTAATATGCGTGGCTAGCATCATATTTATGTAGCATGACGTATAGTTGCAATTGTTACCAACAGACAATAATGGAATTTATACAGTGCACTCCAATTGTAGTGAACATGGTTATAGCAAAATTCTGGTTACAATGAAAATCCAGGTTGTAAAATTATTTGCTCTATTTTTTCATTGTTTATACCTGTATGTTCGGTTATAACAAAATTTCAATATAACGAAGAAAACTGCCAGTCCCTAGGACTTTGTTAATGTTATATCGGGAGTCCACTGTACAGTCAAATCTTACACAAGTCAAAGAAATTTTTCTACTCGGGATGGATATTCAAATGTGTTCATTCTATTTTGTAAGCAGAAATTCACATACAATTCATCACTTTTCTCTGGTTTTATTCAATTCAATAAAAGGTAAGGTTGCATAACCAAGGCATGGAATAATAAACAAATGAAGAAATTCATGGTTTGTCTGAGGTCATCACAAACTCTACACTGAAAGATTTCAGCGGGTCAATAGCACTATCATATAGACACCAAGAGTGTTGTGGCTATTGGGATACTGCATGAACACATAGACACAGATACTTTAAAGGTTACATAGACAGTGGGTAATATTTCCATTTTTTCCCATTTTGTTGTTGTCGTTGTTGTGACATGTTTTACATTAGAGAGGATTTTTCTTTGTGTGAAAGTATTGAGATTCAGCTTGTTACACCAGTTATATCTTACAACCACAGAATAAGTTGTAAGAAAAGAGGTTTAAATAAGAATAGCATGATACACTTACATGGGGAAAAAAATGGGACTGCACATGATTCCTTGTTACAACCGATAGCTCATTGTATTTGAGTTTCCCATTTCCTGTTAGGCTAATACAGTGCACTCTTGTTGACGAACATGATTGTAACAAAATTCTCATTGCGACATAAAAATTCAGGTCCCCACATTATCCGCTCTTGATTTGTACTGTTTATTTGTTTGGTTGTAACAAAATGGTATGGTATGGTATGGTATGGTATGATTTATTAAATGAAATGTTCTCGCAGCCAAAAGGCTGAATTGCAACATTAGTTCACACAATACGTAGTTGATTAAAAAAAGAAAGTATTTACAATTTTCAAATCATTCATCACTATTCAAAAAATAACAATTAACATCATTTACAACATTATTCATTATAAAATATATTACATTCACTACATTCAACACACTGTACGTGATGAATAAACATAAACTGATTAAAAGGGACTCATGCGGTTACTTCCTTTTCTTACATTATATTCACATCTTTCCCCTCCCTCTTTCTCACAAACACACACGCACGCGCAAACACAGGTACACTCATAAACACGTATACACACAATCATCTCTTTATCACATCCAATAAGTGACTCTCACACACATAAACACATACAGATACTACAAATTATCATTCTCCCACCACATGGCATTACTGATTATAAGTGTACATTCGTCACACTTAAACTGCGATTTGATCACATAATGTTTACAAACAGTCAAATGTACAATGTAATGAATGTTTACAAATATTGATGGGAGTACAACAAAATTATAGATTCTGCATCATAAGATAATCTGATGCGGTGTGATATCATAAAATATGCCTAATATACTCTCATATACTCTCATAATATATATCCGGGAATTAAAAACAGTATCAAATGAACAAATTCAAATTATCAACAGTTACCACTGAAAAAAAAAATGGCTGTGCAAACCTGTTGAAAGGTTGTATGTTTTCCAAGTAAGGTAATATTCGTTGGGTATTACTTAGCAAAAAGAAAATTGTGGCTGCCGGGGTAAGTGAAAAGAAAAAAAAGAAAACATTACCAATAAAAATGTATAATTATATTATAAAATTACAAAAATAGTTATGTATTGGTCATTCTCAACATAACAAAAATATTGCACTGCTGTAAATCTTCCAAGTATTGTAAGTATTCTCTATCAAAGAGTCTCACAATATTACAGGCGGTACAGAAAGAGAGGAGGGGAGAGGGGTGGGAAAGCAAGAAAGAGAGATGGGGAGAGAAATATAGAGAAAGAGGAAGAGACAGAGTTGTGTGTTTTCCAAGTAAACTGATATTCGTAGAATATTTCTATAAAGAAATTGTGGCTGCCAGGGGAAGTAAAAAGAGAGAAAAAAAATATTTTCAGTAAAAATGTATACATATACTGTAAAATTACGGAAATAATTATATATTAGTCATTCTCAACATATCAAAAATATTGCATTGGTATAAATCTTCCAGGTAATGTAAGTATATAATTCTGTATCAAAGAGTCTCACAATGTTGCAGGCGGTATAGAAGGAGAGGAGGGGAGAGGGGTTGGAAAGCAGGAAAGAGAGAGGGGGAAAGAAGGAAGGAGAAAGAGGAAGAGATAGGTGTGAGGGGAGAGAGAGAGAGAGAGAGGGATGGAGAGGAAGAGTACACCGCAATACTTTGTGTGTAGTGCTTATAAAAGAAAATACATGAACGTTAAGCTGTTGACTGTTGAAATTATGATTAAAAACAAAAGAAAACTGCCAGTTCAGAGGATTTCATTATAACAGGAGTCCAGTGTGTGTAGTCAAACAGCATTGTCTTTTTAATTGTAATTGGCCATTGATTCTTTGCAGTGGAGTGCTTTGATGTCAAGCCTTATTATGAAGACTGTTTCAAGTTTTCGCCTGTTTAACCTTTAAGGAGAATAAGTTTGTAACTGAATCCACTTTGCGTCAAAAAGCCCCTTTTTGGAGCTACCACTTGTCATTGTCTATTTCATGGTTCCACCACCCCACAATTCTACCGAAAAATATTTTGTAGTAATTATCTTCAGAGGCACAGGTGATTTTTACAACAGGTTTTCAGTTTCAAGCATTCGATTTAAAATATATGTATTACCAAGACTACATACTTTTGATCTTCCCGTACTTTCTCATTTAAGACATTCCTCTCATATTGTGATTGACATGTTTGAAACTTTTATTCCAAAACCATGTCATGGAACCAAACATACACAAGTGTACTGTGATGCTCTCAGCTTTATATATTTATAGACAATATAAGTGTACCATACAGGCATTTGTAGGTGTACTTGCAGTGCTTGTTGCAGTAGGCCTGCAGCCTTTTGAAATGAGAAATTATTCATGCCCCCCCCCCCCCCCCCACTCTTTTCATATCTTTATTTATGATAGACAAAAAGGCCGTTGCCCATTTCCTGTACCACACAGGAGCTGTAAGCATTCAAGTACAGGCAGCACTGGAAGAAAGCAAGTCTGAAATAACAGGTCAGTACTGTGATGTCACATACATACTGTATTCATTGTTTCCGCATAAACATGTATTCACTACTATACACATTCATTGTTTCCAAATCATAATTTCTATCATTTTAAACTAGTAATTGTCGTCTGAATGACTGATTATTTTGTTGAGTTACTTACGCCTTAACTCAATTACATAATAATGTTCATGTTCAATCTGTCACAAGTATGGTTCGATCATTTGAAGTGTATCAATGTATATTAGACACATCATTTGGCATTGTTGAGTGACTGTAAAAGGGGAAATTTTTATCACGGTGTTGAAAATTTCGCGCAACCAGAAACTAGCGCGAAAATAAAAGCACGCGAAAATATCCACTTTTACAGTAGGTGTGCAAAATTGCATTCACATGGCTTCTTGTGTGATAGAAATGTATATTTAGTGCTGTTATCTGAAAGGCTTTTGTCAATAATTCGTTTTTGAATTTACATCTATCTCTCCAGATTCTGCTCCTAGCAATGGGGATAGCAAGCAAAGGATATCTCCAAGAGCTGATGTTCAGATTGAGACCAAAGATGACAATCCAGAAGTAACTGTGCAGTCAAGTGTTGACTATCCCACCAACCCTCCTGGAAGTTCTACAATATATGATAGTGGTGCAATGGACGATGACGCCAGTGATGACAATGGCTATGCTCTCTGGGATCAAGACCTTCAAATTGACGAGGAGGAAACCCCAATAGAGAATGCAACTCCCAAAGAGAATGCAACCGCAAAAGATAATGCAGCTGCAAAAGAGAATACATCGGGAGTAGATAGAACTGATGGAGGGCTAGAGTGCCAGAACTGCCACACCTGGTTTAGGCACACCTGGGACTATGATATTCATCAACTGCAGAGTCCTGCACAGTGTGTACCATCAGTCTATGCTTGCAACCAATGTGGCCACATCCACGAACAGAGGTTTAGGATCATCACACATATCCATAAGGTGCACAATGTTCCTCTTGCAGAGATACTGGCAAAGATTGAAGATCTCAAGATTCCCAAGAGCGACATAGCCAGTATGAAGATCCAGATCCATAAAGTGACAAAAGCAAGCCAAAAACACCAGATGAAGTCTTATGCTTGTGATCGCTGTGACTTCACACACAATGGCCAGGAACCTATCATCAAACATCTACAAGAGGAGCATAAGTTAACTCTTGCAGAGACACTGTCAAAGTACCGAAAACTTGAGGTTCCTGTGAGCAAAGTGGAGACCAACAAACGAGGGTTAAAGCGAACACGGAAGTCACATAAGAGAGGTAGACCCAGAAAGGTCATTGGTGAAGGGAACATTCAGAATGCTAAAAAGAGGAAGATTGCTCGGTCTATCAAGAACTGTGGCAGAAACTCTTCCTCAGGTACTGGCATTGTCTTGGACTTGTGCTGGAGAGATATACAAGACCATGAGACAGCTACTGATGAGGAAGTTGATTCCAGGAGAGTCCCACCAGAGAAACTAAAGTTGCGCACACTATTCATAAAGCTTCGAGACATTCGAATGTCAAAAGGAGATACTACTTTTGAAGCCAACTCCCAAATGGAGGAGTCAGCAGGAGAGCCAGTTGGGCACACTGCGGAGATTGCTGTCTCCACAACAGAGCATGGGGATGTGAACAAGGAAATGGAGGCAAAGCTGGAAGAAAGCGAAGACAAGGAGCAAGCACAAGCAAGTGAAGAAGATGAAAACAGGGAACAGACGCAAGGAGAAGAAGAACCAGTCACCAAAATATCCCCAACGGATACCTCAGAAGATGTGAACAGCATTTCCTCAAAGGCAACTCAGCATAATGGTAGAAAAAGCCAGAAGTGTGAAATATGTGGTAGATACTTTAAGTTTCAGCACCGCCTCTTTAAACACATCTCCGTTGAACACCTTGGGATGTCTTATACTTGCAGTACTTGTAACAGGGTATTCAACAGTCTCACAAACTTGCGGTTACACATCCAAAACGTACACAAGAACAGGGCAAATGGCAAAGTTTTCCAATGTGACATATGCCACAAAACCTTCTCCCATGAGTCAACATACAACGCTCATAAACGTTCACATGGAAAAAAGAATGCTTGTGAAGTGTGTGGGAAATTATATGCTTCCCCGAGAGCAGTGAAAGCTCATCTAAATCGTGAGCACACAAAGGAAAAGTTGTTCACCTGCGCCGAGTGCAATAAGACTTTCTATGACAGGAAAGCATTACAGCAGCACATGCATTGCCACTCTGAACGCCAGTGTGAGTGTGATGTCTGTCACAAAAAGTTCTACTTCATGTGGGAAGTTAACCGTCACAAACAGTTTGTTCACAGTGAGAGATCCCATCTCTGTGAAATTTGCGGCTCATGCTTCAAAACAGAAGCGGCTCTGAAGGATCATTGTGACTTTACTCACAATACTGAGTACAGATTTAAATGTGAAATTTGTGGCAGGGGCTTCAAGCGACCCTGTACTCTCCGTAAACATCGGAAGAGTCACACAGACATCAAACCATATCCTTGTGAGATCTGTGGGAAAAATTTCCGCACACGAAGACACCTCCAGGTGCATACGAACTGGCACAACAATGTCAGGGACTTTGTGTGTGAGGTTTGCAGCAAGGCATTCCTGACAAAAACAAACCTTGACAAGCATTACTTCACCCACACAGGTAGGAAACCTCACCCATGCACTGAGTGCGACCAGCGATTTGTTGATCGCCCTGGTCTGAGACATCACCTTCTGAAGAAACATGGTGTTCACCTTGAACGCGACATACCCAGGAAAACAGCAGCTCTCAAAACGAATAAAGCTTATCCAACAGACCTTCAGATCCAACAGATTCCATCAGCCCCAAGAACAGTTGTGGAACCAGTTCATAGCTCTGTTGTCTCTGATCAACCAGCCCAATTTGATGTTGTCTCCCGTGCTGTGACAGCCAGTGGAATCAGTGAGGATGGTCTCGAGACAGCTGAGCAGGTGTCTGAGGATCTCCGGCCCCCAGCGATGACTGCACAGTCACTGCCACAGCATTCTAGCGACATAGACGACAATATGATTGCTACTGAGACACTGATGCAAATCATTATGTCATAGTGCATGGTCTGGTAGTGACATCTGCCATGACAATGTATTAGTGAACTGTTTCCAAATCCAGACTTTTATTGCTTGTGTTCTGTTGGCTGTGAGTTATATGTCTGTACAAGTGTACCACATAGACCCCGTTTACAGTGCGGGGCCGAGCCCGGCCTCAATTGCACGGCCGAGCCTTGCAATTTTGTCTGTTTACACTGCTGGGCTCGGCCGCACTTTTGATTCAAACCTTTCAATATTTTGTCGTAGTGGCGCTCTGCTTGTAAACATACGCAATTTGGTATTGTCTGGTTTTCAGACCCTTTGCCAAATGAATTCCCTGGCGACGGCTGGATGAAAAGACTACTGTAGCTTGTGATGTCACATGAGTACAACGATATAAAGAAAGAATAAAGAAAATTCAACATATTTCCATTTTTCTCGCTTATTAAAAGAACACTCGACTTCTCTCTTTCAGAAGGCAGGGGGAATGTTATTACCCTTAACATACGTCAGTAGCAAGTCGAAGAAATGTGCACTTTATTTAAAAAGTAAAGTTTTGTGAAATTCTCTTTTTATCTTCCTAATATAGTTGTACGCATGTGACATCATACACTGTAGTAGTCTTCTCTTCCAGCAGTGACTGTGCAGATACTTAAAATATCCGTAACTTTTGAACGGATTGTCCAATTTTCCTCAAACTTTCACTGATGTGTTCTACTAATATTGCTGCATTCTCTCAATCCTTATGTATATGAAGGTGGACTTGTCCTTTATCTAAGGTTGTCATGATCAATTTTTGGGACAGCATAACTTTACCAAAGAACTTAATGGGAATATGGCGTACGTACAACTGTATGTGTAAGTGGACAAGGCTTTGTAGACTGTGCACTCGGGTCAAAGGACAGAGTCAAATCCGTAAAATGACAAATAAGTCCATCGTCTACTCTTCTGTGTGATTTGGGCCTGAAAATTAGCTCGGATTCTCTATAACACCAGTTTGCCAAGAGCGATCACAAATTTATTGGTGTGTTCCTTTCAGGGTCCATTTTGCAATCTCTTTTGTATTTCTTTGGCATCTCATAGATAGTTTCCCTTGGAAATGCCTTGGTCCCATTTTTTCGCATGCATGGTAATGCACAAACACAAGAAATATACAAAATAATGTAACTGAAATTTTACAATTGAGTCTAAAAAAAGAAATGGGTTTGAAAAGATTAAAGGGGTGGGGGAGGGGCAATACTGATTCGCTCCCCTCCCCCTGCCGTGTGGCGCCACATTTCAACAAAAAAGAAAAAGAAAAAGAGCAATTGTTAACATAAGCAACTTCACTCGTGAACAGTGTCAGTGTGTTCAAATTAATGAGGACACTGTTCACCATTTTGGTTTGAAGTACATGTACCTATGCAAATCATAATACAGTATTTATTATGCAATGTGATGTTCGATGCATTTAAGTGATGGTATACAAGTAGTTTGGGTAAAAATGGCGATTCAGAGTTTTAACTTGTATTGAGATATTTAGACACCTTTTATGAAATATAGAGCATACAATTTTGAGAAGCATCTATATTTTATTTGATGAAAATTGATTTTGAAATAACTGAGATATCTAACACACACACCCACTTTCTATTGGAATATTTTTGTTTTTTGATGTCTCCGCCATTTTCATCAAATAAACTTTTAATTCCTCTAGAATTGTATGCTCCATATTTCAATAGAGATTTCTAATTTTCTTGCAAAAAAGTAGGAAATCAAAAGCCCCATCTCAACCAAAACCATACCTTCCCTTTAAGATATGTTTGTCCATCAATGTTCAGTTGAGTCCTCTCAGAATTCGTATAATGTCCAATACCTGTCCATTGTATAGAGGGAAACCGTCAGGAGTATGTTACAAAATTATCATGTGTTTGTTTGTTTACCATTATCTTTTTTGTTTGTTCGTTTCTTTGGTTTGTTTTGTTTAGTTTTGTTTTACAAAAGGTTTTGTTGGATATTGCCAATTGGGCTCAGTTTTTTATGCCTGCATATGGTGGACATACGTGATAAACTCCTACCAGGATGAACTTGAATGAGAGTCTTTCCAGTCTGCTAAACTACAACCCCAACCTCAAACTGGTATGGCCTACACCTGTACTGCATTTTGGTATATCAGATCTTCTATTGACTTTCCACCTCAGATGTTAAATGGTGTAAGTTGTAAATCATCCAGGTATCGATCAATAAAGGAACAAAATTAAATCAATTCATCTGGACTTACTGTTTTAATTCCGAGAACGGTTTCACGTCCGATCCTGGACGCTTCATCAGCTCATCTGATTTGATGGCGGGAAAGCGTCGTTTGCTGATCGGTGCAGACGCACTACTGACATTATTGTTCGAAGAATCCGGAGAATTCCTCGGCGACTGACTTCGAACAATAACGTCGGTAGTGCGTCTGCACCGATCAGCAACGACGCCTTCCCGCCATCAAATCAGATGAGCTGATGAAGCGTCCAGAATCGGACGTGAAACCATTCTCGGAATTAAAATAGTAAGTCCAGATGAATTGATTTAATTTTATTCCTTTATTCACCACAGATGTTGTGCCACCACATTGTAGGAAATTACTTCCTTGTGGCCAGTAAGTGTATTGATTACCACCTTCAGAACTTTGGTATACAACAATAATATATTCAGAAAATGAATAAAACCCTTTAAGATTTCAATTGTTTAGGGGGAGCGGGTGCTGTGGATCTCAGTCCTGTCAGGGTTTTGGGGGTCTGCAACATGCGATGTTCCATACTGTGTATGGTCTCTTGCTTCCTCGTTTGTTTGTTTGTTTGTTTGTGTGCCTGTGTATGTGTGTATGTTTCTGACAATGTACTGCAGAGACTCCAACTCTCCCGTTTTCGATGGGAGATCTCCCGCCGAAAACCCATTTTTCAAAATCTCCCGTTTTCCCGTTTGAGAACAATTAATTTCTCCCGCCCTGGCTCTTTGTCTCCCGTTGGAAAGTATTTCTTACTTATTTCTATCGTATGTTGAAAAAATAAGCCTTAGCACCAGAGAGCATCTAGAACCCTGGGAATTTTGCGCTTCGCACACATCAACTTTGAGTCTCCCGTTTACAAGGGGTTTCAGGCGGGAGAATCTCCAGATCAGAAGGTACTTTGGGTTGGAGTCTCTGGTACAGTACTGTACATGTATTTAGAAATAAACTCCCTTGCCTTCAACAGTGTACATATTCATTAAGATTGTAACAAAATCAGTTATTCAACGTATGGTAAAATTAAAATTTCATGCAAGCTAAGATCCTAGTGCATTGTTTCATTTGTTGGTTGGTGTGTGCATGTTTGCTATACATTTGTGTGCACTGTAGCTGGTAGTCTGTATGTATGTTGGTATGTCTATTACATGACTAGATCTTGTTATGTGTGTGTGTGTGTGTGTCTGGAATAAATTGACCAACTTTCTGATTGCTCTTCCAAATGGAGATGTTTGTCTTGGGGTAATGGGGTTGTTTGATTTATTTCTGTACTCAAACAAACTGAATACAATTATCAAACACAAAGAAAAGAATAACAAATAACATTGATTGTCTTACCAAAAGATTCACATCAGCAATGGTATTGTGTATGTTCTTAAATATAAGTACCCTAGATACGTCAGGCCTATACTTGTACATACATGTATGTATTTTCAAGTAAATATCAGGGAAAATTGGGAGCATAACAGCCTGGGACAACCACCACAAATGATTAAGTTTGAAAGGGTTTTATAAACAAATACAATACAAATTTGTGTGACACAACTTTGTGGGGGGAAAATGTGTGATCAGGTACTGGGAGCAAGTGCAGTGCAGTGCTGTTTAAGTGTGGATGCAGAATGCAGTTGAATGAAAAGATCCGAACAATAGAGAATGTAAAATATAATGATATTTACCTGATCTAAAAGGGATGGTGAAGTTTTGGTTTGGATACAGGTTTTCAACTTATTTTGTAAGATAATGAGAAACCTGTCCTGAAGTAGAGCATGTAATTTTAAGAAGAATTCAAAGTTTCTTTGATGAAAATTGGTTTTGAAGTGGTTGAGTATCCAAAACACTAGCATCCTAGTAAAAGATGACACCTACCTTAATATCACTTTGTTTTATATTGCTTTTGGATATCTTGGCCACCTCAAAAACGATTTTCATCTAATAAACTTTGATTTCCTCTAAGAATTGTATGCCCTTTGACATTTCATAAAGTGATTTCTAAGTATCTTGCAAAAAGTTAAGACCCGACGAATCCTCACCTCAACCATATATATAGGGCCTACCATCCCTTTAACTTGGGTGTTAACCTTAAATGCGTTGTAAAAAGATGGTGAATGTAGGTAAATGTAATGAATTTATGCTTTCATAAAAATGACTGGTGGGCATTCTTGAATATTCAAATCATTTTGTTTTTCTCGCCTCTTTTGTAATGATTTGAATGCATGAAATAAAGAAAATGTACCCCAGTTAGAGCCAAGAAATTTGATCCAGTACGGGTACAAATGAAGAGTTTGTTTGCAAAAACCAATAAGTCCATATTTGCCAAATGGAGATATTTGCGATTAAAGGTCAAGAAAAATACAGAGAATAATAAGAAAATTTTTGCTTCTCTTGACCATAACTTCAAAAATGTACCTTTATATGTAGTGACCAATACTGTATATCATTTAAAAGATATTATTTCGTACTTTATGACAGAGACCATACTTCAAAATCTTCAAAAATGGATTTATCGTTTTTTGCGAACAAACTCTTCAAATATACCCGTAGGGCCTACATACTTTGATTGGCCCCTATAAATTCAAAGATGGAATTTATTTTTACAACTGTATCAACCACAATTTGACCGTAAAATATTACAGGAACTTAAAGCAGTGTATACAAGAATTAAGGAATTGCAGGGCTCTTAGGACAAAAATAAACAAACGAATAAAGAAATGAACAAATAAAAGTGAGGATGTGAGTTTGTGGGCACTAACTTGCCCATAGGAGGCCATTAATTTGTACTACTGAGCAGGTCTGGCCAGGTCTGTTAATAAACATTGTCAGCAAGTAATCAGGGTAGGGGACCAAATATAGTCGACCAAACAAAGGCCATCAAATTTTGTCGATAAACTGGCTGATCGCAACGAAAAAGTGACCTAACGACACTTGGCGCCCCATACTACTATAATTGTTATCCCTCGATGGCCGACCTACGACAAAATTCACACCGATTTTCCGCAGTTCACGCCACACCGAGTAATTCTAAGGTTTTTACCGTACACTGAAGCAAAAATTTGTGCAGATGTCAACTTCCGAGGAAGGAGAGGAAGGTGAGTAGATAAAAACGATCTATAATAATTTTTAGTGGCTAATAACTCGTAACTGAATCTAAAAAGGCAGACTGGCTGGAAGAACAGTATGCACGTACGCAAGTTGCAGGTAGCCCGACCGATGCCGACTACATTACCACCAGGGAGGTGATCCACCACTGATGGCTGCACCAGACGACGCCGCGCCGGGCCGTGTGACATCAACGCACAGGCAGGTGCCACCGGGTTCGTTGGGCTGTCCGACACGAACGTGTTGGGGAGCTTAGGCTGCCTCTGTGACAAATTTTTGCTACCTTACGTATTGTAGACCAACCAAATCGTGGTGGGTTTAGTTTTTTGTATTTGGACTGTAGTGTTTGGTGTGCCCTTTGGTGATTTTAAGACCGATGGAAATATAAATTTTACATCATAAATCGTATTAAATGTGTACAGTTCTGGTTGAGCACAGGTGACAATATTCAGAAACCACTCTAGACCTATGAGATGTCAAAGTAAAGAGCATGCAATTCTATGGGGGATCAAAAGTTTATTTGATGAAAATCGGTTTTGAAATGGCTGAGATATCCCCAAACAAGGTGAAACAAAGAGATCCTAATAAAAGGCGTGGCCTGTCGCCTTTTATTAGGATCTCTTGTTCACCTTGTTTGGGATATCTCAGCCATTTCAAAACGATTTTCATCAAATAAACATTGAATCCTTCTTAAAATTACATGCGCTTTCATGTATTACAGTACAGTACAGTACTCTAACAGTTAAACGTCTCGGCCTATAAATGTTGCAAAGAACTGTGAAGGAGTACGTGGTACCCCAAGCAGTCTGTAGACTACACACCATACTTACATTGTACCAACATTTTGAAATCCTGAAGAGATAGATTTTGCAAGGGAGCGAAGCGACCTTGTGCGAGAGGGGGGGGGGAGGGTGTGGGAGGGGGGTGTCCCCCCTCCCGTGGTGTGGACTTTTTTTGTTTTTCAATATCAAAATATGAGATTTGGTGCATGCTTTTTTAACCTTTTTAAAGGGTTCTTGGTATTGATAAAAAACATGTAATCCATGTAAATCTATGAACTATTTTGTAGACTATGCATATAAAAATAAAATCTGACATATTGGTAAATTATTTTTGTAGGCTAAGCATACATGTATATATGTGAAAAAGTAATCAAACATATATTGTTATCACAAGTTAGACATGAAAATACATGTACGTTTAATACAATCGCGTACGTACACGGCCGGCTGGGATCATGCCCACCAAACTAAAAGATAGTGGAATGCATGTTCACCCAGGAAATATGCAGCCACCAAAACTTGTTTAACTCACGCAACCACCGCCATTTTGAATCGAGCAGAATCATGTGAATCCGACCATGTACCAACGTGCACTGTTAGGTCATAATCACTAGCCACCGGACGGCGCACTCTTGCTTTCGCGCGTACCAATGGTCCAGTCTGACCGCGCCTAAGTGTTAAAGGGACTGTACAGTACTGGTTGAGGTGGGGATTCATGTTTTGAACATTCCTAAGTGAGATAATGAGCTACCTCTTATGAAATATGAAAGAGCATACAATTCTAAGAAGGATTCACCGTTTATTTGATGAAAATTGGTTTTCAAATGGCTGAGATATTCAAAAAAGTGATAATAATAAAAGGCGACCGGCCACGCCTTTTATTAGGATCTCTTTGTTTCACCTTGTTTTTGGGTATCTCAGCCATTTCAAAACCAATTTTCATCAAATAAACTTTTGTTAACCCTTAGAATTGCATGTTTTTTGACATCTCATTGAGTGGTTTCTGAATATCTCGCAAAACGTTAAATGCTAAATCCTCACCTCGACCAGAACTGTACACACCCTTTAAACCTGCTTGAGGAAACCTGCTATAAGGAAAAAATTTCCCTAGCAAGATGGCGACGCAACACAGTAATTTGGCTGCACGGTCTCGTGTATGTTGGGAATAGGGACACGCCTTCCACTATCTTTTAGTTAGGTGATCATGCCACACTGTATGCCACATCGGCCGCACCACGCACACGTGAGCTACCAAAACATTACTATTATGCATGGTTCTAGCTACATGTACACGTGTACAGTAAGTCTTGCACGCACGTAGATACGATAGAGACTACTAGTAGTGCGCCACTGCAGTTGTGTGCATACATGTGTGCATATTAGAAGGCTGAATACGGCTTTTTTGAGGAACAAGTTCCTTGAAATTATTATTAGTATTCTGATTACTAGCTTATATTAGGGAATCAATGCACAATGAAGGGAAAATATGACTTCTATTTCATTTTATGGTAGGTTTGCTACAAAATCGGTAGATCAGGGGCCTGTCTTCAATAAAGACTTGTGATAGAAATCAATCACAAGTTTTATGTGAGCTTCAATGCAAGTTGCGATTGATTTGGGGACTTGTGATTGATTTGAAGGCTTTATAAGACGGGGCCCAGAAGAGAAAATCGGTAGCGGGTCGAAACCTCTAAAAAGCGGTAGTCTACTGCCCAAAGCGGTAGAGTTGGCAAGTATGACACACCACTGTCGATCATACTGTTGCTGTGCACTAGTGTCGCTACAGCAGGGCGGTGTTTGGTCAGGCTAAACTAGCAATTTAGCATTTCTCCAACCCTAGAGCTAAAGTAGCCTGACCAGACACTGTGTGAAGCGACACTTGTGTACTAGACTAGATCTACAGTGACCGTACAGGGCTGTGTATTTTAAGCTTTAAAAATACCATACTCTTAATTAAGTGTTAAAGGAAACCAAGACCCCTTGAGGAGAATTTATAGATTGAGTAAAAGTGAAATAGACCAATAAATTTGCCTCTTGTTTTGTTTGGTAGAAACTAGATCGGTGGCCCTGGAGGGGCAGACCATCCTTACTGTTTAGAACAATATTTGGCTACCGAACAAGAGGCAGATTTATAGGCCTAGAGTGTAGGCTGCAACATTTGGGTAGTAGAACATATTATCAGTGATAATTTAGACAATCAGACGATTAATGCAAGAGTTATCAATTTTTAGCTCACCTGAGCCAAAGGCTCAAGTGAGCTATTGCGATCGCCCTTTGTCCGTCGTCCGTCGTGCGTCGTCCGTCGTGCGTCGTCCATCGTGCGTCGTGCGTAAACTTTTTACATTTTCATCTTCTTCTTGAAAACCCCAAGACCGATTTTCATCAAACTTGGCAGGTAGCATCCCTAGGGGGTTAAGAACTCAATTTGTTAAAATGGGCACCATGCCCCACCCAGGGGGCCCCCAGGGGGTCCCAAACCCCCCAAAATTAAGGAATCTGTAAAAATCTTCTTCTCGAGAACCAGAAGTGATAGAGCTAAGTTAATACTGTGAGTTAGTACATTGATGACTGTAGTTTCAAGTTTGTTCATGGCAGAATCAGGGGTGCCCCCCTTGGGACCCAGGGGAGGGGGGTGGGAGGGGTTCTAATGGGGCCTAAATTGTACATTTTCATCTTCTTGAGAACCCCATGACCCATTTTCACCAAACTTGGCAGGTAGCATCCCTAGGAGGTTAGGAACTCAATTTGTTAAAATGGGCACCATGCCCCATCCAGGGGGCTCCCAGGGGGGCCCAACCCCCCCCCCCCCAAATTAAGGAATCTGTAAAAATCTTCTTCTCTAGAACCAGAAGTGATAGAGCTAAGTTAATACTATGAGTTCGTACATTGATGACTGTAGTTTCAAGTTTGTTCATGGCAGAATCAGGGGTGCCCCCTTGGGACCCAGGGGAGTAGGGTGGGGAGGGGTCCTAATGGGGCCTAAATTGTACATTTTTATCTTCTTCTTGAGAACCCCATGACCCATTTTCACCAAACTTGGCAGGTAGCATCCTTAGGGGGTTAAGATCTCAATTTATTAAAATGGGCACCATGCCTCACCCAGGGGGCCCCCAGGGGGCCCAAACCCCCCAAAATGAAGGAATCTTTTGAAATCTTCTCTAGAATCAGAAGTTATAGAGCTAAGATAATACTATGAGTGAGTACATTAATGACTGTAGTTTCAAGTTTGTTCATAGCAGATCCAGGGGTGCCCCTCTTGGGGGCATGGGGGGGGGGGGGGGTTGGTTGGGCAGGTCCAAATGGGGGCCTGAATTGTACATTTTCATCTTCTTCCTGAAAACCTCATGATGGATTTTTGTCAAACTTGGCAGGTAGCATCCCTAGGGGGTCAGGATCTCAATTTATCAAAATGGGCACTATGCCCCACCCAGAGGGCCCCAGGGGGCCCCAATATCCCCCAAATTAAGGAATCTTAAACAATTTGGGCCCTTATTGTACATTTTCATCTTCTACTTGAGAATGCCTGGTCGAATTTTGGTAGAGCTGTGAATAATTTAGGTTAGTGACTGCGTGAAAGGTGAACTTGCGATACTCAGGTGAGCGCTAGACCCGCGGGTCTCTTGTTAAAGTTTTGGCATTGTAATCACTGGATAAAGAGACTAAAATACTGGTACCGTACTTCAGTTTATGGCATCATGTGTAGACAACAATATACCACTAGAGAAAAATTCAACATGCTTTCACTTTTGTAGCGTAATGAAAGAGCACATTTTGACTTACAGTATAAAATACATCTACCTCTTTCAGAGTACAGGGGAACATAAATTACCAGTACCCTTAACATTGTCACTTTCAGTAACAAGTTGATAGAATGTGTAATTTTCATGTCAAAATGAATTTTTGTGCAATTCTCCTTATAAATTTCGCTATATTGTCCATAAAGGCAGTGTCACACTATCCGGGCAAACCTTTGCTTGCAAGTTGCGAAGAACAATTTTTGCTTCCTGGCTGGAGGTCCCCGCAGATGGCCCGCGCATGACGGCACTAATTGGCACAAATCTTGTCCGTAGTTACCCGGAGTTGCGCACGCAAGTCCTCTTTACCCACATTTAAGTTTGTGCCCAGTGTTGTCTTTCTGGGCAAGATGCGCGGGCTTGATGCGTGTGGGGATTTTTGAGCACGCAGGACTATTCTTTTTACAGGCAGACAAGGATTTGGGCGAGTTTCGCATGCGTCTTACCTGCTGGACCTAGCTGTGCCACTTTCATGTTTGTACGTTTTACTTACTTTCATTGTTTGACCTGCGTGTACGTGCATGGGTGCATGAGTGAGGGCTGACAACTCTGTGAAGGAATTCCTGTGAACTAATTTGATATGGCAGATGTCTCACAGAATGGCGGAATACATAGCATAGATCCACAGGCAACTAATGTACTTCAAGTGGGTCAACTGCCTGTGACTTGCGGTAGTTTAATGCCTCCTTGGTCTGCTTGAAACTCTGTGGGCAATTCCCACAACTCTCCTGGAAAAGTTTTGGTCATGCTCAAAACTTGGCTGCAGGTACAAATAAATCAGACTTGCGTGTGCACCTCCGGACAACTGCGGGTGAGATACTGGCTATGTACCAGGTACTGCAACATACTGGTACTGTATCTGCTATTGGTAGCTAAGGGGTGGGGGGAAAAAAAAAAGTAAAGAGGAGAAATCCTGGGGGAGCAAAAACAAAGACGGAGAAAAGATGAATGAGAATTTATTCAAGCTATGAGTTATTAGTTAAGAAAGTATTAAGTGTCTTTAAATATCACTCTTTCATCTATAGTAGAAGTAATTAGACTTTTTAGGATTGAGCACACTGAAGATTTCAGGTGTTCAGAATGTATTACTCTTGATCATAATACAGTGAAACCCCGTTATAACGAGGTCTGTGGGACCGGCGATATTACCTCGTTATAACCGGTACCTCGTTATAACCGGATCCATCAAAAACAAAGAAAAACGTAAGCACGACGTCATATCAATCAATCAAACTTAAGAACATCCTTTGCATTGTTTTTACACAATTATCGATCATTGTTATTGAGAGAATTAAGGGAAATTATTTGTGAATTGATACAAAAAAGACAGAAAAAAGTAGGGGTTGAAAATGCCTTAATTCTTAATTTCTCTTCTGAAAATCTCTTCACATAATAGTGCACATAATATGTTCTTGACAAGTAGGCCTATACATGTATTATATTCGTGATTCTTTCTACACCTATCTCTTCCTCTTGTATTGAACCATTCTGAAAGTATATTTTTTCGTTTGTGAAAAACAGCGTAGAATGATTAATGAACAAAAACAGATTGTATAAAATGCGTTTGTTATTATAAGTTTTCCTAAACACCAGCGCAAATAGAGTAACATACATGCGTTGTTTACCATAACTTTCGAGGTATTTTACGCTTTTCGTTTCCAGCGGGAATGCGATGATTTCATGAATCATTTCAGCTGTAATCTTATTGAATGTATGATCGTTGCGCCCGAAAGGATTAAAAATGCGTTCTTTATTTTCTTCCGAAAATCTCTACGCGCTTTCTACATCCGTTCTGGAAAAATATGCGGCAAGAAATTTGGAAGGTTGTGATCTGTTTCACGCAAATCTGTACCTTGTAGCGCATTCTGAAAGAAAGAACAATTTCTGTTGTGAAATGCAGTATTGAATGATAATTAAACTCAAATCTTTTTCTGAACGCCGACTCAAGTAGATTAAAATGCGTTATTCAATCATTTTTACGCTAACTGTCATCTGGCGGGATCGCATTGATTTCATTAATCATTTCGGCTTTAATTATACACATTCATATTTACATATCATTTTTGTTAAATGATAATGAACAAATCCAGATCTATTCAAATCGCTGAATGCGTTTGTATCTTTTTCTGAACGCCGACTCAAGTAGATTAAAATGCGTTATTCAATCATTTTTACGCTATACTGTCATCTGGCGGGATCGCATTGATTGCATTAATTATTTCGGCTTTACTTATACACATTCATATTTACATTATCATTTGTTAAATGATTTTGAACAAACCCAGATTTATTCAAACCGTTGAATGCGTTCTTTTTCTGAACGCCGACTCAAGTAGATTAACATGCGTTATTCAATCATTTTTATGCTACTATCATCTGGCGGGATCGCATTCATTTCATTAACTATTTCGGCTTTAATCATACACACTCATATTTACTTACCAGCAAAACACGCGTAATTCAGAACGAAAAATGGAAAGGATATAATGATGAGTTACACACGCATTCCATAATTATGTCCATTTTTGGTCACGAGTGTCGCTACATAAAAAGTTTTGGAATGCATTTTCCCCCTCTCTCTTCTTGCGGTGTGGTCTGATCGACGTTCTATCACGCACGCATATCTCGCGAGAAAGGAAAATAAAATGATAATATTCAATAACTTAGTGGGAACATCGGAAGGTATTCCTGTGTCTTAACGCGTGGATTTGAAGAAAACATGGAAGGAACGATACTCTGCTAAACGGGAAAGAGATATATACTTTATAGCGTGAATTTGGATTTCATTGTTTCATTTGTCGCGTGTTTGAAAGCGGCAAGTCAAGAAATGGAACCTCGTTATATCCGATCAAATTGCTAAATGTTTTTCTTTATCATGATGCATCGAAATTGTCCTCGTTATAACCGGAATCTCGTTATAACCGAACTCGTTATAACTGATTCGTTCTGCCATAGGTTTACACGCAAAGGAAAACGGGACCGACGCGATCACCTCGTTATAAGCGGTTCCTCGTTATAACTGAACTCGTTATAACGGGGTTTCACTGTATTTGTTTTAATCTGTTTAGTTCTGCCATAGGTTTGCACGCAAAGGAAAACGGGACTGACGCGATCACCTCGTTATAAGCGGTTCCTCGTTATAACCGAACTCGTTATAACGGGGTTTTACTGTATTTGTTTCAATCTGTGCAGGAGCCCCCACTGTCTGGCAGTTCCTTCTCTGGAATGAAGATCACAACACCATTGCAACATGTTTCTTATCAGAGAGCAAGGCGGTGGGTGAGAGGTTGCTGGCCCACAATGCATCTGACAAAGGTGAGTGACCTCGTTGCCTTCTGTCCCCTCCAACAATTACACTTCAAAGTGTATCAACAAGGCTGGCGCCATGTTTTTTAAAGTGGGGGGGGGGGAGGAGGGGAGAGCCAGTTTATATCTTTTGTGCCACTTCTAGGTTTTATCAGCTGACAATGAAGTAAATTTCAGCTCCCAAAATTATCATTATGAAAGTCTATTGAGCGAAGTATGTTGTGTACATGCAGTGTTATATCAAAATGCAGATCGCTATTCTACAAAATTATATGGCATTATGAACAAACATTTACAGAGCATCTGTGCATGCGTGGAATGCTTCACATTTTGATTTGTTACATAGAACTTGCTCTGCAGTCACTCCCTGTCTCACCCAGAGTTTCCAAGAACTTGGAAAATTGTATGTTTATTTAAAATGAATTAGGGCCTAAGGTTCATTGTTCCGAAAATACAATTCTGTTGTTGTTTTAAAGAAAGAAAGAAGAGAGAGAGAGAAAAATGGGGCACTATACAAATAATTTGCCCCAGATGCAATTCTGCATCTTACCAAGATGTTTGATATCCTAAGATAATCCTAAAATCACAATATTCAAAACTGCAGTATTTATGCCATATTTGATGTAGAAATTAGGCGAATTTGTTATATACCGTTGGAAGAAACAAACTACAGATCCTTAAGGTGACGATAGGTGGTACCCTCAGTCATACTTATTTTGTAGAATGTACAGCCTTTTGATATAGAAATTGATTCATGGTTCTCTCCCTCCCTCTCTTTTACTTTCTTTACTCATGAAAGACAAAAGGGCTGTTGCCCGTTTCATGAACCACACAGGAGCCATGAGCATTCAAGCACAGGTAGCATTGGAAGAGAGCAGGTCTAAACTGAGAGGTCAGTACTATAATGTCATTATTTTCAGTATATTTATACCCTAACTGGAACATAGTGTGTTTGGGGGTATATACAAGAATCACTCTGGACACGATTTCAGACAAGATAAAGCATGAGGGGAGAGAAGTGCTCCATCCAAGCGCCGACGGATCTGGCGCGGTTTGTGTCATTGCCCAGACCCAGGCCCAGCTTAGTCGCACCAGATGTGGACCCGAATGTGAAACGGCCGCTTTGTGGCAGTGTTTTGTACGGGTGGTAGGAACATTTCTGTCACTACAAATTTAAAGTCCTTAAATCATGCCACAGACATCCACCAAAATTGGTCATCAGATCCATCCATGTTTGCTTGTGCATGACGAGTTCTGTGCGTTTTTAATGTCCTATCAAAGATCCTACACTACATAGGATCTTTGGTACATTTTTCCAGAACGGTTAGACCAGCAAACTGCTTTCCTGCATATACCACTGAACCTTCTCACTGTGGCTGCCATTGGTTGCAATAGATGGGCAAAAACAAGAAAGGAAAACCTGGAGGAGCAAAAACCAAAAAATGTATGTTAGTGTTTTAGATATCAACTCTCCCATCTATAGTAAGCTTTAGAAATAGTTGTATACTTTAGAGGATTGAATAGTGAACTGGAGATTTCATTTGTTCAGAATGCATTAATGCAATATTGTTGATCATATTTATATTGAATTTACAATTTATTAGTTTCTTTATTTCATATATCTGTGCAGGAGCCTCTAACGTCTGTCAGTTCCTACTCAGAAATGGAGATCACAACACCATTGCTGCATATTTCTTATCAGAGTGCAAGGCAGTGGGTGAGAGGTTGCTGGCCCACAATGCATCTGACGAAGGTGAGTGACCTTGTTTCCTTCTTTTCCCTCCTGCAACCCCACAACAATACTTAAACTGACTCCTATGGCCATTTTGATAATCACATGTGGTCTACTTACCTTATATAAAGAGAAAAAAAAAAGGAAGTTGGGGGGGGGGGCCAAGTGTTTGGACCCTATGCACTGTAAAAGTGGATATTTTCACGGGAAAAATTTTTCACGCTCGGCCAGTAGAGATGAATTACACATGTTTTTAATTCTGCAGAATCAGGACATTATCTACTGGCGCGTATGGCATGTGAAATATTTGCATGCTTTTAATTTTGCGCTTGTTCTATTTGTGGAAAATGTGCAAAAAAAAAATCCCCTTTTAGAGTTTTTCTACGTTTTAGCCCTGATGTTATGATGCTGGTGCACTGCTGAGCTTATTGATACACTACAATTTTCTTTCATAAAGCACAAGAATTAGATTTCACCCATTTTGGAGATAACCCAAAGTACAATGTTAATAATTCAGAACATTGGTGGATTTTGATTTGTTACATGAGGGTATTAAAAACTGCATCATATGTAAACATAATGAATGCATACAGTGCACTCCTCTTATAATGAAGCCATTATTATCAAAGTCTGACGTATTGTAAAAATCATTGGAAATATAAGACATTTTTGTAGCAATCCTGATTAAAAAAGGGGCAAATTTCAAATGCAATTATATTAATAATCATTCTTACATGAAATTACATAAACATTTGTATGATATGGTTCAAATGGCAGCCAATGATGTTTACAAGGTGAACTTACTTTGCAGAATATCCAGCCTTTTCAGATTTGAAATTAATAATGCTTCTCTCTCTCTCTCTCTCTCTCTTGCTGTCTCCACTCATGATAGACAAAAAGGCTGTTGCCCATTTCCTTCATCATACGGGAGCTATGAGTGTTGAAGTACAGGCAGCAATGGAAGATGACAAGTCTCAACTCACAGGTCAGTACTATAATGTCATTACGAGGTGTGTCAGAAAAGTTCCAGGACTGGTATCATAGAAAATTTATTTCAAACCCAAACTTCAAACTAAGAGGTTTCACCTTCAAAGTAATCTATCTGGAGTATGTAGCTGTGATCTCTACAGCCATCAGATTTTCTTCTACACAATTTTATATACACATCCTCTGTTTCATGTCGTTCCGCAATGAGCACAGGGCTAGAGCAATGAACAAACTTGAAGTTTCTGGTAGGGTTGGGGAACTCTGTCGAAGCACTGATAGTGCTGCAGCAAGTTTCCGGAGGTGATATGAAGTCATGCATGTGTGTTTTGAGTGTTACAAGAGGTTTAAAGAAGGATTAGAAAACATGGAAGATGACCCCATAGGAGTGGAAGGACATCAACGACCAGGACTGAGGTCGACATTGAGCGCGTCAGGCAGCGTCTGGAAGATTCTCACTGAAGATCTAGACATGGTGCCAAAAACTGCCGAGTGATGACCAGAAGAATTTTGCCAGGACATCACCAAGTGCCTTGAAACTTGAAACCAAACAAGACTTGCGCTAGGGAGAGTCATTACCAGTCATCACCTCAGTCCTGGTCGTTGAGGGCCTTCTGCTCCTGGGGTCATCTTCCATGTCGTGTCATCCTTCTTTAAACCTCTTGCAACACTCAAAAATACATGTCTGTGACGTCGTTTCCTCTTCATAGACTTGCTGCAGCACTTTCAGCACTTCTTACAGAGTTCCCCAACCTTACCAGAAACTTCAAGTTTGTCCGTTGTTTGTGCTCATTACAGAACGATGTGAAACAGAGGATGTGCATATAAAATTGTGTAGAAAAAAATTCTGATAGCCTTAGAGAGCTAAGGTTACAGTTATATACTCAAGATAGGTTACTTTGAAGGGCAAACCTCTTAGTTTGTAGTTTGGATTTGAAATATATCTTTTATGACACCAGTCCTGGAACTTTTCTGACACGTCTCGTATTCCCCTTTATTTATATCCCTACCAACACATAGTTTGTACGGGGGTATATAGTTATCACTCTGAGGTGGCGTGGCCAGGCAGTGTGTCTGTGCAAAATGTTTATGGATCAAACTGCTCTCATTGGGTGCGTTTGAGCACTCTCCTAAAGTGAACTGTACCGTTCTGTACCCGCGCCAGAGGAGCGCTCGAACGCTCCTAAAGTGTACCGTACCGTACTGTACCGAGCCAAAAGTGGACCACTTCCTGATGTGCTCCAAAAGTGTACCAATAGCGTACCAAAAGTTTGCTGTAAAGTATGCGTGTATCACGCCCATACGTCACAATGCAAAGACCTCATTCTCTTTGTTCGGGACAGCTGTAAGTAGTTCAAGTGCCAGGTGGATGACATTCTTGCCACAAAAATGTGTGGCCTTTCCTAAAAATAACTCGTGAGGTACGCTTTCTCGACAGAGCGCTCGAACGCTTCAAATCTGTCACAGTTCGGTATGGTACGCTTTGGTTTGCTTAAGAGCACTCGAATGCCCCCATTGTATCCCCCGGCATATATACCGGAGGATAGTACTTTGGAGTCGGCAGTGTTATGCCGCTGCCGTATCCGCCGCCGCAACAGCCACGTCACACTTTTGTGTGCACTCTAGTGGCCACAAACCTTGACAGATTTCTTTGAAATTTTGTATGGAGGTTCATATTGGTATTACGGTATATCCACACCTGTACCTTTAGGTGATGCTACCCCCGGTGTTCCGTCGTTAGGGTAAAATGCCATATGGATTTTGTTCAAATTTGTATGAAGGTCTACCACGATATGTAACCGTGTATCACAAACGAACAAAAAGTCGCACACACTGATTTTGTGTTAGGACTGAAAATAGGTGAAATGGGTCAACCTAGCCAATATTGAGTTTTTCATATTTTGTAAAAGAGCAGGTCTTCCTCTACATTATACTAAAATTTGGGATTATAAAACAGGCAGGAAAGTTTGTTGTTAAGCAGTTTATCTCGAACATTTTTTTTTGTAGAATAGTGTGATTAGGTGTTTTTTTAGAGTCCCCTTTTCATTTCTTAAAGACCTCGTACACGCTCTTCACTTTCAACTCTCATAACTTTTGACAGGATGATGCTACTGCTTTGAAAGTTGGCATTGATTATGGACAGAATGTGTTAATAAGACATGCTCAATTTCAGTTAAATCTGATATCACATCACCATTGCAGCATGTTTCTTATCAGAGAGCAAGGCGCTGGGTGAGAGGTTGCTGGCCCACAATGCATCTGACAAAGGTGAGTGACCTTGTTGCCTTCTTTCCCCTCCAACAATTACACTTCAAAGTGTATCAACAAGGCTGGTGCCATGTTTTTTAAAGTGGGGGAGGAGGGGGGAGCAAGTTTATATTTTTTGTGCCACTTCTAGGTTTTATCAGCTGACAATGAAGAAAACATTCAGCTCCCGAAATTATCATTATGAAAGTCTATGGAGTGAAATATGTCGTGTACATGCAGTGTTATATCAAAATGCAGATTGCTGTTTTACAAAATTATATGGCATTATGAACAAACATTTACAGAGCATCTGTGCGTGCGTGGAATGCTTCACATTTTGATTTGTTACATAGAACTTGCTCTGCAGTCACTCCCTGTGTCACCCAGAGTTTCCAAGAACTTGGAAAATTGTATGTTTATTTAAAATGAATTAGGGCCATGGTTCATTGTTCAAAAATGTACAATTCTATTTTTGTTTTAAAGAAAGAAAGATGAGAGAGAGAAAAATGGGGCACTATACAAATAATTTGCCTCAGATGCAATTCTGCATCTAACCCAGATGTTCGATAATCCTAAAAATGAAGTAAAATTAATTTTTACAGAGATAAAAAAGAGAGCGTACTTGAACTAGTCTTTGGAATCACGTACCTTATATTGTTTTCCAATTGAAGAACCTTCTGAAAAAATGAGTTTACCTTAATTTTTAGTGTACCTGGTACTGAAGCTTCAGAATAATGAACCATGTGTTATTTTTCATTTTCAAATTTAACCTTCAGAATAGCTGTTAAGCTATGGAGTAGGTACCCATAAAAATAACAAACTTTCAGAATAACAACACCTGAATAACAGAGAGTTTTGAAAATGCTACTTATGAATTATTTTTCGCTGATTTTCTTATTTGAGACATTTACGGTATAACATGTGAGTAAAATTTTGCGCTCGGCCAGGTAAGATGAGTATGGTGTCTTTTTAATTCCATGGAATTGGGACATCAAATACAGAAATAAATGGCATGCAAAAATATGTGCATGATTTCATTTTTGTGCTAGTTTTTGGTTGCACAAAATGCATGAAAATTTCATCGCTGCAAAAATTTCCACTTTTACAGTACCTCTTATGTACATAGTGTACATTAATTACATGTGTTTTGCATACAGCTTACATTTACTATGAGTATGGTAAGGGTACCACCTATCGGCAGGGTACCTTGACACTGGCACCCTGCGTATCATGGCTGTTTGTGTATAGAACGAAAAGGTTCGTGTGGGATTAAGTGCCATTAGCTATGAAAGCAATAGAAACTAAAAAAAAATGAAAATCAAACTCATACACAAACTAACAAACCAAACTAGACACGTGTCAATTACACATCTGCTCGGTAACGATGTGTGACAGTGAAATTCACATGTATTACCTGTGGAGGGATGGGATGCTGATCGTGATGTACCCTTAAAAGTCGCGCAAAGAAAATGGAGCGCATGCACTAAGATTGTGTTTTACATTTGAGATTCAGAATCAACAGGATGATCACGATATTCAAAACTGCAGTATTTATGCCATATTTGATTTAAAAATTAGGCGAATTTATTATATACCTTTGGAAGAAACAAGCTACGGATCCTTACGGTGACGATAGGTGGTACCCTCAATCATACTTACTGTATAAGTGGATATTTTCGCGCTTGGCTGGGTAAGAAGAATTCGCGTGATTTTAATTCCGCGGAATCAAGACATGTTCACGCACAGGAACATATGGCAAGCAAAAATATTTGTGTGCTTTTATTTTTGCGCTAGTTTGTGGATGCGCGAAAATTTCAACACCGCGAAAATTTCCACTTTTACAGTATTTTGTAGAATGTACAGCCTTTTGATATAAGAAATTAATTCATGGTTCTCTCCCTCCCTCTCTTTTACTGTCTTTACTCATGAAAGACAAAAGAGCTGTTGCCCGTTTCATGAACCACACAGGAGCCATGAGCATTCAAGCACAGGTAGCATTGGAAGAGAGCAGGTCTAAACTGAGAGGTCAGTACTATAATGTCATTATTTTCAGTATATTTATACCCTAACTGGAACATAGTGTGTTTGGGGGTATATACAAGAATCACTCTGGACACGATTTCAGACAAGACAAAGCATGAGGGGAGAGAAGTGCTCCATCCGAGTGCCGACGGATCTGGCGCGGTTCGTGTCATTGCCCAGACCCAGGCCCAGCTTAGTCGCACCAGATGTGGACCCGAATGTGAAACGGCCGCTTTGTAGAGCACTCAGTGTTTTGTACGGGTGGCAGGAACATTTCTGTCACTACGAATTTAAAATCCTTAAATCATGCCACAAACATCCACCAAAATTGGTCATCAGGTCCATCCATGTTTGCTTGTGCATGACGAGTTCTGTGCGTTTTTAATGTCCGATCACAGATCCTACACTACGTAGGATCTTTGGTACGTTTTTCCAGAACGGTTAGACCAGCAAACTGCTTTCCTGCATATACCTGTGAACCTTCTCACTGTGCCTGCCATTGGTTGCAATAGATGGGCAAAAACAAGAAAGGAAAACCTGGAGGAGTAAAAACCAAGAAATGTATGTTAGTGTTTTAGATATCATCTCTCCCATCTATAGTAAGCTTTGGAAATAATTGTATGCTTTAGATGATTGAATAGTGAACTGGAGATTTCATTTGTTCAGAATGCATTAATGCATTGTTGTTGATCATATATATATTGAATTTACAATTTTTTAGTTTCTTTATTTCATATATCTGTGCAGGAGCCTCTAACGTCTGTCAGTTCCTACTCAGGAATGGAGATCACAACACCATTGCGGCATATTTCTTATCGGAGAGCAAGGCAGTGGGTGAGAGGTTGCTGGCCCACAATGCATCTGACGAAGGTGAGTGACCTTGTTGCCTTCTTTCCCCTCCTGCAACCCCACAACAATACCGGTACTTAAACTGACTCCTATGGCCATTTTGATAATCACATGTGGTCTACTTACCTTATATAAAGAGAGAAAAAAAAAGAAGTTATGGGGGCCAAGTGTTTGGACCCTATGCACTGTAAAAGTGGATATTTTCACGGGAAAAATTTTTCACGCACGGCCAGTAGCGATGAATTTCACATGTTTTTAATTCTGCAGAATCAGGACATTATCTACTGGCGCGTATGGCATGTGAAATATTTGCATGCTTTTAATTTTGCGCTTGTTCTATTTGTGGAAAATGTGCAAAAAAAATATCCCCTTTTACAGTTTTTCTACGTATTAGCCCTGATGTTATGATGCTGGTGCACTGCTGAGCTTATTGATACACTACAATTTTCTTTCATAAAGCACAAGAATTAGATTTCACCCATTTTGGAGGTAACCCAAAGTACAATGTTAATAATTCAGCACATTGGTGGATTTTGATATGTTACATGAGGGTATTAAAAACTGCATCATATATGTAAACATAATGAATGCATACAGTGTACTCCTCTTGTAATGAAGCCATTATTATCGAAGTCTGACGTATTGCAAAAATTATTGGAGATATAAGACATTTTTGTAGCAATCTTGATTAGAAAAAGGGTAAATTTCAAATGCAATTATCTGAAATAATCATTCTTGCATGAAAATTACATACTTATATGATGTGGTTCAAATGGCTGCTAATGATATTTACAAGGTGAACTTACTTTGCAGAATATCCAGCCTTTTCAGATTTGAAATTAATAATGCTTCTCTCTCTTGCTGTCTTTACTCATGATAGACAGAAAGGCTGTTGCCCATTTCCTTCATCATACGGGAGCCATGAGTGTCGAAGTACAGGCAGCAATGGAAGATGACAAGTCTCAACTCACAGGTCAGTACTATAATGTCATTACGCGTATTCCCCTTTATTCATACCCCTACCAACACATAGTTTGTACGGGGGTATATAGTAATCACTCTAAGGTCGCGTGGCCAGGCAGTGTGTCTGTGCAAAATGTTTAAGGATCAAACTACTCTCATTTGGTGTGTTCGAGCGCTCTCCTAAAGTGAACTGTACCGTATGGTACCTGCGCCAGAGGAGCGCTCAAACGCCCCTAAAGTGTACCGTACCGTACTGTACCAAGCCAAAAGTGGACCACTTCCTGATGTGCTCCACAGTGTACCAAAAGCGTACCAAAAGTTCGCTGTAAAGTATGCGCGTATCATGCCCATACGTCACAATGCAAAGACATCATTCATTAAGTTGGGACAGCTGTAAGTTGTTCAAGCGCCAGGTGGATGATATTCTTGCTACAAAAATGTGTGACCCTTCCTAAAAATAACTTGTGAGGTACGCTTCCTCGACAGAGCACTTGAACGCTTCAAATCTGGTACTGTTTGGTACGGTACGCTTTGGTTCGCTTAAGAGCGCTCGAACACACCCATTGTATCCCCCGACATATATACCGGAGGATAGTACTTTGGAGTCGGCAGTGTTACGCCGCTGCCGTCTCCGCCGCTGCAACCGCCACGTCACACTGTTCTGTGCACTCCAGCGGCCACAAACCTTGACGGATTTCTTTTAAATTTTTTATGGAGGTTCATATTGGTATTAAGGTATATCCACACCTGTACCTTTGGGTGATGCTGCCCCCAGTGTTCAGTTGTTTAAATGGTAAAGTGCCATACGGATTTTGTTCAAATTTGTATGAAGGTCTACCACGATATAATGTACAAGCCGATTGATGTGCTTCCCCCCAGTGTTCTGTCTTTCATAGGGTCAAAGGTCATATTGTTGGTGGATGGTTTGTGTGCGCGTGCTATAGGCTGCGTTTGTCAATGGATTTTGTTCAAATTTGGTATGGAGGTCTACCATGATAGGGGCTACAAGACGAAAAGATTTAAGATGTGCCGCCCCCAGTGTTCGGTCTTTTATAGGGTCAAAGGTCGTATTGTTAATGGATGGTTTTGTGCGCTTTATAGACTTCATTTCTAGAAGGATTGTGTTCAAATTTGGGGTTGAGGTTTATCATGATGTAATCTACAAGCCTATAGATTTTGTATGTGCTACCCCCGTGTTCTATCTTTTAAAGGGTCAAAGGTCATAAGTGGTGGATGGTTTGTGTGCGCTCTATAGGCTACCTTTCTTGACGGATTTTGTTCAAATTTGTATGACGGTCTACCATGATATAATCTACAAGCCTATAGATTTTGGATCTGCTGCCCCAGTGTTATGTCTTTTATAGGGTCAAAGGTCATGTTGTTCATGGATGGTTTGTGTGTGCTCTACAGGCTATATTTCTTTCTTTGTTCAAATTTGGTATGAAGGCCTACCATGATGTGGGCTACAAATCGAAATATTTTGGATGTACCACCCCAGGTGGTTTGTCTTTTATGGGGTCAAAGGTCATATTTTTATTAATGGTTTGTGTGCGCTCTATAGGCTACCTTTCTGGATGGATTTTGTTCATATTTGGTATGAAGGTCTACCATGATATAGTCTACAAGCATATAGATTTTTGATGTGCTGCCCTCAGTGTTCCGTCTTTTATAGGGTCATAGGTCATATTGTATGTGGATGGCTTGTGCGAGCTCTATTGGCTACTTTTCTTAACTGATTTTGTTTAAATTTGGTATGAAGGTCTACCATGATATGAGCTTCAAGTCAAAAGATTATGAAAGTCCTGCCTCCAGTGTTTTGTCACTTATAGGGTTAAAAATTTTTACAGTTTTTACGATGTTTTGGGCAACTGTGGGACTGGGACATTACCAGCTATCCTGTAGCCACTCTGCATGCAGGTGACATATCTTCGGATACTACTTTCGAATTTTGCGCACAGGTGCATTATACTCTATACGTAAATATTGTTTTGTGAAGCTGCGCCTAGTCTTCACAATATTCTGTATTAGAGGGAATCTTTGTCCCTCACTCAAATGTGAAGATGGAGCAAAAGCTGCTGCTAGTTGCCTGGGGATACAATCACATTGCGCGGCAACTGACATTTCTAGTTTCCTCTTGGTATTAACATCTTCCTTATTGTCTCTATCATCTTCCTATCCATCAGTTTGGATTAATAAAACCACAGTCAACCTTGTCTATTAAAGTCAGATAGGTCTATTTTGACTGAAGAAATAGCTCGCCTTAAACAGAAAATTAAACCAGCCTCAACTTATAGAAAATTTGACTTATGAGGGATTAAAGTCAGAATAAAAAGGAAAAGGACCTTTGATTTGGGCAATTATTTAAGTTTTGCGAGGTGAGCCTAAGCAAGGTTAACTGTACACCGAAATTACCCAATTATTTTGTCATGTGACTTGTGCCTGTACTGTATTATGACTTCACTGAATGTCTTGCTTCAGGAGCAGAAGTGAGAGATAAGCATCAGTTTTCCATTGTCCTCATTGTCATTGTTGATGTTGTCAATAAAGCGGTGTTTTCTCTGTAACTTTCTACATCTTTGACCTATGACCATCAATTGAAGAGTTTGTTTGCAAAAACCGATAAGTCCATTTTTGAAGATTTTGAAGTACGGTATCTGTCATAAAGTACAGAATAATACCTTTTAAATGATATATTGGTCACTACACATAAAGGTACATTTTTGAAGTTATGGTCAAAAGAAGCAAAAATTTTCTTATTATTCTCTTTATTTTTCTTGACCTTTAATCGCAAATATCTCCATTTGACAAATATGGACTTATCGGTTTTTGCAAACGAACTCTTCAATTGTAACCACTGGTCTGTACATAGCCTTTAGATTACTGGTCAAGTTACAATAATGGGTGTAATCTGACATGGCCAAAGGTCAAAAGGTCAATGAACTTCCCTGATAAGCACTTTACTCCCATTGTTGTGGTGTACTCAAAACTTTCCACAATTTTGAGCAATGACCACCAAACTCACACCACAGAAATGCCAAGTTTGAATATAGGTGAAGTCCTACTAATTCAAAGGTCTAATGGTCAATGTACTATTCCTGATAAATCCAATATGTTGCACTGTGATGTACTCTAATTTGAGAATGGCGAGATCATGCTTGCCGAAACATCGGGGCTAGCCAGGCCTTTTTCCAGACCACAAGAAAAGTGGCACACAGTTAAGCCTTCTGCCACCATTCTACCGCCATGGAAATTTTCAAAGATTTCATCATAGTCTAATAACTTTACACAGCCACTGAGCTATGACCACCAAGTTCATATCACAGGTACATCACCTAAACATGCCAGTCAAGTTCAAATATTGGTGAATTCTCACCAGGTCAAAGGTCAAAATGTAAATGGACTTTCCCTAATAAGTACAATCAGCTGTGACCACCAAATTCATACCACAGGTACAATACCAAAAGACACCGGCCTAGTTGGAAATTAATTAATTCTGACAGAGTCTAAAGTCAAAATATCAATGAGAATGCCTTGATAAGCACTATTTTTGTGTTCTCTAAACAGTTTTCTACAGCTTTTAACTTTGACCACAGTGATCAATTAACTTGTATTCCTGATTACACTGTACACGTATACATATGTAGCATGGTGGTGTACCTCGATAACTTCCACCAGCTTGTGAGTTATGACCATCAAATTTATACCACAAGCTGAGATTCCAAGTCTCCCACTTTCGACTGAAGATCTCTGAAAGCCCTTTTTCACAAAATCTCCCCTTCTCCCGCTAGAGATTAAATTTCTCCTGCCATGGCTCTGTGTTTCTCGTTTGTATGGTTTTGTAGATGCCATTATTTTATGCATGCATGTATAGCACCTGCATATGATATATGACATGGAGTTTTATTAAGTCAAAAAGATATAATTTGAATCATTGCATTATTACTTACTTAGTGCCATCATATGTTAAAAAAATACTAGTAACCCTGAGATAGCGTGAGAGAGCATCTTGAACTCTAATGACACCATGGACTTTGCTCTTCGCGCACATCGTGTTGGAGTCTCCCGTCTGCTAGGGGTTCAGGTTGGAGAATCTTTAGATCAGAAAGTGCTTTGGCTTGTAGTCTCTGCACAAGTACAAATTGTGTATCACCTATAGAACATGGCAGTCAAATATGAATATGGTCAAATGTCAAAGAGTCAAACACCTTACAGTGAAAAAACACTAATCACAAATTATGGTATGAGATGAGGAAACTATGCTGCATGTTTGCCTAGTAACCGTAAATTAGCATTTAAATTGACAAAAGTTACAGACCATTTGAAATTGATCAGTGCCTATTAAAGTCATAATTTGGCAACTTTTTCTAGAAGTTTATGTTTAGATAGAAATTCAAGTGTAATACCATTATGTAGAAGATAATTTTCATTTGTTTAGGGTTCATTTTTGTCTCTCCAGGTTTTGTTCCTGTCAGTAGAGAGAGCATGCAAAGAATGTCTACAGGAGTTGATGTAAAGATTGAGACTGAAGATGACAATCCAGAAGTAACTGAACAGTCAAGTGTTGACTATCCCATCAACCCTCCTGGGACTTCAAAAAGAGATGGAAGTGGAGCAATGGACAATGACGCCAGTGATGATATCTCTCTTGTATCTTCAGGAGTTGATGTTAAGATTGAGCCCATAGATGACGATCCAATAGTAACTGCGCAGTCAAATATTGAATATCCCACCAACCCTCCTTGCACTTCCAAGAGAGATGGTAGAGGTGAAATGGACACCAGTGATGACATCTCTTCAGGAGTTGATGTTAAGATTGAGCCCATAGATGACGATCCAGAAGTAACTGCTCAGTCAAGGATTGAATATCCCACCAACCCTCCTCCTTGCAGTTCCAAGAGAGATTGTAGAGGTGAAATGGACGCCAGTGATGACATCTCTCTGGTATCTTCAGGAGTTGATGTTAAGATTGAGCCCATAGATGACAATCCAGGAGTAACTGCACAGTCAAGTGTTGAATATCCCACCAACCATTCTGGGACTTTCCCAAGAGATGGTAGAGGTGAAATGGATGCCAGTGATGACATCTCTCTGGTATGTTCTGAAGTTGATGTTAAGGTTGACACCAAAGATGGCAGTCCAGGAGTAACTGTAGAGTCAAGTGTTGAATATCCTACCAACCCTCCTGGGACCTCCATGAGAGATGGAAGTGGTGCAATGAACGATGACGCCAGTGATGACAATGGCTATGCTCTCTGGGATCAAGACCCTCAAAGTGAGGAGGAGGCAATCCCAAAAGAGAATGCAACCCCAGAAGAGAATGTAACCTCAAAACAGAGTGTAACCCAAACAGAGAATGTAACCTCAAAACAGTGTGTAACCCAAACAGAGAATGCAACGCCAAAAGAGAATGCAACTGCAAAAGAGAATGTGACCCCAGAAGAGAATGCAAAGGGAGTGAAAAATAGGTGTATTAGAAGGCATGGTAGAGGGCATAGGTGCCGATACTGCCATGCCTTGTTTAAAAGATCCTTGAACTATGATATTCATCGGTTGTTCTGTTGTGTACAACTTGTGCCATCAGTCTATGCTTGCTTCCGATGTCACTTTATCAGCAGGAGTAGGGACGTTGTACTCAGACATCTTCGAGAGGCACATAAGGTTCCTCCTGAAGAGAAACTGGAAAGGATCCAAGATCTTCAGATTCCTATGAGTGACATTGTCCGTTTGAAGATCAGTACCTTCAGAAATGGTGCAGTGCGCTTCATTGATGTGATGAAATATTTTGCTTGTGATCGTTGTGACTTTATTGACAAAGGTCAGGAACCTATCATCAGACATCTACAAGTGGTGCATGGGTTAACTCTTATAGAGACACTGTCAAAGTATCGAGAGCTGGAGGTTCATGGGAGGAAGGTAGAGACAAACAAATGGCCTAAGCGAAGACGGAGGTGGTATTTTACAGGTAAAAAGAGGAGGAGGAAGAAGACCAGTCAACCGGAGGAGTGGAGTGATGCTGACATTGTGATGGACTTGCGTTGGAATGATACAATACAAGACAATGAGTCTGCTACTGACAAGGAAGGCAATCACAGGAGAGTATTACCAGAGGAACTTAAGCTGCGCACACTATCCATAAAGCTTCAAGACGTTAAAAAGACAAAAGAAGATACTAAAGCAGGAGAACCCGGCGGGCGCAGATATAAATGTCATGTTTGTGGCAAATGTTTCAAGTGGTGCTCCGGTCTCTCCTCACACAAAAAACTTCACTCATACTTAAAAGTGTTATTATGTGAAATCTGTGGGAAAAAATTCCATTGTAAAAATTCCCTGAAGGTGCACATGAACTGGCACAACAATATCAGGGACTTTGTGTGTGAGGTTTGCGGCAAGGCATTCCTTACAAAAGGAAATTTTGACAAGCATTACTTCACCCACACGGGTAAGAAACCGCACTCATGCACGGAATGCGACCAGCGATTTGTTGATCGCCCTGGTCTGAGACATCACCTTCTGAAGAAACATGGTGTTCACCTTGAACGCGACGTACCCAGGAAAACAGCAGCTCTCAAAACAAATAAAGCTTATCCAACAGACCTTCAGATCCAACAGATTCCATCAGCCCCAAGAACAGTTGTGGAGCCAGTTCATAGTTCTGTTGTCTCTGGTCAACCAGCCCAACGTAATGTTGTCTCCAGTACTGTGACAGCCAGTGGAATCAGTGAGGATGGTCTCAAGACAGCTGGGCAGGTGTCTGAGGATCTCCAGCCCCCAGCAATGACTGCACAGTCACTGCCACAGCATTCTAGCGAGATAGACGACAATATGATTGCTACTGAGACACTGATGCAAATCATTATGTCATAGTGCATGGTCGGACAGTGACTGCTGCCATGACATTGTATTAGTGAGAAGTGTCCAAATCCAGACTTTTGTGCTTGTGTTTTGCTGGCTGTGTGTTATATACCTGTGCCACATATTGTCACTGGAGGCATCTCGTTTTAAGGTTGTTATGATCAATTTTTGGGACAGCATAACTTTGTCAAAGAACTTTATGGGAATATGACTTAAATGTGTATATTAAGTGGACGAAGTTGTGTCTGTGGATTTGTACACGGTGCATGCACTCGGGTCAAAGGACAGTTGAATCCATAAAGTGACAAATAAGTCCATAGTGTCTACTGTGTGATTTGGGCCTGCAAATTAGCTTGGATTGCTATTGACTGACACCAGTTTGCCACGAGCCACCGCATATTCATTGATTTTTTCCTTTCAGTGTCCATTGTGCAATCTCTTTTGTATCTCTTTGGCATCTCATAGCTACTTTCCCTTGGAATTGCCTTGGTCCCATCTTTTCACATGCGTCATGGTTTAGTACAGCCAGGAATGGGTCAAACTTGTTTATGTTCATGTCATCATCTGATCTAGAGTCTGTTTCTGTGAATGATTGGTTAATCTTTATACCCCCTCCACACTTAGTGTTAAGGGGGTATAGGAATCACCGTGTTGTTGGGCGGGCGGGCGGGCGGTCAGGCGGGCGGGCGGTCGGTCGGTTTGTCTGTTGCAAAATCTTGCGTCGCGAACTCCTCCTACAATTTTGAAGCAATTTAAATGAAACTTAGGGTAAATGATGATATTGAGGTATAGATGTGCAAGACATGTTTTCTTTGTTTATCGGACAATGCGTTGCCATGGTAACCATTATTCTACCAAAACCTTGTGGCTTGAATAACTTCCATAGTATTTAAGCAATCAATTTCAAAATTGGTATCTATGATGATTTGTAGGTGTAGTTATGCAAGACACTCTTTGTGTTTGTACTTGACAAAGCGTTGCAATGGTAACCGCATGTTTTCTTCAAGATTTTGTAGAGTAAACAACTTCCACAGTTTTGAAGTAATTGAAATCAAATTTGGTAGGCATTATGTCCTTGATGAGGCATAGATGTGGAACACATAATTTTTGTGTTTGTCGGACAAAGCGTTGCCATGGTAACCATAATTTTATCAAAACCTTTTGGATTGAATAACTTCCACATCATTCAAGCAATTAAAGTCAAATTTAGTATGTATGATGATCGGGAGGTGTAGTTATGCAAGACACCAATGTGTAAATATAAGAAAAATGTGTTGCCATGGTAACCACTCACTTTTGTATCAAATTGAACCATTTAATCTATGAAGGTGAAATTTGGTGTGTATGATGCTCTTTAAGTGTACTTTTCCAAAATGTCCTTTGTATTTGAATCAGACAATGCGTTGCCATGGTAACCGCATGTTTTTTTTTAAATCCTGTGGAGTGACCTTCCACAGTTTTCAAGCAATTGAAACCATATTTGGTAGGCATTATGGCCCTGAGGTATAGAGGTGGAACACTAATCTTTGTGTTTGTCACACAAACCATTGCCATGGTAACCACAATTTTACCAAAACCTTGCAGATCGAATATCTTTTCCATCATTCAAGCAATTACCGTAAAGTCAAATTTAGTATGTATCATGATCTAGAAGTGTAGTTTTGCAAGACACCAATGTGTTAGTTGAAGGAAAATGTGTTGCCATAGTTGCCACTCATTTTTGTACCAAAATAAACCATTCAAGCTATGAAGGTCAAATTTGGTTGTAGTGATGCTGGGGGAAAGCATGTTACCATTTGCTGTAAGTTTTATACTCAGTGTCAACTCTGTGATTGTGCAGTAAACTAAAATTCTGTTTCCAATTCGACAAGTGCACAAACTTTGTATTAACGTCATTGCCCTCATGACATCACATACTATAAAGCAACTCCAGGGGCGGGGGTATTAATCACCTTCAGTGATAAATCTAGTTTCTTTTGTTTTTGTTTGTTTGTTTGTTTTTTGATGGGTGGGGTTCTTGTATGTAAGTCAATTATTTGGAAGGAGACAATTACCTTACCTCTACATCTGGAGCCTGGATCCTTCTTGAGTGAGTGAAGAGGCGGAGGCAATGAGTTTGGTTGTCCATCCTTCCGTATGACATCAATTTTGTGGACAAGGTAATTAAACACAATGTCAGGTGTATTCTAATCAAACCTAGCATACATGTGTTGGTGAAGTTGAGCCTATCAACTTTTGGGTGCACATGCTCAAGGCAAAAAGGTCAAGGTCAAATGTTCAAAATTTTACTATTTACCCAATATCTATGCAATACCTTCTGGATTTTTTTCTTATGTGAAACTTATCATATCTTTGTACATTACCTAATAGAAATTTGCTTGGAATGGTTTTGCCATAAAGTCAAAGGCCATATGGTTAAAGTTTATGAAGTTAAAATGCTAAAATTCAGTTCTTCCTCCATATCTTGAATGTGGCCAAAGTATCATCATTAAGCTTAGTTTATGTTTATATTTATGCATGTAAAATATGTACTGCCTGACAGTGATTTTCTTGGGAATTTTAGGGTCATAAGGTCAAAAGGTCAAAAACCATGGTAAACTGTTAGATTTTACTACATGTAATTGATACTTACATTACCCTTTTTATGCCTCCGCCACAAAGTGTCGCTGGAGGCATTACGTTTTCGAGTTGTCCATCCGTCCGTCCATCCTTCCATCTGTAAGTCCTTCCATCTGTCCATCCGTCCTTCCGTCTATCCGTCCTTTCGTCCGTTCTTTCGTCCGTCTGTCCTTCCGTCTGTAATCAATTTTGTGGACAGCGTAACTAAAAAACCATTTGAGGTATCTTAAAAACTTGTGTGTTGCATGTGTTGCATGTGTGTGTATGAGTGGGAGAAGTTGTGCCTATCAACTTTTAAGTGCGAATGCTCAAGGTCAAAGGTCAAAAAGTCATGGTCAAATGCTAAAAATTTCACTATTTCCCCCACATTTATGCAGTGGCTGAAGGTATTTTCTTGAAACTTTGTGGAAACGTGTACTACTAAATAAAGATTTTCCAGTGAGAGTTCCAGATCATAAGGTCAAATGTCAAGTAACAATGTTAAAATTTTACTTTTTTTCCATATCTCACAAATGGTTCAAGGTATCTTCGTGGGACTTATTACATATGCATGTACTGACTGGCAGTGATTATGTAGGGAATTTGGGGTCAGGGGTCAAAGGTCAGGGGTCTATGGTCAAGGTCAGCTCCTATAACTTTTACTATTTCCCTCATATCTATGCAATGTGTTGAGGATTTTCTTGAAACTGAATACACACATGTATTACGTACCCATTAGAGATTCTCTTGGAAGTTTCTTGCCAAAAGGTCAAAGGTCAAGTTAAAGTTCTATGTTACTCTTCTTCCTGCATATCTTGAAAGTGACTGAATGTATCATCATGAAACAGTACATGCATGTTCTACCTGAACTGACAGTGATTTACATATATTGCATGCATGTATAGCATCTGCATATGATATATGACATGAAGTATTATTAACCCAAAATATATGATTTGAATCATTGAATTATTACTTAGTGCCATCACATGTTGAAAAATACTTTCTAGAAACCCTGAGATAGCACGAGAAATAATTTGGAAGCCTAATGACCCCATGGATTTTGCTCTTGCTGGAGTCTCTGCACAAGTACAAATTGTACATCATCTAAAGAACATGGGAGTCAAATTTGAATATGGTCAAAGGTCAAAGAGTCAAACAGCTTACAGTGAAAAAACACTAATCACAAATTTTGGTGTGAGATGAGGAAATCGTGGCATGTTTTACCTTGTAACCTTCAATTAGCATTTAAATTGACAAATATTACAAACTATTCGAAATTGATCAGCCTAGTAGACTCATGATTTGGCATCTTCTAGAAGTTTATTTGGAGACAAAATTTAAGGGTAATGCCATTATGTAGAAGGTATTTTTCATTTGTTTAGGGTTCATTTTTTTGTCTCTCCAGGTTTTGTTCCTGTCAGTGGAGACAGCAGGCAAAGGATATCTCCTGGAGTTGATGTTGGTGAGACCACAGACAACAGTCCAGGAGTAACTGCACAGTCAAGTGTTGACTATCCCACCAACCCTCCTGGGACTTCCAAGAGAAATGGTAGAGATGAAATGGACGGCAGTGATGACATCTCTCTGATATCTTCAGGAGTTGATGTTAAGATTGAGCCCATAGACGACAATCCAGGAGTAACTGTACAGTCAGGTGTTGAATATCCCATTAACCCTCCTGGGGCTTCCACAAGAGATGGTAGTGGTGCAATGGACAATGACGCCAGTGATGACATCTCTCTGGTATCTTCCGGAGTCCATGTTAAGATTGAACTCATAGATGACAATCCAGAAGTAACTGCACAGTCAGGTGTTGAATATCCCACCAACCATTCTGGGACTTCCACAAGAGATGGTAGAGGTGAAATGGACGCCAGTGATGACATCTCTCTGGTATCTTCAGGAGTTGATGTTAAGATTGAGCCTATAGATGACAATCCAGAAGTAACTGCACAGTCAAGTGTTGAATATCCCACCAACCATTCTGGGACTTCCACAAGAGATGTTAGAGGTGAAATGGACGCCAGTGATGACATCTTTCTGGTATCTTCAGGAGTTGATGTTAAGATTGAGCCCATAGATGACAGTCCAGGAGTAACTGCACAGTCAAGAGTTGAATATCCCTCCAACTCTTCTGGGACTTCCATGAGAGATGGAAGTGGTGCAATGGACGATGATACCAGGGATGACAATGGCTATGCTCTCTGGGATCAAGACCTTCAAAACAAAGAGGAGGCAACCCCAAAAGAGAATGTAACCTCAAAACAGTGTGTAACCCAAACAGAGAATACAACCCCAAAAGAGAATGCCATCCCAAAAGAGAATGCAACCCCAGAAGAGAATGCAAAGAGAGTGAAAAATAGGCATAGGTGCCGATACTGCCATGCCTTGTTTAAAAGATCCTTGAACTATGATATTCATCGGTTGTTCTGTTGTGTACAACTTGTGCCATCAGTCTATGCTTGCTTCCGATGTCACTTTATCAGCAGAAGTAGGGACATTGTACTCAGACATCTCCGAGAGGCGCATGAGGTTCCTCCTGAAGAAAAACTGGAAAGGATCCAAGATCTTCAGATTCAAATGAGCGACATTGTCAGGTTGAAGATCAGTACCTACAGAAATGGTGCAGTGCGCTTCATTGATGTGATGAAATATTTTGCTTGTGATTGTTGTGACTTTATTGACAAAGGCCAGGAACCTATCATCAGACATCTACAAGTGGTGCATGGGTTAACTCTTATAGAGACACTGTCAAAGTATCGAGAGCTGGAGGTTCATGGGAGGAAGGTAGAGACGAACAAATGGCCTAAGCGAAGACGGAGGTGGTATTTTACAGGTAAAAAGAGGAGGAGGAAGAAGACCAGTCAACCGGAGGAGTGGAGTGATGCTGACATTGTGATGGACTTGCGTTGGAATAATACAATACAAGACGGTGAGTCTGCTACTGACAAGGAAGGCAATCGCAGGAGAGTATTACCAGAGGAACTTAAGCTGCGCACACTATCCATAAAGCTTCAAGACGTTAGAAAGACTAAAGGATATAATAGAGCAGCAGAGCCCGGCGGGCGCAGATATAGATGTCATGTTTGTGGCAAAGGCTTCAGGTGGGCCTCTTGTCTCTCCTCACACAAGATACTTCACTCAGACTTCAAAATGTATTTATGTGAAATCTGTGGGAAAAATTTCCACACTAAAAATTCCCTTAAGGTGCACATGAACTGGCACAACAATATTCGGGACTTTGTTTGTGACGTATGCGGCAAGGCATTCCTACTAAAATCAAATCTTACCAAGCATTACTTCACCCACGCAGGTAAGAGACCTCACCCTTGCACTGTATGTAAGCAGCGGTTTTCTGATACCTCTGCTTTGAGAGGTCACCTTCTGAAGAAACATGGTATTCACCTTGAGCTCAGGGCACCCAGGATATCATCAGGTGTTAAAATGACTGAACCTCCTCAAACATAGGATCCTCCCTCTACAAAACTAGGGCTCGAAATTGAAAGTGCATCCAGCACACGTGAGATGCCACCAGCCCCAAGAATAGTTGTGGAACCTGTCAATAGCTCTGTTGTCTCTTGTCAACCAGTCCAATTTGATGTTGTCTCCAGTGCTGTGACAGCCAGTGGAATCGGTGAGGATGGTCTCAAGACAGCTGAGCAGGTGTCTGAGGATCTTCAGCCCCCAGCAATGACTGCACAGTCACTGCCGCAGCATTCAACCAGTGTAGATGACAATATGATTGCTACTGAAGCACTGATGCAAATCATCATGTCATAGCACATAGTGATTTCTTTCACTATCAAGTTTCCAAAGTTTTGACTGATTCATTCCTGAGCCAAGTTTTGCTGGAGACATTATTTTGTTTTTGTTGTCATTGTTCCTCGTCCATCTGTCCATTATCAGATTTGTAAAGAACATAATTTTTGATCCACTTGTGGTTTCCAAATAAAACTTTAAGTGTGTGTTTGTTCATTGTCTTACGTCTAGCATTGGTCCGTCATCCCTTGTCCATCATCCGTCATGTGTGTAAATTTTAATGTTTTCATCATCATCTTGAGAATTCCACGAAGAATTTTCACCAAACTTGGCAGGTATCGTCCCTAGGAAAATAGGTTTTCAATTTGTTCCTATGGGCACCATTCCCCCAGGGGGGCGGCCTAAATCCTCTAAAATCAAGGGAATCTTCAAATGTCTTCTGTAGAACCAGAATTGGTAGAGATAAGTTAATACACGTACATTGTACTATGATTTAGCAGACCCTACATTGATGACTGCATTTTCAGATTTTGAAGTTTGTTTATATGGTGGATCCAGGGGTGCCCTGTAGAGATGGTGGGTTTAAATGGGATCTTAATAGTTAAGATATTGATTATCATCTTAAAAATGCCTTGATGGAGTTTTACCAAATTAAGCAGGTAGAATCCCTAGAGGGATAGGATCTTAATTTGTTCAAATGGGCATGTTGTATAAAAAAATGTGTGGATGGTTAATTTGAGATACTCAGGTGAGCCCATGACCCCCAGGATCTTGTTGCAAGTAACTAGACCAGGCTGCACCGATAAACTTGTTGTTACCCACACACTTAAAGGGACTGTACAGTACTGGTTGAGGTAGGGATTCAGGTTTTGAACATTCCTAAGTGAGATAATGAAAAGCCTCTTATCAAATATGAAAGAGCATGTAATTTTAAGAAGGATTCAACATTTATTTGATGAAAATTGATTTTCAAATGGCTGAGATATCCCAAAAAGTGCTAATAATAAAAGGCGACATGCCACAACTTTATTAGGATCTCTTTGTTTCACCTTGTTTTTGGATATCTCAGCCATTTCAAAACCGATTTTCATCGAATAAACTTTTGATACCCCTTAGAACTGCATTCCCCCTTACATCTCATAGAGTGGTTTCTGAATATCTCGCAAAATGTTAAAAGCTAAATCTACACCTCGACCAGAACTGTACACACCCTTTAAGATCGGACGTCTTTTGCCATGGTCAGATTCTAGAATTCACCACTGCCCTCATATCTCTGCATGTTACAAACTATTTTCTCTTATGCTTTTGCGTTTTGATGCTGAAACAACACATTTTCTACAATTCCTTTGAAATGATTCAGTGTACTTAAACTCGGTAGGCCTGCCTTTGCATATGTACAGTACATATTATACATTATCTTATTGCTTCCGTTTAGTATCTGTGAACCTATTAATAATAATAATAATAATAATAATAATAATAATAATGATAATAATAATAATAGTGGCTACTTGTATAGCGCACAGGTCCACTTTTCAGTGCTCATGGCGCTTCAAAAATAAAAAGATATATATTTACATGCATATACATATTCAAACAATAAAGAAGAAAATGGTAGACAAAAACAAATATATACCAAATAAAGAATACAACATCTACCAATTAAAATACAATATTGATCCAATATTAATGACATACAGCAATTACAGTCCTCAGTATGAAAAGAACAGATAAGTTTTAAGTTTGGATTTGAATGACTCTGTAGATGACAGTTCCCTTAACTGTAGAGGTAACTGATTCCACAATTTTGGTCCCATAACGGAAAAAGCACGATCACCATACTCGTGTTTTACTCTGGGTGTTTGGATTAACAATGCATCTGATGATGCATTCACACTGACACAGTAGCACACACCCAGAGAAAAACTCATTTGGTTTTCATCGTTTCCACCATTCATGATGTGTCATTGCGGACGTGCACATGCCCTGTCAGATTTGAATGCGGTAACGCCCTTTGGCTCATGTGAACCTATTACAGTGCACTCCCGTTTTAATGAAATGCTCAGGACAGGCAGTTTTCTTTCGTTATAACCGAACAAATACAATATACATGTATAATGAAAACAAGGAAACCATGTATATATATATATCATATTCTGTTTACTGAATACTCATCATACACTGGAAAGCTATGTGAAATGTGACGGGATAACTGTATTACAATAACAAACGCAAGTTCCCCTCAGAAACTGCGTGACACAAGGAGCGAACACACAGTGGTGTGAAGCGTTCACCCATGCAGAGACGCTATATGCTTGTTCCGCTACTTATTTTCGAAAGCAATTCGTATTTCGTTATAACAGAGCACAATTCTTTTGTTTTTCTTTGTTTGTGGCGCTCGGAAAAGACTTCGTTGTAACGGAAATTTCTTCATAACCATGTTCGTTATAAGCGAATTTTGCACCGTAGACTTTAATGGTGATAATTTTGGGACCAGACAATTTACTTCGTTATAACGAAATTTCGTTATAACTGTGTTCGTTGTAACGGGAGTGCACTGTATCAGGATTTTAGGGGACGAGGACTTTTGTAGATCTATTCTTTGACTCGCCCAATATGATGTACATGTATATCAGACTGCAAAGTCGACTCAGCCAGGTTTTGTTTTTGTTTTTTTTTTTGTTTTTTTTTTGCATGCACTATTGCATTGGGCAAAAATCAGAACTCATGGAGCTTCAAATAAGACTATATTTTTCGCTCATCCAATGTCTTATTGTTCCTAGGAGAATGAGTACAATGCACTCTTCTTATTATGCACTCGGCAGTGACTGACGAAATAAAAATTCCGGTACCAAAATCAGAACCAACAGGTATCTGGTAATTTCACTATAACAGAAGAAAACTACCATCTTTGAGGATTAAGTTGAAATTTACATTACATTTTCTGTTAATAATAATTGTTTTGGATATAAACTCCAAATTTTATTGTCCAAGAATGGAAATTCATTTTGCCCAATTGATCGTGGGCCCGGCAGCCACTGAGCAGCGCCAGATCGACATTGCTCTAACTTTTCAACTGTTGAACGGCGAACAAGGTAGCAGCAACTCCCATCTTTTAACGTCTTTTGGTATGACGCGGCCGGGGTTTGAACCCACGACCTCCCGATTGTGAGGGCAGCCGCTCTACTCACTGAGCCAACACATCGATGTGTTTGTGTGTAATTCATTATATTGATTGTCATTTATGGACATATCAGTCATTGATGTCAAGTTCAACTGCACTCAAAATCTTTGCACTGTCCAATGTGTAGAAGTGCATTGCATTTATGGAAACCATATGAATACATTGTACACGTATACCCTGTAGGGGGTATGTCCTCACTAAAATTGGCATATGTTAATATGAGAAGATAATAAGAACTGATTGCTATTATGATAGTAATAATAATAATGATCATAATAAGAATGATGATGATGATAAATAGAGAAGCACTCTGAGAGCGCAGGCCTCCGCCAAGCAGCTCATTTCCACCACCGATCTTGTTCTTCCATAGAGATTAGTGATTTCCACTCATACACGTAAATGCATGCTAAAAATTGCCTAATTTCCCAATGTGATATATATATATATATATATATATATATATATAAGTAGAAGCCTTTTGTTACATCATCAACTTTCAGCTGCATGGCACCTCGCCGACCTGGCAAAAAAGTAGAGCAAATACTTTAGTGCATGTATGCAAACTTTAAATAAGTGCAGCTTGAACTCCCAAGTTCATTGGCCCTACCTGCCAAAATATCAAAAATCCTTCATGGAATCCATAAAAATTCCCAGATAACTATCAAAATTGAATCATCCGTTCCTTCTGTCATTCTCAAGTTTTCCTGTGAGACTGATTTAAATTTGGACTGGATTTCCCCTTTAAATGATTCCACTGAGGATGACTGAAAAACAGTAACAAGGATATCGTTCTAAGCTTTTGGTCCAATGTGGGAAAAAGAATGAGTTCTGATGAACTCATTCCTTAGTTCATGTAAATGAAATGTAAAAGAACTGAATGATCAAAACTTTTCAGGACAGTTAATAGCAATAAAAAAAAAATCTGAAGATACAGGACAAAATTTGTTTCTTTCTTTGTAATGTGGTTGCAAATTGAGTGACATGATACAGTGTACATATATTGTACATGCATGTGCGGTGGAGATTCCATATACATGTATTGCGATCACATGGTACCAGTACCAGTATGGAAAGGAAGTGAAATGATGTGAAAGGTAACCAAGGGCAGATCCTGGAATTTCATAGAGGGGGGAGATGACGCGAGGAATATTTTTGGTGCTACTTGTGGGTTTCATCTCATTTTTTTCTTATTTTCTCTTTTGTTTTAACAAAAAATAACGAGGGGGCGCGCACCCAGTGCGCACCTTCTGGAACCGCCACTGGTAATTGTCAGTGGTGAAGGGTATTTGAATGGTGGGCTTCTGGGGTTAGTGTATACCCATATGTTGAGATATGTTTACCTTTTTACAGATATAAGTACTCAAAGACCACAATTAGATACACTGGAGCAAAATGCGGGAATGAGTTACAAGCTTTTATTAAAGAGAGTCCAACACTGTCATGTTTTAAACGTACTTAATGTTTTTAATCCAAAGTGCAATTAAGTAAGTACTGTAATAATTTTGCCACTTTTTCCCCCTATTTTATTGTTGTGATGTTTCTTTGTTGTTTTTATTCGTTAATGTGTATTTGATGAAATTGCGTCCTATTTATTGTTTGTAAGGGAATCGGTCTCGATAGGCTTCATATGGCCTTTATACTGATCCCTCACGTGCTATGTTTGTACATATTTCTCTTCTGTTCTGTTGTGAACGTGATGTTTCTTTTTAGCATGTGAAATAAATTTGAATTTGAATTTGAAAGTGTTAATTGTCATTTTTTTGTTTGTTTGTTCCCCCCCCCCCCCCACCTTACATGTTCTGTTGTAGGCGTATCAGTGGCCCGGATTGGTGGTTGGTTGGAATTAAGACACCAATGGTGTTACAGTTGTTATTTACATGTATAACAGAAAAGGGAGATACAGGTATACCATATATGGCAGATCTTTTTATGTTTAGGTCTCCGCTACACTGTGTTGTATGATAGGTTGTTTAGTGTTGAATGTGTGTGTGGCATGCTGTAATAGTATACAGTACTTATTCTATAGAGTCATCATTACGTGATCAAACTACTGTACATTATCACACTGCATACACTATAAACCTCCAACTTCGCAATGATGGGATCTGCCTTCTGTACTGTAGCCAATATAGAGCAAGTTGATCAGTCACCTAGCCGCTTAAGGTTCCAGGGGTCATCTATGGTGTGATTTGGAGATCCTCCATGGTCCCTTTTTTATATGTTTTTGCAAATTCCCTTTTGCCAAGGCTCAATCTTGCAAGCTGCTTTCGGGGGACGAGGGGGTGCTTTTGTTTTTATCTTTTTTGGTACCGGTATTCTGTCATTGATCATTTATAATCATTTTGATCTGGTTGATTTGTTGTAGGCCTACACTGTGATGCAATCTTCATCAGGAAAAAAAAATGTTTAAAAAAGCATTCTGATACTCGTTTGCTGTTACGTAAACACAAACAAAAAGAGCATTTTGAAGCTAGATGCATGCTAGTGTAATTGGCTTTTTAACAGGAAACCAATTACTGTAAAAGTGGATATTTTCGCGACTAATTTTTCGCGCTTGGCCGGGTAAGAAGAGTTTCGCGTGTTTTTAAATCCGTGTAATCAAGACATCACGCATAGGAACATAATGACAAGCAAAAATATTTGCGTGCTTTAATTTTCGCGCTATTTTCCGGTTGTGCGAAATGAACGAAAATTTCTACTTTTACAGTAATGGAGAAAACAAATGTCTAACAAGAAAGGAAACATTGAGAATAATATCAGAAGGAGAGAGAGATGCAGAGTAGAAAGAGGAAATATGTGCATTACAGAGAGAATAAGTTGGAAAGAGATAGATGCTACAATATTAATGGAGAATATATGGTTACTATAACTGCGCACAGATAAGGCTGCATGTACATTTTTACCTTGATTTACCTTGATGTTGGGCATAAAGTATACTGGACTTATTTGCCCCTCTGCATCCTCTTGAAACTTGCTGCAATTGTTATTTGCTCTACTATTCGCATGCGTAGGGCGGGAGCATCATGGGAATATAGTATCCGGGTCATAACAGTTGAACTGATGTTTCCATGACTTTTCCAGATTTGATTTGAAGGTATTGATGCTGCTGCTATTGATGACTTCAGATGGTAGGCTGTTCCATAAATTGACTACTCGGTGTGAGAAATTCCTTTGTCTTACATTTGAGTTTGCGTAGGGTTTTCTGAGCTTGAGTGAGTGACCTCATGTCCTGGAATGTGTATATTGCTGGAAGAAATCTGAGCTATGCAGGTCGTCTAGGCCATTCAGGATCTTATATGTCTGGATCATATCTGCTCTGTGTCTCCTATATGACAATGTTGGGAGACCCAGTCTCCTCAGTCGTTCTGTGTAGCTCAGATCTCTCAGACCAGGTAGCAGCTTTGTTGCTCTTCTCTGTACTTTTTCCAGTTTGTCAATGTCCCTCTTTAGGCATGGAAGCCATACACTACTGCGATATTCCAGGGATGGTCGAATTTGACTTGTATAATTGAACTAAACCTCTAGCATCCATATTAGAAAAGGACCTCCTGATTAATCCCAACAGTCTATTTGCCTTGGCGCATACTCTGTTGACATGGTTAGAGAATTGCAGGCTGCTGTCGAATATTACTCCAAAGTCATTCTCATGAGAAACTGTCAAAAGTTCAGATGCATCATCAGGGTTTAGGTAATAACTCAATCCAGGATTTCTCTTTCCAAAATACATTACTTTACATTTCTTTTGATTGAAGGATAACTGCCAGTCTTTGGCCCATGTTGTGAGTTTATACAGATCCTCCTGCAGATTGTTATTATCAGACTCTTCATGTCGTGCAGCATACAATTTGGTGTCATCGGCGAACAATTTAACTGTGGAATTTGTAGATATAATCTCAGGTAGGTCGTTAATGAATATGATAAATAATATTGGGCCTAAAACACTTCCCTGTGGAATTCCACTGGTTACTGTACTTTCTTGTGAACTGGCTCCTTCTACTACTACTCGTTGAGTGCGTTCAAGGAGAAATGCTTTCATCCAGTTCCAAATTTTCCCTCTGATTCCATATCCATAAATTTTCTTGAGTAGTCTTGTATGTGGTACACTGTCAAAAGCCTTGCGATAGTCTAAATAAATACAATCGACTATGTCTTTAACATCAAGAGCAGCACTCCAGTCATTTGTTACTTCAAGTAGTTGTGTGGCGCAGGATCTGCCTCTTCTGAATCCATGTTGATGAAGTGTTAACAAATCGTCGTTTTCAAGATGAGCCATTAATGAATCCCTTATGAGTGTTTCCATTATTTTACAGACAGCACTGGTAAGACTCACAGGTCGATAATTCTCTGCTTCACATTTTGGACCTTTCTTATGAATTGGGACCACGTTAGCAGATTTCCACATTACTGGTACCTGGCCTGTATTTAATGATGTATTAAAAATATCTGTCAATACTGGCGCTACGGCCTCTTGTAATTCCTTCAGTATCCTAACGTGAACTTCATCTGGTCCGGGAGACTTGTCGTAATCCAGATTTCGGATAACCTTCAGTACATCTGAGACGTCTACTTCCATATCGTCTAAAGGTTCTGTAAAGAGTCTGTCACCAAAATCTGGAACATCATGAATATCTTCCCTGGTAAAAACTGAACTAAAGTAGTCATTTAACACTTGTGACTTTTCTTCATTACTTTCCGCTAGCGTACCATCATCTCTTTTTAAAGCAGGGATGCTTGACTTAGACTTTGTCTTACTATGAATATATCTCCAAAAACTCTTTGTGTTAAGTTGAACTTCTGATGTAAGCTTCCGTTCAAATTCACGTTTATCGTAATTAATCATTCTTGTGGCTTCATTCCTCCTTCTAGCATACACTGCCTTTGATTCTAGAGTACTCCTTCCCTTGCATCTATCCTTCTGGTACACATTCCATGCTTTGTGTTTTTCTTTAATGCATCTTTTTACTTCCGCATTCATCCATAAAGGCCTTGGCTTCCTAGAGGCAGGAATCGCCGGTACGAACTCCTCAGACAGTTTTTTAATGATGTTCATAAAAGTAAATAAATACTTCTCCTCTACATGGTTAAGATGATAAATCACATCGAATAATCTATTGTCTTCAGTGAACTTCCTCATCTGATCATATTTTCCTTTGTAGTAGGCATATCGGGGAGATCTCCTCCTGTCTTCTTTTACAGTTGTTATCAGCTCAAAAATAACAGTCAGGTGATCACTCTTACCTAATGGGGCCTTCAACTGTATGTTGTTAATCATTTCAGGCTGATTTGATAGTAAAAGGTCCAGTGTATTACTCGCCTGTCCTTCCCTGAGTCGAGTACGAGTAGGTTCAGTGATCAATTGACTGTAGTACAAGTCCTCAATACATTCTATAAATCTGTAACTGCATTTCCATAGAATCTGAAGTCTCTGGAGGATTCCACGTGATATATGGGGGAGGTTGAAATCTCCAACCAGTAAAGTGTGAGAAAAATGCAGCTTGTCAATAGTATGCAATAAACTAAGCAGAGCTTCATTATTCTCAGTCTTGCTATTGGGACTCCGGTATATACATCCTATAAGTATACTGTGCTCACTTGATGATGGCCGGATATTACACCAGACGCTTTCAAGGAATTTGTCTCCATGTATTGTAACCATGCTGGCATTAAGTTCTGCTCTCACGTAGATTACTACCGGGTACCCCTCTCTTCCGAAGTTCCACATCTGCCAGAAACATATCAAATCCTGGTATACTGTATTCTACTTCCTCCACGTCTGTTCTGGAAAATTTAGGGCATATCTCTGTTAATGCGATAATTGCTGGTTTCTCAACTTCTATTCTGCATAGTAATTCATTTCTCTTGTTTAACAGAGAATCAACATTACTATAGAGAAATTTAACATGTAGTCACTGGTCGGATTCGTACTCCTTCCTCTCTTCACTCTCCTCCTCTGATATGGTGTAGCCTTTGGCTGTTTCTTGTTTGGGACCTCTGGTGTGGAGGGATTTTCCAGCCTTCCTTTCCTTTGTCTCAGAAGTGGGATTGTTTGAAGAGCCAGATGGTCTGGTTTGGTCTGTTGATATATACAGAGTATCCTGTATGATCTCTAGTTGTAGTTGTAGGTTCTCCTGCGAGTTTCTGTTCTGTTCTGGTCAGCGGTGAAGATTTGGAGATTCTTCCTTTGTAGATTTTCAAGTTGGTTTCACCATTTTCTCTTCTCCTACGTATAGTTCCTCTCTCAGGAATTTCCTCTCCTCTCTCTGCTGAAGCGTCAGGTCGGGAGATATGTATGTGTTTTTCCATTTTGTAGTCTTGCGGAGGTGTTTTGCATTCCTCAGGATTTCACTCTATTTCACTTGGCTGTTTTCGTCTGCCAATTCAACAAGTAGGGCTCTGGCTTTGTCTGGAGACCATCTACCTAGTCTACGAACCTTGGTGAAGTTAGCATCTACAACCTTTACTCCTGAGTTGAGAATGTCTCTTACAGATGCAATGTCATCTTGTTGCCTCTCATTACGCAGGTTACTATCGGATTCTGGGACCCCATAGATTACGATGTTGTTTTTTCGTTTCTCTCTCTCTTCAAGTTCATCCACAGACCTATCACATTAACCAGTTCACCTTGATGTAATGTAATGCTTTCGCATGGTGAATGTACATGTAGTTTGTTTGAGAGGTCATGCGAGAAGGGTGAAGTTTCAGGGATGTACCCAATGCACCCAGTTTTTCTCAAATTTACATTGAAATTACTTTCAATTTTTCGGGGGGGGGGGGGAGGGGTGTTTTCATTTTGAATGTGCACCGCGAACTTCCCATCAGTCATCTACGAGTAGTCGCATCCAAACTGAACGTAACAACAGAGGGCGCTGCACTAATCACTGTACCACACACTGTACGTACACGTACAAGATTCTATTGTACGAACCCTCGGCAGGAAATGGAGACCACAACGCTACTGAAATAATGTAGATTCTACTGGAGTTCGGTGCTGTACAGAAGAAAAAGTAATGTCGAATCCAATGGAACAGGGAGATGGTGAGTATTCACGTAAAACGCCTGACGATACCCCAACCTCTAAAAATATGTTAAACAGGCGGACGACGTGCCGTAGATGGTACCGGCTCATGCATCGCGCCGCCGAGGCCGCCCGGGGCGCTCGTCCGGGACCGTATGCTGTCGTGTCCGCTGGAGCAGCGGCGTGTAGTGAGATGTAGAGTGCATAAATTTACATGCGTTCCACCATCACCAGCAGCTGCACCATACCAAGCACCAATTGCTGGCAAGAAGGTGCCGAGCTAACTGTTAGTGTTAGACCGATAACTCTGTCCCTTGTTAAGTGGCCCGTTAAACCCACAAATATACGCCCTGATAATGTAAAAGAAAGTCGATCAACCATATTCTGTTTACAGGCCTCGAAATAGGATTTTGGAGGGGCAAGGCCATTCAGAAAAGGGCACTTTTTCCAAGAGGCCAGGGCACTTAAGTCAGTCAGAGGGGCACCAAGGCCACATTGGAAAGGGCATGTTTGGTGTTTATGAAAAAGAAAGAAGAAAACCAAACCGAGAAAAACAAACACACACACACACACACACAAAGTGCAACACACAGCAAAAACCTCTTCCCTACAGCTGTAACACATTCCCGATCTCCGCGTTTCTATCAGGTGAAACGACATTTTTTAAAACAGGAATAAAAGAACAGTAGGTATTGATTGAAACTCGACACCCTTTCAGGCCAGCCAGGCCAGGCTGCCATGAAACTTCAAAGCACATTCCGACAGCTGGCTGGCAAAACTAACCACAAGGCAAAGGAATTTGCACGCGTGTAGATTGCAGTATGATTAGTCTGTGACAGACAGTTCATGACCTCCAAGAATGCGCCAGTATGCGCGGTTTCTTATGTTGATTGGTCTCTCTCTCTCCACCCCTCCCCATTCCCCAGTCTGGCACACCTTGGCATCGTGGGATTTTTCTTTTTTCTTGGTGAACTTGGAGTTCACTCATTACTACTCTATCTGAATATGCGCTGCCTAGCTAGTACATACTCGCGGCCGCTGCACTGCGGAGGCAGTCGGGACAGTAAAAGCCGGTCGGGCGTACATGTGCGTACACGTCGTCTCGTATCTCGGAAAGATACTTTGAAGTTTGAGTTTGAATCAGATATATCGGGACGCGAGTGAACTGAAGGTATGATATTTGAGATCAGGAAAGTTGTTCAAGCTTATTAAAGAGACTTTGAGAAAGGGCATATCATACGTCATAAATAATAACTTTCATTCTAAAAGGGCACCACGGCCCCAAGAAAAAGGGCACTTTTTTTTGGCCGTAACTTTGATAAAAAAACAAAAGGCATTGCTGCCAACGAGAGGGGCACCGAAGGCCATGGCCGTCGGTGGCCGTCAGTTAATTCGAGGCCTGTGTTTAAGTAGGATTAGGAATCGCCCACAATGCACAAATCATGTGATGTTGTTTCTAGATCGTAGTTAAGATTCTAACATAGCTACATTGTAGTAACAACAATCTTAATGTTTTTTGTAGAAACCATTAACTACACGCAGCCACTGTCTATTCCTTCACAGACGTTATTTTTTCAGCGGTGGGTGTACGTTTCCTTCATGAATATCTCTATTAATCGTGGAAAACTAAAATATGAGGAATCACCGTAATCTAGAATCTATGATAATCATTCAATAATCGGTATGCAATTTTTTGTTTAATTACGTCTAAAGCTCACCGAAATCCGTGGCTAAAGTCAGGTCTGTAAACGTCCGTATTGCTTCAGTCGGGGCGGAAGTGATGAGCTAGTCGGGGTGACCCATAAAAAGGGCAAATCATTGCCGGCGCAGCACACGCGGATACGAGTGCTGTAGCTTTACGTACGTAACACATAAAACACACGGGCGTACGTAAAACGCAACCACTTCCGGTTGCGCATGTGTGGTAGATTGTTGATTTTGTGAAGCTCTCGAAGGAAAAGATGCCACCGCACAATCTACTCCGAAAAATTCAACAGTAAGGTCTGGATACCAACAAAACGCCGAATTCAACTCAACCATCAGGAAAATACGCCGTAGGTGAGAGGTAAAAATTATCTTACTCTCAAAATCAAACAAAATAAAAGGCATTTTATGTGATTTTGCCGTCAATAGTGATGGTCGTTTACAACGTTTGAACACTAATACATGTCAGACCGCTGTGCAAAGCACAGCGGTCTGGTTAGGCTAAGAAACCATAGATAGGAAAAACCATCTCTTGTCTTGTTATTATGTTAGTCACCATGCTAAAAAAAATAATGAAGGAATTTTCAACCACAAAATATGTAGGGTCCAAGTTCAATGGGGTTTTAATATTGCTGCCTGGTGGAAACTCTAGTTTCTCTGTCGTCTAACAAAAGGAGTCTGAAACTCTTAAATCCTACCTAAAACTCAAAGTGTGTAAATTAAAATGTCAATCTCTAACCTTGATGCATTGGTCGGTCGCAAATCCTGATCTATTGATCACCTCAACATTAGTCTGAAATCTTTCAAGTAGAACCATCTACATTGTAGGCCCTATGTTGATTCTAATCGCAAGAAAAGTGGGTTAGACATGCAATGAAAGTTAACTTAAAAGGGAGGGAATTGAAACACCCCCCCCCCCTCAAAAAAAAAGCAAGCAAGCAGCAATACACGAAGTCTTTATTTCTATACTTGTTAATGTTATGTTGTCAACGTTAGCGAGTGTTGCAAATATGTAGACATTTTTGGTTTTAGATAACTTTCATTACATGTTTTTGAGTTAAAGTAATAATTTGCCCACAGAGTTGGAAACATATACCGGGTACCGGTACTGTAAAAGTTCTTCGCGGCATGAATTTTTCGCGAATTGGAGCCGGCAGCCTTTTTCGTGGCATGAAATTTTCGCGAAATGCCACTGGCGTTCAATGCACATAGTGTAAACATGGACTTTCGCGGGCATTTTAATTTCGCGAATCTTGGCGCTCGCGAAATTAAAGTGCACGCAAATATTCCTCGTTTTACAGTATGTTATTGTATTTGTCATGCATACAATCTGCTTCATACCAATTGCATAAAATACCATCACTTTTTAAATGTATGACAATCCCCCCCCCCCCCCCCCCCCCATCACAAACACACACATGCATGCATGCACAATTACACAGGCATACAGCACACCATGTTCAATGCATACCACCAATCTGTGCACACACTGCATGCTGCCACACACTTGGGATAGGCCTACTTCAGGTAGGTAGGTATACCTACATTAACAAGCTAAAAACAGTTGTACTGTTTGTACATTTGTGGATAATATTTTAGAATTTTTTCTACATTATTGGGGGTTACTACATTTTGTGGGCTATGTCTAATTTCTAGTTTGTTATAGGTGATTCTCTACATTGGTGTTTGATGTATTTCTAAATTTTTAATAGTGGGTCTTTTCTGGATTTAGCAAGGCTTCTTGTTAACTGTACATTCGATACTAACTTATACCAGTGATACCTTTCTCTTCTTTTTGGGCTTCTTGAACATTCAATGTTGGGACATGTAACATGGTCAACCCCCCAAGTAGACATTTACTCGGGGACTGACCATATTACATGATGCAGGACCTACCGATGTTACATAGGAAGCCCAACAAGAAGAGGCAGATACCATCGGTCTAGTACCAACCGGGAGAAGATCTTTCAATGAACAGTATGTGGTTATAAAAAAAACCAACAACAACAATCATGCTTATTAAAACTGAACTAACTATTTTTAAATGACTTTGTTTCATATGCAGAAGCCCTCAATATCTGGGAGCTCCTTCTCAGGATTGCAGATCACAACTCCATTGCAGAACTATTCATGTCAGAGAGCAAGGCAGTGGGTGAACGCTTGTTGGCCCACAATGCATCTGACAAAGGTGAGTGACCTTGTTGCCTTCTGTTATTCCAGGGATCCCTGGATGGAAAACACAAAACAAAACAAAACAAAAAACAAAAACATAATGCACTTTATGGGGAGACAAAATTGCAATTTGGTGATCATTTGACCAATTGAGGAGTTACCTGGGTAAAAATCTGGTCTCAGTCTGGTTCTTGTGCAAGTGCTGCCTCAAATCAACAATATTACTGAATGTTGGATTTGTACTTTCCCCATCGAAACACTCCCTTTCCTTTTCATTTCTTGAATGTAATACTAGCAAATTATTCACCTGACCCTAACCCTAATCCTAATCCTAAACCTAACCCTAACCCTAGTCTTACTCTAACCTTACACTAACCAGTATTTAGCCTAGGGGGTATTGCCCTTGGGGGTAATTGCCCTGATACGCTGAAATTGGTTTACATAACGGTATCATTGGTAATGCATTATGTTGCTTAAATGTGTTTTGTGTCTTATGGCTTAGTACTCGTAAAAAGCATTAATGCAAGTTCAACGTATGTGTAATATATTGTCAACCTTGCCTCAGTTGATTTCATGTAAGTTCAAAAATTAGCAAAGTCAAGGGAAAATTTTACATACAAAGAAAACGTGAAGTCATATTCATATATTCACAGACACAAGTTATCCTTGAAAAAGGAAACTGCAGCACTAAAAAAAAATACACCCACACAAACAAAAACCTACTTACCTTCATGCTTCTATATTTGAGAAGTTTCTTTCATGAAGTTAAAAACATCTGTCTTATTAAATTTCCATTCTAGAACCATCTCAAATGTGACGCTTGTCTTACTGATATTTTAGCCAGTGTAAGTAGTGTGCTTTTCAAGTGTCTACAAGGTTGACTTATGTTGCAGTATATGTACAAACTTTGTGCCCACTGAACTTTTTGCAGCAAAGCATGTATAAAAGCAAAGTGCTTATGATTGCCATGTAATGTAAGGTTTTGCACGGAGTCGTAAAATCAGTGATGAATTAATACAGTGATTTCTGCTGCAAAGTTTCAGCCTTAACATTATTAATCTGACAGAAATGAATTAATTCATGCTTCTGTCACTGTCTCTTGATATCTTTACGTATTATAGACCAAAAGGCTGTTTCTCATTTCCTGTACCACACGGGAGCTGTAAGCATTCAAGTACAGCCAGCAGTGGAAGAGAACAAGTCTGAAATCTCAGGTCAGTACAGTAATGATGTCATCTCCACAATATTTATTGTTTTTCTCCTTTGTATTCACTATCATCCATATCTCTTGTCTCTCATCATTTCCATCAGTTTGAACTGTTAGTTGTCCATGTCGAAATTACTCAATTTATTTGCCTAAGTCAATTAATTTCATTAATTCAAAGTGACTTAAGTCCTATGTTTTTCTCTATTCAATGAAGTTAGTTTTCAAACTTTTAACCTGTGTTTGCTGGTTGACAGTCAGGACAAGCTGCTACATGCTGTGACCTCATGACAGCAAAGAGATACTAGTTATGACTACATGACATCATATAATACCCAGACATGTTCTAGAAGTCGAAGGAGAAACAGCAGGGCAAGTTTCTTGATCTTTTTGAGCTTTAATGGGTAACTATGCTTAGATGAACTGTCGACACCAGGAAATGAATGGTCAGCCTGCTTTCATGTGACCTATCCACTGCGTAAACTTCTCAAGAAGGGCACGAGTTTCAAGATTGCGTCGAAGTGGATCCTTGTGACAGAGATTGTTACCAGAGAAGAATCCAGCACTAGGACCTTGGGCACAGAAATCAAGGTCTCAATCAGGAAGGTCATCAGTTGTGACCTGACACGTAGCCAAACCTCTGAAACCCAACATCGCCAGGGATATTCAAAGAGCCTGGGAATGCCTCAAGAATGTCTGAGATACCATAGTGCCACCTGCTGACGAAGACCAAAGTACTGTGGTATTGAATGCCAGCAACTACATAGGGAAGATGATAGATTCCTCTCAGTGGACACCAGGAGATTCAGAATGACATTATTCCGGACGCCCTCTCCCGAAAAAACTCACAGCCACTGGCGTAGCCAAGGGGGGGCGATGGGGGCGATCGCCCCCCCTAAGATTTGGACAGGGGATTTGGGAGGCGGAAAAAAAAATGCGTGTATACTGTATATGCATGCACATGAAGCGGGTCTCCTTTGCAACCTTTCATCAAATAAGATATTTTTTGAATATTTCACTCAAAGTGTGCACCAGATCGTTGAATTTCAATTCAAAATATGCAAAATCTCTCGTGCTTGGGAGGGGGATACCCCCTCCCAAACCCTCCCCCTCTATGCCTCTTTCCCTAGCTTAGTACACTTTTTAGATTTACAAAAAATTATGAATAATTCTGAGTGCACAAGACTTATCACTTATATTCCGAAAACTCAAGGTTCCCTCATGTATAAGGGGAACGGGCCTTTTAATCGACCCTTTCCTCCCTCAGCCCCCCCCCCCCCATCAGTTTGTGTGTGTGTGTGTCACTGGCGTAGCCAGGGGGGGGGGGGGGCGATGGGGGCGATCGCCCCCCCTAAGATTTGGACAGGGGATTTGGGAGGCGGAAAAAAAAATGCGTGTATACTGTATATGCATGCACATGAAGCGGGTCTCCTTTGCAACCTTTCATCAAATAAGATATTTTTTGAATATTTCACTCAAAGTGTGCACCAGATCGTTGAATTTCAATTCAAAATATGCAAAATCTCTCGTGCTTGGGAGGGGGATACCCCCTCCCAAACCCTCCCCCTCTATGCCTCTTTCCCTAGCTTAGTACACTTTTTAGATTTACAAAAAATTATGAATAATTCTGAGTGCACAAGACTTATCACTTATATTCCGAAAACTCAAGGTTCCCTCATGTATAAGGGGAACGGGCCTTTTAATCGACCCTTTCCTCCCTCAGCCCCCCCCCCCCCCATCAGTTTGTGTGTGTGTGTGTGTGTGTGTGATTTCCCAAATGGTGATTCCATCAAAAATGCGTAGATGAGATATCTCAATTTCAACCTTAAAAAGGCAAAAGCTCGATCGGAAGGGAAGGGTGGGGATAACACTCGCCCACGCCTTCTCCCTACTCCCCCGCCCCTCCCCCTTCCACCATGCATAGAAGTATAGACTGCTGCTACACCCAGATCGCTTTATTTCAATTCTAAAAACGCAAAAGCTCCGCGAGCGGGAGGAGGAATCCCCCTTCCTCTATATATACCTCACTAGACTTTATACATACACACAGATGGTGCACATTCGGAATAAGAGCTAAATTCCGTGATTTTATCACTTCGATGAAAAAGTATTGCACCAAAAATTTGCAACAGATCGCTGAATTTCAGGTCTGAAAACGCAAAGTCACCTTCGTGTGGGAGGGGATATGCCCCTATCTACACCCTCGTGTGCATGCTTTTTCTGTTTGACTGCTGAACAGACGGTGTTCATGATATTCAGTGTAAGAATTAATACAAGAAGATTATTTAAATGATACTATTTTATAGGCAAATTGTTCAATAACAATATACACTAAATTATACTGCAACCTTAAACAAGTGGGACTGTTTCATCACGTTAAAACACGCAAAAACATGCATCAAATTGCACCATTTGCAACATCGAAATGCAAAAAGTTTTCACCGTGGGAGGGGGGACACCCCCTCCCCTCCCCCCTCGCTCGCTCTGCTCGCTCGGGTTCAGTCGCGTTCATGATATTCAGTGAAAAGAATTGATACAAAAAGTGTATTTAAATTATACCATTATATAGACAAATTGTTCAATGATAATCTACATCAAAATATACTGCAACCTTAAACAAGTGGGACTGTTTCAACTCGTTAAAACACGCAAAAACATGCATCAAATTGCACCATTTGCAACATCAAAATGCAAAAAGTTCTCACCGTGGGAGGGGGGACACCCCCCTCCCACACCCTCCCCTCCCCCTTCACTCGCTCCACTCGCTCGGGTTCAGTCGCGTTCATGATATTCAGTGAAAAGAATTAATACAAGAAGTGTATTTAACGTATACCATTTTATAGGCAAGTTGTTCAATGATAATCTACATCAAAATATACTGCAACCTTAAACAAGTGGGACTGTTTCACGTCGATAAAACGCGCAAAAACATGCATCAAATTGCACCATTTGCAACATCGAAATGCAAAAAGTTCTCACCGTGGGAGGGGGGACACCCCCTCCCTTCCCCCCCCCCCCCCCCCCCTCCCTGGCTCTGCTCGCTCGGGTTCAGTCGCGTTCATGATATTCAGTGAAAAGAATTGATACAAAAAGTGTATCTAAATTAAACCATTATATAGGCAAATTGTTCAATGATAATCTACATCAAAATATACTGCAACCTTAAACAAGTGGGACTGTTTCAACTCGTTAAAACACGCAAAAACATGCATCAAATTGCACCATTTGCAATATCAAAATGCAAAAAGTTCTTACCGTGGGAGGGGGACACCCCCTCCCACACCCTCCCCTCCCCCCTCGCTCGCTCCGCTCGCTCGGGTTCAGTCGCGTTCATGATATTCAGTGAAAAGAAGTAATACAAGAAGTGTATTTAAATTATACCATATTATAGGCAAATCATTCAATGATAATCTACATCAAAATATACTGCAACCTTAAACAAGTGGGACTGTTTCAACTCGTTAAAACACGCAAAAACATGCATCAAATTGCACCATTTGCAACATCAAAATACAAAAAGTTCTCACCATGGGAGGGGGACACCCCCCTCCCACACCCTCCCCTCCCCCTTCACTCGCTCCGCTCTCTCGGGTTCAGTCGCGTTCATGATATTCAGTGAAAAGAGTTAATACAAGAAGTGTATTTAACTTATAGCATTTTATAGGCAAATTGTTCAATAATAATCTACATCAAAATAAACTGCTGCCTTAAACAAGTGGGACTGTTTCACGTCTATATAACGCGCAGAAACATGCATCAAATTGCACCATTTACAACATCAAAATGCAAAAAGTTCTTACCGTGGGAGGGGGGACACCCCCCTCCCACACCCTCCCCCCCTCGCTCGCTCCGCTCGCTCGGGCTCGGTCGCTTCGCTCCCTCGCAGACTAACCGCCCCCCCTAAGATGAAATCCTGGCTACGCCGTTGCTCACAGCCCCCTTGATTTGGCTACAGAAGAAAGGAAGCTTAGACAACAGCACCTGTACTGCAGATTGCATCTCAAAACAGAATCAGCCACAGAGAATCTATAGTCTGCTCAGGATTCACAAGCAGTTCATTCCACTCCACCCCATAGTGTCATGCTTAGGATCATTTGCATGTGATCTGTCCCACTTCCTCGCCCAAATTCTTGCGCTGCTCACAGCATGAAGGGATTACACTGTCAGCAGCACCCAAACTGAGCCGGCTTAAATTGCATACACGCAGCATGACACTGGTATACCAATAGAGTGAGGGAAGCCATCCAGATTTGACTGAGAAAAGGCAATATCAACAGGGATATGCCCATTGGGTTCCCCTGAATCATAGATGTACTGTATTTACCTTCACCAACACAACAAAATTCCATCAACATTAAGGCAGATCTGATGAGATTCCACCTCCAACGTTCGCAAAGAAACTGATTAGCTAGACTGTCAACCAGTGGACACAGGATGGTGTACTAACCTACCTGCCCCAGTTGGCAGTGGGCTCCCAACTAGGTCTGCAAAAAACTTACATGCACCATCCATTTCATTGTACCTGACAAAGATCAGTAGCAGCAAGCTAAGCGTCGTACTTCACACCTATGATTTCTTCATGGGGCAAACGATTATCTTTACCCCAGGTACACTGTGATGATCAATGTTTTCAGTAGTGTCTTGAAGTTTAATGACAGTGTTCTGTGAATATTTGAATGGTATGTTGTTTATTGTTTGTTAATCTCTCCAGGTTTTGCTCCTGCCAGTAAGGACAGCAGGCAAAGGATATCTACTGGAGTTGATGTTAAGATTGAGACCAAAGATGACAATCCAGGGGTAACTGTACAGTCAAGTGTTCAATATCCCACCAACCCTCCTGGGGCTTCCATGAGAGATGGTAGTGGTGCTATGGATGATGACACCAGTGATGACAATGGCTATGCTCTCTGGGATCAAGACCTTCTAAGTGAGGAGGAGGCAACCCCACAAGAGAATGCTGAGAAAGAGGATAGAACTGACAAAGGGCTAGAGTGCCAAAGCTGCCACGCCTGGTTTAGGCACACCTGGGACTGGGATATTCATCGATTGCAATGTCCAGCACAGCATGTGCCATCAGTCTATGCTTGCAACCAATGTGGCCATATTCGCAAAAAAAGGGAAAGTATGATCACACATCTCCAAAAGGCGCATAATTTTTCCTTTGGAGAGATACTAGCAAAACTCCAGGATCTCAAGATTCCTCTGAGCGATATACCCTATAAGAAGAGCCAGACCTATACAGTCAGGAAGTCGGGCCGAAGAGAGCAGATGAAGACCTATGCTTGTGATCGCTGTGACTTTACTCACAAAGGCCAGAAACTTATCATCAGACATCTACAAGAGGAGCATGAGTTAACTCTTGCAGAGACAGTGTCAAAGTACCGAGAACTTGAGGTTCATGGGAAGAAGGATAAGACCAGCAAACGACGGTCAAAGCGAGCACTGAAGTCACGTAAACTGGACAGGCCTGGAAAGATAAGGAACATGAAGAATGCTAACAAGAGTAAAACTGCTAGATCATCTAGGAACTGTGGCAGAAACTCTCCCTCAAGTACTAGTCAGGTAGAGGAGTGTAGTGATATGGACATTGTGATGGACTTGACTTGGAAAGATACCATACAACACCATGAGACAGCTACTGATGAGAAAGATGATTGCGGGAGAGTACCACGAGAGAAAATAAACTTGCGCACACTATCCATAAAGCTTCAAGACATTAGAAAGACAAATGGAGATACTACTTTTGAAGCCAACTCCCAGATGGAAGAATCAGCAGGAGAGCCAGTTGGGCACACTGCGGAGACTGCGGTCTCCACAACAGAGCATGGGGATGTGAACGAGGAAATGGAGACAAAGCAGGAAGAAAGCGAAGACAAGGAACAAGCACAAGCAAGTGAAGAAAGTGATGACATAGAAAAGGCACAAGCAAGTGAAGAAAGTGATGACATGGAACAGGCACAAGCAAGTGAAGAAAGTGGAGACAGGAAACAAGCACAACCAAGTGAAGAAAGTGAAGACATGGAACAGGCACAAGCAAGTGAAGAAAGTGGAGACAGGGAACAGGCACAAGCAAGTGAAGAAAGTGGAGACAGGAAACAAGCACAACCAAGTGAAGAAAGTGAAGACATGGAACAGGCACAAGCAAGGGAAGAACCAGTTACCAAAATATCCCCCACTGAGTCCACAGAAGGTGTTAAAAGCAGCTCGTCTGAATTCACACAGAATCATCGTAAAAATCCCCACCAATGTGGTATTTGCGGTGAACATTTCAAGTCAGATTATTACCGCAGACGACACATCTCTGTTGAACACTTTGGGATGACATATACTTGTAGTACTTGCAACAAGGTATTTGACACTTGCTCAAACTACCGGTTACATATCAAATATATGCACAAAAACAGGGCAAATGGCAAAGTTTTTGAATGTGAAATATGCCAAAGATCTTTTCACAATGAGATAACTTTCATTGCCCATAAATACATACATGGAGACAAATATGCATGTGAAGTATGTGGAAAACCACATGGTTCCCGGAGAGCAATGGAAGCTCATTTAAATCGAGAGCATACAAAGGATAAGTTGTTTTCCTGTGATCACTGCGACAAAGTTTACTATGACCTCAGAACGTTGAAGCACCATATGCGTCTCCACTCTGAACGTCAGTATGAATGTGACATTTGTCACAAAAAGTTCTTTACAAATTCGGAAGTTATTACTCACAAAAGAAACGTCCACACTGAAAAGTCTCATCTTTGTGACATTTGTGGCAAGAGCTTCAAATCCAAGGGAATCCTGAGCCAGCATTGTGACACTGTTCACAGCACTGAGTGCAGATATAAGTGTGATGTTTGTGGCAGAGGCTTCAAGCGAAGCTCACATCTCTATGCCCATCAGAAGTGTCACACTGATATCAGACCATTCACATGTGAATTGTGTGGAAAAAAATTCCGCACTACTAGTAACTTGAAGGTGCATACAGACTGGCACAAAAATGTTCGGAACCATGTGTGTGAGGCATGCGGCAAGACATTCCTGACGAAAGCAAATCTTGACAAGCATTACTTCACCCACACAGGTAGGAAACCTCACCCATGCACTGAGTGTGAGCAAGAATTTGTTGATCTCCCTAGTCTGAGAAATCATCTCCTGAAGAAACATGATATTCACCTTGAGCGTAAGGTACCAAGGAAATCAGTCCTCCCAACAAATGAGCCTCCTCCTACAGAAGGTCTACCCACCACAGAACAAGAGCCCCAGAGTGAAAGTACATTCAGCACAGCTGAGATGCCATCAACCCCAAGAACAGTTGTGGAACCAGTCCATAGTTCTGTTAGCTCTGGTCAACTAGCCCAGTTTGATGTTGTCTCCAGTGCTATGACAGCCAACGGAATTGGTGAGGATGGTCCAGAGATAGTACAGGTGTCAGAGGATCTCCAGCCCCCAGCAATGACTGCACCATCACTGCCACAGCATTCAACCAATGTAGATGACAATATGATTGCAACTGAAGCACTGATGCAAATCATTATGTCATAGCACATGGCCCAGTAGTGACTTCTGCCCCTCTCAACGAAAAGGTTTCCAAAGTTACCTTCTTATGCCTCCTTGGTGAAGTCTTTGAAGGAGACATTATGTTTTCTGGTTGTCTATCAGCCTGTAATTGACTTTGTGGTGAACATAGCTTAGAACCACTTGAGGTATCTTGACATTTGATGCATGAGTGGATGGAGCTGTGTCCGATCAGCTCCCAGGGGCCTGCGCACTTGTGCAGAAAATAAGGAGAGTACACTAGAGTTGTATTTAATGTAGTGTGACTCAAGTTACTAGTATAACTCAGATCCCTTTGACTCAAAGGCCCGAATTCATGAAGGTTATACAATTGAAACCATGGTTTAAACCATGGACAAAGACCATAGTTTTTTTATGGGGCGCCAAGTGTCGCATGGTCTATTTCATTATGAAATGTTATATTTCTTAACGAAAAATGAACATATCATTGACAAAATGGTCATGTCATGATGACTGATTTCATAATGAAATAGGCCATGCGATACTTGGCACCCCATAAAAGATTATGGTCTTTGTCCATGGTTTAATTCATGGTTTCAATTGTACCACCTTCGTAAATTTGGGCCATATGGTTTCATTCTCATGGAGTTAGATTATAGAGTTTTCCTTCAATTCATCCAATGCTATGTTTTAAGACTGCAAATTTGACTCAGTCATATTTTTTTTTTTCTATCACATGAATGCATAGGGGAAGATTGGTAACTCTGGGAGCTTCAAATAATGCACTGTCTCATTGCTTTCAGCAAAATGATTTGGGGGCCTACAATGCATTGTACGAGTACAGTTAGTGAAATTTCGTCTTAAAAAAAATAATGAAGTAAAATTCAGGTGTCAAAAATATCATACACTGTTTCTACATGAAATCTATCCTTGTATCTTGTCATCATGCATCACTGTTCGACTATGATAAAACAAAAACAAATCGATATATTGAAAGAAAGCTGCCAGTCTAAGACCCCGTTTACAGAACGAGGCTCGGCCGCGGCTCGGCCCAGCCCCGCTTCAGTGTAAACGTGCAAAAGGCCAAATCCGAGGCCAAAATTGGCCTCGCATTTGGCCTCGCTCTGGAGGTGGTCTCAGCCACGGCCGAACCCCGGCCGAGCCCCGCCTTTTCTCAGTGTAAATGTAAACTGGGCCAAATGCGTGGCCAATTTTAGTCTGATTTCCAAACCCTCTGCCTGTACTATTTCACTGTTCAGGATATTAACCCCCTCAACGTCGAAAACTAGTATAGTTTAAGGTGGTTTTGTCCTGCAAAGGATTTTTTCCTTCAGCAAAGGCCTTTGCCCGAACGGCGACTTGGTCACCACGGAATTCATTTGGCAAAGGGTCTGAAAACCAGACAATCCCAAATTGCATTTGTTTACAAGCAGAGCGCCACTACGACAACATATTGAAAGGTTTGAATCAAAAGCGCGGCGGAGCCCGGCAGTGTAAACGGACAAAATTGCGGGGCCCGGCCTCGCAATTCAGGTTGGGCTCGGCCGCGGCTCGGCCCAGCCCCGCACTGTAAACGGGGTCTTAGGGATTTCATATAAATTGGAGTTGCCTGTACGGTTCACTGTATCCCTCCGTTGAATATGTGCAAGTCACATGTGATAGTAATTGTCATGTAAAGACGTGTCTGGTCATCATTGTACAGTTCAAGTGCACTCAAAAACTGTGTTCTGTCTGATTGGCCTACTTAAAAATTTGGGAAACATTTGGAATATGTTACCAATTCATGGGCGTGACCAGAGGGGATGCGTTGATGAACGTACCCCCCTTCAGACCCTCAAAAAAGAGAAAGTTTTAGTTATCATGATGCACGCACAATTTAAATCTCCATGGTCTCAGAGGTGGGACACCCCCCATCCAGACCCTCCCCCGCTCGCTCATAGGGGCTCGGTCACTTTGCTCCCTCTCATACGCGCAGATAAAAGACCTGTTTGTTTGTTTTTTTTTGGGGGGGGGGTTGGGTTTTTTGTTTTTCTTTGCTTGTCAGCTGAAGAAACCTGGAAGTGGAAGTAGAAATATGAAAATGCCCCTCCCTTTTAAAAGAGCTGGTGACGCCCTTGCAACTGGTATACTTTTGGCTATATGATCTTGCAAGATATGTGCCCAGTGCATCTGGTTCTTTATTTAAAGGGGTTATTTGAAAGCATTTTTAGCATACCATTTATGAAGGGCATGTACATAGTACTGTAAACGTTCACCAGGGTTAACTTAATGTACAATGAAAGATAAGAATTATGAAATGCTAAAAGTTTCCATCAAATTTCTATTTCATTGTAATTGATGACCCAGACCCGAGTAAAAACACCATATGGTTTATAAATCAAGTTCTGTACTGTGTGAGGGGATGTGGTATAGATGGCTGTGTCCCGTGACAGATTCTTGTTTTTGTCACAATGTTGAGTCACAAAGTGAGTTTTCACATTAGTGCACTGACAATTCTTCACCAATGACCAATGAGAAACTCAAATGAAGGAATTGGGTTTCCTGTTTTCCAAATGTTTAACTGTCTTTTCTAATACATGTTTATTTGGATTTTGCTGAATAATTGTATCTGTTGGACAGCACCCAGTTACCTTTCATGAATGACAGATATGGGTTTGTGAAGTCATTCTTGTTGTACATTGTACTACACTGTATCTCGAGTTCATAATTCTTTTAAATGGAAACCAGGGCCCCGTTTCACTTTTAGTTGTCATAGTTGTTTTAAGCTACTGAAGCAGCAGATTGGCTATGAGCAAATTTGTCACAGAAATGTGGCAGTTGTCACTGATACACTGTAACAAGTTTTATGAAATGGGACCCTGCTCTGTATATTGTATAAGCTGTTATTTTCGCATACAGATATTTTCAAGAATGAGGAGATCACAGACAGATGTTTTTGCAAATTGGCACTGACGCTATCATAAATGCAATATTATTAAGCTAGCCCACGGAGACACTTTCGCGTGCTATTACATTCGAGATCCAACTGTGATTTACAAATTTTGCGAAAATTAAACCATCGGGAAAATAACAGTTTATACAATGTACAGTAATTATGCTATCGGTGAAATGGTAGTTCAAGTGTACATGTATCAGAATTTGGGATTACGTCTAAATTGAAAAATTGCAAAATGAAAACTGATGAGTCATGAGTAGTCAATAGATATCATGTGTTTTTTTGTTTTGTTTTTTGTGGGTAGGGTGGATTTATGTCCTGCCTCAGCTGGTCAGCCATGGATACCAATTTTATGAGAGTTGACATTCAACATTGTGCTGTTCAACATTGTGCTATTCAGCTTATGGATGTACCATGCCAGGCAAGGTTGATAGCTCATTTTGCATTTTGTTGTTCATTGTACAACATGCAAGCAATGTTCAAAAGACCCGCATCATGGAGTAAAGCAAATCTGGAAATTAAGCCCTTGAAACTCTGTTTAGAATGACTTGTGTTTTATGGTGAAGGCTCTGTGAGATTAATTGAGGTGAATCCTGTTGTCAAATGTCTGTATGTGTTGTTTCTTTTCTTGTGCAAAGTCTGTTTGAATCCATGTAGGCCTAGGCCCTAAATATTGATATTAAATGGGTTAGTCAAATACCGGTTGTTGATTGGCTAAACACAGTCACGTGATGAGGCACATTGGTTATGTTCGCCCATGGGAAAACATTTTTATGTAACAAATGACAAATGATAACAAGCGATTGAACGATCATATTTTTCACGCAATCGATAGGATAAATTTGCCTAACCCATAACTAACCCATATAATATGCATGTAACAGATGATGACTTTTGTTGTCGGGAACATGTACCAAACGTTCCACCCTCAGGGTTTGAAATGCTACTTCGGGAGGCTATATGTCCCTCGACTTCGTCTGGGGACTTATAACCTCCCTCAATAGCATGTCAAACCCTTCGGGTGGAACATTCGGTATATTCCCTCCCCTGCCAGTCATCATCTATACAGTATAATGTTACATGGCATAACTGCCAAAGAGATACATTGTACTCGCCCATCAACAAGGTGGAAAAAATGAATGACTTACCAAACTTGAGTCATAAACTTTGCAGCATTTCAATTTTAACATTACCCATGAAATTTGAATTGCAGCACACCTCCGATTGTAAACGATAATATACAACACAACAATACACATAGGCCTACAGTGTACAGCTGTATCAGTTTACAAAAACTGCATTGTATCAATCTTTCCGAGGGTACCAAACATGCATCGATTATTCCTGATACTGTATAAGAGAGGAATAATTGATCAAACTCAGATTTCCAAACTTGTACATACACCAATAGTAAACCAGGTAATGAAAACAAAAGTATATAGAGTTAGTGATACCATCTTTCAAAACAAGATCAGTAAACATTACATTGAATGTAACATAAAAGACAAATATTTAGATTAAAGGGATGGTACAGTATTGGTGGAGATGAAAATCGGGCTTTTAACTTTTTGGGAGATGCCAAGAAAATACTTATGAAATAGTACAGAGCATACCATTTTAACAGGAATGCAAAGTTCATTTGATGAAAATCGGGTTTGGAATGACTGAAACATCCAAAAACAAAGTAAAACAAAGCGATCGTAATAAAGTGTGGGTCCCACACTTTAATAGAATCGCTCTGTTTTGGATATCTCAGCCATTTCAAAACCAATTTTCATCAAATGTTGAATTCCTCATGGAATGACATGCTCTTTCATATTTCATTAGAGGTTTCTCATAATCTCATCAAAAAATGTGAGAAACCTGAAATTAGGTCTCAACCAAAACTATAGATCCCTTTAAGTTTGTACTGCATTGTGTGTGTGCATTATGAAAGTATGAATATAATGATTTGTCAAATGCCTACAATTGGACTGGTGAGCAAGGAGGATGTGTTTGCGTGTGTGTTTGTGTGTGTGTGTGTGTTTATGTCGATGAGAAAGGATATTCCATGTCATTTGCTTCTACAACAATTGCTCCCATCAGATATAGACCTCTGCACACTAAGACGAACGTAAATTCTTATCACAAACCTATAACCCAAATTCTTGTCCTGATCCTCGCATAGAAATACAAGTACATTGTAAACCTAAAACCCTATCACAAGTATTTACAACTATAACCCTAATCCTGAGTCCTTGGAATTGTCGCAGGAGTAAATGTTGTGTCACCGAGAAAGGAGGGAGTTGTGTGTGTGTGTGTGTGTGTGTGGATATATCCATTATTGACACTTGAAAGGGATTGGAAAAAACATACAAGACTACGGGGTTAGGAGGGGCAGCTGCAGAGAGCAGCTGGGGGACTGGGTTTCTTTGATCGATATATAATATGATTAGACCTACATTCTGTTTCGGTTTACAATTACTGTATTTGGGTTTGTTTTTTCTCTCTCTCTTTCATGTCATTTACCAATTTGATAACTGGAATGTCAGGTGTTAGATATCAAGTTTAGTGTCTATTTCTGTGAAAATATCTAGAGATTACACAGAAAGGGTATCCATAGGCACTTGTTATTTGAGTAAAGAATGTGTGATTATTCTGTTACTTTGTTCAGCGGTATCAGCTTATTTTATTTGTATTCTCTGAATGATGATGAAGAAAGACTCTAGAAATAAAAAAGAATGTGAGTGTTTGCAAAGTGTACTGATGCAAAAAAAAAAAAAATGCCTACTTGGAACTAAATGCCAACTGAGACAAAAAGAAAATAGAAGAAAAACAAATATAATGAAAAGATTGCATTGCACTCGGGGAGCTTCGATGTCATATTTGATCATTGGTATTAGGACGAAAAATATTACCCATGTGTCATTAGTGTGTATGTCTTGGAGCATGTGTGAAAGTGTTGGATAACATTTTCCAAGATATTACCACCGGTATTGTAATATCACACATTTCTGATCTCTATCCAATTTTCGCTTATTTGTCGACAGGACAATTTCTAGGGATCGGAATAACCATTTACCACAGGAATATATTTGCAAATGAAAACAGTCGCATTTTGAAAACTAATAATGATGTGGGCTTATGTCTCCGGTTTAACAAGATGATTTATTTGATACTTTCCTTTAAAAGAACTGAAGACATGCATTCATAGTACCATTCTACTTAGATGTTCTATGCAAAAGATACCTAACTGTAATAAAGGGTTTATACACAAATCCCCTTGAATTACCAAAACGTTGTGTAGATCTACAGACAAGTAAATCAATTTGTATATGTAGTGTATATGATTGTATACTGTACAAATCTAATGCAGATTCTAAGAAAAAGTATGTGATTGTAAGAATATAACATTGATGTTGAAATTAGCAATGTTATGCCAGTCATTATTTGTTTTAATAGAGCTAGTTTTGAGGAAATGGATAATCACCTTTAAAGGATAGCATCGTGTAAATAACGATTGAGCTTCTGGTCCATTATGTTTAATTTATGTTCAGCAGCTGGCCAAGTACCAAATGATTACATGAAGCTTGTTTAACAGATGATCCAGATGCGAAATATAAACAGAACAAAAAACAACAAAATAGTAATAAATGGTAATCACAGTTATTATTGTGATAATAGTAACGATAATGAAAATAATGTTCAGGCCTCTTCAACTTGTTTGTCCCTCCCAAACTTTCATCTGCATAATACACGTCTACAAAAAAAGGGGGGGGGGCTGTACAACATTCTGACAGACTGTACATAGATATTGCTAAGTCTGTTGATTGAGCTGGCAGTTTTAAAAGAAAAATCAAGATGATATACAAACTTTTTGATTTAAACATCTATAAATTGGTTAAAGGCGTACTTTTACAGTTGCAGCTAGGATCTTTTGTGATTGGAATATGTATGATAAAAATGGAATAAGTACTAGGAATAATTTCAAAATTCGTAACAAATCACAGTGAACGATGATGATACATAGCCGCTTCGCTGTAGGTACTCATGGAAGCAGAACAAAAGATGAAAGCATGTAATGGAATGACATTGCCACAGATATTGAAATATGAGTCTCCCATGTCGTAATCTTGTTTTGGGTTTTTCAGAGTATAGGTTTATCTGCTCAAGGACCACATTGAATTCAACAAATCTATAAATGCCACTATGTACGGTATTACATTTTGTGAAATTATGAAAAAGGTATCCATGTTCTGGTGGGGTGGACGCATTCTCGGGATAGCGCCATCACGCGACATATTTAAGGTATACGTGTTGCGCGATGTTGGAGGAAAATCCAAAATACATATCGAGTACAATATGTACCCCAGTATTAATATTTGGGAACATGATAGACCACCATATTCGCCCCACTCATCTGTGTGGCTTTTTATGTACACCGTCTAATAAGATCGAGCTTGTGCAAAGTTAGGACTGAAATTGGACGATCTGGTTCCCACTTTTAATGGAATATTTGTGGTAATATTCTGAAAAAAAAAAGTGAGAAAGTAATAATTCAGGGAAAATGAGAATTGATCATGATTATAATATGTCTGTCAACTCTTGTTTAGCAAGTTAAGAAGTGCGGTTTCACTATATGCACTAATTATGTCTATAACGCTCGCCTACAATGACAAATTTGATACATGTGTATTTGTACTATGCAGTGTATTCAACGACTGAAGTGGTGGTACAACTGAATGACATATATATATATATATATATATACGATGATATTGCGGGTTAATAATGTCATGTGCATTCTCATGATTGGATGACGAGAAGTGTGGCAAATAGAAGAAAAAAAAATACTAAAACTTCTAACTGTTGCGTGATTTTCTTGTATACTATTTGTTATGAAGTTATTATTCATCATAACATTATAGATTTTTATAACACCCGAGTCTAAAGAAAGGGGTTCAAACCATCCTCACAATGTCACAGTAGAATGTTGCGTAAGGTCATTCATGTTAGACTTTGGGTCATATTACCTGTCAACTGATGTGGTTTTTGGTACCCCTGGGTGCCAAATAAAAATCTGCCATTTTGTTGACTACCTATTTGATTTTTCGTCGCTGTACCCTGGTTCGGTTACAACAAACAAACAAATAAATAAATAAAAAATAAAGATGGGCGAAAGTAATATTTTATGTTTAATGATAGAAAATTGTGTTGCAGCAATGAGCAATTGCAGCAGCATCGTAACATCAGCGTTCACCACACACTACACCACAGGATCTGTGATCTCGGTGTCACACACAAACAGCGGCACCGCACAAAGCATTAGACCAGTCCACGGAAGAAATGATTTTTAAAAAAAATATGTAATCATTGGACGAGTTGGTGGATTAATGATCTCACTCTGAATTACTAGTAACATTGTATTAACAGCATGTTTCGGAAAAAGTTATTGTACAATGATGGTAAAACGTCAAAACATGGCAGACTTGGCAATGGGGTCACTATCGCCGACTATTTGGCCGCCATGATATCAGAGATGGCGCTACGCAACGCCGTAACCCGGGGTATGACTGTATACCAAAGAGTATAGCCTCTCTTTAAATCGATAAATGCCGACGGGGGGGGGGGGGGGGGGGTCAAACTATCATTGATTGTGGTTTGGATTTTGGAGTTTTCAGTACAAAATTTGAAATGAAAAGAATTTTGGGAGTAAGCGGACCATGCTCGCCAGAACCCCTCCCCCCACCCCCCCCCCCCACCCCCTCCAAGTTTGTACTGGCCGCTTGTGAAAGTCTATCGCGGTTTTTTCCAGTTGATTCATTTACATGGTAGAAAGTGCGGTTTTCTGGTGCTCTCGAGGCGAACCCGGATGTCAAATGATACTCTATGAAGGGCAATTCCGGACCACTTGGTAGTTACACTGAAAAGGAAGAGTGCAATATTATTAAAGTACAACAGTGATACTGTATTTGACCAATTCGGGTTTAAGTTTACATGCAGCTTATGAAAGATCAACATCAACGGAGAGTTGTGATGTGATGACCGTCAGTTTGCTCATTTTGCATATTCCTCAGCAATTCGGGAATTATTTTTTCACATATTTGCGTGACTTAACTTCAGAACTTCCCTAATTTGTATTTGATTTTTATCAATAATATTCAGTGTTGTGCTAATTAAATTGTAGTTTGTTGTTTTCAGACTAACTCTAACTGCTCCGAAGTTGACCTTTAACCCCCTCCCCATATCTAAAGTGAATGTATCTCTCTCTCTCTCTCTCCATATATCTGCCTATCTTATACTGTATCTATCTAAACTCTCCCGCTTTTCAATACATCTCTTCCATCTCTCCTTTGATCGAAGTTGACGACCCTGTCAATGTCAATGCCCGTGTGATATTACACAGCAAAAAGTCTGGTGTTAAATATGAAACGCCGAGCTGATGTTAGATTTCCGGTGCTCATTTGCGGTGTAGTTTTAACACCTCCGGGTGTCACTTCAAAATATAGAATTGTTTTTTTAATAGTTTCTTAGTTACTGTTCTTCTTGTTGATTTTGAACTTGAGCAAGACGATGAAAAATTTTCCGATAAAGTAATTGATATTAAAAAAGGGGAGGGGGTGAACATCTACACCACAGTATGGTGTGGTCTACTATTGAAGATGGACGGGTGTTAACATTGACATTTTCATTCATTCATTTATGCCCGGCAACATACTTCAGTCCGAAGACTGTTCTTCCGCAGGTCCATGCGGATAAAATACAACATAAATATACAGAAATGAAAAAAAAAAACAAACAAACAAACAAACAAACAATCAAACAAAAAACAAAACTAATACATAAAAAACATAGAAAACAGACATTGACACCAGCAATATTAAATCAACACCATGCGGTGTCATTGTTGAATAAACACCAGCGCAGTGTCAAAAATATTACCAACTGCAGTGTCAAATTAACAAGTGCTAGGTAAACACTTTTTGACACCATTACTAACCGTATAGTATCTTTAAACCTTTGGATGTGGTCGTCTATTGACACTTGATCGGTGGTAGATTTAACACCGATGTTTTTGCAGTGTATGTCCATGTCTATGTTTCTCTTTTTGTCTGTCTATGTCTCTGTCTTTTTGTCCTTCCATCGGTTTGTATTTCAATTTACTATGCAACTGCATATTGTGGGATTTCATATACAATTATGTACTATTTGTGTTAAGGGCACACTTTTGTCACAAGTTTTTGTACTTCTAAGAGATGTGTTACTTGTGTATACTTTATGTGTATGTATGTATGTATGTATATGTATACATTCATAATATAATTATATTATATATATGCTTGAAATAAATGTCATTGAACCTGAACCTGCATGACCCGGTTCACCTGCTGTGTTCTGTGTACTGATCATTGTAGACCCACTACAGTACAAAAGTATGAAAGGCATGCATGAATGTGTATCAAGTATAAAGTAAATAATTCGAACTGAATCAAGATATTTCCTGAAACTTGGACATAAAAGACTCCACTTTACTTATAGTCTCACTGCAGGTTTCTGAGAAGTTCCCACCTCACAGCACTGACATTGGCTTGTACGATATATGCATTTGTATGATATCTATACTCATATCTGTTGTTTGGATAGCGAAACAATAAACGGATATTAATTTTTATACATAAAAAAGTCTCATTAAGAATTTCTTCGCTCCCGCGTAACGCAAACGCAAACACTAGTTTGCACACCTATTATTATATACAACGCAAATTCTTATATATCACACACCTCATAAACGCAGGAGTAAACAGCTATAGATGCATAGAAACTGACAAAACACTATTAGTCTTTACTGACCACAATTTGACCGTAGAAGCTCTTCCCTATATACAACACATGCAGTTATGACAAGAAATGTTTCTTTTTCACCGAACTTGCCTCGACTGCAAATAGAAGTCCTTGTTTTGCAGGCCAATACTGAGAAGACCTCCACAAGTTCACTGCCAGTAAAGCAGTGTGTCACTGTTACAGAAATCTAGTTTTGTTGTTGTTTCTACCTGACATCTATTATTATATCCGATTCATTCTTGGGGTGTTTTTTGTTTTGTTTTTGTTTGTTTTTGTTTGTTTTTTGTTTTTGTTCTTCCGTAATATCAAGTTTTGCTTTATGCAGGGATGGCTTCTTTAACTTCGCCGTAATGATGTCTGCACGCGTGAATTTGGCGTCTTTAAAACCACTGTATACAAACAATGACAAAGTGGAATGAACTTTGACCAATTTAAGTATAGGGAGAAGTGGTAGACCGGGAGTTATTGCTGTAACACTTGGTCGCTGAATTCGCCTTCCATTTCCTCCTACATCAATGAAGGGGAATGAAACCCGAATCTAGTACAACATGCATGTTGTGCATAGAGTACTGATATAGCAAGTGAATGTAGCAGAATTGTAGACATCAGCGAAGTTCGATAAAAATCAGACAGTCCGCTGAATGTTTTTTTATACTTCGGTGCCGCTATTGCTGAAAGAAAAGCTAGACTACGGATAATGTTCTTCAGTTTGTTATGTCCTTTTCAGGACAAGTAAATATCACGCGAATTCCATAAAAATTTCTTAATGTCAAGCACTCTTTCATTACAATATGCATTACAATATTTTGTGTATTTTCTGCATGAAACTTTTGATCTGAAAAATAATTTGCTCTGTTTAGACTCCACTTCCAGATAAACTTGACAACGGTGTATACGCGCTAACAGGCCTTTTGCTATTTATGTGTACGCCATTTTCCATTCTACCCTTTTTGTGATCTGTAACAATATTTATGCCTGTACAGTGTAATCTTGTGGGGTTTTTTTATGTATGATTGTGTGTTTTATCTTGTAACACTGGGTGTTTTAATGTTGGTTTTTATGAAATGAAATGAAAATAAACGAGTTGAACTGGAATTCAATACAAGAAAAGTGAAAATATGTTTAACTTCCTTTATTATTTTCTTTACGTCGTTGTCCCTGCAATGGCGCCACCAATGCTGTAGTCTTCTTGTCCAGCAATAGAGGCTTCTAGGCTTAAAAAATGGATAACTTTTAAACAGATTTTCTTAAAACTTTGCTGATGTGTTCTTCTAGGTACTATGTTACACTGTCCCCTTAACCCACATTTATGTAGGTCCTATTTGGGTTTCTTTCACCTTTGACTGATAAGACGCGTTAGTATATGTTATTTCCACGTTATTCTCTGGCGGGTGTTTAATTCATTAATCTGTTTCTTTCTTTCTGTGTATAATCTGATGGACTTTTAATTCCTGTCATTTTGCTCCTTTTCGAGCTCTTTTCTTTTCGTGCCTTTCTTCCCTTTCTCGGAGTTAATACAGCCCCAAACCTTTTCGTCGCTAAGAGCAGGGAGGTCCACCTCCCTGTTTAGAAAGCCCAAACGTTTATGTAAGGCCGCCCTCCTAAGTCTGTTTTAGGGCGCTGTCTCTGTTTTCCCGGAAGCGTGTTTTTTTTAGACGGCGCAGATTGGGGACCCTAAAAATCTATTGGGGACCCTATCCCTAAACCTAACCCTAATCCTAATCCTAACCCTAACCATCAAACCCTAACCCTAACCCTAACCCCAACCCTAACCCTAACCCTAACCCTAACCCTAACCCTAACCCTAACCAAAAACCCTAACCCAACGTTTTTCCCATAGGTTTAACACGCGCCATGCCCCAATCTGTGCCGTCTTAAAAAAAAAAAAAAAAAAACGCTTCCCGGAAAAGGAGTGAGAGTGCCGTGTGCAAAAGCGGATAAGACCCTGGGCTCTTTTGCATAAAAGTTATGATGAGACATAGAGGTCAGAAAATGAAATATACGCATCTGAATTCTCAATTCTGATAGGCTGATACTATCTGACTTATGTTTGATCTTGTGGCTTTTGTTTGATTACATCTTTGTGTGCAACTAGGGTCCTGAACTCTCACCCAGATTACTGCTTGACGCGTATACACTGAAAAAAAAAGATTGGTACACTGTAAAAACATCGGTGTTAGATTTAACACAATAGGTGTTAAATCTAACAACGATCAAGCCTCAATAGAGGACCACACCCACAGGTGTAGAAAATGTATTGTGACGGTGTTAAAAAGTGTTCACCTGGCACTTCGTGGTGTTAATTTGACACTGTGGCTGGTGATATTTTTGACACTGCGCTAGAGTTAATTCAATAATGACACCGCATGGTGTTGATTTGATATTGGTGGTGTTAATTCCAATGGTATAACACCCGTCCAGCTTCAATAGGAGACCACACCAACTGGTGTTACTGTGGTGTAAATGTGTTTACACATTTTTCAAAAATCAAGTACTTTACCGGAAAATTCTTTATCGTTTTGTTCAAGTTCAAAATTAACAAGAAGTGCAGTAACTAAGAAACTGTTCAAAAAACAATTTCATATTTTGAAAGGACACTCGGAGGTGTTAATCTAACACCATGAATGAGCACCGGAAATTTAACACCAGCTCGGTGTTTCATATTTAACGACGGACTTTTTGCAGTGTACTGTAAAATTCACACCATAAGTGTCAAATTAGACATTGATCAAGTGTCAATAGAGGACCACACCGATAGGTGTAGAAAGTAGGGGATGTTATGATAGTGTTGAAAAGTGTTCACACGGCACATTGTGATGTTATTGACACTGTCTATATTTTTGACACTATAATGCGCTGGTGTTAATTCGACAATGATACTATTTACATGGTATTGATTTGATATTGCCGGTGTTAATGTCAATGGTATAACACCCGCCCAGTGTCAACAGGAGACCACACCAACTGGTGTTACTGTGGTGTAAATGTGTTTACATTTCTTTTCAAAACTCCAGTACTCCACAGGAAAGATCTTGTTCGTCTTGTTGAAGTTCAAAAGTTCAATAGTAACTATACATTACCTTTCTTGAAATAAGTTTTATATTTTGAAGTGACACCCGTGTAGGTGTTAATATAACACCACAAACGAGGACCGGAAATGTAACGCCAGCTCGGAGTTTCATATTTAATATCCGATTTTTTTTTTTTTTTTTTTGGCAGTGTAATGATCTTTTTAAACAAGATTCAAGATTCAAGATTCATTTAAATCAAATAAACACAGAAATTTACATACAATGTATAAGCAGAACAGATTTGTAATAACTGCAAAAACAAGATATGTGAAAAGATATTGATCATGCAAAGAAGATGTTTTATAAGGTAAGTGAGGTCTCCATACACCTCCCTGATTTTTACAGTTCACTCTTGCTGATTGACAAATTGCCTTTAATGGACGTAAACACGCACGGATTATTCAGTGATTTAGTAATAGCCTGACTAAAGTCATGAGCATACATACTCGGGTGGGACTTGAACCCATGACCTTCTGATTGCTATATAGACAGGCGCCATATCCACTAGACTACGGAGTTTCAGCCTGATGTAGTGGATGGTTATGACCCCTTTGATAGTAAAGGTGGTATTTACCACTACTAGTATACTGCTACTAGATAATGTGCAATAATGATGACGATGATATGCATGACGACTAAATGGTATTAATGACAAAGAATCATGCTTAAGATAATTATGATTGCCACAACTTTTCATTGAAATATAATCATGATGATAATGAAAGTATTATATTATCAACAAAAGAAAAGCGAAGACGATTTATGATAGAGAAACTATTACTAACAGTGTTGTACAAGTAAACATCGTGTACATTGTGTAGGCCCTACTATCCAATATCATAACAGTGGTGATAAAATAAGTATAAGATAATAGTGAAAGTAAATCTAATGGCATTGCTTCCCGAGGATTCAATAGTAGTAACCCTGAAACAATTACTCCGCTGGGTAAACAAGACCATGGCGACTTTCATTTTCTTTAAGTGTTAAAGTTTCAATTAAGATGGCACCAATGAAAAGATAACAACACCAACGACAACAAGACAACAAAGCACAATAACTCATAATACCGTTAATAAAGCGATGCGGACTAAGAAGGATAGATGAAAACACATTGTATCAAACAACGCAAAGAAAGACCAGGAAAAAACAACTACGACAACGAGATAACAATGATATAGTTTATAGGCCATTGTCGGACTTCATATCAATGACCCTAATTCGATCAGGTCATAACAGGAAATCGAGCAAACAATTCTGGAAACTAAGAGAAAACGAAAGTTGTGAGAGGAAGTCAGTTCTGTAGTAGCGGGCTTGGATCTCGGTTTCCGGCGTCAACACACTTCTCTTTCCTCCAAATTGTTCCGTATTATGTACGCTTAACACACGGCGCCATTTCCTTGCCCAAAAGTCCCGGGGTCTTGCGCTATCAACACCATATGCCTGCCGCGTAAAAAGGATGATACATCGAGTGCACGTAACGAGCTCGACACCTACGAGTGATACATCCCACGAGTCATTCAGCTCATCAGTCTTACCTCCCACGAGCTAGACACGAATCAAACGACGCCCACAATCTCGACATCCGGCAAAAGAAGACTATTATACCTACAAGCTATTGTGGTACACGAACTAGACAGTAGGCAAAATAGAAGGCCCACGAGCCCCACACTTATAAGCAAAAAAAAAAAAAAAAGACTAAGCAGTATGGTATCAAGCCTGTAGACCTTTTTTTTTTTTTTTTTTTTTTGCTTAGTATCATGTTTGTGGGCCTTTTAGTGCGTATTTTGACGATCTCATGAGCTGTATGACTCGTGGGATATGATTCGTTGGTATATGACTCAAGGACCTTTTTTTTTCCAAGTATGTCGAGCTCGTGGGTCGTATAACTCGTGGGTATCGGGCTCGTGGGATGACCCCGATATTTCTCCGTGTGGGAAATTATGCATGGAGTATACATTAGTGTCTCTCTCGGTTTGCATGCGTTACTTTCCAGTCCACTTAAGTGACAATGCGGATCCGTGTTGAAAATTTCAAGTAATCTCGTCTTTCATAGGTTTAAGGATGCCACTTGGCCGAGCCGTGCAGGAGTGCTCGTTCCAAAACAACTGGGGAAGAGTCTACACTCTACGCAAAACTATTAGTAAAAAGGAATATCCATAAACTTCTTATTCCTCTAGTTTTCCGCCTTCGACATACTTGTCACGCTTTTTGTGAACTTGAAGTGGCTCACACACGTGAATCTATTTACCAAGTTGCAGGTATTCAAGTGTCATTTTCCTGTTACAAGATCTCTTTCCCTCTATTTCTTAATGACCGCACTTGCAGGGTAGCTTATCGACCTTGGACAGGAAAGCATCTATAAGATAAGGTTATCGGGTTACATTGTATATGCCAATTTGTAGCTGTACATCAATATTTTTGCGCCCACTCTTCCTCGATGGGTATTGCTTCTGTAGAATTCTCATGGTTTCGCTGGCTCAAAGAGGTTACGATATTCCTTGCTTTTTTCTTAATCCACTGTTATGAAATAGAACAACAGTAAAAATATAAGGATATTTTGTACTGCTTTTTCATGCGCAATGTCATGATAATAATCGATGTTCATTGTACATCACATTCACCATCTTTTTCATATTTATCGATGAGTAAAAGTGTAGAAAAAATAAACACTTCACGGCATTATTTCAGCATGCATAGATCGTTCAAGTCGCCCTGATTGTAGAGTGAATTTCTGAGGGGGAGGGGGATATGATTATCTCATCATGTCCTAACAACAGAACATATAGAAGTTCTGGTTTAGGGAAGATTTTGCCCACTGAGAGGCATGAAACACACCCCGAGTGTCTCCCCGAGCTGCTCTTTGGAATCTCCCTCTTTTTGATGTGCAACTGTTGGCAGCCCCGCAGGCAAATCAAGTAACGAAATCTTGCCAATAAAATTACAACTCTTCCGCGAAGGTAAGAGTTTTGTATGGAGAGTGTCAAAACGCATTGTATAATCATGATATATGCAAATCACTTTGACACACAAAAAAGGGAGGGAATAATTATTCTTATATGAAATAAGTCCAGATCTAATTCAGATCAATGAACGGATCACGGATTACTCCTATAGACACAAGGGGATCACAATGTCTTAGACCAGCTTACTCTATGTATCAACGGATATACCATGCTCAGCTGAAATTACAGACTGTTTGACAAAATGCACCAGGGGCAATAATCGAGGGATTATCCGTGGTTTACATACACTAAATAAAGCATTTGATGTGATACCGCATATTTCCTTGTAAGCCGATGATGTAACAGAAATGAATATAATATAAAAGCGAGTTTAAAAAACGGAAGGCAGTTGCAATGAATTATTGTGTCAGTGAAAGTGTGAAAATCAGATCAGAAGTACCACAGGAATCTTTATCAGTTCCGTGCATAGTTCGTACTATCTTTATTAATGACATAATCAACTTTATACGTTCCACAATAATATGCTGACGATGTAGCCATCTTAAGTGATGGCAGATTTATCAAGGAGGTACAGTATAGCTTGCAAGAACGGAGACCTTGATGTTATTCGTAAGTGGCTAAACCTTAATAGTATTCACATACACCCATAAAAGACTAAGTTCTTATCTTTTGGTCATAGACTAAATTTGGAAACAATAAAATGTTTTGGTGATAAAATACAAAAACTTATCTATAGAAAATGTGGAGGAAATCAAATATTTATGGCGTTCTACTCAACTCTATAGTATGACGTGGGAAATAATTATGTATCAGTATCATTTCTCGGACAGTATAAGGTTAGCTAAACCTCAATAGTATTCACTTACGTCCACAAAAATCTAAGTTCTAGCTTTTTGTCATAGACTAAATTGGGAAACAATAAATGTTTTGGTGATGAAATACAAAAACTTATTCATAGAAAATGTCGAGAAAATCAAATATTCATGGCGTTATATTCAACTCTATAAGTATGACTTGGGAAAATATGTATCGGTATCATTAATGTCTCGGGCAATAGGTTATACTATATGGGAGAATCAAACGATGTCTTTCATATAAATAGATAAATAAATAAATATATATATATATATATATATATATATATATATATGATTTTAATACATTTGTGCAGGATACATCAAGGGGAAGCTATGCTAAAACACGCAAGGATAAGATTTTTAAAAAAGTCAGAATACAGCACAAATGATTTTGATTGAAGACTACCCTGCATCTCAGTACAACTTGGGTTGAGTATACTAAAATGGCAATCAGTTGAAGAGCGTGTTAGATATCAACATTCAAAATTCAACATAATTTAGTACCAACCTATTTGGAACCACACATAAACATTTTAATACAACGCAGTACTGTATTCAATTAGTGTCCCGGCAACCGTCCCGCCCAAGGGCGTAGTATGAAAGAGAATCATTAACAATAACGTTGCCTCTATCTTATAATACAACATGCACTCTTTATGTATGCAATGTTCAGAATTGCACGCCAATTCCTGTTTTCAAAAGCATTGTATAAAAGCTTCCATCAATCGAGCGGCGTCAACCTCGTCACGGCCTTAACCAGTATAGGTTTACACTCTGAATGCCCATTACCCATCTAAAACTAGATGGAAACCCAAGTATGGAAACCGGGCATTTATCTCTATTATTGTTCCTCGCCTGTGGAACCCCCTCTCATCATTTCTCCGTGAAATTGACAATTTGGAGCACTTTAAACTATAAAAGCTTCACTAAAGAGACTCACATTTAGCACCAGACGTTCAATTACTAACTCTCCTCGCCCCCATTTCATAAAAGATGTTAGGATGGCAACTCTTGCTGGAATGGCAACATGGCCAGTCGGGAAGCTGGATTCTTGTCGATGTCATGACAACTGCCATTCCAGCAAGAGTTGCTATCGTATCAACTTTTTATGAAACGGGGCCCAGGAGGAGTCTTCGCCTTTGATAACGATAAATGACACCGTACAAAAGCTGGGACTCATCATCACCATCTGCATTACGTGTTTATTCTCTGATTCACTCTCCAGTTTATCTAACGTGGTTTGTATAATGCATGTACATTAATATGTTCCATGTATTTTCATGATGTAAAAAGCCATTTAAAACTGCAGAACTCCTTTGGAAAGAAGCCTTGCACGACAAAGTACATTTACCTCCATCAGCTCTCAGCAATGATTCCGGAAATGGGCCTACCGTCAATTAATAACACACACACACACACACGCACACACACACACACACACACACACACCCTTAACAGGGATTGTAATGAATGACTCATTATCCTCGGTGTTTACATTGAGAATGAAAAAGAAAATACAAACAAGGACAGGCTAACGGTCTCGATAAGTATCCAAAGCAAGCAATGCAAAACTTGCTCGCATTTGGCTGATAGAATTTCTTCCGATGATTTGTAGCTCGGAATCATAATCAATAAATGATACATAGATTTAGCATGATTGTAAGTTATTTTTAGCAAAATCAATGTCGTCATCTTTGTCATCAAAGACCCCTTTCAGAGATATATTTACAATGCAATGTCATGTACTTGAAATTTGTAATGAATCCACCACTTATACGTTAAAGCCAAAACATAGGTTTTGTGTGCCTGCAGAACTATTGATTTTTGCTCTAATCTGTACACATGATAGTTGATAGTTGATGTAATCGATAATAATCGAGTTGTGATGGAATCGATAATTATTTGTTGAAAAAATATAATTCTTCAAATGATAGATCCTTTAGTATGCATTATTAATTTATCACGTATTACTGGGCTTGTACCAAGTCAGATGAAGACTGCTAAAGTTATACCTATAAAGAAAGGGGAGAAGAATGATGTCAATAATTACAGGTCAATATCGTTATTAACTTCAATTTCTAAAATTTTGGAAAGAATAGTATATATCCGAACTGTTAATTCTTTTGATATGAGTAATATATTTACGAATTTTCAATTTGGATTCAGAGAAAATCACAACACCACCCACGCTTTACTTACCTTTGTGGAAAAGATTACACATACACTTGATACATTTTCGCATACAATAGGCATCTTCCTGGACTTTTCCAAGGCTTTTGATACGATTAATCACGGTATACTTCTTTCTAAGTTATCCCAATATGGTATTCGCGGAAAAGCCTTGCAATGGTTTACGAGTTATTTATCTGACAGATTTCAACATGTACATGTGAACAGTTTTGATTCTTCTATGAAGAAAATAGAATGTGGTGTTCCGCAAGGAAGTTTGTTAGGCCCACTGTTATTTATAGTTTACATTAATGATTTTTATAGATCTTCAGATAAACTCTCTTTCATATTATTCGCGGATGACTCCAATCTTTTTTATTCACACCCTGACCCTAATACTTTAATTAGTACAGTGAATCATGAATTGAAGAATGTCTCACAATGGATATATGCAAATAAATTGTCACTGAATATTGAGAAGACAAAGTATATGTTTTTCAGTAATTCTTTGGATAGATTACCAGGTAATGTTATATTTGACACTACTCCCCTAGAAGAGGTTTCGTCTATTAAATTCTTAGGTGTTTGTGTTGATAATAAGTTATCATGGAAGTGTCACATAAACAATATTTGTAATGTAATTGTACGTAACATAGGCATAATGAATAGACTGAAATATTATCTTCCTTCTTCGGCTTTGATTACGCTTTATTCAAGTTTGTTATTGCAGTACTTGAATTACGGAATTCTTGCTTGGGGGAATACATATTCGACATTGTTAGATAAACTTTTTCTTCTGCAAAAGATGGTGCTCAGAATCGTTTTTAACCTTCATATCCGAGCACATACTGACCCAGCTTTTCCTTGAACACAAAATTCTGAAAATAAAAGAGTTGTATTTGTTTCAACTTGGTCAATTTATGTTTAATTACAACTGCAACCATCTACCCAAAATATTTTATTCTTTATTTCACTGTAACAGCCACGTACATATTCCACGAGACAACCTAAAGAATTTCATCTTCCCTTAGTGAGAACTGTACACACTCAAAATACATTTGTTTATACCGGACCCAGATTTTGGAATAGCTTAGATAATGATCTAAAAGAATCTGTGAAGTTAATTACATTTAAGTATAAACTCAAAAAATATTTGTTTTCTAAATATACCAGTTAATTCTGCTCAATGAAAAAATCCGTCATGTTTCACTTTTCCTTGAGATTTTGTAGTGTGTCCACAAACCTTTTCCATCCCTCTCCTTTTCCCTCTCCTTTTCCTTCTCTATTCTTCCCTGCTCCTTTTTCCTCGTTCTTCGTTGTCCAGTATCTGTCTGAGTGCATTTCCTCAAATTCTGTTATTTCTGTGTATTGTGTTATTGTTGTTGTTGTCGTCGTTATGTTTTTTTTTTTTTTTTTGTGGCCGATTGCATATCTTCTTTTCCGTTTAATTTTCCTGGCACACCTGGCCCCATAGTGTCTGTGCCACAAATGTGATATGTTACATAGTTTATACGTTTGCATTCTAAAATCCTAGTAAGTATTGTTCATAGTATCAGCATCATATATCAATGAGTAAAATGTACAATAGTATATAGAAGAATTTAAAATGAATGTCTTATTGGTATAACAAATTGGTGTTGTTGTTGTTTTGTTCCAGTGTTCCACGTCTTACAAGCTTGGCTTTTTTAGTGGAACACTGTTTTCCATCATTGTGATTATTTACTATTTTTGTTGCCATGGCAAAGAGCATTGTTTCCTTTTTACGACATCATTCGTGTATAATATACTTCATATTGTATTGAAAAAATCCTTTATCAGACGAGTGTAAGAGAAATGAAAAAAGATTGCATCACTTTGGATTATGTCAACTTTTTCTTTTCTTTTCTTTGTGATGATGGAAATAAATAAACTATTGAATTTAATGTATTAAAAAAATGTTTGAAAGAACACCATGATAACACGATTACCCTGGGTAATGACGAAAATGTGAAATATTAACCAAAAAGGTTCACCAAAAATACTGGTTGCTGCGGAGTATTTTTCAGTTGATAACATCGATTACTTTAATAGATTATATTGGGCCATAGCGGTGTTGATCGCTTGCGAAAGTGAATTGCATCGTGCGATTCAGTACTTCTGCTTGGACACAGTTCAATCATCACGCACGCTCGCAGCGTTCTACACTGTACTGGGGAGGGCGCTTCTGGAATAAGCGTCGGTTTACCGACTGTTATTATTTCACAATAGTGACATCAAAACACTACAAAACAACTCGATATCCAATATCCTGGCAAATCGTGCCAGCCAGACAAATTTCTTGGTAAATCTTTCCGATATACAACAAGCAAATTTTAAATGGTCTAGGATGGACGCTATGGTCCTGCCGAGTACTGTGTTTTAGCTTTAAGATACCAATAACAATACACAGCACGCAAAAATTAGTAATACATGTATACCACTAGAACCATGCACTGTGTAAGGTCTCTGTTAGATAGCATCTGTCTTATGTTGACTGCTTAATATATCAATTCTTCAAAATGCCGAAGGAGAACATTAAGAAAGCGAGAGAAGAGATAATTATGAAATCCAGTGTAAGCGTCGTTCCATCAATATCTTCTCTATTACTTATACGTCATTTTCCAAGGTTTTTTTTTTTGTTGTTGTTACTGTTCTTGTTGTTTTTGGATTACTATCCTCGAATCAAACGAACTGAATATTTCTTCGTTATCACTTCCGCTCTTTCAAAGCTCCAAAGCTTATTTGCTTTGATGTTTGCTCATTTCTATTGTTGGACTTGATAACCCGAAGTAATTTGCACTGTTGATATTATAATCTCTGTCCATTTTTTTTCTTACCTTTGATAATTATGAGCTTGGTCTTT